>NC_136929.1:7821023-9106800 GCF_949752795.1 Hyperoodon ampullatus | reverse complement strand
CATTTCCTGAGGCTATAATTGCAACTAATACAGTAATTGACCTCCATAATGATTCTGTAATCAGTAATAACTTGTGCTTAGTTCACTTGTGAGGAACCCTGAGGACACAATAAACACCAGCGCCCTTGGTCGCTGTCGTGGGGAGAAAAGACATGGGTCAGACAGATAATAAGGAAAGGAAATCAACATCAGCAGTGTTTAGGTCATGGGGTTTGGATAATTCTCCTTTTCTGTGTGATATCTTTTGGTATTTTGCAATCTTTTTCTGTAATTTGTTTCGCTCAGGTGAAAAAATGTATAAATATGACACAATTTTTCAAAGAGAAGTTTCCATAAGCAGTGGTTCAAATGAGAAAGTTTTCATACCACTCCAAGTTTACTATTAGCTTTTATTGACAATCAGTATGCACTTTTGTTTATGATCTTTGCTTTTTTTTTTTTTTTTTTGGTGAAAGTGCAACCAAAGGGATCAGTCTTGTCAGTGACCATTATTTAAAAGCAAACAAACTCCAAACACAAACAAGCAAAACCAGACTGTTAAACTTTTTATTAATCAAGTGCTATGTTTTTTTCTCGTCTTTAGCTTCCAGGAAGCTCCACCCTACCTTTTATACACAAATGCAGTGATTTCCCTTTCCCTAGGTTTCTGATAAGAATATTCCTCCTATATATGTTCCAAGTTAGCATCGTTCAAACATCCCCAGGCTGCCGCACAGAGGGTTGGTACCAACAGGCAAAATTCTATTGAATGTGAGGAAGGAAGCTCTGTCAAAGTAGAAGCTAGGCCTGAGATGAAGAGATAACAGGGCAGGGCCTGGAACATTTCTGTCTCCGCCGCACCAGACTAGCCCCCTCAGGCTTTGTCTACTGCACCTCACCATGACCACATGCTCTGTTTCCAGCCCCACCATACTGCAACCCACCCACGCAACCCCAATGCCAGAAATAAGACCTCCCTCTATCCACTACTCTGGCCTTTTAGTGAAAGGCATGAGGATAACAGAAAAGAAGTAGAAAATGCTTTGCTAACAGGGAACTATATTCAATATCCTGTGATAAACAATAATGGAAAAGAATATGGAAAAGGATATAAACGTATATATCTATCTGAGTCACTTTGCTGTACAGCAGAAATTAACACAACATTGTAAATCGACTACACTTCAATAAAATTTTTTAAAAAAAAGGAAAATGCTTTGCTAGGACATCTGCTACGAATCAGAGAAGCCCAGAGTTTGACCTGTAACAAACGGAGCTTCTCTTCAAATCTTCCTCCACCATCACCATCACATCCGGAAATGAGAAGAAGGAGAAAGCATCAAAGCTTCCTGTCTAGAGATCCACTCTACCTACTCCTTGACCAAAAAGCAAAGGAAGGTTTTCCAAAGTGAAACCACTGAAGGGTCCACGTTTGGTGGTGAAACTCCCCACCAAGCCTGCAAAAGACTATAAACTCTGCACAGAGTCCTAAAAAAATCACTGCCTGAAGGTTTGACTAGAGAGGAAGCATTCCTTCAAAAGAAAGAAAATAAAATCTTTCCTAGGACATGTGGAGTCCCTCTTGTATGGGAGCTCTGGTCCATAAATTCCACGAAGGACCTGCAGTACCTTTGCTGGTTTCTCCTCACAGACTCCAGGTGTCTTATGGGAATCATCTTCTGTTATTTCTTATTGCCTTAGTCATAGGTTTTTGTTATTCAGTGTTTGTAGCATGGGTTTTATATAATCATTTTCCTGTAACCTGGGAACATGATTCTCACTTCTAAATTTTTAAGTAAGCGAATGGGCAGAGAGATTAACTGGTCAAAGTCAAACTGGTCACCGAGGGTGGGTTTTATCTATTAAGTGCTGCTCCATCGTGGGAGCCCTGGGAAGTGGGCTCACTCTGCCTGGCACCTGCTTCAGCGTCTCCCACACCACCTATTATGGTTTGATTCACCAAGTTCTTCCTTTTGTATAAATCTCCAGCTTCCTCAGATGCCCTTGGTTGCTATTAAACTTTTCTTTGTATACTTCCCCAAAGGCATCGGTGTACACTTGAAACTCAGTTTTTCCTGAGACTGATCAGAAGTTAATTACTACTAGCGATAATTGATTGTGGTGATGCATGCACAGCTTTATTGAGATATAATTCATACACCATGCAATTCACCTATTTAAAGTGTACAGTTCAGTGGCTTTCAGTATATTCACGAAGTTGTGCGTTCATCATCACAGTCAGTTAGAGAATATTTTCATTACTCCAAAAAGAAACCCCATCACTCCCAATCCCCTTTTACCTCCCAGCACTAAGTAATCACTAATCTAACTTTCGTTGCTATAGATTTGCCTATTCTGAACATTTCATGGAAGTGGAGTTAAACACTTTCTGGTCCTTTGTAACTGGCTTCTTTCACTCAGCATAATGTTTTCAAGGTTCATCCATGTTGTAACATGGATCAGTACTTCATTTCTTCTTATTGTTCAATAACGTCCCATTGTATGGATAGACTACATCTTATTTATCCAGTCATCTATTGATGGACATTGGGTTGTTTCCATTTTTTAGCTATTCCGAGTAGTGCTGCTATGAACATTTTGTGGACATATGTCTTCATTTCTCTTAGATATATTCCTAGGAGTGAAATTGCTGGATCATATGGTAACTCTACGTATAATGTTTAAGGACCTGTTTTCCAAAGTCACTGGACCATTTTGCATTCCCACCAGCAGTGTCTGAGGGTTCCAATTTCTCCTTATCCTGTTTGATGCTTATTGTTAATCTGTTTGATTCGAGTCACCCTGGTCGATGTGAGGTGGTATCTTACTGTGGTTTTGGTCTGCATTTCCATGATGGCTATTGATGCTAAACATCTTTTTATGTGCTTCTTGACTATTTCTACACCATCTTTGGAGAAATGACTATTCAGATATTTTTCCCATCTTTAAATTGAGTTACTTGTCTTTTTTATTATCCTAAAGCATCGTTTAACAATAATTTTTAACAAGACAGATGGTCAGTGATCATGACTTAAGCATATAGTAGTTGTAAAATAAATATTTATTGAATGAATGCATATGAAACATGTAAAATAGTTTTTAGTGTTTTTATAGTGTCTAGTGGATTGTTGATCTTTCTTTCTCTTCCCTCTTTTCTTAGGAGCCCATTTTTGCAGCGCTCACGTTTTTGTAGAATGCTGTAAACAATTGTCACAGCTGTTTTTCAAGAAATAGAAAGAGTTGCAACCTCTTCCTCATAACAGAACTTTTATAGTTGCATTCAATGCCTAACGTTGCAGAAGCAGAAAGGACAAATGATTCTGGAAATGGTGAGTGCAAATCTGAGAGAAGGTCTCCCGAAGAGAATCTACAAGGTGCCGTACAATCTTTCTGCACTCGTGCCTCTGGAGAACCCTTGGGTCCCAAAGGAGATGGTCATTATCCATGGAGCTGTCCAGTGACCCACACTCGGGAGAAAATTTATGCCATCTGTTCAGACTACGCCTTTCTCAACCAGGCGACCTCAATCTACAAAACTCCAAATCCAACCCGCTCTTCTTGCCTCCCCAATAGTACCTCTTTATCTGCTGGAAATAATTCCTCAAGATACATTGGCATCCCGACCAGTACATCGGAAATCATCTACAATGAAGAAAATAGCTTGGAGAACTTATCCAACAGCCTGGGCAAGCTACCTCTTGCGTGGGAAATTGACAAATCTGAATTTGATGGAGTGACCACGAATTTGAAACACAAATCAGGTAAGGAAGGAGCCATGATGTTCTCATGTGAAAATAAGGAGAAAACAAACAATATATCTTGTTTAAACTTGCCTTCAAACAGATTTTCTTTTTATGATACCAAACAAGGCACATCGCTATCATGTTGTTTGTCAACATAGTTAACAAAATAACCTTGGGCGTAGGACATTTAGTTCACTAATGTGTTGCCACTGGAAACTTCAAACATAACCTTTGCATTTTGAGAGCTTTGAACAAATCTAAGAGTGCTGTAAAACACAAGTATTGTAGATAAGTACTCAGTAGTTTAGTAATGGTTAATGATGTGGCTAGAATAACATACTACTTCATGGTTTTGCAGTGACATGAATCATGTTTCTCAATTAAATGGCTAGTTTTGGGGCTTCCCTGGTGGCGCAGTGGTTAAGAATCCGCCTGTCAATGCAAGGGACACGGGTTCGAGCCCTGGTCCAGGAAGATGCCACATGCCGCGGAGCAACTAAGCCCATGCTCCACAACTACTGAGCCTGCGCTCTAGAGCCTGTGAGCCACAACTACTGAGCCCACGTGCCACAACTACTGAAGCCCGCGTGCCTAGAGCTCGTGCTCCACAACAAGAGAAGCCACTGCAATGAGAAACCCGTGCACCGCAACCTAGAGTAGCCCCCGCTCTCGGCAACTAGAGAAAGCCCGTGCGCAGCAACGAAGACCCAACGCAGCCAAAATAAATAAATAAGAGCCAAAATAAATAAATAAATAAATAAAATTAAATAAATATCTGGTTTTCTTTTTTACTACATAACATTTTGGCTCTTCTGTTGTTAAAAAATTTTGAACACTCAACAGGGTCTCCAGGTACCACTGAGTAAGTTGTGCACTGCCCAGTTTAAGAGGGTGCAGTGTACAACCTTCACAATTTCAATGTGGTGGTTCTGGAGCAGATACTAATGCTCTTCATTTTTTTCTTTTGAACTCACAGTAAGACAGGAATTTTGTGAGGTAGGTACTGTTGTCTTCATTTTATGGGTGAAGAAATGGAGGCATAGAGGGGATACATTGCTTGGGCATAACTGCACAGCTAGAAAGAGGCAGAAGTCAGGTTTGTACTTTACTTCTAGGCTTCTCTGATCGTTTTGTAAAACCTCTGTCTACTCATTCATTTGCAAAATCAACTTGTTTTACAGAATGTTATGTAAACTTGTAATTCTCGCGGTGTCCAGGGATTTCACTTTATGTCTCTATTTCTGGTTGATCGGTCTATAATTTTTTTTTCATAATGTCTGTGCAGGTCTCCTAAGACATGTTTGGAAGAATTCTCTCTTCCTGTTTTTTGAGGGGTTTTCAGAGGGGTATTAAAAATCTCTAATTATGATTATGGAGTTGTCTTGATTCCCATCAATTCTGTCAAAGTTTAGTTTGTCCGTTTCATCTACGTTATCAAGGTGCTGACGTAAAGTTGTTTCTAACAGTCTGTTTTCTCCCTCTAACACCTGTAGGGTCTTTAGTGATAACTCCTTTTTCATACCTGATGCTGGTAGTTTATGTTCTTTTTTTCCTAGCTGGATGTTTATCAGTTTTGTTTGTCTTTTTCAAATAATCAGCTTTAGCTTGCTAATTTTCTGAATTGTCTGTTTTCTATTTCATTGACTTATGATCTTTATTATTTCATTCCTCTTACTTACTTTGGGTTTATTTGTTCTTCATTTTCTAGCCTCTTGATTCAAGACTTTTCTACCAAAGTATTTAATGCTCTAAATTGCTCACTCAGTACTGTTTTAGCTGCAGTCCACAAATTTTAATACACTTTATTTTTATTGTCATTTAATTTGAAGTACTTTCTAATTTCCTTTGTTATTTCTTCTTTGATACATGCATTGTTTAGAAGTATGCTATGTTATCTCAAGGTATTTAGGGCTTTTCTAAGTACTGACTTATAATTTAGTTCCAGAGGACATATGACCTCAGTCTTTTTTTATTTTTTAATTGAAGTATAGTTAATTTACAATGTGGTGTTAGTTTCAGGTGTACAGCACAGTGATTCAGATATATATATATATGTATATATATATATATATTCTGAATATATATATATATTCTTTTTCAGATTCTTTTCCCTTATAGGTTATTACAAAGTATTGGGTATAGTTCCCTGTGCTAAGCTCACAGTCTTTTCAAATGTACTGAGACTTGTTTCCTGAGGCAGCATATGGTCTCTGTTGCTGAATGTTCCCCGTGCACCTGAAAAGAAGGTGCATTCTGGAGTTGTGGGGTGTCGTGTTCTAAAGATATTTACTGGATCAAAGTGTTTGAAAATGTTGCTCATATTTTCTATGTTGCTACTTAATTTTTGTCTTGTTCTAACAATTGCTGAAAATGGGGTGTTAAAAGCCTCCAACTATGATTGTGGAGCTGTCTTTTCTCCATTTAATTGTGTTGACTTTTATTTCATGTAATTTGAAGCCTTGTTATAAGGTGCACACACATTTATGATTTTTATTTCTTCTTGATGAATTGACCCCTTTCTCATTATGAAACATCCCGCATTATTCCTGGCAATATTTCTTGTTCTGAAAGCTACTTTTTTGATATTAATATAGCTATTCCAGCTTTCTTTTGACTAATGTTTGCATGGTCTATCTTTTTCCGTCTGTTTATTTTCTTTTTTTAAAATTTATTAATTTAATTTATTAATTATTTTTGGCTGTGTTGAGTCTTCATTGCTGCACGTGGGCTTTCTCTAGTTGTGGTGAGTGGGGGCTACTCTTCATTGCGGTTCGCGGGCTTCTCATTGTGGTGGCTTCCCTTGTGGAGCACGGGCTCTAGGCGCACGGGCTTAAGTAGTTGTGGCTCATGGGCTCAGTAGTTGTGACTCGCGGGCTCTAGAGCACAGGCTCGGTAGTTGTGGCCCACGGGCCTAGCTGCTCCGCGGCATGTGGGATCTTCCCGGACCAGGGCTTGAACCCGTGTCCCCTGCATTGGCAGGCGGATTCTTAACCCCTGCGCCACCAGGGAAGCCCTGCCCGTTTATTTTCAACCCGTGTCTTTTTATATTTAAAGTTTGTCTCTTTAAGATAGCTGTCAAGTACATTCAGTGAATTGTTTATTTCAGATATTGTTTACTTTAGTTCTAGAATTTACATTTAAAAAAATAGTTTCTTGGGTTTGCTATCTTTTCATTCATTGCTAGAGCACCTTGTCCATCTCATCGAGTGTAGTTATAATACTCACTTTAAAATCTTAACCTGCTGGTCATCTCAGAGTTGGTCTTATCTTTTTTCTTGAGAATGTGTCACATATTTCAGTTTTCTCACGTGTTCAGTACTTTTGGATTGTATTCATGATGGTGGAAATGTTATGGTGATTTTGGATTCTGATATAGTCCCCCAAAGAGTGTTTTATTTGTTTGTTTGTTTTTAAAATTTTAGCAGCAGTTAATTTGGTTGGACTAAAGCTGCAAATTCTGTCCTCTGAGGCCATCTCAAATGTCAGTTCAGTTCTTTTAGCCTTAGCTGTACTGTTTGGGCTCTGCTCTGTGCATGCACAGTTCAAGGGTCAGCCTAAGATTTGGGTCAGATTTGGCTTCTTCCCTTCTCTGGCCCTCTTATTTCTGGGATCCCCCCAACCTCACGTTCTAATGACGGTAATTGCCTGGAACTCTGTCCTGTGGTTATTTAAGTCAAAAAGATGGTGAGTATTCTATTTTTATTTGCTATCCTGGTACCTTTCTCTAAAAGCCAGTCTGGTGGATATGTGTGTGTGTGTGTGTGTGTGTGTGTATTTTTGGTTTGGGAGCTAAATGGGTATGTTGTGAGCAGGGTGAGGGATGGAAGAAGGAATATGGCAATAACAAGGGGCAGTGGACAATTGTTACTGGAGTTGACGTGATGGGGAGATAGAAATGTTCAGGCATTGCTCTTTTATGCTCCCCTCTCAAATGTGGCTTCCACTTTGACAGAGCTTCCTTCCTCAGATTGACTGGAATTTTGCCTGTGGGACCAGCTCTCTGTTTGGCAGTGTGGGGATGTCATGAAGGATGTTCATATAGACCATATATAGTTTTTTTTTTTTTTTATCCCAGGGTTCATGGGAGTAATCTAGAAGAGAACAGAGGGTAGGCTCAGGTGAGTCTTTGAGGACTGTAGGTGGGTACAGATGACCCTATGAGCTGCTGAGGTCACAGGTTACCATGCTTCATTAGCCACTAAAAATCGAAGTGGCTGGAAAACTCCTTAGGGAATTAAGTCATTATTGAACAGTGAAGACATTTCAAGAAATGGTGGAAAGTAGATTTTCCATCTTCTCACTCACTAAGATTTATTTTATTAGTGAAAGAAATTTGTCAGAATGAGATTTTGCTCATGTTTGCCAGGGGTTGTTCAGCTCTGGGAGAAACTTTGTGTTTCTGTGAAGACTTAGGAAGAATAACTAAAGGGAAGGGGGAAAAATCCTTGTTTCTTGATTTTTCTAGTGTTCAATATTACACCATTTTACAAAAATTAGAGAAATCCCCTGTGTAACAACAGTTTCTGAGGTCCAGCTGGGTTTTTTTTAATGTATTTTTTAAAGTTGGAGTATAGTTGATTTACTATGTCATGTTAGTTTCAGACGTACAACACAGTGATTCAGTTATACATATGTGTGTGTATATATATATATTTTTTTCAGATTCTTTTCCCTTAATAGGTTATTACAAAATATTAAATATAGTTCCATGTGCTATACAGTAGGTCCTTGTTGGTTCCAGCTGGTTTTGGGCGCTAAATTGTTTCATTGTAGAATGAATAAAATGGCTCCTTTTGCATGTTTGTTTTCTAGACATATATCTATATAATCTATGTTTTATAATTTATGACTAACTCATAAAAATGAAATATTAGCTTTTATTTAATTTTTGTAACAGATTTATTTTGTTTAAAATATGATATGTGTGAGAAATTTTAAAGTGCATGTAGCTATCTGAAATGTTAATGGGGTTTTAGTGAAATGAGGCTTGGATGTTATTTAATAATATTTTAATTTATATAATTTTTTGAGTGGGTGATCCATTAGATGGAAATAAAAAAGTATAAAAATTAAAAAGTGTAAAGTCTCACTTTCACTTTTGCCTCTCCTTTTGTGGGGCTCCCAATTTCCCCTCCCCCTGTGTCTTTTGGAGAATGTGTGTGATGTGTGTGTGTGTGCACGTGCCCACCCGTGTACATACTTGCACACAGAAAGGAGACTTTGTTTTCCATTCTGGCTCCTGGTGCTAAAGTTGCATTTTAATAATGTACTTATGTGCATCATTCTTTTTTTTTTTTTTTTTCTCGGTACGCGGGCCTCTCACTGTTGTGGCCTCTCCCGTTGCGGAGCACAGGCTCCGGACGCGCAGGCTCAGCGGTCATGACTCATGGGCCCAGCCGCTCCGCGGCATGTGGGATCCTCCCGAACCAGGGCACGAACCTGTGTCCCCTGCATCGGCAGGCGGACTCTCAACCACTGCGCCACCAGGGAAGCCCATCATTCTTAATCATCCTTAATGATTAATTCATTTTGTGGTCTCTGTAAGCCTGGAACTATTTTTAAATATCACATCATCAGATTACTGGATCTACTGCTTTTACTTTCTCAACAGAGTTACATTAATGTGGCTTTATTGTTTTATAGAAAGGTTTCATTTTCTGGAAAGTGGTCTAGTTAAATATTTTACTGTTGGTAATTTTATTTTCTAGATGTGGCAAAACATTTTGTGATTGATTATTTTACTAGCTAAGTAACTAGCTCAGGAATTGGAATATAAGAACCTGATAGGAAATAACATTCATGGTTGTTTAAAAGTGTTTTTATTCTCTCTCTCTCTCTTTAAGGCAGGGGCATGTTCTTGAAGATACATGTATGTCTTCAATATGTTTGCAAATAGCATTTTCAGACCTAGTTACTTTTATATTTTGTTACGTAATTAATTGTATTGCCTTGGCATCTTACTTCATTTGACTTCATTTTATACTCTTGTATTCTAGGCAATGGAAAGAAGCAAATTTCCAAGAAAAAAACTTCAGACAAGAAAGGAAGAAGACATCAAAGGGAGTGGCCTCAGTATTCTCTTCTTGAAGATATTAAGCAGCGGAAAGTATTAGACCTCAGACGATGGTAATCTCTAAAAATTGACCTTTTTCTTACCTAACCACAGTACCATTGTCATACCTAATGAAGCTAACAATATTTCCTTAGCATCTCATTTCCAGACTAAATTCAGATTTCCCAGATTTTTCCAAAAGTGTCTTCACACTTGGTTGTTCAGAGTGGGACCCGCCGTGAACCACATATTGTGTTTGCTTGTTGTGGCCCGTAAATCTCTTCTGAACTAGAACATTCCTCATCTGATTCTTCCCCAATTTGCGTGATTCCTTTCCTGCTGGTGGTCTAAATTACTCATATAACCTCAGTCCTTATAAACCGGAAGTTAGATATAAAGACTTGATTAGATTCTGGTTGAACATTTTGGGCAAGAACACTGCCTAGGTGACCCTGTGGCCTTCATCCTTATATCCCATCAGAAGGTACATGGTGTCTGGTCATCTGATATTCGAGATCCTACTGGATTAACGAGGTGGCAACAGCCTTAGCCCACATTGTCAAGTTCCCTTTTTTCTTCTGGAACCATCAAGTAATCAATGGGGTGACGGTGGTATTGGGTTAACATCTAGGTAACCATCAACTTTTCACCTCGTGGTTTCAGCCAGACACATTGATGACCCCTGCCTGAATCCTATTATAAAATGGTGCAATTTCAAAATTCTATCATTTCTTCTGCCTTTACTAACTGGCATTGTTTTAATAAGAAGATCTTTCACTTACCAACCGGGGCTATTTGGTGACCTTTACATACAGTTCCTATTCTAAAGAAAAAGATGTTTAATTTGTGATAGCTTTTAAATATTACTGATCTATAATTTGAGGTTTTAAAAATTCTTTTGTGTGAGGCTTTAGAAATATTAGATTTTTTCACTTATTTAATAAATATTGGACCATTTACTGTGGGCTGAGAATACAGAGATGTGAACAAAATGGGTGTTTGTTCTCCAATCTAGTTGAGAACAGTGGAAAATGTTAAATATCTCACGAAATTTGTCAGATGATGGGTGGGAATAAACAACCAACATGAGAGGTGGTAATGATCACTGAAAGGCTTCACTGAGGAGATGGGTCTTAAGAGAGGAAATCTGAGGGAATGGAGGGTCTAAAGGTCTTTGAACGGATAGTGGGAAAGTGTCTGGCAGGTTGGTAATGAAAGAGTAGATCAGCCTGTCTGGAGTGAGGCTCAGAGAAGCTAAGAAACTTACTCAACGTCACATAGCAAATACGCAGATGTGGTATTGAAACTGAAGAGAGTTGGACTCCAAAGTCCATGTTCTTTCTTTTTTTTTTTTTAATTAATTAATTAATTTTTGGCTGCGTTGGGTCTTCATTGCTGCATGCAGGCTTTCTCTAGTTGTGGTGAGTGGGGGCTACTCTTTGTTGCAGTGCGCGGGCTTCTCATTGTGGTGGCTTCTCTTGTTGCAGAGCACGAGCTCTAGGCACGCGGGCTTCAGTAGTTGTGGCGCATGGGCTCAGTAGTTGTGGCTCATGGGCTCTAGAGTGCAGGCTCAGTAGCTGTGGGCACAGGCTTAGTTGCTCTGTGGCATGTGGGATCTTCCCGGAGCAGGGCTTGAACCCATGTCCCCTGCATTGGCAGGCGGATTCTTAACCACTGTGCCACCAGGGAAGTCCCCATGTTCTTTCTTTATAACACACTTCACGATCTAGTTCTTGGATATCAGGCTAAGGATTTAGATTTTTTTTCTGGAGATAAGCCATGGATGATTTCTTAACAAAAGGATATTTTACAAAGATAAGTTGGTAGTATCAATAGTTAGTATGTAGAGTGTATTGGAGAAGAGACACAAATCAAAAACATTAATTTCAGTTTTTTTGGAGCAAGGCTTTGTGCATTTTGCTCTGAATCCCTTAGACTTAAGATTTGTTATAACCACATATATGAGCAATTATATTTAATAGTATAATATGTGAGGACATAAAGACTTGGATGAGGAAGGACAGATAGGAGAAATAACCGAGGAGGAAAAATTACCAGGATGACAAGCTTATTTCCCAGAGTATATTACAAGATTAGAGATGGAATGGAAAGACCCACAGAAGATAGTAGAATGTCGGTAAAAGTTTTAAGCTGGTCATGAACAAGACCAGTAAACAAGTTTGGATTGATGAAAAAATGTGAAAAATCTTAAAAGTGCCTAGGGTTGATCCCAAGGATTTGTGAAGAAGTGTTTAAGATGGAAGAGGGACATTGAAATATGACAGAGTAAGGTCTTTTTACTCCACTCCTTCCCTCAAACCCGTGAAAACAATAACAGCAAAATGAAAAATGTGGAAACCTCTATCTTCCCTGAAGCAAAGAAATAGCATCATCCCCTAACCATAGGCTGTAATACATTTTTCAAATCCTGTGCATTCTGGAGTAACAGAAAGGAGATGCCAAGAACTCACAGATTACTGCTGGCCTCAAACAATGCAGGTTTCTTTAAAGTTCATGGGTGACCCCAAACTGTTTGGTGACTCTTTGATTAGATCTAAGGGTATGAGCCATTGAGTCAGTGGGGAAGAATCTGAGTTCTTTGTGAAGATCCAGATTAGCACTACAGAAATGCAGAGAAGGTTGAAGAAGGAAACATTGTGCTGATTGCCACCAAGATTCCAGCTTATCCCCTAGATACCAGCTGAGGACACTGCCTCTAGTGAATTACAGGGAAGGTGGTGATTGCAGGAGGGCAACACAGGCCACACACTTCCTGATTTCAAAACATATTACAAAGCTACAGTAACTAAGACAGTGTGGTACTGGCATAAAGACAGGCATATAGACCAGTGAAACAGAATAGAGCTCAGAAATGCACATTCATGTAAACAGGCAAATAATCTTCTGCAAGGGTGCTCAGACCACAGGATGAGAAAGGGACAGTCTCTTCAGAAAGTGGTGCTGGGAAAAGTGGATACCCACATGTGAAAGAATGAGGGATACCTTAAAAGACCTCTTAAAAGGTCTTTTAAGACCTTTTCTTCACATCACACACAAAAAATAACTCAAAATTGATTAAAGACATAAATGTAGGACCTAAAACTATAAAACTCCTAGAAGAAAACGTAGGGGAAAAGCTTCATGACATTGGATTTGGCAGTGATTTCTGGGGTATGATGCCAAAAGCACAGGTAACAAAAGAAAAAATAAACCAGTGGGACTACATCAAACTTAAACAGTTCTGTGCTTCAAAGGAAATAATCAACAAAGTGAAAAGGCAACCTACAAGGTGGGAGAAAACATTGCAGATCACATATCTGATAAGGGGTTAATATCCAGACTGTATAAAGAACTACAACTGAAGTTGCAAATAATCATATGTGTAGCTCAACTAGGAGTTTACATCGAAATTTTAATAGTTGGTGTCTAAATTTATATATCTTTAATTTTTTTCCATTGGCTTGGGTAACATCCACTTTAACTAATAGGTAGTCATACTTAGCCATCATTCTTAAAATACATGATTTATTGTCATTATGCATTTATAATGTGTTGAGTAAATATGAAAATACTTTAAATGAATAAAGATTTTACATTGGTGGTTTAAATGATCAAAGTTTTCATTATGTAACACACTCAGTTGCCATGAGTGTTCTATTTCTGTATGCATATTTTGTATTCATTCAAGTGAAAACAGTCTTTTATTTTCTCAGGTACTGCATAAGCCGACCACAGTATAAGACTTCTTGTGGTATCTCCTCATTAATTTCTTGTTGGAATTTCTTATATAGCACAATGGGAGCTGGAAAGTAAGTATGTTAATTTAGTGGTATCCCTCAACTCCAAATTCAAAAGTTATTTGGTGTTGCTTTTTCTATAGTGGAAGATTCTTAAGAACAGATTTTTCATAAATTGGGGAAAAACTGCTGTATTTTGTTTTAAGCCTTTTAGCTAAAAATATATGCATGCATTATTTATGATAAAATAAAAATGAAAAATACTACTAAAATTGTTTGCAAATCAGACAGACACAGTAACATTGAGACAGATTATATTTGCATATGATTGGAACTGTGAAATGAAAGGCAATATTTCTTTCGTAGTCTTCCAGCTATCACCCAAGAAGAAGCTTTACATATTTTGGGTTTTCAACCCCCGTTTGAGGATATTAGGTTCGGCCCTTTCACTGGAAATACGACACTTATGAGGTACGAAGCCCTCGCTTAGAAGCAATACCTTATTTCTAGTTCTGCAAAATAATAATGCTGTAGATGTGCATTGAGATAGTAAACCATGCATCCAGCTATTTGGGCCCAACCTCTGGTAGATATGCCAGACTTGGGCTCTGCCTGAATTTCTCTGGAATTGGAATAGTGCCTTCTTTGTTATGGAACTGTTGCTATGAGCGAGTCTTCTTGTTATTTTCAGATGGTTTAGACAAATTAACGACCACTTCCATGTAAAAGGATGCTCATATGTTCTATATAAGCCTCATGGGAAGAATAAAACAGCTGGAGAAACTGGTAAGTAAACATATAGAAGATTTACACACACACACACACACACACACACACACACACATGCTTTAGGATCCATCTTGAAGATTGGTTTTGATTCATGGCACATGATGTTAATCCTAAATACAGTCTATCACTCTTTATCCAAGGGGAAATCATAATAGATAATAGTAATATGTAGGGCACTTTTCAATATACAGTTTAATATTTTAACTCTTTTCATCTTTGCATGAAGAACTTTTAAAGCTTCAAGGCATGTCATAAACACTACTTTGACACATTGTATTGTTTGGGTCCATGGTGTGTGTGTGTGTGTGTGTGTGTGTGCGTGTGCGTGCACGCATGTGCTTACTTGCCTGCTACTAAAACCCTTTCAGGAAGCGGCATGGAATTTGCAGCTCCTCTTCCTAAAAGAGAATGCAAGGATTTTAGAATATTTGCTGTCAGACCTGCATAATAACATATAACAACAGGACAATGGACTATGAAAGGGACAAAGGTCTATTTTATTTTTATTTATTTATTTATTTATTTTGTGGTACGCGGGCCTCTAACTGTTGTGGCCTCTCCCTTTGTGGACCACAGGCTCCGGGCGCGCAGGCCCAGCGGCCATGGCTCACGGGCCCAGCCGCTCCGCGGCATGTGGGATCCTCCCGGACCGGGGCACGAACCCGTGTCCCCTGCATCGGCAGGCGGACTCCCAACCACTGCACCACCAGGGAAATCCCCAAAGGTCTATTTTAGAAGGGTCTTGACTATAACAGAGAGTTTTGGAGTCGATCCTAAGGATTGTTTTAGCTATGCACTAGTTAAATAATTTGCATCGTTTGACAATTTCCATTTTTAAAATTTCACAGTCATCTTTTGACTTTACAATCAGAAACCTGCAATACAGTGTTAAGGAAAATTTTAAAGAAAATTTTATTCTGATACTTGAAAATTTTATTCTGACACTTGTTAAAAGAGTAAGGAAGACTTTACTGAAGACTGTTGTAATGCAGAACTGGGATATGGGAGAGAGATCTGGCTCAACCCTGAATACAACAAAGACAGCTGGGAATTTGTAGCCAACTCCCAAAGTGAGTGGTTCCATGGATGGAAATTTATTAAGAGGAGACATCAAGGTGGGGCTGTGGGGAATCTTCCTAAATTGGTCTAACAGGATTCTTGTAACAGGCAGGCCAAGGGTGAAGGGTGAGGACCTTGATCCGGTATTCAGGGTAGGGGGATTCTCTCTAAACTGATTTCAGCAGGAATTTTGCTAAAACTGGATTCAGCAAGGATGGACACAGAAGCCCAAGATCCAAGCCTAGTGAGGAGAGGGCTCAGAGATGCCTAACTGCAGTGTGGTCAAGCAGGGAGTCTGTCAGCAGAGAGGGTACATGGTTTATCAAAACCAAGGAGTGAACAAAGAATAGGGTATATTTCTGTTGACCTTTAGCGGGTCTGTCAAGTTGGTTGTGAGTCAGGCAAACTTGGAGTTCATATGTTGGTTTCTGCACATACTCGTTTTGTGACCTTGAACAAGGCACTTAAACACTCATTTACTGAGCCACCCCATGGGGTCACTGTGAAGATAAAAGGAGACATATTTGTAATACACTTGACACCTTGCTTGACACAGAGTAAGGACTCAATAAATGTTAGCTTTTATTCTTCCTAACTGAACTCTGTGCATTTGCAGGGGGGCCTGTCCTCGTGGGAAGGGCGGCTTTATATGGTATGTAATTTTTTTGGTTTGTTTCCAGTGAGGCTGTCAACACAATCTCTCTCAGTAATTGCTCAGGCAATTAGAAACTAAGAAACAATATACTTTCCAACATACCTCAGGGTTTTTCCTTCGAGTGATAGGATAAACAAGCTCTTCTCTCCCTCCCCCCTCTTTTTTGGGAGGGGAAAGGAATGGTTGCTGTAATTTCTTTAAATAAATTTCAATACTACATTTTCCCAGTTTGATTCCTGTGTTCACTGTCCCCATTACAACCCTTCACTCCTCGCTGTCTCTTTGTCTATGTGTGTTTCCTGAAGGATATTTGATCTGCTTCCCCCTTGGAATATTCTTGTCTTCCGCTTCAAGAATCAGTGGTCCCTTGCACTGCCTTATCTCTGATGCTCGGATTTCTCTTAACTCCTGTAGTTCTGATTGTTTGCATCTGTTGTTTAGCATTTGGAGTGTGCAACCATATATTACATTGCATCTTTTTAACGTGTCTGCCCATCTCCTTGACCATAGGGAGTGCCCTCAATAGCCCTTTGATGCCCCCTGACCTTGCATGCGTGACCCTGGGACTCCTGATTGTGTTCAGAGTTGGGAGAGTATTACCTGTGTCAAGCAGAAATCTTTTCTGTTCCCTCTCATTGAAGAAGAAAGAGTTGCAGAGATAGGCTTTTCTCATTTGTCTCTGGGATATTCAGTAGAGAAAACCATTGCTAGTTCTTAGTGTGCATTTAAAAAAATACTTTGTATCTTTTGTTGTTGTTGTTTAGATTATTTTTAAGGAATATCAAGCCTGTTTCCCACAACAGGCTTTAGGTTTTCCTGGGGACTACGCTTCTTTCGTAACTCCCTATTTGCTGATTGACATGCTTATTTCCAGTGGGCCTTCAGGAAATGTAAACTGAGCTCACTCATGGAATAAAGACAAAATTAACAGATTTGACTATGAATATGAGTTGAAGTATTTTTTTTAGAGATATAATTACTCGTAATAAAAATTTGTGCCAGAAGTTGCCAATGTTAGCTTCAAACTATTGGTTCACTTATTATTCACTTCCTATTATTGTATTATTATTATTTTATTAATATTATTATTTGAGTAACTTCAAACTGTTGGTACACTTAGCTACCAAGGATGTCTAGATTCATTTGTTTTTAATACCTAGCTTGAAAATTACACTAATATCCATGTATTTCATTTTTATTCTTCCGGTAGATATTGTAAATTCTTATATTTGCTTAGCCAGGAATATCTACCTCTTCCCTATCCTGACATAACTCACGTATACCCTCACCCTGGCCATTGCTACCAGTTAACTACAGTGTCTTAATGCATCTTGGATGGACTGTGCATTCATATTCTGTTTTCCTCGTCCTCTGGTTTTCTCCAGTTCATATTAGACACAAGGCTGGATAAAGTTTTTCGATGTGTGGTGCTAATATATCCCTTTTCACTTTGGGAGCTCTCTAGTGCTTGCTTAAAGCATAAACTCCTTAGCATCATTCCAGGCAAGAAAAGATTGGTCTTTCCCTGCTGTCCTCCACGTATCAGTTGGATTTAAAAGATGTCAAGGGAGTAGGAGCCTTGCAGGATGATACTATGTTGCTGGGTTACAGAATCTGGTCCTTGTCTTTGAGGGTATAAAAATACATCCTAATAAGTTCTTTTAGAGTTCTCTGGAGTTCTTCTATAGATGATAAGGCTTTACAAAACTGACTTGTACTAAACAAGCTCAAAAAATGTTAGAATGTTAATATATTAACTGAGAGCGAGAAATACACTATAAAAAGCACCAGGATTCTCTCGGCCGCTCAGGACATATACTGTTCTTCACAGTACAGCAGGCTGGCTAATTCTAGTTTGTTCTGCTTTCTCTACACCATGCACATCATGGCTCTGTGTTTGGTAGTGGTTGCTTTGTCTCTGAAGTTTCAGATTTTTTGATATACTCTGGTCTAGACTCAACGTCGTTCTGAATTTAGTTTCCATCTGTAACACATTTATATGTCTTCTCCTAAATAGAATCACTTTCTTGGATGACTAGCTTAATGTATTTAATATTGTCTTTACTGTCTTTTATTTCAGAGGGTGATCTTCTTCTGACCTTATCCTGAAATTCTGGGGGTGCCCTACCATAGGCCTCTCCACACTAACTATCGTGCCCTACATTCTGAACTGGGCTACACGCTGTTCCCTGATTCCATCCCTCCCCTGCAGTGGTTTTGTTTTCTCCTCATGCTCTTTCCTCTGTCTGGATTGTTGAAATGCTGCCACTTGATTATGTTCTGTCTTGGATGCCACCCCCTTCTTGGTTTCTCAAACCTGGTGTGCTCTTTCTCCTTTGAATTCCTTTGAATTACACCCTTTTTTCGTGGCACTGTCCTTTTCCACCCTATATCAAAGTTACTTGTTTTATGAGGGCAGCTTGAGGTACTGTGCATTCCTTATCTTTTGTTTCCCTGTGGTTGCTTTTGTAGTTAGTAGATGCTCATAATTTACTTCCTGAGTTGAGTTAAACAAAAATTTCCTCTTAATCTTAGACCAGTGACTCTCAAAATGTGGCCCCTGGATGAATATCAGCATCACCTGGTAACTTGTTAGACACGCAAATTCTTGGTCCCCACCCCAGACCTACTGTGTCAGTTACCGAGGGGGTAGGTACCAGCAGTCTGTTATTTAACAAGCCCTTTGTGCTCTAGTTTGAGAACTACTGCTGTAGTCTTTCTAAAGAGATGCTATTCAGCTTCTTTATAAAGAGTGTGGTCTTCCATTGATAGGAAATTCAGATAGGAATTTCCTTCCATTGATAAGAAATTCAGTGCGCAAATTTCAATCTCTGCTCAGTTGAGTTTGCCTCGGGCTGGTGGGGGGCAAGGGGTGGGCACCTAGATTCCCTATACCTCCTCTTTGGCCACAGCAACTCTGCTTTGATCCCTGTTATGGACTGGGCTGGCATGTAAACTGCCCTTGCAGAAGGGATTCCATGTCAAAATATGTTTGAAAATTATTGATCTAAATTAGAGGTCTGCAAACAACAGCCCATGAGCCAGCAGCCCATTTTGTGAATAAAGTTTTATTGGCACAAAGACATATCCATTTGCTTACACATGGCCTTTGGCTGCTTGTGTCTGTGGCTGCTTTCAGCTACAGTGGCAGAGTTGAGTAGTATGCATAGTACCCATGATCCACAAACCTCCAACATTTGCTAACTGGCCCTTTAGGAAAAAGTTCGCTGATTCCTAATCTAAATCCATCAGCATGTTGGCATGTACCTTGAAGTAAGAAGAAGAAACATTCTTGAGGAGCATGATAATTACTCCAAAGAAGAAAAACCACTTCTGTCCTCTAGAAAACTAGGACTTGGTCATAGAGTATTTGTAGCAGATGAAATACTGTGAATATTAATGAGAGCAAATGTTCATACCTATTTCATTTGCCCCTGAATATATTCTAGTATATTTATGTGACTACTATTCATAATCACAGTAATCAGCTGTTTTGTGTTACATTTGACTTAAGGAGGAAAGTGTGAAATACTTAAACATTTCCATTGGGAGGTTACAGTAAAGTTCTTTCATTAAAACATTTTAGTTGTTTCGGATAACTTTTTACTTGGCATTTTCACAATTTTAAAAAGATTTCAAGAGTTCTTTCTAAACCACTTATGTGTATAAACATCTTTAGTATTTACTGAATTTATGAGGAGTCTAAATCTGTCTATTTACATTCACGTACTATCCTGAAACATCTCTACAATCAAGTTCAACTATGGAAATGAAATATTGACCATCTTCTGAATTTTAGGTCTTATCATTCTTCATTTAGAGCTGCCCTTGGATGTCAGTTTTTAACTCGTCTGGGGAAATCAACCCAAAGCAGGAGAAAGACTTATTTATCCTTATGAAATAGAGATTTTAGTAAAACAGATTGCCTTGTGTGCAGGTATGCTTTGGCGGTACGCCATGAAGTAAAAATCTGTGGGGAGGGCCGAGCTGAAACCTTGGAGAAAGAGTTTAAGACAGAAATATTACTGTCTCCTTGGAACTCACAAATTGTGTGTATCTGCAGAAGTCGGGGCGGGGTCCCGCCTCCTTGGCTCTTCTACAGCCGTTGACCTGCCATTTTTGGTCTTCAGCTATTTCAGTGGCCAGAAAGTCAATCAGAAAAACCATAACTTGCAAGCTTTCATCGACTTCAACCATTTTTAGGATTTCCAGTTTTAATGGGCTATTTGTTCATGAATAATTTAGTGTCTTCCAGGAGATGCAAGTTAATGAAACCTCAGTTAATGGCTTTAAGTATTTAGTGCTGGTGAAAACTCGTTTCTTATGGTAATACTTTTGAAATTACTTCATAAGTAATATATGCAGCCATGGGAAATATACAAGGAGAAGCAGTTATTAAGAGGATGCTGTGGTTCTACCAGCCTGTCTCTTAAGATGTTCTTAACACTTGGCTTGTGAAAGTCTTTCCTCTGGTTTGTGTGACTTTTGTAGAAAGGATTGACGTGTGTGTTAGTGGGGAAAAGTTTTCATTTTTGGAACTTGTTTGGAGTTTATATTTATCCATATACCTCAGTGGTCTTCGAATTGGGATGTCCGCATTATGGCAGCTGCAAGGTGATCATTGTGGTATGGGAAGAATGTATTAGAATGTTTATATTTTAATCTAATTAAAAATTTCTACTTTTTGTGTATCTTTTATACAGACATATTAGCACAGTAGTATATGTACAAAGCTTATAAACAAACATGCTTATAATGGGCATGCTTACTCAGAAATTTCACGTGACAGATGTGTACAACCAGAGGAGTTGAGACCATTGCTATATACACTAGGTATTATGTTTTACATGGTAATAAAATTTTGTAGACAAGCATGTATGCTATTTGAAGGTTTGGGTAAGCAAGGACTTTCAGTTTTTTAGTTTGCTATTCAGTTTGCCTGAATTTCAGTCTAAAGGGTAAAACTGAAATCCATTAATTATTTTTTAACCTTTCGATAGCTTTTCATTGTTTTTCCCCAGCAACGTCCATGTGTTCCAAGTAATGTCTTTTCTGTCTTTGAGTCCTTAACTAGTTGTTTGTATAAAGGATAGGTAGTGCCTTATGGTCCCTCAGTTGGTTTGTTTTTGTTTTTTGTAGCTTCCGGGGCCTTGTCGAAATTAACTCACGGATTGAAAGATGAATCGTTAGCTTATATCTACCATTGCCAAAATCATTATTTTTGTCCAATTGGCTTTGAAGCAACCCCCGTTAAAGCTAATAAAGCATTCAGGTAAGCATTTCTGTATTTTATGTGGATACTCCACCAGGAAAATATGTTGCAGAAAGCATTTAAGAAATATTTGGTTGATTAGACATTGGAAGACTTGGTGATTTGCTTTCCTTACATCAACTGAGACTAGTCTTTTAAACATAGTAGCTTAATCTTCTGCAGAATTGTGTTTGGTTAGTTGTGCTTTTACATTATCCACTTAGATACTATTGTTAGAGTCATGATAAGAGAAAGTCATTTGAAAAATCACTTTTATGTTTAAAAAGGCCACAAAGGACTTTACATATTATGTCTCAGTGATCTCATCCAGGATCCCACAGGGAAAATGTACTGTGGAATCTAGTGTCAAGAAGACTGCCGCAACTGAGTACATTAAAAAGCATTTCCTTTCTTATGGTGAATAACATGAAATTTATCAGGGCTCCCCTTTTGTCCTGGCTACCAGGAAGCCTGCAGCCAATTTTTATTTCTAATATCAGGAACCATATTACCCTAATGGTTATATTTGTTCCTTTGTTGATCCAAAGTTTCTATTTTATTAACTATGTATGTCTACTTCCAGGTAAAGTTGTATTGTTTTAGAAGAGACAGCCTGTAAATAAGAGAGGGTGACTGAATGTTAATACTTTTTTTCCTCCTTAGCAAGTTTTCTTATTGATGGGTTGAGATAATGCCAGGGTAGTTGAAAGCAGAGGAAGAAGTGTCCTATTTGAGAATGTTGAAAACAGAAGCCATGAGTACTCTGAGTAGAAGCGTTGATTGATAGGCACAGTTATCCTCACCCAGCTGAGTTCTGGTTTGTTCTATCTGGGTGGGTGGCATTGGTGAATGAGAAGGAGGAACAGGCAGCACTGCTTTCTCAGCAAGGGCTGAAGGTCAGGCTGGGAGGACGTGGCTTGGTCATCTGGGGTAGGATGGGTTCTTTGAGGCTGGAGGCCATGCGGCCTTTGGGTGGTGAAGCTGGACGTTGTATCTTTGTGAACGGGGAGCAAGAGGAAAACCACGGTGTCTCTCCAGACGCTGAAGTGTTCTATTCATCTCTCTGGCTGTGGGGTGTATTGTGGTTTTTTTCTATAGTTTGATCCTGCAACTTCACCTTACTCCAGACACCTGTCGAATGTAAAACGTGAAGAAGTAGGTACTCCTACTTGGCCCCCCTTAGAGGAGAGCTCTTCACCTCTGCCTGAACCTAAGAACCACCTGAGATGCTTTTACAGCTGCGTAAATACTTCCCTGTGCTCCACCCTACACCTACTTGAATTAGAGTTTCCAGGGGTGGGGTTAGGGCGTCAGTATGTTTAAAAGTTCTACAGGTGTATTGCTGCTTTAGGGTTTTATTTTTAGGATGCCTTTTGAAAGTTTTTGAATGCAAAGTGAAAGAAGAAGTGTAGCTTAAGGGCACTGGTGGGTAGCATGCTAGGATTTTTTTTTTTCCTCCTAAATGCTGAGAGGTGGTATATTTCAACATTTTTAGCCCTATATTTTGTAAGAGGGGATCTAAACCTAAATTTAATTTATGCTTTCTCTTTAATGGCCTTCAGATATTTGTTCAAGCCTAAACTCCAATATCTATTCTAGTGTTGGTGACTGCTATCTATGCATAAACTTCAGTGTATCTTTTATCGGTGTATAATTGAAGCAATATTTTCAAGGGGGTGAATGACTTTATGAAGGTTACTGTGAATGTATTTTATATTTAGCAGGGGCCCCCTCTCACCACAAGAAGTAGAATATTGGATCTTAATTGGAGAATCAAGTAGAAAACATCCTGCTATTCACTGCAAAAAGTATGTTAACTCCTACCCTCTCCCCCTTTTTTCAATTTCTGCTAAAAAGCCTGTTGGAATTTTGATTAGAGTAGAATCCATAGAATCCATAGTTTAGTTTGGGGAGAATTACATCTGAACACTATGGAGTCTTCCCATTATGAACATAGACTATATCTGCACTTAATTAGAGCTTTAATTTCTTTCAGCAATGTTTTGTATTTTTAGCATAGAGTTTTATATGTATTTTGTTAAAATTTTCCCTAAGTGTGTATATTTTTGATGCTATTGTAAATTTATTTAATTGAAGTATAGTTGATTTACAATGTTGTGTTAGTTTCGGGTGTACTGCAAAATGATCCAGTTATATATATATATATATTTTTTTTTTTCAGATTATTTTCCATTATAGGTTATTACAAGATGTTGAATATTGTTCTTGCAAATTGATTTTTAAAACATTTCATTTCCCAGTTATTTTCTGTTAGTGTACAATGGATTTTGTACAAAAATCCATACAATGGATTTTTCTATATAGGCCTTAAATCTTGCATCTTTACCAAATTCACTTATTGGTTTTAGTAATAGTTTTGCAATCCAAAGCAGTTACAAATTGCTTTGGATTTTCTATACAATCAATCATGTTGTTTGTGAGTAAAGACATATTAACTTATAAATCTTTTGAAAATGTACTTGACTCCAATTAAAAAGGAAATATGGAATGTTTCTATGTTACCCTGCAGGATGTCATCTAACAGGCTGATATGTAGTTATTTCATATGCAGGGTAACCATTTGTAACCTTGGCAATAGTTGGATAAACAGAATTGTCATAAAAACAAGGATTTAGGAAAGCTTATTGGATGCAACAATCCTGTGATAAGAGAATTATTGCCATGGTGCTTTTGTAGCAAACTGCTCATGTGAAAAGTTCCATTACAATAGTATTTTGAACTTAAAGAAAACTGTGCTTTATCCTTCCTTAACAATAGGTGGGCGGATATTGTTACTGATCTAAACACCCAAAATCCAGAATATCTAGATATCCGCCACTTAGAGAGGGGGCTGCAGTATCGAAAAACAAAGAAGGTAAGAACACCATTGTATTTCAAAGTATTTCTCAGCTGGCCAAAAGGCAGTTATTTTACCCAGCACTCTAAGTTGTAAATAACAGAAACCCAGTTCAGACCATTTTAGACAGAAAAGTGAAAATTACTTTAAGGACACAGGGGTATCTTTAAAAGGAAAGGGCAAGAAGTCTAGCCTGGATTCAGTGGGGACTGGTACCACGCAAGAGAATGTTAGCAGGGGCCAGGGAGCTAGTCTGTCTTATTCTCTTGGGAGTTGTGTTGTTCTTAGCTGTCTATTTGTCTATTTACTTCCCAAAGATCGTCTTTCAACTTAGATCTCCCTTTCAGATGAACGGTCGAGACTAAGACTGGCATGCCTTCAGTTCAGTTCTGTAGTCTTGGCCCAGCTTGGGTCAGGTGTTCACTCCCAGGGTGATTAACTGTGGCCATGGGGCAGAACCATGTGTACCAACAGGGCTGCTGGGGGCGGTTCTCAGGGAATGGTATGTTCTGTGGATTGAGTAGACGTCCCATCCACATTATCCTACTATCATATGAAGAATGCGTAGGAGGGAGAGGAAGAGGAATGATCTTGGTGTTTGGATTAGTCAGCTTGGGTGGGTACAGCATGTGTGAGTGGTAGACAGGTATATGGGGGGAAGGGGTTTTGCCTCCTGTGGGCATTGTTATATTTTTGTAAAGGCAGCTGGTCAGGTAAGATGCAGGATAAAGTGATCTGATTATGTCTCAAAGGGTCAGCACTGTTTTGATGCAGGTGAAGGGGGAAAATAAGGGAATTCATGGGAACCCACATATTAGTATAATTAATTTCCTATCATTTTCTGAACCCAACATTTTTTTTTTCTCAGGTTGGAGGAAATTTGCATTGCATCATAGCATTCCAGAGACTTAGCTGGCAAAGATTTGGCCTTTGGAACTTTCCATTTGGAACCATTAGGCAAGAATCACAACCTTCAACCCATGCCCAGGGAATTGCCAAATCTGAGAGTGAGGACAATATCTCCAAGAAGCAGCATGGGCGTCTGGGCCGGTCTTTTAGTGCTAGTTTCCATCAGGACTTGACATGGAAAAAGATGTCAAGTATCCATGAGAGAAGGAACAGTGGTTACCAGGGTTACAGTGATTACGATGGGAATGACTGACCATGCTGCGTACTGACGACTTGTGTTATTCACGCAGCTGGTCTATACAGGACTGCATTAAGGCAGTACAAGATTTTAAGTCTGTATTAAATAGGAACATATCTTGTGGTACAACACATAACCTTGTAGTTTCTGCAGTAAACAAGCTTGTATATGATTATGATGGGTGATTTCCGATATATAAACAGATAAGCACAGATTTTTTTTTGTCCTTTTAAAAGTTAAGAGTATGTAAACATTCTGGACAGTTTCACAAAGTCCAATAAAATTACACATAAACAAATCAAACATAATTTCACTCAATAGCATCACAATTTGAAATACTTAAGCATGAAGTGATTTCTTATGACTTGACCCCCAGATATTTGTTGCAGTTTTGTTCCCAAGCTCAAAATGTAAGGTACTAAGTATCTGCCCCCCAAAATTGGGGCTGTTGATTTCTAGTTTTTCTCTAGTGGTTAAAGCTCATTTAAAATGACTTAGTGAGTCTAGAAATTCTTTTACTTGTAGTGGTATCTTGCCTGCCTCATTTTTTTCCTGATCAACTTTCTCAGGATTCTCAATAAAGAGGCAAAAGAGAAAAGGCTCAAGATACTGATCTTTTCTATTGGTGCAGATGGGTGACTTAGTGCATTGATTCAGGTACTCTTGACTTTCTTGGTATGTTACTGTCAAATACAAGAACTTTAGGTCTTGAAAGACTCATAAGTCTACAATAAACCTTGCTTTAGGGATAGAGTAAAAGAAAAAGTGGCATCTGAAGTTTCTATACCCAAGGTAACCTGTGAGATGAGATCTGATATTTGACTGGTCCCCCAGTATGGAGTCATATGTTGATAACAGAGTTAAGGATGTGTTAGGAATGCCCCATCACTCGGAGGGCAGCTATCCGTATTCCAGACTCTGAGCTCTTTACTTTTTAAAAACATGTAGACAATTAGCTGCTTGAAGTGAGTGTGAAATAGTTCAGAAAGTGTGGATTTCATGTATTTAAGCTCCTCTCCAGTTGCTGTCAGTTTTTCTGCTGCTGCCAACCTGTGACTCACAAACAACTAGGGTCTCTTGTTCTTTCATTTCAGGGGCTGTTCTGGGACTCAAATCAGTAACTTGATTATTACAAGGTGCTGAATATGTTGGTAGCCACATCGTAATACACCTCAAGGAAAAGGTCCAGATTTTTATTTTTAAAATATTTTCATTTTCTTCTCTTTTGAATTTTATATCCATCTATCCACTCAGACATGCCTAGCCTACAGAAGGGGATATATATTATGAAATGGGCATTTTTCTGAAGAGAATATTTTGCTTGAAATGCAAAGGACTGAAAGATTTGTAGGTTGTTGATTTTGTTACTTCATACTGGAACTTTTAAGAAGTTTTCATCAATAAAGTTTTGTTTTCTACTTTTAATCATGAGAACGTTTTGAATCTTTGTTTTAAGAAAGGGGTACCCTTATAATCTTGTTTGAAGTACATGACAATTTGTCAATTCTGTGTAAGTAGTATAAGAAACATCTTCTGACTTTTATAATCAGTGAGACAATATGCATATGTCTATAATTTTAGATTTTTGTTAAGACTTTATAAGAGGAAATAGAAAACTTAATTCTTTAGCTTGAACCAAATTAAACTGTAATTTTTGTAGGTCAAATATGGCTGAATATCAGCAATTGCATATAGTTCAGCCAAATATTTCAGAGAAGAGATTGGTAAAGAAAGGAGATGAATGCAACATAAAATAGAGAATATAGTGACATCTAGGAAAAGAGGATGAGTTTATACGTATTGCTTATTGGCATAATCAACTTTTATAAATGTCTTAATATATCCAATCACTTAATAACTTGGCTTACAAGTTTGGCAGTTATCAAGAGCACACCAAGACTTACAGGGACTGCTTTTCTAGAATGTGTAAGCAAGTGACTGCACCTTTCTCTTTCAAGATTAGTTAACAGTCCTGTCATATTTAATTTCTTGGTCAATTTTTCTTAGAAGTCTCCATAGAAGCAATGAAAGTTCATATTACTGGCTCTCTACTAACTAGCTGTATCACCTTGGGCGAGTTAAGATTATTTTTCCTGTGCATATTTCCTCATTGGTAAAAGGGGGATAATAGTATCTATTTTATGAATTGTTTTGAAGAATAAATAAGTTAATACATGTAAAGTGTTTAGAACAGTGCTTTGTAGATAGGAATTTCTCTTTAAGTGCTTGCTATTATTATTGGCCTAAACGATGTGTATTTTCCTGTCAGAATCTTGAGAGCCCTTTAAACAGCATCTAAAGGAATCAATTTCTTACAAGTCAAATGTACACTCCTTAGTGGCTGTTCCTTAAAAAATATTTTGTATTCAAGAAATGTTGCTCTGGTTTTACAAGCACTTGTAGTACTGAAATGTTCACATTGGCTATTTGTTTTTACCCAGCTCTCATGTAGTAAAAAATGATCAAATCCTGAAACTGTTACCTTTCCCTCTACTAAGCCCCATCATCAGGCCAAGCTGGTGCAGCAGCTATAATACTTCCCAACTTGCCTTCTCCCAGACACTGGAGGGGCTCAGGCAAGGTGACCTGCAATCCAGTCACACTCTGTATTTCAGTTTTACCCACAGAGTTCTCCCTCTCATTCACTCAACAAACTAATTTGAGCACCATTACCCACTAGGTGTTTCATGTTAAGTCACTGATCTCAGAGCAACCACAAAAGAAGTGGCATCTCCATTTTATTCAGATTTTCAATGGTGAAGAAACTTGCCTAGGATCCTAGGATGTCTCAGTTTGCTAGGGCTGCCATAACAAAATACCAGACTGGTGGTTTAAACAACACATTTTTCTCATAGCTCCAGAGGATAGAAGTCCAAGATCAAGGTTTTGACAGGTTTGGTTTCTCTTGAATTCTCCTTGGCTTGCAGGTGGCCCCCTTCTCTCTGTGTCCTCACATGGTTTTTCCTCTGTGCAATTATCCTTAGTGTCTGGGTATCCAAATTCCCTCTTATAAGGACATCAGTCAGACTGATTAACTCACCCTAATGGCCTCCTTTTAACTTAACTTTGAAATGGCCCTATCTCCAAACAGTTACATTCTGAGGTACTGGGGATTAGGACTTCAACATATGAATTTTGAAAGGGGACAAAATTCAGCCCATAACTCAGGGTTATGACATGGCTCAGATGGGATCTGAACTAACATCTGCCTGGCTTGAGGAAATTCTCTTTCAACAGGGTGCAAGATGCCCTGCAGAGATTTAGACTTGACGCTGGGAAAGTGGTCATTTAGGCAATATTTATAGGATTCCTGCTAAATATCAGGAATGGGGTATGTAAGTCAACAAAATAGTTCTTGATTTCAGTAAGTTTACAGTCTACTGTAAACTACTGGGGGGGGGGGAGACAAAAATTGAACAGGCGATTATATTAATTCTGGCAAAATACATTTTAGAACAACAGTTCTGGGGATTACTTTACACACTGAGGAAATGAAAATAAGTACTTTGTCAGGATTATCCCTGACAGAAAATTAGTTGTGACTAGGTCAAGTAAACTTGGCTACTGGGAACCCATCTGTTTGGGCAAGAATATAGCTTTGCTAAAAACTGATTTCTAATCAATCTTTTCACTGATTTTGAATCTACTTTCAACAGTCCAAATTTGAACCAATATGTACTATAAGGCTATCATTTATTAACTCCTAGTGGTAAGTACTTTGCAAACATTACCTCTGATCCTTGCTTAAAACCGTCTGCAAGATTGGCTTTATGCCCGCTGAGTTTACAGATGAAGAGACGAACTCTGAACAAGTGCGACTTGAACAACGGTAAACATCATAACGTAGCTCGGTCGGGGTGTGAATCTCAGCCCGAGGTCCCAAGCCACCGTCTACCCAGGTGCTAATCTGGCAATTAGTTTCTCGTTATTTCTGACCTACATGCCGTGGATTCCTAAATCGTACATGCCGGAGAAGACTATATTTCAAGGGTTAAGATTTTAAATCGTGTTACCACCTAGTTACCACAAGTTACCGGACAAATAAATACTTATTAATTACAAACACCAACCAAAATGTAAACATGTAAAACAATATTTAGTATTAAGAGTTTTCACAAGTGGCGGCTCAGTGGGAAGAAACTGATACCGGTAAAGCACCTAGAAAACCGTAACCTCTGAAGGCAGACGCTTTGAGGATGGTTTCAACATTTAACCGCAACAAGATGCCAGTGTGGAGGAAGCAGGGCACCGACACGATACAAACAAGAGGACCGAACCACCCCCTCACTTCCGGACTGTAACGGTGCAGCGGATATACATCAGCGTGGGGAGGCGGGACTTCCGCCCCGCGCGACGCATTAAACGGAAGCCGGGAGGCTTCATTTCGCGTGGGTTTACGGCCCCTCTAGAGGAGACAGGGGTTGCCTGAGGGACGTGTTTTGGCTGTTTATCTCGCCTGAGCTGTCCCCTCACCCTGGTCGTCTGTTAGGAGTGCAGAAGTTTGGGCCAAAGCGCTGGGCGAGACGAGGACCTGCTCCTCTGTGCCTCCGACTTTATCTGGACCCGTCTTTCTAACGCGAGGCCTTGTCAGGTTCTGGGAAGTGCGGTTTTCGCCGGGGCCGGTTTTCCCTGGAAAGCTGCTCGCTCCTGGTTGTTTTCCGTCTTCTCCGGGTGGGAGCTGGGGGAGCTGTTCTCGGGGTCCGGGGCGGTGGTTCAGCCACTTGCGGAAGACTTGGAGTGAAAGGTCTCCCGCGAGCCCGCCCGTGAGACGCGCTCCGAGGGCACACCTCGTTCATGGGAGTCCAGGGGCTCTGGAAGCTGCTGGAGTGCTCCGGGCGGCAGGTCAACCCGGAGACGCTGGAGGGGAAGGTCCTTGCCGTGGGTATCCTTTTCCGGGCATCGGTGCCAGGGATGCACGATGGGCGCCAGGATTTTGCTCTTAGTTCTCCAGGGGGCGCAGAGGGGCGTTGTTAGGCCGAAGGTCTCACCCAGGCGGGTAGCTATAGGGTCTTCTTTGGGATGTTTCCTTTCTTTTCTTTTCTTTTTTAAATTAATTTTTATTGGAGTAGAGTTGATTTACAATGTTGTGTTAGTTTCTGCTGTACAGTAAAGTGAATCAGTTATATATATACATATATCTACTCTGTTTTAGATTCTTTTCCCGTCTAGGTCATTACAGTGTATTGAGTAGCGTTCCCTGTGCTATACAGTAGGTCCTTATTAGTTATCTATTTTATATATAGTAGTGTGTATATGTCAATCCCAATCTCCCAGTTGTGGCTTGGCAGTCACACAGTTTTGGATTGGAGTCTTGTTTTAATCACTTAGGGGCGGTGCCTTGCGCCTGTGTATGCGTCAGTTCTCTCATCCGGGAATTGGAGGTGATAATAGTCTCTGCACACAGGGTTGGTGTGAGGAATGAGGGGTTATTTAAATGAAAGAAGCTTAGAATAGTGTCTGTCGCTGCTAGTATGGTAAATTCTAAATCTGTTATCCCGACAGGGAGGTCAGCATGGAGAAAACGAAGTGGACTTCCGACCAGTAGTTTTGCCTGCTGTCCTGAGCCTTGCTTTATTTATGTTTGTTAGAGGAAGAAAAGTGTGGGCAAGTGTTTGAACTTTTTATTTTTTAAAGTAACTTTTATTATCTTTTGTTATGTGTTTTGGAATAGGAAATTCATATAGTACAACACTGAAAAGATTTCAGAAAGTCTACAGTGAATTATTTTCTTCCCAGTCTCTATGATGGACATTTTAAGGACTGTTGATTGTGTGCATGTTTGGCTGGTTTTGTTTGTGCCTTTGGAGTTTAATGTTTTTCTTCATTACCAAAACATGTGAAGGCTGTTTCTGACATTTTGATCTTTTTATTCATTAAGCAGTCTTCATTTTCTTTTTCTTTTCTTTCTTTTTTTGAGTGTCTGTTGTGTTCCAGAAGCTGGTGGTACCTTACACCAGTTCCCTAAGTGGGAACCTATGAGCCTAGGATCTCCACTCGCAGTGGAGGAGACAGTCATGTAATCATTGCTGTCCCGTGGTAAATGCACTGTCAGAGGATGTGGGGATTCAGTGAGAGGAGCCGTTGACTTTCGTACGGAGACAACTTATACATAATGGAGCATTGATAATTTTTTAAATAAAGTAACATGATGATGATGATTGTGTTTTTTGCAATGTGAGGCATCTTGAAGTACATCCGTAATGAATTGTGGCTTAAAAGTTTTATGCCAGGGAGCTTGTGGGAAAGTTTTTTTAAAGCACACGTGCTATTGCTGCCCTCTAGTGGTTTCTCAAATTACTGCTTTCTGAAGATTTTCTTCATAGAACTATCAATATATATTGTACATGGGAAAGCATTTTTCAGTGTCAGGAACCCTTAAAACTTCAGCAAAGATTTAAATCAGTTTACGTTGCAGGCCGTATGAAGAATTAATAATTTGTAAAACAATTGAGATGTGATGTGAAGTTCAGCATTCTGATTTTTTAGAAAGTTGTCCAAAATAAATGTAAAGAATTTAATTTAGATCATCTATTTTCAAATGACTCAGAAACTTTTTTGGGACATGAAGTCATATTCATGGGGTTACTAGGCTTTTCTGAAAGAATGAATTATTAAAAGAAGACTGTCAAAGGTACTGTAGTTATAATGGTAACTTCATATATATGTATATATATATATGCATATATACATATATGTAAAAGGAGACTAGTTGGTTGCTGTTCTGTAATTGATTTTGCTTTGTTTCATTTTCATGGGAATTCCAAGTCAAATATCTGAAATATATTCAGGTTTTTTGGTTTTATTTGTTAATAAAATTACTCATGACATACGAGGTTCATAATTTATTCTTGGATCCCTAAAATAACTTGGTCTTTTTACCATTTCTAGATGAGTGTCTTGTTTACTTATGCAATCTAAGTGTTTGTGTCAAATAATAAAGAATTAATAATTAAACTTTTGTCTCTTATGGATCTTAACATTTGTAAAATACATTTAACTCTATTAACAAAATCTTACAGTCTCTTTAGGCTTTGCATACTAATAGGGTTAATGAAATTTTACATCGCCTAACAATAGAACTAAAGTAATTTATTTTTTGTTTCAAAATGTTACTGGTCTTTTGGGTCTCATCTGTAAAATGGTTTTTGACTTGGCTGCAAATTTAACTTTTCCAGTCCTGGGATAAATTTAACGTTGCCTTTTATAAACTTATTGAAATTAGACAGATTAAATTATGGAAATATTTTCAGCTTGCCTAATTCTGCATATTTCTTTTTTTAAGAATTTCAAGCTGCGGGAATTCCCTGGCAGACTAGTGGTTAGAACTCTGCGCTTTCACTGCAGAGGGCGAGGGTTCACTCCCTGGTCGGGGTACTAAGATTCCACATGCTGGACTGCACATCCAAAAATAAATAAAATTAAAAAAAATTTTTTTAATAGTATATCTTTATTGGAGTATAATTGCTTCACAATACCGTGTTAGTTTCTCTTGCACAACAAAGCGAATCAGCCATTTGCATACACATGTCCCCGTATCCCCTCCCTCTTGAGCCTCCCTCCCACCCTCCCTATCCCACCCCTCACAAAGCACTGAGCCGATCTCCCTGTGCTATGCAGCTGCTTCCCACCAGCCAACTGTTTTGCATTTGGTAGTGTATATATGTCGATGCTATTCTCATTTTGCCCCAAATTCGCCCTCCCACCCCATGTCTTCAAGTCCATTTTCTATGTCTACCTCTTTATTCCTGCCCTGCAACTGGATTCATCGATACAATTTTTTTTTAAGATTCCGTGTCAGCATACGGTATTTGTTTTGATCTTTCTGACTTACTTCACTCTGTATGACAGAGTCTGAGTCCATCCACCTCACTACAAATAACTCAATTTCATTTCTCTCTATGGCTGAGTAATATTCCATTGTATATATGTGCCACATCTTCTTTATCCATTCATCTGTCGATGGACACTTAGGTTGCTTCCATGTCCTGGCTGTTGTAAATAGAGCTGCAATGAACATTATGGTGCATGACTCTTTTTGAATTATGGTTTTCTCAGGGTATATGCCCAGTCGTGGGATTACAGGGTCATACGGTAGTTCTATTTTTAGTTTTTGAAGGAACCTCCATACTGTTTTCCATAGTGGTTGTATCATTGTACATTCCTACCAACAGTACAGGAGGGTTCCCTTTTCACCACACCCTCTCCAGCATTTATTGTTTGTAGATTTTTTGATAATGGCCATTCTGACTGGTGTGAGGTGATACCTCATTGTAGTTTTGATTTTCATTTCTCTAATAATTAGTGTTGTTGAGCATCTTTTCATGTGCCTCCTGGCCATCTGTCGTCCTTGATGAAATGTCTATTTAGGTCTTCTGCCCAGTTTTTAACTGGATTGTTTGTTTCTTTGATATTGAGCTCCATGAGCTGTTTGTATATTTTGGAGATTAATCCTTTGTTGTTCCATTTGCAAATACTTTCTCCTATTCTGAGGGTTTTCTTTTTGTCTTGTTTATGGTTTCCTTTGCTGTGCAAATCTTTTAAGTCCCATTTGTTTATATTTGTTTTTATTTCCATTACTCTAGGAGGTGGGTCAAAAAAGTTCTTGCTGTGGTTTATGTCAAAGAGTGTAAAAAAAAAAAGAATTTTAAGCTGGAACGCTCAACCTGGCTGAGAATTGGCACTACCTGTTATTAATTAAAAAAAAAGGTCCGATCTCAATCTCTATGATTTGGAATTTTAGGTGTACCTATGTTTAGCAATCTGTGTTTCAAAAGCTTCATATCTGGTTCCAAAGGACAGCAGAGTTGAGAGCTACTGATCTGAAATTATATTTTTCTCATTGATTATAACATTTAAAGGAATGCGCTAAGTAGAAACTTATTCCATCCGATACGGTGTAACAACCAGAAACAAGCCAATTAGAAATATTTACCCAATAACAACACCATTGACCCAATACAGAGCTAAGCCAATGCCAGATCCTACTTCCAGGATGGATCCTTTTCCGACCACTTCTGGTCATCCTCACCACTGCGTTCTGCTTTCCCTCGGGCTGTTGTAACTAGTTTCAAGCTGGCTTCCTTATAGTTTATTCCTCACATGTCCACTAGGGTGGTCTTTCAGTCACATTCTAGAAACCTTCCAGTGACTGTATACACCCATCACTTCCTCTTATTACTGCTCCTCTGGCCGTGCACCTGCCATGTTGTCCTTAAAGGGAAGCCTGCGTCTCTCCCAGGGCGTTTGCATTTGCTGTACCTCCTGCCCCCCTGTTTTCTCCCTCGTTCCTCTTCGTCCGTTACTTCTTCCGATAGGACTTCCCTAACTAAAGAGCTGTTGACCACCAGTCACACTTTTGTCCTTTTACTCTGCTCTATGTCTTTCTTGGCACTTACCAGCAACCTAATGTATTAGACGTCTGTACTTGATTTTCATTGTCTTCCCCATTAGAATGCAAGTTTCTCAGGAGCAGGGGCCCTCTCTGTTTTGTTCATAGCTGTATTGTTCACTGTTCTATCCCTAGGATCTTGGATATACCTGGCACCTAGTAGCCCTCAAATATAGGAATGAATCTAGTAATAGCTTGCTCTCCACTAGTTATTTTTTATGTAATGTTTATTAGGTTAATTGTTGATGGGCCTAATTTTTTATGGTAGTAAGTAGGTAATGTACATTCATTTAAATGTTTAACCATTCATCTCATTTGAAAGCGGGTCTTTGTTGCCTCCTGTGTGCTCTGAGAGGGAGAGCAGCGCCCAGCAGTGTGGTTTACGCATGTCATGGAGCTCACAGTCTGGATTCCCCCCCCGCACGGGTTGTAAACTCCATTAGGGCAAGCGCTTTGTTTTGTCCAGTACTGTAGCCCCAGTGCATAGAAACATTTCTGCTATGAGATAAGCAAGGTGTTTTTGAATAGGAGTGTGTAACTGAGGGTCTTAATCTCTGCTGAGGGCGTGACCCCTAGACTGAGACCTAAGGGTAGGGGATCTCTAGGCTCAGAGAGGGAGGGGCTCTTTCAGGCTGGGGAAGGAGCAAGGAGGAGACCCTGGAGGCAGGAAGGAGCTTAGCGACTTCCAGGGTTTGAGAGAAGCCCAGTGGCTCCACATGAGCCAGGAGAGGTGAACAGAGGACGGATCGTTCAGGGTTCGCAGGCCGTGGGAAGGACTTTTGGATATTATTCTAAAGGCAGTGGGAGCTTTCCAAGGGTTTTCACTACAGGTCTGTCGGTGAAATCTAACATAACAGTTTCAAGATAGATAAAAAGGTAGAACTGATAGGACCTGGCAATGGGTGGAGGCGTACGTGGGATGGCGCTCAGGGTTCTGGCTTGGGTGGATGGGAGTGACATCCACTGAAATGGGGGCGTGAGCAGCCTGCTGAGAAGACACGGAGTGCAGTTTTGATCGTGGTAAGTCTGAAGCGGCTGAGGCATCAGGTAGAGAGGTCAACGAGGCCGTCCGACCTGGGGTCGGGAGAGGCTCTGGGGCAGACGTGTGTGTGTGGAGCTCGGTGCTCTATGGGCTGTGGCATGGGGGGCGGACGTCACCTGGGTAGCCAGTGCAGACAGGAGGAAAGCGGAGGGCCTGCGGGCCATCACTGCCGAAGTCAGCACTTTAATGGTGGGTCGGGGGAGCGGGCAGAGGGCTGTGTCCCTCTCTTATGAACAAATAGAAAATAATCTGTTAAAAAGCATTCTTTAGTAAAGTTTAAAAATAGAAGAAGACTCCAAGAAGGAAGAATCAGGTAATCACAGCAGAAGACAACTACTCTTAATATTGTGATGTCTGAACTTCGAGTCTTCTTTTTTATATTTAGCATATTGCATATGTTACAAAATGGAATTATATTTTCCGTACTTTTGTAAACTGTTTTACTTCCTTTAATAATATTTTGTGACTCTCTGCCTCATGTGCTTCTGCGACTTCCATTTTTAAGAGACCCTTGGATTCCAGCAAATCACTATATCATAATCTAATTAAAAAAAAGACCTGTTGGAAAACTTTTATTCTTAGTGTTTTCATTATTATAAACAAGCCGTCTTTTAAGTAACTCTTATTGTAAGTCTCTGATGATTTCTTGATAAATGTCTGGAAGTGGAATTCTTACATAAAATAGAATGCAAGCTTTAAAGTTTTTTGCTATGAATTGCCAAATTATTCTCCAAAAAAGTTGTGTTAATTTACTAAAATTCCATACAGATCATTAGTTGTTGTTTTTTTTAAAGAAGCACTTCTTTGTGATTAGACTTTTTAAAGGAGACATATGTCTATGTAAGATTTTAAAATTCAGAATGTAAATAGTGATAACAGGGCCCAAATAAAGTTAACTGATTTTAGGTAGATTCCATCAGGGCTAACCATTTTTTCAGTTTCAAGTAAGTTGTGATGGGTGCTCAGTTTTAATGTTTGGATGATATCAGACATTAGGAATTTGAAATTGTGAGGGTGAGGGAAGAAATTGCAAAGTGTTTTCCATTAACAATCCTTCTAGATATTAGCATTTGGTTAAACCAAGCACTTAAAGGAGTTCGGGATCGCCATGGGAACTCAATAGAAAATGCTCATCTTCTTACTTTGTTCCATCGGCTCTGCAAACTCTTATTTTTTCGAATTCGTCCTATTTTTGTGTTTGATGGGGATGCTCCACTATTGAAGAAACAGACTCTGGTAAGAGTCATCTATTTTTTTCTTTATGCATTCTTAGAAAGAAGAAAAAGTTCACATAAAATTTAAATTTTCTCCTTAGAATTTTGGAGATCAAGACTTAACTTCGACATATATCCAGTTTAATTCAACTTTTAAAAATTTATCTTGAACAAACACTTCTTCTTTTAAAAGAGGTTTGTTTCTGAAAGTGTATCACAGGTGCAACAATACTTAACTTTTAATAAAACTACTAAAGTTACAATAGAGAGTTTTCCCCTTAGAGTGTCTTCTTAGGTGTTCTACAGTTAAACTTGCACAACGTTATATGGCACTTTATCTCAGTTAAAAAAGAAGAAATGAAAATGTTTTGATATTTCTGCCTTGTATTAAACTGTAAGCACTGAGACTATTCCATTTTTGCCTGTTTTGGACATTTCTTACAAGATATTTCTATACATTTTAGGATTTCTTATGACATAATCTTGGATATGGAAGGACAGAGTTACATACCAGTAATGTATTTTTATAAAAACTAATATCAGGAATTGGTTTTGGCTTAACAGTGGCATTTTAAAGAAATTAGTTAATATAATAATCCCTTTAGGGAAGCATTTACTTACTTGTATATCATTAAGTTTTAGGCTTCTTAAGGACATTAAAGGATGTTTAAAAGAAATTGAAAGTAAATTAATAGCTTCCCAAATATATTGTATGATAGCCAGCCCATTAAGTACTCATTAGTTGGAAACTCTGGGTGTCCTTTCCACAGCAAAAACCTGAATTCATATTCACTCATACGGTAATTAGGAGAAGATACCAAAACAACCATAGTCCGAAAACTCAGACAAACCAAATTTTCTAGGGAAAAAAACCACTGAAGTGTTTTTGATATACTAATACCTTGAAATAAAATCCTGTATCCTTTCTTTTCACAGGCTAAAAGAAGGCAGAGAAAGGACTTGGCAACCAATGACTCCAGAAAAACTACCGAAAAGCTTTTGAAAACATTTTTGAAAAGACAAGTTGTCAAAACTGCCTTAAAAAGCAAAAGGCAAGAGGGGAATTACATTAATTTTAAAGATTAATTTAAAATTTTTGCATCGGATTCTTGTGGCTGCCTTTCCCTAATGAGAGGAGTCAATGGGGTGTCCATTTGATCTAGTTGACTGAGGTTGTGAAAACTCTCTGTTCTGTGAGAATCAGCTCTGCTCACGAGAAAGGAAAGCTGCTGCGTTGCTTTTGCACGTTTTACTCTCAGAACACTTTCCTTCACGCCGAGACCAGGTCCCCTCTTTCTGGAGGCTGCTCTCTCGTCCAGCGGCCCGGCAGCCAGGCCAGCAGGGGCCGAACCCATCACCCCTGGGTTTCCCCTTTTCAGCCACTTGTCAGCGTTTGTTTGATCACTGGGGAGTATTATTGTTATATTTTTTTTTAGATGATTTAAAAAATTTTATTGAAGTATAGTTGATTTACAATGTTTCAGGTGTAAAACAAAGAAGTATCCTTATATATAAACCTTTGTGTATATCTTTGATCATTTCTTTTTTTTTTTTAAATTAGTTTCTGCTTTATAACAAAGTGAATCAGTCATACATATACATCTGTTCCCACATCCCTTCCCTCATGCATCTCCCTCCCTCCCACCCTCCCCATCCCACCCCGCCAGGCGGTCACAAAGCACCGAAGGTAGATAGATAGTGGGAAGCAGCCGCAGAGCACTGGGGAGTATTATTGACTCTCAGAATACTGTTTCCTGTGATCTCTGTTGAAGTCTCTGTGTACTTTTCAGGGAGGAAGCACTTCCCAGTCTTACTCAAGTTCAAAGAGAAGATGACATCTATGCTTTGCCACCTTTACAAGAGGCAGAGAAAAATAGGTAAATGTTTTAACTACTTAAAAATGTTATTGCTGTATTCAGACAGATTTAAACCTTTCTGTTTTATCTACATAATAAGGCACGTGGGAATTAATGCATCTGAAATATGCATTCTCGACACCTTTTAGAATATTTTTTAAAACCAAACTTTTTACTTACTACCTTTGTGTTTTGGTGGTTTGTGGCGGTTTTTGTTTTTCAGTCTCTGGAGCCTGTGCTAGCACTGTTCATTTAGAATTCGTGGAGATGTGGATTCTGGTTTTTCTTACACTTCACTGACACCAGCTGTCTCTACCTGCTTCTCAGCCCGGTGTTTTCTCTCTCATGCCATCACTGAAGTCCGCATACGACGTCCTCCCTGCTAAATCTAGTGGCTGCTTTGTATTTCTCAGCCTGATGTCTGGGACCCTCTCTGGCCACTCTTCCTCGGGCACCCCTGTGCACTCTTCCCTCTGGCTGGCTGTTAGTCCTCAGCGGCTTCTTTGGTTGACGTGCAGGTGGAGGGCCAGCTTGTCCTTCCCCCACTCCTTTCCCGGGGCTCCTGTGAGGCCACACAGCTTGTGAGTTACTGCCGCGGCCATCATCGTGTCTTGAGGTTACCGTCCTGGCTTCCACACTTCTGTGTCTCCATCTCTGATCGTACCCTTCTGCGGGAACCCCTCCCTGCCAAGCCCAGTGTCTGGCTGGTAGTGTAGAACCGCTAAACCCAAATCTGATGCTGTCATTTCCTCGCTTAAAGCACTTCCTAGATTCTTCCTTCTCTAGGATAAAACTTCAACCCCTTAATCAGGCAGTGTAACTGCAGGAGATTTCACAAAGCTCCTGGGGTGAGGTGAGCCCTAACTGCAGCTTCGGCAACCTGCTCTACCCTGATGATGGGAGATATTAGGTCATGTTACGATCGCTCACTTACAGGTGTCCCCACCAGACTGTGACACCGAGGACGGCACACTTCTTGCCGTCTTACTCATTGTTGTAGCTCCCGTAACTAGCAGCGCCTTGCACTCAAGAAATATTTTTGTAAGTAGTCATTAAATCATAGATATTATAAACATGTGTTTGACTTTCAGTTCAGAAGAGGAGGATGAAAAAGAATGGCAAGAGAGAATGAATCAAAAACAAGCACTACAGGTATTGAAATAATTTTTGAATTCAGGATTTATTCTATTTGAAATGAATAACATGCAAATGAATAATTTTAATGAGGTAGTATGGATTTATGAATGTTCTTGGTAAAAAATAAAGACAGACACCTTCTTTACTGTGTGTATATATGTGTGCATGTGAATGTACGTACATATAAAATATACACAGACCCATAAACATATGTATGGAATTATGCCTATCTAGATATCCAAAATAAGCCATCTTTCTTTTACAACCAACCAGTAAATAAATAGAAATAATAATAAATGCTTGTATAAAAATACAGAAAGCCTATCACCCATGAATAACTTCTAGTAACATTTTGCTGTATATTAGTACCCCTCCCGCCCCCGTATAGTTGAATACCTGTGTGTGTGTGTGTGTGTGTGTGTGTGTGTGTGTGTGTGTGTGTGTTTGGGTATATGTGTATCAAGGGTATGTGTGTATGTATATGTTTATGAAGATGTATGTTCGTGCACAGGCCATGGTTACCTATTGCTGCGTAACTTGGTGCTGTGAAAACAGTCTTTTATCATCATCATCTTCTCTCTTCTGGGGCTTGATGAGCTCAGCGAGGCAGTTCCCTCTCAGCATCTCCCGTGTAGGTGCAGTCAGACGGTAGCTGGGGCTGGAGCCCCTCAAAGACCTCCTTCCCCACGTGCCCGGCAACTGACGCTACCTGTCAGCCAGAACCCCCGCCTGTGGCCTCTCTGTGTGGCCTGAGCTCTGGCACAGCTTGCCTCTGTGTTCCGGGGCAGGAGCCCAAGAGGCAGTGCCAGCAGGGCCTGCGCTGCCCTTTCTGGCCAGCTGTGGGAGGTGCACAGCCTTCCTTCCACAGCGCTCTGTTCACTGGCAGCTGGTTAGGGCCAGCCCCCACTTAATGGGAGGGGAGCTAGGCAAGAAGAGGGTCAGAGAACCGCGCACAGGTTGCAGAGCCACCACCACGCATATTTCAATGCACAACTTGCTTACAAGTTGAGGTTGTGCTGCATATACAAGTTTTTGAAATTTTTTCCACGTTTCTCAGAAGAGCGGGTAACATTCTTTGATTCCCAAGCTCACCGTTTCTTGTATGTTCATGTTATTCTGGTATGTCTGGTAGAAGACTTTTGAGCTGAAACTGCAAGATTCTTCAGCTTGTGAAGGTCCTGCATTATTAATGCAGCAAGTGAGCACAGTCTTGATGAAGACCGTGGACCCTGTGGGCAGAAAGACTTGCAGTTAAGTCCAGGCTCTACAGCTCACTAGCTGTGAGATCTTAGACAAATCAACTTCTCCAAGGCTTTATTTCCATTTTTTTTTAAACAATAATATTGGTGCTTTCCTCATAGGGACAATGGGAGCATTCCTGAGGGAAAACATGGGAAGCTCTGAGCGAAATGACTTGCCTGTCCTAAGTGCTTGCTGGTTTGCACACATACAACATGCATACATACAAGAGAGCAAATTGTATTATTTTATCTTTACTAATGACTACTTTTGATTTTAGGTTAAGAGCAAGACAGAACTTATCTAACTAAGGGGACTGTAAATATTGTTCAAATTCATAAGGCTTATCTCTGCCTCAGGGTCTTTGCACTTGCTGTTCCCTCAGCCTGAGATGCTCTGTCCCAGAGCAGGTTTTTGGGTGTCTTTCGTGTCCCTGCTTGCAGGTCATTATTTCTAGTGGGGTCTTCTCTATCAGATAATGTTTTTTCTCTTTCTGTTCTTCTAATTAACTCTCTTATCAGATTAACCTGCATTGTTTTCTCACTGTTATCTTGTTCATTTATTTTTTTATCATGTGTCTTCTTCTGCTCCTAAGAGTAGGGACCTTAGCTGGCATGATCTCTATAGTTCCTTAGCACCTAGAACAGTGCCTGGCAAGTTTTTTTTTTCTTTTGAATGAATGAATGAGTGAATGGATACATTCCCTAATCTGCCTCTTCACTTTGATGCCTCTTACAGATAATGTACAACTGTGTTTAGCCTATTGTAGATTATGCAGAACTCTGTTTATGATACAAGCACCGAAAAAAATCTGTCATGGTGAATAGAATTAAGTGTATAAAGTGTAAATTTCATGGTGTTACGTTTTATTCTTTACAGGAGGAGTTCTTTCAGAATCCTCATGCAGTAGATATTGAGTCTGAAGACTTTAGCAGCCTGCCCCCTGAAATAAAGCATGAAATCTTGACTGATATGAAAGAATTTACCAAGCGAAGAAGAACATTATTTGAAGCAATGCCAGAGGTAAACTATACAACAGCACATTAATGCTTAGAATTAAGAATATCAGCAATATTTTTCATTAGAAAAAGAAAATTGATAAGCATTACTTATACAATATACGTTTACAGTAAATGGCATTTGTATATCTCTGAGATACTATGAAACATGCATTTATAAGTTTGAACTTATAAATACTTACTCAGAGAAGCTTTTCTTGACTTTCCACCAAGACCAGGTCTTCTTGTCTCCTGCTCTGTGTTCTCACAGCACCCTGTAGTGTCTCTTTAGATTTTTAGCACCCAATTGTGCCTACCTTGCTCACCTCTGTGTTTTTAGCACTCAGCTCAGTATCTTTCACATAGTAAGTGCCTAGTGTATGCTTAGTGGTTCAGTTCTTAGGTTAGTTCATAAAAGTTATTTTAACCCATAATGTACATTGTAGAATATTAACATATTTTGATACCAAAAATATGAAAAAAGCAGGAGCTGTTTCTTTTCCCATCACTCCTATCTGCTTTTCCACGAAGAACGTGAACATAGGAAAATGCTAAGGTGTACAGAATGATATTCAAATGACAGAAGTAAATTTATTTTTGTTTCAGCGGAAACATCCAGGTTCAGTCTATCCATCCAGCATTTTGTTTCTTGAGTGTAAATGGATCTCTGGCTGGTCTTTGAGGAAATAGTATTTGGATTATGTAAACAACAGTGGGAAGGATGGGAGAAAGAGAGGCAGTCCTGATGGTTTGCTCCATTTTTTCTCTTTCTGCCACCACAGAGCCTCTGGGATAGGTAGGCCAGGGTAGGATGGTGCACAGCTCATTGAATCCGTCCTTCTGGTAGCTAAGGGAAGTTCTAAGTCATATAGGCTGGACCTTTGCATTGTCTGAACATTGGGCAAATGCAAAATTGATAATAGTAGTATTGGTGAGTAATAAGAGTAATAATCGTAATAGTAATAGGAGCAATTTAGTATAAGGCTTGGCAACCTGCTTTTTTTTTTTAAATAAATTTCTTTATTTTATTTATTTGTTTTCAGCTGTGCTGGGTCTTCATTGCCGCGTGCGGGTTTTCTCTAGTTGCGGCAAGCAGGGGCTACTCTTCGTTGCAGTGCGCACGCTTCTCATTGCGGTGGCATCTCTTGTTGTGGAACATGGGCTGTAGGCACGCGGGCTTCAGTAGTTGTGGCACGTGGGCTCAGTAGTTGTGGCTCGTGGGCTCTAGAGCGCAGGCTCAGTAGTTGTGGCGCACAGGCTTAGTTGCTCCGCGGCATGTAGGATCTTCCCGGACCAGGGCTCAAACCTGTGTCCCCTGCACTGGCAGGCGGATTCTTAACCACTGTGCCACCAGGGAAGCCCTGGTAACTTGCTTTTGACCCCAGATCTACCACTTAACTAGCCATGCTGCTCTAGAGAGGTTACTCAAGCTGTTTAAGTCTCAGTTTCTTCATTTGTGGAATGGAGATAATGATGTCTGTCTCATCGGTGGTTGAGAATAAAATGGGATAATATATTTAAAAACACTTAGAAGAATGTCTTACTCAGGAAATGCTTTATAAATGTTAAGTATTACTAATAACTGTGATTGCAATGATTTATTGTGTGTCTTTTATGGACCAGGAACTGTGCTGGGCACTTCGCTTGCATTCTAAAAGATTGTCCGTTAAGCCAGAGTCAACATGTCACAGTGCCTGGCATGCGTCACATGCTCAATAAATGTTTTTTGAGTAAATGATGGAATCATAAACAGTATCCATGATTTCCTTTCTTTTGCCCAATTCTTTTTGTTTGAAGGATTATCCTTTAACAAAGCAATTATAGCTTTTTCCTACTATTCAAATTTTACTTTTCTAGCATGAAAGTACCACCAATGGAAAAAATCAATTGTTCTTTAACCCCTTTGGGGGAAAAGGATGGAAATATGGGAATACTATCTGTATTTAATATAAGAAATCATTTTATTTATTTATTTTGCCTTAGGAGTCCAATGACTTTTCACAGTACCAGCTCAAAGGCTTGCTTAAAAAAAACTATCTAAACCAACACATAGAAAATGTCCAAAAGGAAATGAATCAACAACATTCAGGACAAATCCAAAGGGAATATGAAGATGAAGGAGGCTTTTTGAAGGAGGTAGAGTCAAGGAGGGTGGTCTCTGAAGATACTTCACATTACATCTTGATTAAAGGTATCAGGTACCATCACTTATTTGACGGTTAAAAACCAAAAATATGTCATGTCTCTGAATTCTATAAGCTACCACCCCCAGATAATATGAATGAAGTCCTACTTAATTTATTGACTATAATTATTATTAATGCAGTAATAAATGTATATAGCTGTTAATGTATTAAGTAGTATCATACCAACCCACTTTAAAATTAACTAATGAATTAACTCTTAGTTGCTGATTAAATGAGAATTTATAAATTCATTTATGAGAACCGGTATGCTCTTATTCATCTAACTAGAAGCATGTTGTCACACTGTAAAGCTACATAGTGAGACTATTTTAATTTTTCTCAAGGTATTCAAGCTAAGAAAGTTGCACAAGTGGATTCAGAGTCTCTTCCTTCATGCAGTGAAATGCACAGCAGGTCTTCTGACATGAAGTCATCTCCGTGTGAAAAGCTGGAGCCAAAGGAAGAGCCTGACGCCTTCCCTCCTTCCCCGAGAACCTTACTGGCTGTGCAGGCGGCCCTGCTGGGCAGCAGCTCGGAAGATGAGCTGGAGAGTGAGACCTGCAGGCTGCGCCATGTGAGTCGCGTGCCCGCCACCTCACGTGCGGGTTCTGTGTCGCCGCTGACTCTCTTGGCCATACAGAGAGCTCTCGATGACGATGATGAAGACGTGAAAGTGCGTGCCAGGAGCGACGTGCAGACAGGAGGGGCAGGCGCGAGAAAACCGAAACCGCTCCAGAGCAGTTCTGATGAGGAGACGGAGGAAGGACCTGAAACGAGAGATGGGGAAGGAGTGCCGTTGGCAGCGGCGTCTCACGCAGCCAGTGTGAACCTCGCAGAGGAGCCTGTAACCAGCGCTGATGCCGAAAAAGAGCGGACAGAATCGGCTCACTTACCGAGGCCTGTCTTTTGTCAAGGCAGCGACTCTAGCGTTCCAAAAGAGCAGATGTCGTTTATTCCCCCGAAGGAAGTCTTTCAGACAAGCGCTGAGACTGCAGTTAAGGACGGAAAAGATCCAGTTCCTCTGGAAAACACTGTGGTGCTCCCCAGGGATGCACCTGGGCTCCAGAGCAGACCCGAGCGAACACCGACACCTCCGACAAGTCCGAGTTCCGTATCAAGGAGTGGAACGTATACCAAAGTACTTGAGCTACAGCAAGGTCTTCTTCCACCTGAGAGTAAATATGACACGTCTGTTCTTTCAAGTGATGATGAAACAGAATCTGAAAAAAACCCTGCTCCCGAAGGCACCGTCAGTTTGCAAGAACCGAGTGATATGCTAAGTGTCCCTTTAGAGACAGTAAGTGACTTAGGAAATGTGGCATCTGTTAATGCCAAAGAGCATGGGAATTTCTTGAAAACCATCCAAGAACATGAGACCATTGAATCTGCAGGCCAGGGTTTAATTTCAGTTCCAGCGTCCATGGAACCAAAGGAAATAGACTCTGAAGAAAGTGAATCTGACGGTAAGTGTTTGTGCTCTTTTAGAGATAAAGAAAAGTAGGATTTCGCATTTGCAGGAACCAAGAGATGCTTTAGTGTAGTCCAGATCCACATTGTTCAGGTGGTGAACTAGCGGCCCAGAAAGGTCAAGTGACTTTGCCAAGGACACACAGCTAGTAATGGAATCTTGACCTTTGCTGTTTGGCTACTCTTTTCATTTTTGTTTTTAAAGGGAGGGCGTGCCCTAGTTGGAGAAGGTAAATGTGAGTTTCCCTTTAATTTTTTAACTTTTTATTTTGAAATAATTACACATTTTAAAAAATTGAAAAAGTATCTCAAAACATTCTATTTCCCTCACCTAGGACCTCAGTGGCTGGCATTTTACCACACTGGCTTTATCATATCTCTCTCTCTCTGTCTCTCTCGCTCTCTATATGTACACATGTATATTATATGTCTATATCTGTGTATGCTTATGTATAGTCAATCCTTATTTTTCACAGATTTCAAATCTGCAAAATTGCCTACTCACTAAAATTTATATCTAACCCCAGAATCAGTCCTCACAGTAGTGTCTTTGTGGTCGTTTGTGGACATGTGTAGAACAGCCAGAAACTTGAGTTGCCACGCTGTTCCCAGGTGAGGTTGTGCCAGGGGGACAATTGGCCTTCTTGGTTCAGCTCCCCTGCAGAGGTGACCAGAGGGTGGAGACGGGAGAGAGCAGTGCAGTGTAGACCAAGAAGCTCTGGCTCTGGGGCCATTGGATGGGGTTTGAATCCCTACCCTGGCACCTGTTCGTGGGGCTGTGTATACACCCATGAGCTCACGCTCGTATCTGCAGTTCTTCTCTAGCATCCCAGATCTCATTTTACACTCTGCCTTCTTTATAATTTCCCTGTCTAACAGTGAGCGACCTTCTGTTATCTTCAGTGTATTTACTTACTTGCTCATTCTCTGTTTGTAACCAGCTCCCTATATCACTGGCCTCCTCCTTGGTCCTGGCTGTCCCCTTGGTCCCAGCCCCTCCGTCCTGAGTGTGTCCTCAGATTCAGACTCCTCCCCCTGAAGTGAAGGAAGGGAATCAATAATGCTTTTCAAAGAGAAGAAAGGACATCAAGAGAGGAAGGAAGGAAGTGGAAGAGGAAGAGCTGTTTCTTCTGTGTCCTTATCCAGGGTTCTTTCTTCTGTGTCACAGTGTTATTCTTTGCTGTGTTCATAGTGAAATAGCATAAAAACATTTAAAAAAAACTCCATGATTGTGTACATACCCTGATAGTTCTTTTTGAATTTCAAAACAATATTAGTTAACTTAGAGGACTTTTGCCCTAGAGGACATTTTTGTATAAAGCAAATATGCAAATGTTTGAGAGCGTGGTCCCTAATTTCAAAGACAGTGCCAGTGTATCTAATTGAAAAGGCTTATTTTGAAGTTACAGGCACTTATTAATAAATTTATTTAATAACAATGTACTACTGTTACATGTTTTCTATGACGTTTAAATCTCTTTAAGGTAAAACATTTTTCAGGATACTTTGGAAAGCTCTTGATGATTTCAAGGTAATTTATATGTTTTAGTTACAGACAAAATGATCTTATTATTTTGGTACAGGAAGTTTCATTGAAGTGCAGAGTATAAATAGCAGTGATGAACTTCAAGCTGAGTTACACGAAGCTTCCAGACCTCCCTCTGGACAAGTTGAAGAGGAACCAGTAGGAACTGAGACGCAAGAAGCCACAGGTGACTCCCAGGGCCTCCCGAGAGACAACTCTGAGAGGGAGGCCGTGGACACTGAGCCACCTGAAGAAACTGAAAAAGATGCAGACGATTTGCTCAACGAATGGCAAGATGTTGACCTGGTAATAACGTGACATCGTGTTTTTACTCATTGCTGAGGAAGCCAAGTTAAGTAGCTTCTGAGTTTTTAAGGAGCTGATGGATGAAGACATAATAGCTCTTTGCACCCATTTTCTTACTCCTGCTGACATGGCTCGTTTCTTGTGGAGGTTCCTGGCCGGGATAGTGTCCACTTCCCATGTGGGTTAGTGAGGGAACTCTAAAGCTATTACAAACTCGCTCAGAAATCCAAGTGGAAACCTGCATAAGGAGAAAAAGCTTATTGGTAACTTCAGTCAGACTAAACACAGGCTTTTTATAACCAATGAACTTAATTGGGTTATTAATATAATTACCTACAAGTGAAATTATCTTATAGGAGGAGCTGGAGACGCTGGAGAGTGACCTTTTAACACAGCAGAATTCACTGAAAGCTCAAAAACAGCAGCAAGAACGGGTCGCCGCTACTGTGACAGGACAGATGTTCCAGGAAAGCCAGGTAGGTGGACAGCTTGGGTGTCCTCGAACAATACCTACCGATGTCTTTCCTTAATCAGACTCCCCGAGGGCACGTGCATTAAGTTACCTGTTGAAGCACTGCTCCCACTTCCGGGTGGAGGCCAGGTCCTGCATTTTAGCAGGGGTCATCGTGTGTCTGTACCCCTTCAGGAACTTCTTCGCCTGTTCGGCATCCCTTACATCGAGGCTCCCATGGAAGCAGAAGCACAGTGCGCCATCCTGGATCTGACTGATCAAACTTCCGGAACGATCACTGATGACAGTGACATTTGGCTGTTTGGAGCACGGCATGTCTATAAAAACTTTTTTAATAAAAACAAGTTTGTAGAATATTACCAGTATGTGGACTTTCACAACCAATTAGGTAAGACTTCAGAGTACGATCACTTTCTGAAATTTACCTTCAGAATTTGTAGTATGAATTCTTTCTTTCCAAGGAGCTAATTTGTTGCATTAATGGAAATGGTAGATCTGTACAAGTTTTCATATAAACGATCTTTTGCTTCTGTAGCAGAATACGATTTTTACTTTGGAACTAAGAAATTAAAACCCTAGTAATGTTCAGACATTTTCTGCAGTTTTAATCATCAGGCCTGGTTACGCTCTGACTGGTTACCTGAGCTCTCCAGAGTAAACCAAAGGTGGTAGAGTGGGGAGACAGGTGGGGGTAACTCCTGCTGGAATCATGAGCCTCATGGTCCTTGTTGTCTCTGGCAGTGATGCTTCATCCTCCCGTTGATTCAGCAAATACACACTGAGTGATTCCTATATGCCAGTTGTTGTTCTTGGCAATGGGAAGTGGGGAAACGGCAGAGAATAAAACAGTCTAGCAGGAGAAACAGATGGTAAAAAAAATACATATATCATAATTTGACAGTGGTATGAGCCATATAGAAAAACAAAGCAGTAAAAGAGAGGCGAGAGTGACCTGCAGTCGCAGGAAGTACATGTCCTTTGTGGTCAGAAAAGGCTTTACTAATAGGCACCTTTTGGGCTGGAGCCTAAAGTAGAGAGGAAGCACGTGCTATGGATACCGTGGGGATGAGCATGTCAGACAAAGGGACTGGCATGTGCAAAGGCCCTGAGACAGAAGCCTGCTTGGTGTGTTCTAGGGAAGCATGGAGATAGTTACCGGCTGAATTGTGTCTCCCCCAAATTCATGTGTTGTAGTCCTAACCTCTGGTACCGCAGAGTATGACTGTGTTTGAAGATAGGTTCTTTAAAGAGGTGACTAAGGTCAAATGAGGTTGTTAGGGTGGACCCTGATCCAGTCCGACTGGTGTCCTTGTAAGAAGGAGAGATTAGGACACAGAGGGAAGACCACGTGCAGACACGTGGAGAGCCAGCCGTCTGTCTGCCAGCCATGGAGAGAGGCTCAGAAGGGACCAACCATGCCGACACCATGAGGTCAGGCTTCTAGTCCCCAAAACTGTGAGGAAATGAATCCTTTGCTTAAGGCCCTCAGTCTGAGCACTTATTTACGGCAGGCCCAGGAAACGACTTCAGGGGCCAGTGTGAGTGAATGAGGAGGAGGATGGCAAGAGGTGAGGTCAGAGAGGAAGGAGGAGAGTCCTGAGTGTGGTGGAGAGGCTCTGCGGGTAAACTGGGTTGGGTTGTGAGAGAAGGAGAAGTCAGGGCTGACAGCCCCTCCTCCCCCGCAGCAGCGCACGGAGTGGACTGGCCTTGGTGAGGTGGCGGAACGGGGAAGGAGCGGGTGCGGGTGTTGCGGGAGTGAAGACCCGGGTCTGGACGTGTTGCCTCTGAGGTGCCCGTTAGACATCCCGACGGAGATGTTAAGGTGCCAGTTGAGTGTGTGTGACTGTCGTTCAGAGGAGAGGTCCCGGTGAGAGCGCCGAATTTGGGGGTCAGAGGTTGTATGGCATTTAAAACTGCAAGGATGCGTGAAACTTGAAAAATCCAAGCACAATGCCATTTAAAAAAAAGGAATCTATTTCAAATAGCAAAAGAGAGATACCTTTGGATATTGGATAAGGATATATACATGTATATTATCTATATAATGAAGTGTTTATAAATGTTATGTAATAAATGTTCATGAAATAAAGAGTTGAAAAATATATAATAACTTTACTCTTACAGGATTGGACCGGAACAAATTAATAAATTTGGCCTATTTGCTTGGAAGTGATTATACGGAAGGAATACCAACTGTAGGTTGTGTTACAGCCATGGAAATTCTCAATGAATTCCCTGGACATGGCCTGGAACCTCTCCTAAGATTCTCGTAAGTCCTTTCTTAATTTCTTTAATTCAGGTGTTTATATATAAATACCCAAATTAAACAGAACTATTACTTACATCGTGAACTGTCACAAACCATTGTTCCCTGAGAAAACAGGAGGAGGTAATGGTTGGGGTTACTAAAGTTTGTTTTCCCTTTTCTAGAATTTGATGAAATCATAGGCAACTATTTTTAGAGGTGCCAGGCTTATCCAAGTTTGAGGACACATAGCCAGTCCAGTGGGAATTCCTGGGAGTGTAGAGGTTACCGTTTCATTCGTTCAAATATTTCCTGAGCAGCTACTATGTGCTAGACAGTGTGCTAGGCTGGAATAGGGGAGGCGACTGAGCCCCAGGCTGTGTCCTCAAGGAGCTGCCACACCCTGGGGGCGAGGGAGAAGCATCCAGTGCTTGTACTTCTGTGTGCCGAGTGTTCTGAGGGAGGTCGGCCAGCCAGGGGCATGGGGCTATATGCCAGGAATGTTTTCACTCTGCGTGTAGACTGTGATGTATTCAGTGGTGGCGTCTCCTTCTGTCCGGAACCCAGAGTTGTCCTGTACTTGGGGTATACTCTTCGTTTTTGGAGATTCTGAGATGGCGCTAGTTACGAGGTTGTCTGTGAAAGTAGTTCTTTCTTAAGGTTGCTCCTTGGTGGCATTTTTCAAGAAAAAATATATAATTCGCACAGCATAAATTTTACTCTTTTAAAGTACAATTCCGTGGTTTTTCGTCTAGTCACAGGTTGTGATGGCATCTTTTAAAATCATCAGTTTGACATGGGATACTACTTGGCAGTAGCTGATCGAATGATTCTTTAGTGTTCTCTCCAGTCGTAGTTCCTGGTTTGAAAAATTTTGGGATGTTCTGGTCTGAAGATTCGGTGATTAGAATTAAATACAAAGTTGTTTGAATGATTGCTGTCCTCCAGCCTTAGCACACATAGCGTCGTATTTTATTTTTTGCTTTCGTCATCTTTCTTTTCATAATTTTCTTATTGTTGAGGAAATGTATATACTGGAGGTACGTTGTTAGGTTGCTTGTAAGTCATGGTATGTAAATAACTTGGAAAAGTACAAGTAACTTTTATACAAATAATAAACACACATTAGAAAAATGACAAAATATGAATTACAAAGATTACAGATAACATTTTGGTTTATACAGTGTTAGTCTTTTCTATGCCCAATATACACATGCATTTTATATATAATCACACACACGCACAAGTATACTCATATAAGTCTGTTATTATTATTATTATTGTTTTTACAAGCATGGGACGATGCTGTATACTTTTTATGTTACCTGCAACTCATTTGGTGATAGAACAGGGCATATCATCAACGACGTATAGATTTACATTGCTGTTTTTAATGACTCCATAGGAGTCTTTTGATGTATCAGGAATAACTAATTTAATCAAATGCCTATTGTTATTTCTGTTTTTTTTTAAAGTCTAAACAAATACTGCCTTGAGTGACTTTATGTACATGTCTTTGAGTTCTCATCTGATTATTATTTTAGGATAAGTGAAAATGGTATCTAACTTTTCGATTTGGTGTCCTGGTTATTGGTGAGAGTAATTTTTTTTTCATGTTTGTAGACAGTTTGCCGTGCTGATCTAGTGAATGCCTGTTTATGCCATTTTTCTTCTCTCAACAGTTTTTGCTCGTTTGTTGCTGTTTGAATGGTTACGTTTTTAGTCAGCTCTAGCAATTTCTGCCTTGGTCTTTTAGCTCACTGATGGCAGATAGGAGCTGCCCCTGCCTGCCTGGCTCTGCAGGGCTAGGACAGGTGCAGTTACAGGGCGCGGAGACAGTGGAAGAGCAGTAAGACTGGGAGTGTCTGTCGCCTTGCTTTCTTCTCTGCTTTCCCTTTTCCTAACCAGACCCTGGCCGGCCGGCCCCCCTTTAAAGCAGAGCAGCTCTGAGTCTGCAGGCTGAGTTCAGCCCAGCTGTGTTCGCTTTGGCCTACACAGTATGTTCTTTAATTTTGAGTGGGCTACCAACATTTAAATTGGGGGAGATTTCACAGAGAATTTTGGATTTTCCTGGGGGGAAATGACATCTGAAAATACTGAGCCCCAATTCCCAAATAGCCCAGAAACAGAGGACAGCAATTCCACCCCACTGGCTTGGTCAGGGCACAAACCCTTCCACTTTATCACAGTCGCTACTGTTCCGTCTTGTGTCCCCCGAGCTCAGCTGATTGGCAGATGCCGTCTTCCACCTTCAAGTGCCTGGCCCTCTTGCTTGAAGGAGGGGTGATCCTTTTGGTTTGATGAGCTTACAGTGTGTTGTGCTGCTCTTGCTAGCTGGCAATCATGAGTATATTTCAAAGATGAAAATTCACAAGAGAGGAGGGGAGAATTATAGGTATTCTCCCAGCGCTCTCTTGAACAATATTTTAAAACTGATGAAGATAGATCTTTTTTTCCTTTTTGCACTTTGATCCTGCACGAAGACTGAAGTTAGAACACCAGATGGCACTGCTGCCTCGGTGAGGTGGGGTACTGGTGGAGACCAAGCCTGTGAGTCAGGTCCTGAGACCAGTGAGTACATGAAGCAGCGGATGTAGGGTTTTGTAGGTTCCGTTAGTGCGTAGATAGGAGAGGGTTATATTTATGTTTTTAACTTTTATGCCATTTATTTATCCTAATTGTGTAAATTTTTCTGGTTGTCCGTCGCCACATTACAAGCTACCATAAACCTCAGTGACTTCAAACAGCAACAGTCAGAGATTTTGCTCGTGAATCCGCAGTTCGATCAGGCTGCGCGGGGTGGGGGTGCCCCGCCTGGTGCCAGGTGTGTCGGGGGCGTCTCAGCTGGGCTAGAGGGGCCCCGTGAGGTGTCTTGCTCATGACTGGCGAGCGGTGCTGTCGGCCGGCACGTGACCCGGTGCACCTGGACCCTCTCCATCTGGGCTTCCTCACGAGCTGGAGCTTCCTCACAGCATGTTGTCTGCTTGCAAGGCAAATATTCTAAGAGACAGGAAGTGGAAGCTGCAGTCTTTAAAGGCCTGGCACAATGTCCCTCCCTCAGCCACGGAGCCTGCCCGACTCAAGGGTAAGGGACATGGACCCCACTTCTTGTTGGGAGGAGGGTCCAAGAATGGGCTTTAACCCACCGTAGTGATTTATACTCACAAAGGAAAAATTGAAAAAGGAATAAAACATAAAGAAAATTAATAGCTGTATCCTCGCTTAGAACATTGCCTAGCACACGGTAAAATAACAGTTGTTAGTGTTTTTTATTATTTTAAATATCCCTGTTTACTTTTTCTTTCTTTCTCCACATATATACATTTTTTTTCCAGTATTGGGATCACACTTGATGTAGAGTTATATTCTGCATTTTAAAAATTTAACATCTTCTTGACATTTTTACATTTTATTAAATATTCTTGGTTCCTGACTGTAGTTGACTGGAGGTAAATAATACGGATACATTGATATCACTTCATTTTACCACTGGGAGAGAGAGGAACTGTGACTTTTCTATGAGTGTGGGCTCTGAAGGGAGATTGCACCAGTCCCAGCTGTGAAATCTTGAGCAAGTGGCTTCTGTTTGAGTCAGTTCCTTGTCTGTGAGGTGAGGACGGTGGTAGGACTGTGCTCGTGTGATGATGGGGCCTGTAGAGCAGCTAACACAGTGCCAAGCCCAGAGGAAGGGGTCAGTCAGTGATTGCCTCATTGTATACTGTGTTAATAACATGAGAAATACACCATTGTCATTCTGTAAGTCATAGGCTTTGTTCTGGAGTTGGGTGGGACTTGAGTTTACGTCTCTGAACTTTACGTTTAGCTCTTTGTCTGCGGTGCACCTGCCATAAGGTCTTACTGCTTCACGAAGGTTCGTTTCCTTTGCCTTGTAGCGAGTGGTGGCATGAAGCTCAAAAGAATAAGAAGATAAGACCTAATCCTTATGACACCAAAGTGAAAAAAAAGTTACGCAAGTTGCAGCTCACGCCTGGCTTCCCTAACCTGGCCGTGGCAGACGCTTACCTCAAGCCTGTGGTGGATGAGTCCAAGGGGTCGTTTCTGTGGGGCAAACCCGATCTCGACAAGATTAGAGAATATCCTTTCCCTTCCTCAAACCTCAGGAATATCGAGTCAAATATGTGTTTTGGTTTAAAACTTATGGGACATGAACTTGGATCAGTTTTTTTTTTTTTAATATTCCATCAGCTAAGATGCTCCTTTCTGTTCCTTTCTCTTTCTCCTTAATTTTTTTTTTTTTGTGGTAAAATACACATAACATACAGTTTACCATCTGAACCATTTTAAACATACCATTCAGTGGTTATTAAATACATTCACATTGTTGTGTCACCGTCACCACCATTCATCCCCATATTCTTTCCATCTTGTGAAACTGAAACTCTATCCCTGTTAAACACTAACTCCCCCATTCCCCTCCCCCAGCCCCTGGCCACCACCATTCTTCTTTCTGTCCCTGTGATGTTGACTACTCTTGAGTATGTTCCTCATATAAGTGGAACCATACAGTATAGGTCTTTTTGTGACTGGCTTACTTCACTTAGCATAATGTCTTCAAGTTTCATCCAAGTTGTAACATGTGTCAGAATTTCCTTCCTTTTTAAGGCTGAATACTGTTCCATTGTATGTAATGTCGTATTTTGCTTATCCATTCATCTGTTGATGGACACTTGAGTTGCTTCCATGTTTTAGTTACTGCGAAACATCTTTTTAGTTTTAAAGAGAATCTTTATTTCAAGTAAGTAGTGATAAGCATTCATAGATACACTACATACTTAAGTATTCATTCTGAAAGAATAGAAAATATTATTAGTTTTATTCTTTCTATTACTGTTCCTTTCTGCATATTTAAATAATCATTTGGATAGATGTTTAAAAGTTTGCCATAGTATTAATCTAACTACATCTTTTCTCAAAGAAAAAAGAAATATATGTGATATCAGAAATTTGTTTTTATTCTAGATTAACCTTTTTTCATAGTCATGAGTCTTTGATGTCCTCAAATGAGAGTTGAATATCTTTTATCTTAGAGGATATTTATAAGAACATCATGCCAGATGATTATGTTGGAATAATTTGTTTTGTTATTCTTTCCTTTTATCATTTTAATCTTTATAAATAAGAAAATCTTTGGAGACATGGGGAATGGAATCAAGGGTGGCTTCATTGGACCTTTTTATTTATCATTTGTTTAAATGTCTTTCAAAACATGTATGAGTCTTAACTGCCTGCATATTTTGTCAGCGGTATTTTGGCTGGAACAGGACGAAGACAGATGAATCTCTGTTTCCTGTATTAAAGCAACTGAATGTCCAGCAGGTAATCATGGCAGCTCTTTTCCTAACTTCAGGATAGAGAGTAAAGTTAGGAAGACTGTGAGGGCCAGCTGTTAAAGACTAGTTACTTTTATTTTAGGGCACGTAACATACATTTAAAAATTATTATACTTTAGTAAGAGAACAGAGGAAAACAGAAAACGGGGAAGCTGGACTTTGTCTTCATTTTCCAATTTCACTCTTAGGGCTGGACTTTGATATCCTTTTGTATTCACTCTGACTTTGAGAAAAACAATCTGATAATGGATTGCATACTGAGGTGTTTATGGTTAAATATTTTACCCTTTTAGAGCTATTTTCATTTTTAAAAAGTTTAAGAAGTGCCCAGTCCAGAGCAGTTCTGATTATTAAGTGTCTTCAAGTACTAATATTCTTTAATTCTGTAAATGAATCATCAAAGATACTAATTCAGTCATAGTATACTGACAGGAGAGATGACCCTCAGTTCTCTTAGGTAGGTAACAGCATCTCCCTTTATCCCTGAGTGTGTTCCTGCCCACACAGAGACCTCCTCCCACCCCAGAGGCAGCCCACAAAACCATACATACAGAGAAACCATTCAGCGGAATTCAGACCATATCCTGCAAGATACATGTTCAAGTTAAATCCTTTTCCATTAGATTGGGTTAATTTTGGAAAAACAAACAAACAAACAAAAAACTGAGGTAGACCACCTTTCCAGAAACTTTCGTGTTGTTTGACGACTTTCCGTACTGGAAACATTGTATGCCCACCAACAAGGAAAGCTAGTTGGCTTAGTGACTGATTACTCCTTAATTTCAGATAAATTTTGTTGTAATGCTATTCTCCCTTTTCATTGTAGACATTAATATAAGTTTATTTCCCCAAAATTAGAAAGTGAAAAAAATGGATTAAAATTGCTCATTGTGTTTGCTTCCTCTAATACAGATGTTAACATTTACATCCATTTTCTCTTATTTTTCCCCTCCTTCCCACATACATTTATTATCAGACATAAGTGCAATTTGTTATAAATAAAGCCCCCATTCACTGGTTAAGGTAAGTTTTTTTTCCTGTGTATTGCATGGCCTTCATTGTTTCAGGTGGCCAGATTACATTTTGTCAGAGCTTCACTTAGTAGACCTTGAATTTTCAGGTTTTTGTACGTAATGCTGTGATGAACATCAGGCATGTAACTTTTCTCAAATGTAACTATTTTTAAAGAATGTCTTCCTGAAAGTGGATTTGCTGAACAAAAGTCAAGAATATTTCTTACGACTCCTAATATATAATACTGTGAAGTTTCTTCCTGAAGGTATCATATGATGACAGTGTTTTTAAAAGAAGGGAAGAGTAGAATTTAGAAACAGACCCCATGAAGTTGTGTTGCTCTAAAAGAAGATGATATATTTGGCCCCTGAAAAATATTTAACTCTCTTTCAATGCTGAGGAAGGGATTTCCTACTTGATATGTGGGCGGAGGGCTTAGTTGACGGAGGTGGTACATGTACTGCTTTAAGTACGATCTTGAAAGTAAAATTTGCTGCCAGTCATCCATTTGGGAGATGGGCTTTTGAGAGAGAATGAATTAGTATTTTCTTTTCTTTTCTTCTTTTCTTTTTTTTTGCGGTACGCGGGCCTCTCACTGTTGCGGCCTCTCCTGTTGCGGAGCACAGGCTCCGGACGCGCAGGCTCAGCGGCCATGGCTCACGGGCCCAGCTGCTCCGCGGCATGTGGGATCCTCCCGGACCGGGGCACGAACCCGTGTCCCCTGCATCGGCAGGCGGACTCTCAACCACTGCGCCACCAGGGGGGCCCTGAATTAGTATTTTCTGAAAGAGTCATCCAATGCCAGTAATCAGGGTGGAATTCTTTGATTTGCTTTAGAAAGTTTACTTGTCTGATTTATTATTATTTTATTCCATTTTTTTAGACGCAGCTCCGAATTGATTCTTTCTTTAGATTAGCTCAACAGGAGAAACAGGAGGCTAAGGGTATTAAGAGCCAGAGACTTAACAGAGCTGTGACATGTATGCTGAGAAAAGAAAGGGAAGAAGCAGCCAGTGAAATAGAAGCAGTTTCTGTTGCCATGGAGAAAGACTCTGAGTTCCTCGATAAGGCAAAAGGAAAAACCCAGAAGAGAGGCACAGCAAATAGATGGAAAGAGTCATCCAGCCCGAAAAGAAAGAGGCTTTCGGATTCTAAACGGGGGCATGAATGTGGTGGGTTTTTGGGGGAGGCCTACCTCTCGCAGTCGTCTGATGCCCCTTCAAGTGAGGATGAGGAATATTTCCCTGGAGCGAACATTCAAAGGGGAAAAGCAGCTGTAGAGTCAAAAGTCAGCTCTTCAGATGCACAGAGCACAGCGCAGCCTGCTCCCAGGAGAGACGGAGGTGCCACCACGAGCAGCTCCAGCGATGATGATGGAGAGAAGGCAGAGCCTGTCCTGGTCACCGCCAGGTCTGTGTTTGGGAAGAAGGAGGGGAAACGGAGAAGTATGAGAGGAAGGAAGAGGAAAATCTAAAGACACCTAAATACACATGTATTCTCTCTAACTGGGTACAGCTTAACATTTCGTCATGAATTTGTTGTGAGGAAATAATAAAATTCAGAGTATTTGCACAGTCTGTGTTGTGTGGTTTTTAAAAATATGGACGTTAAACTCGACGTTTATTTTTAAATATATTACCTTTTTCTTGTGTTTTCCACTTCATTGAATATTTCCTTGTATTTACAGGCTTTGTTCATGTTTCTATTATTATACGACATCTGACGCTTTCTGACAACATTAAAAAGGGAAAAAGGATTTCTGTTGATCAGTACTCACTCTCAATGTGCGTTTCCTCTGACTTTCCGACCTAGACGAGAAGAAAATATATTTATATTCATCTTATTTATATAAATATATTTATATTCATTTATATCTACATTTCAGTCCAACTTCTCAAATACTTGGACTACAGCTGCTGCTTTTCTTTGCTCATTATTTATTCCTTGCTAATTTGAAATACGTCTTCTGCCTCAGTCTTCTCTAACAGCTTTCTACTAAAATCAACACTGACTTCCACATAAACTCAAATCTTTTCTTAATGCTTATTTTCTCTGGATGTATTTAAAGCAGAACACTTTTGGGGAAGGGTTGGGGAAGAGAGACTAACTTTTTCTTGTTATTCTCATTTCTCAAAGCTACTTATAATTGGGAGTTTTCTGCATATGTGTTTGTAGGTAGAAAAGCAGTAGTTTTTCTAAAATTTAATTTTGTTGCCTTTCATAGGTAATTGACATTTGTCCTGCACTGCAGTAGCTGGGGTGAAGGCTAAGCTGCTGTAGCAAAGAGATGTTCACATGCAGTGGCCTAAACGCTGGAACATTACCTCTCAGTCAACAGTCTGGCCAGTCTGAGCTGGTAAGGCAGTTGTGCACCTTGATGTCATTCAGGGTCCCAGGTTCAGCCATCCCCTAGGCTGCTGTACTGCTTCAGTGGTCTATACTGGGTCACGGCTACATCTGCATTTCAACCTGCTGGAAGAGGAAAGAACCAGAGTCCTTGGGTGAGCCGAATGTCTTATGTTAAAGGTGACTAGAAAAATCACTTCTGCTCCCATCCTGTTGAACTGAACTGACCATATACTAGGAGTACTCAGAAAAGTAATCTCTACATGGGCTATGTATCCAGAAAGAGAGGAAGAATAGATATTCGGATCCATTAATAGAAGACCTAGATATGTTTGCAAAAAAGCCTGTTTACTCGTCTGTATGCTAATATAGAAGTCTGGAAAAAAATCATTAGTAGCTTATGCCATAAATACAGTATTTACAGAACAGTTTGATATTATACCTTTTTTTCTCTTAATCCTGCAACCAAGGTATATCCTTTTACAAGGGAGGAAACAAGTTTACAGATGTTAACTGACTTTACCAAATTCACCCAACTAGAAGGAAACCATTGTGACCTGAACTCAAATCTTCTAGTTCAAAATTCAGGGTGCTTATATTACCTAGAAAATAGGTTGCCTGTTAAAGACAAACAGCAGCAAAGCAAATTTATCATTATTCAAAGTAAGTGGGACACCTATAACTTATTTAGGATGGTGACCATCGTATACTTTTTCTATAAAATTATCTTTCAGCTTATTAGTCTTTTCTTTTGCTTTCTTTATATTTGCTGTTAAACTCATCTATGGAGCTCTTTATTTCATTTATTTTATTTTCAGTTCTATTTGACTTATAGATTCCAGTTCTCTGGTGTAATTCTTGTCATCTATTTTTTATAATATCTTAATCACAATTACTTTAAAGTCTGTGTCAAAAAGCTCCAATATCTGGGTTACCTGTGGGTTTGTTTCTATTGTCTGTTTCTTGGTATGACTAGTAAACTTTAAATGAATGCTGGACATTACGTATAAAAGATTGTGGATCTTGTGCATCTTCCTCTGGAGAGGATTCCAGAAGGTATTCTGGCAGGCAGCAGGGGGGAATTTTATTTTACTTTAATCAGGACCGAGTGGATGTCTTTGTAAGTCTTTGTAAGACTCCATCTCCTAGTTTCCTCCCATTCCTAAAAAGTAGTTTTCCAGGGATACTAACTGTCTGCTGGCGTGTTTCTCTCATCTTTTGAGCTTTGCTCTGTTTTTAGCCACATTATGCTTGGAAAATTAGCATCTTGCCCTAAACATCTTACTGTGCAAATACCTTGAATGAAAAGTCAGTGCTGAGTGTCAGGCTTACTTCTCTGTCCCTTCTTTCTGTGATCTTGGGCTCCCAATTCCTGGCAGCCTCACAGGCTCCAAACACTATTCCCTTGTCTCCCTAGCTAAAGCTCTCATGGTGTCCTTTCTTGTGTTCCTCTCTTGGGCTTCTCACCCCTTTACACCAATAATCAGCAAAAGCATGGAATTCTTGGCTGCCTTGGAAGCTGTCTGTTGCCTTGTAACAGGTGTGTGTGTGTGTGTGTGTGTGTGTGTGTGTGTGTAAAATATGCTTTTCTAGTTATACTGGGAGGCAGAAGTCTCTGTGTACTTCTTTTTAACCGTTCAATGAAACTGAAATAATCATTGTCATTATGTCAGTTTAGATGATTGATTTAGATATTCTGCCTCTTAGGAGATCCAGCACTGAGGTTTCTTGATCTTTTAAATAACTTGTGGGAGAAGACAGGTGGTTTTTATGTTCCAAATAATTCTTAATTCTTGTTTTAAAAAGACCCAAATAAGGGAGTGTGTCCTCTGCCCAGAATTAGCTGCCTATGAATAATTGTTTTCATCATTTAGGATTTTGCAGTTTCCAGGATGTTTTTTACCTAACATATTCATCTCACAAATAGATATTATGTACCTTTTATGTCTCTGCTTTATAGATGAGGAAGCCAAGAAACACACTAAGTCAATGCCTAAAAATCACAGGCTGATTATTGACAGGAATGACTAAAATCAGGCTCCCAGACCACTAGTCCTGTCCGATACATTAACGTGACCTCCGTCCATCATGGTATGTGAAGTATTTCTTAGAAGCTGTACCCACACTCCTAAGTTTAACTTTACAATATTGCTCGATTTCATTACCTGTAATAACTTCTTATTCAGGCTATTTTCAGTGATCGGGGGAATTAATTCGTACTCTGAGATGCAGCCCTAAATGCACATGAGCAGGTACACAGGCGACATACACCCTCAGCCTTCCTATTCACTCTGAGTAGGAAGGAACTGTGGAAATATAATTCCTGCGTCCAGATCACTGCTGCACACACACTCTCAAACATTCTGGTGTGGTCATCTGATTCTAAAAATAGTGTTTGCACCCAGACAGGTGACCTGAAAAACACATGGCCTCCGTTTCACTGGACGTCATAGCTGTGGACTCACATAACTCCTGGCATCAAAGTTAAAAATAATCGCTTTGCCCCGATAACCTTCACTCACTTGCAGGAATAGTTTTTACTTTACCTGTTGGCCCTTGCTCTGTTCACGAGACGCTCACATGGAATGTGCCTACTTACTTTCTTCAACCCCCTTATTTATGGGCGTTCCAACCGCACTGCTATATGATCAGAGGCTGTGAAGCTGCAGCTGTCAGGATTAGTCCTCTGTGAGGACTCGCTGCCAGTGTGTACAGTAGTAACCTGCGTGCTTTGGTGCTCGCCTTTCAGGCACCGTCAGAGGTCTCGTCAGCAAAGCAAAAGTTGTGGATGATACTTTTGAACCTTCTAGAAACTCAGCTAACTCCTATATATAGGTATGTCCAGACTTAACATTTAATAAATGTTGACCTTCAGGCAGGCACGTGTCATAAAGACTGCTTTCTTTAATGGAAGAGAAACTAAATTGGGAACAAAATGGCTGACCACTTGGGCTACTGTTTAGCCATGGAACCTTTGATTTTCCTTGTTTGTAAACTGTAGGGAAAATAATTTGTCTCCTGATTTACTGAGCATATTGTAAAGAAAAACGTGTTGATTATGAAATGTGTTTTGGGAGCCTTGGAAGAAAGGAATGAATATAAATTCATGATAGTACAGTGATTATTAAATGATTCAAAAACTGATACCTAGAACATCAAATTGTTGTTTTCCAAAGTTGGAATTACAGCTTGTTTAAGCTTATTCACATGATATGTTCTGCTTGAGAGGCATAAAATACTTGAATTTCTTTAATTTTAAATGCGTTTGCTGAGATGGTATGGATTTTTTTTTAAAGAAGAAGCTACTTAAAAAAACCATTTGGTGGTTGGGCTATTTGCCCCTGGGTACATGCTGATGACCACGGATGAGAGCAACTCTGCATCTATTACTATGTAGGAAGCTTTGTTTTAGATTAATGCTATGGTTTTCACTACACTGAATGAAACCCATTCTCTCCCAATGTTTTAATCACCTCTTAAGTTTTAGGATCGCTCTCTGACTAGTCAGCATAAAGATGATGCCTTGCTTCATGATAGCTGAGGTGGTCTCTGGTGAAGAACATGTTTTCTTTTTCCAGGAGCTTCTAAAATTTCTGACCCTGAATTTTGGTTGTACTAGATAGATTGCGTTTCAGTGCACTCTTTTTAAAATCATGATTTATTAATAAGATATTTTAATATAATTTTCTCTGCTGTATTTGATGTTAAACTTTATTAGGTAAATATGAAAGCACTTAACACACATTTTGAATTAATTATTACCATTTGATATTTTAATGTATTATTTGCCTAGTTTTCAAGAAATGATCAAGAAAGCATCAATATATAGCCATCCCTTAGTTCATCACTTAATGGATCTCAAAGCTCCAAAAGGTAAATTATTTTATGTTTCTTTATGTAATTTGGCCAATTCTAAGAAGACAAACAACAGAATGTAAATGTTTACCTTTGCAGTGTTCGCTGATGTCATAAAGAGAGCTAGGACTTTTATCAATTGCATATTATATCTTGGCTTGTGTTTGCTAGCCTGTAACTATCTCTAATAATGTTTAATGTCCCCTGCTATACCTGTGGGCCTGATGATATGTTAGAGCTAATTTTGACAGATAATAAATCAAATATATAGACTTGCTAGGTATTTAGCGTTTTGTTTTTTTTTTAATCTGGAAAAGTGGAATAAATTTTTCCCCAAGTGCTATACACTAAGTATATGATTGTGATTTCATGGTTATTTCTTTTCAGATAGGAAGATTGCAAGAGAGATAAAATAGTTTTATGTAAAACTAAAGGTTTTTACAAATGCTTCCATGAAAAAGCCATGAAAAATGATTTTAAACTATAAAATATTTCTAGACTGTGCTTATGGTCCCTCTGATGTATTCATTAGAGGCAAATAATAATGTATTTTGACCTCTTGTGGTAAGGAGAATTTAAGGTTGAATTCTACTTCCAGTGGAATTATTTGGAATTGACCCACTGTTTTTTACATCATCCTAAATATCAAGTATGACTTTGCATAGATTACATAATATAACTATCCCCACTGTCTTGAGATAAAAAGTGCAGACATATGCTCTTGACATAGACTAGAAGAATTATTGCCATGGTTTTATAGAACAGTTGTAGTACAAATTTAATTATCCTGGCTTCTTTCTCTTTCTCCTTTACGCTGTGGATATTTTCTAAGGACTAGAGTCCTGTTTTCTTCGCCTTTTTTAGGCATACCAGGTGGCCTCTACCTAGGTGAGCATGTCTTCAGGCCAAGAGAGCTGGGTGTATGCCCAGTGTTGGCAGCCTATGTGGCTTAAACATGTACGGTTTTGCTGTAGTAATTTTTGCAAATCTAAACATTTAAAGTCATAATCACTTAGAGAATCCAGCCATTTAGATGATTTGAATGAAGATGCAGTTTCTCTGCAGTTTATGAATAAAATGTCCTCACTATCATTACCATAATGCTTGGTTTCAACTTTGCATATGATAATTCGGCAAATTACAAAGGCTATGGAAGAAGTTCAAGGTAAGGTGGAGACAGAACTAACAAGAAAATAGTTTACAACACGAACAGACGCAGCCCCTAATCATCTACATTGTCAGCTGAAGCTTTAAAAATACATTCATAGGCACAGTGCTAAGGGGATTAAGTGTGTGCCACTGGGGCAGAGTCAGATTGCATTTTGTTGGAAAGGCTCCCACTAACCAGTAGAACACTCAGTTCTCAAGTACTGTAGGGTCGTGACTTTTCCTGTCCTGTTTATACTTAGTCATCTTGTGCTTGGAATGGAGCAAACCCACAGCCCAGTTCTTGTATTTCAACCCTGGCCTGAAGATCCAAAGAATTATAGGATGTCACTTAGTTATGCACAGATTAAATTTAGGACTGTAGTGGATGCTAAAAATTCCTCTGTCTATGGTTTCTAATGTTGCATTCTAATCTAAACCGTCTAAAACCTCATCCACGTTAACTATTCCGAATCTCTTAGGTTGCCTACTCTTGACAACGGCGGCTCTCTGGCTGTTAGCACAAGTAGCAGTGTGTTATAAAGGGCACTCCTCAGGGTCTGCAGCCTTGGAACAGGTTCGTACTAACCCGAGGCGCAGTGATTCCCATGCACAGTGACTCCCAGATCTGTCCTTCCAACTGCTCACTTGACGTCCTCCATCCTGCCTTGTGTTAGTTTGGTTCCTTCAGGAAGCAGATGCCAGAATGGGATTTAACGTGCACGAGATTTATTGGAGGAAATGTCCGTGGAGGGTAAAGGGGGAAGGAGCAGAAGAAGGCCGGGTGGGCAGAGGCCGCATCACAGCTCTGAGAGAGTCTCGGGCAGGCCCACGGGGAGTCAGCCCACAGAAGCTGCCCCCTGGATGAGCGTCCTCAGCAGCGGGAGAGGGGCCGGCTTAGAGGCAGCCCAGGGGAAGCCTGGCCTCCGAGGAGCCAGGGGAACCTGCTGCAGCACGTTCTCTTAATCCAAGCAGCACACCTCCGTAGCCAGCGTGCCAGATGGCAGATCCAGATGCATTAAAAAATAATTTTCCTTTTGCAGATTTGCCCCTCCGCCTGTATTTTCTGTCTCGGTTTATGGGAACCTCATTTCTCCGGCTACCCAGAAACCTGGACTCATGCCAGCCTTTCTCCTTTCCCCACACCCATCACCATCACATCCCGTTGATCTTTACCTCCTAATACGTTCCTCTACCCCTCACCCCCTGTTTGCAGCATCGTCTTGATTATTTCTTCTCTTGACAGTTGTAACTGCCTTCTAACTGGCCTCCCCAACCCTGGGCTCGCTCCCTTTCTTTATCCTCTCTAGTTCTTTCTCCACAGATACATGAACTTTTTAAAAATTAACATCTTGTCACATTCTCCTCCTCCCTAAAATTCTTCAGTGCCTCAGTGTTTCCTATAGGATAAAATCGAGACTTCTTAGCATGACACACAGTGTTTTATCTCATGCTATGACCCCCACTTATCCTATATTCGAGTTCTCAGTTTCCCAAACTGGAAAATTGGTCAAGAGTCATTCGCCAGTGGGCTTCTGCACATGTAGATACCTACGTACAGTGTATCTTGCCTTCTCTTATCTGACTTACAGACCCATAGTCACCAAGGCTCAGGTCATTCTTGGCTGAGCTCTCTGAGGCATGGAGCTTTCTCTTTCTGTTTTTGAGTTAACTAGTTAACTCTCTATTCGACCACTTATATGTTGCTCTGTCTTTGTATTCACAGTGCCCATGTACTCAGTAAATGAGGGAACGAATGAATTAGGTATAACTGAGGCCTAATGGCTGGACTTAAAATCTGCTCATTAGGGATGATCTTGTATTTCCAGCCACTAGTCAGTTGACTCTTTTCAGGACCAGGTACAATGTATTACTTAGGGATAGCACGAAGTCTTTCACAAGGATCTTCATAAACCTTTACAGGGTTGGATTAATGGAAAATATGGCTTTTATAAGCAACACTGCCTCAATATAGGAAGAAGGAAGTTTGAGTAATTCTATTGCTGCTTGAGAAACATACCAAACTAGAGTCTGGGTTAATATATTAATATACTAGTTGGAGTACTATAGCCGCATAATTACTAATGTGAAAATCATCCATCGACACGTTTTACATGTTTAAAAAGTAACCTGAATAAGTATCTGCTAGATAAGACTAATAAATGTTCCATGTATTGAATAAAAATAACTCAAACATGATTATCTGCCTCAGATATCTTCAAAACTCAGGGCTGAATGTCAAGTTTGAATGTCACTTATTGCGTCTTTTAAGGCACTGTTTGATTTCACGTGTGTTTGTATTACTTTGTTGAGGGAATCACTTTTCCAAAAAAATGCTGTAACGCATGTGCTTCTATGGGGCTTTACCGTTACAGATTTATAAAGTATTAATTCCCAGTATAATCCTGGGAAGGAGGCCGTGAGGTATCTAGTCATCCTCATTTTGCAGATGAGAAAACTGAGATTTACTGTTGAAATAACGGTCACATAGCTAGAAATTTGGACCTTCGGGGACTGGACTCATCTTAAGACTCTCATTTTGGTGCTTTTTCTGTCTTATAAATTTTCATGTGGTTTTACTTTGAGCTTTAAAAAGTAAGGATTTTTAAATGGAGTTTTCATTTTGAAAAAAAAAACAAAAACAAAAATGACTGGGGCGTCTACCACTGCCTCAAGAGCTCACAAATTCACGCTTGGCTCCCAGACCCAGGGCTGCTGCCTCACTTCAGACTCTTGCATCTTTTGTCTAGATTATTATGTCTTTCCATTAGCTTCTACGTAGCCTCAGCTGCTGCTGCCAGAAGTCAGTTCTCAAATACCAATTTTGATTGTGTCAGTTCTTGTCCTAATGATTTTTATTGGCTCCTGTCCACCTTGTAGAAGAAAGGTAAACATTGCCCACAGGTCTGATCCCAGCCTGCTTTCTTCAGGTTTATTTTCTGCACCAGCTTGTACACCAGCTCCCCGGTCCTTCCAGGCTCTCAAGCTGGCTTCCATACCCTGGCAGTGTTGCATCTCCCTTGACTTTGCTTCCTTCCTTCTCTGCCTGGCAGCCTTCCCCTTCCCTCCACCTCAACTCAAATGTCTCCTCCTTGAGGATGCTTCTCCTGATTTGACCAAGCAGTGGTGCTTGCCATAGCACCTCAGAAATATTTCTTTTATTCCACTTATCACACTTCATTGGCATCTGTTTAGTTGTCTCTCCCCGGTACGATCCCAGCAGCAGGCTCCGAGTACAACTAGATTTGGTTCTGTTTTTTTCCCACTTGCATCCTGAGCAGTGTCAGTAAAAAAAATGAATTTTCTTTCTTTGGTAATTGTAGCTATCATTTGAGCCACGTGATGAAAGTTACAGCTTCTTTTTATTCTTGAAAGTACGTGGACATCCAGACAAAAAACATTCGTGAAAATGTCTCAAGAATTAGTTTCAACATGAGGGCTCGAGACCTTGACATTGCTGAGGCATTCAGAATTGTAGCTTTCAGGTTTACCTGTGACCATTCACTAATCTGAAAATATCTTTAACATCTTTAAAAAAAATTCTCTAGGTATTTCTAAGAAGCACATGACATTCACCTTTGAATAGAAGATTCGATTGAATGACAGTGTCTTTCATTTCGTTGAGGGGTTTTTACTTTAAATTTCACAGACAGGTTTCTGTGACAGCCCTCAAATGGAAGCTTGAATTCACTTGTCATAGCTATTAAAGGATTTTTTTCTTTTCATGTATTTCTGTGATTTGACCCTTCCATCTATTATTGCTGTTATTGACCTTAAAAGTATAAAAGAGAAGAATACAGACAGAGCCTCTACTTTTGAGGGCTTCTTACAATCCAGACTTGGAAATCAATTCACTGTCGAATTTTCCTCTTAAGAAAAACATCATCGTGATGTGGCAGAATCTTGCTAATTTTTACTTCATACTTGAAACCCCTTTAATTCTCTGGAGAACAAGAGCACCTGGTAGATTTTATTCACTATCAGCAAAGATTTAATAGCAGGAAAATGGTGTTAAGCCTTTTTATGTATAAAAAAGCATTAAAATAGATAAGCCTAAGAGAGCAACATAATTATAATACTTTCTTGATTATGTTTTATTTATAATCTGTTTTAATATTTGTGTTCGATACTAAATTTATTAATAAAATAATATTCTAAGATTCTAGTGGATAGCTCTTATCTAATGGTATAGATATCAGAAGTTTTCTGATTTTCATGCCGGGAAACCAAATCCAACATTTTGTGTAACATTTCCTCATTTTAGTTATTTGTCCTGAGGCCTAAGTACTAGATAACAAGCAGAGAATATGTATGGAAAAATTATTCTTCAGAAGTGTACCTCAGAATTCCGTTGTGTGATAATGCTGTTAATTTTGGGGGAAAGTTGCTGTTCAAATCTTACCTAAAAACCAAAGAATATCCACTCATTCATTAACCTTCTCAAGATTCAATCCCATAATCAACAAATAACTAAGCATGCACTTTGAGGGGCCCACTCTTTGTGTATTATGTTTGGAGCATAGATGTCCCCTTGTTATTACAACAAGGTGACATTAGGGACGCCTTTGTAATAGTGCAGCTCTTTCCGTTAGATTCCTGTCCAACGGTTCTTGTCATCAACCTTGAAATGGGTGGTGATATTGCTGAAACACTAAACTTGTCTTTTGATTTAAATAAATAACTACGGTTAAGATTGTTACCTCAGGGAGTTCCCTAATGGTCCGGTGGTTAGGAGTCGGTGCTTTCACTGCGGTGGGCCCGGGTTCAATCCCTTGTCGGGGAATTAAGACCCTGCAAGCTGTGAGGCACAGCCAAAAAAAAATTCTTACCTCAAAATCTTTAAATAGAAGTTAATGCTGAAAAACAGCAAAGTTTTAAGATGGACATAATTGTTTGTGTACATTTGCTTTTAAAATCCAATGTATTACATCTAGACAAATTATTTCAAGTAACCAAGTTCAGTATTGGTTTCCTGCTGTAAATTATGCTGTTTTTTATGAGTGTCTCTTCTTACGGAATGAGTGGAGTTACATAGTCTTTAAATTCAAAAGAGAATACTAAAACACTGTCAGTTAAATTTTTTTCAGCCTGATAATGTTTTCTAAAAGATATGTGGTCATCCTAGGTGTGTGACTAATTTCAAATGACCATGTATGATGGATAGAATTTTGTTCTTTTAGAGTGTATGTGCAATTAATAGTGGTTACTGTTGTTTCTTGAAATCTCTTGGAAGATTATTTTGGAGGGGTGTAAGTCATTTTTGATTATGTAATATATTCACGTATATTTTTAATCTCATTTCTATATAGAAGTAAAGATGTCATTCTTTAAAAAAAAGACTAGCTCTGTTTATTTAGAAAGATAGTGAAAAAATAGGAATCATTTGTTATTACACTGTAGTTGTTGGGACAGCAGCACTGATCTGGTCAACTAACCTCTAAAAGAAAGTGCAAAGTCGGAGATGTCAGTGTGGTAGCTGTAGATATTCACTGGCAAAGTTTTTATAACAATGATTGGAACTTTAGAAGATGCTCCTGGGATTTAGTGTACTCTAACATCTATTAATCCCCGATACCTTAGGTGACTTGTCAGAGAAGTGCTGCATTTACAAGGGGTTTGCAAGGAGGCCCCAGAGGGCACATTCAGCTAAAGGTCAAGGAAGCAATTAATGTTCTCTGCTTTTCCCTAAAGAACTTCCAGAGCAAAAGCTGCCCCTCCACCCCCCATCTTAGCAAGGCAAGTGAATCTAGTGAAATGAAAGTTAAAGTTCAAATACAACATATTACCAATATTATTTGGTTCTTAGAGCTCTTCCTGTGAATGTGAATACGTGCCGTGGTTTAAGGAGAAATACAGTGAAATATATTAGGAGAGGTGACTCTTGCTGAAGACTATCCGTTTTTCATCTCTTTGTTTTCTCTGCATCTCTGCCAAAGGTCAGTGTTTGTGGTGGTGATAGAGTGGGTGGTAGAGGGGGCCCCTCTGTGGCATGCACTGAGATTAGAGTCCTTTGGAGAATGCTTGGTTCTGTCTGGATCCTATCAGGGCTCTGTGCAGGGATCACAGAATTTAGGACCAGAAATCATCTTGGCTGAATGTCCCTGCTGGATTGTGGCCACTGAAGGAATTTTCCAACAAGGGCCAACTTAATTTACCTCCATCTTTCCACTGTATTCCTCAAATGCTAGGAAATGATGTTATTGGAGCTCATAGGACAGTTTGACAACTACATCTTCCCTTAGGACTCAGAGACTCAAGACCCCTCGCTCCTGTTCTTGCTTCAGTGCCGTGGAGAAATTGGAAAGTCTCTTGAGGCCTTCACTGACTTACGTGGTGCATGTTCATCATCTCAGAAAGGCCCCACTGTTGTATGTATATCTGTCTGTATCTTGTCTCATTCATTCATTCATTCATCCATTCATCTATTCTTCTTTTACCCATTTCCTACTTCCTTTCCTTTTCCACCTCCCTCCTGGCAACCATTCTAGTGTGTTTGATGTGTATCTTTGATAAATATTTTCACGCATATCCGCTTAAGGACTTGTGTAAAAATTTGGGGGTGGGGGCAGGATTGCTGGGTTGTAGGACATTTGTATATTTAGTTTAACAAAATGCCTTAGATTGCTCTCCAGAATGACTGCAACATTCTGTATTCTCACCAGTGGTACCTGAGCTTCTGCCATCCCCACAAGCCCCCTATCACTCAGCACTGTCCAGCTTCTAATTTTTGTTAGTTTAATGAGTATAAGAGATAACCTTGTTTTAATTTGTCCGTATCTGAGTTGGAACATTTCCATGTTGCTTTGTGGCTTTTTTGGTTTCGTCTTCTGTAATCTGCCAGTTTATCTCCTTTGCTTATTTTTCATTGTGGTTACTATCTTTCTCCTTGCCAATTTGGAGGTTATACAGATTTCTTGTATATTCGAGATATTATCTCTTTTCAGTCTTAGACATTGTAGAAGATGTTCTCTCATCTGTCATCTTTTAATCTCATCCACACTTTTAATTTTCATTCACAGAATAGAAATCTTCACTTTTGATATAAGAATATTCATCACTTTTGGGTACTGTAGATTTTAAGAAGTTTCTCTCCTCCCTACTTTCACAAAGATATCATCTTATACTATTAAATTTTTTTCCCTCTTACATTTGGTCTTTAATCCCTCTGGAAACTGCCTTTATAAAAGATTTTACGTAGAGATCCAGTTTTATTTTTCTCCATATTATGTGGCAGCTAACCCACCCCCTCTATCTACATGGGTTTGTCTCTGAGATACCTATTTTGCCCACTGGTCCATTTATCTCTTGCACCAATACCATACTGTTTTTGTTACTTGGCTTTGTGGTATACCTAAATATCTAATAAAGCAAATATTCTTCTACCTCTTATTCTTCTTTTGCAAAGTTAACTCTTTATGGATGTTTATTCTTCCATTTAAGTTTTGGAGTGAGTATATCAAGTTTCTTAAAAAAGCTAACTGGAATTATGATTGATATTGTATTGAATATATATGACATTTTTATAGTATTAAGTCACCCCATTTGTGCATAGAGCCTCTCTCCATTTATTCATATCATCTTTTATATCTTGCGCTAAAAAATATTTCAAAACAGCAAGTATGAATTTGGGATTGCTGAATGTAATTTCAGCCTTGAGGTGTGTACAAGAATTTTGAAAGACGTGTTTAGAATGGCAGACATTTAACATATCATCTAGATGTAAGCAATGATTCTGTTCTACTTGAAAATAAAGGACTGCAGCCCTAGATACTCTTATTGGTTAAGTTCTCTCTCAGGCAGGACTTTGCCCAGCTCAGCCTACCTCATGAGGGAGGTGGGAAGGGGGTATCAGCACATGAGGGCTGACATTTTAAGGCACAGCTACCCCTCACACTAGGAAAAACCATGGTCCAATCCACATTTTAAGCTGCTAATCAGATGAATGGCTTTTCCTCTCTTGCAAGGAGGAGCTAGTAAGGGACTAGAAAAGGAGGAAGACATGGGAAAATGTGCCAGAGTGTTCTAATGTATAACCTCATCTGTTTCCTGGATTATTCCCCAACTAGGGCTGTTCAAAGATGCCTCTTCATCTTTAAGCTCCCAGTCCCTTATTTGGAGTAACAGTCTTACTTTCTCAGTTCACAGTGATATCACCATTCTGCGGTAAATACCTCTAATCTATAATTTATCCTCCATGTATAGATACATAGACTCCACATCACATTGTTACCATTTTCTTTAATTTTTTTTTGTGTGTGTGAGAGAACATTTAAGATCTACTCTTTTAGCAAATTTCAAGTATACAACACATTATTATTAACTGTAGTCATGGTGCTGTACATTAGATCTCCAGCACTTATTCATCTTACAAACTTCGTACCCTTTGACCTACATCTCTGCATTTCCCCCACCCCCTGCCCCTGGTAACCACCATTCTACTCACTGCTTCTACAAGTAACTATAGAATTTTCAGTCAAATACCCCACAATCCAATATTTTTGTTTATGTGGTGATCTTGTTTTATCATTTAGTTTCATGACCAAAATATAATAACAGTTGCAATGACAATAATTATAATAATTTATTGAACTCTGTGTAACAAAGTGCTAAGCACTTTATATACATCATCTCATTTAAATCTTCCAACACTATTTGATGTAGGTTCTTTTATCTTTCACATTTTACAAACAGGGAAATGGAGGCTTAGAGAGAGGTGTGTATCTTGCTCCCTAACTAGTTTCTGAATTCTTAGAGGCAACTGGATTTTTAAAAATTATATCATAGCTTTTTAATAGTGCAGATAGGGGCTTTGGAACAACCAAAAAGGAGCTCAAATTGTGGCTCCTTCATTTACAATTTGCATGAGCTTGGTCAAGCTGACAAAGCCCTCTGAGTCTTAGTTTCATTATCTGTAAAAGTGCAAATAGTAATGCCTACCTCACAATGTTGTTGCAAAAATTTCGAGAAATATTATATACGTATCTACCATGGTCTGGCCTGTGAAGTGTGTGCTCAGTAATTGGTGGTTGATGTTGCTTATGAAACCTATGCAATATTGTGGATGTTAAGATGCCATGAGTTGTCACCAAATAATAATATAAAATAAGTAATAATAAAATAACACAAGGGTATATTGTTGGGTGGTATCAAATGTCTTTTGTCTGGATAAAGGCAGGTCATAAAAGATCTGCTACTATTCCATTATTCAAATAACTGGAATCGCACCGTGTAGCCAATACGAATAGTTGAGATCTTAGATTCCATCACCAATCTTTCTTTTGCTCTGTGAGTAGATTGGTAGCCTTTAAAATACATTGCTTTTTAAAAAAGTATATCAGTTATTGTTTATTTCACATAGCATTGCAGAAATGTCTAATGGTGATTTCAACCTCAGTGAAAATCAGAAGGATGTTGCTATCCTGATGTATGAAATATTAGCTTCTGTTAAGAGTTATTTTCAAATAGCTTACCTTACTATTATTATGTTGCACCTAAAATCAGTGCCTATTCAAAAGCAACTTAGCATAAGTAGAGATGCTGCACCTCCATCAGGTTCTCCTTTGCTATGGTTTAGTACCACAACCACTGCCTTTTTTTTTTTTTCCCCCTCCTTTCAGAGAACAGAGAAGCTGATGATGACAGGAAAGTGGTTGCAGAGATCATGCAGAGGTGTTTTGTTCCAGCTTTTGTAACAGCCATCTCCTGGGAGGGATTTCATTTCGTTGGTCATGAGATTCGGATTACTGAAGCCATGGATTGTTACGGTGCTATTGTTTGGCCATCGGTATGAATTCATACAAAGTTTGCTGCATTTCAATGAGTTCTCATCCAGTGTTGTTCGTTATTATATACTGTTTGGAAGGAGAAAGGAGGCTCCATGGTTCTCTTTTGTGACCTCAAACAACACTAAAATTTAGAAATCACGAAATTGGGAAGATGCTTTTACCAATGAATTCTATTTCTGATTTGTAGCATTAATAAAGAGTGTTGTTTACACCTTCAGTTTTTTGTGACGATAAGTCACAGAAGTTTAGAATAGTAAACATTTTAATTTCCCATTTAACTCGTTCCATTTGAGTTAAACAATTATAATGAAATCTGTTTCAGTCTCAACACGCAGAATATTCTAAAAGGCCACCACTTATTTATCAATTGTCCTATGAAGGGTGCAGAACCCCTCCCCCCACTGTCTGCCTCAATCCCAAACACACACTTCTTTTTTTTTCTTTTATAAATTTATTTATTTTTGGCTACGTTGGGTCTTTGTTGCCGTGCGCAGGCTTTCTCTAGTTGTGGCGAGCGGGGGCTACTCTTCGTTGCCGTGCATGGGCTTCTCATTGCGGTGGCTTCTCTTGTTGCGGAGCATGGGCTCTAGGCATGCGGGCTTCAGTAGTTGCGGCACGCGGGCTCAGTGGTTGTGTCGCATGGGCTTAGTTGTTCCGCAGCATGTGGGATCTTCCCGGACCAGGGCTCAAACCTGTGTTCCCTGCATTGGCAGATGGATTCTTAACCACTGCGCCACCAGGGAAGCCCCACACACTTCTTTAAAATGACTGTTATTATTAGAAATTGCTTCCTTTAAGGATAATCAAGCCTAAGTAACTGAACTCTATATTCTTAGTTCTCTTTTCTCCCCAACAATCCCCAAGGACTTTTCCTATCCTAAGTGTTGAACCTATTGAAGGATGTACTTCTGTGGATAATTTTCTGTAGTGATGTGTATGGATGCACACATGCACTCACATGGGCTCATATACATATCATAGCGTTCGTGGGGTATTTATCTAATAGAGTTTAATTTTACTTTCTGTGACTACTTGCCAAACACTACTTTTTTCTTTCTTTGAATTTTCTTAGGCCCTTGTTCTATGCTATTTTCTGGAAACAAACGTAAAGCAGTATAACATGGTTGACAAAAATGTGATTGAAATTGGAGCTGGAACAGGGTTAGTCTCCATCGTGGCGAGTTTACTTGGTAAGCAGGTGTTTTTGATTGAGTGGGATCAGAGAATTCCATGATCCTGTATCATTAGTTGCATTTACTATCCAGTTTACTATGACCTGGGCCTATTTTTAACCCCTTAATTTGTTGAATGAGCTTTATCAGGAGACTGATGTTAAAGCCACCCATTTGGTTTTCTGGGAAGCTGGATTTTTATCCTGGCTAACTGGGACATGCACCCCAGCATCCTGACTGCTGGAGGACGTGTGAAATACTAGGCATAGGCAGAGCTTACTATGCGGACTCAGACGATCTTTATTTAAATTTTAGCCCCATTTCAACATTTCCAAGTACTTGTATATTCCTTTTGGGTTTTGAAGTCCTATGCTTTTATGAAAAAACATCTGTTAGAATAGAGAAAGAGTGTGAGAAATCACGTCTGCTTCTAAGTTTAGGCGTTTGTCCATCAATTAATTTTCTCAGTTATTTCCATTTTTCTTTTGCAATCCCTTGTTCTTTCACCAGCATCTTCTTTTCCAACTAAATGTGTGATTGTCTATATGTATGCCTGACCCTGCTTCAGTTCAATCTTTTTTGTTGTTGTTATCTATTTCATGGCCTTAATTTAGCTGCCTTCTCTGATGTGTGCTACCCAAATCTGTCTTGATTTCCTTGATCTTCGGAAGTGCACACCTGCCACCCTAAAATTTTGAGAGGAATTCAAGATTTAGCAATTTACAACTTTCTAAACACTGGGGAAATATAAGACCCTTGAAGTCCTCTCCAAATATATTTTTTAGATTGCTCTGTCCTGATATTGCTTTCTAAAGTCACCATTCCATTTAGTATGGACAGTGTCAGAGGCACATTGGATTTATACCTGAAGGCTTCCTCATTTAAGAGCAGAATTTGTGTTTCGGGAAGTCGTTCATTCATTAAAAAATTAAAAAATATTTTTTATTGGAGTATAATTGCTTTACAATGTGTTAGTTTCTGCTGTACAACAAAGTGAATCAGCTATACGTATACATATATCTTCTCCCTCTTGGACCTCCCTGCCCCCCATCCCACCCATCTAGGTCATCACAGAGCACTGAGCTGAGCTCCCTGTGCTATAGTGCAGGTTCCTACTATTTATTTTACACATGGTAGTGTATTTATGTCAAACCTAATCCCCCAATTCATCCCACCCTCCCCTTCCCCACTGTGTCCACATGTCTGTTCTCTACGCCTGTGTCTCTATTCCTGCCCTGGAACTAGGTTCACCTGGACCGTTTTTCTAGATTCCACATATATGTGTTAATATACAATATTTGTTTTTCCCTTTCTCGCTTACTTCACTCTGTATGACAGACTCTAGGTCCATTCACATCTCTACAAATGACCCGATTTCATTCCTTTTTATGGCTGAGTAATATTACACTGTACATATGTGCCACATCTTCTTTATCCATTCATCTGTCAGTGGACATCTAGGTTGCTATCAAGACCTGTCTATTGTAAATAGTGCTGCAATGAACATTGGGGTGCATGTGTCTTTTTGAATTATGGTTTGATCCTTTTGGTCTGCTCCTGTAACTTAAAACAAATATCAAAAGGTGGAAACTTTGTTTAGTCAGTGATGATATTTACCTCTCTAGACACAAAGATCTTAATAGTCAGATAGTTTCTATTCCTATGGGCAGGGTCGGGGGACAGAGGGGGTCATTCCTTATCTTGGGATTTTAAAAAGATTTGTGAAAAATGATAGACCCACCCACCCCACTAGAATGTAGAGATTCATATCTCTATGATTCTACCAATGAAATGCTTATTTTCCTCCCATTTTAATATTTTCCAGAAAATACAGTCAGTGGCCAGAGAAACTTGCCATCTTGGGTGAAGAGTGGGCTCTAAACTGGTCTGGGCTGAACTAGACTTTCCTTCCAGTTCTGCTTTCATGTCTGATGATGTAGAATCAGCCAATCCTAGGCTTATTTACACATTGTTTTCAGCCTCTGCTACTGCTCAAAGTTCACTTTAAGGGCCAAATTTTGTTGGTTTTTGCTTTCTGATTTCTTCCTGACAATGACCACCAGTATTCACTTTTACCTCAGGAATTGTTTATATCTTCTTCATCTGAGCATTCTGTCCTGTGTCTATGATGTTTGGTTATATGCACACTATATGTGGGTTGTAGCTAGGTTTTAACATCTCTTAATGGGAAGAGACAGACTTATAATGGGGTCAAGCTGAAAACATGGGCATGAACATGGGTGTCCTGATACTTTCCATGTAATGACATTGAAAAGTCTTCTCTCCTCCCTCCATTTCTCACACTTGAGCACTTCCTGGTCAACGATAGGATGCCCAGTGTTATATACACCCGTTTGGTCTCACATGACTGGGGCTCGGACTTCTTTTAGTGAAGAACCGTTTCATCTTTCAATTGTGACATCTGATTGTTCCAATGAGGGTACCAAATACTTTGAATTTCCCTTTCTCTTGATTTTTTAAGTAGATAAATAGAAAATAACAGCAACAATAACAAAACAAGACAGACAAAAAACCAGGAGAACAGAAAAGTGCAACAGAGTGCAGAAGTTCCTGGGGAATCTAGTTGTTTTTAAGGGGAGGCATAAAGGTGCCTTAGCATCCATTTTGAAGGGATTTCCCTCCTGTGTGTACTGACCAGTCCTTGACATGAGGTTAGCATTTGTGCAGAATTGCAAAGTGCATGGTGGCTTGAAACATAATTGCTTTACCTTATCCCATGAAGGTTACTTTTCCTACTGTCCTTTGTTTCCCAGGTGCACACGTGACTGCCACAGATTTACCTGAGTTACTTGGAAACCTGCAATATAATATTTCCCAAAACACCAAAATGAAATGTAAGCATTTGCCTCAGGTTAAAGAGCTCTCCTGGGGTGTAGCTTTAGACAAGAACTTTCCCAAGGCTTCCAGCAACTTTGACTACATCCTGGCGGCCGATGTTGTCTATGCTCATCCATTTCTGGAAGAACTCCTCATTACCTTTGACCATCTGTGCAAAGAAACCACCGTCATCCTCTGGGTCATGAAATTCAGGTTGGAGAAGGAAAATAAATTTGTAGATAGATTTAAGGAGTTGTTTAACCTGGAGGAGATTTCCAGTTTCCCTAGCCTGAATATTAAGTTGTATAAAGCTATGAAGAAAAATTGGAGGAGTGCCTGATATCCTCAGAGGAGGACTTGGGAAGGGAAGGCAATTTCTAGTGATTATTATTGCTTTAACAAAGAACCTGGATGATCTGATATAGCTGACTTTCCCAAGGGGACACACACACACACACACACACACACACACACATGTGCACACGCGCCTTGCCCCAGACAGGGATTTTCCCAGATATAGCACACAGGTGTATAGGATGGCAAAGCCATTCTGTGTGGTAATTGGTTAGGACAATGTCTGCTTTTCTTATCTTTCTATAGTACCATTTAAATTATTATCATCTTAATAAATGGTGCAATTATTGTTAATGTGTAACTGTAGAATGATGGTTTTTAATAATGGTATGTCTAAAATGTTTTAAACATGAGCTTATGTGATCCTTTCTTCAGAAATAATGAAATGGACTATAGTGGGCTCTACAAATAAATCTGAATAGGTAGACATAGAATGTAATGGTCAATGTTAGATTATTGTGGCTTCATTAGTGCCAGCTTATTGGTGGTCTGTCTTCTCTGCTTGGCAGGGTGGGTCTCCAGCACACCCTCTGAAATCAATCAAGCTGGTGGATTCGAGGTTACAGGCAAGGACATTTCACTCCAGTAAATGAAAAATGAATGGAAGAAAACATAAAAGCAGTTGAGATTTTGGAGGAGTCATTGTTTTATTTTTAGGCCAAGTACAGTTATTCTGCATCACAGAAAGAGAAATAAATATAAAAATTTTTCATGTGTATAAAAATACACATGAAAAGATTTCAGTCTCTAATCTCAAATAACCAGACATATGGCTGGTTTTAAAGTTTAAAGCTCTTCTGATAAACATATAGAGACCTAGATATTTGAAATCCTATGTGCTTTTTTTTTTTTTACAAGGACCTTAGAGATTAGAATGAAGTCTGAAGTAATTAAAGTCAGTGCAAGAAGAGCAAAATATTAGGTTTTTGTACCATGTAACAAGACTAGCGGTTGGTAACTCTTCCGGGTTCTTGGTGATGTTGGCTAGGCAGGCTCTGTGCCCTCAGGGTGGTCCTTGCCCAGCCCTTTCTGCTTTGCTGGAAGTTCTCAGTCTACTCAGGGTTGAACAGAGCTGAAAAGTTTATTTCCTAGGACTCTGACCTTAAGCCAGGATGCAAATGTCCTCTCAGTGGTTTTTTTGGCATGCTCGGTTCCTGAGGTCATCTCTCAATAATTACCAGTATTTATACGCCCCTTTATAGTTTTCACAGCCTGTAGTGTACATAAAGTCAGCTAATCCTCACGACCATTCTAAGAGTCTATGTAATATCAGTATCCCCACTGCACAGGTAAAGAGCTGAGGCCACCAGGGGTGGAGCCACACAGCTTCAGAGTGGCAGTGCGAGGCACTCAGGCCCAGGTCTGAGTCCAGAGCCCGCGTTTTTTTTTTGTTTTTGTTTTTTTTTTAAACCATTGCTCTGCCTTTATGTATTTAAAACAGTAATTTTCAAACTCTTTTGTAAGTGAGTGAAGTCATTTCTTTCAAGTGAAATCAGTACCTGGAAAGGTAAGCAAATGCATCAGGAAAAGATTAGAATCTTTTTCTCTGGTGTCAGGGAGGCTCATTTAGAAGGTGACATTTAAGCGAAGCTGGAAGGAGGTGAGGGAAGCAGCAGTGCAGATATCTGGGGAGGTGTGTCCCAGGCAGAAGGAGCATCTCTGCCAGGACCTTAACGCGGGAGCCCACCGGTCCTCAGGAGGAAACATCGGAGGCCAGTGAGCTCGGAGCAGGGCTAGCGGGGAGGCTGGGAAGCTTCAGTATCGGCGGCGGGAGGGGGCCCTCATGGCAGGCTGGGTTCTCGGGAAGCAGGCCAGGAGGCGGCATTTGGTGTGCAGGCCATTTTAGAGAGTGTCCTGGGGATCAAGACCTGTGGAAGGGACAGGGAAGCGGGGCAGAGGTGGAGCTGCCGTGCATGGGCTCAGCCGACCCACCCCCACGGGGCTCTGGGCCTGGGGGCGGGGCCGGGGGGCGCTGAGACTGCTGAGCCTTGATAAGCCGGGGCCGGGGGTGGGGCCAGGCGATGCCCGCGGACGTAGACCGCCCAGGGCCGTCGGCCAGCAGCACTGCCCGCGTGGAGGCGATGAGTCCTCCTGAGGGGTCTGGCAGCACATCAGGGTCGCCCGCGACCTCAAGGCCATCGCGAGGACCTCCGGTGAAGTGGAGGGTCGCGGGATGGTTTGGAGTAGGGAAGTGAAGCAGTCACCCCTCCGTGTAAGGACCACTCTGGCTGATGTTCCCAGGATACTACGCAGGGCGGAGGGGCCCGCGGGGAGGCTGTGGTGAGGATGGCAGCCCGGCCCCCCGCGGGGACTGTGCCCGGAGCTGGCGAGAAGGGGTCGTTTCTAGAGGAGTCTGGAAGCTAAAGCCCCCCGACCTTCTCTCCATGTTGAGTATGAGTGTGAGGCTGACTCGGGAGTGTTGGGTCCGAGCTGCTAGACATCACAGAGCAAAGAACACCAGAGTCATCGGCTGAGAGGTCGTTTGTACAGCTCACGCGGGGAGCAAAAGAGTGAACAGGGGCTGGGAAGAGGACCGAGCCCCGAGGTGGCCGCTCTGAGGTCAGACACAGCTAGACCCGCGGCGCTATGTTTTCCAGGCTCGGCCCTCCTTCCCCCAAATTATATTCGGGTCTGTTGACTCTGAAAGAATTTACTGCCACTGTGGTTTTTGAGCTGGCCAGCAGAGTCTCAGGGTTCCGAGAAGCTGCCTCAGAGGCTTCTAGGAGGGTTTTAGGTGAAACAGCATGAATCTTGGGGTAACAAATGAAAAAAATGGCTCCTCTGCTAAAAAAAAAAAGGTCGTATATCACTACTAAGCTATTTTTAGGTAGACTAAAGTGTCCTTCTTTCAAAGACTGTGTTAGAACCAAGCCAGCCGCGTGGTTCTTAAGAGTTCCTCTTTCTCTAAGTGTCAATCTGTCAGACACAATGCTCAACACCCATTGTTTTATCCTGTTTATAGCATTCCCTTGCACATTGGAACACCCACCCACATACCCTGTGTCTCTCCTCCTTCACTCCATTCTGCGTGTTTGTCTACTTTTATCTTTGTACTATCGTTTCTCCACACTTTTCTAGATTCAATTTTACAATAATTGAATTCCAAAAGATGTAACTTGAGTAGCTTTTTTCTATCTTAGTGTTTTTTTTTTTTTTTAATGGCTAGGAATTGATGTGTTAACTTTAGTCCAAGAGAATTTACTGTGAATTTTGCCTTTGTTCCCCTTCCCTCCCTCCCTCCCTCCCTCCCTCTCTCTCTTTCTCTCTTTCTTTCTCTCTTTCTCTCTTTCTGTCTTTCATTCTGACAGGTTAAACTACGCTACTGAAAACCTTAGTCTATTTCTTGCAGTAACTTTCTGGGTTTCTAATAGAGTAACAATACTGACTGTCAGGGTTTTAATGGGGGTTATCACAGAATCATTATTGCTTCACAGCAGACATACCAACTTGCTGGCAATACTCTGCAGCTTAAAATTTCCGTTATATGCATGTAAACACGAGAGTTTTTGTGCCCCAGGCCATATCAACTGACTTTAGGAAACTAAATACTGTACTCAAATCTTTTGTCTTAGAATTTACTGATCTACCCTATTTCATTTGTAGCAATTTTGTCTGCCAGAATGTTAAAACGTTGGTTTTCATTCCATATTAATATTTGGTTCTCTATTTGGATAAAGAATTGTGGCATTGGGTAACTTCCTAAGAGATTTGGAGCCATAGAATAAAGAAAGAAGTTGAGGAAACATAACAGAATGGAATGTTCCTTTTTTTCCCCTTTAAATCCTCAGATTCCAGCAGCTTGGTGTTCTCTGTGAATGCCTGGTCTTTGTACACAGAGATCACGTCCAGCTTGCTTTAAGCATTGCTGTTGGCATGAGAGCAGATAAGTAATTTCTGAATATCCTTTGGTAGTAAAACATATCCACTGGGTAGGATTTTGATACAAGAAAATATTTACATGTACTGATTTTGAAAACAATCTTGGGACCTTGGGCTCTAGAAATAAAAGAATTAAAGTCAAATTAAGTAGATCAGATAAGTAAGCTTAGCGATAAGTTTAGAAGAAAGTTAATTATACTGTGCCTCTTTTCTCGATTCCATTTTAACTTAATTTCCATGGAAATCTACACGTGAAGGAAGTAAAAAAATTGTCAAATATGTGCATTTTTTCCACCAAATTATAAGGCAGTACTAAATAAAATTGGGAATGCAGCAGGTAAATCCTTTCACAAAACATAGGGGATACAGGCAAAGCAAAATTGAAAAATCATAGATATTTGGTGGTGTGTTTGTGTGTGGACCTAATTCTTCATGTCTGCTTTATGGAGTCCGGAAATAGTTCACACATGATTTCCACATCCAGATTTTGGCATTTCTGAGTTTGTGATGTGAAGTTAAGTCTAGAATATTTACCTGCAAAGCCCAATTTCAGTATGTGCTCTGCTTCCAAGTCTCACACGTAATCAAAGACAGTGTTCTGTACAATTGTGTGGTTGTATTCGTGGGACAGTTGTGTCTTAGGTGGCCTTAGGTAGCATCCGTTAGTCCTGTGGTCATGCTAACTCCTTTTGCTAAGAGTTTCTGGCCTGGACACGAGTATTTCCTCGGATTGCGTATAGCTATGTTGTAGTTAGATTGCTGTGCACACACCATTCATTGACTGGCTGTGCTATTGAACTAACCTTTGGCCTCTATCATCAAGAGTGCTTATACTGGGAAAGCTTGAAGGCAGGAGTTTTTCCTCTCACTTCTCTCAGTTTCTTTGTTTCTGAGGCAATTGTCTTTCCTTGAAATCCAATCCAGTTTTAGAATTGGCACTCAACCATCAAGGAATTTAAAAGCATCACTAAAAATGAAAACAGATGTCCAGGTCAATTTTTCGATAAATGGCATTAAGAGAAAAAAAATAGGAAAATATTGGCTATCTTCTGCTAATCACTATCACTTTAGCATTCCACAATGTATTGTTAGGTTTTCTAACCAAAAGCACAAACTAACTAAAACTAAAATAAGGCATATAAAAATACTTTAATGGCTAGGCATTATTTCATAATGCCACAAGTACAGGACACAAGGCATCTGAAAGTTTTTTATTTGGTAATGCTAGATTTTGTAGCTTAGGCTTTTGAAAATTTCCATATTTTCATTGTCCACAGTCTGTATGTCTATACTCTTCTTTGTTTTGATTTTAAATTATCAGTCACCCCTTACCTTCACTGGATTTTGTGTGTGTGTGTGTATGTGTGTGTGTGTGGTAATTTAATTTGGATTTTCTTATCTGGTGCCATGGTTTAATTTGGGTTTCTTATCTCTTTCTGTGTTTCCTTTGTTGGAAGAGTATAAATCATAATGGTAAAGGTTGTCTCTTTGTCCCAAACCATCATAAATAAGCCCAAAGAACAGGCCATAAAAATGTAAGAAATTCTTAGATTAAAAAACATGAGTAATGTTTTTTGCCCACCTGGTGTTCAGAGGTAAAAGTACAGTTTGCAACTAGTAAATTATTAACACTTTTCTACCAAGGATTTCCTTCTTTCTTAGGATTTCTGTGATTAATATGTCATCAGTTTAAGAATGAGAAGGGTGTCAAACATGATAAACACATTTTATAATCATGCATTCAAAAGAGGAATTGAGGAATAATTCTAATATGATTATAATTAGTTGGAATAGTTCTACAATTATTCTAATAAATATATATAATAAGAATGTACAGCATTCTTGGGGTGGGGGGAGCAAAGTGCTAGAGCTGCTGGGAACAGATTTCATATTTTTCTGAAGGTAATTTAAGGAGGCGTAAAGGCAAAATAACTAATGTAAATACCTTTTACTTTCCTGACATTCTTCTTCTCTCGGTAGCCATCTAATGGCGGTCGTTCATTCATTCATTCATTCAGTATTTACTGAAACCCCAAGCAGGGGCTGTAGACACACAGTGAACAAGGTGGATGGGGCAGTCCTCCTGGAGGCTTCAAGTTCAGTGCAAATGGGCAGATGCAGCGAAGTCAATGCATGGAGGGAGAGACAGACATGCTTTCAGTGCAGTGTCAGGTGTGCTGATAGGAGGGGACCTAATCCACAACCAGGGCGTCAGTGAGGACTTCCTGGAGAAATAACCTGTAGCTGGGAAAGGAGATGGAGACAGGGGCGCTTTCTGGGCAGCCGAGAGTAACCCCCTTGAACCACTCGCTGGAAAAATTGTAGCTTCTAATAATCCTTGCTGAAACAACTCCATTTACGGAATACTCACAGCTTTGGTCTCTATTTTAGGTGTTTTACATAGAGCTCACTGAATACCTCTAATACCCTGGAGGTATTAGCCCATTTTACACATGAAGAAACTGAGGCTCAGTGGGGGTGAGCAGCTTCTCTGATGTGTGTCCGGTTGGGATGGGAACCTCGGTCTCTAATGCACCAAAGCTTGTGCTCTTCTCAAGTACTGCCCTGTGTCCATTTTCCACTCTGAGCCTTGCAAGAAAATCCTGAATTTGAATTTTATTCTAGCTATTTCGGAGCAGTTGCTCTGAATTTAGTGACTACTGTCTTTATTTGTACAAATTAGCGTAAGTGGGATACTATTGCTATGTATCTGCACTGTGAACAGTAAATCACTAAGAGAATGAGTGTATAAACAAAGATTTAAATAAAATTTTCTTTGCAAAAAAAAAGAAATCGGACAAATATTAGATTAATTAATTTAAAGATATGTAGTGATCTTAAAACAGCTCAGGCCGAATGAGGTGAAGGCAGAGGATGCCCTCAGGCGACTCCTCAGCAGGAAAGGCCAAGGGGGCGGGGCTGAACTTTAGAACATCATCCGATCTGTCAGTGACGCGGATGCTTACAGGGCTGTTCCTAGGTGGGAAGGCTCACTCTGCATCAGCACGGAGCTCAGCCGCGGGGTGAGGGCAGCACCCCAGTCCAGGAAACCACCTTTTCAGGCGAGGGCAGAACTGACTCAGGCAGCGTGGCCTTCTGTAGCCCAAGCAGAGGGCACCGGGGATGTGCCGGGGAGACTGGAAGGACACCAGAGTACTTGGCTAAGTGGAAACGGCCAAGGGTGTCCATCAGCCTGAGGTTTATCCGTTGACAGGCCCCGCGGTTCCAGGAGGGCGATACTGATACTGCTGAGTAAGCCTCTCACACCCTGGCGGAAGGCCTGGACCAGTGACGGGATGTTAGGCGATGCGGGCGGGGCCGGGCTGGGCACCTGCTGCCGTGAAGTCAGCACAGGGCAGCTGTCAGGGGCTGTCCCTGAGGGCCCCGCTCAGAGGACCCTGGCCATCGCCGCTGAATGGCGACGCGAGCCAGAGCACAGAATGTTCCAGAAAACAGAGAAGGTTGTATGTAAACTTCCGGCGGGACTTGGCAGTCCCGGGGCAGTGACAGCTTCCAAGGCGGGATGGTAAGGAGGAAACTCTAGAGAGAAAACCTCAAGATTACTGAGGAAAAGGAATCGCAGGATAAGTTTCTCTCTTTATTTATTACGTATATTCCTGGTTGGTGTGTGCACTGACCAGCAGACGTCGAGGCCTGCTGACCGACCTCTCTACTCAGCAAGTGCCTGAAAGTGGAGTCTGATAGGTGCAAGAAGTGGAAGCCAGCATCTGAGGACATGTCAGCTCTAATGCCCGTAAAATCCACTTCAGATAAGAAACGTGCATTGATTCTATCTTTTGCTTCTACCAACTAAGTGAAAGGCTAGGGATTTGGATACCATTCCCTCAAAACTCGGGGAATTAAATCCGAGTCTGAAATTACCAAACATTGCCACTGGGAGGCCCCAGTGATCTGTAAAATGAACTTCCCTATCTGAATAAATAAGTGAAAATAAAAGCAATGATTTAAACAAGTGAATTGAACTATGAAAGATTATATGCAAATGTACCCAAAGCGGTAAGGGGTAAATACAGCACAGTAAAATGTGGTAAATACGTGGTGCCGTCTGCCTTCATTAGGGATTGTTTAAATTCCACCCCTGCCTCAGCGCTGTGCACACGAAATGAAATAAAGTCTCCAAGAAAAGGGAAAACAAGGGCTGGTTTCCAGTTATTTGAACACTTATACACGTGCTCATGCATGTGCGTGTGTTTGTGTACATGTGTGAGGGGGAGGGGAGGAGAGGGAAGAGTGTAAATATCTGGCCATATTTTCATTTCTTGTCATACAGTGGTTCTCAAACCTGAGCGTGGCTCAGAATCACCTGGAGAGCTTGGTAAACACAACTAGATGGGTCCCAACCCCAGAGCTTCTGATTCAGCAGATCTGGAGTGGGGCCTGAGAATGTGCATCTCTAACAGGTTCTCTGGCCTGGGGACCACACTTTGAGAACCGCTGTTGTCATACATGACACTTCAACCTTGAGTGTTAATCATTTGAAACGAGGGCATTTTGGCATATCAGGGAGATGCGCCCTTTCCCCTATTCTGTGTCCGATCATTCACATCTTAAAATGCACCCTCTTCCTCGAATGAACACTTTACCCCATGGGACCTTCCATGAACCCGCTACATACATTCCTGTAGGCCCTATCCTTTCTAAGTTGTTGGGAAGACAGCTTTATCAGCATGGTATGATACAGACTAACCTTTTGCTTGCCCTTAATGTTCTTTTATGTTGATGCACCATTTATGTTCATTTTGAGTCTAGCTCATTAAGTGTGGTTATAAATAGTCTGTGAAGTGAAAAGGAAGTATGAAAAATTATACGGAGATTGTTTCACAGTCAAAGACTAAAGGGACATTTCTTGAAACTAGCTTGGGGACTCTGAATATAAAATGCTTGTAAGCTATTAAAGAACAGACAGTGACAATGTTTAATTTTATTGCTACAGTATGTAATAGCTCCATATTCAAATGGGCTCTTAATTAAAATATGTGTAGATGCTCCTAGCACCAGAGATTTGACTCCCAACTCTTGTATTGTCTTTTTAGAGGGAAAGTTCTGATATACACAAGAATGACAGCATTTGGGGTAGGGTTTCTTGTGGTGCAAAGGAGTTTGTCAGGCCTGGGGTGTGGGAGTTGTTGGTTTCACCGCAGTAGGTAGGTATCTGGGCAAGCACCCCATTTGTCACCTACCTTCCCCACCTGCCCAATAAGCTAGAAGATGTTGGCATTGGTGAGATTTTTTTTTTTTATTGCCACAAGTGAAATATTCTGGCAATGGGGTGTAGCATTCTTTTCTTTTTTCAAATTTGTGATGAATTAGAGCCACATTCTTCCATGAAACTGGCCTAATCATACCTCCAACTAGATGATCTCCATGAAGTAATTTGAAAAACTGGAATTCCTCATCATCACTGTAAAAAATAATTAAAAATAAAAGCAACTGGAATATTCTGAAAGTGGGGTTGGAGGGAAGCATTCCTTTTCTCTTTCCTAATACGGGTCCACAGGCATCGTGTTGATCTGCTGGCTCAGAGCGGTGGTTCTCAACCCTGGCTGGCACTCAGAACCCCTGTGAAACTTTAGAGAAAATACTGTTTCCCTGGCCCTGCCTTTACCCGCTGGATTAGAACCTTCAGGGGTTGGTAGGGGTGCATTTTGGTACAGGAATCTGTATTTTTTAAAATCTCCCTACAAGATCCTGTTCGTTAGCCATTTTGGGAGAAGTGTTGGTTTGGTGTAGGTGACGAATCCAACTCAGGTTGTCCCTCTGTGGCTTTTATTGCACTCTCATGGCTTGTGAGTTACTGAATCAGTTATGAATTCTGAGTTTTCTCATTGCATGTAATTGCTAAATGGGGAATTTTCCACCTGAAAGACCCCAACTGTATTGAAACCAACCTCAGATATATCCTAGGATACATTTTCTCTGGGGCTCAGCCAATACAGATTAATTAATTGTTGCGGGAAGAAAGAAAACATACTACCTCACCTCAGCACTGGAATATTAATTGATTAATCAATAGAAATTGGAATATTACCATGTTCAACACAAGCCACACCCTTTGCTCAACAAGCCACAAAAACACCATTTTCCAAGAACACAGGAAGTTCAGTCTCCTAGAACAGGGACTGTGCTGTCCACAAAGCAGTGGGCAGGTGTTACCTAGACAGGAAGACTCAGCCGGGGGCCAGATGTGTCCAGAGAAGGGAAAAACAGTGACTCACAGACCCCAAGGGGGGGCGCTCACCCAGGTTCTCAGTGCTTTCAGCAACATTTATTATTTCCACTTTTTGCGTCAATACGTTGGATGGAGGGAAAATACCGGACAACAATGCCTAACATCATAAGAAAATAACATGACATTAAAAGGTGTATAATGTATAAAGACTACATCAGATGTCTCTGTATTATTTCTTATTACTGCATGTGAATCCACAGTTACACCAAAATAAAAAGTTTTTAAGAAGAAATGTGTGTGCGTTCGGAGGTATTTATTTGTGTATGGGTGAGGATACAAAACTTTTTGTCCTTCCCTTTCCCCACCCACCTTCCTCTGTATGTGGATGTCTAGGATGCATGTGGAAAATCTTCAGATAGTGCAGTGCTTGGGGTGCAGGGGCAATGAAGGGCTGTGAGTTGTCTGATATCACAGCTGCCCGCTATTGAAGGGTTTCTTTGAGCCAGGGACTTTGCTAAGCTCCGTATATTCATCATCTCATTTAATTCTTACAATGGTCTTGTACCTAAATAGTATTATCCCATTTTACAGATGAGGAAATGAAAGCTTAGTGAGGTTAAGCTAGGTAACCTAGGTCACAACGGCTACAAATGGTGGAGTAGGATTTGAACTTAAGTCAAACACTGAAGTCCATGCTTTCTTGGTTTTACCTACTACCCCATTTGTAAGGTAATGGGAATCGTACCTACTGGCATCAAATCAAGTGTTTTTGTCTGACTGAGCTGCTTTAGAAGAAACTATTGACTCCAGAAATGATTCAGTATTCTCATGCCAAAAAAAAAAAATTTTTTTTTAAAAGGAACTAACCAAGTATATAGACTATTAGGAACCTGGAATTTCGAGGTTAGGAGTCCAACCTATTATTTAGTGTGAAATTATCTTCTGAAAATGCAGTATATTCTAATTGTGAGAAAGTACTTTTTGTATGGAACTGAAATTTGCTTGCTTCTTAGATCTAACAAAAAATAAGCCTCTCTACACAAAACAAGGCTTTTCTATAAAGCTGCAATGAGAGAAGCACGAGACAGTCTGTTCTTTTCAAGCCAGACATTTCCAGTTCTTTTTCAATCATTTGCCATTTGCCATTACTTTGAGAATCTTGATTATATTCCTTGGACATACTCCAATTACTCAATATCTCCTCTTAAATTGTGGTCTTCAAGACTTGAGGCAGTGCTACAGAGGTGGTCTGACCTAGATGGAAAGCTCTTTTTCTGAACATAATACTTTAACAATGGAATGCAGGCAGTGGCTGTACTTCATAGATACGGAAGGAATCAAGAAATCTTGCTTCTAGGAATCTGACTTTAGACTTCAGGTCTATAGGAAATGCAGTAGTGAAATGCATTGCTGTACATGTCTGGGCCCACCCAGGGAGAGTATGGGATTTCCTGCGGAAATTCCTATCTGCCATAAACTCAAAGAATTATTTGCTTTGCAAGGTCAGAGTCCAATGTTTCCCTTTTGCTAACTGGTGAAATTACTCAAGCCCATGCTAGGGCTGAGTAATAGGTAGGGAGTGGTCATCCACCTGAAGGAGATGGGAAATTATAAGTACCTACTTGAACTTGGCTCCTAGCTGAAGGGTCAAGAAGGAATGTGATCTTCATATCTGACATTAGACATTTTTCCTATATATGTAGATTCATTTAGGGAATTTGAAAGCCACATTCAATATTTTCTTAAAACCATTTATGTTTTCTTCAGACAGCTCAAGTTAAGTCATAGTAATAAACCTGCTTTGGAACTTTCCCTTTTAAAAGAAATCCTACCTACCATTCAATGCAACCTGATCATTTCAAAATAACATCGAGCCAAAGACAGCCATTTTGACCACTAGAGTTGGCATATTTAGTCCACTTCTTATTTGAGTTGAATTTCCTAGGCCTGTTTATATTTTACTATGAAAACAGACATGAACCACAATATCGGTGCGAAAAAAATTATACTTCTCACTTTAAAAAAAGATTAAGAACACACAGGTATTCTCAATCTTTAGGGTTAGCGGAAGAACATTGTATTAATCTTAGGATGGCTCTACTCTTTGTATTGTTCAAGAACTCCAGAGGCTTGCTTGGTCTGGAAAAAGTGGGAAGAGTTTTTGGCCCAGGGCAGCTGATACTGTTACTATTTAAGTATACAGTGCTTTCTCACCATCTGTGGGGCTTTGCTTCTCCTGCTGGATTGTGGAATTGACTGCCTCTCCTAGGGGGGCATGGAAGCCCTTGCCAGTGTTCCCAGGGGTCTGCGCTCTGTGTCTAGTTCTTTGTAGACACCACTCATAGCCGTATTTCCATTGACAATGCAGCTTTAAAGCAGCACGCAGTGCCTCTCAATGTCATTGGGGAAAAGCTTTTATTTTCTACCTTCAATTCCTTCTAGAGAAATTATTTCTCTCAATAGATCATCTTACCATACTATCTTGTTTTGAACTATTTCAAATCTTTTGTGGAAACAGGCCATACAAAGTGAAACCTTAAATTTACCTAACGTTCTCACAATGCTAAGGTTTGTCAAATGGCCACTTAGATGAAAAATCTTTAATAGACATAACTTTGCCCCTTTGTCTTGGTCAATATCTGCACCCATGGCATTTTGGTTTTTATTAGGAGAGGCTGTTGCTACATTGAATGACTGCCACACTTTTGGTTTTTCTTTCCTGTGATAGCAATTTAAAGATGAATTCTTCAGGTTTTAGTGCCTTATCATCTTGATGGTTTCCAGCTTTGTTACTGACTTAAGGAGAGTTCTGTTAGAATTCCTGTTTTTATTCATGGAAGAAATGCGTACACTAATAAGCTGATTTGGAATTTTAATAGAGTATCAGCAATACAACCAGGCAGCTGTGATTAGATGTCAAGAAATCTGTTGCATTGGGAGTTAGATCCTTAAAATGTTTTGTGCAGGGTTCAGGAAGACGAGGTTGTCTTCCCCTAACAAATCCTGTCAGGGCAGGACCCAGGTTGGAAGGCAGCATCCTCCGTCTTTCACTAGAGGGCGCTCTGCAGGCGGCTTAGTTTGGCCCATCTTTTTTTCTTCGGACTCTATATGAGAAGTCAGAAAAAAGCTCTTCTTAACGCCTCTGCAGGGGGCAGGCCCTAAGCTGGTCCCATCAGCTGTCATGTCTGGGAAGACCAGAGGAGTCAGGGTCCTCCTCTGTTACCCAAGGTGTGTCACCCCCCCCAGCATTCCTGGGTGCTTCGATGGATCCAGAGATGCAACAAGGGAACTCTATGCATTGGGGTTAGTCAATTTGTCCAAAATAGCACAGAGGAATTAGAGAAGAATTACTTGATTTTTGCTGATCCCATTGGAAGTGTGTCCCAGCATTGTAACCAGGCTCCAGGTTCCCGGAGAGGTGATGTTGGTGGGCTGCAGAAACAGGGGGCTGCCAAGTCAGTTCATGCTGGGAGAGGGAACTGGATGCACAGAAATATGCTAACCCCCCGAGCAAAGACCCTGGAGCAATGTTTTGGAATGTCACTTGGGATCCTGTGACTGGAGAAGCGGGAAGGACAGCCCCCTGAGGGGCTCAGGGAGCTGCTCCGACCTGGGCAGCAAACAAGGTCATGAAACAGGCAATCAGGACAGGGCAGAAATGCCAAATCCAGGCTGCTCACCAGACCCCAGGAGTCTTGCAGGCCCCGAATTGGGTGGGAAGGCTGGCACCTCTGTGCACATGAGCTCCCTCCTCCTTGCCGCCCAGTATGTCCCCTGAGCCAACAGGCTTTGTGTGGAGTTGGACAGAGGAGGTCCCCTCTACTCAGGAGGAAGGGAGAGGGCTGGGCTTTTATAATTTCTAGAACATTCCAACACTTTGACCCCTCCTACCTCCTTCGATTTCATGGAAACTGGGAAACATCCCCAGCTTGGAGTCTGCAGTTTCCCCCTTTCCACTGACATCATGTGAAGTCTGTCAGTCAGTCCTTCGTGACACTCAGGGGGCCTTCTGAACCCCTCACCTGAGGGGATCTACCAATTATTCACTGGATGGAAGTGGGCAGGTTTCTATCCCAAGCCCAGACCCAGGTCCACCAGGCTAAAAATGGAGAAAGAGCAGGGAACCTTTCATTTCCTGTGAAGGTTAATTGAGGTAGTGGATAAAAAGTGCTGACACCATTGCTCACCAAGTTGTGTTCAATAAACAGAGATGTTTATGATTATCATTGTTACTAATCTCACTCTGTTGCAGCTTATTAATAAAAGGGTTTGGTGGCCTGGGAGTTAAAAAAAAAAAAAAGAAAAACTCTTCTTGAATGTAAAGGCAAAATACAAAAGCTGGCACAATTCATATGGGATTTAAATTCACTCATGCTTCAGGTCATCTTTGGTATGTTTCAGATAGTAAATCAAAGGGGAAGTAGAACATGGCTTTGAGGAGGCAGAGTAGATTATGAATAGTCAATTCAATTAGCTATCTTGATAGGTGTTACCAAGTAATAGAGTAAGAAAAATGAAGCCTTCCCTGTGAGTATAAGTAAAACAATTCAGTCATTCGTTTTATCTGGGTTACAAATGTGAGTCAACAGAAGTTAAAAATGAAGATTCTCTTTGCAAACAGGGGTTACCCACACTTATCCTTTCCTCAGTAAACTACATAGTTAGAAAACAGGACAAGAATATAGGATTTTGCATGAAAACAGCTTAGATGAATTATAATGACTTTGAAAACCTTATTAAAATATTTTCTGACTTCCCTGTGTTTACATTTGTAACATAAATATTGTTAAAACATGTTTTACCCTTGATTCCCGGGGTTTGTAAAAGAAAAGAAAGAGGAAGAACAAAAAATAAAACCAACGGCTAGAACCAGCTAGGAAGTAGCAATAATTTTCCTGTGTCACTTTGAAACAGAACAAAAACCAAATGAAATACTTTACTGTGCAAAACTATACTTAATTGTCTTATAATTAAAAAAACCACAAAACCTTCTCCTTTTGGAGTTGAGTAAAAGTCCTACATAGTGGAGTACTTGCAAACTTCAGTGTAAATTGAAACATTTACCTGGTTTTGAGTATTTAAAATGCCTGAGGGCAAGCTTGGGAAAATGTGATTTTCAGGTACATTTTGCAACAAGGAAGAGACTATTTGCATAGCTATGTCCATCCATTTGTCCACACATTTGAAAGCCTGTGCTCTGGGTGCCAAAGGCGAAATGAATAATGCCCAGGTCTGGGTCCCCAAGGCCTGGGCCAGAGGAGGACCGAGGGAGGGGCCACCCTGGCCCAGACAAGCCACTGCCACTGTCTGTTTCATATTCATATGAAACATGGTTTACTTTTCTATCATTGTCCGTTGTTTCTGGACCTCGCACAGGTTTTTGAGCTCTAATCTTAATACGGAAACAAATGCGTGCTTTTCTCAGGGGAGGTAAAATTGAGATTGCATTTAAAATCAGGAATTTAGCAATGAACGAACATGGGGCTTTATCACTGAAATGCATTTTCATCCTTATTCCAAACGTCACCTTTGCTTTCTCATGTACCATAGGCACAGAAAACAAAAACTATACCTTTCTTCAACTGCAATATTTTAAGATAATACTTTCCTTGATCTCTGTAAGGCTTGTCAGGATCAAAGTATTTCTTGCTGTTTTCTGGCACAGGTAGGAAACCTGCCATTGGCCTATGCCTTTAAGCATGTAATAGTTCAACACAGTGATGAAAAATTTGAATCTATGTTGAGAGCCCAGTGCCTCTTATTTGGAATGAAAAATAGAGATTCTAGTCTTCTTCTGATAAGCATTTCTTCAACCATTCCAGTGATGCGCTAGAAACCTCAGAGTCATCTTCAAGTCTATTTTCTCTCTTAATTCGTAGATCATTTAGTCATCAAGGCTTATCCGTTTTACCTCCTAAGTATTGTCCTTGAAATAGCCATAAGCGGTCTTTTTGACTTTTTCTACGACTCCAACCTATTTTCCACACTGTGTTGTTTTTTAAAAGACAGAATCTCTCTGCGAACATTCACTCATTCAAAACTTCCAGAAGGACACCCAGGAAGTGAACAGGAACAAAGGAACACTGACTCAGCCAACCGAATTAGGTAAATTGTCCTCCAGCTGATCTGAGCAGCTAACTCCCCGACTTTACTCCTTTGTGGTACCCTGTGGCCTGTAGACTCAAGTCCAAACTTCTTTCTCGGTAGCACACAGGCCCTGGTCACCCACCCTCCACCCCACATGCTTTCTTAGTCCCTACAACTCTCTTTCCCTCTCTCCACCTTTTCTGCCTCCTTTTTTCTCTACCCTGTTCATTTTCCTTATGAACTGGACACTGAACTACTCTCTCTTCCCAAGGAGCCCCTTCCTTCTCTTCTGCCTGCCCCCTCAGCCTGGAACACCATCCTCCTTTTCCATCTTGGTTTCCTGCTCACTCTCCAAAGGCCCAGCTCAAATGTCCCTCCTCAATCACCTTCCCAGGGCTGGTGGCCCTCTTCCCTGGGACCCTCCTGATGTAACCGAGGAGAGCGATTCCCCACTGCTTTGTCATTCTTTGTTCTCATCTCCACCCTCTCAACTAAACTGAACTCTGACTGACACAGAGTCGATGCTTTTTATCTTTGTGCCCAAGTGCCTAGTGCAGGGCCTGACACATCCTAACTGTTGATAAATGTTTGTTGATTGAATAAATGAAAGAACGTCACCCTCTAGCTAGTGTTACACATTTTTCATTTTGCTCCGGGCACTTTAATTCTGGGCTTTAGCCAAGGGCATCAGTTTGGCTGGATGGAATGAGCTCAGTTAATTGCTATAAAGTTTATTCCTTTACTAGCCTTTAAATGACCATCCAGGTATTTACCCATTCTTTCATTTCACAAACACTGCGGAACATTTTCTATTGTCAGGTGTTTTGTCAGTGGATGAGAATAAAAGATGTCCAGGCCAGATACCTCATTAACTTCATCCTGGATTCCTCTGAGGAAGGCAAATGAAAACTAAGCAGAACAAATTTGTCTCCGACACATTTCTTCTGGCAGGTTCTTTTCTGGGCTAATCTTTCAATTCCAACAAAAGCTTGAGTGAGTTGGGGGCAAGACTAGTTGACATATTGATCTGGTTATAAATGGTCCTGAAAGGTCCCTCTTGGCTTTGGTTAATGTCTGGGCTCTGGCATCCCTGCAAGGCTGAATTATTTCTAGGTCAGCCATTTCTTCTTGGTTCTCTTCTCCAAGTGAATGCTTAAAAACTCAGATAAGAAGTATTTCCTAGGTAATGCAAAGGTGGAAAGTGAATAGTTTTGGTTGCGTTTCAAACGTATTGTTCTTTTCAGGAAGACGGGAGGGCACTGACTTATACGCTGGTGCTCTGGTTTATTTGTTGTTGTATTGTTAATCAAATGCCCACTCCCTTTTCTGTTCCTCTCTTCTCAGCCTTCAGGAAAGTGCTGGCATCTGAGATAAGTGGAAGGGAGGAGTGACTTTTATGAGGTGGCACGATGCCAAGATTCCTTTGCCTTCTGCTGTCTCATGAGTGGTGCCAAGTCATCTGGTGGCTACTTGTAGCCGAGGAAAGAGTTATTAATTACTCCCTGACAATTGGCTCAAGGATTTCTCAAACCATTGACTTAAAGTAGCTATGGTGAAGGGATCAGAGTGACAAAACACAAGGGCACTTAGTAGAATGACTATTCTACAAAGAGAAAGTTTTGCACAGGTCTTCTTTTCCTTATTTTCACACCATCCCCCCTTGTGTCTCCTGAAAGGAGGGAGGATGAATATATAGGGAAGCAAAGCTAAGACAAATGATGACGTCTCTTCCCAGCCTCCGAGTGTTCTTGTTGTACAGCGATGGGTATAAACAGTGTGGGCTCTGGGACGGGAGAGAAAGATGCTGACAGAGCGCTTGCTTTGACTGGATGTATGATATTATAGGAAGAAACTTCAAGCGACAGGGAGAGATGGGAAGGGGTGAGGTGATTTGGGGTGATGGCTGCGTAGTGGTCATAATTCAGCGGCTTTGTGTGGCCCACTCCGTGACCTGACCTTCCCCAATACTCTTGTTGGACAGTCTCGGAGAATAAATTCCTCCTTCACCCACCACTAAATTCCTCCTTCATCCACCTCGCAGGCCCGGCAGTGGTAGCAGGAACAGAGCACCTCCGCACAGAACTGATAAGTTCACTTCCAGGGGCGAGAGGGTAATTCGTTCGGCCCGCTCACTCCATCACTGACCTCCCTGTTCCACTGCTGTCCAGGGTACCAATTAGTGCTAATTGCTGCCAATGGTGGTGAAAGATTCTGTGACAAGTGTCTGCTAAGAAGAGGGCTAAGACCCCTAACTCATTTCATGTAGAGTATGCCCATGAGAGGAGGTACTTTGGGATAAGATAGCAAGAAGGCTGGGCTGGGAGAAAGAAGATCATTACCAAGACCTCAGTGCTTTTCAACAGACCTGTCTTATTTTCATCCACTAACAGATACTGAAAATCACATGTTAATTAATTTTCCCACAAAGAGGAATTTTACTACTTCTTTTCCAGATCTCGCTTTGATGTGGGAAGACCCAAAAGCATCCCCAAAGTAAGAGTTAACTAATCATGTCTGGGGTAAAAATTCATTGCTTCAGCTCTGCCTAGCAAAGCAGCAGGAGCTCTTTATGCCCAGGGAAATAAATTTTTAACAGACTTGCTATAATGTGTCAAAGGTTCCTGAATAAAGTTGGGTGAGTAAGCTTCGCTTTTAAAATCTTTCAATTTGATGGACAAGAAAATATCAGTGTAGCAAAGTAGGTCTCCTTATATCATTGCAATTAGCCACATTATTGCAAGTGGAAAAATACTCTCAAAAGGGGATTGGTGGCCCTGGTGTAATATTTTTAAATGAATGTAAAAAGAGCTGCTTTGTATTAGCCAGGAGAAAGTTGAGAGTTTTCTGATTTGACCGTTACACCGCTGAAAAGGGCAGCTCATTTCATATATATATTTTAGCCAGAACTAGCTTTAACAATTGCCAACTGCCAGTTATAAATAGCTTTCCTCTTTGAAACAAAGCTTCATCTTTCAAACTGCTACTATCTTAAGCAAAGAAAAAAAAATATCATGAACTTCTTTCGGCACATACCAGCTGTTCCAGATGTTATGATTACACATGTGGACCACATTCTGAACTAAAAATACATACAGGAGATTGACTTCGAACCTTTTTAGTAAAGCAACATCATAAATTATCTTGGTTACCCCTTAGTTATGTTCTAGAAGTGTTTGTAAGTGGTTTGTAAGGGGAGGAATAACTTCAGGCTCATTCCCCCCCCCCATGAAACCTACTATGACTAATACTAAATTTCACTAATAAAATTATAGCCTTATAAGACTATGACATTAGAGCCTAGTCCAGAGTTTGTTTTACTTACAGTGAAAAATAATAAAAGATCCTATTGCTCTCATATTTGTAAAAAAAAAAGAAAAGAAATAAAATAACTAAATTGAATAACAGATGTTTTTAAATGTAGGACTGGAAAGAGTTTGATTTGAGAAGTTAGAAGACTTTGGGGGATTTTTCTGGGAAGATGTGGGTGTTTTCAGAGGCTACAGGATCAAACAGTTCTGAATCTGGTCACCAGATGGCCTTATGAGACCAGAGCTTTGTGTGTGGACACTGGTGGTGATGGTAGAGTAGTGGTGGCAGTGACAGCAGTTTCAGGGTAGATTGGGGGTCAGGAAAAAGGATGCAACTGCCCAGCTTTCATTTTTTGTTGTTGTTGTTGTTTGTATTTTTGTTTTGTTTTGTTTTTTTGCATCTGCTCAAGCAGTTCTCCATCTCAAGCATTGATCGGCCAGTGTGGTATTTTGGAAATGGAACTCAGATGATGATATTTTCTTGCTCAAAACTCTCCAGTGGCTTCCCAGCACTGGTCAACTAAACACCAGATTCCTTACCCTGGTTTACAGAGCCCTGCATAATATGGCCCATGTCTACTTCCCTGACCTCGTCTTAGACCATCGTCCCCTAATGTGGCTGCATTCTAGACACATTAGCCTTTGTGATTTTTGAAAGAGCAAAGCCTGCTCCCTAAAAGCCTTTGCATTCATTGTCGCATTTGCCTGGATGCTTTGATTCGTATTTTCAAATGCCTGGTCCTCTCTTATCCTTCAGATCTCAGCTCAGTGTTAGTATAGCGTAAGTCCATTCAGATCTAAAGTATTAACCCAACTACTTCCCAGTGCATCACTTTAGTTTAATTCTCTGACTAAGCCTTAATCATTATCTATTTCCTTCCTTCCTCCCCTCTTGCTTCCTATGTATCTATCTATCAATCAATTATCTAATAAATGCTCTATCTAGAATCAGATCCTCCCCACTGGAATGCAAACCCCGTGGGAGCAGGCGCTCTGTATCATTCATTGTCATTTATTGCATCACTAGAACAGTGATTGTTCTTGTATAGAGAATGAATGAATGAATGTTTGAGGTATTTATAAGTTAGGCATTTATAGCCCGAGGAGTACTAGTAGTTGGATAATTCTTTATAGCAAGGTTTGCCATAACTGATTTAACTTTCAGTTTTTTCCATCTACTTTTTTGTTTTTTCATCAGACATTCACTGAGTACCAACAAGTAGCAGGCACTGTGGTAGGTACTAGAGACAATCCAGAGCCGAGCACTGGTAATAGAAGTTATGTTTTTAGAGCTAAGTCTGTATGCTAAGGGCTATGTACATATGACCTCATTTAACACTTGCAGCAATACTCTGAAACAGGAATTAGTCCCTAATTCCATTTTACAGACTAGGAAACTGAATTTAGTTAGGTAATTTACCCAAGATAACATGCCTATTCACTTGTGGAACTGGGACTCAAAGCTGGTAGAAAACAGTTCTTCCTGAAGGAGTCAGCAGGGAAGACAAACAATGGGCTTTGGCTCCAAGCAGGCCAGGTGATAAAAGTATCAGACAGTGACTACAGCATGATTAAATGCATAAGTTATCAAAATGAGAACAAGACTATTAGAGTGGCCCAGATGTACCTGACAGAGAACAAAATAGAATTTCTAGAAATTAAAAGAAAAAAAGAGTTTGAAATAAAATTCTCAGAGGGTAAGATAAAGTCCAGCTAGAGCTACAGTGTTAGTGAACAGATGAAGAGAGAATTAGTGAACTGGAAGACTGATCTAAAAAAAATTGTCAAGAATACAGTACAGAAAGATTGAGATAGAAATATAACAAAGAGAAGTTTAGAGATGTGGACAATAGAATTAGAAGGTCCAAAATATTTCTAGTAGAAGTTCCAGAGTGAAAGAAGAGAAGGAGGGGAAAGGGAAATACTGGAAGGCTTAGTGACTGAAACTTTGAAAAAATTGATTATAGTCATATGTCTTCAGATTAGGAAATTCAGTGTATCCTGAGTTGAATAAATAAGCCCACACCTAAACACATCCTGATGAAACTTCAAAACACCGAAGGCAAACAGATCTTAAAAGCAACCAGAGAAAAAGATATAGCTCAACTACAAAAGAATAACTGTTAAACTGACATAAGACATCGTCAGTAAAAATAGATGCTAGAATGTAATGGAATAATATTTTCAAAGTGCCAAGGGAAAGCAATAGTTAGTAAAAATTCTATACTCAGTTAAACTATATCTCAGGAGGCAGGGCAAAATAAAGAGGTTTAGAGATAAAGAATGCCTGAGTAGTTTACCACCAACAAAACTCCTGATTAAAAACATCAGTATAAGTTTACTTTGGGAAAAAGAAGATTGAACCCAGAAGAAAGGCATGAGATGTAAGAAAGAACAGCAAGCATGTGGGTAAGTAGGAGGAGGACAACAAAGATGGCCATGAATTTGAAGGGTGGTAAAATCAGGATGCATAGTTGTGTAAGATGGGAAGGGGGTGTCTGAACTTAAATTATTCTAAGATCATCTAAGGTTAGATATACTGATTATCTTTAGACTTTAATTATGCATTTGACTATGCTAAGGTAAACCCTGAAATTTCAGGGTGATTGTCCTTGGAGTGATGACTCAGCAATCCAGGTCTCTTCAAGTCTGGGACACCACTGCCTTTAGCCACGTGGCTTTTATACACACAGAGGGGAGGAGAGTGGAGCATCACCCAGGATGAGTATGGCCAGGCTCGGGCGTGGAGCACCTCACTTCTGCCCTCATACTTTGCCTAGATACCGTTCCCATCATCCCAAATGAACTGCCCTATTTTTGTGTACCAAGAAATGGGGACAACTTGTCAAAATACTAAAACACTAAACACTAAGAGAATAGAAATAGAACTTGTAAGTTCCAAATAAATAGAAGAGAGAAAAGGGATAAGTAAAACTTGATGAAACCAACGGAAAGCAGGGAAGGAGGAAACATTGTAGAAAAAAGATGAAAAGAAAGCATAGAGTAAGGTGGCAGAAATAAGCACAATAATTATAATTACATTAAATTTCCCACTTACTATGCAGAGATTATTGGAATAGATTAAAAATTCTTTACAATCAGAAGGCAAAATAAAAACATTAAGCCAGCTGTGTGTAATTTACAAGGACAGATCTAAAATACAAGGTCACAACTATTGGAAATTAAATAGTAGAGAAAGATATACCAGCTAAATACTAACCAAAAGAAAGCTAGTTGAACTATATTAATAGCAAGCAGCAGGGGCCTTAAGGCAAAAAACATTGTTAAGGCTAAAGAAGATTACAGTTGTCTCTCTGTATGTGTGGATTCCGCATCTGTGGGTTCAAACAACCTCTGACTGAAAATATTCAGAAAAAAAATTCCAGAAATTTCCTAAAAGTAAAACTTGAATTTGATGCACTCTGACAACGATTTACTTAGCACTTGCCTTGTATTAGGTATTATAAGTAATCTAGAGATGATTTAAAGTATACAGGAAGATGTGTAGAGGTTATATGCAAATACAACACTATTTTATATAAGGGACTTGAGCGTCCGTGGATTTTGGTATCCACAGGGGTCCTGGAACCATCACCCGAGGATACTGGGTACCGAGGGATGACTGTATTACATTTTGATAAAAGGAAAAATTCAGGAGGAAGCATAAGAATATAACAACTCTGCAGGTTATTTTTAAGAAGAAAAAATTAACAAAATTATGAGGCAAAATTGACAAATCCGCCATCATAGTGGGAGATTTGTAGCACACTCCTGTCAGTAACCGGTAGATCATTCAAAATGAAAACTCATAAAGTTAGAGTGTATTTGAGCAACACAGCTAAAACCCTTGATCTAACTTACCTGCTCTCAATACAAAGAACTCACATTTAGAAAGATTCTACCATCATTTCTTCAAGAGATGAAGTCGGTCTAGACAAAAACAGTATCGATGGATTGAAAGGGCTGAACTGGTGGTTGAATGACAGGATTTGCTGCTTAACTGAATATGGGGGTTGAAGGAGGGGGAAGTGGAATGGAAAGTGATGAAAGCTCAGGTGGACGGTGATGCTATGGATGGTGAGAATGAAAAGGAGAGAGGAGGAAGTTTGGTCAGAGGGGAGGGTGGTGAGTTCCAATGGGATCTCTTGAGTTTAAAGTGCATTTCCAGTAGGAGGCTGAACTTCAGCTCCCTGTGCTTATTTCCTATGAGTAATATTCTGGAGCATCTGGCGTTCCATATATACTGGTTCAATAATAACATTGCTGCAGACTCACCCGTGTTTAATAGATATTTGTTAGTGGAAATGCTACTTGATCAGTCAGATATTATTTAGTGGACTTACGTTGAGGCAGCTAATTTTAGAATGCACTATTTACTATTAATTGATTAGAGCACTTCAGTAGTAATAGCCTTTCCTTTCAAGTGGATTATAGAAGTATCTATCAATTCCCTAAAGGTGATCTATATCTTGGATCAGACATAATAATAATAGCCACTTGAGAGCTTATGAACTCTTCCACATGTGTTCTCTATGGTGACCTTCACAGCCATGCCAGCAGGTAGATAGGGTAGGATTTTATTATTGTACTCACTTTGCAGATGAGGAAATTGAAGACCAAGTCACATGATTGTATTCTCCTGTTGGTTTTACAATTCAGCTTTTGGAGGGTGGCTTGTACAATTCAGCTTTTGCAGGGTGGACAGGTTGACATGAAAGAATAACCATGTTCTGTTTTTCTTTGGTGCTTAATGCAGAGTGCTTTGTTCCCTGTCTTAGCTCATTCTGGGCTTGTTGTTTTAAGGTCTCTATTTCTATGGTGAAGTTCTGAGCTGGGAGCCCTTGGATAGACTACATGTGTGCAGATATTTTTGTGCTTGCTTTCTATTAACTCTTTTTCTATGCTTTTTAACTTACTTTCTGCCATCCAGGGAGCCTTTCTGTTCTGTCATGGGTGAAAAATACAAAATACAATTCCCAAGTGGATTCTGTTCTTTGGGTTGAACTTTGACCAACGTGTGCAATTTTCTGGGGAGAGGGTCCACTGCTTTCATTGGTTCTTGGAAGAATCCAGAACCTAGCAACATTAAAAACCACTGCACAGAGGGGAGGGGATAGTAGTAGAAAAAATGTTTCAAGAAATTATTAGATTTCTCTTTTGCATTTCTACTCTTCCTTTGTGGTTCTCCATTTTTCTCTGTAGAGACCACGAGGTCGGTTAAGGAGCGATTTATGACTTGGTGAAAGAGCAGAAGAAGGAGAAGTTTCCACTGTTTTATTCATTTTGTTCAGGAGCAAATACCTGGGTACTAAGTTTTTCTGTGGTCTACCAAAGCGATAATGCCCCAATATGCCTAAAGTATAGTTGATTTATAATATTATGTTAGTTTCAGTTGCACAGCATAGTGATTTAGTATTTTTGCAGATTATACTCCATTAAAAGTTATTACAAGATAACAGCTATAATTCCCTGTGCTGTACAATATATCCTTGTTGATTATCTATTTAATTTAATTTATTAAATTTTTTTTTAAATTTACAAATATTTATTGAATAGCCATAAAAGACAAAGAATAGTGGCTAAGAGGATTAAGCCCAGAATGAAAGAATGCTTGTGGAAAAGGAAAAAGACGTCAAGATCTATTTCTAAATTAACCTCCTCAGAGCAAGAAGATGTGAGAGGAGTGATCACTGCTTGGGAAGATTATAAGAAGGGAGAAAAATTATAAGAAGGGAGAAGGCAGAACGACTATACTACCATTGCATGCCTGGAAAGATCAGAACAGGCCTCACAGGTGAGAAGATAGTAAAATTTATTATTTATTTATTTATTTATTTACCATCTTTATTGGAGTATAATTGCTTTATAATGGTGTGTTTGTTTCTGCTTTATAACAAAGTAAATCAGCTATACATATACATATATCCCCATGTCCCCTCCCCCTTGCATCTCCCTCCCACCCTCCCTATCCCACCCCTCTAGGTGGACACAACTGAGCTAATCTCCCTGTGCTATGCGGCTGTTTCCCACTAGCTATCTATTTTACATTTGGTAGTGTATATATGTCTATGCCAGTCTCTCACTTCGTCCCAGCTTACCCTTCACCCTCCCCGTGTCCTCAAGTCCATTCTCTACATCTGCGTCTTTATTCCTGTCCTGCCCCTAGGTTCTTCAGAACGTTTTTCCTTTCATTTTTGTTTTTAGATTCATATATATGTGTTAGCATATGGTATTTGTTCTTCTCTTTCTGACTTACTTCACTCTGTATGACAGTCTCTAGGTCCATCCACCTCGCTACAAGTAACTCAATTTCGTTTCTTTATATGGCTGAGTAATATTCCATTGTATATATGTGCCACATCTTCTTTATTCATTCATCTGTTGATGGACACTTAGGTCGCTTCCATGTCCTGGCTATTGTAAGTAGAGCTTCAGTGAACACTGTGGTACATGACTCTTTTTGAATTATGGTTTTCTCAGGGTATATGCCCAGTAATGGGAATGCTGGGTCATATGGTAGTTCTATTTTTAGTTTTTTGAGGAAACTCTATACTGTTCTCCATAGTGGGTGTGTCAATTTACATTCCCACCAACAGTGCAAGAAGGTACCCTTTTCTCCACACCCTCTCCAGCATTCATTGTTTGTAGATTTTTTGATGATGGCCATTCTGACCGGTGTGAGGTGAAACTTCATTGTAGTTTTGAACTGCATTTCTCTAATGATTAGTGATGTTGAGCATCCTTTCATGTGCTTGGCAATCTGTATATCTTCTCTGGAGAAATGTCTGTTTAGGTCTTCTGCCCATTTTTGGATTGGGTTTTTGTTTTTTTGATATTGAGCTGCATGAGCTGCTTGTATATTTTGGAGATTAATCCTTTGTCAGTTACTTCATTTGCAAACATTTTCTCCCATTCTGAGGGTTGTCTTTTCATCTTGTTTATGGTTTCCTTTGCTGTGTGAAAGCTTTTAAGTTTCATTAGGTCCCATTTGTTTATGATTTATGTCATAGAGTGTTCTGCCTATGTTTTCCTCTAAGAGTTTTATAATTATGGCCTTACATTTAGGTCTTTAATCCATTTTGAGTTTATTTTTGTGTAATTAGATTACACAATTAATTAACTAAATTAATTAAATTTTGTAAGTAATTAAACTTTGTGTAACACTTCCTAATGGGAGTGTTCTAATTTTATTCTTTTACATGTAGCTGTCCAGCTTTCCCAGCACCACTTATTGAAGAGGCTGTCTTTTCTCCATTGTGTATTCTTGCCTCCTTTATCAAAGATAAGGTGACCATATGTACATGGGTTTATGTCTGGGCTTTCTATCCTGTTCTATTGACCTATATTTCTGTTTTTGTGCCAGTACCATACTGTCTTGATTACTGTAGCTTTGTAGTATAGTCTGAAGTCAGGGAGCCTGATTCCTCCTGCTCCGTTTTTCTTCCTCAAGATTGCTTTGGCTATTTGGGGTCTTTTGTGTTTCCATACAAATTGTGAATTTTTTTGTTCTAGTTCTGTGAAAAATGCCATTGGTAGTTTGATAGGGATTGCATTGAATCTGTTGATTGCTTTGGGTAGTATAGTCATTTTCACAATGTCGATTCTTCCTTGATTATCTATTTTATACATAGTAGTTTGTACCTGTTAATCCCATATCCCTAATTTGCCCCTCCCCACCAACCCTCTCCCCTTTGGTAACCACTAGTTTGTTTTCTATATTTGTGAATTTGTTTCTGTTTTGAATATACAGTAGTTTGTATTATTTTTAGATTTCACACATAAGTGATAACATACAGTATTTGTCTTTCTCTGACTTGTTTCACTTATATGCTATACTATTTTTGGCATCTCTAGAATGAAATACAGATTGTACAAATTCAGCTTCCAAAGGATAAAAGCTATTATAAAATTCCTTACATTTGTTCATTTCTTTATACTTTTCAAAAGTCATTTACCTCCATTGGAATGAACACAGGCTAAGAAGAGTTGAAAGTGGCTTCTTGCCCCTTTATGCTTCTAGGCCTTAATTCGTTCTCTTCTCTCTATGAGAAATGTTCTCTTCTTTTATTCCACTTGCCAAACTCATTCTGGTCCTCAGGACTGATCTCAATTATCTCCCCTTAAACTTTAATAAGTTCCTGTTATTAAAGGTATAACTGTTTAATGAAAGAACAAACTCAGACCTTCCATCATACATCCCTGTGTATCACTGTCAGACACATCTGCATTTTCAGGACTTTGGGTTGCGTTTGCTATAGATATCTTACTTTTAGGCTGTAGTATTTTATGTAGGTGCCTAAATAGAACAAAGTTCCTCAGTACCTTTGTTATCTTCCATTGCATTTCATTAACAATTCCATTTTTCTGTTCTTTGCCTTCTCTCAACTTCATTTAGGATGTAAATATTTTATTAAAAAATTCCAAATTTGTACAACAGGAAAGAAATGAATCGATCTGAATTTAGTGATGAAGATTTCTTGAGAGCCAGCATTCTGAGTTTTTCTTCAGTGACCCAATTTACATCCCTTTGAAAGAAGAAAAGCAAAGAAGTCTCTTTTTCATTCTGTTTCTCTCTCTTTTTTTTTTTTGGCCTGTGCACATAATCATTATGAGTTTCTAGGCCTTATACCTAATACCAGTGCCACAAAGGCATTTTAAGATTGAATTCCATTGACACGATTCTGACTTTCACAAGACCCTGTAGAAATGATCTGTACATTGTATCTTCTAGAATGATTTGACTCTAGCCCTTTCACTATAGTATGATAGGAGAAATCGAGGATGCTTCGATGGAAGCTTCCTTTTTCCTTGCATTGCTCTCCATGTGTGTCAGACCTTCCCACCTATGACTGGATGGCTGCAACTTCCTTAGGTGACCGCACCCCTATGAGAAGGTGGGACAGGTCCATTATGGTCACTGGAAGCCCGCAGTGCTAGAGAGACAAGTTAAGGTCAGGCAAGCTGAGGTTAGCACAGGTCTCGCTGGAAAGAGAGGTGTGCTCTCCATAGAATGAGACTGGCAAGCCTGACCTGGCATTTGGCAACATTCTGGAGCTCAAACTTGACCTCAAACTTGACAAGCAGGTGGCAGAAAACTTCAATAGGGCTGAGTACAGCCTGAAGAATACTCAGAAAGATTAGTAGCTTTGATAAGGAGCCTCTGTAGACTGAGGCCTTTTATCCAGGGCAATTCAGACCTATTTAGTTGGCCCTGTCTCAGGTGGGGACTTGCCGATCTTAAAGGGTCCTTATCAGCTAAGCAGAATCCACTTCCCTTAAAAGGAAAGGCTTCTCCTTATCTAGTTGTATGTCTTCAGTAAGTGAATAAAGAGAGGAGGAGCACAGAGCTGGACTTGGGATTCTCCCAGGGGTGCTTGTTCTAGGGGATGGGGTGGGATTAGCCCTGGGGAGTGGGGAGACGGTGAGATAGATGGGGGAAGTTCTTTATTTATCCCCTGCTTGGATTTCTCCCTCTGACACCAAGTCACCAAACGGAGCTAAAGGCAGAGGTTTGGCTGAGGGCTCAGTGATACTTCCTATTTTCCAGTTTTCCTCAATCCACCCTGTCCCTCTCTTCTGTACATCATCATCAGATAAGCCTTCCTGAAATGTGGTTTTCATGATCTTAAAAGCCTTTAATGACTTCTCATTTCTGTGTGCTAAATTCCAGCTCCCTTAGGCTGACATTCAAGAACCTTTTCTATCTGGCCCCAACCACCCCAATGATCCCCGACACAGACCTTCCACCCGGTGAAGCAGGCGTGCTCTCTGTTGCTTGAATACTCCATGGTAATTCCTGTCTTTCACCCTGCCATCACCCACTTAGAATTCCTTCCTTCCCTGCCTCCACTTTTATGGAAAATCCTAAAGATAAGGGCTCACGTCCTCCCTGGTCCTTCTAGCCCCCTCACATCACTCCCGATCTCTCTCAGACTAGTTGGGTTCTTGGCATTCTTTCCATCCTGCGTAACTGAGGTTGGTGATTTATGGCGAGAGCAAATGAGTGGAAAGAAAGCAAAACAGAAAGGACCATGTGGGAGAACTCTACTTTCCAGAAGTAAGCTGTCTAAACTTCCTTTTGCATCTTTGGCTTTGCACTTGTTCAAGATCCCCTGGGGATATTTTTGCACCACTGACTTTGAACAGGCTTCAGGGGCTCATGTGGTGGAACATTCTCAGGGCAGGCTTAGTGTCTGGAGTCTAGGATGTTCTCAGTGAATTGCAGCTATTGGTTTTCTTTCCAAGCATGCAGACACTCCTTATGTAATCTGGGCTCAAAGGTGTTTTCAGGACCCTTGACTCTCAGTGGGATGGCACATAGAGAGCAGAATAACTCAGAGAGAAGTTCAAACAGTCCATACTCTAATCTCTGACATTCCCAGCTTGAGAGAGACCCAAGACAGAAGGTCTTGGAGATGTGGGTCAGAAGAATGTGTTGGATTGGTGGTAGAAAGTTCTCGAGGACACACAAGGATATAATTTAAGGATATAATTTAAATCCTTAGGCATGTTTGCAATGCATCCTCTGTATACACAGATCTCATGTGTGAAAATGAGAATTGACCAACTTTCCAAAACCTTAAGACAGACAGACTTTGGTCCAGAGAGGTCAGAAGCTTCAAAATTGTTCTGAAGGCATTGTATAAATGCTTGCCTTAATGCAGCAGATGTTCTGTGGATAATATCTTCCTGCAGAGTTACATCAAATGGAAATGGACCTGTGTATTTTCTTAGCATCTTAGGCCACAATACCCTGTGTGTTTAACTGAAAACTCTTTAAGCTATAATGGAGTATCCTTAATGGATCATTTGGTATATGTGGTGATGCTTACATGAAACGAACTTCTAAAAAATTTAAACGAAACCTTTCAGAAGTCCCCACTAGGGAGCACAGTTGTATTGAAAGGTAATATAACTTGTGACATGAGAAATCTTTTGTTAGTCTCTTATAGAAAGCATTCTTCTTTTTACTGTCCTGACTTCATTTTCTTATTGTTTTTCAAAAGAAATTTTATTATTTAGTTAAATGGAGCATCTTTGGATGTATTTGTTTTTTCCAGAAATCACATAGGAAAGTCCAACATGGTTTCCATCCAGCCCAAGTTATCGATACATATAAGTTATCTTTTATCCAGGTTTTCTCACCCATTATTTTTATAAGTAAAGTTTTATTTAGGGAAGAATGATGCTGTGGTGGCGGAGAGATAGGCTGAGACATTCAAATTAATTTGCATTTTAAGGAAATGTTAAGTCTCTAAGTTGTAAACATTGGAAAGAGATTTTTATTCTAAAGTTGTTAACTGCAATAATTAATTTTTAATAGACACTGGTCCTGACATATTTTTCATTAGTATGACTGAATTTAGAAGTCAGAATTTTGTGTCACATACATGTATATATGCATTTCTTTTATTATGATGAAATTGGCATATTGTCTTTTTCATTATTTTGAGTAGAGGACAGTAGATTGCCATAGAAATCTCAAACAATTTAGCAAACTGTCCCCCATTTCTATTTGTCCGAATGAGGTTTATGTGACTCTCATGCCACACAGGCTTAAGTTGAAGATAAAGTGCCACCCAGAGGTTCCTGTAAAATTTTTAATGCTCCATTTAGGAGATTGCAGCTGCAATTATAAGGAATTTCACAGTTCATTTTTCATTTGCTCATATATATACAGCAATTTTTAAAATATACAATCTGGACACATAACTCAGTAATATGACACAGTTACCCCAAAATATCTGGGCTATGTGAATTAAAAAATGTTCTTAATAACCCTGTATTTCTTTCTGAAGAACCTATAAAAAGGAATGATTTCTTTTCAGAGAGGAAAAGGATAATCAGAGAGTCCTGAGGGAAAAAGCTTTTCTCCTGGCTGTGTCTGGGACTCATCCATCTGCTGTCTTTTTCCTTACCTGTCTCCTAAAGCCAAGAGACTCATGTTCAGTTTCTGTTGAGGAGCTCAGTACTTACCACCTTTAGGATACAACCCATAACTTCTTGCATAAGGTTCAGTTCAATTAATACATGGGTCAGGACTGGAATTCTTCCTTGAGCAAGTTATTGGATTAAGATTCTAGACTCAGGAGACCTCAGTGATCCTTGAAGTATCTTTTTGTAAAAAATGGCTCTCTTCAAGCCTGGAATCCAGAGCAAGTACTCTTGATAAAAAGCTGATGTTTTAATTGCTGCAAGCACTATTTTATTTACCAGGCACTTAAGTAATGCTTACTCTTTGCCTGATGCCTGCAAAATGCCTTACAAATAATTAACTCATTTAATCCTCATCATAACCCTAAGACAGATACTCTGACTATTCCCATTTTACAGATGAGTAAGTAAAACACCTAAGGTCACAAAGCCAGAAAGGGGCAGAGGCAGGCAATCTGCTCCAGAATCTGGGCCACAGTCTCTGCCGACATTATACCATTCTGCCCCTTCTAGGCCATCCTTCTGGACCCTAAACGGTCACGTGCCCTGGCTGGTATCTCTAAGCCAGTCCTGGAGGATGGTCCTCCAGAATCATCAGCTCTCCCGGGAGAAACTGACATTACACCACACCTTTCCCCTTCACGTTACAATCCAGCCACTGTGAACATCTTGCTGTCCTTTAACTCAGCGGGTTTTCTCAGACCGCTGTGCATTTGCATGCTACTCACTCCCCTCTTACAGGATGCCTTTTCCCTCTTTATTCATAAGACATCCTCTGAGTCACTTTTCAAGATGTAGCTCACTTGTCACCTCTTCTGACTCTTTCTACCTTCTGGTGAATGTAGGCACAGATGCTGTATACACACACACACACACACACACACACATACACACACACAAACACACACAGACATCAACGCTTCCCATTCGATCATGGCCCTTCAGCCTGCTTTGAGTTCTTTCGGGCTGCATCTAGGTTTGAGGACTGGCTCAACAGGCCTTGGAGTCTGATAATTCTGAGTGGTAAGTATGCGGTCCCTAATGAGACCCTAGAGAATTTCTCGAAAGCTGGCCACCCCTTGAGCAATGCCTTGTTACCATTCTGTGCTTGGCATACTCCTTCTTAGATGGGTCAGCCAATCTGTTGAAATAGCTCTGATAACCATAATAAATTGTTCTGGAATGCAGCCTCCCCAATACATTATATCATGAGGAAGACCTACCTGTGCTAACTTTGAAAGACATCGGTACTTATGAGAATTTGGCCAAAATGCTACAAGCAAAAGCGAAACCAAAAAAACCCAACCATTCCATGGAGAGAATATTAATTTCGTACTAAACATACCTATCATATCTTCATGAATATTAGTATTTCCATATGGGCTGGAAATGCTAAATAGTTAATAGCTTCCCCAGCAATTTGTTTCTTGTTATGATGTCTCCAGTAATGTGTAATAATTTTGGCAAAGTGCAATAACAATATATTCCTATAACCATAAAAATCTACAATAGTTCTTTAGTTAGCCTGGTTTTGATATTTGAAAAGTAGAGATATTAATTTCACATGCAAACAGAGGATAAGAAAATGTCAAAAAATCAGTTTATAAATCAAATATGTATTATAACAAAGTTGTTAATGTTTTAAAAGATTCTTTCCATAAGTACCCTTAAGTATACCTAGGTTTACTAATTCCTGACTCTTTTGTTTTATTGAGATATAATTGATGTATAACACTATTAGTTTCAGGTGTAAAACACAATGATTCCTTGTCTGAATATATTGCAAAATTATCACCACAATAAATCTAGTTAACGTCCATCACCACACAGTTACACATTTTTTTTCTTGTGATGAGAACGTATAAGAACTACTCTCTTAGCGTCTTTCAAATACACACTATGGTATTATTAACTGTAGTTGCCATGATTATTTATTTTATGACAGGAGTTCGTACCTTTTGACTCCCTTTACCCATTTCACTCCTACTCCGTGTCTCTGGCAACTGACTATCTGTTCTGTGTATCTACGAGCTTTGGTTTCTTTGTTTGTTTTTACGTTCCACATATAAGTGAGATCATATGGCATTTGTCTTTCTCTGTCTGACTTAACTTCATTTAGCATAATGCCCTTAAGGTATATCTGGGTTGTCACAAATGGCACAATTGTCTCTTTTTTAATGCCATATGCCACATTTTCTTTACCCATTCATCCATCAATGGACACTTAGGTTCCACATCTTGGCTATTGTAAATAATGCTGCAGTGAACATGAGGGTACAATTCCTCACTCTGTAATATGCTATAGTTAACATTTTACTTCATTGGGAAATACAATTTCTTAATAATTGTATAAAAAGGAAAGGAAATAAATATTCTGAGTCAAATAAGCTCCCAGTCTGGAAAATCTTGCCTTAAGGAGAACCTGCACTCTGAGCTTTTCATCTGTATCAAGGGCTTTTCAGGTCAAATCAAAACAAAAGGTGCTGAGAGATGGGGGTGTGGGGAGATTCTGATGTCACCATAGCCAAGTTCTTCTCAGGTAAACGATGTGAAGTGTGCTTGTGTTGTCTCGTAGGGTGATTTCAGAAGCAACTGAAATAACATGGAATTTTCTCTTTTCCTCTGTGAGTGAGTATGGGGCTATCTTCTGAGAAAAACCAAAGAGAATAAATAAACGATCAACTGCAAAGTTTGTAAGGATTCCTTGAAGACCGTCTGTCAGAAAAGTTGCCTTTAGCCGAAGAGATTTGGATTTTATTCTTTACCCCTTGCTAAGCAGTTAGTTTTTGTCTTTGCCTTTTTTTTTTTCTGTTAAGTGTTTAATTGCAGATTCTGCTGACTTTGATGAAGCCAGGTTTTAAAAGTAATTTGAAAAGTGTAATGAACACATTACTGTGAAATGAAGTACACAGTTACCAAGGATGGTTGACTTTTAACTTTTACCTTGAATCACTTCACTATTGAATTGAACATAAACTTCTTTTGTCAACAGATGAAATGAAGTGAAAAGGCATCTAGGTACCACATGTTTCTTCCCAGGGAGAAGGAAGCACCCTTACTGGTAACTGATGTAGTAACAAAGGGGCTCATGTTGTATATTTCATTTACTACAGCTCTTGAAAATGAAATTTGTTTAAAAGCTCTTGAAAATACCTCTCTTCTACATGATAAAGGCTTCTGTGCAAATTCAGAAGTCTCTGTAGAAGGGAGGTCTGATCTCTTTGCTGGCACTTGCAAATTAGAAATTTTGCACGTACAGTAAGTGCAGCCATGCAAAAAACCACCGCCCATCTCAAGCTGAATTATTTCATCCAGTTCCTACCTGGAGGGCTTTTTTTGTTTTTTTCCAGTGCAATTAATTAAGCAAACAGGACCAATGTTGGAACTTTTGACAGATTACAAGAACAAATGCTCTTATGTTGGGGCTTTCATGGGTCTCATAAGTAGACAGTCCTCATAAATCCTACACAACAAATATTTTGATTCTCCCTCAAAAGCTTTATCCTCTTCCAATTGGTACTCATCATCATGGGAGGCTTGCTACTTACAAATTTCTCTATTGCTGTTTTCATTTCCTCTTCAGTAATAGAGGCAATCAGTTTCTCATTATCCAGAAGATTCAGTTTTGGCATTTTAATTTTAGCCAGAATTTTCATAATCTCTCTGTTATCAGCTGCTAACTCTGATGCAATTATCAGTTTGGAGAGCAAAAAGGAAGAGAAACATTTTACCTTACTGCTCTCTAATGATCAAATGTAGAACCTGTTGAAATAAGAAACTACGGTATTTCTGATTTTGATTCTTATTAAGATATTAGTTGCTCTTGACATTGGCAAACTTATTTATAAAATTTGCTAAAAAATTTTAAGAATATTGTAGCCTAAAACAATGCTAGCCTTTTAACATTCACTGAATTTCTCCTTTGGGTATAGAACCACATCAGGTCTTATCAGGATCATGTGGAACAGGTTTAGGTCCTAGGGGAAAAAATTTAGTTCTTTTCAGCAAGGGAGGAATTTTTTTTAAAACATCTTTATTGCAGTATAATTGCTTTACAATGGTGTGTTAGTTTCTGCTGTATAACAGAGTGAATCAGCTATACATGTACATATATCCCCATGTCCCCTCCCTCTTGCATCTCCCTCCCACCCTCCCCATCTAAACCCTCTAGGTGGTCACAAAGCACCAAGCTGATCTCCCTGTGCTATGCGGCTGCTTCCCACTAGCTATCTATTTTACATTTGGTAGTGTATATATGTCCATGCCACTCGGAATTTTACTGATATAAGGCAGAGTTGGGCCCTACCTGTAAGCACTGGTCTCTAGTAATTTTGTGCCAAACTCCACCCCTCCACACGCCATCGTTAGCCTGATGTGTTTTGAAGAATAAGAAGAATGACTATTTAGGAGAAGAGATAATATATGTGAAAAACAAACAGGAAACGAGAGGAAAAAACTCATATGCTTTATAATTCAAATTATTAGACAAATTGTACCAAAACAAAGAAAGGGCTTTACTGTAATAAAATACAGAGTTCTTTAAAAAGAACTTTGGAAAACAGTCTGAGAATGCAGCCTTCGATACCCCCTTGGTATTCAGTGGTCCAGGGCCCAATTTTTAATCTTAGTTTTTAAAACCAATTTGTGTGAACATGTTTGACTTTCTGTATGACTTATTTGAGGAAATTTATTTTATAATTTCCTCTCTTATGAATTTGGTTTCTAAGCAACTCATTACTCCTTTCTTGGACCTGTGATCTGATGGTATTTCCTCTCTTATGAATTTGGTTTCTAAGCAATTCATTACTCCTTTCTCGGACCTGTGATCTGATGGTATCTCTATCTGCTTTGGGGGAGTGTTTCATCGACTCTGAGGGCCAGGAGGAGACTTTATTTTTTTATTTTTATTTTTTTTTTGCGGTACACGGGCCTCTCACTGCTGTGGCCTCTCCCGTTGTGGAGCACAGGCTCCGGACGTGCAGGCTCAGCGGCCATGGCTCACGGGCCCAGCCACTCCACAGCATGTGGGATCTTCTCGGACCAGGGTATGAACCTGTGTCCCCTGCATCGGCAGGCGGACTCTCAACCACTGCACCACCAGGGAAGCCCCAGGAGGAGACTTTGACACATCAGCCAGGCTAGTGGGACACCAGCCTCCAGGCTTGGGGCTGGGCAGGGACCACTCCTGTGCTTTCTGTTGGAATCTGTAACTCTCATTAGTCGGAGAGGAAGCACTGGAATGCTAGAGTTATTAGGAAAAGCAGACGGTTTCCATTGTCCCCTTGAAGGCTGCAGGTGCTTCATCTCGAGTCAGCCGGATACAAAGGACACAAGTCAGCGACACAAGGAAATATATTTTACTAAGGGGAGAGAGGCAGTCACCAGCTGTGTTGCCTCCTGTGCTTTTGCCTTGTGGCTAAGCTCAAGGTGCCACCTCTTTTGTAATTCTGCTGCGGACAGTCCTGGCTGACCCTCAGCCGAGTGAACAGGGGTGTGGTCATCTCAGAAAGAAGGTTCTGATGGAGGTGGGAAGTGGAGGCTGGTGAGGACAAGGGGACCCAGGGAGTGTGGCCCAGAGGGGCTGCGGGGAGCTGCTGAGTGGAAGCGTGCACGCACGTGAATTGGGTTCCCATCATGGAAAGGCATTGTTGTAGGTGTGGAGGACATAGGTGGGTGGCAGGTGGCCCTCACACGTGCAAGATTCTTCTTGTGGAAATCGGAATAATCACGTGGGTGGTGCTGTAAAGGAGAGTCCCTGTCTGGGGGAGTGAGAGAAAGCTGTGAGAAGAGGTATCCTCTGCCATGAGCATTCCTGTCGGAGCTCTAAGGACCTGCAAAGGCTCGAAGTTCTGGGCATCCAAAATGAATTTGTGAAGTGCAGTGGCAACCTGGTGTGACTTCAGTGTAAGGTGTATCAGAGGGAGGGGTGGGGAAAGGAAATGGAAATGTGGGTTGGGGTCAGAGAGTACAGAATCTTCTATGGGTGCTCGTAGGTGTGCATTCTATCTGAAAGGAGTGGGAAACGTTTAAGCAGGGTTGGCACCATCAAATACCTGTTTGGAGAAGCTAACTCCGGTGACCTTGGATGACAGATTGAAACTGGAGAGAGGCTGGGGGCAGGGAGAATTATAAAGGTGTGTGGATGATCGATGCTGAGGACCTGAACTAGACCATGGTGTTGAGTTGATGTACTGGATTTGAGATAAAATGATGAGTTAGAAGCAACGGGGCTTAGAAAATGGGACAGAAAAGGAGAGGCTGACTCTGAAGTCTTGAACTTAGGGAACTGGAAGATGCTCGTGGCATGAACAAAAGGAAGGAAGTGGGCTGGATGAGCATGAAGATGTGATGCCCGTTTGTGGAGACCATACTCCACCTCAACCCAGATAAAAAGACAGGTCAACTTCTGGGATCTGAGCCTCCCCTGCTGTGACCACTATGTTAGAGCCACAGAAGGCATCAGTCTTTTCTGTGCAATGGGTAGGAGGACATTGTCCAGCAAGGGCTAGTTTTTGTTTTTGTTTTTTCCAATGGAAACTTAGGTTTTAGAGTAAGTTTAGATTTACAGAAAATTGGGAAGAAAATACAGCGATTTTCCAGATACAGATGATCCCCTACCTACGATGGTTCCACTTAGGATTTTTCAACTTTACGATGGTGCAAAAACAATACGCATTCAGTAGAAACCATACTTTGAATTTTGAAGTTTGATTTTTTCCCAGGCTAGCGACATGCGATCCGATCCTCTCTCATGATGCTGGGCAGTGGTAAGTGAGCCCTGGATCCCAGTCAGCCACGCGATCACGAGGGTCAACAACCAATACACTTACAACCGTCCTGCACCCAGCCAGCCATTCCGATCTTCCCTTTCAGTAAAGTGTTCACTAAATTACATGAGAAATTGAACACTTTATTATAAAGTAGGCTTTGTCCTAGATGATTTTGCCCAATTGTAGGCTAATGTAAGTGTTCTGAGCACGTTTAAGGTAGGCTAGGCTCACCTATGATGTTTGGTAGGTTAGATGCGTTAAATACATTTTTGACTTACAATATTTTCAACTTAGGAGGGGTTTATTGGGGTGTAACCCCATTGTAAGTTGAGGAAGATCTGACTCTTTGCCTGGTTTCTCCTGTTATTAACATCTTATATTACTATGATACCTTTGTTACAATTAATGAACCAGTGTTAATGCATTAGTATTACTAAAGTCCATAGTTTATTCAGATTTCCTCAGTTTTTAAAAAAATCTAATGTCCTTTTTCTGTGCCAGGATCTCACCCAGGACACCGCATCATATTTAGTTGTCATGTCTCCTTAGACTCCTCTTGGTTGTGACAGTTTCTCAGGCGTTCCTTGTAATTGACGACCTTGAGAGTTTTGAGGAGTACTCATCAAGTGCTCATTCCTCAGGATTTGTATGATGTTTTTCTCATGGTTAGACAGGGTTTATGGATTTGGGGAAAAATCAGAGAAGTGAAGCGCTATTCCCATCACATCACATCAAGGGTACATACCATCAACATGACTTACAACTGTTGATGTTGACCTTGATTACCTGGCTATGGTGGTGATTGCCAGGTTTCTCCCTTTCTGCATTGTACTCTTCGGAAGGCAGTCACCACATGCAGCCCATAGTTAAGGAGTGGGGAGTTATGCTCTATTTTTTTGAGGGAGGAATATTTACATAAATTATTTGGAATTCTTCTGCACAAGATGTTTGTCTCTTCTCCCCCATTATTAATTTATTCAATGGTTTATTTTATGTCTGTAAGGTTGCATGAATATTTATTTTATAATTTGGGTTATAACCCAGTAGCATTGATACTTTATTCATTTTGTTGCTGGGATTGCTTTAACTTTGTCCACTGGGGGTCTTCCAGTTGGTTCCTGCTCCAGTGAGGGATACTTGTAAGGACCATATTGTGCTGTGCTCTGTGCCAGCAAGAGGGCTGGGAGGCCTGCCACAGGACAGCAGAGGTTGGGAGGTCCCAGAGTCCTGAATGCACAGCAGGGGACTTTGGGTAACTCCATGCAGCAACTGAAAGGTCCTCTACATTCTTAAGTACAAGAGTGACATGACGAATAGTGTGTTGGAAGGTTACTTTGGAAGCTCTATGAATTGCATAGTTTCACTTGCTCATTTATTTAACAAACGCTTATGGAAATTATTCTGCCACCTGCTGGGGAGCGAGAGTGGATCATGATGGGGAAAGAATACTAACATTTATGGAGCACCTACATGCCTGGTACCTGGTTCTTTACACACTGGATTTCATTAGATTCTCACAGCAACCCAATGAGATAGATACTCTTTTCAATATTTTACAGATAAGAACACTGTTTCAGAGAGGTTAAGTAACTGGTTTAAGGCCACACAGCTAGTAAGTGGCAAAGCTGAGATTTGAACAGAGATCTGTCTCATTCCACATGAGGTTAGTTAAGAAAGTCACCGATTTTTTGCTACTTCTTTCATTGAGAAGTAGAGTTTAATTTGCCTCCCCTGCAATCTGGACTAGTGGTTTCGACTTTATTAGATTTATCTGAATTGAGCAGAAGTGACATTCTTGAATTTACAAGGCTAGATCAAAAGAATCCTAAAGCTTTCTCCCTGGCCTCTTAGAAAGCATGTTTTTGCAGAAGCCAGCTGCCATGTGGCAAGCCCAGCACTACTCTGAGTCTGCCATGCTGTGAGGTGGCCAGAGCAAACCACAAGGACAGGTCTGCTCAGTTCCCACTTGTTCCAGCCGCCTTAGTCTAGGCACCGGAAAGATGAGCGAGGGTGCCTTCTGATGATTCCAGGCCCAGCCAGCACCTGACTGCAACTGCATGAGTGACCCTGAGCAAGAACCAACCAGCTGAGCCCAGTCAACCCTCAGAACCATGAGAGAAAATAATACCTAGTTTTTTTAACCCACAATGTTATGGGGTAGTTTGCAGCAATGTGTAACTGGAAGACCAGCAAACACAGGTGTTCTTTCTCTGTGCTGTCTACCTTCCACAGCGACAGGGTTCCTCCATTGAGGCAAAGAGCATAGGAGACCATTACATTAAAGTATTGAGGACACTGTAGGGGCCTGACTGCAGCTGGGTGCTTGTGGACAAGCAGAGGCAGAGCTGGGAAACATCTTAAGAGAAGAACTTGCATTAGAATATAAAGTAGAATTGCATTAGCGTTCATTGATGGGAAAGAGAATGAGTTCGTTATCAGATAGTCTTGAATAGCAATTCTACTTTCTCACTTCCAAGATGTCTGACTTCGGGCAAATTACTTTAACTCTCTAAGCCTCAGCTTCCTTGTCTTTAAAGTTCAGATGATCTGATGATAATAATATCAGATGCAATGAGGTAACAACAGGTGTTCAATAAATGTGTTCCTGTGGTTTTCTAAGCATATCTATTTTATAGCACCTGTTCCGCTGCATAGAAAAATTGTTTATTTTCTAGCCTGTCTCCCAAATAGACTTTGAGATTTCTTAGGGAAACAAGATTATATTATATATTTTTGTACTCTTGGTGGCCAGCAGAGTAAACAGAGTGGATGTTCAAATAATTGTGGAATGAAAGAAGGGATTGATATCATCGTGGCTGAGGAATGAAAGAAGGATGACTTGCCTATTTGGTTAGGAAGCCAGAAGTAACATTGGTTACCAGGGGGAAAGCAACTCTGAACAAATCATGAACCAAGTAAATAAGTAACTATTAGCTGAAATAAATCCTGTGAAGAGAACATATAATAATAGAATGCCTGAGTTTTGGGGGGAAACACCAGCAAACACCTATTATCTCTTATAGCTTGTCCAAATAACTAAGTTCTGGCCAGCGGAATATGAACAGAACTGACTTTTACCATTTCTGGAAAGTGTCCTGAAAAGAAATCTTTCCTTTGACCCTTTCCCACTTCCTGCTGGAAGATGATGAGAACTGAAATGGCAGCCTTGGACCTCAAGACGGAAGCTGCATTTTGAAGATGACAGAATCTCCTTATAGCTTTGAACTAATGTGACAGAGAAAATGAACTCCCACCTTGTTTCAGCTGTTGTTTCTTTGGATCTCTTTGTTACTGCAGCTGAAAGAATGTGGGGAACTATGAAAGAGGTAAGAGGGGAGCCCAGTTTAAACGGGAGTGGAGGGGCAAAGAAATCGTCTCCAGCGAGGCAGTCTCTACGAAGTGGGATGATGAAAGAGAGTGCTCAGGGCAGAAGGAACAGCATGTATGCTGTCCCCAAATTGGGAAAGGACTTACATCTGAAGAACAGAATGAATGAATGAGAAGCGTAGGAGAGAGTCTGGGAGTCAAGATCACAGTAATCTTGAAATAGGAAGTCTCCAAAGTGTTTTAAGTACTGAGGTAATATGGCCTGACTTCTTTTCTTTTCTTTCTTTTTTTTTTTTTTTGCAGTACGTGGACCTCTCACTGTTGTGGCCTCTTCCATTGCGGAGCACAGGCTCTGGATGCGCAGGCTCAGAGACCATGGCTCATGGGCTCAGCCGCTCCGCAGCATGTGGGATCTTACCGGACCGGGGCACGAACCCGTGTCCCTTGCATTGGCAGGCGGACTCTCAACCACTGTGACACCAGAGAAGCCCCTGGCCTGATTTCTTTTTCCAAAAGGTCCCTCTGACTCTGTTGGAGGGTTTGGGTGGTGGAGGAGGTCACTTAGCCTCAGCCGCAGATAATGGCAACCAGTACTAGGGGTAGGGCTGGGGGTGGAGAGAAGTGATGGTTTTGAGTAATATTTTGAAGGTAGAATTACCAGATCCTTTTGAAGTGCAAGATATATGTCACTGAGAGGAAGCATGCCTTCAAGATGATCCCCAAGTTTTGAGAAGGAGGAGACTGGAGAAAGAAAAGTAGTGGCAGAGGAAGGCCAAATGTTTGGTTTCTTTTGAATGTGGTATGTTGGAAAGAGACAGAAAACCAGTGCTCAAATCCCATCATTCATTGCCAGTTATCAGCCGTGTGTGACTGGGAATGTTACCATTTTACAAATAAGAAAATAAGGTTTAGAGGTTAAGAAACATAAACTCAGCATTTTGAACTTAAAATCCATGGAGGTAACATGACTTAGTAGAAAGACTATGGGCTGTGGAGACAGATGCTCAGTTATATTGCTTCCTTATTGGGTGACCTTGACAAAGTCACTTAAATTCTTAGAACCTCAGCCTTCTCATGCAAAAAAAAAAAAAAAAAAAAAAAAAAGACGTCATAGGGATTAAAAATGATAACTTTTTATAAAACACCTAGAAAGGTGTGTGGCATACTAAGTGTATGCACGCTCTCGTACAGACAGCATATAAATCTAAAATTGCTCCAAGTGGTTTTCAGTTGAAACTTATACTGGGTGTTCAATTTGTGTAGCGATCAGATCATTTAGTCCCATATATATATATATATATATATATATATATATATATATATATATATATATATATATATTTTTTTTTAAAGAAGATGTTGGGGTAGGAGTTTATTAACTAATTAATTTATTTTTGCTGTGTTGAGTCTTCGTTTCTGTGCGAGGGCTTTCTCTAGTTGTGGCAAACGGGGGCCACTCTTCATCACGGTGTGTGGGCCTCTCACTATCGCGGCCTCTCTTGTTGCGGAGCACAGGCTCCAGATGCACAGGCTCAGTAGTTGTGGCTCATGGGCCTAGTTGCTCTGTGGCATGTGGGATCCTCCTAGACCAGGGCTCGAACCCGTGTCCACTGCATTAGCAGGCAGATTCTCAACCCCTGCGCCACTAGGGAAGCCCCCTAGTCCTATATTTTTTATACAAAAACTCAGTAAGAGAGGAGGCTGAAAGACAAATCCAGGCCACTTTGCCTGGACCACTATATTCATGTAATGACCCTTGTTCTCCCTTGGTCTGAATGCTCAGACTGAGGTGAGTCCCTAAATGACGTTGAACTTGGACTTTGTGAATCATTGCTTAATGTGTTCTGTTTTGCACCTTTCTAGAAGGTAAACATGATCTCCTGGGAAGGTGATTATCATGCTCTAATAGTGAGATCTGAATCCAACTTCAACAGATGTCATCACTTTTTAGATTTTTCATTTATAGAAACTCCACTCAGCCTCTTGGCATCTGGGAACATTTATTCATTATGCTGCGTGGAAGTGGTCTGAGCCTAAAGCAAGAATACTACTTTCAGAGTGAAACGACTGAATAATTAACAAGGGTACCTTCTCAAAGGTGAAATTTGGCCAAGGTATTAGCATTGGTACTCCGTAAAATGCCTAAGGTATATCATGGATATTTGATGAAAGTACTTGATCATCACTGTGATTTTAAAATTCATTCAGTGACCTGGAAATTCTGAGGGTTTCTAAAAAAGATTTTTTTTTTTTTGGTCACCTCAGGGTGTGTTGGATTGTGCATAATGGACTCCCTCTATAGAATTACCCACAGGCAATGTCCTCCATGGACAGGGGAAGTGGGGATGGACCCTGAGTTAGCTGGACGTATATTTGGAGCTTGGTGAGAGAGCCTGTCCCCTTGGCCCTTCAAGAAGTTGAGAGGATAGTGTATAGCTTAGATAGAAATTTTCAGAAGCTCAACACAAGGAAGGTGGCGTGGTGGGAATTTGCCTGTCTGGTGTGTAATTTGATCTGACTGGGAAACAGGGGTTTGCTTGCCTTTCACAGAGTTCTGTCTCTATCAGATTACTATAATGAGTTCCCTCAACATCTCCTTAGGCATCGTTCTTGCACCTGTTGATGGTGGGGGTTGAGTTTTCAATAGACCACGCACCACTTCTATGTCTCATTTCTGTTGTTGAGTTTCAGCAATTCTCACACAGAAACACTAACATTCTATACCCATAACTATGTATCGTTACTGGAGGAGTGAGACACAAGGAGCAGAAAACTGTTTGCTCTTAGTTATTTTAATTGTTTTAGAAGAGTAACTGAACAAATTGAGAGAAATGAGAAGGAAACTAAATTGTACTGAAGAGAAATGCTGTTCTTTTATCCTTTGGACTTATTTTTTTGTACAAGTGGATCATCCGTAGGTTGAAATAATTATGAAACTTGGAATTTATCCAGTTCTGTAGTGGGTAATTACAAAATTGCTCTGTTTAATTATGCGGTATTTTATAGGAGGACATTTTTAACCTTTGTCACTAGCGCCAAATGGAAGGAGACACAGCTCTTCACAATAAGTATCATAATTCTAACTGCATCTAAGGTTTATTTAGAAGCGATTCATTTTTAAAGACACACTCTAATTTGTGTAATTCTTTTTAGTAGGTAAAAACTGCTGAAGTGAATTGGTTTGCTGTAACAAAAGTAAAACAAGAATAACTGCTTGTTAATAGTCTGCTCCACTACTCAAATGTCCTAAGTCCATCTCTGGTGAACATAGACACAGCGGGTTCACTTCTGAAACATGAAGCAAAGCTTATATAATCAAGTGGCTCATTAGAGAAGATCAGAGGATTTCAAAGTACATTTTAAAGACTAGAACTAATGTTTTCTATTTAAAGAGGAGATCAAAGTTGACACCATGTCCAGAGGATCCTTTGCAAAGCATCACTCTTCTGTGTTATTATCAGAAGGGACTTTCGCTGACCTTCACTGTAACTCTATGTAGGTACTAATGACAGGTTAAACCGTTAATCCACTACATTTATTCATTCAACATGATTATTGAGTGACCTACGTGCAAGGCAATGTAAATCCAATGCTGCCTATAGTGTCTTTTTCGATTCTTTTGTCTTTAAAATGCAACTTCTAAGGTAGCACTCTCAAAAAAAAAGAGTCATAATATCTTGTATGTTATGTCTTGGGGGTGGGGTAGTTTAAAAGAATTAATAGAAGTAGAAAATATATCAACATTTATAAAAGTTTAAAAATATGGGGCTTCCTTAGTGGCTCAGTGGTTGAGAGTCCGCCTGCCGATGCAGGGGACACAGGTTCGTGCCCCTGTCCAGGAAGGTCCCACATGCCGCAGAGCAGCTGGGCCCGTGAGCCATGGTCGCTGAGCCTGTGCATCAGGAGCCTGTGCTCCACAACGGGAGAGGCCACAACAGTGAGAGGCCCCCGTACCACCAAAAAAAAAAAAAAAAGTTTAAAAATATGAATTTAACTCAGTTCAGACATTTTTGAATACCTCATACATAAGGTACAGGGCTCAATAGAGTGGGTTCTACCATGAAGAGTAAGACATGGTCTCTGTCCTTGGAAAGCCTTTGGACCAATGGGCGAGAGAATATATGCAGGTGGATGACATAGCAGGAGCTGTAAGAAAGGGGCAGACAGATGCTCCATGGACACAGAGGTGAGGCATTCCTCTGTTCAGGGGCTTCAGGAAGGAGTTGGAGTCAGACCTTGATGAGTAGGTTTTGAAGCATGTATCATGAAGGAAGAGGCTTTTCCCCGGACAACACTGTGGACGAAAGCTGGAGGTTGGGGTAGTGTGATGAGTGTTTACTGAACAGAAGGCATTTCAGTTTAGCTGGTTCTCGGTGATGCCTGAGGGGCATCACTGCATCAGCGGAGGAAGTGGAACAATGAGACGGGAAGTTTGAACGAGCTGCAAGTGTGTTATTATAGGTATTGGCTCACATGCTTATGGGGGCTGAGAAGTCCCACGACGTGCCGTCTGCAAGTTGGAGAATGAGGAAAGCTGGTGGTGTGAGTCCCAGTCCTAGTCTGCCTGGGAAGACTGAGAACCAGGAGCACCCATGTCCAAGGGCAGCAGAGGATAGATGTCTTGGCTCAAACAGAGCAAATTCACCCTCTCTCCACCTTTTTGTTCTATTCGGGTCCTCAACGAATTGGGTGATGCCCATCCGTACTGGTGTGGATAATCTTTCCTCAGTCTACTGATTCAAATGTTCATCTTTTCCAGAAACACCCTCCCAAGCACACTGAGAAACAATGTTTCACCAGCTATCTGAGTATCCCTTAGTGCAGTCAAGTTGACCCATAAAATTAACCATCGCAGAAAGTAAAGACCCGAGTTTACAGTCCTGCTTATTAGCCGTGTGAATTTGGATGTCACTTACCTAGTTTTCTCATTTCTAAAAGGATATCAAATTAATTTCGGTCTGCATTGTCAGAATAAATACCTTACACCACAAAGATAAACCTGGAAATCTCAGTGATTTTAAAGCAATGAAAATCAAGTGTCTCCTAACATCCCAGTCCATTTGGTTTTAGGGGGTGGTGGTGAGGCAGTGTGGGGTAGGGGATGACTTTCAGGCACTCCATCCTGGGATGCTGTCATCCTTAACATATGACCCCCAAGTTTGCCACAGAAGGGAAGAGAGAGGAAGAGAGTGTGGGAGATCTCTTAGGGAGCAGGCCTATACAAAACCCAAATCTGTTCACATTCCATTGGCCAGAACTAGTCACAAGGCTCCACCTAGATATCTGGAGCTTAGAAATCAAGTCTTTTGTGTGCCAAGGGGAAAAATGAAATGTTTTGGGGGAACACACAACAGTGCTCTGTGAATCTCCATTGTTGTCTTGGAGTTAGTATATGTGAAAAGGCTCGGGTAATGTATATGAAATGCTATATGCAAAAGGGCTGGTGTCATGTAAATCACTCCTTGATATGTTTGTTTTTTAAGACTGCAAAGATAGATTGGGGCCAAGACAGTGAGGTCTCTAAATTATTGTCAGTTAAGGAATTTATAGTTTACTCCATGGATTATGGTGTGGAATTAAAAGCTTTTGAAGAGGGGGTTACTTAAAGAAATTTGTGCATTAGGAAGATTGAACAGCTGTCTTTCGGCTGGAGATTTTGGGAAAACTGTAGACAGTAGTTGTTTTCAGTTGTTGAGGAGCTATAGGGCCTGGACTAGGGCAGAGTAGAGGTAACGTAAGGGGAGGGAGAAGCCTACCAGTGGACTATGGTATTTTATTAGTCTTTGTACCTGTGGTGTCTTCCACAGAACCTGTGCTGTAATATATGTTAAATAAACATTTCTGAATGAATCAATCAAGACTCGAATGGATGAGTTAACGAATTTCATTCTATAGAATGGTTAGTTTTGTATATGACTGTCTTCTCATATAGATAATAAATTCATTGAGGCTGGGAATCCTTTGTTTTCATCTTTCTGTAGGAAAGGTCTTGATGTGAGTCTAATAAGCACTAACAATTAAGGGATGTGTGTGGCAGTGAGTCCTCATACGTGAAATTGATGAAGAAACTTTGCAGCTGAGGATTATCCTGGCTACACCAAGACTAACAAAGAAACGAAGGAACAAAGCCCATGAACCCAGGAGATGTGGAAGTTACTCAGACATAAGGACAAGTAAGTCACCTGTGTGTTTTCAAATCTTTTATTGATTTCACCATAAATTTCTGACTTCTCTGCATGACATTTAAAATGACAAAATATTACTTTGCTAAAATCCAGAGGATTTATGAAATAAGCACTACTTACTATAAGAAGCCCAAAGAGCCCAAATAAATGAATATTGTAAAACTCTGTCAAATAGTTTACTAAAGAAAAACTATAATGACAAACGTGTTTGCTTTTCAATTTAAATGAAACATCTGTATAAGCAGAATATTGTCTATGTTTACTACATTGTTTTGTTTAACTCTCATTTTTTATATAATCCTCAGGATTTCAGTAATTTCATCATTGCTTCTGACAAACCATTTAAACATTTCTTTTACATTTCTCTGTTTTTCTAATGAACTTTTATATCTATTTGAATTAACTGGATTGGTGATAGAGCAGTTCATAGAAATCAACAAATGTACTTAAAATTGTATGATATAGTTATCATATCAATTTCAAGGTGAAAATTTATTTATGGATTCAATAAATATTGATTGGAGGTCTTCCATATGATAGTTCTATGCTAGGGGTGAGGGATTCAGGCATGACTTTACAGACAGAAGAAAACCAGCAAATTGAATCTTTGCTCTTCAATAGATCAAAGCTGATGATGACAGAATCTTCCAAATATTTTTGGTCAAGAGAGCTTTTCAATGTGGGAAATATCAATTTTCCCTACAACTTTAAGGAAATGATATTTACCTTTATATTGTAGTGTGTGCTTGGAACAATGATTAATCCATTATTTCAGCTGTAAAATGTCTAAAAATCAGAGGGCTATCAACTTTGTCATAGTAGAGGGCTATCTACTTGGTTTTCTAATCCTCTTAGTTTTAGAGTTGAAAGAACTTGCATAGATGTTTTCAAAATGTATGTATATGATACATATGCACACATATAATACACACAGTATTTTATATATATTGTATATTTTTCACATTAAAATAATGTAAGTATACTATGCTCTATTTTCAATGACCTAGAAACTCTAAGTGCATTCTTTGGCAAAGTATATAGCGTCTGAATTATACAGGGTAGATCACGACCTGCTGTGTTCTGTTGTGATATATTGACATATACTATATATATTTAGTACTATGTGAATTGATTTTGGAACAGGTTAGTTAACTAGAGCGATTAATAGAATGATTTGTTAATTTGTAGGTCATTAGAGCAGAGAACAGATGCACATCAGCCTTTATGAAATTAAAATTTTTTTAGGTCACGAGGGTTTAGGACCACAGAACCCTAACCCCATGTACACATTTTGAAAGCAAATTTGACCAAAGATTAATTTTATTCAATTATAATTTTTGTGTGTTAGCTTATAAGGCTATAGTGATTTTTAAATGGATTAGACAAACATTACTCATATCAGCAGGAACAGAAAAATCATTCTGGGAAATGTTTAATTGGGGTTCCCTAAACAAAGGACATCTGATCAGATTAGCTTGGGCTAGGCTGCGTGCTAAGTCTTCCCTTTGGTTATTCAAAATATGTATTGCCATGTTAAAGTATTGGGGATGCTTCAGTGGAAAAAAAAAACCTATTGAACTTTGCTTGCAGTTAACAAACTAACTTAATTGTGCAAGGAAAGTCTATTTTTCTTGGAACACCAATTAACAGTACACAGAACAGTTTTTCTTTAACATCAGTTTGGGAAGTACTGTGTTAGCTAATTCAAAGACTATGCTTAATATTATTAAAAATTTTAACTTGAAATGAACCCTAAGCCCAAACTGAATGCATTGACTTAGTTTCATGACTGTGTGTAAAACCCTTGATGATAATCTGGCCAACCTGCTCTACTTGGGTTTTCCTAAATGCGTTGTATGGTTACGCTTTCTTGCTTGTCCATGTGCCCTTCACTTTGTCTTCTAGAATGTCCTTGTGGTTAAATTACACGAAGCCTGCCTGTCTTAGCTCAGGTGGGTGTCAGGACCCACAAAATACTTCTCCCACCCCTTCTAAATGTCAAGAACTGTGAAGGTTCCTAGATTTTACCCTTTCAGACTAACATTTCAGCCCAGTGCAGTGTCGTGGATGCTGGGAGAAGACACGACACTCCTGGGTAAGAAACAAAGGACTTTACTACTCCCCGCAGAGCAAGCAGCACGTGCTCCATGCCTGTGGCAGCTCCTTTTGTCCCCAAAGTCACAGGGGTGGCACAGAGCGTCCTGGACGCTGCACATGGACTGGGTTTGCTTCACAGCTGAGGAACCCTGAGCTTAGGAAACCCCAATCTTTCATAATAAATGGACTGTAAGGAAACTTGCCTGATTTTTGCCCAGGAGGGAGACAAGATTTTTATTATTCTTCACAATGAGCATTTTTTTAACTTTTTATTTGATATTGGACTAGAGCCAATTAACAATGTTGTGATAGTTTCAGGTGAACCGCAAAGTGACCCAGCCATATATACACATGTATCCATTCTTCCCTGCACTCCCCTCCCACCCAGGCTGCCACATAACATTGAGCAGAGTTCCCTGTGCTATACAGTAGGTCCTCGTTGGTCATCCATTTAAAATATATTAGTGTATACATGTCAATCCCAAATTCCCTAACTATCCCTTTCCCCCATCTTTCCCCCACTGGTAACCATAATTTTGTTTTCTATGTCTGTGGGTCTGTTTCTGTTTTGTATGTAAGTTCATTTGTACCATTTCTTTTTAGATTCAGCATATAAGCGATATCATATGATATTTCTCTTTCTCTGGCTAAGTTACTTCACTCAGTATGACAGTCTCTAGGCCCATCCATGTTGCTGCAAATGACATTATTTCATTCTTTTTAATGACTGAGTAATATTCCATCATATATATGTACCACATCTTCTTTATCCATTCCTCTGTCGATGGACATTTAGGTGGCTTCCATGTCTTGGCTGTTGTAAATAGTGCTGCTGTGAACATTGAGGTGCATGTATCCTTTTGGACCATGTTCTCCTCCAGATGTATGCCCAGGAGTGGGATTGCAGGGTCATATGGTAACTCTATTTTTAATTTTTTAAGGAACCTCCATACTGTTCTCCGTAGTGGCTGCACCAATTTACATTCCCATAAACAGTGTAGGAGGGTCCCCTTCTCTTCACACCCTCTCCAGCATTTATTGTTTGTGGATTTTTTGATGATGGCCATTTTTACTAGTGTGAGGTGATATCTCATTGTAGTTTTGATTTGCATTTCTCTAATAATTAGCAACAGTGAACATCTTTCATGTGCAAAACATTTCTTCCCCGTGTTCTAGCAGAAGAGACCATTTCTATCTTCTGAGGCTGTTAGCTATACAAACATTCCTGAAAGAAGAAAAGGCTGTCAGCACCTCTATGCAGAAGATGTGCAGAAATGAGAAAGACCCAGGCAGTGTTGTCTCCCGGCACTAAAACCCATGTCACCAGTTGTGTGCTGTTCCTTGAATTCCTATAACAACCTGTATGTTCTGTGATCACAGCACTTCTTGAATTGCTCTAAGCTTTGCTTGTCTGGAGAGGCTGTGTCCTTACTAACATATTTACCATATCCAGCTGGGTACCAGGTACAGAGTAGACATTTGGCAAAGTTTATGAGACATAGGCTTTAAATATTTTTTAATATCCTTTAAATATCTTCTGAATTGGTTTTCAAGTTTATTGCCCCAACTACCCTGGGAGGACGGAGAGGTCTCAAATGGCTTTAGTCACTGGGGGGAAGTTTTCCTTTCATAGGAAAGTGCTAGTGCTGCAGCAGCTTTGCAGCTAGCAGCTGCAGCAGATAGCTTAGGAATCAATGGCTGTGAAGATAGAGAAGGGCCAGAGCAACTGGAGTGCTAGTGGCCAAGCAACAGGAGTGTTGAGACGGTGGTGGCCATCAACCACATGTCAGGCACAGAGCCACAATCCCCAACTGCAGATGTGCAAGACTTTAGGCCATGCAGCATCTGGATAGGATTTTTAAAGGTGTTTAGGAGGTTTCTGGTCACAAAAATGGAAAGGAGAAATAGAATAGCATGTGAGAAAGAAGAGAGACAGAAATGTATGTTTGGGGAGCACCCAAGTAATTATATATACTTTCAATTTATAATAGCTTAATTGTATATACATATTTTAAGTAAATTTATATATATAAAGAGATGAAGAGTTGGGGGAGATTCGACCAGACTACTGCCCATCAGGCCAAGAATCCAGTGAAGGGTCATCTTGTGTTCCCCCAGTGACCCCAGAGCGATCCCATGTTTGATCTGGACTCTCACTTATTTCTCCCCCCACCCCCAATAAACACAGATCTAAGAGAACACTGGCTCATCGGTGATGGATTGAAAGCTGAGCTATTTTGCCAGGTGGTTTTCAAAAGTAAACACTCTGCAGATTTCAAGAAACTTTTTTCTCTTTGTAAATGCTTCTTGAGGTAAATGGTTTCCAGAAATGGAGGTGGGGGAATGGCATTGATCAGAGAGGTGGGAATTGTTTTTCCTTTCAAGAGTTCTGGAGTGCTTATCATCTATTTGGCTTTTGTCCCATATCTTGCCTTGAATGGCCATTGCCTTATCTACTCTTTGCTGGTATCATTTCTGTACATTTTCAGGTGCCTCATTAAACATTTCTGGGTGGTTGACATCCTTTGTCAATATACACTTTTATTATTGAGTACCCACAGATAATTTGGTAATGTTTTAGGGGATTGGGCTTAGTACTGGAAATGCTCCCATGGTCTCCTTATCCAATCAAAGGAGAATAAATGCAAGAATCATGAGTATGCGCTGGGAACGAGAGTTGGTTTATATGATTCTTAGTGTTGATTCTGGAATAATCAGTTGATTTAAGCAGACAATATGGGTCTTCATTGCCTGGAACTCAGTGCACTAGAAAAGAAACAGCATAGTGGGGGAGTGAGAGAGAGAGAGAGAGAGAGTGTGTGTGTGTGTGTGCGTGTGTGTGTGTGGATTAGTCTGTCGGTTTGTCTTTTACCAATAGAGCACACTTAACAGAACTTCACTGTACTCGTATGTTCTTATTTTCACTACCAAACATCCTTCCATTTTTGTTTTGTTCTCTTTATCTCAACTTAAATTAAGAGAAAGCAAGAGAGTTTGAGATAATGTTCAGTTAATGTCTACATCTTGAAACATATTTCACTTTTCTCTGGCTAATGATTAAGTTACAGTAATTACATTCAGGCGTTTTTGAGCCAGAGATGGAAGTGAGCTGTGTGTTTAGTTGCAGGCTGTCTGTATTACTTTGCAGTCTTCTTCAATATATTCTAACTGCAGTCACTTTCGTCTAATGGTAAGTCACAGAAAACCAATAACATTCTCAAGAAAAGGGTTAATGACATTTCCTTCTCCTCTGGGGCCCTTAGATTTTGCTGAATCTCTTTCCAGGACTGGGGAAATCCTATTAATGTCAAAGTAAAAGCAGAATATGCTGCACCCGTCGGCACTCACCCTGTCTCTGGTCATGGGTGATGGCAAGTACTGTATTTCCTTCTAGAACTCATCTGAGCAGCCTTTGAAATCTAGTCCCATCAAATCCTGGATTTGACCAAAGGAGGGATGTCCCTGTCAACGCTGCCCAGTGAATAATCAAATCCAACCTGCAGTTGTTCAGGTTGAGTCATGGGGAGATTTTCCCCCCTTTGAATTAAAATGGGGAGTAAGGGTGGACAAATAAAGCCAGACAGAGAGACAGAGAGGGTGAGTGGGTGCAGGGATTCTTTACAAGTACAAATTTTATAGGTAAGATACCTCCCTCCATTCCTGCCAAGAAAACAAAAGGGCAATACCTGGACAAAGGAGGAGCTGTATCTTTCCAAAATGTTTTGAGAATAAATAAAACATATACTTCACTCCATTCCTTTTCCTGTTTTTATTAATTGCCCTAGAGCAATGCTTCTCAAACTTTTATGAGCACAGAAATTACCTGGGGATGTTGTTAAGCAGTAGCTTCTTGTTCACTAAGTCTGGGATGAGGCCTGAGATTGTGCATTTATAACAACTCCTAGGTGATACTGATGCCCTGGGCCACACTTGGAGTAAAAGCCAGAGCAGGAGTTCTCAAAGTGTGGTCTCTTGACCAGTAGCATCACCTAGAAACCTGTTAGAAATAGGAATTCTGCGGGCCCAGCCCAGACTGACTACAGTGGGTAGAATGCCCCCCCCCCAAGATGTCTACCCTCTTATCCAAGGATCCTGTGAATGTATTACATACAAAAGGAAGTTTGCAGATGTAATTAAGGTTTATGGACTTTTAAGTTAGGGAGATGATTCTGGATTATCCAGGGGGCCCAGTCTAATCACAATGCGTCCTTAAAAGTAGAGAACTTTCTCTGGCTGGAGTCAGAGAGATGCAGTAGAAGGGAAACTTAGAGAGATTCAAAGCATGAGAGAGACTGGCCTTGCTGGAAGGGGCCACACAGAAAGCATGGGAAGGAGTGCAGGCCGCCTCTACAAGCCAAGCTTGGCCCTTGACTGAGAGGCAGCAAGGAAAGGGGGACCTCAGTCCTACAACCACAAGGAACTGAATTAGGCCAACAACCTGAATGAGAGCAGAAGCCAATTCTTCCCCAGAGGCTCCAGGAAGAAAGGCAGCCCTGTCAGCACCTTTGATTTCAGCCCCAGGAGACTCTAAGCAGAGGACCCACTTGAGCTGTGCTGTATCTGAACTTCTGACCCACAGAACTGTGAGATAACGAAATTGTGTTTTGAAGCTACCCAGTTTGTGGTGATTTGTTACAGCAGCAGTAGGAAGCTAACACATTGACTGAACCAGAAGCTCTGCGTGGGGGCCCACGATCTGCTTTAACAAGCTCTGCAGCCATTCTGATGCAGGGTGTGAAATGATCATTCTCTAGAACATGCACAGCGCCCAACATAAATGGGGTTCTGCCACGTAACAGCTGTTGCAGCACTGACCAGTCTCACTAACATGCCTAGTCTTTCATTTTCTCCTTTGAAAAATGGGGTTAATAAAACAGTGTTGACGTGAGAATTTTTTTTTTTTTTTTTTTTTTTTTTTTTTTTTTTTAGCGTTACGCGGGCCTCTCACTGTTGTGGCCTCTCCCCTTGCGGAGCGCAGGCTCCGGACGCACAGGCTCAGCGGCCATGGCTCACGGGCCTAGCCGCTCCGCGGCATGTGGGATCCTCCCGGACCGGGGCACGAACCCGTGTCCCCTGCATATGCAGGCGGACTCTCAACCACTGCGCCACCAGGGAAGCCCCGACGTGAGAATTTTGATCTGAATTTCTGGTAGAATATTTCACTGTTCTTATTATAGTAGGTCCTCAAATGTTACCTTCTTTCCTTCCTTCCATTTCCTCCCATGGACACACTAAATGCAAAGAGTACTGATGATTCTGATGTCAGCTTTCTGAGGCTTAGGGCTTGGAACTTGACCTTGATTGTCATTGTGTAAATATGATCTGGAAAAGAATAACAAAATCACAGGAAGGAGATGCAGGTCTAAGATGCAGGTCTAAGATGCAGTTGCCCTGCACAGCTTCATTGCTACTCTTCAAAAAAGAGAACAATGAAGACGTTTCCCTTGTTTTTAGAAAAAACAATTCAGCACTATGTAAGTCTAGATATAGAACATTTGGTTCTAAACATGACCCTCTGATCATGGCACTAGAGTAAGTCAGTTCTTTACATCACGCAGTCTTCGTAGTGGGATCACAACTGTACAATATGTTTATATTCTGTACATTCTCAGAATGCAGTGTACTAATTCTAATTTGTTATTCTGCCAGAGTGCTCTGATGCTCATTAATTTTAAAAGTTCCAAATATATATAGATATATTTTTTTCATTTGTATCCACCCCTGAGCTGGAAGTATTTGCTAATTCTTCCTCATTTCTCCATTCTGCATGGTGAGCTGCTTCCTTGGATGATTACACATTCTTCTTCTCCGTGATCACCACAGCTCTTTCTTTCTGACTATCCATCACTGTGTGATGAAATTTGTTGATTGGGTTTATTTTGCAAATGATGTAGTTTGCAAAGTTCCAGGTTCATAGTCATTTTCCATTGCTGTCTAGATGAGACTAAAACTCTCAATCAATCAACACTTCTAGATTAATTTTTCCCTCTCTGTGAAATAAAAAAAAAGTCAATTAAGAGTTAAACTAGGCTTCCTGGCTTATGTATTTATTAATCAATCAACCTGCTGCATAATACTAAATTAATGTTTATGATACAATATCCACACACCTATTTCTGTGTCTGCCAGCTTGAAAACAGTGCTGTGCTGAAGCAAGATTCTATCTGCTGTGAACATTTTTATAATGAGCTGCAGCCCTGGAAACATTGAAACCCATTTAAAAAGTGACCTGAATAATTTCTCAGAGAAAATTAACTGGGTGAAAGATCATGAATAAGAAGTAAATATATATTTAAATAGCATCAAGATGGAATTATTCTTTACTGTGCAGCTTTTGGTTTAACTCACATAAAACTGCATCTGGGCAATTTGGGGAGACATTGGGGGATTCCATGACTTCCTTTAAATATACATAGAGTTCAAATCCCACGTCCACATCACATTTCCTATTGTTATGTGTACTAAATGCTCTTAGTGCCCAGAGAATGATGCTAAATCTCCTTTTGTGTTTCACATGTTGATTTTCTCCAACAATGGGGTATAGAACAGAGGTTAGTTTACCTAAAGTGCGGTCTTCAGATCACCTGGATTCTAACATCACTTGTTAGAACCGCTGAATCTCAGATTCCAGATCTTCTGAATCAGAATCTGCATTTGAACAAAATCCTAGGCAATTTGTTTGTACCTTAGAAGGTGGGAACTGCTGGAGCAAAAAAGGCTCTGGGAGGTGGGGTGTTGGGACCATGGAGTGTCAAGGACGGAGGTGATGAAAGACAGTATTGGACAGAAGTGTGCTTCTCACCTGCTTGTTGTCAAGGCCTGGAGCGTTTGAGAAGAGTCTGCTGTGCTCTTTTTATCCTGGTGTTTGGTAGGATGCTAAATGGTTGAGTAGGTTTGAGGGTGTAGTTTATAATTATGCGCTCACAGAGCAGATCTATGTGGCTTGCAGTCCACTTTCTAATGTAGCGTCTTCCAAATTTTAGCATGACTTTTATTTTTTTTTTTTGCGGTACGTGGGTCTCTAACTGTCGTGGCCTCTCCCATTGTGGAGCACAGGCTCCGGACGCTCAGGCTCAGCGGCCATGGCTCACGGGCCCAGCCGCTCAGCGGCATGTGGGATCTTCCCAGACCGGGGCACGAACCCTCGTCCCCTGAGACGTCCCCGGCAGGCAGACTCTCAACCACTGCGCCACCAGGGAAGCCCTAGCATGACTTTTGCTGAGAAGCAGCGTGGATAATGGAAAGCCTAAGGGTTTTGTGGCTACCCAGAACTAGGTTTTAACACTAACCCTGATAATATTATTGATCGTGTCAATAGTTCCGGTATGTGTAAAATAGTCAAAATAGTAGTGCTGTCACTGATGGATTACATGAGATGATGCATGGGAAGCTCGAAGTTCGGTGACCAGAAACAAGTAGGCTTCTAACAAATATGTCTTTGTTTCTCCTTTTCTACTGATCATTTATTGGTCCATTGCACCCCTATTGTCACTGAGATATAAATATATGTATACAGCTCTATCTATCCGTGTATCTATCCATCTAACCATCTATTTGTCCACCATCTGTTTATCTATCCTTGTTCTTTTCTTTCTACCTATCTTTTCCTTCTGTTTTCTGATATCAGTAATTACTTTCTGACACTGCATCTGGCGTACCTCCTCCAGCATCTCCACTCCCTTTCCCACCTTGGCAAGTGAAGACATGGGGGTGAGTCAGGTCCTTGGGAAGAAGTGCTCCAAACAGCTGAGCTTGCAAGTTATTGATTGCTGTTGTAGTATACACAATAAACATTATGTGTGAGTTATGTCCTGCTTCATGGGCCACTAGTTTCTTTTTTCCAGAAGGTGACTGGCATTTTCCAGAAGGTGACTGGCATTTTCCAGAGCCCAGAATGCCTTCTCACCTGTTCTTAGGGGTCCGCTGGCCAAGTGAGATGGGCTTCGATCTGGATTAGATGTTGCCATGCACATTTCTCTCCCAGCCTGTTCCCCATTCCCTACGTACTTCTGTAACAGTGCCGGGTGGTCCCATCAATATGTGTAAAGAAGGTGAAAGTCAGTTTAGGCTTCTGCTGGCATTTGGGTTCTGCCAGTATTAGACTCCCCACTTCCTGAGTGTGTGGGAGGAATGAGGTGATCGCACACCTTACGCTGTGTCCTTACAGGGAAGACTCTTGAACCCAGGTGCGTGCAGGTGATCCGTGGCAGGACCCTGGCATTGAGAGAACGGGATTTTGATACTGAAGCGGATCTTTCAGTATGAACTGGAATTATTCCCCGCTGAGCCAAACTGCTCATTCATCTTGGACCTGACAAAAATCTGCTCCGGCATATGGTTTCCCCTTGGATAGGAAAAGGAAAGTCATTTTAATTGCTAGTTAAGACTGCTGGGTTACTTTAATTTGCAGGCTCTTTATTAACTGTGATCTATTTCATTTAAAGGAGCTATAAATGAGGTTTGGTGTGAGCCTCCGAATTATTAAATTTCACAGGCACTGTTAAGAGACTTGAGGTCACCCTTTTTGAGACTCCGAGCCACTTATGTTTAAGAACGTAGCAGACTTGAAGTGTAGGCAGAGTTTGCACACACAGTAGGTTCTTAATAAATGTTTGAAAACTTGAAAAGGAGGATGTCTATAGGCTCATTCCCCATTTTCTTTCTTACACTTGTTCCCACTGGTGGGTCAAGGCATCATTTCTCCTCATTAAGTTGAAACATATATGGCAACAGTTGCTTAAAATATCTGCTGCAGGGGTTGAAAGCTGTGTTACTTACAGTGAGTTCATCCAGCCAATTTCCTTATTCTAGTTTGATTTAGATGAAGGCAGGTAGGAGCAGTATCAGCTTCAAATAGTATACCTACTGTGACACAGAGACCGAAGGGTGTGGTTTAGCCTGTGGAATGTAAGTTCTATTAAACTGTTTAAGAAAAGAGTGGATGTTGATGGAAAGAATATAATACTAGCATCCGTGAGACCTGTGTTCTTCGCCCAATTCTACTCATCCCTGAATTGTGACCTGGAGCAAGTCATCTCTCTCTCCAGGTCTCACTTATTTCACCTGCAAAACATAAAGCTAGAGATGAAAATCTAGTTCAGGTTCCAGAGTTCTCAGGCTCTGTTATTTCCTCTCATATCCCAGTCAGATAACAGAAACTGGATTCTTGTTTTGGTTTTACCTCCAACTTGTTGTTTAACTCAGGCCAGTTGTTCTGGGTCTTCATTTCCATATGTCGCTGTAATTTATGAGGGATATTCCTGGACTTTAGCCTTTAAGTGGTTGCTTGAACACATTTTGAAGGAAATGCTGGGAATCTCAAATGTTGTATATCTGTATGTTGCCTCGGTTACCAGAAGAGACAGAACACAGCTTAACCTCCTTGTGATGACTCAGAGAAGTTAGTTGAACAGGGACTTCACGCTGACTCATCTTGACGTGTTTGTGCCCTTGGGGCTGTGGAGGTGCCTCAGCCTATCACCTCAGTCAAGGACGTGGGATTGTCAGAGGGTTTAGTTTCTCTGTCTTGTCCCCCTTGCTGTCAACTGTCACTTCTTAAGCTGTTGGTTACCAGGGAAATACAGGTAACAAAACTTAAAATCAGTGACCTTAAATTTATACATTACACCAAACCCACAGCTTCTGCCTTGAAGGTGGCTCTCTTTCTTTTCCTTGAGAGTGAAGTGCATTTCCTTTGCAACTTAGAGACCTTAGGCTGACTTATTTGGCTGATGCTGGTGACCTGAATGTCTAGAGTTTCCCAGAAATCTAAGTAAAAGCTGTGGTGGGAGCAGGCATTCCTTATGTGTGGCCGTATGCAAATATGTATTCAGTAATAGTTCATATTCAATATAAAAAAGTAACATATTAAAAAAATCTTTTAAATCCCATATAGCACTTAGCACAGTGTCCTGTACATAGTAGGCAGCTAGTAAGTTTTGTGAAAATGCAATCTGAACTCGATCGTGTGGGTTCCCAAGTCACACATATCTGATGGTCATTTAATTTAAAAAAATGTATTATGAAGGGATTCTATCTATCTATCTATCTATCTATCTATCTATATCTCCTGAGATTTCTCAGGCCTCCCTGCGTTGTGGGTACAAATGGGAGCGCTTTAACAGGAATGACCCAAATTTCACTCATCCCAAGATGCTCATACAGGATTTTGAATACTTTGGGAAGTCCTCAGATGTGCTTATAAGCGTGTCTATTACTGTCGGATGCTAACACGACCCCTGGGCTTTAACAGGGCGTTCTCTGGGTTTTGCTGTGTTTGCAGATCGCAGCCCTGGGGTGAGGGAAGCTGGGCTACGTTTTACTGTGGAATAGGGAATGACTGCTGATCTTCTGTCTCTCTCTTCCCCACCTTGATCATCATCATCATCACCGTCACCATCATCATTATTTTTGATAGGAGGAAGAGGAGTGTTTTCCGAAGCAGAGTGTGGTTTCAGTGCAACAGCTGAGGTTTCCCCTCCCCCCTCCCCTCGTCCCATGACACTCTTTCCCTTTCTTCAAGCTGAGGACCTCCACCTGAGGCTTTCCTCTGGGCATGCGCATTCTGCCCGCCTTCTCTTCCCTTGGATGAGGTCTCTGAGAGGCAGTTTCTTAGGGACTCTTCCAAATAAGATCCTGATGGGCTCACTGTACCCAGTCACTAGATGAGCCCAGATACCTGAGACTATCAGCTTAGGTTCCTGCTGGGACCCCAAATTTATGGAGTCTGGAACATGCTGGATATTATACACTTCATGTAAGAACCACCCAGGAAGGGGTATATCCATAATATGGATTGCCTTTGACGATGCGGGTTTTGAGGGAGAGTTTGTGTATCATTCGGACCTTTATTTTATCTTTGCAGTAGAATGTCATGGTGCCTGGCCATAGTGAGTTCATGCTTTTTAAACTCCTTCACCAATAGATGGGTGGAAACAGGGAGAGAAAGGAGCTTAAATATCATTTTAGCAAGGTGTATGGTGAAGGAAGAGGGTAAAATGGTTACATGAAATGAAATGTTTGAAATCAGTGGCAGGTCTCAATTATCCATCGATTCCTCAATTCCTCTGAGCACGGGGCTAACAACAGATGGAATCTCTATATGCTTGTATGTCCACATACACACTGGTTGTCAAATAGAGCATGTTCTTTTCATTCCACCTGGAATATGGTAGAAAGATCAAAGGCTAACTCCTGTTGCTTTTTCATTCCTCAATAGTGGTTGAGAAACTATCTCTGTTATATTCCACTTTGTAGAATAGACATCATAAATTTTCAAAAGTAAAGCTAAAATGTTAGTGGAAAAGATCTATGTGAGTGTGTGGTATGTGAGTGTGAGTATGTGAGTGTGTCTATTTTCTACAGCTGTCACCTGCTTCCCAAAGATGTTCTTAAAAGGTATAGACAAATGGATAAAGAAGATGTGGCACATATATACAATGGAATATTACTCAGCCATAAAAAGAAATGAAATTGAGCTATCTGTAATGAGGTGGATAGACCTAGAGTCTGTCATACAGAGTGAAGTAAGTCAGAAAGAGAAAGACAAATACCATATGCTAACACATATATATGGAATTTAAGGAAAAAAAATGTCATGAAGAACCAAAGGGTAAGACAGGAATAAGTACACAGACCTACTTGAGAATGGACTTGAGGATATGGGGAGGGGGAAGGGTAAGCTGGGACAAAGTGAGAGAGTGGCATGGACATATATACACTACCAAATGTAAAATAGATAGCTAGTGGGAAGCAGCCGCATAGCACAGGGAGATCAGCTCGGTGCTTTGTGACCACCTGGAGGGGTGGGATAGAGAGGGTGGGAGGGAGAGGGACTCAAGAGGGAAGAGATATGGGAACATATGTATATGTATAACTAATTCACTTTGTTATAAAACAGAAACTAACACACCATTGTAAAGCAATTATACTCTAATAAAGATGTAAAAAAAAAAAAGGTATAGACAAATCCAAGGGATTCCCCATGATACACTTAGCCTTGAGCCTTACTCACAATGACCATCTCAAATCCAATAAACAGTAGCTCTATGACTAGTTTATTATATGCTGTGATGCTCACAGTTGTATGTAGTTACCCTGAACTTTGGCTCCTTTTTGGTTTTTGAAGTTATGACTCAGTGAACTTGAAGTGATGGATCTAGAGGAAGGCTGCTCTAACCTGCTCTGGAATGATGCACCTTTGTACAGTGTCCTTACCAGAAGTACAAGGTTATTCTACAAAATGAATGTAATTCTGTTGTAACTAGTAGAAAAGGAAAGGGAAGATAGAAGAATAAAATTCAGAGGAATCATATTTCAAATCAACATCTTTGGGTCCTCATAAAAACACTAGGTTTTGTGATGAGGAGCTGGCTCCCTAAAAATGCCCCCCTGAAAACATCTGATTTTTATGGAGCTTTATCAATCAATCAACCAATCAATCAGTTAAGCAATTAGTAAGTGTGTTTGAGTACCTATTATATGTCCAGGATCATTAGATTACATTAATGAATGAATACATTTATTTACCTGACAAATATTTATTGACAGCCTTTGTATTAATAAGGCATCAGTTAGGTGTTGTCAAGACAACAAGGCACTAACAGTACCCTCAAGAAACTCCTAATTTATTAAACCATGAATGCACAAATTAAATACTGTAAGTGTAGCAGAAATATTTTCAAGGCATTGTGAAATTCATTCATTCATTCATTCATTCATTCAGCTTCTAGACATCGTGCTAGGGTCTGGAAATACCAACGTTAAACAAGATAGAACTAGCAACTGCCCTCATGGAGCTTATATTATCAAGGGAGAGAAAGGCATTAAGCAAAGAAACAAATAAATGCATTAAATAAATGAGTAAATAGATATCTCAAAACTGTGATAGGTGCTATGAAGGAAAGCAGGAGGGTTTATGAGAATGTATAGAGGTACCTAGATCTACTCGTACAGTTATGCAAACAACTGCTTTGAGCTACCAGGTATGCATATGCCAGGTGACATGTTCAGGTATGAGTGGGGCTATCAAAATCATAAAGAACATTATGCTTATTGAAGTCACTGGGTTTGACTGCACAGGACTGGGATGCATGGTGGGAGAGGTGCTAGGAATCAGTTGATCCGGTCTTCAGTCTTGGCTTAGATACTAACATTTACGGGTCTCAGTTTTCTCACTTGTATTGATAGATCTGAAAGAGTTGTACTGGATCATTGGTAAAGCCTCATCTAACCTTAAATGTCAACATTCCCAGTAGATAGTTTTCCACTTCTCTGCAAAAGGGCCAGCTTCTACATGGAGACAAAATATGTGCTGGTACTTGGTAAAGCTCAGAGCACTAAACAGTATAATTGCTGAAGGAATTAGACTCGACAGATTAATATGTATGTGTTCAGACATATAGTACAGGATTTGGAAGCAGGCACAGTTCACCAAAGGTACCCCTGCTCCAAAGACCATGGGTCTTATATGGTTCCTAGATCTGCCCACTTTTTTTTTTTTTTTTTTTTTTTTTTGCAGTACGCAGGCCTCTCGCTGTTGTGGCCTCTCCCGTTGCGGAGCACAGGCTCCGGACGCGCAGGCTCAGTGGCCATGTCTCATGGGCCTAGCCACTCCGTGGCATGTGGGATTCTCCTGGACCGGGGCACGAACCCGTGTCCCCTGCACTGGCAGGTGGACTCTCAACCACTGCACCACCAGGGAAGCCCGATCTGCCCACTTTTTAAAGGTTGGATGGAGGAATGACCTGTGGGTCTCTCACATTTATGCATTTACCAAAATTGGAAAAAATAACATTGGATGTCCCAGAGTGGGAATAGAAAGAAGCAGAAGTAATGGATAAGGTCCAAGCTGTGGTAAGTTTGAGTACAGGACCAGGAATTTGCATACTGGGGCTCCAGTCTAGGTTTTGATACTTTCCTGCCTTGACTTATTGGGCAAGATACTACATCTTGGGTAAGATATTAAATCTTGGGTAAGATACTAAATCTTGGGCCAGTCCCATCCACATGGAAGTATAAGGTAGGAACTGCCCTGGATTCGTGGTGTTCCAACTTCGTATTTAGCATCAGGTACTCTTTCCAATCAAATCATGCGTGAAAGTCCAGCGTGCCAACCAGATAGAAGAGAAGTCACCTTGGTTAAGGGAAGGACTGAAGACCTGCAGCCCCTCTAACTGGGTCTCCCTCTCTCATTCCTAAAGCAGCTCTGAGACAGGAAGCCAGGGCTTCTGGAAATTCAGTTCCCTGCCTTACTCCTTCCATATCTAAGTGAAAGCTGGCTGGCATTTAGGGCAATCTGGTGGGTTGATTATGGTCCACACCAGTGATTGAATCCTGCCTTAGGTAAAGATGCTGTAGAGACCATGGAACACTTATGCAAATATGGCCTTATGTGGATTGTTCTACGAGGACCATAATAACATCTCAGAGATGGAAATTTTTGTTGTGCGGTGTGCGCTACAAAGCCAGGGAGCTGGGCAGGCAGCAGCCATCACAAGGCGAGGGCCTTTAGACTTTGCTTTCCTGTTGTTCTGTTTTGCCCATGGATTTATGCTATGACTGCATGTGTTATTTTAGAATCATTTGTGTTATTACCTCTTTTATGGCATTCTAACGGGGACTGAATGCAATAGCAAGGGGTATATTAGAAGGAAAAAAATGAAAGTTTAAAGAGGCTTAAAAGGGCCAAAGCCTTTATTCCATTGTGTGTGGATTTCCTTTGGCTGCCTCAACACTGAAAAATATTTTGCACAAAAGCACATGCATAAAAAAGCACATAAAATTTTCTGCACATGGTGTAATGCTTGAGTCTTGTTCTTGGAGTTAGACAAATGGGGCTTCTGAATTTTATCTCTTAGCTGTGTGACTTTTTGTCAAATGGCTTAATATCTCCGAGCCTCAGTTTCTCATCTGTAATGTGGGTGTGATGACACCAGCGCCTTATAAGATTGTCCTGAAGATTAAATGAGATGGTACATGTAAAGTGCTTTGCTTTCTGCCTGGTACTAACAAAGTCCTACAATTTACTATTAAATCCATTCTTCATCCACATTATTGGTAACATTACCATTTCATAAATAGCTCCTACTTTGGTATAAGGATGGATTTTCTTTTGAGTACTTAAAAAGCAGAATTTAAGTGGAAAATTAGCAATAATGTAGATGAAGGATGAAGGATGAAGGATGAAGGATGATTAAACCCAGGACAGGGCTGGAAGATGCTGTTTTCATCTTTGGAGATCTTTGGCAACAGTCCTAATGGCTTAGTGTTACCTGAGGCTCTCTTTCCATTAAGTGAATTTATGTTTTTATTTTCCTGACTTTCAAATGCTTATGGGTTCTCCCAAATGGACCTCTTACATTTCTGTTGGGCTTACCTTTATTTGGAGTATACCTGTATACTGATGAGAGAGACCTGACTTAGGTTTGCTAAAATGAAAGTGTTATTTACTTACTTTTAGCCCAAATAACCCATTATTGTCTAGAAGTTGGGTGGTCAAGGTCTCTGAAGTTGTGAATTGGCACTGCCTAGGCCAGTCTGCAGTGTCAGAAGCCCATCAGCCACAGTTAGTCTTACACCTGCCTGACTCTGATCACCTGGGATTTCAGTCCCTCTGCCTTGCCCGCTGCCTAGAATGTTCTAGAAGAAACTCAGCACATACCCTTTGGATGAATGGAAGAAAAGGATTACTGTCAAATATACATCTTTTCCAATAGAATCAATTCATGGCTAAATACTAAAGAGTGAAAGATGATACATGTGACAGTGATTATAACAGCATTCATTTGTAGAGAGTTTACTGCATGGCGGGGATGGTGCTAAGCTTTATATTCATGTAATTCCCTCAACTCTAGCAGGTAGGTATTCTGGTACTCATTTTACAGATGAATAACAGTATTATCAAGTTTGGAGAATAGCCAGAAAGATAACATTATAGCTGCAGCTGAGCCCGAGCACTGGAGATTACAGCGTGTTTTGGTAACGGCAATACAGCTTCTTCCCTTGCCCTGGCATCTGATGGGTGTAGAACAGACCACCATGGTCACTACCTGGGCAAGCTTTTACCTCAGAGCATTTGTCCACTCATATTTGGTCTTCCCACTCTAGGTGACCTGGTGATTTTAGACATTTCTATATTTTAAATCACGAACGTCTAGTTAGTTGTTTTTTTGCAAAATGAATTTAGTTTACTCAGATACACTTCCTGTTTCTTACCATGTTTCCTTGCTCAAGTTCAACCGTTTCAAGCTGATTTACTGTTGAACTCGGACGAATTAACTGTTCTCATGGAATAAGAATTTTGCTTCTTGTTCTTTAAGCAATGCCCTTGAGTGCCCTGCCTGACATAAACAGCCAACATGCATGCTGGCATCCCGGATGACGTTTAGAGGTAGGGAGGCAAGATTATTCTAGAATAGTTTCAGTGGGAATGTCGCTTTCTCTCTCTCCTATTTTCTCTATTATTTCTTTGGGAGCACCAATGCCATTAGTAATAAAAAAAAATCAATCGCCTTGAAAACAGTTGTGGTCAGAATGACTGTCAGACACAGTTCTTCAAGAAATGCCACTGCACGTCAAAACACAGACTCCGCCACTGGGGCAGGAGTTTACTCCTAAAGTATTCGAATCCATCTTACATCCTCTAGAAGTATATAAATAGAAAGTCTTTTTCCTCCTAATTTTAAACCAGAAATTGTTATTTAGAGTTAATTTTAAAGAATCAGCTCAAGTGTGTTTGCGTGTGTTTGCTGTCATTAATTTCATGCAGATTTTTAGAGCTTCCTGAAAATTGCTCTGAACTAGGGGCCTGTGAAGGAAATTCACCAACAGATGTTCGGGGTAAGTTCAGAGACATTAGGTTTCTAGCAAATGTGTTTCAAACAGTTGGCTCAGGCATAGGCACACCTTTTAATTACACTGAACTTAGGATAGGTCAACATTTCAAGGTTTATCTGAATTGTGCGTTACCTTGAGTACCGTCATCAAGCTAAGGGCAATCATTGACCTTGAAAGAAGAGAGCTAATCATGAAGAGCAATTCAGCAATTGACCATGTCACTAAGTAACTGAGGAGAGGAAGAAGAAAGAGAGAGAGGGAGGGAGAGAGGTATCGTGGCTTAAAAATGTGAAGTTAATGATCTTGCATAAGTCATCTCTGTGCTTTACATTTCTTTCTAAGGTGGGATGGTGTGCACCGAACCATCTATATTTTCTTTTCAGCTCTTCTTGGGCTGCATTTAGGAACTCCGTCTGTGGCCATATCTTTGTTGCATGGAGTAAACTGGATTAAATGGGGGTGAAACTTGCCAGCATTGTGCCTGAAGCTTACTAGACAGCAAAACCCTGAGTGTCAGATTGGTCTAACACGAATGTCTTTGTGACTATGCTCCAGAGAAATGTGTTTTTATTGCAACACCTCTCAGGAGCTCAACTGCATGTTAAAACATGACTTTCTCTGTTTTTGTTTTTTTTTAATCCTTAAAAAACAATTTCTTAGTTTCTATAGGATGAGGCAATCATCCTTACGTAGAAAGAGAGTTGTCCCACCTTATTTTTTTAATCTTTATTAGGGTATAATTGCTTTACAATGGTGTGTTAGTTTCTGCTTTATAACAAAGTGAATCAGTTATACATATACATATGTTCCCATATCTCTTCCCTCTTGCGTCTCCCTCCCTCCCAATCCCACCCCTCTAGGTGGTCACAAAGCACCGAGCTGATCTCCCTGTGCTATGCGGCTGCTTCCCACTAGCTATCTATTTTACATTTGGTAGGGTACATATGTCCATGCCACTCTCTCACTTTGTCCCAGCTTCCCCTTCCCCTCCCCATATCCTCAAGTCCATTCTCTAGTAGGTCTATGTCTTTATTCCCGTCTTCACATGAGGTTTTTTTTCATCTTCCTCCCAGCATTGAGAAGTGCTCTTTGTTGTTAAAACTGTGGCTTATGCAAATGGTCCTTAGATAACATATAAAGTACGGTCTTTGGAAAGTGCATCTCCCAGCATGTACTGAAGGGGCAGGCAGTGCAGGCATCAATCACCTGCCCAGCGCAGGTGTGGTCCGTGTCTCTATGTACTGTCCCATCTGCATTCCTCTGTCCACTAAAAAGTGCTTGTGAGAGCTCGCTCAATCCCGATCTCACCTTTCCGACACCAGCGTCTGTGAACAGAGCCTTAAGAATTCCTGCCAGGTAAGCTACTGAATGTCAAGTGGTGTATGAATATGTAATAGCAGCCATTATCCGTTGATGTCCCGTCTTTGGAAAGAATCTTTTCATTTACCATGGAGAGAATGAGGGGCAATTTGAAGTGGCCTGAGGTAAGTGGCATTTCATACATTGCCAATCAAATTAACCTTGAACCTTTCTCTGCTACTTAGAATTCTTGCTCTTTTTCTTCTTTCTCCATCACTGAAAATTAAGATGACTTGTATAAAACCACTTTTTCCTCTACAATATTGCACTTGATCCTTGTCTCTCTCCCTGGAGAGGAGAGAGATGAACAGTTCTGTGCATCAATCAAAGTAATTGAGACTTCGAGTGGGGGAACCTGTCACCAAGTCCAGAAGACACTACAGTGTGTCGACTTCACCATAGTAATTGCTTCTCCTCTTCTCCCCTTCCCGCCAGCATTTGATCTGAAAATGTAGCCCGATCTGAGCTAGGAGGTGTGATCCCAGATCAGAGCTGCCAAACTTGAACATAGAATTCTACAGGAGTGTGGATCTGGGGCTATTCCATCTCCTGACTCTCACATGGAATTTGAATCTTTGATGGAGAGTAGGTCCCTGTGGAGCTCCTGCCCGATTTGCTCTCTCTGAACAGAAAGCAGCCATTGTGTGAATGCATGCAGTAGTAGTCTCTTCAACCCCTGCATTCTGTAAATGAGCATCTAGTAATTGTGTACATTTTCAGTAACATTGTAAACACACTCACACACACACAAATACTATGAACACATATATTTTCCTTTCTCAGTCTGAGCTCCCCAGATATAACAGGCATATCAAAAATCTACCCTTTTTAGACAGGACAAGTCTTACCCCTAAAGAGTCATTCATTCCACTGTTTTGAATTACTGCTCTATCCCAGTCATACTCTCCACTTTCAACCCCTTTTCCTTTATTTGTGCTGATGGGGATGAAACTGGATGACCCATCCCTCCACCATAATATCTCTGCCATTATGTAACCTCATTAGATAACCAGTTTCAACACTTTCCACTCTCCAGTGCCGATTCTTTTGTCTTATTATCCATTCTCCCCCTCCCCATGGAAATGATTTCTTCCTTCTTTGGAAGCTTAACAGAACTTTGTCTCTATTTCATTGCACTTACTACATCACAGTCTGTGCCACAGCTCTATGGTTTCTGTTTTCCCTGTTCTTCTACATTTTAAGATCTATGCAGGCAAGAACCATCTTTGATTTTTCGTGTGTTTCCCACATGGTGGCAGAAGGATTTAAGAAGGCTTACAGGAGTTTACACCATAAGAAAAGAAATTAAAAATGGATGAGAAAAAAAGAGGCCAAGGAATTTTCTTTGTAACTTGACAGTATCTAGCACAGTGCCCTTCAAGAAGAGGGGTGGCAATGATGTGAGTTTCCCAGATGGAGGTATTCTTCAGGTCTCTGTAGCCAAAGTGCAATGCAGCTACTGGCTGGCAGCCCGAATTTTCTCAAGCACACCAAGGTTTGGGTGATGTATTTTGCCACTCTTTATCTACATTCAATCCAAGTTATAGCTATTTCTGAGCAAATCAATGTACTAAGCATTAAATAATGTATTTTACCTCTAGGTTCTGCGTCCAGCGAGGTGGAATGAAGTGAGGGTCAGTAAGACCAAGTAAGCAAGTGAGCCTTGATCTTGGTATTGGATAAGGTGATACATTGATTGGCAAACAAGAGCTGATTCTTGTTTGGGGAAGGTTTGGTCAAACACTTAAAGGCAGCACCAAACTATTGAGTGTGTGTGTGCGCACGTGCACGCGTGCATGTGTGTGCGTGCATGCGTGTGCGTGTGTGTGTGCGTGTGCGTGTGTGTGCATGTTTCAGCTGGATTAGAAAATTCGGGGTGAAGGCTGGTTTCTTACTGGTTACTCTCACTGCAACTGAGGAATATCAGAAGGAAGGAGGTAGATGAGACGGCTTTATGATTACACATGTATTTATTATGTCATTATTATTTCCCACTAAGAATTAGGGTCACCGAATAATTTGTTTTCTAAACTGGTACATTTTTTAGAGCAAAAGGTGACACTTATTATCCAGGACAGCAGCCAGGACATACAGTGACCTTTTGATAGTGACTGATCTGTATGGGTAGCAATCATCAGGCTGATGTGACACTGACTTTTCTCTTGTACTGAAAGTATTTTAGGTTTATATTTTTCAGAAAAGTCTGATTTAAAAAAAACATAGCCTCTCAGAACCCCATCTGGCCGATTTCTTTTATTCCATACATTAGGTACACACAGTTGCTTTCCTATAGTGTCTTCCAGACACCCACAGGCATGTTGAATTACCTCACTGAGTTCTTATGTATTTCCTCTGTGACTTTTTTCTCTGTCTTGACTCCCCTCTAAATAAGAGTTGTGTGACTGTATTTCTGTTGTCCTAATTCTTTGCATTTCCATTTCAGGGAAGTTGTATGATGATGAGCATTGCTTGAATCTATGGCTGTGCTGTTGATGACTTACTTTGGCCAGTTAAAATTCAGTAGGGCTTGAGGTGAAGTTGATTAAACCAGTCAAGAGGCTAGATGTGGGAAGAGTCTATTTTCACCACCTGTAAGGAAAATTAATAACAATAGTGCAAGACAGTCCATTAGTTTGGTTTGCTTAGAATATGCTTCTGTAAGAGTAGCAACATGGATGGCAGGTATGTCTAATGAAAAAGAAGAAAAGTTTTCTCCTAAAGCTTTGTTCATAGTGACAAAGAGAAATAAAGAGTTATTTATCTGGAAAATCCAGGCTGAAAACTTTTACTACCAAGGACTAAAATTGTACTGTCTTGAATCACCCATATTGATGACTAACATTGATTAAATTCTCTGAATTATTGCCTAAATCTTTATTTCATTTATCTCATGTAGAAAATAATGCAGAAGGGCTCTAATGCTTGGCAGTGTGAATAACGCTACTCAAAGGGTTTCCAGTCTCTTAAAATTTTACCCCCATTTTGGAAGCAGAGAGTGGGAATAGTAGAAGTCAAAAAGCTAAGGATGCAATTTAGAAACTAAGAATATGACTTTTAAAAAATGTTATGTTGGGCTTCCCTGGTGGCACCGTGGTTGGGAGTCCGCCTGCCGATGCAGGGGACGGGGGTTTGTGCCCCGGTCCGGGAAGATCCCACATGCCATGGAGCGGCTGGGCCCGTGAGCCGTGGCTGCTGGGCCTGCGCGTCCGGACCCTGTGCTCCGCAACAGGAGAGGCCACAACAGTGAGAGGCCCACATACCACAAAAAAGAAAAAAGTTATGTTAATTTTGAACTAAAAAAATGTTATTTTAACATTTGAGAGCAAGCTGAGAACAACTGAAACTCAGGAACTCCCTGTTTTTTTGTTGTCACCGTTGCTTAGGAAGGAGAACCAGCTGAACTAGTGTCTTACACGTCAAGAATGCATAATAGTTTGCACATAAATAGCATATTAGTTGTTTTACAGTATATAATAATCTGTAAATGGATACTGATTTACTATAAAAACAATTATCCTTGTATAAAATGTCTCAATAGGTTTATTGTAGTTGCTTCAGATCAAGGATCAAATCTGGTTGCATAAGAGATAGGTATGGTTTGCCTACTTAGGCTATTACTGCCTGAATCTGAGCTTCCCTGACTGCTGAATGTTGGTTGATAATAAACACTTTAGAAATAGGTCAAAGGAAGCAGAGAGATGGGCTCTGACAGCACTTCCTCTTACCAGTGGCAAAGACAAGGGTTGACAGGAAGACTCCTTCCCTTTTTGTCATTATGTCTACGGAGCTCCAGCAAAGCATAATGATTTTTGTGCTTTCATCTTTAAAAGCCAAATGCTCTGAATGTTTCATGCTCAGTTCATAATCAGTTTTCACATTTTCCATTACTCAAAGGAAACGGGAAGCCTGGATTTTAGGTACAAACAATCAAAAGTGGTTATTCACCTTTCATATGTTGCTGTTAACTATTCTTAATTAATCTTGTACAAAGCCAATGGCACACCACAGTGAGGAGGGTGGAAGTGGCCTAGGGGGTGATGTCAGCTTGCAAACAATGTTAAAGAGAAAAGCGTCTGTCTTCAATTGGGAGAAAAATTGGCGAGGACTATTCTATTTGGTTAGGACCATGATCATCTCTTAGTTGGTTTCCATGCCTCTAATTTCATCCTGTATCAGTTTTGGACAAGTACTAATATCAAAATGGTGGTTTTGATGCCACTTACCTGATCTACTTGGTAAACTCGATTATGCTAATTAGTTTTCTCTGAGCAGTTTTCTCTTTTTCTAAGAGTTATGAAGGAATTAAATACTTCTTGTGTTTTGCTTCTTCAGTTGTATGTATCTCCTTACCAAAATCACAATAAACAAAAATAGACTTCAAGCAAGGAAAAAAACTTTAGAATCTGGTTAATATTCTCTCAACAAATATCTACCACTTTTTTTTTTAAGGTACCCGATTCCTGTGATGAGATAAGGTGGGGAAGTTTGGAATCAGCTTCCCAGGAGGAAGAGGGACAGTAAGGGGAGAAGGGAAGAAGAGGAAGAGGAGGAGGAGCAGAAGAGGAAAAGAAGAAGGGGGAGGAGGAGGAGTGGGGGGGGAAAGGAAGGAGGAGGAGGGGGAAGGAAGGAGGAGGAAGGTGAGGGGGAAGGAAGAAGGAGGAGGAGGAGGGGGGAAAGGAAGGAGGAGGAGGAGGGGGGAAGGAAGGAGGAGGAGGAGGAGGGGAAGGAAGGAGGAGGAGGGGGAGGGGGGAAGGAAGGAGGAGGAGGGGGAGGGGGAAGGAAGAAGGTGGAGGAGGGGGAGGGGGAAGGAAGAAGGAGGAGGAGGGGGAGGGGGAAGGAAGAAGGAGGAGGAGGGGGAGGGGGAAGGAAGAAGGAGGAGGAGGAGGGGGGAAAGGAAGGAGGAGGAGGAGGAGGGGGGAAAGGAAGGAGGAGGAGGGGGAGGGGGAAGGAAGGAGGAGGAGGGGGAGGGGCGAAGGAAGAAGGAGGAGGAGGGGGAGGGGGAAAGGAAGGAGGAGGAGGAGGAGGGGGGAAAGGAAGGAGGAGGAGGGGGAGGGGGAAGGAAGGAGGAGGAGGGGGAGGGGCGAAGGAAGAAGGAGGAGGAGGGGGAGGGGGAAAGGAAGGAGGAGGAGGAGGGGGGAAGGAAGAAGGAGGAGGAGGGGGAGGGGGAAAGGAAGGAGGAGGAGGAGGGGGAGGGGTGAAGGAAAGAGGAGGAGGGGGAGGGGGAAAGGAAGGAGGAGGAGGAGGAGGGGGAAAGGAAGGAGGAGGAGGGGGAAGGGGAAGGAAGAAGGAGGAGGAGGAGGAGGGGGAAAGGAAGGAGGAGGAGGGGGGGAAGGAAGGAGGAGGAGGGGGAGGGGGAAGGAAGAAGGAGGAGGAGGAGGGGTGAAGGAAGGAGGAGGAGGGGGAGGGGGAAGGAAGAAGGAGGAGGAGGAGGGGTGAAGGAAGGAGGATGAGGGGGAGGGGGAAGGAAGAAGGAGGAGGAGGAGGGGTGAAGGGAGGAGGAGGAGGGGGAGGGGGAAGGAAGAAGGAGGAGGAGGAGGGGTGAAGGAAGGAGGATGAGGGGGAGGGGGAAGGAAGAAGGAGGAGGAGGAGGGGGAAAGGAAGGAGGAGGGGAAGGGGGAGGGGGAGGGGGAGAAAAGTGTGCTTGAACGATACAGAAGGGGCAGGCAAACATTTTTCTATATACGGACCCACAAGTGGATGAGCATATCATTAGTGTTTTTAGGGTCAATTATAAACAGTATAACTTATGAGCTCCAATCGTGTCTTAAACTAAGACATATTTTTCTGTCATGGATTATGTGGAGATCACAGTGGTGGAAAGTTGGAGCGAACACATTTGTGAAGGTGGGCAGAAGGTTGCATGTAGCACAGAGAGGCCTGGGGATGGCTGTAACTGGTTGGTGGTTGAGAATGGAAATTCTCAAAATGGAAGCTAATTAAGTTTGACAGTTATTGTTTGAGGAGAGGCAATCTGGTGCTGCAGGTGTGGAAATCCTTGCAGGCTAGAGGTATACAAGGTACAGAGTGTCAGCGGCAGACAAAAGATGGGTCCCCAGTTTTATGGAGGGGATACAACATGGGTGTGAAAAATAGAATATGGGTAAATCACAGTTCCTATGGTTTGATAAGAAATGACAAGGCCAACTATCACTAATTCCCCTCTCTCGTATCTAAAACAGTGCCTGGCACATAGGAAGTATTCCATAAATATTTAAAGAATAAAAAGATAGACTCAGCATTTGTTGTAGCATCATGAAGAGCCAGAGAGATCTGATAATATTTTGGAGGAAGGAGAGCAAAATTTTCATATAGGGACAATATATCATTGTTCCAATGAGAACAATATACAAAGTCAATAGAGCATCTTAATTGGAAGGTCGCCAAGATGATGGATTTAATGGTATTTCCCCAAGAGCTGTAGGTGTTTGAGGGTAACAGCCCTGGAGGCAGAATAGAGGATATCTGGGGATCTGAGAAGTAAAGCACCCTCAAGCAGTCATGTTTCCTTCTCGCATCAGCTCTGGAACCCATTTAGATACTTTGACATTCTTACACTTCAGCAGAGACTCAGAGCCAAAGACCTTCAGGTGCTTTGAAGGTTCATTTCCTACGCTGCGGTAACCTCTAGCACAGTGATCACGTTCCAAGAAATGCTTAATATTTAACATGCTGCTGATTTCCTCAATCATCTTTCAATATCAGACTTCTGTTCTTTATCAGATAAACCTTTTTAGCATATGACAGGTGATACTATTTCATCCAATGACAAAGCATCCATCTCTGGTGATGTCAGAGTCCTTAGTGATTCAGGATCTTTCAGGATCCTGAATCAGCTGATTCAGGATCTTTCACCAAATTCAAATGTCCTGTCCATTGCCCAGGAAGGAAGTTGGAAGAAGGTTACAAGGGGAATATTGATGTGGTATCTCATCCTGAAATTCTGAGATTCGGTCTCTGATAGAACGACTGTGGATTGCGTCCTATGGTTGGTTATGTAACACTGTGGTGTGGCTGTTTGCAGATATTTTCCGCCTCCTTAAAAAAAGCTCAAGAAACACTCTACTTAAAAAAAATTATTCTATGTAGTGTGCAAAAGAGATATCACTGCTGTATCCCTGAGACTTATCCTATTACTGAATCTGTCCCTTGGGTTGGGCTTGTGGAACAGCCTCGGGGATACAGTGGAGTTCAATTTCTGTTATTCACATTATTGATGAAAAAATAGTGCTTTTAACATTTCATCATGTCTATTTTTATGCAACTGCATAAATACAGAAACATTGAAGTGCTTGTGTCAAATTGTCCATATCAGAGCATTCTGTTTTGTCTCCAGATAAAAAGAGAGACATTAAAAAAGAGCCTCTTACGTTCTTTAGGACATGAAAGGTTCTAGGACAGTCCCAACTTTCGCTCTATTTTCTAGAGACTCTATAGATTATTTCGATCCAGAACTTATATTCTCGCTAGAGCTGGCTTGATTACTGGGATGTCCCAGGTCACTTAGTCATACAGTCTTGCACTGGCTTGGTTCCCCTGGTACACAGTCTAGAAAGCTCTCTCAACATCACTTTTTCTATCACAGAAGGTTTTGAACTGATGACTCAGCTACGTGAGGAAAGAGACATGCCCTATTAGCAGCAAACTAGCTTGTCCTCCTGTGTCTTACCGAGACTGGTCTATCCTGTAAGCATAAATAACAACACTCTATGACACGGCTGCATGATGCCTGGGGCTTACCACTATGATCCCATTTAATGTGGATGGAGTGACAGTAGTGAGGACAATGGGATATCTCCACTCAAACATCTATACTTGTTAATTGATGCCAATCGACACGTTTTTATTTGTTAATGAAACAAAATATATCTGATACATAATAAATGATAACCCCAACAATTCGAGCATTTCATTGTCATGAAGAAATTATAGAGGAGTTGGTGAGTGTTCGTGTATCTTTTCCATTGCTTCAAATCTTCTAGAGCTAGGCTCATGCTAAGCTGGGTTATGCTCACCCTCAGCCTGCCGGCCAGCAGTTATGTGATGAAGGCCCTGGGTGGGGGGGCTCTGGTGGATCTGGGTCCTAGTTCTTCCTTAGCACCAGCCAAGCAGAGACAATCATAGTTTGTCCTCTGAAGCACTGCATATAGTAGGAATGTTCAAGATTGAAGAGTGAAATGAGGGACTGTGGGAGTGGGAATGAAGGAAACATGTTCATTTTATTTTTTGTTTTTTCCCCCAGCTCTATTGAGGTGTAGTTTTCAAATAAACATTATACATATTGAAGATGTACACCTGCTGTTTTGATATATGGGCACATGTGAAATGATTACCATAGTCAAGCTAATTAACTCATCTACCACCTCATATAGTTACTTTTTTTGTGGTGTGTGTGTACTGAGAACACATAGTACTCTCTTAGCAACTTTCCAGTATACAGTACAGTGTTATTAACTATAGTCACTTTACTGGGCATAGATCTCCAGAACTTATTCATTTTACATAACCAAAACTTTATACTCTTTGCCCAGTGTCACTCCATTTCCCTCTCCCCTCAGCCTCTGGCAACACCCATTCCACTCTGATACTACGAGCTTGACTTTTTTGGATTTCTCACATAGGTGAGATCATACAGTGATTGTCTTTCTGTGTCTGGCTTATTTCACTTAGCATCATGTCCTCCAGGTTCATCCATGTTGTCACCAACAGGAGGATTTCCTTTTCTTAATTAAACTGAATATTTCATATATATATATATATGCATATGTGTGTGTATATATACATACATACATATATATATATATATATATATATATATATATATATATATATATACGCCATATTTTCTTTATCCATTTTTCTGTTGACAGACACTTAGGTTGCTCCCATAGCTTGGCTATCGTGAATAATGCTGCAGTGAACATGAAAGTGCAGATACCTTTTTTGATCTACTGGTTTGATTGCATTTGAATATACACCCAGAAATGGGATTGCTGGATCATATGGCAGTTCTTTATTTTTTATTTATTTATTTATTTTTTTGTGGTATGCGGGCTTCTCACTGCTGTGGCCTCTCCCGTTGCGGAGCACAGGCTCCGGATGCGCAGGCTCAGCGGCCATGGTGCACGGACCCAGCCGCTCCGCGGCATGTGGGATCTTCCCAAACCGGGGCATGAACCCGTGTCCCCTGAATTGGCAGGCGGACTCTCAACCACTGCGCCACCAGAGAAGCCCTGGCAGTTCTTTTTTAAAAAATTTTTGAGGAATCTCCATACTGTTTTCTTTAATGACTGTGCCACCAGTAGCGTATAACAATTCTCTCCACATCCTTGCCAACACTTGTTACCTTTTGTCTTTTCGATAATAACCATTTAATAGGTAGAGATGATATCTTTCTTTTTAATTTTATATTTTTGAAGTATAGTTGATTTACAATGTTGTGCCAGTCTCTGCTGTACAGCAAAGTGACTCTGTTTACACATATAGACATTCTTTTTAAAATATTCTTTTCTACTATGGTTTATCACAGGGCACTGAATATAGTTCCCTGTGCTATACAGTAGGACTTCGTTGTTTATCCATCCTATATATAATTGTTTACACCTGCTCATGCCAAACTTCCAGTCCTTCCCTCCTCCAACCCCTCACTCTTGGAACCACAAGTCTGTTTTCTATGTCTGTGAGTCTGTTTCTGCTTTGTAGATAGGTTCATTTGTGCCATATCTTAGATTCCACATGTAAGTGATATCATATGGTATTTGTCTTTTTCTGACTTACTTCACCTAGTATGATAATCTCTGGTTGCATCCATGTTGCTGCAAATGGCATTATTTCATTCTTTTTTATGGTTGAGTAGTATTCCATTGTATATATGTACCACATCTTCTTTATCCATTCATCTGTTGATGGACGTTTAGGTTGTTTCTATGTTTTGGCTATTGTGAATTGTGCTGCAATGACCATTGGGGTGCATGTATCTTTCCAAATTACACTTTTCTCTGGATTTTTATATGTACATTTTCTTTCCTAAAATTTTACTGAATTCATTGATTAGATCTAACCCTTTTTTGGTGGTGTCTATAGGTTTTATATATATATATATACACACACACATATAGATGATATGAATATATATATATATATATAATATGTCATATCATATATAATCATGTCATCTGTGAAGAGAGGCAGTTTTACTTCTTCCTTTCTGATTTGAATGCCTTTTATTTGCTTTTCTTGCCTAATTGCCCAGGTTAGGACTTCCAGCTCTATGTTGAATAGAAGTGGAGAGAGTGAGCATCCTTGTCTTGTTCCTGATCTGAGAGGAAAAGCTTTCAGTTTTTCATCATTGAGTATGATTTTGGCTATGGGTTGTCATATATAGCTTCTATTATGTTGAGGTACATTTCTTCTGTACCTAACTTGTTGAAAGTTTTTATCACGAAAGGATGTTGAATTTTGTCAAACGTTTTTTCTGCATCAATTGAAATGATCATATGACATTTATTCTTCATTCTGTTAATGTGGTGTATCACATTTATCGATTTTCATATGTTGAGCCATTCTCACACCCCTGGAATTAATCCCACTTGATCATGCATTATTTTAATGTGTTATTTAATTGAGTTTGCTAGTATTTTATTGAGGATTTGTCACCTGTTATTGGAATGGGAAATAAACCAGCAGAAATCATTTTGAGGCCCTTGCTAACTAACATGGAAGAGGCAGAACACAAGTCTATTTTATAGTTTGGAAGTGGCTCCTGTGCTGATGATAGCTCAAAAAGTGATTTAGGGATTTAGGAAGTATAGGAACTGGAGATTAAGGCTTACTTACTTCAAGGAGAAACAGCCTCTAATTTTCCAGTGTGGAAGTTCACCTTTAATTGAGGGGCAAATTTTGGGCAAGGGAAGGTCAGGGATTTTAGACCTAAATAGGCCTGGTGGGTGATGATTCTGTGTGATGTTGATTGGATCTTTGGGCAGCTTTCCTAGGCACACAAAAGCCCTTCATTAGACTTCTGGTGTCAAAAGTCACAACACCTAAAAGTGCTTTTGAGGAAACCATGTTGTCAATCCCAATTCACAATTGGATGTGTATTTGGGGGGCAAATTTAGAACCACATCAACTTTCAGAGATTGGAAGGATATATATATATATATATATATATATATATATATATATATATATATATATATATATATAATATTGGGAAAACTTTGGGAAAATGTTCAACAACTAGTAATTTTTTAAAGTATATCCATTGGAGTATAATTGATTTAGAATGGTGTGTTAGTTTCTGCTTTATAACAAAGTGAATCAGCTATATATATATATATATATATATATATATATATATATATATCTCCCCATATCTCTTCCCTCTTGCGTCTCCCTCCCTCCCATTCTCCCTATCCCACCCTTCTAGGTGGTCACAAAGCACCAAGCTGATCTCCCTGTGCTATGCGGCTGCTTCCCACTAGCTATCTATTTTATATTTGGTAGTGTATATATGTCCATGCCACTCTCTCACTTTGTCCCAGCTTACCCTTCCCACTCCCCATATCCTCAAGACCATTCTCTAGTAGGTCTGTGTCTTTATTGCCTCTTGCCCCTAGGTTCTTCATGACCTTTTCTTTTTTCTTAGATTCCATATATATGTGTTAGCACACAGTATTTGTTTTTCTCTTTCTGACTTACTTCACTCTGTATGACAGACTCTAGGTCCATCCACCTCACTACAAATAACTCAATTTCGTTTCTTTTTATGGCTGAGTAATATTCCATTGTATATATGTGCCACATCTTCTTTATCCATTCATCTGTCGATGGGCACTTAGGTTGCTTCCATGTCCTGGCTATTGTAAATAGAGCTGCAATGAACATTGTGGTACATGACTCTTTTTGAATTATGGTTTTCTCAGGGTATATTCCCAGTAGTGGGATTGCTGGGTCGTATGGTAGTTCTATTTTTAGTTTTGTAAGGAACCTCCATACTGTTCTCCATAGTGACTGTATCAATTTACATTCCCACCAACAGTGGAAGACGGTTCCCTTTTCTCCACACCCTCTCCAGCATTTATTGTTTGTAGATTTTTTGATGATGGCTATTCTGACTGCCATTCTGATGGCCATTGTAGTTTTCATTTGCATTTCTCTAATGATTAATGATGTTGAGCATTCTTTCATGTGCTTGTTGGCAATCTGTATATCTTCTTTGGAGAAATGTCTATCTAAGTCTTCTGCCCATTTTTGAATTGGGTTGTTTGTTTTTCTGATATTGAGCTGCATGAGCTGCTTGCAAATTTTGGAGATTAACCCTTTGCCAGTTGCTTCATTTGCAAATATTTTCTCCCATTATGAGGGTTGTCTTTTCTCTTGTTTATGGTTCCTTTTCTGTGCAAAAGCTTTTGAGTTTCATTAGGTCCCATTTGTTTATTTTTGTTTTTATTTCCGTTTCTCTAGGAGGTGGTCAAAAAGGATCTTGCTGTGATTTATGTCATAGAGTGTTCTGCCTATGTCTTCCTCCAAGAATTTGATAGTTTCTGGCTTTACATGTAGGTCTTTAATCCATTTTGAGTTTATTTTTGTGTATGGTGTTAGGGAGTGTTCTAATTTCATTCTTTTACATGTAGCTGTCCAGTTTTCCCAGCACCACTTACTAAAGAGGCTGTCTTTTCTCCATTGTATATTCTTGCCTCCTTTATCAAAAATAAGGTGACCATATGTGCATGGGTTTATCTCTGGGCTTTCTTTCCTGTTCCATTGATCTATATTTCTGTTTTTGTGCCAGTACCATACTGTCTTGATTTCTGTAGCTTTGTAGTATAGTCTGAAGTCCAGGAGCCTGGGCAAGCAACTCTGTCTTTCTCCTTTCATAATGTAACATATACATGTGTTTGACAGGTAATTGATAAGATGTTATAGAGTGTGAATATATGAGGAAAGAGGCTTCTAAATGGCTTTCTTTGCTATTAAAAGGAAAAATAAAAATACAAAAGATGTTACTACCTATTCAAGATGGAAAGTGTCACAAATCTCAGAACAGTTACTAATTGGTAGTGACCCAATTCTAACATACATTTTATGTTAATAAAAATATATCTGTAGTAGAGATACACAGATAGATCAATGGAACAGAAGTGAGAATCCAGAAATAGACCTTTACATTTATGGTCAATTGATATCTGACAAAGTTTCTAACCCTATTCAATGGGGAAAGAATAGTCTTTTCAACAAATAGTGCTGAGACAATTATATATCCACGTAACACGTAATAAATTTAGACCCTTACCTCATAACGTACACAAAAATTAACTCAAAATAAATCATAGACCTAAATAAAAGTGGTAAAATGTTACAACTTTTAAAAGAAAACATAGGAGAAAATCTTCATGACCTTAGGTTAGGCAAGGAGTTCTCAGATATGACACCAACCAAATGATAAATTGGACTTTATCAAAGTTAAAATCATTTGTGTTTCAAACAACATCATTAAGAAGATGAAATGACAAGTCACAGACTAAGGAAAAATACCTGCATATCATATATATGACAAAGGACTTATATTCAGAATATATAAAGGACACATACAACTAAAAAATAAAAAGACAGATATATATAGTGAAATAAGGAATGCTGAAATGAATTTACAAATTGTGATAAACTAGCAATATCTGCAGGGACAATAATCAATTGCGTTTCGCCAAACACAATTTGCATTTCGCTGGAAAGGAACTTTTATCTGCATTATCAGTTTTCTAAAAGTTAACTTTCAGCTCCACAGGGTTGGAAAGAATCTTAGTCAAGGGCAAATACAGGCAGAGATAATTCAGATGAATGATCAGATCAAGACACCCACTACATTTCAAAGCCTTTCACAATTTTTTATTACACAATCACATGAGATTTTCATGATAAAAAGTAGTATTGAAATACTGACTATGTTAAAATTTACTAGTTGTTTACAATGAGATATCATCTCACACCAGTCAGAATGGCCATCATTAAAATCTACAAACAATAAATGCTGGAGAGGGTGTGAAGAAAAGGGAACAGTCTTCCACTGTTGGTGGGAATGTAAATTGATACAGCCCCTATGGAGTTATTTGTAGTGAGGTGGATGGACCTAGAGACTGTCATACAGAGGAAGTAAGTCAGAAAGAGAAAAACAAATACTGTATGCTAACAGATATATATGGAATCTAAAAAAAAAAAGAGGTGCTGAAGAACCTAGGGGCAAGATGGGAATAAATACACAGACCTACTAGAGAATGGACTTGAGGACACGGGGAGGGGGAAGAGTAAGCTGGGACGAAGTGAGAGAGTGGCATGGACATATATACACTACCAAATGTAAAATAGATAGCTAGTGGGAAACAGCTGCATAGCACAGAGAGATCAGCTCAGTGCTTTGTGACCACCTAGAGGGTTGGGATAGATCGAGTGGGAGGGAAGGAGACGCAAGAGGGAAGAGATATGAGGACATACGTATATGCATAGCTGATTCACTTTGTTATAAAGCAGAAACTAACATACCATTGTAAAGCAATTATACTCCAATAAAGATGTTAAAAAGAAAGAAAAACATTCTGATTTGGGTTCAGCCAAATGATGAGACGTTGATCTAACAGTCTGGGGACTTCTCTGATCAGTTAAAACAGCTGATATCCTGTTGGGACACCTTATCTGGTGGAGGATTGAGATTAAAAACCTCTGGGTTATTGTTAGATTTTCTTTTTAAGTTGTTCACTTTAAAAAAAATTTCACCCAAGTTTTGAATAATTTTCTTGAGACTAATTCCCAGCATTTGAAATACCAAATCTAAGGAGGATAAAGATTTTATTATATCAAGGTGAAAATAAACATTTATTTTTCTGGCTCAAATGAGACAGCATAATACATTGTAAAGAGATGCTATGGATATTGAAAAGTATAATGCAATTGACATTGTACATATTAATTACATTATACACAAAATGTAACATATGACCATAATGTAATGAAATTGGTGTGATAAGCATTTTAGTCTCTTGATACTTATTTTCACATTGCTTTCTAGATCAAAGTACATTCTTATATGTGGAATGGATTTTAGTTGATAACAGTAAGGCTTGCAATCATCTTACCCACTTTTTGTAATTGTCTTCATTAAAGGGCATGAATATTCAACAAATATTCATTGAGTGGACACTGCATTTTGGGTACACCTTAGAAGGCTGGGGACACAGCTATGAATACAGCCAAGATCCTGAACTTATGCAATTAACATCCTAGCAGGAAATACAGATAACAGTAATAAATATGTATTAATATATAATAGTGATGAGGGCTACCCAAAGCAGGGTAAAGCATATAGAATGAGAGTAGAGGTTGCAAGTGGATATTTCTGTGAGGGCTGCCAGGAAAGGCCTTTTAAAAGGAACATTTGAGTGGAGATTTAGATGAAGTGAGGGTATGAGCTGGGTGAATAACTGGGAGAAGAAGAGCACTATAGTCTGAGTAGGCAAGCCATTAGTCCACTCAGAGATAGGTGGTAGACGGATCCTGTGTATTGTTGTAGGTCAAGGTCAAGGGCTTGGATTTTGTACTGAGAGTAATCCAAAAGCTACAGAGGATTTGGTGGGCTAAAGAGTGACATAATCTTATCTGAGTTTTTAAAAGTTGCTCCTGGCATTCTGTATCTTTTTTTTTTTTTTTTCGGTACGAGGGCCTCTCACTGTTGTGGGCTCTCCCGTTGCGGAGCACAGTCTCCGGACGCGGCCATGGCTCACAGGCACAGCTGCTCCGCGGCATGTGGGATCTTCCCAGGGCACGAACCCGTGTCCCCTGCATCGGCAGGCGGACTCTCAACCACTACACCACCTGGGAAGCCCCGTTCTGTATCATTTTATCTGAAGGTGGACAAAAGTGGGAGCAGGAAATCTAGTTAGGAAGCAATTTCATGGTCAAGGTAAGAGGAGTTGGTATCTTGGAGAAGGATGGTAGAAACCATCTTGAAGGGAGAACCAGCAGGATTTGCTGAGAGTTGGATGGGCGGTGTGAGACTAAGTTAGTAGGTTTTCGGCTTGAGCACTTGGGCTGATGGCACCTTTTCCTGAGATGTGGAAGATGGAGAAGGAGCATATTTGGAGGCACAGATGAAGAGGTAAGAACCTCTGTTTTGAATGTGCAAAGTTGTTTTTCACCTGATGAAAAAAAATCAAGCTTAATAATGTTTTGTCTGCAGAGCTTTTGAGAAATCACTCAATGGTGGAATTCCATTCTCAATAAACTGTCTGAAATGTAGTTCATCTATTTAAAAAATTCGGACACTTTCTAAGCTGTCAAATTACAGACTCATTTGTTTATTGACCATTTCTCTTTAATAGTATGCTAGCTGCTTGTTTAAAGAACTAAAAGTCTGATTTTCATAGGTCAATGCTTTTCCTGAGGAACACGGAGATGTGAGGTATGTTGATTCTGTCTTAATCTACCACTATCCTCTTCACTTCCTTGGGATATAATACTCTGGAATTAATGATAGATACATATGTCTTTTATTGACTTTTTCTCAGGCTTTGGTTTTGTAGGTTTTGGACTAAACTACATAAACTGCATGAATATAAACCCACAGTTATATTCAAACAGGCTAAGGAATCCTGACAGATGGAAATGTACAATTTTAAAATATGTGTTAAAAAAGAATGTTTTCTGTTGTCTTTCAAAGTAGTCTCTTAAAGAGCGTATACTACTTTTGAGTGGGTTAGCTAACTTTCCTTCTCCTTTAGAAGACAGAAAGCCTTGCAAGGTGTTAGGTTTTTATCATCTTGAACCAAGAGTGCCTTGAAAAGATGCCTGATGACCCTAATTAAACCCCACAGTTTTCAAAAGAGTGATCAGCTTTACCCCCGGTATGATGGGTAAGGCATACAGAGTTGTGCCTAATGAAAAGCACTGTTTGTGGGCTTCCCTGGTGGTGCAGTGGTTGAGAGTCCACCTGCCAGTGCAGGGGACACGGGTTCGTGCCCCGGTCTGGGAAGATTCCACATGCCGCAGAGCGGCTGGGCCCGTGAGCCATGGCCGCTGAGCCTGCGCATCCGGAGCCTGTGCTCCGCAACGGGAGAGGCCACAGCAGTGAGAGGCCCGCGTACCGCAAAAAAACAAAACAAAACAAAACAAAAAAAAAAAAAAAGAAAGAAAGAAAAAAAAAGAAAAACACTGTTTGAAGGGGGAACTATCCCACCCTCTACTCTTCCTGGGTTCCTGTGGCTGGACTACTAATGAAATTGACACAGAACATATTAACACGAGAAAAAGAAACAAATTTTAATTTGTGGGCACTGAGTTTTCATAGAAATGGGGCCTAAGAAGTGGCCAAAGCAGGCAACTTTTATAGTTTTTAGACAAAGAAGCAATAAATTTGTGAAAAACTGACAGGACCAAGAAACTTAGGCTTTGGGTGCTTAATTAGTGAAGAATCTAAACAGAGTTTCGTCGTGGGGTAGCCAATTAAAGAAGAAACAAGGTTTGTCTATACAGGATTCTCTGCCCCGAATTCCCTCTCTGGTGATGGGTGTCCTTCTACCTCCAGATGCAAGGAGTGGACCTGTCATATAGGAGATTTATTTCCTGCTTTCAGGAAGGCAGAGAGGAGGGCCCAAGTGTCCTTCTTGCATTGGCTGTTTCTTGAGTAACTTTTATTCAAAATAATCAATATGCCACTTTTGGGTGGTCTGCCCTGGGACCCAATAAATCTGACTGGTTTGATATAGACATCATACGATATTTTCTAGAAACTCAATTAGAAGGTATTTTTGAAGACTATGAAGTCCAGCTGTTCCTTTTGATATTCTAAAATCTGCTAGGTTAAGTCATATCAGCAGAGAGCTGGGTGCTCAGACCTTCTTGTACTGGCCATCTGTAGAATTGCTTTACTATGATTTTGGTTTGATGATCTTAGCCTATAATGATGGCCAACATAAAAGAGAGCCAGTTGAAAGTTACAATTATGCTAACTGTAAGAACGTAGTTGAATGTTTAATATAGCACAAAGCCCTTTCCATGACCCCTGTGTTCTTCCCAGCCCCCACAGCCAAGGTTATTCCCTAATTTCTCAGGAGATTGAACAGATTCCAGGCTACAATCTGCCTTCAACCAAATACTTTCAGTTCTCCAATTCTATTAATTAAAAAATTATTTTTCCTCAGAAATTCTCTCTTCCATAACTTATTGATGTGGATTTTTCCTCCCATTTTGTTGCTGTACTTGGGTGATAAAGGGACAATTTGTTTCTTTACTTCACTTGTAAGATTCATACCAAAAAGATTGTACTTCCTCAGTTCTCATTAAAAATGTCTTGGCTAGATTGCTAAATTAAATTTTTGTTGCTGTTGTTGCTGTTTTAATGTTCATTTCTTTGATTAATTACCGAGGTTAATTTTTTCAAATATTTATAAACTATTATATGTCCTCATTTGTGAATGTCCTGTTCGTGTACCATTTATCTGCTGGGTCCTTGTGTCTTATCATAACATAACCTCATCATATATCAAGGAAATTATCCTTGGTGTATCGTAATAATACATATTTTTCACTTTGTTGCTTATCATCTGATAAACTTGTGTTTTGAGAAATAGAAGGTTTGCATTTTCATGCAGTCAAGTCAGTCTATCTTTTCTTTGTGGTTTTTTCCATTGCTTTTATGCTAGTTATCTTTTCATGCAAATTAAAAAAAATTTACTCCTTGGGGGTTTGGACATGGTGGTATATGTTTTACTAGTTTGGTTCCATAAACAGTCCTAGTATATTATATTTAGGGCACAAAAAATGCACAATGAATATTTGTTGATATGCTGATAAGTTTTACTTGATTAATCTATGGGCTTTACGATTCCTACAAGGTTACATGGTGAATTTGTAACAGAAACACAGAATATTCATTTACATCAGCATTTCCTTTGGGACACTTATAGAAAATTAAAACAAAGTCATACTTTTGGGCAACATTAGCAGAAAACTGCTGCCTTATCAATATCCTTGGTTGAATAGAGGGAGATATCATATCTTTTGATTTGCCTGGCTTCCCAAAAATCACATCTCTTCTGTATTGAGATTCTTGAGTCCAGCTTTACTACATGAAGCCCCTGGCAGAGAGATGGGAAAGGATTAAATTGTAACATGATTTCCCATCTAGCGAATAGATTTCTATCAATTTTTTGTGCATGACTGTGAGATTGTTGAGCCAGTTTGTATTACATTTGGGATCCCAGAAGACTAACTCCCAGAGAGGAGAGAAATCTGAAGTTAGACAGAAGACTTGAGTCTGAACAGAATTATGATTCACTGGGTGGGGATGGGGAGTGGGGCCAGAAGGAACCGAGTGGCAATAATCCAGAAGTAAAGAAGGAAAAATGTATTTTGCAATGAAAAGCAATCACATCATTGTTCTTTTTCCTCAAATGTTCTAGTGAGATGCAAAGAAATGGCAGTTTTACAGAAATCAGGATCACTACTTCTTACCACATCTTAATAAGGCTTGTAGGCAGAGTAAGCTGACCTACTTTTTTTTTTTTTTTTTTTTTTTTGTGGTACGCAGGCTTCTCACTGCCGTGACCTCTCCCGTTGTGGAGCACAGGCTCCGGACGTGCAGGCTCAGTGGCCATGGCTCACAGGCCCAGCCGTTCCGTGGCATGTGGCATCTTCCCGGACCGGGGCACGAACCCGTGTCCCCTGCATTGGCCAGCGGACTCTCAACCACTGTGCTACCAGTGAAGCCCTATTCCTATTCTTAATAAGCATAATGATAAGACCTGATCAAGAGAGTCTTTGAGACACACGTAGTCTTGGTGAGCAATGGAAGTGTCTGTTCTTTTTTTTTTTTTGGCCGTGCAGTGGGGCATGTGGGACCCTAGTTCCTGACCAGGGGTAGAACTCGTGCCCCCTGCATTGGAAGCATGGAGTCTTAACCACTGGATCACCAGGGAAGTCCACGTGTCTGTTCTTTTAGGCTGCTATTTTGTTCAGACCAAACAAACACCAACACCCATTTCTTGAGAAGTTTAATCTCCTCCACTTGTTAGCTTTGTGCAAAGCTCAGTTTAATACTGATGTCATCCTAGTTGTGTGCAGTCAGCACAAGAGCAGGGTTTAGGGTAGCCATAGTATAACTGCAAGTATTCATCTTGATCAAGATCAGACAAAGTTATGCACGTGAAAGCCAGTACAAATCAGAAATGTGAATTAAGAAAGATCCCCAATTTAGGAGGTATGTCCAATAACATGTCAAGATAAACTACTGTGTGGAACCAAGTTGCAGAACTGCTCACAGGTGTATATCATTCTAAGGCAAGAGAATTCTGGTTGGGAGGAACCCTTGGGTCGCTGGCATCAGTCTGAAGTTTAGGTAAGTTGGAAGAAATGACATTCTAATACTGGGTTCCAACAACATCAGTCTTCAAGCAGTACACTGGGTTTACTTAAACAAGAAGCATTTTTAATGTCTTTAGATGTCCCCAACTGTATTTCATGTTTATAAGGACCATATTAGCTCCCTCAGCTATTGGCTGGGCTCCATCTTTTAGTAGATAAGATAAATAAGGAAAACCCCATTTTTGTATACTAGGTCTTGGCACATATACTAGATCAAGTACATTTCAGGGTCAGCTGAGGAATTTATTTTTACATCTATGGATTCCATTTGGATAACGCTGGACACCCGAGAACCAAAAATTTAGATCCTCTAAAATGTCAATGTATCTCTTCTGTCATTTACCATCAGCTTTCCATGTTTTTATTTCCACAGAATGGTCTATTAATAAGAACATACCATGGCCTTAGAAAGGGTTAAAGTAAAATATTTTGCATCTGACATAGATGATCGACTAAATAATTTAATAACGTTCTTCTATTAACACATGGAGCTAATTGTGCATCTTCTTGAGACAAAGTTTGTTTTCTTTAGCCAGGCTTCTGTGTTTGGCTGTAACATTTTTGTCACCAGCACCTCCACCACCACTATTAAGCAGAAACCCCAGCCATGGTACTCAACAAAGAAGTGGCAAGCCTCCAAGAAATATATTTCCCACAAATACACAGCTGAGAGCATTGAAAACTGCATAGGTCTGGTTTATGTTTGGTTCACCTCCAACATCTCATGCATACCTTCTGAGTTGAATGAACTGGTGACAATTTCGCAGAACCACTCATGAACTCTGAAATTTCTGTTCTGACATCTACCACCTCAGCCTTTGTCTTATGTGATAGTCAAGGGTTTGCGGACAGAGTCCATCAAAGAAGAGGGACCAAGTTGAGGACAGTTTGCACTGTTTTTAATCTCCTGGGGTAACCTCAGGAGGATTTGTTCAAATTCAGTGAAGGAAAAATCCTCCACTTCACCACTTCGCTCAGGCAATATGAGAACCAGATGGGTTTCCACATGCTGCCTGATTGCTACTGTCTGATGTCGACAACTGGAATTCTGCACATCTGTGCCCTGACATCACGGAATGCCCTAGCCTTTCATTTTGCTCAGTAGACTTCACTAGAGCATTTTTCTTCTAATTCCTGTAGGAATGAAACCATCATTCAAAAGGCACCTTGTCCTAGCCATTTGTAAATTAATTTGTTAATGAAACATTACATCAGGGTAGTACTTTACAGTTTACAAAGTGCTTTCACTTCCTCATTTAATCCTTAAAATAACCTTGTGAAATAGGCAGGGCTGTTGAAAGAGGCTAAACAGTTGAGGAGAATTCCAGTGTGCTACTATTCCTGTCTTTAAAAATTGGGTGTTAACATATATGGACTAACATTGAATTATGGCCAAGTATAAAACATATATCAGCTCCCTAGAATGTGTTTCTTCCTAAGGCAACATAATTTCCATACATAGTTTATGGAGCACTGGATTCTCAGACATTTACATTGATGCCCATAACTGTATCCAAGAATGGTTTTGTCCCCTGGGAGTGGGAGTGGGGATGGGCATTCGGGAGAAGAGTTTGAACTGCAGGTTACAACGTTTAGAAGTCACATTTCTTAATCTTAGAATATCATGTTGATTTAGAAAAATATCTACATGTTTATTTTTGCCACACAATGTTGAGCAAAACTGACACACCAGGAAGATACACCATATTCATATCTAACTGTATATCCTGGTTTGAGAAATTTAGGTTGTTTAGCACATACTATCTGTTCAAACAAGGATTTCCTTAGTTCTTTTTCATAGTCTACAAGTGTCCAGCTAAAAATTGGAATAGTATTGGGATAGATTTTTCCTGAGATTGTTTGGGTCTTCATTCAGGCGTTGTAGTTACGATGACCATGCTGACACTGTGGCTATGGAAGCAATGCCTAGCTGGCATTTCCCCATGGAGAAATGCTCTGTAGGCTCTGATGATGGAGATGCAGGCTCCGATGATGCTCTGCAGACTCTGATGATTGAGATGCAGTTTTCTTAAGCGAGGGGCTTGAGCTAAGCCTCGAAGCAACTCCTCACAAGCAAATAAGCTAAGGATATACCTCTTCTCTCAATTCTTGGCCTATGGAATCAAGTCCAAATTTATCTGCAAGGAAAACAAGGGCCTTTGCCATCTGACCCCATCCCACGCATCTGTTTCATCTTCTGCTTCTTGCACTTTTCTCTTCCCCAGTACTTGGGTTCTTGTAGTCTCTGAATACAGGAGAATTTCTTGTGTTTTGCACTTTTGCACATTTGCACACACTGTTTTCTCAGACACTCTCTTGTCCTGTGATGAGAATGACTAAGTCCTTTTCCTTCAAGTGTTTCCACAAGGATTACTTCTTTCTATTCATCTTTCTCATGCCCTAAAGCAGACTGAGGGTGTGATTTTATGTCTTTTATGTCTCTTCTACACTTGCAAATCTCACCATGGTCCCAAGCATCACGTATTTATTGCTTGTTTGTCTGTCTCCCAAATAGATCATAACATACTTGAAAGCAGGAGCCATCTGTAGCGGTGCCTGGCACAGAGTGTATACTCAAGTGATCGGTGAAAGAATGAACAAAGGACCATGTGATTCTGCAGCAGTCGTTTTAAAGTGGCTTTTTTCAGATGTCATCCCAAAATAGCAGTATAGAGGGAAATATACCTTGTTTTTCTCTTTAAGTTACAGAATATATTATCCACTTTGAAAATTATAATCTTAAAAAGTGATTTGATTGTACTTTTGGGGTTTACTAGAAGCATTATTTTGATGAAATGCTGTTAGGAATGTTGTATAAGGATGGAGGGTAGTAAATGTCCCTACAAAACACTAAGTTATAACAAATCATATATACTCACTAAGTTATCAATTAAGCGGCTTCATTGACAATAAGATTTATAGGTTAAGTTACAGTGGGAGAAAGTTGTAATGGCTATAGTATCATATAAATAATAATGGATTATTTTGTCCAGATTATTACAGTAAGTCCCCTACATATGAATGAGTTCCGTTTCGAGAGCGCATTCATTAAGTCCAACAAAATTAGCCTAGGTACCCAACTAATAATCGGCTATACAGTACTGTATTGTGATAGGTTTATAATGCTCTTCACACAAATAATACATAAAAAAACAAACACAAAAAATAAAAAAAACATTTTTAATCTTACAGTACTGTACCTTGAAAAGTACAGTAGTACAGGACAACAGCTGGCATCCAAGGGCTGGTATTGAGTGAAAAAGCAAGAAATAAAGATACTGTACTACTGTGCTCTACACAGTACTGCACAGTAAAGTACACAAAAGCACAACCACTTGTAGAGGATGCACACACGTGACAAAGTACTCCAGACACATGAACTAACTTACGTGATTGGACATGCAAACGCACGTTCGCGTCTTTGAAAGTTTGCAATTTGAAAGCTTGTATGTAGGGGACTTACTACTTGGCTTTGTTGTTGTTGGTAAGGATGGAGCCTTTGTAGTAACTGCTTGTTCTCAATTCTTCTGAGATATGTTGTGAACTCAGTGACCTGTCACAGGCTTTAACGTGTGACTACATTATTGCAACCAAGAAAGCAGGATAATCAGAAGGTCAGGGTTGTGGATGAAGGGCCAGAGCCTGAGTCTGTGACTCTCTATTTGAGTTATTAATGTTAGAGGGTGTGGCAGCTCTTGTTACATGAAGCTCCAAAGTTAGGATTTATCAGTTATGCTGATCAGATGAGCCTCTCCACTTCTACTCTTTTTCTTTCTCTCTCTTCTCTTTCTTTGCTTATGGATCAAGGTGAATACCATTTAGAGCACTCTCCCCCATCCCCATATTGGACCTGTGAAACGTAAATGAAAATAGTAAGATAAACCAGGATGGGACACATCTATAGGGTAGTCTAGGAGTCACAAGGACACATGAATCCTGTCTACTTCAGAGGATTATTGAGAAAAGCAAGTGACCTAAGTAAGTGAGATACCTGGAATCAAAGAAGGTAATTTGTGTGTTCAGGAATAGCATTGTGTCTTAGTCTGTTCAGACTGCTATAACAAAATACGACCCACTGGGTGGCTTATAAACAGCAGCAATTTATTTCTCACCATTCTAGAGGCTGGTAGTCCAAGATCAGGGTGCCAGCATGGTCAGGTGAGGCCATCTTTTGAGTTGCAGTTTTCTTGTATTAGCATTGCAACATATGAATTTGAGGGGCAGAGGACTCAGATGTTCAGACCACAGTGTGTTGGAAAACACAGGTTGTGTTTACACTTTCAGTTCTTCTTTCTTAACAGCTAATAATATTTCAAAATCAAGAAAGGAGTTTGAGGTTACAGAGGACACTCATAATCTTAGTTCATAAGCAGAGATAGATCCTCAATCAAATTCCTCGTGACCATAGCCACTGTGTGCACAGTGTGCATCTAAAGTATGCCAGTGGAATAATATCCTCCTGCCAAATGATTCTGATTCTTCTTATTATGAGGAATGATAATGTATGTGATGTTATAAGTTCTCCCTTTTAATGGCTTTGATCAGCAGAAACACTTTTCTACTGATATAGTAATGCTATATGGCATCAAGTCTCCAAAGACAGCCCTATGAATTGCGCTTCAGGGTATCCACGTCTTTGTGTTGTCTTCTCCCCCGGTAGGTATGGGCTGGTCTGTGGCTCATGTTGACCATGGAATGCAAAGGGAGAGACCCTGTGTCGGTTCCAGGTCTAGCTTTTAAGAGACCAGCAGCTTCTGTCTCCTCTCTCTTGGAACAGTCCCTTTTTGGGAGTGCAAGAAGTCTGGCTACCTTGTTGAAGAAACCATGTGGAGAGGCCCTGAGCCCCTAAAGGGAGGGAGAAGGGCTCAGTCTCCCAATGTCCCAATTGAGCCTCCAGATGACTCCAGCCCCTGCCAACATCTGGTTACAATCTCATGAAGGACTCCAAGGGAGACAGACCATCAGAGTGATTTGTTCTGCAGCAGTAGATAACTGAAATAGTATCAAAATATCAAAATCATATCACAAAATCTCTGATAGAACATACATGTTGGAAAACAATTGTTTCTTGGTTTCCAAGAGGGCTCCAACTGCTATTGGACAGGCTGATGTTGCTGGAAGACTGGTTCAACTCTGATTTAAGGTAAAGCTTACATTGAAAAGATCCAATGACTTACTTTTGAGGATCCTTAGAATTCCAAGATGACCCATATAATTCAGACATGAAGGATGCTTTCAGAGACTTTCCTCATGCCCCCCACCATCCACCCACCCACCCAGAAGTTTAGCCTCAGAAATCAAAATATTTTCCAACACTATTTTGTCTTCTCCAACCCTCATACTTGCAACCAAATTCTTAACTTGTTCTAATATTCATAGCCTCAGTCTTTGTCAGATGTAAAAAGCATAGAGGAAAGGATAAGATATATGAAGATTATGATTTTGTAAGAAGATCGAACCTGCAAAGACCTAGGGCTGGGTGGATGGGTGAGAAAGGAAGAAAAAGTAAAGGCATAATTAAAATGAATTAGCTCTTTCTTAAATCTCAGATCTTCTAAAAATTTCTTATGATTTTGGTGATGCTTTATATGTATAAAGCCCTTGGTGATTTTCAAAACCTTTTTTCATTTACAGTAGATCATTTGATTCTTGTACCGATTCTGTGAAATAAGCAAGACATTATTCCTCTTAGTTTAGAGATTGATTTTTAAATTATTTTAAGCAGTGGAAGCTCCCTTTTTGGTAAACTCTTATATGGAGGCACAGTACATAAAAGTGATACCAGTGGATCTATTCTGGTTCAATTGGAGGATTGAAGGGGTGGGTTGGCCTTGCTCTCTGTTTCCTCTTCATCATCCTGTGGCAAACCCTGGGGCACGTTTGTAGAACTAAAGCAGCACTTAATCCTGAATTTTGATTTAATCCCAAACTTGGTGAAACAAATAATCTCTCTTTACCTGAAGATTTCTTGCAGCTAACACTACTCATTTCCAATCCAGTGTAGTTCTTCCTTTAGTCTCTATGGATTTTCTATTTTCCCAGCTGGAGCTCCTACTAGTTGTCATTTGAGATTCTTCCTCTTTGTGGACTCATTTGTGGCATAAAATGACATCTTGGGTCACGATCAGCAGTACCATCCATCCATTTATCCACCCACTCACCTCTCCACCATGCATTTTCCAATCATCCACCATCCATTCATCCATCCTTCCATAAATATAGCCTACATCCATTCATTCACCTCTTCATCTGCCCATCCATTCATCCATTTTTCCATTCATTTTTATCAGAAATAAAACAAATGAGGAAAAGAATAAAATATACCAAGAATATGGTATATATTTACTTATCCATCTATCCATCCATCCAGTAAACATCATAAAATATCTGCCCTCATAAAGCCTAAATGTCAGGAATAGACCATGACTCTTGTTTGATTACAAAGTTATAAATAGGTAGGCATCTTACTTCAGTGGGTAGAATGAAGCACATATTTTAAAAAGTAGATTAATCATAGTGGTATTTTTATTTCCTAGGGCTTCTGTGAGAATTCAAGATAAAACACTGAACAGTATTGCCCAGAGTTGTCTGAAGAAAGATGCCAGGGGAACAAAAGAACACCACAATTAATGCTCTCAGTAACTTACAATTATGGCCCTAAAGCAAAAACCAAAGCTGATAATGCAAGTCCAGGCTACTAAATTTTCCATAATGATCCTCCAGGGAGGAAGGAATGGAAGCAAAGTTGTGCCAAAAATGATTTATTCTAAATAAAAAAAAGAAAATAGTTTTTGGCTGTGAAGGTTTCTCTCTGTCTGTCCCAAGGAATGGTGATGGTTGGCCATTTTTGGTTGACAGGAAGAAACTGATGCAAGCTGCTGAATTTACAAGTCACTTTTTAAAATAAGTTTTACAGCGCAGGGAATTGGAGTAGTTTGTCTGCTATTCATGGTCACTGTTGAAACTTGGATCCTTATAAATACTGGGAAAAGATGGGGAAATGAGGTAGGTTTTTAGGCTCAGATTCAGGAATGAAATCTACCCAGACTCTGGATGTAATGTCTGATAGGAAATAGAGTATTCCCTTGCTACTTGTGGAAATGCCACTTGATAATGAGTTTTGACCCAATTTCTTTCCTCGTAGCAGCATAATAATTTAAATCACCAGGGACACATTCTGCCACCTTTTAAAAAAAAGTTATGCTCCTTGACTAAACAAGGATAGCCCCCCTTAATCTGACCTAATCTTATGCAGCATCCCATTCTCACAGTGTATTTTACTTAGGATTTTAGTGGTCTTGACTCTCAAAATATTAACCTTTAGACCAATTGTCTTTTAGGGTTTCCTGGGGCATATTCCTGGATATGATACATAGTCATGAAAATTCTGTTAACGTATTATTTGCAGACCATTTGTATACGTTCTCCTAGATTGATCGCCCACCCCCTTCAGGGTACTTTCCACTTAAAATGTGATCAATGGTATTATTCTTAAGGCCATTATTTCCTAACTGAAATTTGTTGAAGTTTTCATTCATCCATTCATTTTTATTTTTATTTTTGTTTTCCCAAATAGCAGAGACAGATACAGCACAGAAACTAAATATCTTCACCGATTTGTGTTTTTTATAAGCTGTTTTTTCAGAATGTGCATTGAGATTCCCATTTACGAGAGGATGGCAAGGTGAAATTGTGTGAACAGTCTCCAGTTTCAATATGGATTCATTTGGAAGAAAGAATTGGAAATGACAAAAAGAGTACAAATGGGGAATGTTATCAGAACCAGTGGATCCAGTGACAAATGGTAGGATCTAAAGCCACGTGAGAGTTTAGTACTGGTGCTAATTCTTATTACCTTTGCGAGTAACGAAGTCTCAACCGCTCTGAGCCTCCTTTTCCTTATCTGTAAAATAAAAGTGATAACGAAATGGGGTTGGAAAAACCACAGAAATCTTCCCAGTTTGCAGATGCATAAGGGTGATGAATCAGATTGCTTTCACGTTGGTTGATTACCAAAGCAGCAAAAGAGCAGAGCAAAGGATAGATCCCGATATTCAGAACACAAATGAGAGGAGCTAGGTCTCCGATGTCGTGCCCTTGGTCCCCAGGGAAACCTGCAAAAATTAGAGGTCCCACCTGTCTACACCATGTGAGGAATCCCTCCTCCCACTCAGGCTAGCAGTGTGGGCGACCCACCTGAGAAACACCACTGTCATCTTGGTTCCCTAGCTCTTTCAGAAACACCACTGTCATCTTGGTTCCCTAGCTCTTTCTGGACTACTCAACTGTTGTGTCTTTCCTTTTTGCTTCCTGCCTAGTGGGCGTCAGCATTGCCTAGAGTTCCTCCTGCCTCTTTCTGCTCCTCTCCTTTTTCGTGATCTCCTTTGGATGATCTGACACCATTTGACAAACTCCTGTTTCCACATGGCGTCCACTGCCACCTACACCCAGAAAATACTCAAATTGGTCTCCAGCCTCAATCTCCAGCCTTAACCTCCTACTGGACACCTCTACTTGACTACCCCACAGGCAACCTGAAATTACTCAGCCCAAACTCCGTCCTCTACAGACATGTTCTCTTTTAGTGAATGGAGCCCTCAGCTCCTCATTCTTCGAAGCTGGAATTTGGGAGATCGCCCTACGTTCCTTGCCACTCTGTCCTGGGAGAACAGGCTCCCTCTGTTTCCACACTGACTCTACTCCAGTTACCCCTCTAGTGCTCCAGTAGTCATCTTCATCATATTCAAATTAAATGATATGATTTCTTTGTCTGAAATGCTACTATGACTCTCCACTGCCCTAACGTGAGAGTCCAGGTTTCTTTGTAGGATCCATCAGACCCTCCATGGTTGGGCTGCTGCCTCCTGTCTTGTCATTGTTCCCTGGCATACTTGTGGGCCACAAATGCTCACTTCATGACCAGGAACCCAGGGCCCTGGGCTCAGCAGTTTCTCTCTCACTTCTGAGCCTTTATTCCCCCACTCTCTCTGGCATAAATGGTTTTCTCTCTTTTATCCACATGATAAACGTTTTCTTGTCTTCAAATCTCACCTCAGGGTCTCTTTCTTATTTTCTAGACTCTCCTTGGCTGGACTTTCTGTTTTCCTACAGCGCTCTTGAAATACTTCCTTCAAAGCATTTGTAGAAGTCTATGCTGTCGTGTAGGTGCTGGTTCATTTTTCTCCCTCTCTCCATGGACCTTCAGTGAGCACTCTGACAGCAGGAACTCTTCTTTAATTCATACCTAACCCCGCGCATATTGCCTGGCACAAAGTAGGAACTAAATAATGCTTTTCTGGAAAAAAAAAGTCAATGTATTGAATAAAAGATCATCCTGAGACATCGCTTGCCTTGCTGTTTTGCAACTGTGTCCTTCACATTTTGTTTGTTATAAAGTGGTGCACCCAGCTACATTGCAAATTCGGTGAGAAATAATCCTGGGTTGTGATTCTTCATATGCCCTCATCATGAGAAAAGTAGGTCCTCCATTTCTCTCTCTCTCTCTCTTTTTTTAAAGCTTTTTCTTTTTTTAAAAAAAATAAATTTATTTATTTTATTTATTTATTTTTGCCTGCATTGGGTCTTCGTTGCTGCGTGCAGGCTTTCTCTAGTTGTGGCGAGCAGGAGTTACTCTTCGTTGTTGTGCATGGGCTTCTCATTGCGGTGGCTTCTCTTGTTGCAGAGCAGGGGCTCTAGGTGCACAGGCTTCAGTAGTTGTGGCACGAGGGCTCAGTAGTTGTGGCTTGTGAGCTCTAGAGCGCAGGCTCAGTAGTTGTGGCACACGGGCTTAGTTGCTCTGAGGCATGTGGGATCTTCCCGGACCAGGGCTCGAACCCGTGTCCCCTACATTGGCACGCAGATTCTTAACCAGTGCACCACCAGGGAAGCCCCCATTTTTCTTTTGAAGAATGAATGAATGTTAGGTGACTGAGATGGATGCAAACAGACAAAATCATGAGCTGGTCTGAAGCTTCAACAATCCATTGTCAGTCTCCAGTCCCACTGCTGCAGAGAGGCTACCTTAGAAGGAATTTTCTCTATTTATCCTGCAGCTCACCCGCTGCTGCAGCTGCAGTAGAATATGAGTAGTAGATAGAGTAACCGACAGGCTCAGACAGTGGACAATAAACATAGGAGCGGGAGAAACAGAAGTACAGGCTAGTGTGGGCTTTGGTTAATCCATCACGGACTATAAAGAAAACGTTTGAAGCAACATCATTTCCGGAGAGGTAGTGGAGCATCAGTGAAGGGAGGTGGGTCAATCAGGCTTTACTTGGCTCAGTTGGAGCAAGTTGTTGAGAGGATGGTGAGAGGGAAGACCACCCTTTGGTCTGAGTCCTGCAGGAAGCTGCGGGAGCCGTTACCTAGAGCACAGACAACGCAGATAATTCACACGGTGGGAACTGTTTTCCTAGATCTTTTAAAGCACAATTAGGTGGATCTGAAATAAATTTGAAACTCTCACAATACCTTGACATCAGCGAACCATGAATAAATAAAATTACAAAATCAAAATTCAATTCAAAAGGATTCCATGTGATGATGCCTTTTTCAATAAACGCTGCAGAAAGAAAACTGTGTGATAAACCGTGTCGTTTCAATTTTCTCCTCAGGGCTTTTTAGATCTGTGTGCTTTTATGTAGAAAAATGTGATTAAAACAAAAAAGCTCTACCGCCATGACTCCTGAACCCCTGGTAGGTGTTCATGGTGGGAGTAGGCATGGAGGTGCCTCTGGGGACCCGGGCTAGGCTGGCTGCATTTCCTGATGATGTTTCCTGGAGCTGGAAAGACTGTCACTCTCTGCTCCTTCAAAGGACTGTCAATTGTATTAGATTCTCCCTCCGGGAATTGTTCCTTTGGGTTAAGGTATATTTCTAGGAAGTTTAAGTTAAATCACAAATACATTAGCAGGTAAAAGTCACATGTTAATCCAATTACAGGCATAAAGACTTTAATGCAAATTTTCCTAAAACACATTTCACAGAATATTATTTTTGAGAAATTATGCAAACAAAGAGGTCTACAGTCAGATGAGCGTGGCAAACACTGGGTTAAATAGAAACAAATTCTTCTCCCCCGTTTTCCTCCTCGCCCTCCTCCTCCATCTCTTTTTCTTCTATTTTTAACTATGAATTTCCCCAAAGCTTTAATATGTGTAGAGTGAATTCCCAAGAAGGGAATATAGTCAACCAAGTTTGCAAAACTTATTTGAACTTGAAAAGCTGTTTATGTGTACGTTTAGAGAAACAGTTTGGAAAATTCTGTTTTGTAACAATTAGGTTGCCACATCAGGAAACTGAGAGAGCAGAGGTGGGAAAGCAAGCCTCTGATTTCAAGCGATGGAGGGGCCGCACTCATGGAGCTCAGAGTGGGGACCTGAGTGCTTCTAAAACAGAAGGTACACGGGAGGGGGGCGTAGGTAGAGTTCAGAGGGCAAAAAGGGAAGCCTCCCAAGGGAAGTCAGGGGAAGGACGGGTCAAAGGAAACAAGGGTTATGTATTTGTTCTGAACTCCAGTTCAGATCTGGTTTTGAGCTCAACTCAGTAACTGCATGAGAAATCAGCAGCAGACCTGGTTAAGGATGAGTTTGGATCTTCTCCAAATTGACTGGCTCTCTTGGTTGTTTTTAGGCCCAGGGTGACTTCCTCTGGTTCTCTTAGGCTGGCTTTGGGTTCTGAATGTTGCCTCCTGGATTACAGGCTGGGAAGAAGACAGGCCGGTGGGATGACAAAATGAAAAGATCATGAGTTTGGGCTTTGGAAAGGACAGGTTCTGAATCCCAGACATGTGCTTTAGTCTGAGCATGGCCACGCACCTAAGAAATGATCTTGCTCAATAATTTTAACTCTCTTGCCTCAGTTTTTTTTTTCTTTGTGAAATGTGAACACAGTGGTCCCTCAGTATCTACAGGTATTGGTTCCAGTACCCCCAGAGGATACCAAGATCTGAGGATGCTTAAGTCCCTTACACAAAATGGTGGGGTATTTGCAAGTAACCTATGCAATCCTCCTGAGTACTTTAAATTATCCCTAGATTACTTAATAATACCTAATACAGTGTAAATGGTATGTAAATGGTTGCCGGTATAGGGCAAACTCAAGTTTTACTTCTTGGAAATTTCCGGAATTAAAAAATTTTTTTTTCGATCTTTGGTTGGTTGAATCTGTGGATGTGGAATCCGTGGACTGTATATAGGCAGACTTTGGAGATATTACCCTTTTGACTCCAGACCACAACAATAAAGCAACTATCACAGTAAAGGAATATTGCAATAAAGTGAGTCACACAAAATTTTTGGTTCCCTAATGCACATAAAAGTTATGTTTACACTATACTGTAGTCTATTAAGTGTGCAATGGCCTTATTTCAAATGTACGTATCTTTTTAAACTTAATTTTTATTGGAGTACACTTGATTTATAATGTATTAGTTTCTGCTGTACAGCAAAGTGAATCAGTTATACATATATATATATATATATATATATATATATATATATATATATATATATATATATGTAACTTTCCAAGCAACTTTCTTGGAACCTTGGAACTAAGCCAAACTGAGCATAGTCCTTCTAGCATCTGATCTTTGATTGGCCAACCCATGAGCAAAGGCTTAGGGTTCTATATTAATAATGAAGAAGATGGATTGTAATAATAATTGAGTTTCTTATTTTGAGCAATTCAGCCTGCTCATTCCAAGCCCCTCAACCATTTTTTAAAAAAGTACAAGGATGAGAGCCAAAATTAGGATTTAGGCTAACTCTTCCCACTCTTTTATTCCCAGTCTCTGGATACTGTTGTTTAAGTCCTACACATGCCCATTAGATTCAGTCTCTCCACCCTCACTGCTACGTTTCCAATTATTTTCATCGCACTCTCATCTCTCTGCTTTCAGCCTCATTCCTTTCCGTTTCACCCTGCTCACCATTACCAAGACCATCTTCCAAAGACACCCCTTTCATTTTGTCATGCCTCTCAGGAACCTACAGCCCACTGTATTCAGTCTCATCTCTCTGGCTGCTTTTTGAGGCTTTCTGTATTTGGTGCTTGTCTTAGCCAGCTTGGGCTGCTATGACAAACTACCATAGATGGTGCCGCTTAATCAAGTGAAATTTATTGCTAATGGTTCTGAAGGCTGGGAAGTCCAAGATCAAGGGTGCCAGCAAGGTAGGTTTTTATTCTACGGTCTCTTCTCTTGGCTTGTAGGAGGCCTTATCTCTCTGAGTGTACTCAAGACCTCTTAATTATTCCCGAATTCTTTTTCTTTTGAATTTTCTTTTATTATTTTTTTATATAGCAGGTTCTTATTAGTTATCTATTTTATACATATTAGTGTATACAAGTCACTCCCAATCTCCCAATTCATCCTCCCCCCCCTCGCTTTTCCCCCTTGGTGTCCATACGTTTGTTCTCTACATCTGCGTCTCTATTTCTGCCTTGCAAACCAGTTCACCTGTACCATTTTTCTAGATTCCACATATAGACATTAATACGTGATATTTGTTTTTCTCTTTCTGACTTACTTCACTCTGTATGACATTCTCTAGGTCCATCCACGTCTCTACAAATGACCAAATTTCGTTCCTTTTTTATGGCTGAGTAATATTCCATTGTATATATGTACCCTAATTCTTTTATAATATTAGTGACTCTCCTTACAAAGCTCTAATCCTATCAGACCAGGGCCCTGCCCTCATGACCTCTTCTAACCCTACTTATCTCCTAAAGACTCCATCTCCAAATACTATTACACTGGGAGTCAGGGATTCAACAAATTTGGGGAGGACACAAATACTCTGTCCACAACAGTACTCTTACTCATTTCTGTCCTCCTGGGTGCCCATCCTCAGCTCCAGTGTTCCCACCACGAGCACCCCTTCCCCATGCTGTGACTGTCACTGCTTTTGCATCTGCTGCCCTCCAGCCTCACTTCTCCCCCAACCTCCTTCCTACTCCTGTCACCCAGAAGACTTTCTTCCTCCCTTGTACTTTCTCAAATTAGACTGATCCTCAAGGCCCACCTCAAATTACACCTGCTCCAAAGAACCCATTTCTAATCTTCTTAGATTCAATTCTATCCCCTTGCTATGAACCCTTACAGCTATAGTCCCACCATATTTTAACGGTTATTCTCTACTTCTTTTATAATGTTAGTGAAATACCTTATTGGGATTTATACTCTGTAGGGTACTTTTATGTCTACAGTCTCATGTGAGTCTCTCAAAAACCCAGTGAGGTAGAAATTAGCATAGTTTCTATTTTACACATAAGAAAATTGAGGCTCCATGAGGTGAAATGGCTTAGAAAGCTAATAAGTCTGGATTCCAATGTTGTTTTCTGCCTCTGACATTCATGATCCATCTACTCATTCCTCACTCCATTTCATGAATCTTCTTTCTAAATTATTTTAATTTAGGTTTTCTAGTGCTTTAATGTGTCTCTGTAGGCTAAAGTTAATTCTTTCTTGGGGAAAGAAACAAATACAGTGCATTTCCATGAAGGAATTCAGAGTTTATTCCATTTGAGTTTCTTCCCACTAAATCATACACTAGTTAATCCTGTGAGAAATAGTAGTCTCTCCATTTAATAAATGAAGAAACAGACAGAAACAAGGACATAATTTCTGCCTTCTATCTGCTGGATTAAGCAATTCCTCTTTATTTTTTTCCAAGTAAAAAGTGTTAATGAGAAGCCCTTGGTAAAGATAACACATTTATTCTACAAAGCCATCTATCATTTTTGTTTTTGTTGCAACTGCAATGTGTACATCCAACTTCTTTAGTGTCTGATCTCAGAATATTTTGGCCTCCTACACAGAAGATGAACTCCGAGCTTACAGCTGTTAGGCGGGGGTGAGGGAGTGTGAAATAATTTAATAGTGGAAACCTACCAATCACACTTGACCCCAATCTGTCCAGACGTTAGTGCAAAGAAACCACTTACACATTCTTTTAGAGTGATACCAAATCAGAAACATTTAATAGGCCCTGAAAAAGCCAAGTTAAGAATCAAGTTCCAACATGTAGAGGTGTGATATCTCCAACCAGAGCCAAGTTAGAAAAGAGTCAGCCCTTTAAATGGCCAAATTAAACAAGACACAGTTGAGGGCAACTCATCCTTCCTGGCCCTTATAAACCTACACATGGGAACTTTTTGAAAATGAAGTTAACAATGTGTCTTATTTTGTTTGGCCATTTAATGGGCTCACCCTTTAGGAATTTGGCTCTGACTGGGGAGATCACACTTTTATGTGTCTGACCTCGTCACTCAAGTCTCCTTTTTTTTGTGTGTATACATAGAATTTAAAAAATCAGTTATGGTGTTAGATTATTAAGTTTAGTAAGAGTGAAAGATCAAAAAATATAAAAAAAGAACAGAATGTGCTGAAGGTAATGTAATTAGATGATCGAGGACACGCTGTTTTCTGTCTGGTCTACTTTACATGTAAGGGCTGAGTTAATTAGTACTGGTTAAGATCAACAGTGAAGCCACTTGATTGGGGCAAGGTGGACGTGGTGTTCCTGAACCCAGCCTCACCGACTCAGAAGCAGGATGCTTGAGAGGGGATAGCTGAGGACATGCACACAAAAAGGCATGTGTTGAGAGTCACACGGTAAACAGAGGATATAGTTAAGTCCAAAGACGATTCCCATCCAACTTCTCGCAGAGTTTGAAGCCAACAGATTGTGTGTCATGACTCAAAAGCTGCATTTCCTGGGACTGGTTGCAGAGGTAGGGCATAGGATGTTAAGAACTTGAAAAAAATTGCTTTCACGGGTCTTTTCCTCCTAAGACCGTCTGTGTCTTACCTGTCAGCAAACTTCCCCTGGTTGGAAGCTGTAAATTTAAACAGCTACTCGCCAGTACAGTGTTGGCTGCATAGATTAGCAAGGAAAAAATTCATGGCATTTGATTAACTTGTACGTTTGTATTGCAATGTCATAAAGATGGCATCTCTGCTGAAATCCCTTCAGCACCCAATTCTGAATCACTGTCTCAAGTGACCACGTATTGAGATACACTTAGACAGAAAACTATATTTTGGGGCCAATAACCAAACAATGATTCTTTCCCATTCCTTTAATAAGGAATTCAATGGAAAGGAACATCAAGTTTAATAAGTTAAGCTATATACACACACATATATATATTATATATATTTATATAATATATATTATATAAATAATATTCTGTTTTCTCAGTTTAGGTCCTGCAAACTGCTATTTTCCCTTTTAACATTCATGTTCCTCAGCATTGCTGTGCCTACATGAGAAAAAGCCTCAACCACTTATCATGCTTTGACTTAAGGTCTTATCGTGGGGTTGATTCTGACACAAAACGGGTGAAATAATATTTTCTATTGTCAGATATTAGGCAAGAGTCAATGCTCTGAGCTCAGGAGAGATATGTTAAAAAGATGCGTTCTCATCCTTGCTCAGCCCTCTGACTGTTGTGTAGTTGAGGGTAATTCTCTTAAAATTTTGATGGTGCCTTGTATTTGGCAGTTTCATGCTGAGGTCAATGTTGGCTTCTTTTCCAGCTTCTCTATGGTTCTGTGCTAGGTCAATCTCAGGATTCTGGCTTAATTTGAGAAGTTTCTATGGGCCTCCACCATTTCTGGCCAAGGAGACCTTTGGGAGTCCAACTTAGAACTGTAACTGCTTTGCTGATCTACATCCATTGGGTGACTAACATGGAAATCTAGTTTTCTCTGTGCAAATTTCCTGGATCTGTCTATTCATTACTGAAATTTCTGGATAAAAGACACCATTTATGATTTGACCAGTCATTGTGTGTGTGTGTGTGTGTTTTCTTAGAAAACTGGCGCTAACTTGTTAAGCATCTCTTCTATTCGTCTTAGTCTACGTTTCCCAGGACTCACTTCTAAAAATCAAAGGCCCCTTTGAAGTGGCTCATACTAGTACATGACTAAACCTTTACTTTTCTCTTTACGCAAACCCCACACATTTTTTTTAAGTATCTCTAATGGTCTTTATAACTTTGTAATTGGTTTCTCTTCATAACAAAACTGTCGATGTGCCAAAATGTACACTAATAGAGATTGATGGTATATTGGAAAGACTCTTCATGCAGAGAGATGAGAAATTGAAGGAAATTTTATGCATTCATTAGATATTAATTATACAGCTGCTCTGTGCAAGGTGCATAGTAAATGCATATTTACACTTATATTTTAGAATAATCTAGATACTGTATGAGATTGAGTTGAATGTCCTTTATTCGAGTGAACATCGTGACTGAAACTCGGCGTAAAAGGATTTTCTAGAAGAAATGGTTCTATTTGATTGAATTTGAGAAAAGCAGTCTCAATTTGAGAGACACAGAGTAGAAAAAAGTATTTTCCAAGGAGGGAGAGGATAGCAAAAAATAGTGGAATAAAAGTTTAAAAGGGCTAAATCGAGTATGCATTTATAACACAGAGCCTATGACTAACTTATTTTAGCTCAGATAATATATTTCATGGCTTGAAAGTGTGCGGGGGGTTACATAATGAAGTTGGAGAGGTGCTCTTATGGAAGACCTTTAAAGACCATGGCTAGGAAGTTAATTTGACCGTATCACATTGTTGAGAGGTTGATTTTAAACTCTTTCTTGTGTTCAGATGGATCTTCTGGAATGGTAACGTTTCTCTCTTTGATTTGCTAATCAGATCATCTTAATTACAAATTGCAAATACAAAAGACAATATATGGGATCCTAAAGCAAGGAAATTGATCTACTCCCAATGCCGAGCACAATACCTGTAAGACAAGGTTTGCACAAGAGATAAGTGATGCTCCGATGAATGAGAGGTCCAGAGTCAGCTCACTTGCTGGGCACGTGCCTCATCGCACACACTCACGGTTGATTGGCAATGCCTCTTTTACTGAATAATGACTACTTTTTATATTTCGAAACCTCACTCTTAATAAATTCACAGAAACTCAGAAACTTTTCTAAATAGAAACAGTCCATCTGAGCGGTGGTAAACAAGATGTTGAAGTCTGCAAAATGGAAAACAAATTATGCAGAGGAATTGTGTGCAATGACTTAGAAAAAAGAAAAAGGACACTTTTTAACCCACTCCTGCTTCTTTAATTGTTTTGGCATGTGAGAATCAGGGAGTCACGCAGGTAAGCAAATGTCAGGTTTCCAGAAGCCTGCCACTTGGAGGCTCAGATCCATTTTTGCTGTAGCTCCATGCTGCAGCCAAGCCGCAATAGCACAAAGCAAGTACGTGTTGTTATGTGTGAAATGACTGAAGGTGGTTTTGAACTTTTCACTGAAGTGAGTGTCATGGGTTAAAGACTTCCACCAAGACTGCAATGAACCACAAAACCGTCTCTAGAATTCAGCCTATGGCTCCTAACTGAGGTTGGATACCCCTAGAGGATTACAAAGTGATATTTAACAGCAAAGGCTTTTGCAGTATCATTTGTTTGGGTTATTAAGAGTGAACATATATATTATAAATGTTTCCTTTTTTTTATTGCCTTCCCATACTTTTATGACTTTGGAAGGAAAACTTCAGAAAAATACTGTGATAAGAGTCAGTAAATTTTCTGCAGACAGTTTAATGGGATAGTTAAAATTTCTTAAATAAAGCATTGTCTCTCACCGCAGACATGGCCGTTCTCCCAGTTATAGATGGAAGGAGACTGCTAAAAGCACCACAACCCTGGGAATACCCAAAACAGTACCGAAAATCACTGATGCTGTTATGTTTCACAGATGCAGCTGCTGAGGCTGGTGGAGGATAAATAACAACCCCCAGGTCACATGGCACTGGTAGTAAGTGACAGAACCATACTTAGATTCCAGATGCTCGAACTCTAAAGCACTATGTTACATTTATTAAACAGATACTTCCAGAGTTCCCAGTTATTTCTTAGTCTGTATATGATACTGCTCATATTGGTGGTTGAATCGTACAATATCAGACGTAGCTCTGCTCTTAAGATACTTCTCCTATTGTCAGGAGAGATAAGACGTGTTTCCACAAAAACTCACCAAAATAGAAGGCAGTAAACAAGATGTGAAGACTTAAGAGGTAGGCATTTTAAACAAGGTAGGCTCATGTTTTGCACCCCAATCACTTGTCTTTTTTTTTTTTTTTTTTTTTTCTTTTTGCGGTACACGGGCCTCTCACTGCTGCGGCCTCTCCCGTTGCAGAGCACAGGCTCCGGACGCACAGGCTCAGCGGCCATGGCTCATGGGCCCAGCCGCTCCGCGGCACGCAGGATCCTCCCGGACCGGGGCACGAACCCGCGCCCCCCGCATCCGCAGGCGGACCCTCAACCACTGCGCCACCAGGGAAGCCCCCACCACTTGTCTTTTGAAGCATAAAACATGATATTGATAAAAGAAATGTTCACATATTGAAGTATGGGGAAGTCTTTCTGGCTTATACATGAGTTAACTTGAATTTTTGCTAACTAAAACAGCCTGTCTGTGGCCTATCAAATGTACATTGTACATCTGCTGGAATTATTAAAGGAAAGGGCTCATTGACCAGAGGTAAAAAATGTCCATGTTAAAAATGAAGATCAAATGCCTTCCTTCCTGGGATGCCAAGGCTGGGACTCCTTCGATGATTACTCCCTTCCCAGGGGCCAAGGCCATCCTGACTCACTGTGTAGGTGCTTATCTGTTTTGTTGAAACCTTGAAGGAATGTATCTCTGACTTGTTTGGTGTTATTTGTTCTGACAAGACTTAAAACTGTGTTGAAACCGTGCTTCCCTGGAGCAGTTCCTCAGAGTTATATGAGAGGCTGACTTCCAGGATGTAGTCCTCAGCTTGGCTGAAATAAAACTTCTGTCTGACTATTCCTATTATAGATTGTTGACTGATTATTTTTGTCAGCAGTATCATTCCAACAGGACAGGCAAACCTATTTGAGGAGGGAAGATACAGGATTTGTATGAATGTTGCAGCTCTGCTGCATTTCTGAAGACCCTGATGTGATCAGGGAGGACTCCACAGAGGAGGTGAGACTCGAGTGGAACCTCCAAGGATTACAAAACTTGGATATCTGGAGAGGTGAGAGGAAGGTGTCAGAGGCTACAGAAATGGTTCACATTAAGGTGTGGAGTCAAGTGTATATAAGGAGTGATGGTAAAATATTGAAGAGGGTCGGCCTTATTGGAGAATAAGTTTTCTGGGGAAGGGATGCCAGATAAGACTAGAAACTTCTAATGACCCACGGTGAGCACCTGGTAGGAAGAGGAAGCAGAATGCAGGGGGAGGAGAAGATGCACAATTCACCTCACAGAATGGCCTGGGGTTGCTCTGTTTACATATTAGTCATTTTGTCTAGAATCTTTCCCCTGAAACTCTTATTATTAAGCAACAAAGCTAAATGAATACTGAAATAATTATCTGAAAAAACAAGGGATAAAGATTGCAGAATTATTTCCATAAACAGCAGGATATTTCCTAAGGCCAAAAAATGTGAGTTATTTCCTTTATTATTTTTAATACTTTACTAAATGCCTGCTAGTCCTTGGAGGGTCAAAAATAAACTCTTCAGTTATTCTTCTTATCTTTGAAATTTATCTGATAAGAGCATTTTCAACTTTTGAGTTGTAGGAACAACATCCTTAATAAAATTATATGGTACTTTCTTTGATATCTGATTTCTGTTTCTGTTTATTCTCGGTCTTTTGACTTTACTATTACTGGATGTTTTTAAAAAACAGGTTGTACAGTTTGTTATTCTTCAGCAATAGAAAACCATCACATTAAATAAATTTCTCTAGATAGTTATTCCACAGCAGCAGGAATAAGTTTATATATATATATATATATATATATATATATATATATATATATATATATATATATATATATATATATATTTCCCATTTCATCCTACTGCTAATAAATAGTAAGTTAATTTGGGCATTTCAGAAAGCAATAATAAAAACAATAAAATATTCTGCTTCTAATTCTGATTTTCTTTTCCTTTTCTCAGTTTCATGGCTGTAGATGGAAGCCTTTAGGAAGTTCTACTTATAAAGGTCTCTTGAGTTATATGCTCCGTATTAATTAACTGGCGTAGAACATGTGGTTTCCTTGCCTTTCAGGAGCCTATTATGTATAGTGTTTGTTTTTTTTTTTTTTTTTTTTTGCTTTAAAGTTTGTTTCCTTTTTATTCTTTGCAGGAAGTATACAAAGGTAAAATGAAGCCTGTTGAGAGTTAAAGAAATGCATAGCCCTTTAAATCATCATAGTCAGTTGAGCAAAGACCTTAAGACATAGCATCTGTCTTCCAAGATTATGTAAATCTAGCTGAAGAAAAAAGACATAGGGGAAAGAAATAGTGAAATGTCATTGCAGATAGAATGCCAAAATTTATCACTATTGTATAGGGGATGTTATAGGAATTCCGAGAAGATGGACAGCTAGTGAGGGGCACAAGTCATTCTAGACATCTATTCATGGAGGTTTGGGGCGAAGTTTGCATGTATAAAGAGGGATGGATGCTTTTTTTTTTTTTTTTTTTTTTTTGCAGTACGCAGGCCTCTCACTGTTGTGGCCTCTCCCATTGTGGAGCACAGGCTCTGGACGCGCAGGCTCAGCGGCCATGGCTCACAGGCCCAGCCGCTCCGCAACATGTGGGATCCTCTCAGACCGGGACACGAACCCACGTTCCCTGCATCGGCAGGCACACCCTCAACCACTGAGCCACCAGGGAAGCCCGGATGGGTGCTTTTTAAAGCCAGAGAAACTTGATTCTGGCCCGCTTAGGGAAAGCTACTTGGGATGATGGGGTAGTTTAGAAATAGTAGACAAAAGTTGGAGTCAGATTGTAGACTACAATGAACTAAAGATCTAAGGCACTTTATATAATAGAGCATTTATTCATGAATCCATTCTTCCATTCATTCATTGAACAAATCGTAGTCGACTCTTAATATTTGTAGGAGATGCTGTCAAAGCCTGGGTGGACGGGAATTTGGTGGGAAGAGAAACTGGAGGAAGGGAAACCAAGAGGCTAATGAACTTGTCCAGATATGAGAAAATGAGGGGCAATATTGGAGTAAGGAGATGAAAGCAAGGAGGAGGGGTTGGATTTAGGAGGTTTTTGAATTCATACTGGACCTGTCATTTTAACTGGTTGGCTATAGGAGATAAAGGAAAGGGAAGAGGAGAAGGTGGCTCCAGATTTTCAAGCTGGGCTGACTTGGAGAATGCTATTGATAGAAAAAATGAAATTAAGTTAAGTGGATACAACGTTGGTACAAAGAGGATAGATGTTATTTTAAAGTAGCAATGCCCTGCATGCAATTAGAGTTACAGGGCTAGAGCTGAAATGAGAGATCAAGGCTGGATATATGTCATTAACAGTGTAAAGTTAAACCATTAATTCTATTTTAATGTGACGCATTATAGTTGGCTCTCCGTATCTGCAGGTTCCATATCCAAGGACTCAAGCAACCTTAGATGAAAAGTATTCAGAAAAAAAAATTCTAGAAAGTTCCAAAAAGCAAAACTTGAATTGGCTGCACATCAGCAACTATTAACATAGCATTTACATTGTATTTACAACTATTAGCATAGCATTTACATTGTACTAGGTATTATAGATAATCTAGAGATGACTTAAAGTATAGGGGAGGATGTGCATAGATTATATGCAAATACTACCACATTTTATATGAGACGAGCATCCTGAGTTTGGTATCTCTGGGGGTTTTGGATATCCACATATCCTATGGATATCAAGGGCTGACTGTACTTATACTGTAGTTGAAGAGCATAGAGCCAAGAACTAAATAATGGAGATGGTCACAGATGGTATAAGGGATTATTGAAAGATGAGAAGAATTATAAGGAGATTTATAATTGGAAGAAAATAGGAGAAGAAAAATGTTTCACGTGTCAATATTTTAAACAATAGATTTTCATACTTCTGCTTAACAAATATCATTGAGCCCCTATTATGAGCTAGGCACTATATTAGATGCCAAGGTTATGTAGGATTGAGTATAAATGTCCCTGACCACATGGAAGTTATATATTGGTGGTGGGGGGGAATGCAAGAGAGGTTGAAATACTCTCATGCTGTGTGATACAACATTGCACAGAACTGCTGTGCAATATGTGATTAAGCTTCAAAGTATGGGTGTAATCCCCCAATAGTATAAAAGATATTTTTAAATGGAACATTTTTCTTCTTAGGTTTATGATTCAGTAATCCCAATAACAATAAAATAGAGTTATAAAAAAAGAGATAAGATGGAGTGTGGAAGGAACAGAACTTTAGGTAAATGACAGATGTACATCGTCATCATCTGATATCACACAGTGTTTTTACAAGTCTATAAAATGCTCAAGTCCTTGAAGAAGGGAGTTGTAGAAGAGGTGGGGCAGGGTCCTTAAGGCACGTTCTCTCAGGAAATGAAGCTGCTGAGTAGATGTTAATTGCTAGACATGGCCTTTTCTGAATTGTCAGAAATGAGTGCAATAAACAAAGGCAAGCAAGGTTCAGAAGGCGGCCAACACACGCTAACGTTATAGTCAAAGGTCTCTCCTTTGCAAAGATGCATTCTACCTTTGCAAGCATAGGGCTGTTTCTCATGGAAAACATCTTCCCTGTAAATATCAGGATCCTGTTTGTACTAATTAGACACATAAAACCTGTGTGAGTGCAAGAATACACACACACAGGCATAATCGCAGTGTGCCCTTTGGTAATTGCCCTCATCATTGAAGGTCTTTCCAAGGATTTTGTAATTCAGCAAAGTGTGAAGTGTGAGCCTTAGGTAAATGTCTGTGAGCCTGGAAACACTAGGTAGGAACAGGAAGGTGTAACTACAAGTGGGCTGCTGATACCTACGTGTGGAACCAATGTATATTTCATGAGTTATGAAATAATGTTATAGGACTAATGATTTTTTGAAACACAAGAATAAGAAAATTTTGGCCAGGTGGCATGAAAAAGGAATAAAGACACTTTGAGTGTTTTAAAGATCTATAGTACTTTAAAATAACTGTTATTCAATGAATATTCATCAAACCCTACCTATTTACGAGGCTTGGGGAAGGGGAAAGAAAACTAACCAAAGAAGCCTTTGGGAAGTGCCAAGTGATAGTGTAGATATAAAATCTATGGGTAGAGAATAATAAGGAGATCACCAAATCTGAAAATTAAATCATTTTCAGCATTTTGGTCGATGTGGTGTGTGCTATGTAAGATAAAATTATTATTATTTTTTAGAGATATCAGTTCATGCTGGACAAGTGATTCTATTCTCACCTCCTCAGGCTCTAAATCAATGGAGCCTGGATTTAGGAGAAGCCCCAAGCAGTGGACCTTGGCTGGTGGTCTGGGGGAAGCATCAGCTTTCAGTAAATTTCTCAGGTTCAACCATAGAATCTCCAGGTAAAGAAGAAAGAGATCAAAGTTTCTAAGGTGAATGGAGACTGGGGGTTGGAAATTTGGGAAGACATCATATAGGGAGCTTAGAGACCAAAGGTAACAAAATTCTTTATAATGTTGGTGATTCATTTATGGCCCTTTACATCATGAGAGTTAACACCTGGCTTATGAAGTTAATTGTATCATATCACTTCAGCATTTTGGAGAACATCATTTGCAAGGTCCATTAAAGATCCATGGCATAATGAATATGTTACTTTGTGATTCTAGCGAGGTCTAATGAATAAATATAACATTTAAGCATATTCCTAAGAACCTAGTCTAGATTCACTTGATAAACCAGATAAGCTCACTGTTAATGGGTTTGTTCTGGTTGGCTGAGTTAATAATGAGTGCTTAAAATTGCACCTAATGCATATTTACTCAATAAAAGAACCGTCTGAGTCATGACTGTATGTACAGTTGGAAACCCAATGTAATAAGTACGTATTTGAAATCTTTAAATGCTATACTACACATTAGAATTATATAATTTGAATTTTTGTTTTGTTTTTCTAATCCCATCCGATCACTGTAGGGTAGGACTTTTGTTTACATTAGAGCAAATGAATAGTGTAAATATACTTTAAAGAAATTTGCATGGTCTGGGAAGAATTAATAAAAATTATAATTGTGCTATGTAGTACAAAGTGAAATATTCCAACATATAGCTTGGCAGTAGCTACTTGGAAATAATATAAAATATTCCTAGTCCTTATATCTGTAACTTCCGTGTTTATTACTTTTAATTTTAAGTCTATGGGGAGATTCTTTTGGCTTGAAAATATGCAACATTTTCCATAATCTGATTCAGAGCCAATGTATTCAATGTCACAAATATGTACTGAGCTTCTTTTTTGATAAGAGATAGGCAAACTAAATGTTATAGTCATTGCCTTTACTGGGAATTCTCTGGTGGTCCAGGGGTTAGGACTCAGTGCTGTCACTGCCAGGGTCCTGGGCTCGATACCTGCTTGGGGAACTGCAAGCCTCGTGGTGAGTTCCCCCCCAAAAAATTCATTGCCTTTACAGAACTTGTCACCTTGTTGTGCCCCGAACAAAATTGTATTTGGAGAATCTTTGTCTTGACTGTCCCCCTACGACTTTCAGCCTCTTCTTGTCCACCATCACTGTGTCCTCAGATGTTAGTGTGGAAGGCTTATACCCAAGACAGCTCCACTTACAGTAATTACCAGGTCTATATATTAGGAATGTTTCTAGTTGCCAGTAATACCATGTCAGGGTAACATCAGCTTTAAAAAGTAGGTTTTATTCTTCTCAGATATCAGTAAGTCCGGAGGCAGGTGGATGGTGGCATTGGTTCAGTGGCTCAGCTGTCCTAGGGCTGGTGTCTGTGCGGGTCCCTGTTTATTCCCTCCTAGTCACTAGAGTGGCATCAGGCACCCATTTGTCTTGAAGGCAGAAGGATGTGGAAGAAGGAGCAATGCTGGATGCATTTGCTACCTCACAGCAACATCAACAAAATTACCAAAGGCTTTACTACAATCACCCTGGACATTTCTGCTGACATGTAATTGTCTAGAACTGTGGCATATGGCCACCTAGCTGTAAATAAAAGTGGGAGCAAGGCTTCCCTGGTGGCGCAGTGGTTGAGAGTCCGCTTGCCGATGCAGGGGACACGGGTTTGTGCCCCGGTCCGGGAAGATCCCACATGCCGCGGAGCGGCTGGGCCCGTGAGCCATGGCCGCTGAGCCTGCGCATCCGGAGCCTGTGATCCACAACGGGACAGGCCACAACAGTGAGAGGCCTGCGTACTGCAAAAAAAAAAAAAAAAAAAAGTGGGAGCATGATTTTTTAGTTGAGGGGGTGGATGGGAGAAGGGAATCGGAAATGGGTGTTGGGTTAACCAGACGATAGTGTTGGCCACACCTGGAAAGCCTGTGCTCCACTGGTTAGGAACAGAGACTTATGGGGACCTGCTGGGAAGAGAAAAGGCACAGACGGCAGAAGATGTTAAAACCAGTAGAGGCGTGTATTTCTCCCCCTCCAGCCACATTCACCCAGATCCGTATATTGACATGTGCGAACCCAGGTTATCCCTCGAGGCGATTCTTAATGTTTCTTTCTTTCCCTCTTGAGTTTACCTGGTTCTCACATATTATATACTAATAAAGAAATATACTGAAAAATCATCTCTCACTTCCATTTCCTTAAACAGTTTTCATGTTTCCATTTTCCTTTGGACCCGTATCATTTGCATGTACTTCAGTGTAAAGATAATTAAGTACTAATTTATTTTTTCACTTAACATTATTTCATAACCCTGTCCACCTTGCTGTTTCATTTTGTCCTTAATGAATATCTGTATTGTTCTTACTGATTCCTTTAAAGGGTAGACATTTAGTAGCCATTATAACGTTCCTTAGTTCCAAGAGACTACTTGCAAAAAAGTCATTAAATCCACAGTAGCAGAAGGATTGAATCATATTTGTTATTTTTGAAAAGCTATTCTTTTAAATTCTCCTGGTTTGAGAATGATGTAACCATGGTGACTTAAGAACTTTTATAATGAAGTCAACATCAATATAATTCAATATAATGAATGAACATCAGTAAGTCAGCTGAAAACCCTGCTGGTCCAACATGCAAGTAATCTTTGTATTTAAACATCCCAAGCCACTATTTTAATTTTGAATAATGATACTATCTTTTTTATTACTTCTTGCACTATATGTGTTTGTGCATGTGTGTGTGTGTGTGTGTGTGTGTGTGTTTGTGTCTGTATTATTTTATTTGCAGAAAAAACTATCTTTTTTCAGCTTCCCATACCACCTCTAAAACACTGACCAGGCTTTTAAATGCAATACTCAGCAAGTTAATAGATGGCTAGAACACTAGAATTAAAAAAAAGAAAACTAGATTTCATACCCCCCAAATAACTTTTAAAACCTTTGAATACCTTATACATTTTTAGGTGCTATTTGCCATTTGTCATCATAAGATAAAATAATTACAAATTCAATTTCTGACTATAGTTGCAAACACAATTTTGTAAATACTGAACTTTTTAAATTAAATTGTTACATCACTTTTAAATATATCCAATGGAATTTGCATACATCATAGGCATGATACCCATTGTCAATTAAAAAAAATCTGGACAAGTTCTGCCTTCAACTGACATTCAACCAAATGACTGGATAAATAAAATTTGGGGTATCCATGCAATAGAATATTATCTGGCCATTAAAAAGGAACAAAGTATTGGTACATGTGGAAGGTTGGATAAACCTTGAAAACATTATGCTAAGTGAAAGGAAACCATCATAAAAAAATCTAAATATTACCTGACTTAATTCATATGAAAATCTAGAATAAGGAAATCTATGGAGACAAAAAAGTAGATTAAGCGTTTGCTTATGGATGGGAGGGATGAAGGAATAGGTGGGTGACAGATAAAATGCATAATGTTTATTTTTGAAATGGTGAAATTGTTTCAAAATATGGAGATAATTTCACTGGTCTGTAAATACAGTAAAAATCATAAAACTGTATATTTTAAATGGATGAATTGTATGGTAAATAAATTATATCTCAACAAAGCTGTTTAAAAAGGAAAAAAAATATGGACAAGTTCTGCATTCATATTTGGGAATTTCACATTGTTTTTCTTTCTACTTGAATTTATATTTTAATTTCATTTCCACTGAAGAGTATTATTCTAATCTAATGAATTTGTGAAAACTGTGAGATTCCATGTACCTGTGGATGAATATGTTGTAGGTTAGCAATGTGGTCAACAGCACAGAATGTGGAGCTGGGTTTCTTGAGTTCAAGTTTTGCCACTTGCCAGCTGTGTGATATTGAGAAAGTTACTGAACTCTCTGTGCCTAAATTTCCTCCTTTGTAAAAGGGAGAAAATATTACTTGTGCCATAGGATTGCTGTGAAGACGAAATCAATTCACGTAGTATGGAAGTTAAAGAAAACCTGGAACACAATAGCACCAGGTAAACTTTTGTTGTTATTTTTAGACTGAGATAGGGATCAGCATCCACTTTGCTCCTTTTTTAAAAAAAAAATTAAAAGAAATGGATTTAAGTGCTGATCAACCTTGTTTCACATAAAGAGAGAGACAACAGTGAAAGGACTTTGGTATGTATTATTGTGCTCGAATCTGAACTCCTTCCAAGTTACCTGCCAAAGAAATCACAGCCGTCTATCAAGGAAACTATGCAAGACTGACAACTTGACCCGAACCTCTCAGTTTTGTTGAAAGCAAAGAATTGGAAATACCTGGTTTTCAAAATGTCTCTGGAACTTGTGCTATTCACTGTTTCAATTTCTAGGAAATAGACTGCAGAAATCTTGACTAGCCTTATCGAATAGCTCTTAAAGCCTATTACTCTTTCACTTACAGGCTTCAAATTTAACTCAATATTCTCAGAGAGGATTGGGAATGGAATAAATATACCTGCTTCATCTTGACCAATAACATTTCTAATCAGTTTTATTAATGGTGTAATTTACATAGAATAAAGTTCACCAGTTTTACGTGTACAGTTCCGTGAATTTTGACAAAGGTTTTAAGGTTGTATAACCACCACCATCATGATATAGAACATCTCCACCACCAAAAACTGTTCCCTCATTCCTGTCGCAGTCCATGCCTCCTACAGGTTTCTGGCCTCTTATCTTTCTGTTACTATGTTTTACTTCTAGTATCTGAGTAAAAACCTAGGAGTGAGATTGCTGAGTTATACAGTTAGTGTGTGTTTAACTTTATAAAACACTGCAAACTGGTTTTGAAGTGACTCTACCGCCAGCAATCTCTGAGTGTTTATATCCTCAGCAATACTTGCTATCATCAGTAATTTTTAAATTTTACCTATTTTATTGGGATGCAGTGGTGCCTCATTGTTTTTTTTTTTTTTTTTTTTTTTTTTTTCGGTACGCAGGCCTCTCACTGTTGCGGCCTCTCCCGTTGCAGAGCACAGGCTCCGGACACGCAGGCTCAGCGGCCATGGCTCACGAGACCAGCCGCTCCGCAGCACGTGGGATCTTCCCAGACCGGGGCACGAACCCGTGTCTCCTGCATCGGCAGGCGGACTCTCAACCACTGTGCCACCAGGGAAGCCCCTCACTGTGGTTTTGATTTGAAGTTATCTAACTCTTCAGGGTGTTGAGCATCGTTTCATGTATTTGTTTGCCATGGCCACGTGCTTATTTGCTTTATTGCTTTGCTCAAGAATCTGTTCAGATTTTTTGCTCATTTTTAATCGTCCTTTTCCTTCTTATTATTGGGTTGCAAGTCTTTATATATTCTAGATTAATCATTTTTGTAATGTACTTTTTACATTATCACATTTTTAACTATATTTTTTAAAACCCTGGTGCTACAGATTTTGCTCATCTAATTCATGGAAAAATGCCCTTCGAGTTTCCTAACAGGCAAAGCAAAGGCCGCTGTCAAACCCATTAACGATATCACACTTTCTGTCAGAAAAAAAATGTTTGACTTCATCTTCAATTCTAACAAATACATCAGTATGGGTCCTTGTGTCAATCCCCTCACATTTGAATTCCAACTTCAAGATAGATAAAGTTGGGATATTTGCCATAAGTTTGTCATCTCTTGGATGAAAAAAAGTGTCTTCTCTCAATGTTTCTAAAAATTGAGAAAGATGAGAAGGCTTTCTTAGACACTAATATTCTGAATTGTTCCTTTAGTTTGTGTGCAAAATTCTTGTACCCTGGGCCAATGCACCACAGTAAGATGAGGGCTGGTGAGAATAAGGCTTTACTTTTTCAAGGGGGAGCGTCTTGCCAGGAAGGAGGAGGTAGAAAGGGAGAACATCTCAAGCACTGGAGCATTTAAGCAGGGGAGTTTTGGGAAAGTGTATGTATGCAGGTTGAAGAAATGGGACCTGCTTCCCCTCCATGCCTGCATACTCCTGGGAAATTTCATGAACTGGGAGTATCCATACCACAGGCCTGAAGACCCTTGTTCTAAGCTAATGTGGTTTTTGAGAAATAAAGGCTTAATAGGCAATGGGATGCCAAATATTCCCAGAAAGATAAGCTATTTCCTTCTGGAAGAGAGTGAGAGTTTCCTAGATGTAGAACAGAGTGATGTCTTTGAGTAGTCAAAAGAGGTTCATAACCTGAATTTCTTCTTCTTTTTTTTTTTTGTGGTACGCGGGCCTCTCACTGTTGTGCCCTCTCCTGTTGCAGAGCACAGGCTCTGGACGCGCAGGCTCAGCGGCCATGGCTCATGGGCCCAGGCGCTCGGCGGCATGTGGGATCTTCCCGGACCGGGGCATGAACCCGTGTCCCCTGCATCAGCAGGCAGACTCTCAGCCACTGCGCCACCAGGGAAGCCCTCTTCTTCTTTTTAATGAGAGATTTTAATGCACCAGAACCATAATTGAATTATCTCTGTCTCTCTGTATCTCTGCATCTCTCTGTCTGTCTGTCTCTGTCTCTCTCTCTCTCTCTCTATTTTTTTTTCATAGAAGGAGGTGATGGTCTTATAAGTACACATAATACTTTTACCATTATTTAAAATCAGGTATCGTCACACTATCTTTAAGAATATTTGATTAATGTTCCCCCAGTATGATTTTCTTGGGGACCACCTCAGTCTGTATCAGTAGGAGACCTAATTATTAGAGTATTTAATTAAGAGTTTCTTTCAGGCACCTTTCAAAAAGCAATTTAACATTTTAAAAAATTCACCTTATTTATATCTCTCGAACTGAAGAGTGAAGACATTTTGACAGTTGTCAAAAAGACCCAAATAGACTAACCATTACAAAAATTATTTTCATTTATTCAAGCCTTTAAAATAAAATATTCATTTAATAGGATACTCACAGAGGCAATAAAATACATAATTTAATCAGCTTTTCAAACTCATTTAAAAATAGAGAGTTTTTATTTGAAAAAGCTCATATATTTTTCTTCCCTCTAGCACATTAGGAAAAAAAAAAAAACACTCACAAGATACCACATTGTATAAGAGAGTCACATTCTGTTTGACTTACATATCTGGATCAACAGGGAGGAAAAAGCTGCTTGCTGCAGCTGCTGGCATCCAGGCCCTTGACTTTGGGTGTCTTGAAATTATGATATGAATTCACAGTGTGTCTTTAATGAACCTGCCTGTTTTCCATTTGGTGAGGAAAGTATAGGAGAGACTTGACAGATAGATTGAAAAATCTTCCTGTTGCACTGTTGGAAGCATAGTCTTTGACCCTCCCTAATAGGAAGATCGGTACCAACTCTTTACTAGCCCTTAAAAAATCCTTAGTTCCTTTTAATATATTTGTCTAATGATGAAAAAATATAGAGGTCTTATTCAATTGTAAATGTGAACGAGGTATAAAAAGGTATAAATGTTACAACATTTAAAAGCAGAATCCCTCCCCCTCGGCATTGGAAGAACTAAGTTTAGAGCTGATATTCATGTTCCTGTAATGTTGAGGGACACCAGCTGGGCCTGAACTCACATCAACCAAGTGCAAAAGGCCCTTGGAAACCAACACATTTGAAAGGGAATGGATGAGTTAGTGAAAATGTCCGAATAGAAAATGGAACTAGGCCACTCTGAACTGAATTAAGGAGGTACCACATCTTGCTGCGGAATGAGGGAAAGGAGATTAAATTAGCCCCATAATGGAGACACCCAACTGTCGGCCAGCTGTTTCCCCTTTGCCATGAAACTCTGCTACCATTGGCCAAATCCTCTTTGCTTCCTCCTGTTAGATCGGCTTACAGAATCCCAGGGACTCTCTTGGAGATGCTCTTCCCATTTCTGGGCCCTGGGCTTGTCCTCTTCTTCCTGAAACACTGTTTAATACTTACTCACTTCTCACGTGGCTCCCTGACTTCATTCTTACCGCTACTTCTGCACATCTAATTGACTCTCGTCTTGCATTGCAAACAAGTTTCTGTTATCTGTGCTTTTCCATGTATTTCCCATGATCTCCCATTGAATGGAGTTCACCCACTAGAGCAGTCGAGTTTCTTCCAATACTTCTGTCTTTGTGTCTTCCACCACCTCCCTGCTCTATGTTGTCTACTGTGGAAGCTTCGTATGAACCAAATAGCTGTCATAGTAGCCAGTGTCACATAGGCAAGCCTAGAGGAAGTCTCTCTCCAGGGCCTGAAGAGCTGCCAAATTCAAGCCATTTGAAAGATTTCTGTTTTTCTTAAAAAAATCAAGTGGGCATCATTGGACTCCCACGGCAGAGCAATGCTTATACAAAACCATTGACGAGTTATGGGCTTGATTCTAATTTGGCTATTAAATTCTCAGTGTTTCTTATGTTGGGTTTAGTCTGAGGTTTGAGGATATTTTGGGGGCATATTCAAAGACAGAATATATATATATATATATATATATATATATATATATATATATATATGTATAAATATTTGTCACATTAAGGATTTGGACCACCAGTCACATGGTACCAAAACCAATACATGAATTCAATTCAAACTTAAATTTTCTCCTTAACGTTTTTTCTGCCAAATATCCCATCAAAACAAATAGTTAAATATTGTTATAGCTGATGCGTGTTCTTTAGAATTTTTCTTTTTGGTCCACTGGTGTGTGCTTTTCATCTGGTTGAAATCCTTCATTCACCTTTTGGAATGATGACTCAGGGACTGGTTCATTGCCTTTGCCCTCTGGAAGTTCCATATTGTTTTTTCTGTAATATTTCTTGTATACTACATAGACTAGAAAACAATACACAGCAGGTTAAGCAAATTTCATAATAATAAGCTGCAAACTTACTTTGGACAGTGATTATAATCTATGTCTCAAAAAGCAGTTGGCATTTTCTGTGGGCTGGAGGCTACTTATAGAGCATGATCACCATTCTTCGTTCCATGATCGCTCATGGTAAGAGGGGTGACTGCACTTCAGAAGGACCTATCACACAGTTAAGGGCTATTTGCTCACCTGATTTCTGCAGGCATCAGCCCTGTAGGTGGTACTTACCAATAACAACAACAGCAAACATTTATTCTGTCCCTACTGTCTCCCAGTTATGTGCTAGTCCTCAGTAATACGCTACAAGCTAAGGGGCATTGTCAGGACCTTGGTGTACTGGTCTGTGTTGGAGGACTTGAGCTGGAATAATGGTCTCTCCCAGCCTTCACTCTCTCTTTCCTACGATGGGGGAGCCTTGGCTGATGGATGATCAGCCTTCCTTTCTTCCACGAAGCTGCTAGTCTCTGGTGGCAGCCATTTCTCAGCATATTTTTGAGGTCAGCTCACACCTGGACAGACTGACCTGCAGTTGATGTGTGTATGCGTGTACTAAATGAACATGTAGGAAGCAGTGGAGAGGGACGGTATTACCAAGCCCACGTGGTCATTGTTTTGAGCCATATTTTATAATTAAGCTTTATCTATAATAAAAGTGCTATTTTGTTATCTAAATATCTGAATCTTTTTTCTTCTACTTCTCATCTGGTTCCAAAGTCTACAGGGGAAAAGAAAGTATTATTTACTGGCACCTTCAGTTTCCAATACCTCACACTTAAAATTGGTATAATAATACTGTCGTCTATCTCATAGGGCAATTGTGAGATAAAATGGTAAAGGGTCTAGCACAGCCCTGCGAGAGTAGTAAGTGCTCAGTAAACACTAACTCTTGTGATGATACAAAGCTGAGAGAGACAATAGCCTGCTTCCAAGGTCTTAATATGTCAAGGTCAATATCCCCTAGGTTGGTCTCTGCCCTTCTACTAATATATTGGTTTTGAAGCCACTGAGCTATTGACTCTATTGAATTGAGCTTGTGGTTAATTACAATATCCCAACACTTTTATTATAAACGGTTTTGAGCCGGGAATCCCTCAACTTATCACTGATTTTATTTAACCAAACTATTTATTTCCCTCCCTTCCTTCTTCCCTTCCTTCTTTCCTTTCCTTGTCCCCCAAAGTATTTAGACTTCTAATCCTTACACCAAAATATGTTTCCCGGCATTGCATATTCTTGTTTCCATTCTTGCTGCTAAACCTGGGGGAAAATACAAGACCAATACTATTGCCCACTTTTCCATGATTCCTTCAGCTTATCTACTAATCCCTTTTGAATTAGTTATTTAACTAGTAAATCTATGTAATTGTCCTATCACCAATCTACTTTCTCTGGTTTGGCTACTAGACACCACTAGTATTATTTGGGAAAATCCCACAGTGTACCAAACTTGGTACATCTCCATCATACACGTAAACAAGGTAATTAGGCCATGGAGCCCTCCCTCGTGTACCAGTGATAAGTCAGTGGAACGTTTCTAATGGGTCCAGAGGGTCCTGTACTGGAAAGGACAACTCTGCTTTGAGAATGACACTCAAGATGATAGCACAGAGAATGATTAACTCCTATGGGCCAGTTAAACATCTGTTGGAGCTAAGTGAAAAACCAAACCTCAACCTATACAAAACTGTACCTCTGGTCATTGTATCACTTAAGAGTCACATTTTTTCATTCACTTTCACTATACAATCCTCATTAAAATGCCACTAAGATTTAAGAGGAAGTTTCTTTATTAAACCAACCCCCCCAAAAAAATCCCAAGAATTTGAAAATAAAGGTCAAATATGACCAGTCCTTAGAAAACAAAATATAAAGAAAAGTTTCAAGTAGGTGAAAGCCAGCAGGTGGCAGGGGCTAATCGATCAAAGCTATATGCTACGTTAGAGTGAAATTAAAAATCAAGTTGGCTATTCTTAGTACTTGAAATGAAGAACATGTTTGCTTCAACTATTTCAATTGTATGGTTATTATAAAATATATATATATACACACACATGTATGCACATACATACATGTCTTCCAATATAACTTAGCCTGATAAATATCCCTTGTATACTAATTTTCTGATAAATATCTTACATATATAATAAGCATATCAAGATGATGATTTGAGAAAAATGACCAGTTCAGGTTTCCTGGAAGCAGGTAGGTAGGCACACTATAAAATGGTCCTAACAGGTTAATATGCTCCTTAATTACTGAGAAAAAGAAAGTCAGTGGAGAGAATCAACCTCCATTACTTTTCACTTAAAAATACCCTTTACTAGAACGTTTTGGTAAGATTATAATTTTTTTCATCAACAGTTGGGAAGTCATGATAATATTATGGGTGGCTTTTCCCACCTGTTGATTTCAATGCCAGAAAAAGGGAATTAAAAAATGCCATACTAGCAACTCCAGAATTTCTCAAAGAAGCACATCACAATGAAATGTGATGATCAGTGTTCCTTACGTGCTAAGAATATTGCTGCCATGATGAGCTGGAAGATGCTGTAGATGAGTGGGAAGGTGAACATGAGGTTGAGCTCCTCGGTAGTGAAGGAGAGCTGGATGATTGTGGAGCACAGCTGCGTGTTCTGCATCCCAGTTTCCAAAGCAACTGTTCGGCACCTGAAAGAAATGTTCCGAGAACCTATGTTTTCATTGGCTTGTTTGGGGTGTAGTTGTTCTGCTTTGTTATTGTATAACATTAAAAGCAGATATGAACGTAGAAAACTTACCCTTACCAAAGGGGATAGTGGGGGGTGGGGAGGGATAAATTAGGAGTTTGGGATTAATAGGTACACACAACTATATATAAAATAGGTGAACAGCAAGGGGACCTACTGTCTAGAACAGGGAGCTATTTTCAATATCTCATAATAACCTATAAAGGAAAAGAATCTGAAAAATAATATACATATATGTATAATGATCATTTTGCTATACACGTGAATCTAACACAACATTGTCAATTAAGCCTCAATTTAAAAAAATATTTACTATGGAAAAAAAGCAGATATGAGAACAAGTACATATGTATGTTTGTATACATATATCTGTTTTTAATATATGTATTTATTCACTATATAGTTTTATTTATATTAAACAAATATGTAATTTATTAACATATTATTAGATAATACATTATAATATAAATAAATATTTTATCACTTTTCTCTACATATACATAGATAAAATCTTGCTCTAGTCACCCTTATGATCGTTATGATAATGAGAAAATGGACATAAACCTCTACAAAAGTTAAAAAGCTTTATGTAAACAAAAGCCGCTGTTATTGTTTTCTCCTTTTCAAATTAAAAAAATTGGGGATTATAATATTTTCTTGTCCAGAGGAACAAAGAACACCAGTTAGCTTATTTTGCCCTCTGAGCAGTGGAAGTATCTGTGTCATCTATTTCTATATGTGTATATATACACAGAGATTATTTATATTATATTTAATATATGGATAACATTTATTAATAAGCAATATATCCTTATTAAATATAATATTGATTAAATTTATAGATTTACTTATAAAATAAAATTATATGTTGAATAAATATATACACATTGAAAGCAGATATATATGTATACATGTGTGTATATATATAATATATATATATAAATTAAAAAATATATCTGAAAGGAGCAGGCTCATTTATATTAATGTTCCATAAATGGCAGAGGGGGTTCATGTCACTCTTTTTAATTATGTCCTTGGTAACAGTGCAGAGCACAGAGCAGAGGCTGAGAAAACACTCAAGGTAGAGTATTTGTTATTGCTGTTTTATTGTTAAATTGGTTTTGTTCTTCTGGTGAAATCTTGATCAAAAATCTGCAAGGTGGGCATTACTGGCCCCATTCTACAGATGAGAAAATCAAAGGAAGAGTAAGTGCCTGGCGTGGGGTTCCACCATGGGTGAGTGGTGGGTCAGCCTGACTCACATCACACCCTTTCCACTGTCCAGTACCTCCCACCTTGTCCCTGACCTCATACATGTACCAGCTCCGACACCTGCTTTTCCCTCTGCCTATTGATTCCTATGATCTAGTTGGAGAGGAAAGCCCATACATGCTAAAACAAGTTCTAATATCCAGCACTTTGTGGATCATGAGTGCATCCTGTTTCTGGCCCAAGGAACCCTTGTGGATCACAAGGCCAACCTGGATGCTTTGGTTGAAGTCACTTTGTTTGGAGAATAAGGACACGTGACGGTGGAAGAGGCCAACTTGCACCGTAGGGGGAATGGTCCAGGAGAATTTGAACAAAAAAAGAGGCAGTCAATGCTTTCTTTCTGGGGGACTTGCATAATTTAAGGATGAATGAGTTTATATAGAATGATGTATTCAGAAATAGGGTAATGTTATTACAGGTGAGAAACTTTGAATCTGCATCAGTATGTACAGCTGTTGTAGGTTGAATTGTATTTTCCCAAATGCATATGCTGAAGTCCCAACCCTCAGTACCTCAGATTGTGACCTTATTTGGAAATAGGGTCACTAAAGATACAATTAGTTAAGACAAGGTGATTCAGATGCACCCTAATTCAATATGACTGGTGTCCTTATAAAAAGGGGAAGTTTGGACACAGAGACATGCACAGAAGGAAGGCACTGTGGAGAGAAATAGCTAGAAGATGGTCATCTACCAGCCAAGGAGAGAGGCCTGGAACAGGTCCCCCTTATCCCTCAGAAAGGGCCAATCCTGCTGACACTGATTTTGGACATCTAGCCTCCAGAACTGGGAGATACATTTCTGTTGTTTAAGCCATTGTTTGTGGTGCTTTGTTACAGCAGCCCTTGCAAACAAATACAGCAGCTATCACAGAAGAAAATTCCTAGTCTGATTTACCAAAACACCATACCTGTGCCAGGACTGACCAGCTATTCTGGCCAGAAAAAACCCTAGGGAGTAACCAGCCAATGGAAATAGGGTTCCTATAGCCCAGAGTTTGGGCTCGATGATCCAGGCACTCTGGTACAGTACTCCTCCGACCACTGCTATGAGTACGATGAGCAGGGCGCCTGTGATGGACCCAACCTGGAAGAAAGACACAAGCAGATGCAACAATCGTGAGTCAATGCAAATCTAAATATTCTTGTCAGAGAAGAAGCCTAAGCATCTCTTTCTCTCTGGGAAAGTGAGAATAAGTGATCTTTCTGTGTAACCCTTGCCCGATGGCCATGGTAGACCCACCAGAAATGCTGGTGCTTGTCCCACGGTTTAATTTTTAAGAAGATTAACAGGACCAGTTGAGTGTCCGTGCTCGGTTAGCCTGAAGAAGATGTTCTAGTTGCAAATTATCCTTGTCAGAGAGGAAGAAAACCCACTCCAATAAGAACTAGAAGAGCTGGCTTCCAGATTCAAGTCCTCCTGCCTGCCTTCCTTAGGTCAATCATGAAAGTTCTGTGAGTCTTACATGTTTCATCTGTAATTGAGGATGAAATCTTACCTGAGTCACATTTTATGATTGGTATGATAATGAGAAAATGGAGATAAAATTCTATAAAAGTTAAAAAGGCATGGGAAAACAAAACACTGTTATTGCTTTCTCCTTTTCACATTAAAAAAAAATCGGGGATGTTAACATTTTTTTTTTCTGGTCCAGAGAAACAGAACACCAAGTGGCTTATTTTGCCCCCCTGAGAAGTGGAAACTATCCATGTCTATATTTGTCTATATCATCTATATTGTCTGTCTCCATCAGGTGGCTAGAATATAGTTGGTAAAAGGGAATGAATTGTTACTAATTATGTATATCATCATTTATATATATAGTTATATATTATTATCTTTATGTATATATAAATGTGTATATAAAATCTACCAGTTGCCAGGCACAGAACTGGCCATATAGATACAGGGATAAGAAAGATACTATTTCTTTTCTAAGACAGCTGTCTAGATATATTTTGTAATACAAACCCACATAACAGAGATAAAAGCAAAGTGCTGTTGGTGTACAGAGTAGAATAAAACCAAGAGGTGAAGTTTGAATTGGGAATCTCAAAGGGTGGATAGAAATTTGACCTGTGGTTGGGACAGGGAAGGGTGTTCTAGAAGAGTGGGCTGCATGTCTAATAACTTTAAGACCCTCTAGAAGGGGCTTTATAATACAGTGAGAAAAACCAGTTCAGTAGATGGAGAGAGCCATCGCTGCAGTGCACACTCTGGGACACTTGACCACGCTGCCTGTGGCATGGGACACTTACCTTAAGTATGATCTTGGCTTTATGGGGCCATCTGTGATTAACAAACATTCCAATGGAAACAGGAACAACAAGAGCCACCAAAGATATACCTAAAGGGGACAGAGGGCAATTTGATCAACAGAATACAGCACAGGAAAGAGGAAAACAAGAGTAAGTGGCCCCCAAAAAGGTTTAGGATGTAGAACAGGCTCCCTTCCTGAATACAGTAAATAATTTAAAAAACAATCCACTCCCCCAAACTCTACTTCTTTACCTACTCCAGTATATAACTCAATATTACTGGTGGAAGATTGGTAATATTGATGATGTAAGTCCTTTCCCTAAATCCTGGATTAATTTTTTTTAGAGTTCTTTATACTGCCAATCAAAATCTTTTAGTTTCAATTTGTCAGAATCTTGGATTATGTGCCCTTGGGATCTTTATATCCTAGGAAAAATACCTTTTCAAAGTATGTGTATGTGTGTATGTGTGTGTGTGTGTGTATTCTTGGGGTGTACAAAGATGATATTTAACATCTGTCTGTTACTTCACGGTAGTAGAAATAAAAGAAAAAAGTTCAAAATTCTCCAGACATTCTGTGGCTAATGACTTCCGGTTAAGACTGATTTGGGTGATTCAAATCTGCAGCAGAGAAGTGAAAGTATAGGTTGAAAAAGCATGCTTTAAATTTTCCATGAGATAATATATTTGTCGACCTCTCAAGTAATTATAATTCTTTGCAGGAACGTGCTCACCCAGCCAGATAAAAGAGTCATACTTCAGTTTCTCTGTGTTAAATTTACTGCTGTTCTTGTGACATGTGGTTTGTTTCTCCATGTTATTTAACACTCATTTGTCCGATGGCTGCTTTTATATAATATGGCACCAAACAACTTCTAACTTCTCACAGGCTGTTTCTTTTTCAAACATCCTTTTAAAGTAGTAGGAGAAAGTGGAATTGAATAATGAAATTCTGAGAGTGGATGTTGTTTAGTATTGGAGTAGATTGAACTAGGGCTGGGAAATGGATTCTAGATTCCAGGGCTGTAAATATCAATTTAAAATGAATACAATAGTGATGAAAACATAATGTCTTTGTAGCCTTCTGGCCCTCCTGGTGATATAAGGGTCTGCAATTACTTTTCCCCAGAAATTACTCAATGGGATTAAGTAATAGCTAAGGGTACAAAGAGCAGGAAAAGAAAAAAAAAAGTAGGGATGAAAGAGTAAGGAGAAAATGGTGGAATAAAGAAAATGAAAAAGGTCACAGATGGATGTACTGGTCAGAGCCCCCAGAAAAATCCCCTTTGGGTATCTTTACATCCTGCTACTTTGGGAGGAGACTTCCTCCTCTGGGTGTCCAGACTATTTCCTAAATGGATGTTTGTAGGCCTTAAAGGAAAGCCGTCTTGATACAAATTGGTTGCACTGTGGTTGCTTAAGTCTGGGTGCCAATACTGTGATTGGAATGTGAGTGTGGTTAGGTTTTGGTGATGTATCTGTCATGTGTTGGATCTGTGCAAAGGCAGCCCAGCCCGTGCTCGGCCCCTCTTTGCTGAGTCTTAATCTCTTGGGGGCAACCCAAGGCTACCAGATAAACACACAAGCAGGACCAGTGGCCAAAGATAATGGCAGAATTGCATTTCCCCTCTTGACCAGACGAGACCGGATAAAGATTTTCCGGGACTCGAAGTTGGCTGGAAAAGACACTCTTTGCCCTTCATCCCACTCAGAGCGTGTGACTCCCACCTGGAATTCTTTACTCTCCAGAGGCCTAGAGATTTGTGTTTCTTATTCCCCATGTGCCTGAGCTCTCTGTGGCAAATGCTTGTCCATTGAGACGAGAGAGCATCGCTTACAGTTGCACTGTTCGAACCATAGCTTGGTCTTTAATCAAGTTTACATGGCAGGTACAGGAGGGAAGAAAGGGACAAAGAAAAAAGAAGAAAAGTGAGTGGGAAACAGAGTCACGGGGTAGAACTTGGAGCCAGACAGACTCGGAGCTGAACCTTATTTGCAAACTTTGAGAACCATGTGAATCATTTAAGCCTCCCAGCCTCAGTTTCCCCGTTTGTGAAGTGGGTAGAATTATGTCTAATGCATGGTGCTGTTGTGAGAATCAGATGGGGAAATGGATACACGGGTTGTGGTCCTAGACATGCACAGGATGGAAGAGGTGGCATGGGAGCTTTCTGCAGTGTTTGCAGTGGTACCAGCTGCACAAGCTGCCTCCCTCCTCCATCCAAATGTCACCATCTGAAGGGGCTCAGGGGGTATTTATTGAATCATCAGAACATGGTGAGCACCGTATGGAAACTGGGCCCAATAGGCCGGCCAACGGAGCAGAGTGGAGAGCAGGCCGAGGGTTATTTCCAGCTCCCTGGTCATCTTGGACAAATTAAACACATACCCTGAGCCTTACTTAATTGCCTCATTGAAAAGTATTGAAAACATCTTGTGAATTAATCAGGTTGTGTGTTTTCTACATTAAAGGGTAGCAAGAAGGTTAGGTTGGAAAAAGGACAAGGACAAAATGGTGAATAAGCAGAGTTAATACTTTTGTTTTTTCAAACTCTCATTTTAAAACTTTTTATCTTTTCCTCTTCATTTCTCTCCCCTTCTGTTTTCTCTTTTCTTTTCTTTTTGCCCTTTATGCCTTGTAGGATGACCTTTTCCTCCTTTCAGGTACTAATGACTCACTTTCTCTTCCTTTCAAAATTTATTCACATTGAAGAAGGTGCTATCAGTCATTCACACTGTAGTTAGAATTTCCCAATATCACCATGGGGCATTTTCCAGGAGGGAATGACTATCAAGAGGAGAATATTTTAAGGCTTACATTTTTTTCTTAAACAACAAATAATATAGAATTAAAACTCCTCATTCAGCAGACACATTCTGTGAGAGGCCTACAGTGCACACCACTCAAGCAAACTGCACTCTTTTCCTTGAAGGAAGGTGTCCTCCCAGGGAGCAGACTGAGAGTTGAGCAGCGTAAGGCACAGGCAGGTGGCTGTACAGGGTCACCCTAAAGCCTGCTTGCAGGAGATGACATCTGATAGGAAGGAGTTCTCTGGGGTCTGTAGAAGGACCACGTGAGGAGAAATCCCATACTGCACAAGGTGTGCCAAAAAGGACCACTTTTTTGTATGTGTGGGGAGGATGTCTCATGGCCATGGTAGGAATAGAGTAGAGTCTGTCTGAAAATATTGCAATACAGATTGTCCCCCATGAGTGTTCCAAAGTTTGTTCTAACTCAGTTGTATAGACCCAAATCATGTTTTTATCACAGAAACAATTGTTCTTAGAAATGGAAGCCATCCAGTCCAGCTTCCCATGTCAACACGAATCCTGTTTACAAACATCTTTCTGAGGCACCGTTCAGTCTTTGCTCACATGTTCCCTTCCACAGGACCCCTGCACCTCTTTGAGGCAGCCCATCAGGGAGACACTGGTCTGCAAGGTCAGCTGAAAAAAGACTATTTAGCATGTCAAGTAGCTGGCCATTGGTACTGAGGTACTAGTTCACTTACATCTCATCTTTGATGACCGTGGCTCTAGCAGATACCTGGTTTGGGTAGACCAGGAACTATCTTGTCCTGCCCTTGACCCCATGTTCCACCAATGACTTAATCTCCCACCAATATTTGTTCTCCAGAAATAGGAAATAAAGCCCTTTGGGGCTGGGGGTGACCATCTGGGAGCTGAGTGGAGACAGAGTTATAACTTGCACGTTTGGCTCCGAGGGCCTGGTACACAAGCTGGGCCAGTAGATCAACTTCTGAATCACGATGTTGTTCCCATTGCTTACCGGGTGCCGTATTTTGAAACCATAAATAGAATGTTTTTTGTATTCGTTCAATATGAGTGTTCCGGAGTGCCCTGGACAAGTTGTGCCCTGGGATGAGGGAAGGACAGAGCCACCTGTGCATCGGCAGCCCCAGCCTCCTCAGGTCCACATGGCTGTGCACGGGGTTCCATTCCATCAGCCCCCTCCCTGGTGCTTTCAGTGGAGGACAAAACCAGTTCTCCCTCGGCGTCAAGCTTTGGAATTCACATTCGGCCAATCCTCATTCAAACACAGGCGAGACTTGTCCTGAAATCCTAACTGGGCACAAACTACTGCTGGTCCAAGAAGTAAGGTCTAGCTGAGTGTGAGCCTGGCCTGAGGATCTACCCAGGGACAAGCAGAGGGGAGGAGGGCCGGTTAAGCAATCTGGTGGAGGAATGACTTACCTATTTTATCATAGGGAATTATGATTATCCCAGAGTCGGCCCACATTTTGGTATAGATTAAGAGGCACAGCGGCATCATCCCCAGGGCAAGCAGCGTGGAGCATGTGGTCATGCTGATGCTGAAAGGAAACGGGCAGGGTGATAGAGCCACCTGGGTTTTCTACGGGAGAGCTTGTTTCATTTTTCAGTGCGTGATTAGAAAGTCCTGCCAAAGACCCTCCGCCAGCAGCACCATCCGGTCCGATGGACAGAAATACACACGTACCCTGGTCTGTGCAGGGCCACACTGGGGGCAAGATAGTGAGATTTGTATTTCGTGTCTTTCTACTTTGTCTTGTGCCACCCCTCCCTCCCCACTAGTTCTCAAGGATCAGAGAAGATATTTCGTGACTGTATAAACTCATTGTTAAACAAGGTACAAGGTGCTTGGACATGCCACCCTTCAAACCTCCAATCAGAGAAGAGCAAACACATTTATACCCGCCAAGACATCAGGGACTTTGCTGTGTCTGCTCGGGATGAGACAGGCCTCCGTGGCCCCTGGAGGAGAATGCACATTCAAGGGAGGAAGCCTCAATGTCTTTCCTTAAAGCAGATAAATTATTCCCCTAATGCCCAAAGCTTGAGAGAAGGAGAGGAAGCTGACTTCAAAAACCAAGGAAAACATGCAAGCAGGGAGGGTGGGCCTGGGTTCTAGTTCTGCTAAGAAATTTAGCAGATGGTGCTCAGTAGCACCAGGGTCTGGTAGCGCTCCTCCTGAAGCATCAGTGTTTGAGTGAGTGGACATGGTTGAACAAGTGGACTTTGGCTTTGGAGGTGGAGGGGGTATGAAATTATGCTATTTTTAGCACTACTGCAGCAGATGGAGGAGAGGTTTTGGGTAGTGGGTCTTTTGGTCCCTGAAAAGTGCCCTGTGGATGGGGGGCATATTCTCTTCCTGGGAAACAGAGCCCTTAAACGGCTGGGCCAGACACTGGCTGGCTTGGAAGCAGGTGTGGCCACATTTATGACTATGGGTAGTTTACTTGAGTTCCCTTTGCTAGTTTCCTTATCTGTGAAATGAAGAAATGTGAAATGAAGATCATAATCATCACTACCTCCTAGGCTGTGAGGACTAAGGGACCCAATGAGTCCAGTACTTAGAATAATGCAAGGCACTCATTAAAAGCCAGTTAAATCTAACCCTAACCCTAACCCTATCCAGCCATTGTGTGTGTGTGTGTGGTGTGTGTGTGTGTGTGTGTGTGTGTGTGTGTTGTGTTTCAGCATAATACAGAATCAGGAAACTAGAGAGATTTTTCTGAAAGGCCCTTTTTCTAATAGCCGTAGCACTGAGACTATCAGAGTAGTAAGTTCTTAAAGGAATTAAATGTGGACTTCAAGGAAATGTTAAGTTATTTACAATAACTGCCTCCCCTCTGGAAAAACAACCAAAAACCACAAACCACCCTACACATTGCTAAGGAAAGCAGCTGGAGGTGAGGAAGTTCGTTTCATTGCATCTAACTAAGCAGTTTTGGCAAAATAAAGGATGGGGCAGTGTTTATCAGGGGGCTTACCTTGTATACTAATCATTTTTTTAAAAACCAGAATGAAGTCACTTAAGACATGTTTAAAGGATTTAGAAAAGAATACTTGTCTTAGTAGAGCTAAAATTGTGTAACAATAACCAGTGCTGGGGATGTATGTAAAGCATTTCCAAGAAGTTCAATCTGTTATGGTGACACGTTAACTTAATTTAGATATGCAATAGGATGCTAAAGGCAGAGTTCCACACCAGAATAATACGTTAATTTGTTACGAATAGTGCTTTGTCCTACTTATAAGTAAGATCCTGGAGTTTGATTTTCCCCTCTCTCTCTTCCTTTGCCATTCTCTTTTTCATCTTTTATTTAAAGAAATAAATTAGGATGGATTTAAAGTTATCCCCATAATAAAATTACTTTTATTCCAATACATCCAATATGCTTTACAGAGTGGAGATGATGGGATGGGGGTGGAGAAGGGAGCAGTGTGCATTACCTGCATCACAATGAAGAGAAGGCTGACCATTTTTTGTTTTAAACCATGAGAACAACTTTTAGAAGGAAGTCTGTTTCTCCCCTTGTTTTTCTTTCAAATTTCCTTCTGAAAGCTTCAATTCTGACTCATTGCTAAGATAATTTATGAAGTTGTGTCCTGGCTTGGATTTGGCAAGAATGGTTTCTTAAAGGCCACGAGAAGTGACAAAACAGGAGTTGGAGAAGGGAATGGTTTAGATTTAGTGGCCACTTTGACCATGAGATGCTGCAGAGGGGCAAGAGGAAAGATGGCCAGAATCACTCAAAATGAGATGAAAACCAACTCAGATAAACGATTTTAAGGGACAATGTAGGAGAATAAATTAGCAAGGAAAAAATCATTTTACGTAAAAAATTTGAAGTTCTACAAAGAGCAAAGATGTCAACAGTGGAATACTATACCCTGCATTTATATTGGAATAAGAGAAAACATCAGAAAAAAATCTCTTGGTTTAAATTCTTGTCTTAGTCCTATTCATTGCCAGGGAGAATTGTTTTCCTTCTTTTTTCTTTTTGGAATTAAAAGAAAGCAATAAATGAGAATTCAGTGAATGCTGAAGAATTTGGTGAAGTCTGTGATAAGGAATGCAAAGATTATAATCATATTAGAAATGAAACACCAAGTTTGAAAGATCAAAAAAGTGTACACAGGTGGGGCTAGAAGGTGGATACATGATGACTGATAGAAATAGTATTGCACAGAGGTTAAGAGTCTGGACAGGGCTAAGCGAATAGGTCTGGATTCTGATTCTGACTCTCACGTGTACTGACTATGACCTCTGTCAAGGATAGGAGCCTTAATTTTATCATCTATTAAATGCAGAAAATACTAGTACTAACCTCAGAGGGTTAGTTTGAGGATTAAAATACACCTAGAGGACTTATACTGTGAGTGGCCCCTAACAGTGTCCACTAAATATTAGCTAGTAAATAAAAAGAAATGCTGCAGAGCAAAACAAAGCTCGGTTCCTCTGAGGGAAAATAAAGGGGAATTCAAATAGTGTTGGATTAATTCTTAGATTAGAGAGGAGCTGGACATTTGTGTCATTGAAATGGGAAGAACTGCTTTGAATTTGTGATAAGCCAGAGGGTCAGGGATTTTGAATAACTAAAATAACAGTGAACATGAAGTTGGAAGATGAAAAATATAACAACATTCGGCAAAAGAACAAAGGTTGTAGTAGGAAAACTTAGAAACTCTTAAATCTAGAAAATAATCAAAGGGAGTGCAGACAGTGCATAGCAGTGAAGGAATTAGGGGAAACTGAAGAAAGGATGCATAGGCAGGGATTCCCCAAAGAAGAAGTCAGAGAAAGGAAAATGGATTCCACATATAAGCAATATCATATGATATTTGTCTTTCCGTGTCTGACGTACTTCACTCCGTATGGCAATCTCTAGAAAGGATTCAAATGAACTTATTTATAAAAAAGAAGTAGAGTCATGGATGTAGAAAACAAACTTAGGGTTACCAGGGGTTAAGGGGTTGGGGAGGGATAAATTGGGAGATTGGGATTGACATATCCACACGAGTATATATAAAATAGATAACTAATAGGGACCTACTGTGTAGTACAGGGAACTCCACTCAATACTCTCTATGGGAAAAGAATCCAGAAAAAAAAAAGTGGATATATGTATATGTATAACTGATTCATTTTGCTGTACACCTTAAACTAACACAACATAGTAAATCAACTGTACTCCAACAAAAATTTAAAAAAATAAAGAAAGGAAAATAGGAAGGAACATCCTTGTGTGGTGTGACCGAGGCCGTTGCTAAAGAAAGGAAAGATTTAAAAATGGGGAGTCTTTGGGTATACATCAGACACAAGGGGGTGGAAGTCTCTGTGCTTGTTCCCCAAACTGTGGGCCACCAGCAAATTCACCTGAGAGCACCACCTTCATTTCTCCCTGAGACATTTTGTTCATAATGTGCCCACACCAGAACTAGAACAGGTGAAAATGCTTGTTCACTGATCAGATTCCCATAACTGTCTAGGCTGGAGCGGTCTGAGAAGGAGCTGAAATATTACTTGCTGTATGACAAAGAGCAAGGATTCCATTAGCAAGGTCTGCTTTTTTTGCTATTTTTGTGTGTGTGTGTGTGTGTGTGTGTATGTGTTTAAGTCACCAGAGACTGCAGAATGCAATGGTTTCCCAGGTTTGGGAAGAGATGACAGCGTGAAGGGGAGATGACTTGGTTTCTCCCAGGAACCACACCCAGGAAGTGAAAGCCAGATGGAGTTGTTTTGCCGGTGTTATATGGTATCTGCTCAACTAATGCAGATACCTGTTGGTATAAACAGTCATATCTTGGCTGCCATTGCTAGAGTTCAAGTGGAAATGGAGAAGGTAAAGTTCCAAGATGACAGAATCGGAAATATAAAGGGTAGATAGAATTGTATCTACATAAATGATCATGAGACTTTAGTTATCCACTGCTCACTCCAGAAGAATAAAAAGTGTTGGAAAACTGTTTCCCAATAGCTGAGGTGTTACTTTCTTAATTTGCTCTGAAGAAATATTTCAACAGTTTTTCCTCTAACATAGGCAATGCATAACGTCATCATCTTCCTAGAGGCATAATTTAACGTCCTTTCAGTGATCATGGGTTATCATTATTACTTGTTCCACTAAAATATGGTGATGTCTTCTGGGTGATAGGCTTACAGAGCTGTTTGTCCCTAAAATAGTGATGCAGAGCTGCTGTGCTTTCTGACTTATCTCCTTTGCTTTGGAGGCATTTTGATCTTTTCATTTGCAGTCAGGCTTTTGGGGCCACTGGCTGCTGTGGGACATACGCCTGCCCCCTCTAACAACTTGCTCCACCCCACTTCTTGTTTCTCATCCTCTGTGCTGGGGAAAAGTTTTAGAGCTTTACAATCGGGAGAGTAAGTGGGTCCTGTGTGAGGAACGTCTATGAGATGAAGTATGATTTACTTTGGGTGTGCAGAGTCTTTCACTGGGTCTTGTTTGTGTTCCGGATAGGTGAAGTCGCTAGAGAGGTGATGACTGCACTGGATGTGTCCTGGTGTTGTTCACAAGACAAGGGAGGTCTGTGGAGTGCACACTTTCTAGAATGAAAATTAACAATTTTCAATGCCACGTGTCCCATTAGAGGACTTGCTGAAGGATTCATCTATACTGATTCAGCTGGGGGTTTTCCACCAAGGCTCCAAATTCTAATTCTGGTTCTTATTTCTTACAGGAATTGTTATGCGAGGGAGATAAGATTACATAATCATCTCCTGTTTCCAGAGAAATAAGATTTCCTTAAAACCACAGGAAAGTGTACCTTAGAGTTTTTAGGTTAGGCTTTTACAGTTTCAGCCCCCAGAAGGGAATCTGCCCCAGTAGCTGCTCGACTCAGCATCACACACACTTTTCTGTCTTACAGAATGATGACACATGTGGCATTTCGTGGAGGTACAAGACTTCTGATTTGTTAAAAAGTTACAAATATTATGTAAAAGCTGTTTGGTGGCAAAGTCCTGTATTCAATTCAGTTCACTCCCCGCAACTTGCCTGTAGAATTCTCACCTCTGTGTCTTCATCCAGGTCACACCAAGTTGAAATCTAACAAGGCCTTATCGCTATAGGGTGGTTCACAGATTAACTAAACCCGAAGAGCACTTGCCATCCTTTGCTCCTCACAAGACTTTCCTTAGAAAAAAAATCTATTGCAAGGAGTGGATGGTATTTCCTTATGTGAGAGAGATGTCACGTGAAGGTATATCGTTTGTATGGCTTTTCTAAAACTTCTGGAGAAATCCTCACCAGCTGGGCTCAGGTGGCAGGCTTCCAGTTGCCCACTAGGCACTGGATCAACCTGGAACCCAGTCTGACATTTTGCTCTGTTTATATTTCTACACATTTGCTTCTGAGTGTTATAACGTGATCCACAGAGCCCATTGCCTACTGTACGGTATCTAATAAGCACTCGTTACACTGACACCTGGCAGGTTTGCAGAAAGGCATACCTTTCACAGGAAATGAGGAATGGTGAGGGAAGGAAAAAGACATTTGTCTATTCAACTTGCAGCATTAAAATTCTTGGTGTCCTTGCATTACTGCTTTGTCTTATTCCTATTAGTTTTATTTTTTTTCCAGTGCTAGTTCAGACTGGCACAGGATGAACTGGGCAAACATTGCAATTTAGATTACTCTGTGGGAAGCAGAGAAACCATTTTCTGTTTATTTTATAGGAAGGTAAGCATAATTTTAAAAAAGCTGTTGTAGTGGTTTTCTTTTTTCTTTTCTTTACTTTCTTTTTTTGTTTGTTTGTTTAATGCCAGTAGAAGTGAAGCAAATGTACAAAATCTTTCTTATACCTTATACCAAGAAAAAGCTTGTCCAAAAAACTGGCTGTGCTTGGCCATTGTCTCATCCTAGGGTCTAACTTTTAATGAACAATTTAGTTTCACGATTGCATTCAAAGCTCCTCATCACCACAAAGAAAGTGTTTTTTTGTTTTTCTTTTTTTCTGATACCAACAAGGAAAACTTTCTCAGCTGCAGCTTGTGGCTTGGAAAGGATTTCTTTTTTGAAAAACTTTGACTCTTTTCCCAAAGAGAAACAGCAATTATACAACTCCTTGTTAACTGAGTTAGATTTTAAAACACAAACACAAAATAGAACCCCTAAATTCACAGAGCTAAGCAGCTGCATAGGAAGGCGAGTCAAGACATTTCGTCTCCTGTTTCAATTCTTAGTTGGACCCTAGATCAATGGCAGATCAGACAGACATTCACAATGCCATAGGCTTCTGAGAAGATTAATTCAATGTGACTGCAGTACTGGGAGGTTTAGATATCTTACCTCAGGTCCATGTCGCCATCAGCCCAATAGGCCAAGACGTTGGAGGCGGTTCCTCCCGGACAGCATCCCATGAGGAGCACCACTACAGCTTGGATGGGGAGGATGTCAAAGGTCACTGAGAGGACGAATCCTGTGAGGGGCATGATTCCAAACTGACAGAGGAAGCCAACACATATGCCCCACGGCCGCTTTATGTGCCCTAGGAATTTCTTGATTTCCACATTGCATCCCATGGAGAACATCACCAGAGACAATAGGATGGTTAAGACCGTGCTCAGGACCACACTTAGAGTGGTGTTGACATCGTCCTCTGGCACCACACAGGACGCGCCATAGCAAACTGTTGCATTGGCCAAACAGACCGTTGAATTATTCATTGCTGGCTTTTCTGCTCAAATGCTCACAGAGGTCCACAGAAGCACCCGTCCTCTTCTCCTCACTAGATAAGTACTGTCTACTCCAACTGCGTCACTTTTAAACCCTTTTGAAACATATGTCACCTGGTGTCTCCTTCAAAAGCCACCTCAGAGAGGCAATAAAAAACAATAAATGCTAGTATGTCAGTTTCGAGAGGTAACCTTACAACACAGCACAAATTATGAATCATAAAAGTCCTGCCAACTTATTGGTCCAGACAGAGAATTCTATTTAATCATTTATTGACATGATAATGAACAGTGCCATATAAAAAGAGCTGTGTTAATATTTAATGCTGGGAAGCTTTGTTCAATAATGTCAGTTAAATGACGCTTAAAATCAACTCAGACTATTACAGAACATTGTAGGGGTTAAGCCGCAGGAAAGCATCTCCTTGCCATGGGGGCGACTGGGTCCTGAGAAGTCCAGTGCCTTGTGACAAATCAAATTGCCCACTAGTATCAGACTCTGAGCTGGAACCCAGACCATCAATTTCCTCCCCTACTAGTTTTCCTACTGTATTATTCTGTCTGTGTGTATTGGTCTATAGTGTGCATAAAGAATATTTACGTTTGAGAAACTTGTAGGGTCTTGATGCAAACCTATGGGAGAGTAACATGCAGGAGGGTAGGATGTTTTCTGTTCCGTCTGGTGGGAAGGCGGCCAGGAAAGCCCCCCGTCAGTTACTTACACACACAATTATGTATGCGTTGCCATGGTAACAAAGTGCTTCATAGCAAGAGACAATACAATTATTTGGAGGGGTGAACCTCAGAGGATTAGGTCAAAGTGATGGGAGCTCTTTGTACTTGACGTCAGGAATGGAAATTAGAAATTATTTTGGGGGGGATTCTGAGGTTCCAAGGGAGGTTGATTTCTGTGCATGTCAAATGGTCAAACTTATTATGAGCAGAAAGCTGTCCTCAGCATATAGGGAAGATAAAAAAAAAGCAGAGGAGAGATTCTTCCTATTCTTAGGAGTTTATAATCCAATTTTTGGGTCAGGATGCGGCATAAGAATAAAATTGAATATCTGGATCATGATTCACAATTTATAGGACAAATTCTAATTTATTATTCAATTTAATCACCTTAAATAGGGTTAGCATCCCCATTTTACAGATGAGGACTTGAGAGTCTAGGCAATGAAGTGCTTTATTCAAGATTACCCAGCAGATAACTGGAAATACTGAAACTCAGTTTGGCTTGGAGGCGATTGAGAGAAATGCCTTAGAAAGGAGCTTCTCCAAACTCAGCGTACTCACAACTCCCCGGTGGGTCTTGTTAAAATGCAGATTCTGAATCTGGAAGTCTGGGGTGGGCCTCAGGCGTCCGCATTTCTCACAAGCTCACAGTTCACGGTGATGATGCTGATCCAGGGACCACACTGGTCTCAGAATACTGACATCAGGGTGACCCTAACAGCACCCAAGCTGGTAAAAATTGAATTTACTGGTCACTTACTTACTGAAGAACTTACTGCAAACAGCGTTTACAGAGCAACTTGATGCGCGAAATTAAACTTTTCCATAACTTGAATGAACATGAGCTATGGGTAACAGGGGGACCACCAAGCAAAGGAGCCAACTGAGCCAATAACCTCAGCCCCTGGGGTCCCTGGCGATGGCCTCTTCATCTTGGATTGAGCTGCTGGAAAAACCTTGCGCTCGGTCCTCAAAGAGTGACAGTGACTCACACTCACTGCTGGTGCAGTCCCCTGTCCCAGGAGCGCTCTTCATCAGCTACCTTCCCCGCATGGGTGGGCTGCCATCAGCTCTGCCTGGCTGCTTGCCGGGTCCTGGAGATCCTCTGTCTCTCCCACCACCCTTCTCACCCCCACAGCTAAATGATTAGCAAGCTCATTCCCGTCAGGGCTCCCTTTCCACTCCTAGGTATGGAATGACTTGGCCCTGCCCTGCTGGCTGGCTCCAAGCATCTCCTGATCTCTGACCCACTTCTCAGCTCAGGTGCCAGCCAGCCAAGGACTCATGAGCTGAACGCGCCCCCTGCCGCTGCACCTTGGCACCTGCTGTGCTGGCTCATCTCCAGCCAAGCTGGGGGGCGGCGAGGGGCAGCCTGGTGCAGAGCTGCAGAATCATGCACTTGACACATACATACCCAGGGCCCGTCAGCTTTCCAAGCAGTTGCGCTTCTCTGACCTCCAGCATCACCCGAGAGGCTGAAAGCTAGCCCAGGCCCTGCCCGCAAACAGCCTCTTTTACTTCACTGGGTCCGGTCTGGAAAGGGAAATTGGGGTCCTGTCGGGTGGGGTGAAGGATTAGGATTTTTCCCGGGAGGGGCTTCATGTTCTGGCCGTGCCTGGAGTTGCCAGGTGAAAGCCTACTGAGCCTCTGGTCCGCAGGAGAGAAAGTGAAGGGAGAGAGAGAGGGCAGGATCAGAACAAAGCTCTGCTCAAATTTCAGACAACTTGCTAAGGAGATTCGAGGCTCCCAGGGGCAGAATGCTTTGCATATAGACAACTTGCAAATGAGCAGTCTGTTTGACTAGACAGAGTGCTACAGTTCTGGTTAAAACAAATGTGCCAATGCATTTCTAATTTTCACATTGTTTTTACATAAATTTGCACATTAAGGCTCGAGAGGCCTTCTATTCAAGTATCGGAGAGATTCACAATTAATTAATACCCTGAACTTCAGCTGCATTCAAATTCAGGCATCAGACCAGGATGAATAGGAAAGATCTAAATTTGAAAAAAAAAAAATCATTTGCTTTCATTACGACACAGAATCGGGGAAGAGATGCACACCTGAGTGGGCCGTCAGGAGGCTGGGGCTAGATTTCCATTGTCACCTTTTCCAATCTTTTCTGCTCAGTTTCTTCATGCCCTGGGCTCAGCTATAGGCAGTCTTCAAGAAACCAGCAGCAGATTTCCGTTCCTAGCTCTCTGGGTGGAGAAACCAAGTGTTGTGAGTCAACTCAAGAGCTCAGGCTTCCCCCTCTGGTTCTGGTGTATCACTCTGGAGAAATGAGGATTTAATAGCTTTTCAAGGTGTTTGCTCTGAAGTTCATATGATAAAAGATGAGCTTTCTATTTTCTATTGTGTTTCATCAGGGATGGCTCTATTCAGACCAACAGTCTTTTGGGACTTGAGAGATTCCGGAGAACTGTTCTCTCTGACTGAAATGACCTTCCTCTCTCCTTTCTCCCATCCTTTTGTGGAACCTGCAAGTCCACAATTAGAGTTATTATTTGGAGTTTCCAAGGACCCTCTTTGAGGCAAAAATACCCTGGGGAGAATAGCCTATGAATGACTAGCTGTCCACGCATCTGAGTTGCATTAAAGAAAAAAAAAAAACAGCAAAGTATTGGTGAGAGGAAGTAGTATGAAGGGTTTAGGATTTACTGAATGTGAAAAGCACTGGACTTGGAATCAGAAGATCTGAGTTCTAGGTCTTCTTCTGTGGGAAACACTGGGCCAATTCTTAAGGCTTTTATGAATGAATGTGAAACCTTATTAAAAGTCTGGAGGAGGCGTAACCATTTTCCAAAACGATTAAAGCTAAATTATACACTTGGGCTCTGACCCAGTCATTCCAGTCCCAGGTAAAGACCTAAACAGATGCATAAATTGAGTTCTTTGAAAGACATGAACTAGAATGTTCATGGTAGCCCTATTCATAATAGCTCCAAACTGGAAGCTATTCAAAAGTCCATCAGGAGTAAAATGGGTACATAAATTGTGATCTATTCACACAATGTAATTTTATACATCAGTTAGGATGGATGATCTACCATGACAAGGTTAATGTTGAGTGAAAGAGACCAGACTCACAAGAGCCCATACAAAAACAGGCAGCACTAATCTATGGTGTTAGAGGTCCAGATGGTATTACCCTTGGATGCAGGAGAAAAGAGACTGAAGAGCTCAGAAGTATGCCATACTTCAATAGGAAGTTAAAAATAACAATGCTTCTGTCCTGGTAGGAACAGCCTGGGAGGAGATATATGTCCTGTCCTAGGGAAGTCAAGTGACAGAAGATAACACTAGACTTGAGATGATTTCGTGTGAGAATAAAGCAGGGGGTAGAAGTGGGGGGTTTGGGGAGGATCAAGATTAGAAGGGAGGTAAGGAGATGGATATTTTGCTTTTACCATTTAACAAGGATTGGTTCTGTTAACCATCCTATGGTTACTAACTAACTAACTATGGCTTAGTAATTTTGTGGTGATCAAACATTTTCTAAATGTCTAAAAACATTAATCTCTGTGAATCTTTAATAAAGTACTTTTGGGTTAATCAATTCTAGATAAACCTCCAAGCAAATCCTCTTTATAGAAGGCAATGCTTCTGTCCTTTTTGCTTCCTCAGTGACCCACAATATTAAAAGAAAATTATTTTATTGAAGTTTAGTTGATTTACAATGCTGTGTTAGTTTTCGGTGTACAGCACAGTGATTCAGTTATACACACACACACACATATGTGTGTGTGTGTATATATATATATATATATATACACATATACATATATTTTTTTTCAGGTTCTTTTTTGTTATAGGTTTTTGCAAAATATTGAGTAGAGTTCCCTGTGCTATACAGTGAGTCCTTGTTTGTTATCTGTTTTATATATAGTAGGGGGTGTGTGTGTTAACCCCAAACTCCTAATTTATCCCTCCCCCAGCCCCCTTCCCCTTTGGTAACCATAAGTTTGTTTTCTGGGTCATGTCCTCTGTTATTAGGAGGATGACCATTGCTATTTCTTGCAATGGTTCAAACCTGCAAACATTTTTATACAAATACAGCTAATCACACACTGCAACCCACACAATGATTTCAAAGTGGTACTAAACTTGAAAGTTGACACTATCTTTAAAAAAAATGGAGAACCTGTGTTCCTACCTGAGCCAGATTCTCTGAGAATATTCAACCATGTGATCACATCATCAAGAGCTGGTGGAAACGTAGATGCGTAATTTCAAGGAATGGTTTCATAATCTCAGCTCTTCAGTCATTTACCGTCTGTAAATTTTTATACCATCAATAGATTAAGTGAAATTTGGCTTCTTAGAGAAGGTCACCAGGGTCTTAAATTATTCAGTTATCATCTGTCAAGTTTGGAACAGTAAGATCATGACATTGTAACATAGAATAATAGTCTATCTCTTTGTAAGGAAGGTATTATCACCCCCAATTTACAGATGAAGCAACTGAGGCTCAGAGGAAGTAAGCCTTCCTTATGCTCAGATCACACAAGCAGATGTGGAAGACCTGAAAGTATCAGTTCCTTTTTTTTTTTTAAATAGATCTTTATTGGAGTATAATTGCTTCACAATGCTGTGTTAGTTTCTGTTGTACACCAAAGTGAATTAGCCATATGCATACATATGACCCCATATGCCTTCCCTCTTGAGCCTCCCTCGCATCCTTCCTATCCCGCCCCTCTAGGTCATCGTAAAGCACTGAGCTGATTTCCCTGTGCTATACCCTGTGCTATGCTGCTTTCCACTAGATAGCTATTTTACATTTGGTAATGTATATGTGTCAACGTTACTCTCACTTCGCCCCAACTTCCCCCTCCCACCCTGTGTCCTCAAGTCCATTCTCTATGTCTACATCTTTATTCCTGCCCTGCAACTAGGTTCATCAGTACCATTTTTTTGGTTTGTTTATTTGTTTTAGATTCCATATATATGTGTTAGAATACGGTGTTTGTTTTTATCTTTCTGACTTACTTCACTCTGTATGACAGACTCTAGGTCCATCCACCTCACTACAAATAACTCAACTTCATTTCTTTTTATGGCTGAGTAATATTCCATTGTATATATGTTTCACATCTGTCGATGGGCATTTAAGTTGGTTCCAGGTCCTGGCTATTGTAATAGTGCTGCAATGAACATAGTGGTACATGTCTCCTCTTGAATTATGGTTTTCTCAGGGTATATGTCCAGTAGTGGTATTGCTGGGTCATATGGTAGCTCTATTTTTAGTTTTTTAAGGAACCTCCATACTGTTTTCCATAATGGTTGTATCAATTTACATTCCCACCAAAGGTGCAGGAGGGTTCCCTTTTCACCACACCCTTTCCAGCATTTATTGTTTCCAGATTTTTTTGATAATGGCCATTCTGACTGGTGTGAGGTGATACCTCACTGTAGTTTTGATTTGCATTTCTCTAATAATTAGTGATGTTGAGCATCTTTTCATGTACCTCTTGGCCATCTGTATGACTTCCTTGGTGAAATGTCTATTTAGATCTTCTGCCCATTTTTTAATTGGATTATTTGTTTTTTTGATATTGAGCTCCATGTGCTGTTTGTATATTTTGGAGATTAATCCTTTGTTTGTTGTTTCATTTGCAAATATTTTCTCCCATTCTGAAGGTTGTCTTTTTGTCTTGTTTATGGTTTCCTTTGCTGTGCAAATGCTTTTAAGTTTAATTAAGTCCCATTTGTCTATTTTAGTTTTTATTTCCATTACTCTAGGAGGTGGGTCAAAAAACATCTTGCTGTAGTTTATGTCAAAGAGTGTTTTTCCTATGTTTTCCTCTGAAAGTTTTATAGTGTCTGGTCTTACATTTAGGTCTTTAAGCCATTTGGAGTTTATTTTTGTGTATAGTGTTAGGGAGTGTTCTAATTTCATTCTTTTACATGTAGCTGTCCAGTTTTCCCAGAACCACTTATTGAAGAGGCTGTCCTTTCTCCATTGTATGTTCTTGCCTCCCTTGTCATAAATTAGGTGACCATAGGTGCATGGGTTTACCTCTGGGCTTTCTATCCTGTTCCATCGATCTATATTTCTGTTTTTGTGCCAGTACCATACTGTCTTGATTACTATAGCTTTGTGGTATAGTTTGAAGGCTGGGAGCCTGATTCCTCCAACTCCGTTTTTCTTTCTCAAGATTGCTTTGGCTATTTGGGGTCTTTTGTGTTTCCATACGAATTGTAAAATTTTTGTTCTAATTCTGTGAAGAACGGCATTGGCAGTTTGATAGGGATTGCATTAAATCTGTAGATTGCTTTGGATAGTATAGTCATTTTTACAATATTGATTCCTCCAATCCCATAATATGGTATATTTCTCCATCTGTTTATGTCATCTTACATTTCTTTCATCAGTGTTTTATAGTTTTCTGAGTACAAGTCTTTCACTCCTTAGGCAGGTTTATTCCTAGGTATTTTATTCTTTTTGTTGTGATGGTAAATGGGATTGTTTCCTTAATTTCTCTTTATGGTTTTTTGTTGGTGGTGTATAGGAATGCCAGAGATTTCTGTGCATTAATTTTGTATCCTGAAACCTTACCAAATTATTGATTAGTTCTAGTAGTTTTCTGGTGGCATCTTTAGGATTTTCTATGTACAGTAACATGTCATCTGCAAACAGTGACAGTTTTACTTCTTTTTTTCCAATTTGTATTCCTTTTATTTCTTTTTCTTCTTTGATTGCTGTGGCTAGGACTTCCAAAACTATGTTGAATAAGAGTGGCAAGTGTGGACATCCTTGTCTTGTTCCCGATCTTCGTGGAAATGCTTTCAGTTTTTCACCATTGAGTATGATGCTTGCTGTGGGTTTGTCATATATGGCCTTTATTATGTTGAGGTAGGTTCCCTCTATGCCCATTTTATGGAGAGTTTTTATCATAAATCAGTGTTGAATTTTGTCAAAAGCTTTTTCTGCATCTATTGAGATGATCATATGTTTTTTATTCCTTAATTTGTTAATGCGGTGTATAACATTGATTGATTTGCATATACTGAGGAATCCTTGCATCCCTGGGATAAATACCACTTGATCATGGTGCATGATTCTTTTAATGTGTTGCTGGATTCTGTTTGCTAGTATTTTGTTCAGGAGTTTTGCATCTATGTTCATCAGAGATATTGGGCTCTAATTTTCTTTTTTTGTGATATCTTTTTCTGGTTTTGGTATAAGGGTGATGGTTGCTTCATAGAATGAATTTGAGAGTGCTTCTCCCTCTGCAATTTTTTGGAAGAATTTGAGAAGGATCAGTGTTAGCTCGACTCTAAATGTTTGATAGAATTCACCTGTGAAGTCATCTGGTCCTTGACTTTTGTTTGTTGGAAGATTTGTAATTATGGTTTCAACTTCATTACTTGTGATAGGTCTGTTTATATTTTCTAATTCTTCCTGGTTCAGTCTTCAAAAATTGTACCTTTCCAGGAATTTGTCCATTTCTTCATGGTTGTCCATTTTATTGGCATATAGTTATTTGTAGTAGTCTCTTATAATCCTCTGTATTTCTGTGGTGTCAGTTGTGATTTCTCCTTTTTCATTTCTAATTTTATTGATTTGCATCCTCTCCCTTTTTTTCTTGATGAGTCTGGCTAAGGGTTTATCAATTTAGTTTAACTTCTCAAAGAAGCAGCTTTTAGTTTTATTGAGCTTTGCTATTGTTTTCTTCGTTTCTGTTTCATTTATTTCTGCTCTGATTTCTTTCCTTCTACTGACTTTGGGTTTTCTTTGTTCTTCTTTCTCTAGTTGTTTTAAGTGTAGGGTTAGATTCTTTATTTGAGATTTTTCTTGTTTCTTGAGGTGAGATTGGATTGCTGTAAACTTTCCTCTTAGAACTGCTTTTGCTGTGTGCCATAGGTTTTGAGTCATCATGTTTTCATTTTCATTTGTTTCTATGTTTTTTTTATAATTTATTCTTTGATTTCTTTAATCTCTTGGTTATATACTAGCGCACTGTTTAGCCTTCATGAATTTGTGTTTTTTACATTTTTTTCCTGTAATTGATTTCCAATCTCAGAGCGTTGTGGTTAGAAAAGATGTTTGATATGATTTCAATTTTCTTAAATTTTCCAAGGCTTGATTTGTGACCCAAGATGTGATCTATCCTGGAGAATGTTCTGTGTGCACTTGAGAAGAAAGTGTATTCTGCCACTTTTGGGTGGAATGTTCTATAAATATCAACTAAACCTATCTGGTCTATTGTGTCATTTAATGCATGTGTTTCCTTATTTATTTTCTTTGGATGATCTGTCCATTGGTGTAAGTGGCGTGTTAAAGTCCCCTACTATCATTGTGATACTGTTGATTTCTCCTTTCATGGTTGTTAACATTTGCCTTATGTATTGAGGTGCTCTTACGTTGGGTGCAAAAACATACATAATTGTTATATCTTCTTCTTGGGTTGATCCCTTGATTATCATGTAGTGTCCTTCCTTATCTCTTGTAACAGTCTTTATTTTTAAGTCTATTTTATTGGATATGAGTATTGCTACTCCAGCTTTCTTGTGATTTCCGTTTGCATGGAATATCTTTTTCCATCCCTTCATCTTCAATCTGTACATGTCCCTAGGTCTGAAGTGGGTCTCTGGTAGACAGAATATATATGGGTCTTGTTTTTGTATCCATTCAGCCAGTCTGTGTCTTTTGGTTGGGGCATTTAATATATTTATTTATTTATTTTTATCTTTTTGTTTGTTTTTAACATCTTTATTGGAATATAATTGCTTTATAATGGTGTATTTGTTTCTGCTTTATAACAAAGTGAATCAGTTATACATATACATATGTCCCCATATCTCTTCCCTGTTGCATCTGCCTCCCTCCCACCCTCCCTATCCCACCCCTCCAGGTGGTCACAAAGCACCAAGCTGATCTCCCTGTGCTATGCAGCTGCTTCCCACTACCTATCTACTTCACGTTCCCACTAGTGTATATATGTCCATGTCACTCTCTCACTTTGTCCCAGCTTACCCTTCCCCCTCCCCGTATCCTCAAGTCCATTCTCTAGTAGGTCTGTGGCTTTATTTCTGTCTTGCCCCTAGGTTCTTCATGACCATTTCTTTGTTTGTTTGTTTTTTAGATTCCATATAGATGTGTTAGCATACAGTATTTATTTTTCTCTTTCTGACTTACTTCCCTCTGTATGACAGACTCTATGTCCATCCACCTCACTACAAATAACTCAATTTCATTTCTTTTTATGGCTGAGTAATAGTACATTGTATATATGTGCCACATCTTCTTTATCCATTCTTCTGTTGATGGACACTTAGATTGCTTCCATGTCCTGGCTATTGTAAATAGAGCTGCAATGAATATTTTGGTACATGACTCTTTTTGAATTATGGCTTTCTCAGGGTATATGCCCAGTAGTGGGATTGCTGGGTCGTATGGTAGTTCTTTTTTTAGTTTTGTAAGGAACCTCCATACTGTTCTCCATAGTGGCTGTACCAATTTACATTCCCACCAACAGTGCAAGAGGGTTCACTTTTCTCCACACCCTCTCCAGCATTTATTGTTTGTAGATTTTTTGATGATGGCCATTCTGACCAGTGTGAAATGATATCTCATTGTAGTTTTTTTTTTTTTTTTTTTTTTTTGTGGTATGCTGGCCTCTCACTGTTGTGGCCTCTCCCATTGCAGAGCACAGGCTCCGGACGCGCAGGCTCAGTGGCCATGGCTCACGAGCCCAGCCGCTCTGCGGCGTGTGGGATCTTCCCGGACCAGGGCACGAACCCGTGTCCCCTGCATCGGCAGGCAGACTCTCAACTACTGCGCCAGTAGGGAAGCCCAAAATAGATAACTAATAAGAACCTCAATACTCTATAATGACCTATATGGGAATAGAACCTAAAAAAGAGTGGATATATGTATATGTATAACTGATTTACTTTGCTGTATACCTGAAACTAACACAACATAGTAAATCAACTGTACTCCAATAAAACATAATTGAAAAGTAAAAAAATACAACTTGAAATGAGAGCTAAACATAAATTTTATTAGACTAGGCTCCACCCTAATGACCTCATCTTAAATTGATCATCTGTAGAGACTGTATGTCCAAATAAGGCCACATTCTGAGGTACTGGGGGTTAGAACTTCAACACACAAATTTTGCGTGGGACACAATTTAATCCATAGCACCAACCCTATGAGTTCCTTCTGGAGAATGGCTCTTGCTTACTCATTACTGTATATTTGGCACCAGAATGGTGTCAGGAAAGATGCCCTTGCTAACTAAATGCATGAGAATATTCTCTTCCTGCAACATTCAGTTGGACCTTTGCTTAGTGCTTTGTATCAGGCTGTGATAAGCCCTGTCATGGGGGTTTCCATGGTCGATGCCCATATGCAGCTTCCTGTGTTCTGATTGTATCAGTCATCTCCACCTTTCCTCCCTGCCTCACCTATCAGTTTGCTATGTGACTGGGACCTACTGTCCTTGCTCAGCAACTCTTCTCCACCCCTCTTTGACCTCAGCCTTACTGCCAGCCCCAACCTAACAAGTCCTTGAACATGGTTTCACTCTGACTTCCGATGCTTCTCTACAAGTGCCTGGATTTCCATTGTCTCGCTTGGTCCTCAAAGAACTGGTCATTTCCACCACAGCTTGACCTCTTACCCATCAGAGATGATGCCCTAGGAGGTGGCTTCACCACTGCCTGGACCTCAGAGAGAACCCAGGGCCTAGCCATTGCATGCCAATTATATGTCAATCATGTCAGGAGGCCATGTTCAATTGTACTTTGAAAAACAAAGTTCAGGGTACCAAGCTTTCTAATAAAACACCCACCCACCAAAACTGGAGCAGTGGTATCCGGGCAATAGACCTCTCCAAGTGGCAGGGGCAGCTAATTAAGCAGATGACGTTAACACTGGAATATGCCCTTTGGTGTGTCTTCTTTCTCGGATTTTCTCCCTTTGATTCCCCATCTCTTCACCATCTTCATGTACTCTAGCTCCTATCAAACTTCTAGGTTGGGGGGAAACCAAGACAACAAAACAGACAGACAATATTTCCTTGTTTTCCTTTGCACTTTGAAACACTCAACTTTCCAAAGGATACTTGACTAAATACAAAGAGAGGAGAAAACAAAACTAATAAAATACAGGAAAGCCTACATATAGGCAAATTGTCCAGGCTTTTAAGAATACAGGAGGGGTGCTTAGGCTGGGGAGAGACAATGACAGAGGTAGGAAAAGCTATTAAGGACAAATGATCAGATATTTCAGTGATGTATGAAGGAATTTGGACTGCTTCCCGCACAGGAGTTTTGATCACAGCAATGGAATTGAGGAGCAGACATGGATCTGAGACACTAATTAAAATTATAAACGAAGAACACTTGGTAACTAGGTGCCTTGTTAAGACAGAGTCAAAGAGAGATTTGAATTTCAAGTTGCAATTTTATAAGCAGGCCTCATCCTCAGTGAAGCACAAGAAAACAAGTTTGGGGTAAATAGGATGAGGATAGTCAATTTTTTTGGTACGTGTTGAATATGAGCTACCTTGGGGACATTTGGGTACAGATAGCTCATTAAGCAGTAAGTAATTTATCTTTTAAATTTAACTTTATAATTTTTACAACTGATAAATATTTATTATAAAGAATTCGATTAATGCAAACAGGTTCAAAGAAGGAAGTAAGAAAAATGTCCAAATACCAGCCTCCAGAAATAACCCTTGTTAATATTAAGTGAGCATCAGGTCAAATGTGTCCTTATGCAGATAAACTGAGGGAAGGTTAAGGTCTTTCTGTTGGCACAGAAAGAGATAAGCTTATAAAAATGAGACCATGTATGCACACTCTTGTAAAAATTAGATACATTAAAGTGATTTCATATGAATTTATCAGAAAAATGTAAAATAAAGGATTTCAAGTAAATATTGAGAGGGTATTAAGGAAAGCATAAGACATTGAATGCATTTAAAAACTCATAATGAATTTTATGCAATTTTGACTCCCTAGCATAAAAGATAGGAAAAATCATCATTCTCATATTTCTTCTCAATCTGCCAGCTTCCGACTGTATTACTTAATATGTATTTGAGCACCTACTATCAGCCAGGAACTGTTCTAGGTGTTTGGTATACGTCAATGAATAGAATGAATAGATTTTTGTCCTTGTGGAGCTTGTAGTATAGTCAGAGGGAGATAGAAGATAAATAATGAAAGTAAACATGATGATAATTTAGTAAATAAAAATAGAAAAACAAAGGGTAAGAAGAAGTGGGAATGCCAGGTATGGGTGTTGAGAGAAGGTTATTCTCTTGAATAATTCATTTTGAAGGCAAGATTTCAGAAAAGATGTAAGTGGAGTCAGATAGCTGGTGTACCCATTCTAGGCATAGGAAACCTAGATTAAATCCCTCAGCCATGCCTGGAAGTTCTAGGACCAATGAGGAGGCCAGCAGGGCTGGACAGGAGTGAGTGAATAAGAGAGGAACAGAAGAGGGCAGAAGTTTACAGATTGGAAGGGCTGACCAAGCAGAGCCCTATAAACCATTGTAAGGATGTTGGCTTATACTCGACGTGAAGTATGAGCCATGATGAGTCATAATATTCTTTTCCTCATTGCAGTCATTATAATATTTACATCCTGCTTTATAATTATGTTTCACGGATGTTTAGATTTTTTAAAAATGGATTTATTGCTTACTATCAATTCTTCTATATTAGTGTTTTAGTTTTTTTAAATGCTGTGTAACAAAATATCCCACATCTTAGTGATTTAAAACAATAACCATAATATTAATTCCCATGCTTCTGTGGTTGACTACAGCATCTAGGATGGATCACTCACATGCTGGCAATTAATGCTGGCTGTTGGCTGGAAGCTCAGCTGGAGCTGTTGCCTATAACAATTATACACTGCCGCTCCATGTGGCTAGAACTTTCTTGCATCATGACACTTGGGTTCTGAGAGAAAGCATCCCAGTCCCCTTGAAATCTATGTCTGGAACTGGCACAGTGCCATTTATGTTGCAGATTCCAGGTAGGGAAGAAAAACCTTCATCTTTCGTTGGGGAAAATGACAAAAAAAATTGTGGCCAATTTTAATTCATCACAGAAGATTTGAGTTCTCCTTTTATGATTTTTGGATTTTGATTTATCTTTTTAATTGTGTGTATTCCATTGATTACTTTTATCCAGAAAGGCTCATCACCTGTTCTTTCCTGTTTGAGAATGAATACTTTTTGCCTGCCTATTGGAAGAGCAACTTGACTAGGTAAAATATTCTTTTTTTAAAAAAATTATTGAGGTAACATTGTTTTATAACATTGTATAAGTTTCATTTATACGTGATATTTCTACTTCTGCATACCCTACAGTGCACTCACCCTAAAAATTTATTTTCCCCCTGTCATCATACAGTTGATTCCCTTTACCCACATCATCCTCTCTCCTGCCCACTCCCTTCTGGTAACCATTACCCTGTTCTCTATATCTGCTTGTTTGTTTTGGTTTATTCATTTATTCTGTTATTTTGTTTGTTTATTAGTTTTTTATATTCCACATATGAGTGCAATCATACATTATTTTTCTTTCTCCATCTGGCCTATTTCACTTAGCATAATGCTGTCAAGGTCCATCCATGTTGCTGCAAATGACAAGATTTCTTTTTATTTTATGGCTGAGTACTATTCCTAGTCCATTATCTATCTATCTATCTATCTATCTATCATCTATCTATCTATCTATCTATCTATATATGAATAGATAACTTCTTCATCTATTCACCCATTGATGGGATACTACATGTTGAAATTCTTACCTTTGGGTTATGTATCCAACCTGTTTGTTTATAGACTTTTTTTTTATTTGAGGAAGGGTGCTGGACTTTACTAGTTTTTTGAGACTAAATGTCATATTTTTAGGTCTTTTCTAGAGATCATTACATTTTTGCTTGAGTATGGGTTACATTTTCCTGTTTCTTCACATGTCTAGGTTTTATATTCTCAAGTGTGTACTGGATATTGTACATTACATGTTGCAGAGACCTTAATTATAGGATCTTCTTCTGAAGAGTGTTTCTTATTGACCCAGTAGACAGTTAAATTACTGGCTTATTACATTGAACTTGTATCAGCTTTTCATTTTGTAAGAGTGAGGCTCTTAGTTTCATACTTAGTTTAATCTTATGGCTAGACTCTTAGTCTTGAGACATAGATTTTATTTTTGAGGCATGGCCATTCTTTGATTTTGATGGGAAGCCTGAAGTGCTTACAAAACCCCTCTAATTTGTAGGAGCTCAAATCGAAAGTTGTTTCTTCTGCGGTGGGCAGAAACTGAAAATTATGTCCACCTCTTTCAGACTCCCAGCTCTGTCTTTCTGCCTTGCTCCTCGGAGGCTCCCCTGCACATAAGCTTTTGAGGAGTTAGCCAAGGATTTCGGGAAGATTATATGGAGAATTGGGGAAATCTCCCTATATCTTCCTTCTTCCTGGGATTTTCCCTTAACTTTTAGATTCTCTGGCAATCCCAATTTCTTTTTCTCTGACATCTCAAGCTTGTGTGGCTTTCTGCTTTAATTCTACACCACACTGCATGGACTGATGGCTGCCTTCAGAAAGAAGCTTTGTCATCATAGGTCTCACCCAGGTGTTTCCTTTCTTTTTTAAAAAAATAATAAAATATCTTTTGGTTTCTTTCTGACTTGGGTGGCTATTCATTACCTTCAAATAGTTCTTTTTAATATTTTTGCCAAAATTTATAATTGATATCTGCAGGAGGATGAGCTCACCATGAGCCACTCTGCCATTACCAGAACCCATATTCTGTGATATTATTTATTTAAAATGCAAAAAAGAAGCAAAACCATACTATGGTCTTTAGGGAGGCATGTTTAGGTGGCAAATCTTTTATAATTTTTAAAAAATTTCTTCTTTGATACAAGGTTTATTTAGAGGTATATATTAATATTTATCAAATATATAGAGTTTCCTAATTATCTTTTTAAGAAATTTATAGCTTGCATTGTGGTTAAGGGACATGTTTTGCTTTAATCCTTTGAAATTTGTTGAGATTTGTTTAATGAATGAGTCTATGTTCCATTTTGGTAAATGTTCTGTGTGCACTGGATAAGAATGTGTATCCTGCAATTTTGAGTATAGTGTTATTTAGGTCACGTTTGTTAATCATATTTTTAAAATATTCTGTATTTCCACCATTTTTTGTCTGCTTGTTCTATTAGATATATAGAGAGGTACTTTAGAATATCCTATGATAATTGTGAATATATTACAACTTCTTAAAGTTCTATCAGCTTTGGTTTAATGTATTGTGAGCTATTTTATTAAATTATAGAAATCTCAAATTATGTCTTCTTAATGATTTAAACATTTCTTTATTACAGCTGTTTCTATCTCTGGTAATACATTTTGTCAAAAAATAAATTTTCTCAATTTTTAATATGACTATGATAAATTTCTTCTTGTTACTGCTTGCATAGTACATCTTTTTGTATTCTTTTATTTTTAATCTTTCTATTTACTTATATTTAAGATGTTTTTCTTGCAGCCACATAGAGTTTCACTTTAAGTTTTATTTGTTCTGAAAAATTCTTTCTCATATTTAATGTGATTTATTATATATTTGGGTTTAAGTCTTTAATTTTACTAAATCCTTTCTGTTGGAACATATTGGATGTTTCCTTTCTTTCTTTCTTGCCTTATTTTGGGTTTATTATTTTCTATTATTACATCCTTGGGAGTTTTATGCACTCTTACTATTATTACTATTTTAGTGGTTGCAGTAGAAATTACAACATGCACACCTGAGTTATCAAGTCCAAGTTTACTGTTACTTCTGTCCTATCCCCAGATAATGCAAGTAACCACTCCTGACATATGCCACTGATGTTGTGAACTTTATGTTTTTTCTACCTTAAATAAAAAGAAACTATTATTTCACCTGCATAGTTAATATTTAATTGATCTCATCTATATAGTTAATATTCTGTAGCTCTTTATTATTTTTTACATTTCTGAGCCTCCATCTGGGATGATTTTCTTTCTGCCTGAAAACAGCACTCAACAGTTTCTTTAGGGAGGAGCTTCTAACAGAAAATTCTTCTAGTTTTGATTTTCATCTTCATTTTTGCAGGATATTTAAACTAGATGTGAATTTCTATTTCAGCAGCTACCTGCTTTCAGAGCTTTGAAATTATTCCATTTTCTTCTGAATTTCATTGCGTTCATTGAGACTTAACTGTAAATCTTATTGTTGCTTTTTTGAAGGTATTTGCCTTTTTCCCTCCCCCATCTCCCTGATTTTAATATTTTCTCTTTGTCTTTGGTTGTCAGCATTTTATATGTTGTATTTGCGTATATATATTTTTAAATAGTTTCTGCTTTATAACAAAGTGAATCAGTCATACATATACATCTGTTCCAACATCCCTTCCCTCATGCATCTCCCTCCCTCCAACCCTCCCCATCCCACCCCTCCCGGCGGTCACAAAGCACCGAGCTGATCTCCCCGTGCTCTGCGGCTGCTTCCCACTATCTATCTACCTTACGTTTGGTAGTGTACATATGTCCATGCCTCTCTTTCCCTTTGTCAGAGCTTACCCTTCCCCCTCCCCATATCCTCAAGTCCATTCTCAAGTAGGTCTGTGTCTTTATTCCCGTTTTACCCCTAGGTTCTTCATGACATTCTTTTTTCTTAAATTCCATATATATGTGTTAGCATACGGTATTTGTCTTTCTCTTTCTGACTTACTTCACTCTGTATGACAGACTCTAGGTCTATCCACCTCATTACAAATAGCTCAGTTTCGTTTCTTTTTATGGCTGAGTAATATTCCATTGTATATATGTGCCACATCTTTTTTATCCATTCATCTGATGATGGACACTTAGGTTGTTTCCAGCTCCAGGCTATTGTGAATAGAGCTGCAATGAACATTTTGGTACATGTCTCTTTTTGAATTATGGTTTTCTCAGGGTATATGCCTAGTAGTGGGATTGCTGGGTCATATGGTAGTTCTATTTTTAGTTTTTTAAGGAACCTCCATACTGTTCTCCATAGTGGCTGTACCAATTCACATTCCCACCAGCAGTGCAAGAGTGTTCCCTTTTCTCCACACCCTCTCCAGCATTTATTGTTTCTAGATTTCTTGATGATGGCCATTCTGACTGGTGTGAGATGATATCTCATTGTAGTTTTGATTTGCGTTTCTCTAATGATTAATGATGTTCAGCATTCTTTCATGTGTTTGTTCGCAGTCTGTATATCTTCTTTGGAGAAACGTCTATTTAAGTCTTCCGCCCATTTTTGGATTGGGTTGTTTGTTTTTTTGCTATTGAGCTGCATGAGCTGTTTATAAATTTTGGAGATTATAATCCTTTGTCAGTTGCTTCATTTGCAAATATTTTCTCCCATTCTGAGGGTTGTCTTTTGATCTTCTTTATGGTTTCCTTTGCTGTGCAAAAGCTTTGAAGTTTCTTTAGGTCCCATTTGTTTATCTTTGTTTTTATTTCCATTTCTCTAGGAGGTGGGTCCAAAAGGATCTTGCTGTGATTTATGTCATAGAGTGTTCTGCCTATATGTTCCTCTAAGAGTTTGATAGTCTCTGGCCTTACATTTATGTCTTTAAACCATTTGGAGCTTATTTTTGTGTATGGTGTTAGGGAATGATCTAATCTCATACTTTTACATGTCCCTGTCCAGTTTTCCCAGCACCACTTATTGAAGAGGCTGTCCTTTCTCCACTGTACATTCCTGCCTCCTTTATCAAAGATAAGTTGACCATATGTGCGTGGGTTTATCTCTGGGCTTTCTATCCTGTTCCATTGATCTATCTTTCTGTTTTTGTGCCAGTACCACACTGTCTTGATTACTGTAGCTTTGTAGTATAGTCTGAAGTCAGGGAGCCTGATTCCTCCAGCTCCGTTTTTCGTTCTCAAGATTGCTTTGGCTATTCGGGGTCTTTTGTTTTTCCAAACAAATTTTGAAATTTTTTGTTCTACTTCTGTGAAAAATGCCAGTGGTAGTTTGATAGGGATTGCATTGAATCTGTAGATTGCTTTGGGTAGTAGAGTCATTTTCACAATATCGATTCTTCCAATCCAGGAGCATGGTGTATCTATCCATCTATTTGTATCCTCTTTAATTTCTTTCATCAGTGTCTTATAATTTTCTGCATACAGGTCTTTTGTCTCCTTAGGTAGGTTTATTCCTAGATATTTTATTCTTTTTGTTGCAATGGTAAATGGGAGTGTTTTCTGGATCTCATTTTCAGATTTTTCATCATTAGTGTACAGGAATGCCAGAGATTTCTGGGCATTAATTTTGTATCCTGCTGCTTTACCAAATTCATTGATTAGCTCTAGTAGTTTTCTGGTAGCATCTTTAGGATTCTCTATGTATAGTGTCATGTCATCTGCAAACAGTGACAGCTTTACTTCTTCTTTTCCAATTTGGATTCCTTTTATTTCCTTTTCTTCTCTGATTGCTGTGGCTAAAACTTCCAAAACTAGGTTGAATAAGAGTGGTGAGAGTGGGCAGCCTTGTCTTGTTCCTGATCTTAGTGGAAATGGTTTCAGTTTTTCACCATTGAGGATGATGTTGGCTGTGGGTTTGTCATATATGGCCTTTATTATGTTGAGGAAAGTTCCCTCTATGCCTACTTTCTGCAGGGTTTTTATCATAAATGGGTGTTGAATTTTGTCGAAAGCTTTCTCTGCATCTATTGAGATGATCATATGGTTTTTCTCCTTCAACTTGTTAATATGGTGTATCACATTGATTGATTTGCGTATATTGAAGAATCCTTGCATTCCTGGAATAAACCCCACTTGATCATGGTGTATGATCCTTTTAATGTGCTGTTGGATTCTGTTTGCTAGTATTTGGTTGAGGATTTTTGCATCTATGTTCATCAGTGATATTGGCCTGTAGTTTTCTTTCTTTGTGACATCCTTGCCTGGTTTTGGTATCAAGGTGATGGTGGCCTCGTAGAATGAGTTTGGGAGTGTTCCTTCCTCTGAAATTGTTAGGAAGAGTTTGAGGAGGATGGGTGATAGCTCTTCTCTAAATGTTTGATAGAATTTGCCTGTGAAGCCATCTGGTCCTGGGCTTTTGTTTGTTGGAAGATTTTTAATCACAGTTTCAATTTCAGTGCTTGTGATTGGTCTATTCATATTTTCTATTTCTTCCTGAGTCAGTCATGGCAGGTTGTGCATTTCTAAGAATTTGTCCATTTCTTCCAGGTTGTCCATTTTATTGGCATAGAGTTGCTTGTAGTAATCTCTCATGATGTTTTGTATTTCTGCAGTGTCAGTTGTTACTTCTCCTTTTTCATTTCTAATTCTATTGATTTCAGTCTTCTCCCTTTTTTTCTTGATGTGTCTGGCTAATGGTTTGTCAATTTTGTTTATCTTCTCAAAGAACCAGCTTTTAGTTGGATTGATCTTTGCTATCGTTTCCTTCATTTCTTTTTCATTTATTTCTGGTCTGATCTTTATGATTTCTTTCCTTCTGCTAACTTTGGGGGTTTTTTGTTCTTCTTTCTCAAATTGTTTTAGGTGCAGGGTCAGGTTGTTTACTCGAGATGTTTCCTGCTTCTTAAGGTGGGATTGTATTGCTATAAACTTCCCCCTTAGAACTGCTTTTGCTTCGTCCCATAGGTTTTGGGTCGTTGTGTCTGCATTGTCATTTGTTTCTAGGTATTTTTTAATTTCCTCTTTGATTTCTTCAGTGATCACTTCGTTATTGAGTAGTGTATTGTTTAGCCTCCATGTGTTTGTAGTTTTTACAGATCTTTTCCTGTAATTGATGTCTAGTCTCATAGCCTTGTGGTCGGAAAAGATACTTGATACAATTTCAATTTTCTTAAATTTACCAAGGCTTGATTTGTGACCCAAGATATGATCTATCCTGGAGAATGTTCCATGAGCACTTGAGAAAAATGTGTATTCTGTTGTTTTTGGATGGAATGTCCTATAAATATCAACTAAGTCCATCTTGTTTAATGTATCATTTAAAGCTTGTGTTTCCTTATTGATTTTCATTTTGGATGATCTGTCCATTGGTGAAAGTGGGGTGTTAAAGTCTCTTACTATGATTGTGTTACTGTCGATTTCCCCTTTTATGGCTGTTAGTAATTGCCTTATGTATTGAGGTGCTCCTATGTTGGGTGCATAAATATTTACAATTGTTATATCTTCTTCTTGGATCGATCCCTTTATCATTATGTAGTGTCCTTCTTTGTCTCTTCTAATAGTCTTTATTTTAAAGTCTATTTTGTCTGATATAAGAATTGCTACTCCAGCTTTCTTTTGATTTCCATTTGCATGGAATATCTTTTTCCATCCCCTTACTTTCAATCTGTATGTGTCTCTAGGTCTGAAGTGGGTCTCTTGTAGACAGCATATATATGGGTCTTGTTTTTGTATCCATTCAGCCACTCTGTGTCTTTTGGTGGGAGCATTTAGTCCATTTACATTTAAGGTAATTATTGATATGTATGTTCCTATTCCCATTTCCTTAATTGCTTTGGGTTCGTTATTGTAGGTATATTCCTTGTGTTGTGTTTCTTGCCTAGAGAAGTTCCTTTAGCATTTGTTGTAAAGCTGGTTTGCTGGTGCTGAACTCCCTCAGCTTTTGCTTGTCTGTAAACATTTTAATTTCTCCATCAAATCTGAATGAGATCCTTGCTGGGTAGAGTAATCTTGGTTGCAGGTTTCTCTCCTTCATCACTTTAATTATGTCCTGCCACTCCCTTCTGGCTTGTAGAGTTTCTGCTGAGAGATCAGCTGTTAACCTGATGGGGATTCCCTTGTGTGTTATTTGTTGTTTTTCCCTTGCTGCTTTTAATATGATTTCTTTGTGTTTAATTTTTGACAGTTTGATTAATATGTGTCTTGGCGTATTTCTCCTTGGGTTTATTCTGTATGGGACTCTCTGTGCCTCCTGGACTTGATTAACTATTTCCTTTCCCATATTAGGGAAGTTTTCAACTATAATCTCTTCAAATATTTTCTCAGTCCCTTTCTTTTTCTCTTCTTCTTCTGGAACCCCTATAATTCGAATGTTGGTGTGTTTAATGTTGTCCCAGAGGTCTCTGAGACTGTCCTTTGTTCTTTTCATTCTTTTTTCTTTATTTTGCTCTGCATCAGTTATTTCCACTATTTTATCTTCCACCTCACTTATCCGTTCTTCTGCCTCAGTTATTCTGCTATTGATCCCATCTAGAGTATTTTTCATTTCATTTGTTGTGTTTTTAATCAATGCTTGATTCATCTTTAGTTCTTCTAGGTCCTTGTTAACTGTTTCTTGCATTTTGTCTATTCTATTTCCAAGATTTTGGATCTTGGAAATAGAATCTTGGATCAGCTTTACTATCATTATTCTGAATTCTTTTTCAGGTAGACTGCCTATTACCTCTTCATTTGTTAGGTCTGGTAGGTTTTTATCTTGCTCCTTCACCTGCTGTGTGTTTTTCTGTCTTCTCATTTTGCTTATGTTACTGTGTTTGGGGTCTCCTTTTTGCAGGCTGCAGATTCGTAGTTCCCGTTGTTTTTGGTGTCTGTCCCCTGTGGCTAAGGTTGTTTCAGTAGGTTGTGTAGGCTTCCTGGTGAGGGGGACTAATGCCTGTGTTCTGGTGTTTGAGGCTTGATCTTGTCTTTCTGGTGGACAGGTCCACGTCTGGTGGTGTGTTTTGGGGTGCCTGTGGCCTTATTATGTTTTTAGGCAGCCTCTCTGCTAATGGGTGGGGTTGTGTTCCTGCCTTGCTAGTTGCTTGGCATAGGGTGACCAGCACTGTAGCTTGCTGGTCGTTGACTGAAGCTGGGTGCTGGTGTTGAGATGGAGATCTCTGGGAGATTTTCGCTGCTTGATATTATGTGGAGCTGGGAGGTCTCTTGTTGACCCGTGTCCTGAAGTTGGCTCTCCCACTTCAGAGGCACAGCACTGACTCCTGGCTGCAGCACCAAGAGCCCTTCATCTACCCGGCTCAGAATAAAAGGGAGAAAAAGGAGAAAGAAAGAATTAGTAGAAGAAAGAGAGAGAGAGTGAAAGAAAGGAAGAAGGGAAGAAAGGAAGGAACGAAGAAAGAAAAAAGGAGGGAGGGAGGGAGGAAGGATGGAAAGAAAGAAAGAAAGAAAGGAGGGAGGGAGGGAGGAATGAAAGAAAAAGGAAGAGTGAATGGAGGAAGGGAGCGAGGAAGGAAAGAAAGAAAGAAAGAAAGACAGGAGGGAGGGAGGGAGGAAGGAAAGAAAAAGAAAGAGTGAAAGGAAGAAGGGTGGGAGGGAGGGAGGAAGGAAAGAAAGAGACAGGAGGGAGGGAGGAAAGAAAAAGTAAGAGTGAAAGGAAGAGGCAGGGAGGGAGGGAGGAAGAAAGAAAGAGAGAAAGAAGGAAAGGAGGAGCAGAGGGAGGGAGGGAGGAAGGGAAGGTAGGAAAAAAAGAAAGAGCAGTTAAAGTAAAATAGAATAAAGTATGAAATATAGTAGCGTTATTAAAATTAAAAAGTAATTATTGAAAAAAAAATGGACAGATAGAACCCTGGGACATATGGTGGAAGCAAAGCTATACAGCAAGAATCTTTCACAGAAGATTACACATACACATTCACAAAAAGATAGCAGGGGGAAAAATCAAAAATCTTGCTCTCAAAGTCCACCTCCTCAATTTGGGATAATTCATTGTAAAAAGAGGAAAAGGGCAAGAAGTCTGAAATCTTGCTCTCTAAGTCCACCTCCTTAATTTGGGATAATTCGTTGTAAAAAGAGGAAAAGGGGGGAAAGTCTTAAATCTTGTCCTCAAAGTCCACTTCCTCAATTTGGGATGATTCGCTGTCCATTCATGCACTCCTCAGACGCAGGGCACATCAAGTGGACCGTGGAGCTTTAATCCGCTGCCTCCGAGGCTGCACAGAGAGATTTCCCTGTCTCTTCTCTGCTCTCACAGCTCCCGGGTCTCAGCCTTGGACCTGGCCCCGCCTCTGCGCGTAGGTCGCCGGAGGGCGTCCGTTCTTCGCTCAGACAGGACGGGTTTAAAGGAGCCGCTGATTCGGGGGCTCTGGCTCACTCAGGCAGAGGGGAGGGAGGGGCGCGCAGTGTGGGGCGGGCCTGCGGCAGCAGAGACCGGCGTGACATTGCACCAGACCGAGGCGCTCCGTGCGCTTTCCCGGGAAAGCCGTCCCCGGGTCCCGGGACCCCGGCAGTGGCGGGGTGCACAGGCCCCCCGGAAGGCGGGGCGGACAGTGACCCGCGCTCGCACACAGGCCCCGCGGCGGCGGCGGCAGCAGCAGCCCCAGCGTCCCACGCCCGTCTCCGGGGTCCGCGCCTTTAGCCGCGGCTCGCGCCCGTCTCCGGCACTTCCCCAAGCAGCCCTCTTAATGCCCTCTCCTCGCGCACCAGGAAACAAAAGGGAAAAAAGTCTCTTGCCTCTTCGGCAGCTCCAGACCCTTTCCCAGGACTCCCTCCGGGCTAGCCGTGGTGCACTAACCCCTTCAGGCTCGCTTCCTGCCGCCAGCCCCAGACCTCTCCCCGCGCTCCGACTGAAAGCCGATACCCGAGCCTCAGCTCCCAGCCCCGCCCGCCCCGGCGGCCGAGCAGACAAGCCTCTCGGGCTGGTGTGTGCCTGAGGGCACCGATCCTCTGTGCCGGAATCTCTCCGCTTTGCCCTCCACACCCCTGTTGCTGTGCTCTCCTCGGCTACTCCGAAGCTTTCCCCCTCCGCCACCTGCAGTCTCCGCCCGCGAAGGGTCTTCTAGTGTGTAGAAACCTTCCCTCCTTCACGGCTCCCTCCCACTGGTGCAGGTCCCGTCCCTATCCTTTTGTCTCTGTTTATTCTTTTTTCTTTTGTCCTACCCAGGTATGTGGGGAGTTTCTTGCCTTTTGGGGGGTCTGAGGTCTTCTGTCAGCGTTCAGTAGGTGTTCTGTAGGAGTTGTTCCACGTGTAGATGAATTTCTGATGTATCTGTGGGGAGGAAGGTGATCTCCGCGTCTTACTCTTCCGCCATCTTTCTCCGGGGTCCCCTACGTATATTTTTTATTTATCTTGCCTGGACTTTATAGTATTCTTAAATATGTTGTTTGACATCTTTCCTCAATTTTGACAAGCTGTCAGCCATTGTCTTTTGCAAATATTACTTCTGTCCTATTTTTTTCTCAGACACAAATTATATATATTTTAGGTCTTTTTATTGTGCCTTCTGAATTGCTTATTCTCTCATATATTTTCTATAATATTTTCTCTATCCTTTATTTTGACTCTTCTCTTCTGGTCTATCTACCAGTTCACCAATTCTCTTTTCAGGTAGCTGTGTTTGTTCTCTTGCTAAACTGATTCATATCTACCTAATTTCAGTTATTGTGCCTTTTATTTTTAGAATTTTCATTATTTTGAAATTGGCCAGTTCTCAGATCATAACTATCAATTGTTTGCAATCTTGTTGAAAACAGTAGTCATACTTCTTTTAAAATACAGACTCTCCAACATTTGGAACCACCATGCATCTGATTCTGGTGCCTTTTTTTTCTCCCACTGGGCTTTACTTTGTTTGTCCTGTATTCTTAAGTTCTTGGTTATTTTTTATGTGTTAGACTCTGATCACAGTGTTCCATCCCTAAAAAGTGTCAACTGTGCAGCTAATCCTTTCTATGCTCTCTTTTAGAATTCCAAGGACCTTGGGGGAATATGATCCCCAATACCTGTTTAACCTCCTTGCAGCTCTACATTCCTTGTCTTATCAGCTCTCTTATCCTCAAGCAGATTTTAAAAAGGTGTTTACACTTATTTTAATCTCATTGGAATGTTGTTCAAAATTGCTTACTTTGTGGTAACATTGGTACATTTATGTTGACAAATTATTAAATATTTATTTACTTTTCTCTTCTTTTTGTTCTTCTCTTTTATTGATTAATATTTGTATGTGAATTTATTTCTGTCAATGAATTAGTCTATTTAGAATTAGTAATTCATGTGTAAACTTTATTCTGAAAATAATGTGGCAGTGTGTTGTACTAACTTCAAACCTCACACTATAGTTTATTGCTGTTTACTTTCTGTCTTGCACTCTTAACATGATATTTTGCTCATTCTTATGAAGCCACTAAATATTATAGGCATGATTGTACTTAGATTTTATTTTATCTTATACTTCTTATATGACAGAACTGGAGGTTGCTATTACATAGCTTGAAGAATATTACATTTCATCTTTTCAAACTACTCTTCTCCCATCCTCATAGGTGATCTCTTCCAGGAAGCTTAATTCCAACCAGGCAATCGACAAGAAAGAGGGGTTGGATATGGAAACTTCTCACTTTTATTATGAGTTGGTTTTTCTGTCTTCATACTATGTAATCTACTAGTGAACTTGTCTTTAAAATATGTTGCAATATATGACCCACTGCAAGAAACCATAATTCTCAAGGTTCCTTAGAAGAAAAATTAGAGAAGTAAAGAGGCATATGATATGTAATTCAATGTTATGGAGAGCAAATATTTTAATTTTTATACATTAACTGTACTAAATGTTGTTACTGTTGCCAACCCCTCTGACATTTGGGACATGTTAATTGAATCTAATTATAGAGTGACTGAAGCTGATGATACTGTGTGAGAAAGCCTTGTTTAAAACATTCCTGAGTTCTGGTTAAATGTATACTTTCAAAAAATCAATGGATGTCAATTCCCATAAAGAAATATGAGATACCATAGTTTACTCACATATGAGTTTGATTTTCCTGTGGCATATCTTGTTTCCACAAACAGAAAAATCTTATTGATTTGGAAGTCACCCATCACAATGCCCTTCCCTGTTTCTGAGGACCTATTAGAAATAGCAGAGCTTCTCAGATGTGGTAAGAACTCCAAAAAATCCACTATATCTTGAGGAATACTACTCTGGGATTTTGGACTGTCTGGAAAATTGCTGCAGCCCCAATAAATGTTTAAATATTTAACTATAATTTACTCCATCTGTTTCACTGAGAATTATCTTAACATTTGATAATTATTGAGGAGAGCATTTTGAATTTTTGTTGCCTTTGTGGCAAAATAATTTTTGAGGTATTTTTGTTTGTTTGTTTTTACTATAAGAGTTCCATCTTTATTCCAAGCTGTTGGCCACTGTTTGGGTTTCTATATAACTCAGGATGTTGTAGAGGGATTGCATTACTGAGTAGGAACCAGGGTGATGGCCACAGAATGAGGAAGGTAGAATAGATGGCCTGGGCAAACTTTTGTTTATGGCTCTTGCATTTTACACTGTTTTTTCAAAGCTGGTCTTAGGACTACATTCTTTCCTTCTTTTGGCATGCTTTCCCCTTGGGTTTGTCCTTCTGTGGATTTTTAAAGTAACAGAGAACAACCATTAAAATAGGTGCAGATAGCAACAAGGCAGAGGTGGCATACTGAGTTACTTTAGATTACGGGTTGTGGAACAAAGTATTAAAGTCATTCAATGTAATTTTGTGCATCTTTGTGTTTTGTGTGTATGACTACTCCAGGTCTTTTTGGAGGTGGCTATAGATGTTATAATAACTGGTTAAAACTAGGATTCAGAACCCTTGTCATCCCTGTCTTTTTCTCTTAGAGAAGGAATAATACACTCTCCTCCTCACCCCAACCTCACCAGCGACCCTCAAGATGTCAGACAGACCAAAACCACAAACAGACAAAACCTCAGAAAACAAAATAAAAGCTGCAGTCAATGACTGATGTCTGTTACAAAATCCAGCCAGAGAGGTCAGAACCAGGCTCTAAACTGAGCTTCTGGCTTGCCTGGGTTTCTGATTCTGAACCTACATAGCCTACCTGGGTCTAGCACACTTACTGATTACCTTATTTGGTTCTCCTTCCATCTGACTGCTTAAATACCTCTACGGTTATTTCCAGGGACTCAGTTCACTATGGTGCCTAATCATAGAAGGTAGGGCTTAACATATGAGTAATCCTCAGAGCCCACTGAGTAGAATAAATTTCACATTAAGGTGTAAGTGATTGATTTTATATATTTTTTTTCTGAGAGTTGCACCTAAAAGGGGATGGAAGAAAGGTTCAACATCAAGGGACAACGGAGTGAAAATGGCGGACAGGATTCTTTTGCTGACTGGGGAGGGTTGAAGGGTGTCAAAGACACATCTGTCCTAATTCATGCTGTTGCTTCTTTCCAGCCCTGCCTGTCATGGCTTGGGACTGTCTAAATTATTTCTTCATTTTTATTGGGTGTCCTGGTTTTAATGACTGTGACCATTTCCCAACTTAAGCTTTTATCCTGCACTGTCCCAGTTTCTATCCTTTATTTCAGGTTGAAATAGATTTTACTTTCATAGCTTATGGTGGATCTTCCCACTGAGATTCATTCTTTACTATTGCTGGATAGATAGATAGATACATGGATGATAGATAGATAGATAGATAGATAGATAGATAGATAAATAGATAGATATCACTTGACCCTATGTGGAAGTTAGATACCAAAGATAAACCTGTGACAGAGCTCAGCTGCGCATGGAATATGCCGTTAGTGGCAGAATTTTGGGGAGATGCCCCTGTGAGAGTCTTATCTTCTGATTTGCTGGTGCAGGGTGGTTGGAGTTCATCAACTTTTCAAAGACTGACACCTTAAAACAACTCACAAGAGGATGATGTATGAACCATGATGATGGACTATTATTAAATGACAACATTTTAAGACGGTAAATTTTAGGTTATGTATGTTTTACCACAATTAAAGAAAAGAAAAGTCTCTGATCACACTGCTTTTCCCCAGCTTCAGACTAAGGTGAAGACACTTGCTGTCCTCCTTCAGGACTCCGCACTTTTCCCATCGACCCTCACGCCTGTTTTTACCCTCACTCTCCTTTCTTATCAGTTTTCCCATCCATGCTTCCCAGTCCTTCTCCAAGGGCCCATGTTCTCTTTCTAAAGGTTGGAAGACAAAGTGGGTGGTAGTTGAAAGAGAGACAGAAAGGATTATTTGTTGTGGAATTGGTGGAAAACAGGTGCTTTCAAAGTCCCTTCCCAGTCTTGGTCCCATTTTCTTGCTCTTTCTCAGTAAGTCAGTCTCAGTGATGATTTTGAGTGGAAACAGGCTACAAACTCCTGGGTGACACTGTACAGTCACTCATACTTAAGCCAGATTCGGGAGAAGATACTGGAGAGTATATTAAAACTCAGGGTGAGTGAACTAGATAACCTTTAAAGTTCTTTCAACCTGTGAGATTCTATTATTTCCCCAAATCTATTTATCTTTTATTGTGATAAACACAGGCTTTTGTGACATGTTCACTCTAGACGTCTCTGTTGACATTTTATCTTTTTCTAAATGTCATACTATTTATGATCAATTATATATGAAGTTCATCCTAATTTATATGTTGGAAAATTTACCCAAAGTAAGATGATTTTGTGTATTTTTGAGATTTCAAAATGTGATTTATATGAGTATTAAACAAAATTTGCTATGATTCCTTCCCATTTCTGACTCTGAAATGAAAGAAGCCATAGACTAGATTTCACAGTTAATGAAGTCTTAGCTTTGATATCCGTACGCCATATGGGGACAAACAGCTCTTCCCAACAATTTTGCTTAACACCTTAACTTATTAGCAAAGATTATGCTTCCCCTGATTTACTGCAGTAAACTAAGTGGGACATAAACACTGAGACCATACCACCACCACCTCTGTTATTCATAGACCAAGATGATTTCCTGAAGATGAAAACCTCTTCACGAGTACTGTCAGTTCCTCATCTCTTTCCATGGTAAAAATGTTTTTTCTCTGGTTCGCATTGGTATCCCAGGTAGCTGAAATGGAAATCATGACATATTTGCTACAAACCCTGGCCATCAAAAAGTGGGAACATGCAGAGCCCACTTTAGAGAATGAAGGTTTGGAGTGCTTCCAAATTAATCTTTTATGTTTTAAGTATCCTCATTCTATGCAAGTGGAAAAATGGATATTTTTACTATTCATCAAGTCACTAAAACTTTAGAGCATTCAGCATACTTAGGTTTTGTAATAATGTTGCAATACCCCATCCTAAGTATATCTCTGTGCACCATGTTTGGTTTTCTCTAAATTTTTTTTACCAAATGTGTAAGGATATTTTAACTTATTTTAGTTACATGATAATTAACCTTAAGTTAAACAGTTACTTAAAAAGCTTTTCATGACTCTCCTTTCTCAGATCAAGCAGATGTGCTGTTGTCTGGTAGTAACCAGGGATGTGAACAGTGTTTGGCTTTGGACAAGATACAGTTAGAAAGGACATAAAAGAGATGTCCTTCTAGGAGGCTCATTTGGGGGTTTCCCTTGGTACCCTGTGCATCTCTTTCTATGGCATTTTTTCCCTTGTGTCATTGTTGCTGCCTTCCAGGCCATCCTCTGCCTTTTAGCTATAGACCCTAACACAGTTTTTGGAGGAAAACAGGTGTTCAATATATATTTGTTGATGGGGGGGTGATGGATAAATGCACAAATCCCTTCAAAATAAGATAGATATGGAAACATTCACTGAAGAAATAGGATTTGATCTGGGCTTGAATAATGGAAGATTTTACATAAGAGCCAAGTTGCCAGATAAAAATTCAGGAAGTCCAGTTCAATTTGAGCTCCAAATAAGCAACAAATAATTTTTCAGTATAAGTATGTCCTGTGCAATATTTGGGACATACTTATACTAAAAAATGATTCATTATTTAAATTTGAATTTCAGATAAACAATGAGGTTTTTATTTTAGTATAAGGTTTCCCAATCTTGCATGGAATGTACTTATACTAAAAAATTATGTTATTTACCTGAAATTCAAACTTAACTGGACATCCTGTATATTTATTTGCAAAATCCAGCAACCCAAATAAGAGGTATAGAGAATAGATGGAATCTTAAGTTAAGGAAATGGCAAGAGAAAAATAGGGAGAAATTTTGCTTTTAAGAGAATTTGAGTCTTTGAATAGGAATATCTGAATGGAGAATTGTGATGGAGGAAAATGCCTCCAATAGTCCCTCTTCTTCCTCACTGATTTACTTTTAAAAAATGTATATTCTAGTTTCTGAACACCCTTCACCCACCTCATTCTCTTCCCTTCAGCACAAATGCTATAGAAGGTAGAAGACAAAAGTTTTCCAAGACACTTAGCCTTTTGGTCACTGAACCTGGAAAGATACCTTATATGTTGCTGTCTATACAACAGTTAGGTACATGATGGGGTGTTCAGGAAAAACGTGAGTCACAATGAACAAACATTTAGATATTTCGGATGGCTTTATTAGAACTTTTTAATGTAGAAACTGACCATATTGTTTTCTTTAGATAGACTCAACCCTGGACTTTGACAGGTGCTGTGGAAGTTAGTTGAAAGTCATTGCTCTTTCTATTTACTTATTATAAAAGACAGCTTGTGTTAATTCTCCCATGTCAGCATTTTTTCTCTTCTTTCCTTTTCTTTTCTTTCCCTTTCTTTCTTTTTCCTCCCTCTTCTTTCTTTCTTTCTTTCTTTCTTCCTTCCTTCCTTCCTTCCTTCCTTCCTTCCTTCCTTCCTTTCTTTCTTTCTTTCTTTCTTTCTTCCTTCCTTCCTTCCTTCCTTCCTTTCTTTCTTTCTTTCTTTCTTTCTTTCTTTCTTTCTTTCTTTCTTTCCTTCTTTCTTTCTTTCTTTTTCTTTACTGGTTCAGTGATTCAATGTTTTTTAAATAATCTGGAAAACAAAATATGGACAATTTTTATCTTTATCATACTGTCTTTATTCAAAACGTTTTGTTCATCATAATATGCTGGGCTATGTTGGGCCCTATAAAAATCTATTTATACAAAAACAGTACATTCTTCCAGGTGTTCCTGTTGAAAAACAAGATGAAACATTTAAGCTAGCTCGGAAATTAGCATTCTTTTGCTTTGTATTGAGAATATTGACTACAAAGTCACAGTACCCAATTGTTCTCATTAAAAAAAAATTCTTCCCATCTTTTCCACTTTTCAACTTTTAGACCTTAAGACATCGAAGAGGCACAGATCCAGAAAGAAGAAACCAAGAGACCAAGAAGCAAAGCACAGGGAGGATAAAGAGAGATGATTTATTTTCTACCAGCATTCATAACCTTCTATGATTAAACCTAACTTCATTATTCTGCATTTGTGAAGTGAATTGTTTACAATGGAATAAGGGAGAAAACACTAAACTTCATGGGGATGGAAGATGATCTAGAGACAAACCAAAGGATAATTGAGAAGTATGGTCTCAAAGAATAATGTAACCTTTCTTTTTAAACATTGTTTTTTTTAGTGGAGCCATAGCCTAGTGTATTACGCAGGTTATCCGAGAACATGAAGGTGCTGTTGGACTTTTATCTGGAAATATAAAACATGGAGAGTAAACACAAGTGTTGGTTCACCATTTTCTTTCTTTCTCTATTTTTTTCTCTCTCTCGCTTTCTTTTTTCTTTGTGGGTTTCATATATACACACTCTATAGAGAATATTGTTCATTGCCAGTAAGAGGAACAAAAGGGAAAGATAAATATTAAGTTGATAGAGTCAGTAATATTTGCAAAATGAAACAAAATAAATTTAAATAAATATAAACTAAATCAAAGCATATCTATCCATAATACAATCTTCAATTCAACTTGGAAAATATTTACTCAGGGCTTTCAGCATGTCCAGCTCTGTTTTAGGCAGGGCAGGGGATACAATGATACTGTCTTTACCTTGAAGCTGAATATGGTTTGATGGTGGCAAGACAAAAAATTCAATATGTGAATGATTATAGCGTAGAGCAGAATGGAATAGGGCCCAAGGAGAGGTATACCCACAGTTTTAAGAGAGGTTTGATGGAGAGAGATTATATCTTGTGGTGAGAGTGGGAGGACACGGTGATTGTGGTCAGGAGGGAAAGTAAAATTTGATATGGAAAATGAGTAAGATGGGGGTAAATAACTTTCTGGTGGAAACAATATTACACATCATTGAGAAAGATCACAGGGGAACATCAAATATTTCAGCCTTGCTGGAGCGTATTAAGTATGGAGGTAATCAAAGGAGACAGGGCTGGACAGGCAGGTGGGGACAAACTTGAAAAGAGCTTTGAAGAAGGCCTGAAGGAAGTTGGTGGCACTAGGGGTAGAGATCTGAGATCCTAAGCTGTGGAGCCTGATGCTGGCATTCAAGGGGGACTGGCTGGTCTGAACCAGTCAGCTCATTGCTGCTTCCGGTTTAGGTGTGTCTCACCTCTCTTCGAAACACTTGCTCCCTTCTAGGCTTTCTGGGAAGCAAGAAAGCAGAACAGGATTAGAGCACGTGCCAAGATTGCATCTGGTTGATGGCTAATTTTCTCTCTACTTCTATATAATGTTGCTTTCATTATAAAATGTTTTTGATCACTCTTTCAACCACAAAGTGCTGGAAGAAAGACTGAGTTCAAACAAGCTCCAAAGGTGCATCCCTGCTGATTCACCTGGTCCCACTCAGGAGGCCCTCCCAGAATGCACTTGAGCCAGTGCCTCCATTGCCCAGGTACTTATTTCTCATTGGTTAGTTACCTTTGGCAAGGCAAGGGTGTCATGAGGGAGGCACTGGAGGACAGGCATTGCACAACTCAAGACAGTTAAAAGAGAAGGAAGCCAGAGGACAAGCACAAAACCTTCCCTACAGGGAATTTGAAAAGTGAAACCGCAGGAGCTGAATTGTCATCAGGCCCAGGTACTAGAAAAGAGGGAAAGTCTAAAAACTTAGGAGTCAGCTAATCATGGGAATATCATTGATGGGAAATTATTTACTGAGGTAAGAATGTCTAGGATTTGGTTGCCTTGAACATGCTACTATTGGGTGCTGGGCCTTTGGGTGAAAATAACAATAGTTAATACTTCTTTAATGTTCACTTTGTAATATTGAAGTTTCAGATATTGTCACCTGAGGATTTGATCTCTCCCTGAATGGATATTTAAACTGAAAATGTCCCAGGTCTCTGTGCTTCTCAGTGTATCACCACGTTCCATCCTTTCACCAACCCTAGGGGTTTGGGGCTGTTATATTCTAACTTCATAGGTAAAGAAGTTGAGGCAGAAGGAGGGGAAGTGACTTGCTCAAGGCCACACAGGCTGGGAGTGGAGAAGTTAGAATTTAGCTTGCAAAGGAAAATAGAAAAAAGAGGCAATTATGAAGGTAAATAGTCTAGGAATATTAAAAAATAATAAACGCATTGTTTCAATATTCAAGTCATAGAAATGCAGGTAAAAATCACACATGGATATTATCAAGGATTTATTAAATTAACATAAATAAGTGGTTACTTAGATTGGGTACTTGCAAGATGAAGATTCGGTCTTCAAAACAGATTTTTTCTTTTTACAAGCTGTATGCACACACATGTTAAAATTGGTGAAGGAGGTCTTTGGTGTAAATTTGTTTGGACTTGTTACTTGGTTGGTCTTGTTACTTTGACTGAAATCGTATACAGGACATAACGATGTAAAGATATGTTTTTCCTTTACTTGTTTCCAAACTGCTGGGCTTTGCCTGTAGCTCTACAGTAGGAACAAATGCATTTGTCTCTACAATAAATGGGCTTTCGGGTACTGGGCGTTTGTTTGGAAGGACATTCAAGATCTAAGGCACATCAGTGAGAGGCCCTTACACATCTGTCTGTGTCAGCTCTGAAAGGGCAAAGCACTTGTTAAAGAAATGGATGCTCAGGAAAGCCTAGTGAGTAAACACACTTTGGGAGCTATGTGCTGAGCCACAGGAGGGAAACTACCCTTCTGGAATATGAAGTGATCCTTGTTGCTGTGAGAGAAGTAATTTTGGAAGTTTTCCTTCTTCCTTGAGAGAAGTGTTGGGTTCCCGTTCTGATAAGCCAGATTGATACTTTGAGCAAATCTCCAGAGGGCCAGGAGTAGTGTCAAGGCAGAGGTCTGTGTCAGAGTGCAGTCTGGTAGAGATAATAATAATAACAATAATAATAATAATAATAATAATAATAATAATACATATATTCTTTCATTATCTAGGCACTGGGTAAACATGTTTGTTGAATGCATATTTATCTAGCATTGACCTTTTATAGAACAGCTACTGCTTTGTACAAATAATTGTCTTCCAGAAGCTGTCAGGTAGAGCCTCACTTTATACTGTCTATAGAAGCCCATGTTATCCTCTTCCCTGGCCCATAAGTAGATCTGTAGGCAAGCTGGGTCAAGCCTTTTGAAGGTGAATCACCAGGCAAAGATTTCAGGGACATCCAACTTGCATTATTCGTTTCACCCCTAAGAATTATAAGCCCCCTTCAAAGCTGTGACCATCTCTGACTGTTCCCATGGAGCTTTGTTGTCTTGTCTTCTCTGCTTCCTTCTCTGGATTGAACTTCCCATGTAGCTTCTCTCATGGCTGCTGTCCTCCTTTGGGAGTGAGTGCCATTTTCTGGGAATCCACAGGGGCAGTTGCATTAGTGGAGGTGGGGAGCAGGACGTGGATGGTTAATGGTAATCTACATCCCAGAAATGGAAGGTATGGTTGGCTCAAAGGTAAAGTTTGTATGAATTAAGTGAGCATGATTGATATGAAATAGTTCAAGCAATTTATTATGAATGAGGCTATTCTCAAAAGTCTAGACAGAGGAAGATATGCTACCACTCTCCCTCTATCCATGTCCTTTGTTCTACAATCCTTTGCAGTACAATGCTTAGCATCATATAACTTAGATTAAAGTTGATAAATAAGATGAAAACTATTTATTGACCCCATGAAAAATACTAGTTTTTGATCTGATGGCATATCACTTATAATTACCACAATGTAAAGTTTTTTTCCCCACTCTGTTCTTATAATAGGAAGTGCAGTTGATTCTTATTTATTTGGGGAATGAATATTCTTTTTTGAGTGTGCTCATCTCTTTTCTTGAATTCTTCTAGTTGACCTATTTGACTCTTGTCTGCTTATTAGCATTTCATCTATGAACATGGGTAGTAGAAATAGAAAGAGATGAAACTTAAGTTATTTAAGTGTGGTACATTTTGTGGCAAATACAAAACAAAGGTTTTTGAAAAATAGGATGGCATTATTTGATCATTAATTTCAATTATGCTGTTACATATTAGCACAAATAATTAAGAGTCGGCTGACACAGGAACTTAACAAGAGGCATAAATATCTTTAGTGAGTGGCTACACACAAGGCTTACCTTGCTCATATGCCAAATATTCATTTTAAGTCACAATAGATCAAAAGGTCTAGTTGTGATCAGCAATTAAAGTTTATTATCAGTTAAAAGGTTAATTCTTTCAACAGCTAAAGGAATATATCTTGAAGTTGGAAATTTATGACATAAGCCACTATCTCATTGGATATGCAGGGTAATCACCTCATTAAACCTGTAGTGTGGAAGAGATTCACTTCATGTTTCCTCAAGGTCAAAGGGAGAGACAAAGTTTAAGAAGAAGGCAGTTAAGCAAAATGCTCAGCTTGACATGTTATTATTTTTGTATATTTTGTACCAATAATATATCAGGCAAAAGAGACAAGTTACTTTTCACCATCTAGGACCAGAGGGAAAAAATCAGGTTATATGATCTGGAGCCTACAGGATTATAGCTGCAGTGACTTAAGCAAGTCTTAATGACTTAATAAGTCAAGAGATACTGATTTATTAGTGGTTAGCTTACATTCTTTTTTCATTTTGACTTAGAGAGGAACATTTATTGAACTATTTATCTACTATGCCAGGCACTGCACTATGATGATTTTTCACCTGCTAAGTTATTTGATTCTTCTAATAACCTTGTTATCACTGACAAACGAGAACATTTTTAAAAACATTCATTAGTAAATGCAGTCAATATCGATAGTAGATGTAGTCAGTATTGATCAAATATTGGGTTATTGATTATAATATGCAGATACAGATCTAAGGAAACGAAGAGCAAAGAAAGAATGGACTAAGATGACTTCAGGGTGCTTTCCTTGACATCAGATTTAAATCTAAAAATGTGTAAATTGGTTTTGATAGTGCAATACAGCAAAGCAGCTATTTGGTGGTAGTCATTAGTTTAATTCTCTTGTAGGATTATTAGCAGTGCTCTGTTTCATGTATAGACTCTCTCCCTAGTGATCCGTCTTGTAAATATGTATTTTCAGCCACTAAGGAAACCAGGCCTGGTGATTTTAATACCTGCCTACAAATTCTCTGGCTCTTCCCTTCAAAAATTAGAGCATTAACATCACTAATTATTAGAGAAATGCAAATCAAAACTACAATAAGGTATCACTGCACACTCATCAGAATGGTCATCATCAAAAAGCCTACAAATAATAAATGCTAGAGAGGGTGTGGAGAAAAGGGAACCCTCCTACACTGTTGGTGGGAATGTCAACTGGTGCAGCCACTATGGAAAACAGTAGGGAGGTTCCTTAAAAAAACTGAAGATGGAGTTGCCATATGATCCAGCAATCCCACTCCTGGGTGTATATCTGGAGAAAACCATAATTTGAAAAGATACATGCACCCCAATGTTCATAGCAGCACTATTTACAATAGCCAAGACATGGAAGAAAACTAAGTGTCCATCAACAGATGAATGGATAAAGAAGATGTGGTATATATACACAATGGAATATTACTCAGCCATAAAAAAGAATGAAATAATTCCATTTGCAGCAATGTGGATGGACATAGAGATGATCATACGAAGTGAAATAAGTCAGATGGGGAAAGATAAATGCCATAGGATATCACTTATGTGTGGAATCTAAAAAAGTCGTACAGATGAACTTACTTACAAAACAGAAACAGACTCACACACCTAGAAAACAAATTTAAGGTTACCAAAGGGGAAAGGGGGTGTGGGAGGGATAAATTAGGAGTTTAGGATTAGCAGATACAAGCTATTATACATAAAATAGATAAACAACAAGGTCCTACTACTGTATAGCACAGGGAACTCTATTCAATGTCTTGCAGTAAACCATAATGGAAAAGAAAAAAAAATACAAAAGGTAGGGCATAATTCTGCTCCCACTGGGTGTGGGCCAGACTTAGTGAGTGAGGTGAAAATGATGGTGTGTGACTTCAAAGATTAGGCTGCAGAAGGCTTTGCATTTTCCTCATTGCTCTCTCGTGGGTTACTCCCCCCTAGAGGAAGCCAACGGCTATGTTGTGAAGATACTTAAGCAGCCACATGGAGAGATTCACATCATGAAGAACTAAGACCTTCTTCCAAGAGTCAATGAGAAACCGAGGCTTCCTGCCAACAGGCATGTGAGGGCACCATCTTGTAAGCTGATCCTCCAGCCCAGTCACGCCTTCAGATGAATGCAACCCTGGCTCCTCTCCGGACTGCAACCTTGTCAGAGACCTTGAACCAGACCACTCAGCTAAGCCACATCTGAATTCCCTCCCCACAGAAATGGCGAGATTAAAAAAAAAGTTTATTGTTTTAAGCCACTAAGTGTTGAATAATTTGTTACACAAACAACAATAACTACTTAATATGCCAAGAGAGACGATATACATGTCAGCACAAATTAACTGTGCTATCAGAAGGAAACAAATAGTTTTTGCTCAAGAAGACAGAGCCGAATGTCAAGATTGCATGCCTTTGTTTTATTGGAAAGTGCAATCTGAGGGAAGCAAGGGTGTGGGGGAAAGTGAGGCAAGGAAGATAGGAAAAATTTCAAAGTGGGGCCTGACAAAGCTGGCTGTAGTTTCTCAGGATGATGTCGTTCGTTGCTCAGTTGCAGGGGATGTCTTTAGAGAGGTGGTGTGGAACCATTCTGTCTTAGAGGGGTCAAGTTGGGAGGAAAGGAGAGGAATTTATCTTCTGGCTTCTTCCTGTCTGTCTTAGGTCAAAGTACTTCCCATGGGGCATGAACTCTCCACACTCCTTGGTAGTATTATTTTGTCACTCTGGACAACAACTCAAAAGCCCTTCCATGGGTCTCATCATGTTGGATCTGGGTACTGGGGCTGTTGTAGTTCTTTCAGTGATGAATGGGATATAGCCATCATGAAGCCTGACTCTTACCCTATAGAGAAGCTAAGAAAATTGATAGTGTCAGGAGGTGAGAGGAAATGATCACAGAAAGGTGTGTATTTAGTGGAGCCATTCCTGCCAGGAGAGGTAGCAAGTGGCTGAGACCCAGGGGGGCATTTGGGCTGGGTGTACCTGGGATGATGTATAAAACTGGCCTGGTATCCAATTCAAAGCACATTATATTTTTGAGGGAACATAAGCTCATCCTTGCAAAAATAACACATTGTAGTGAGTAGAAGTGCAGGCTCTGGAGTTTGAATCCCAGCTCCTATACTGAATAGTTATGTGACCTTGGGCATGTGGTATAACCTTCATGGTCCTCAGTTTTCTCATCTTTACAATAGAGATAATAGCAGTACCTACCATCTAGGGAAGTGTAAATGAGTTAATAGAGATACAATACATACCACAGTGTCTGACACAGAGTAAGTGCTAGATGAACATTAGCTATGAGCCAATAATACTGCCTACTAGGGGCTTAGGCATATGAAGAACAGACAGACAAAGAGCAACAGCATAAAACATGGAACTAAAAAGTGAGTGGACAAAAACACTTATAGTGAGTGTAGGTCAAAGCCAGATGAAGAATTTTGCATATAAAAGGCAAATTACCACTGAGTGTTCCTGTTAAAGTGTAGTTGGGAATGCAAACGTGGTAGATTCTTGTGATTGTTTCTGACTCCATGATGGCTGATTAGTTGAGAATATAGAAACAGTAACCCATTTATTAGCTACCATCCATGTGCCAGGGATTGTTTCTGTTCTCTTACATGTTACCTGATTTGTACACACCAGCCAAGGGGAAACTTCACATCTTTCCTGCTCTGTAACTAAACTGGTTGGACTTGGGATAAAGTCTAGTTCAAAATCCCAAAATTAAAAATCAAGTAAAGAAATAAATAGGAATCTGGGTAAATTTACCAGATTGGCTTTAAACTACACAGTTCTTCATCTGAAGCAAGCAGAGACAATAACATTTCCTTGAGGAAACAAGGTTGATAAAAAAGAAAATTAAGTTGGCCTGCCAGTCACATCTAAAAAACTGGAGGCTAGAGTCAGGAGTGAAGAAGAAATCACATGTATCAGTTCAACAAATATTTCATGCCAATGCTCATTGCATACCAGGCATTTTGCTAGATTCAGGGTCCTCAAATATGAAAGCCAAAAGTTCTCGACCTCAATATGGTCCAGTGGGGTGCTGAAGATTAATTTAAAAAATGACTATAATTCAATGACAAGTTGAATAATAAAATATATGTGTAGAAGTTTTTAGGGACTTCCAACCATGAGAGGATAACTGATATGGGTCTCATCTCCCTCTGCAATCAACTAAAATGCTGGTCGATATGTAGGAAATTTGGTTTTCAGATATTTGACAGTAGGCAGTGCAGTCCTCTGAGGTCTGAACAAGGGAAACTGACAGTGTGAGTCCTATAGGTGTCCCAGACTCCTGCCTGAAAACACTTTCTGGACCTTGGTGCAGGGAGAGGAAACACAAGCAGAACATACAGGTTGCACTTAGCTGAGGGAACAGAGAAGGAAGGAGCTGGAGTTTACAGGGCAGAGGCTGGAGGGAAGGGAGTTGCTCAGAAAGAGCTGCAGAAATCTGCATGGGATGCCCTTGATTTTTGGCCGACCATCAAACCTCATGTGCATAGGATGAAACTCTACGAGGCTGGGCAAAGGATAACTACCACAGGGCTGTAACAAAATAAGTCCCAGAGCTGACACCAGGAGACACCTAATTTCTGACAAGGCAGATGGAGAGACCTTGTGGAATACTTGGGGCATTCAGGTGAGAGCCCAGAGGCCATGCCTTAGAAGAGACTCCAAAAGTTCATGTCTCAGAAGTAAAATAGCAGAAATGAAGGCTACTGTAGACATGCTGCTATAACCCTTAAAAACAAGTACCCAAAGGGTCAAGTTGATATCTAACTTAAATAACTGCCCAAACAAACTCAACACTCCTTAAGGAAGATAACAAAATACAATAACATAATAGTTACAAAATCCACCATCCAATGAAAAAGTATTTGACATGAAGTGGAAAAAACTGTGGCCCATCGTTAGGGCAGAAATAAGTCAATTAGAAGTAGCACCCCCAAATAACAAAAGATAGAATTAACAGACAAGGAATTTAAAACTGCTGATGTAAATATGCTCAAAGATTTAAAAGAAAACATAAACACAATGAAAATGAAAATGAAAGATTTAAGAAGAACCAAGTGTAATTATAAAGCTGAAAAATACAATATCTAAAATAAAAAATTTAAGTAGACCAGTTTACCAGATGATTAGATACTGCAGAAGTAAAGGTCAAAGAGTTTGAAGACAGCAATGCAAACGATTCATACTCAAGCACAGAAGACAATGATTTCTGTAAAGATCACAAATCTATGAGATACATTTAAATGTTGTACTCATTTTGTAGGTGAGGAGGCTGAGGCATGGAGAGATGAAGAACTTGTGAAAAGGCCACATAGTAGAAAGTGTGTTTGTGTGCAGGGGTAGTGTGTTGGGACATAGGGTGATAGAGAGAGAGTGCAGAAGGCACTTAGGAGAAATTAGAGAGGAGGTAAGTGTTAAGTGCCCTTGGTCTTGAGGGGCTATTTTGCCCTCCAGGAAAGGGATGAATACCATTCAGGCTGAAGGAATAAGCACAGATGGAGGGGCCTGGAAATGCAGAGGACTTTTTTTCTCATATTTTAGTTTTCCCAGATAGTTATTTAGAAAACCATGAAGATTTAGTAGAGAACTTGGCAGGTTTTTCTCAATTCAGTACCTGTCTCTTGCCTCTTTCTGCTCTCTCTGTGTGATGTGAGCCTTAAAATATTCTCTTGGCCTCCTATACCCCTCCATTGAAAATGCTCAGTGCAAAGGGGACAGGACGAGTAGGTCAGTCTTCCGCCTTCTGCTTCTCTCGCTGCTGTAGTTGCTGGAGGGTTCGTCATGGTGTACATTTGTCCTCATTACCCAAACCTCAACTTGTACAAATATTCTCACATGGTGGGTCAACTATTGAAGAATTTCCAGGCTTAACATGGCTCCTTCTAAACCCAGAGGAGGAGAAATAGATTTTATATGTTTTTTTTTCTCAATTCATGTTTTATTTTTCTCAGTTGAATGTTTATAAAATTTGTAAATCAGAGATAATATCATAGTTTTGATCTCACTGTTCCAAATTGCTCAGAATACATAAAATCTATTACCACTTGCTGTGGACTGAATTGTGTCCCCCTCCAAAGCCATATGTTGGAACCCCTAACCCCCAACATGACTATATGTAGAGATGGGGCCTTTAGGGGGTAATTAAGGTTAAATGAGGTCATAATGAAATAGAGCAGGACCCTGTGGTCCTTGCTCCCCATGTTCTCTGCCTGCCTTTTGTCTGTGGAAAAACTTTAGCCAAAGAATAACTTTAATCAGAGAAGTGAGAAAATGCAAAAGCAAAGAAAAGCAGTCAAACAGGACAAAACAATAATAGTCTAGTCAGTCAGCAAGGTCAAGGACCTTTAGTTCCTCCTCAAGGGCTATAGATATTATTCTGAGCCATGTTCTGTGAGCTGTTTGTAGAGACTGAAACCCTCACCAGGAGGAAGAAGTTAACTACATGATGACCAGGCTGTAGCCATGACATCAGCTGCTAGAATTTTGAGAATTGACCTCAAAAAAATGGGAAAAAACCGACCCTGGAACTAAAGACTAACCATACCTAAAACAATCAAGATGACACTGGTCAGACCACTGATGACCAATTTCAAGACGACGGTTGGAGCTGACTGTGCTGCTTCTGCATGTAGACTCCTCCCTCCGTCTATAAAAGCTCTTGCCCACTGGTTGCATGGGGGGAGTCGGCCTTTGGACAGGCGTCCACCCTGCCCCCCAACCCAGTTGCCAGCATCCAAAATAAAGCAAACTTTTCTTTCCACCAGCCTTGCCTCTCTATTGGCTTTTGAGCAGGGAGCAGCTGGATCTCACTTTTGGTTACAATAAGGGTGGGGTCCTGACCTGATAGGATTAGTGTCCTTATAAGAAGAGATAACAGAGAGCTCTCCCTTTCTCTATTTCTCTCTCCTCTCTCTTAACCCTGGAAAATGGAGATCCCCCACGCCCCCATCAGCATTTTCTATAAGGGGAAACAAGGATCAGGGTAGTTCAGTAACTAGCAGACAAATTAGTGGCAGAAGGAGGTCTGTTGGAGTCCAAGGCCTGTGCTTTGAGCCATCATGCTACACTGAGTCATAACCATGAATCCTAATTTTGGAAGCAACTTTTCATTGTCTGCTCTTTATTTGCAGCTGCCACCCCAGGATATCCATCGTATCATGCTTTGTGTTTGCAGGTTTCGTGTAGCACTTGGAAGCCTGCAGAGACTGATGCTTTGATATATGTCATCTCCTCAGAGTGCCAGTTGGCCAAGCTTCCTCAGATGCAAACGATGAACAGGCAGCCTCTGACAATCCCATGACAGAGTGGTGAGTAGCTTGAGACAGCCATTTGTTTTGAAACCAATCTCAGTGCTACAAATGCTTTGTGATCTGTCTAAAACCAGGGATGTTTTGGTAATCAGACTGTCATTTCTTTTCAAGGACAGCTGGTGACAGACACCTACCACTGCAATTACCTGTTAATTTCAGTGGTGACATATGTAACAAGTGCTCTATGGTCAGCACCGCACATGGTAGAGACCCAAATGAAACAAAGAGCTGCCAACATGCAGATAAAAGGGAAAGATGTAGGAACATGAGACAAGGTGCTTGTAAAGCTATTTTGAAGAGCAGAGCCTTTTCTGCTAGCTAGGCTCTAACTAGCTAACCGAAAATCTTCCAAAAATCGCATGCAAACTCTTATGTGTATGGACCGATGTACCTTTCTTTCTTTGGTTCTTAAAGCTGTCTGTAACTCATGAAAGGTAAAGAACTCCTGCTTTAGCAAGGAGAGCCGTGGATTCTTTGCTTGTCACATCTGAATTCATATTTTACTTGCCAAACTAGAGAGGGCTGGCAGCAGTTACTAGTTCCAATGACAGACATTTAGAGAGAGGCAGGCTCCATTTCTCCTGGAACCAGAAAAGGCTAACATTTTAAGACTAGGTGCAGTGACAAACACAAGCCCAGCGTGGTTGCCACCCTCGGATGGGTAACATCCTGTGATGTCATAGCCCTTATGGAGCAAATTTGAGACCTATTTCAAGACTGTACTTTTAATATCTTTATAATCTATAAATCTATACAATATATACATAAAAATACCATGTATATACTTAAAGACTTCATACACACACACACACACACACACAAACACACACAGAAATATATACTTAGGAAACTGCAACTTTGTGGAGTCTTTTTTTTAAACCTCTTCTATTGGTTTCAAAACTGCAAAATGCTCTGGAAATTCTACATTCCACCTTAGGAAACTGATGGCTTGGGACTTGGCTATAGAGTGTCAGGCAAGGGACAAAAATGTGAAGTAACCAGTTCAAAGTCACTTCTTAGGTCTGGGATAGAGCCTCAGCTGCCTCTGTCACTGACATTGTTCATTTACAAGACAAGGTCGGCCCCCTCGGAGCTGAACATTTCTCGGGACAAATGTAAAATGACACCCAAAACGATGGCCCTTCAGCTCTGCCGATGCGTGAGCATGTGTTGTGCATAGTATGAGAAGTTATTTCTCCTAAGGACCATCTTTAACTTAAGCAATATGTCCTGAAGATGTCTTACAAGGGCAATCAAGATTTAGCCACAGGGCTAAGTAGGAGGAAGTTATAATGTACAAGGTGAGTCTTTGGAGACTCTGAAAAACCCATTAATGGAGAAATTATTAACGTCTTTTTTCATGCAGCTATGGTGAGGAGGCAGACCTCAAAGAAACCAATCCACATTATGAAACATTTCACAGAAATCCATTTTTAAAAATAGGAGAATGCTATAAATGAAGTCTTGAGGTGGGAACTGAGTACGAGCCTGGCCTCCTGAGCCAGCTGTGGATTTTCTGAAGAATAAAGGGAAATTCTCCTTTAGCCTTTACTTTGAGACAAAGAAATTCAACAAAATCTCCTACTGTAAAATTTGATTATCTTTTTTATCTTCCTTGTTCTCATGTTTAATTTTCTTCCTTTCTCTCTTGTACTTCCGCTACCCAACCTTAATACCTTCAGGCCTCTGTTAACTTGAATTTGGCTTTAAAAATATCAAATTATTAAACTTTCATTAAGCATGGATGTGATTTACAGTTAAGTGAGTTCCTCTAAGAATGGTAGGATATGACAGGATATAATGGTGGAATATTCATCCATGAATAAAATGTCTCAGAACTATTATCAGAGGGAATAAACTTAGATATTTTTTTCTCCCATATTGGTGCCAGATTTGAATTCATTTGCATTAGACTAAGAGCCCTTTGTCGACAGAAACAGTGACTTATTCAGCTTTTTTAAAAATTTTATTGGAGTATAGTTGATTTATAATGTGTTAGTTTCAAGTGTACAACAAAGTGATTCAGTGATACATATACATATATTCATTCTTTTTCAAATTATTTACCCATATAGGTTATTACAGAATATTGAGTAGAGTTCCCTCTGGTGTACAGTAGGTCCTTGTTGGTTATCTATATTTTATATATAGTAGTGTGTGTATGTTAATCCCAAGCTCCTAATTTATCCCTCCCCCCATATTTCTCCTTTGGTAACCATAGTTTGTTTTCAAAATCTGTGAGTCTGTTTCTTTTTTGTAAATAAGTTCATTTGTCTCATTTTTAAAAATTAGATTCCACATGAGTGATATCATGTGATATTTGTCTTTCTCTTTCTGATTTACTTCACTTAGTATGATAACCTCTAGGTCCATCCATGTTGCTACAAATGGCATTATTTTGTTCTTTTTGAACAAAAAGAACAAAATATTTTGTTCTTTATTACTCAGCCAATATTACTTGGTCAAATAATATTCCATTGTATATACGTACCACATCTTCTTTATCCATTCACCTGTCAATGGACATTTAGGTTGCTTCCATGTCTTGGTTATTGTAAATAGTGCTGCAATGAACATTGGGGTGCATGTATCTTTTCTTATTCAGCTTTATATCCCTTCCTCAGGGCACAGATATGGTATGTAGTACATGATCAATAAATACTGGTCAGATGAATAAATTCTAGGTCCATTAAAACTTTACTTCAAACCATTACACAGTCAGAGACTTCCTTCTATAGGCCAGAACCTCTGCCAACTGCTGGGTGTTCCAAGATGATTAAGATACTGTTCTTACCTTCAACAACCTTAGGGGCTGGTGGTGTCATGGGGAATAGGGCGCCAGTCTGCCAGTGGTGGGTTCAGGGGGAAAGAGAGAATACAAGCAGGTACTCACCAGATGGACAAAGGAGGAAGGGCATTCTGGAAAGAGGGAGAAGCTGGACCAAAGGCAGGAAGGACAAGGGTGCAGCACAGGGTGGTTAGTCACTTGATTGGCCAACATTCCTGGTGACCATGGCAAAGACTAACATGGAGATGGTGAGTGTGTGGGGTGAGGGACTTGAGGATCCTTGAACCATGGCCCTGACACCCCTCATGTTCTGATCAGGTAATGGAATGCTCTTGAATAAGATCTTTTTAAGCAATAGTATGCACGCAGACACCACAGAAGTGCATGAAACAATGGAATCAACTTAAAGCAAATGCTGACATGTTTCTTGAGTCCAATTCTCTCAATTCCCTGGGCACAGTGATAGGTAGAAAGAAAAGTGAAAAACCAAATATCACCAAATAAAATTTTAAAAATCTTCACTTGAATTTGTTCAATGTCAGTCCAGCTGCCAGTACACAACTTTGTGCACCCATAACATCTTTAAAGGCAAACTCGGAAGGGAGTATCTTCTGGAAGGAGCCTGTTAGAGACCCGGCAGGTGATGCCTTTGTGTAATGCTTCATCATGACCCACTTACCCTGGTCAGTTATCTTGCTGCTGGTTTTAAGATGCATGACAGTGTGATCAGGCTGGAGTTTAGCTGTTTGGTCTTTGATAAATTACTGATTATTTTCACTTGTTAAAAAGGAGCATTGGAATAAGTGATCCTTCTAGCTCTCAAATTCCTGGACAGCAGCAATTTATTTCATCCTCATTTTTTTAATCCTTTACTTCTCATCTTTATATAGCTGGACAATTTTTCTTATACTCCAATTTTTGTTTTCTCCCTCTCTCCTTCTTTGTTTCTTCCTTTCTTCCACTTTAATTTTCTTTCTTGGACACAGGAAAAAAAAAAAAAAAAAAACCCAGAGACTTCCCTTTGGCTATAACTGAAGTTAAAACACAGATATGAGAGAGATTATTTTTAATACTTTAAGCTGTGATGGAGAGTTTAAAAAGGATATTTCTGACTCAATTGAATTTTAAATCCTACTAAGATGGGCTTTTTTCTCTTTTATTGAGAATCTGATAAAAGCTCTTTCCACCTCTGCTCACCCCCCACAATTTTGCCTCTAATAACAGGAAACCATATCTCTCCCCAGACCCACTCACGGACCTCAGGTTAGGAATGCTTTGTGTATCCAGGAATCAAAGGTGGGTGAAGGGTGGAGTTTGTCCACGCACATGTCAAGTTCACTTTAGACTCAACCTGCTTTCTTTTTTCTCTTTTGCTTTTTCTAACTCTCCTCCACAATCTCCAACCCTCACATGGGGGCAATTCACAGTTTTGTCAGCTGGCCAGTTGGAAACAGCATGTGTGCCGTCCTGTGTGCTCCTTGGAGAAGGGCCATCACCTCTGCTACGGGCCACTCAGCTGGGAAAGGCCTCCTGCATATCTCGAGCTGCAGGGGAAATGCAAACCCTGTTGCTGAGCGCCAAGAGAGGGACGGAATAATAATAAAACGTGGCCGGGAGTGCAGCTGTGGGTAGAGCTCCCCATTTTACCCCTTTTAATCTTATGAGATATCTTAAATTGCTGGCTCCGCATTTTATAGGATGATAAGCCAGAAGTCTCAGATTCTACCTACTGTGTGGAAAAGATGGGAACGGCTAAGGTGGATGTGTGGTGGTTGTCTGGCACAACAGTGATTCCTAAGATGGTCATGAATGTTCTGGCTAGATGAAGTTTGCAACCTGTGGTTTTAGATATGGAGGGTTGACCAGCAGGCTGTGTTGAAGCTATAGGGCATGATGGATACGTGCATGTGTGAGTGTAAGTGTACATGTGTGTGACTCGTTCGTGAGCGAGGCCCTGCCTGCTGCTGAGGAAACTGGGAGAGCCCTCTGCATCTTCATGTTTAAATCTTCAAGTAAAAGAAAAAAAAGAAATTAAGATATTAAAATAGCATCTGGTTCATCAGGATGATTTTACGAGATAAAGATTTCTTTCTTATGAATGAAAGGGTTTCATTTTGCAAGTCCCAAAATCTGCTATTAGCACTGCTTTCATCACACCTCCTAATGCTCAAAATATTGCAAACAGGAGAGCAAAGTCACTTTCTGTTAGAACAACATCCTTGCGAATACTACATGTCATAAGGTCTGGGGCAAGGGTACTCCTCAAGGGTTTCAAATATTAGGACTGAGGGAAGATTCTTTTTCGATTTTTCACCCCGGGGAATGGTGTGACTTGTACTCATTCTGCAAGTTTTACTTTTTGATTTTTAAATGAAGTAAGAGTTCCTGGGCTTCCCTGGTGGTGCAGTGGTTGAGAGTCCGCCTGCCGATGCAGGGGACATGGGTTCATGCACTGGTCCGGGAAGATCCCACATGCCACGGAGCAGCTGGGCCCGTGAGCCATGGCCGCTGAGCCTGCACATCCAGAGCCTGTGCTCCGCAACGGGAGAGGCCACAGCAGTGAGTTCCCACATGCAGGCTTGTATTAGAAGAATGGATTCTAAGAGGTCAAGTGCACTCCTGTTTGGGCTCTCAAGGGGTCCCCCATAGTGACCATCTGGATTCTGGGCCACTGAGTATTTTCAGATGTTTCTTTCAGACTTCCTGCTGTGCCACCTGCAAGTTTGAATGGAGGTATCATTGATTTGAGTCATCAAAGATCCTCATCTTGGTAACCTCCTTCAATCTCAAATGGTCACCAATTTCACTCTGAGCGCTACCATACTAGCAATGTGATAGGAATTATAGATGAGGGGGAAAAATGTTCTTATCTCCTGCTGTTGCTTTGTCCATTCTCTCAAGATGATTTTGGGTAGTAACCTACTGTTAGCTGGGCTAGGCAGATTTGTTTATGTTGTTTAAAAGTACTTACCTAGAACAGGAACAGTAAGGGGCTTAAGCTTCATCACCAGTTAACCCACCATATTACCTTCCTATTGCTGCTGGAATAAATGACCACACACTTAGTGGGGTCAAATAAAAAACAAATCTCCACTTTGATAAGGAAATACTTTATTTGAAAAGGTTATTGCAAGGGGGGTGAAGGGACTATGGCAATAGGGAAAAGTCTCTGGTTGTGAAGGTGCAAGCGTCTCCAACGTCAGAAAAAAGCCTTCTCTTATTATAAATAAGGAGGAGTGAGCAGGGCTAGAAAGAACTGGATGTGAGAAGTGGTATGAGCAAGGAGGGTGACATGATAGGACAGTGGATCAAAGGATGTTTCTCCCTGAGGTCACCCTATTTTTAGGCGGAAACATTGAGGAGAAGCTGTATGCCGGCTCTGGCAGAGGGTGGGTCAAAGTTCAGGGCTCTGGAGGAGGGAGAGAAACTTAAGTGATGTTTGGGTAATAAGAATTTTGTTCCACTTGGCAATGTGGACAAAACAGCTCAGCTAATCATTTATGAGGCAAAGGATGGGGATTTGGAGGGTCAGCGTCTGGCCTTGAATTACATAAACAAGGGGGGCGTCCATTGAGTCGTATCTAAGCCATGGGGAAAGTGGGGTTCTTTGCAGTGAGTCATTTCTCCAAGCTCAAAATGGCAGAGGGATTGCTTAATGTTGGCTATTTTCCAGGATTACAGGACTCAGGTAAAATTTGACATTGGAAGTGACTTAAAACAACACACATTAATTATCTGCCAGTTCTGGATGTCAGAAGTTTGATGTGGGTACCACTGTGTTAAAATCAAGGTATTGGCAGGGCAGTGTTCCTTTCTGGGGGCTCGAGGGAAGGATCTGTGTTCTCTGGTTTTTAAGCTTCTAGAGGCTGCAGCATTCCTTGGTTTGTGGCCACTTCCAATCTTCAAAAGCAGCATTGGCTGATGGAGTTTTCCTCACATCGCCTCACCCTGACACTGAACTTTCACCTCTCTCTTTCACCTGGATAATCTCCCTGTATTAAAGTCAGTCGATTTGCATCTTGATTCACTTTGCCACATAAGGTAACATATTCCCAGGTTCCAGGAAGTAAGACTTGCACATCTTTGGGGGCCATTATTTCACCTAGCACTGCGCATATCTTGACTAATTCTAGAAGGAACAATAAGTTCATCTTTCAAAATACTACTTTTTTAAGTACTTATAATTTTTTTGGCTTAAGTCAGTAGTTCTCCAATGTTTTCATCTTGCGTCCTTTCTCCACTCTTAAAATTTCTTGAGGATCCCAAAGGCCTTTTGTTTGTGGGTTATATCTATTGATATTGACTGCATTAGGAATTAAAACTGACAAAATTTAAACATATTTATTTATTAGTTCATTAAAACTGTCCATCATAAACTCATTAATATGATTAATATTTTAATTAAAAATAACTGTATTTCCTGAAACAAAATCTTAGTGAGAAAAATGGCATTACTTCACAGTTTTGCAAATCTCTTTAATGTCTGGTTTGATAGAAGACAGCTGAGTCTCATGCTTGAGTCTGCATTCAATCTGCTGCAACATGCAGATCTGTTGAAGTATATAAAGAACATCCAGCCTTATACAGATATGTAGTTGAAAAACAAAGGAGCGTGTTAATAGCCTTTACAGGTAATTGTGGATGTACACCTTCGATAGTACACTAAAATTTGCCAATTAAAAAAGTGATTTTTTTTACAGGTTAATTGCAATGTGGAACATAAAAGCACAACAAGGTTTTTGTGGCCTATTACCATAAAATCCAGTGGTCTTGCACTTTGAATAGATCTTTTAACCGTGAGTGACTTTCTAATACCATTCATTGGTCATCAGGAAAAATTGATTCGCAGAGTTATGAAGATCTTCCAATTGTCAAATTTTTAGTACAACATCAAGAAATCATATTTGTTAATATCACGACTAAGTTCATCAGAAAAATCTTTGTGTTGGCAAGCTCCACTGACAATAGAAGTTTTCCAGATTTCTACTTTCTCTTGAAAGGTCATATTTTATCACTGGCAACAAACCTGCCTTTTTCCTTGTCTTGACGTTTGCACTCATGGTACAAAAGCAACGGTGAGTGAAACTGCTGGTGTCTGAGCAGAATCACGGCCGTGACAGCCACCTGGACTGGCAGTCATGACATTCTTCTCCACCCCACCGTCACAGTGAAAACCAAGGGAAAAATCCAATTTCACTTAAATAGGCTCATGATAAAGCAATAAAAATTATCAATTGTATTAAACATCAACATTTTAGTACATGTTTTAAAAAAACATTCCTTGTAATGAAATGGCAAGTCCGTACATCGTACTGCTGGTCTGTCTTGAGCCAGCAATGGTGAGGCAGTAGTCAGCTCTGAGGTCCAATTTGGTAATGCCCTTGACTGGGATTCATGACACCAGGCGTCTATGAGGGGCCAAAGAGCAATCTCCCTGGAAGCAATGAAGGACTGTGTAGACAGGCTCCTTGGTGGAGGTGTGTTTGAAAGCGTTGCTGGCAGCATTTCTTCAGGGAAGCTCCTCTGAAAGTTTAGGTTTTCCTAATAAAAAATAACTCTTGGGCTAAGGGGCCTTTTCTGTTTTGCACTTTCACCGATGTCCACTTAGTAGCCTGAGAAAGCTGCAGGGCTGGACGTCACCAGGTTAGCATCTGCTCTGACCAACCCATGCAGAAGGCAAATGCTACTTGCTCTGAGCAATACATACAATGCAGCCCCAAGGGAGTTTATTTCTTCCAGCAGCCAGGTGTTCGGGCCTCAATACCTCTTCACAAACCGGAAAAATAACATTTTCTCATTTCTCTCTCTTCAACTAATCTGAAATTCTTCAGGCATTATCTGTAACCGCTGAGTCTTAATGCTGTCTTTCAAACTAATCAGCTACACGGGGCAGATGTGCTTGTCTCCTGTGAATCTCTCATCATTTATAAGTGCCAGTTTGTAGTTTTTGTATCATCTCAAATGTCAGGGCTCTGGCATGAATCTAATTTTAGTGCCTTTCTATCTTTCCTCCATTGTTTATAGAAATGGCAGAAACACCCCCCTCTTCAGTAAGGATATGCTGAGAATTCCTTCACATGTGACTTAAAGCTCTGAGTTCATCTGGCTCCTGGAAGGCTTTAATTTTTTTTTTTTAAATCTCAAGGGAGATTATCAACAAGAGGCATTTGGTTGGTTCCTATGAGCAGATGCTGGAATAGCAGGATATACTCTATTGTACAGTTTTCTCATGCCTTCCAATTCTTCACTATTATGAAGTCATGAAGTATTATTAAACTGTAATTAATGAGCTGTTTGGCTTATTGAATGTCATGGTCTGCCTGTAATTCGGCTTAATCAAATAGCGCTTTATTTCCTCTTATAGCTTGAAGTCTAGGATGGTCTGGTGGTTCTGTGATGTCCCATGTCCCACCCTTACCTTCCAGCCTTTGTCTTCATTTTGCCTCATGGTTGCAAAATGGAGGCTTCAGCTCCAGCCTCATAGTCACGCTCCAGGCTGAGGGAAGAGGAGGAGTCAGCAGCCTGCCTCCTTCAGAGGCTTTTGTCTGTTCTGACTTGGGAGAGGATGGCAACTCTGGGGGCTACTGCCTACATCACCTGGGCCAGAATTATTTCATGACTCTGTTCCCCACTTATGCACCCCCTGCTCACACAAGGGAGGCTGTGAGACTGACAATTTCTAGCATGAGGTACCACTGCCCTAAATGAACCTGGGATTCTGCAGTAAGCAATTGGAAGAATATTTGGCGTACTATCCACCAAAGATATCTATCTTAGTTCTTTTCTGAGTCTCATGATCTCTTCTTTCATTTGGCCCTGGCTTTGAGTAGTCTGATGTTCTAGTTTCTGATACATGCAGCCCTAGACTCTCCATGTTTTTCCCGTTAACCTTATGCCATTTCTCACTCAGAGTTCCTAACAGGTGGCATGTAACTCTGCACAAAAACCTCAAGTACCTTGACTCCATCATCAAGGTTGTGTGTTGCAGTGCCCAAACTAAATCCATGGCTCTTCATTCTGGAAACTGAGACACGTTCCAGGTTTGTCTCTTATCAATGAGGCTCCAGTTTTCTAGTCTTGGTTTCCATATTCATCCTCAGCATCTGGATTTTTATGAGATTTATCCCCTTAGACCCTCAGTGTTTCTACCACCCATTCTGAAGTCAGTTTTGTTGTATGGACCATTGGAAAGTTAGGCATCCCATGACTGATAGAAAGTCTCAAAGCTTTAAGCAGTGGTCCTCCCTAGAGATCCCAAAGAGAAGAAGTCCTGCCAGGTGTTTTCTGTATTATGTGTATAACCCCTGAGTGAACTCCAACCACATTCCCTGAACTTAATGTACTTACATCGTCAGGGGAACCTGGGAGAGGCTCAAATTGGGGATTTTCCCTCTAGTCATTGCATCTATTCTAATATGACCCGCGGTCAGGGGGAGGATGGATGGAATGATTTGGACAGGAAATCTGAATTAGTACTTTTCTTTCCAAGTAGTATGACTGCTGGGGAGAAACTTAGGGTTCTGGAGCCGGAAGGGGATCTGGACACCGCTAGTCAAATGCCTGTGTGTTTACAGATGAGGACATCTTGCCTCGGGGAGAGTGGGTTATTAGAAGTCAAAGTCATGTTGGTAATCAGGGCAGATCTGGGCTTAGAATCCAAGTTTTTTCATGTTGGTCATAGGGCTTGGCCCTTAACGTTAATTTTTAGGGGAAAAGTTTTATCTTTCTGCATCTATCCCGTTTATATAGGAAGGCTGGAACTACCAAAAGCCTCCTGGCTAAAAGAGCAGTGGGTTACCTCTGAGACGCCCAGGTCCTGGCACCAACAGGTAGAATTGAAAAATTTTTTGACGACATTAAAGGATCTCAATTAAATCTTATATTTTCTATCACGATGAGCACCTAAGTCTCCCCTTTTTCTGCACGTAAAAAATATTTTGTTACTACAGATTATATCATTGCGATTGCTTTATATAATTAACCTGGAAGAAAAAGAAGTGCTGGGTTTCAAAGGAAAGTCGTTGGAAACATGTTTAGTTGACCTTAGTGACTTACTTTATTTAGTGTAAAATAAAGTCCAATATACAGAGAGATCAATCACATCACATATTTTCTTAATTGCACTTTACTCTTGAGTGAAATTAAAAGCATCAGTGCTGGACTTCCCTGGTGGCTCAGTGGTTAAGAATCCGCCTGCCAATGCAGGGTACACAGATTCAAGCCCTGGTCTGGGAAGATCCCACATGCCGCGGAGCAACTAAGCCCTCGCACCACAACTACTGAGCCTGTGCTCTAGAGCCTGCAAGCCACAACTACTGAGCCCATGTGCCACAACTACTGAAGCTTACGTGCCTAGAGCCCATGCTCCATAACAAAGAGAAGCCACCACAAGAGAATCTCGGGCACCACAATGAAGAGTAGCACCTGCTTGCCACAACTAGAGAAAACCCGCACACAGCAATGAAGACACAAAGCAGCAAAAGAAATAAGATTAATTAATTTAAAAAATAAAGTGTTGATAATAAAAATTGAGCTTTTTTTAAAAAAAGCATCAGTGCTGCACTGTTTAATGCTTACATTCTAAGGCTTCATTAGCAGTTCATATGGATGGAGTTCTATGTTTGAGAAGGTGCTCTTAAAACATCCAGAGTCCTAGTCCCACTTCCTTTTTCTATACTCGCCAGATTCTGGATTAATTGGTCTCAGGTGTGTGCTGGGCATTGGCATTATCAGATGATCAGGGAGCAAATAACAGCAACAGCAACAAGACGGACTCCCCAGGGGATGCTAAAGTGCAGTTAGGGAAGAGAGGAACATTTTTATGTGTTTATCAAGACATGGCTTAAATTGAAGTAATCAGTTTTCATGAACTTTAATATACATTTTACTTTTCTATGTGAAATGTTATGCATGGGTCATTTTGTCTGATTTATCTGAAGATATACTTATGATATCTATGATAAATTTAGATATTGTGCTCAGTGGTATCTCATCTATAATCATGGTTTTGTTATAACCATGCTTTAGGGCAAAATCATCCATCACACCCTATTGAGGGAAAGCTGGTCTGAGCAGAAGAAGAGGTGGTCAGATTTCATGTGTCAGCAAATTATTCCAATCATTATTTAACAAAAATAATTAGTTCTCTGGCAGGTAATGATAGTTTCGCCTCAATATCCATTCTCTCTTCTTTAATCATGGAACTTTCAAATGCTAGCTGGGCACATAATTTCCCAGGACAAAAATGAAATTTCCCAATCTCTTTCACAGATGATATGGCCATATAATTAAATTCTAGCCAAAGTGATGGTAGGAGAACAGGAGCAGAAATAGTGTGGGCACTTTGCAGGAAGCATCCTTAAAGGGAGGGAGCAGGTACTCTTGCCCTTTCCACTTCCCTTCTGGCTCCTTCCCTCTGGACATGCTGGAGCTGAGGCTGTCATGTTGATCAACAAGGTCACTGCCACGTGGTAGGAATGGCCGAGATCCTAGTCTTAGTGGACCCATCACACTTTGTCTACAGGAGAGATAAGTCGGTTATTTTTTGCTTCAGCCACTGTTGTTCTGTGTTTGCTGTTTCATTCTACTCAAACCGAATTTATCATCCATTCTGAATCATAGTTGGATGTGCCAGTACTGATTAGAGGAGGAGCGCATTGAGCAGAACATCTAAGTTCACAAATGTATTCTGAAAATATCAGGGCCCTAAGAAAGCCCATTTAATGCCACTGATACTTTTTCAGAGTCCCTATCCTTCATTCATTCTCCAGTCTGTTTTAATTCTATTTTGGCTTCTCTAGTTGTTTTAATTTTCCTCTTTCCATCTTGATGAATTATAATCAAAGTTGGCAAAACCAAGAGCCAGAAGAGGTGATGAAAACTGCTGCCTCAAGTATGTGAAATTGCTTCTTGAAGGGCCTTAGATAACACTTCCTCAAGGCCAACACCTGTCATGTGGGTTCTGAGCACAGTGTGTCTCAAGAATAAAATTATTAACTGAAGGACTAGGATTGAAGATGAACAGAAATTCTTTCTCAAACTAGGTTCAGCATGTGAGTCCCTAAATGTAAGTAAACCACTGAGATTTTAGTACATGACATTAGTGATTGCACAGTGGCTTTGATAAATCAGAAAAATTGTGTATTGAAAGCAAAAGTATAGACATAGGGACCAATATTTAACTCTATAAGAGGATATTGACATTATATACAACTGTGGCAGGAAAACAGTCAAATCCCAATTCATCATCAAATCATTCACTCATTCTCATTGCACAGAAATCAAATGTTTGTGATGTTGGGATGGATAGACTAACAGCAGAAAGAGGACAAAGAAGTGGTTTTCAGTACCATTCAGGTAGTTATTCAAGCTTTTCACCTACTAATCTCTTACTGGCTCCTATGGAACTGGGTACATGTGATATGTTCAATTTGTATAGACATACTAGATGAATTGATGAATTACAGAAAATGTTTGTCTAAGAATTTATAAAAAGATTGAAATCAACACAGTGATCAAGATGAGCAAAAAATGTGTCATGGGGTAAGAAGAGTGGGTTATATAAGAAATCATAAAGATTTCACACTCAGTTTGGAGAAAGTTTAAGGCATGATAATGATTTCAAAACATCTGTCTATATGAAGCCAGAACAAATTATTATGAATTAAGATGCATCACAGATTTCTTCTTTTACACCAGATAAGGTAAATTGGAAGACAGCACATGGTGGAAGAAAAAAATAAGAAAAGGATTTTACTTTGAATTGAATTTTAAAATTCAAAGTGATTAATCAAATTATTTTGACAGTGAATGATTCACAGTTGACTCAAACCTGAGGCTGAGGTAAAGAGTCTATTACAGAGAATAGAAGACAGTGGAAACTATTTCATTGAAACACCTGGATATGTGCTCAAGTTTTACAAATACATGAGAACCTGCAAAATTCTTCTAATTTTTAGGGAAGTCAGAGTAATGACTAATTAGATCGGGAATTTGTCTCTGTAGTAAAAGATGATCTTGACAATAGATGAAAATAATGGAGTTTCTATTCTAAGAAACATTTTCCCCAAAGCAATCTTGCCTTTACTGGGACTAGGATAGCAAATTCTGAAGGTATTCCCTTTAGATTCTCAAAGAATAGTGAACTCGTGAATATGAAGAAATCGCAGTTTTAACTCTCAGATAAGGAAGCGATAAGGGTAATGGGTTTGATGAAATGCAAACCCAGCAATCGCACCTTTGATTTTATTTTACTGAAGTGAGCAGAAAGATTTTCTTGCCTAACCAGGCACAGAGAATTTAAAAAATTGAGTCAATTATTTAAGTCATGTATATTGGAAAGCCTGTTTCAGGGCCACAGTTTAGCTTGACTGACATTAAACAGAGACTTAACGGCATAATTTTCCTTTATAAATTTTGTTCTGCTGTATAATTGAAGACTATATATAATGACAACAAGTTGATTTGTTTTCGAAAGAGACAAAAGCAATCATCATGTTCTGCAATTAGAGATGTGAATTGATGAATAACTATCTGGTTAATCTCCTCCATGTGAGCAGTTGAATGGACAAAATTTTAGCCCTCTCTCCTTTTTAAACCCAAACGATAGGAGTCTTTCTCAAATCTAAGCAAATTCATAGACACTACTTTCCCCTCTTTTTTTTTTTTTAAACTCAAATGATATGGTTCTTTCTTCACTCATCATTATACTCTGCTCATATAGTCGGGCTCCATATGGAAGCTTTCTTTCACAGATATTTCAAACTTGTTTGTTAAAGATGACTTGTAGGTCTTGCTTACCTAATTGAAGAGTCTTAATAATTTGTAGAATTTTCAGACATGTTCTAGGCAATCAATTATTTCTATTCTTTACATATTAATGTAATTTTAGAGCAAGCAGGGGAATTTTATTCCTAGTCTACTTTACCGAAACAAGAAAAGTAAACTATACCATTAAGCTTGACTAAGGATACAGAGATTTAAAATTCATGGTAGGTCATCGATAGTCTTAAAAATGGTTTAGATGTATATGGTTCCCTTGTACATCAAACATAATTGTGGAAAAGTGAATGTCGACATTATTACAGCCATAGAATTATTCATAACTGGAAGTCACTTAGAGATTGTCTATTTCAACTCCACATTCCAATTTTAGATTAAGTAAAAGTAATATTTATCTTATTATAGCTTAATTTACCTTAGTAAATGCTCATTATAGAAAATTTGAGAAGCACAGAAAACTGTAAAGGGGAAACATCATTGAATCTCACTACACTGAGATGCTGCAAATATTTTTTGTATGTTTCTTTCCTCTTTCTCTCCCTTCCTCCCCCTCCATTTGCAGCTACATTTCCAAATCACTATCCAGAAAGTTATCACACCTCCACTGGTAATAACTTTGAGGTGTTTTACCACATCTCTCCTGACAGTATTGGTATTATATTTGCAAATTTAATAGGTCTGAGTAGTATTTCACAGTTGGACAAATTCTTTAACTACTGGTCATGACACATTTTTTTTTTCAAGTATTTAGCCATTGGAATCACCTCTTTCATGACTTTCTGGTTATGTTTGTTCTCCAATCACCTATTGGAACCTTAGTATTTTTGTAACTAAATTTGTAACTTGTTGTATGCATTGCATGTATTTTGCTAAAATTGCAAACATCTCAGCTGAGAGTGTATTTTATTGTCTAAGCAATCATGTCCTCTTTCATTGTTTTTTATAAAATACTTGTTAGCAACCATCACTTTGTAGTCTTTAAAAATTTTGTATTCTTAAAAATAATTTTACGTTCCAAATTTGAGATTTTAATATGTTTAAGCTATACATTGAGTTGTGAGGAATCAATGTCTTCTGTCTACATTCTCAGGAACATGGGTACTTCTGATGATTTATTCAGATTTTCTCTTACAATGTTTAGACATACAGTAGGAAAAAAAACCCGACATTTTCTCAATAAAGTAACCAGAAAAAAGGTCAATAGTTTTCAAGCTTTTGTAAAAACTACAAATTTTATTGAAAAATTATTATTGGTATATTGAAAGAACTATTGATTTTTGTGTGTCTGGTGTATATCCACTTTCATATGAATTAGAAGAGGTTTTTCAGCTTATTTATGTAGATTCTCTAGATATACAGCCACATCAGTCATAAATAATGAGACTATTGTCTCTTCCTAATTATTGTCATCTATTTTGAGTTTCATTGTAGCAACCAGAACAATGCTAAGACAGAATGATGATTATAACCTTCTTTTAATGAAGGTGCGTGTCATTGACTTAATAATGGCAATGACTTTTGGTGTGAGATTGTTACTCTGTCTCATGTTTTTATTCTTAGATTTTTTAAAGCTTATAAAATCAAGAATAATGATTGGACTTTACTAAATATCTTTTTCAACCAAAAATTGAGGCAACTATAAGGTTTTTCTTGTTTGAGTTAATAATATATTTCAATGTTAAAATTCTTAATATTAAAACATCCAAGCATTTGTTCTTGATTTTAGTGGACTACAAATTTGTTAGTATTTCAGTTAGGATTTTTTTTATATATGCATATGGAAATAGATGAGACTTATCTCTAATTTCTGTTTTGTTCATTATCAAACTTTGGTTATGAGGATTATGGTGGATTCATAAAATAAATTGCTCAACTTACTTTTTTTCCTAGGTGTCGAAAAAGCATATAAATGTCTAGAATCATCTAGCATGTTAAAGGTTGAAATAATTCACTCATGTGCCCAGAGACACTAGAAATAGTCTTTCCACATGCATTCTTTGTTTATAGATATATTCACTTTTTCTGCTTCCTTTTAATTAAGTTTGGCTATTTTATATTGCTCCAGGGTAACCTCCATTTCTTTGAAATAAATCAAATTATTAACATGAAGTTATACAAAATATTCTATATTTGTTATTTCAACTTTTCCTTTACTGTTTTAGATTTTTTTTCTTCACATGGTATTTCTATTATTTAACTATTCCCTAAGAAGCAAACTTAATATATACTAATTTTAACTTTTTCCTGTACTCATTTATTAATTCTTTCTTTTCTATTCACAAATTTATTATATTCTGGTTAACATATCTTTAATATTTTAAATATTATTTATATTTAATATTATATTATATATATTATATATATAATATATATAATATATATATTACATATATATTATATATATTATATATTATTATATATATTATATTATATTGTGTCCCTACTGAGACTCTAAGTCTCTACTTGTTCCCAGTTCAAAAGTAAGACAAATGGGAAGGGATAGTATATGGGGCTAGGAAGGTCTAGAATACAAATTACTCTCCATCACTTTCTATCAGGCGTGGAACTCAAGACTACCCTGGGGTAGTTGCATTTGCTACATAAACCTGGAAGGTCTTTCCTACCTTGTCTGAGGTGGTAGAGCACGGTTTTCCACTGAAGGATTGAAATGATGAGGTTAAGCTATTATCAGGTGAAACCACCTGCAGTCCTGATTTCAAAATATTTCTGCTTTCAAATGACTTCTCTGGAGGAAAAGGGGCTCTAAATCCCCTAAATAAATAATAATAAATGTTCTGGTCTGTGTATGTATCACAGGAAGATTACTTTGGCATGCTGGCACTTAGCAAATGAGAAATGTCAAAACAAACTGCTTAATCCATATTGGATCATGACAAATTGATTTGGAAATCCTGTTCTCTCCTATCAGGTGCTGCTTCTGAGATGGATTGTTTCACATTTTTTATACCAGCGTTGAGGTCTTTGACTTGTGTTAGCGAGAATAGAAAGGCAACTTAGCAGTTCTGGGAGGTATATGACAAAATGTTTTAAAAAAAGTTTTTATCATCCTTTTCCTGAATTGACATTTTATGTCACCCCTGTACAGAGTCATGGTTACATCCACTTTTTGTTCAGGGGAAAATACTCTCTTAAGTATCTATAACCATTTCCATCATCTTCCATTTACTTTTATTTCATTTGGACTATCTATAAAGAAAGTATCTGCTTTAAAATTAGGCAGAATCCTAACGACTATGCTGGTTATCATCATTCAATTACTGGTGAAGAGATTCCTAACAAATTATTGTATTGGAAACAAACTTGTGAGAAACTATTTCCAGCTCTATCAAATTAAGACTTTTAAGTTAATATTTATGGCCATACTTTTAATTATTTTCTTATATTATTCTTAGTCACTGTCTCATAAAGTTAATATATAAAACATATAAACATATAAAACATACTCTTTTTTTGTCATTAAATCCCCACCAGAAACTTACAACAACACACTAAGGTAGATGCTATTATTATCTGCATATTAGAAATGAGGAAAAATACCAGCTCCATTAACTTGCCCCAAAGTCACAGGTGATGCATGATACATTTGAACCTAGGCCATCTGATTAAGGACTTCTTGTCATATTTCCTTCATCCATGAAGGAAGGAAGCTCTAAATTCTCTTTTCCGTGTGAAGATTTTAGACAACTGTATTTCTTTTTCCTTTTTTTTGTCAATTTCATATAAACTCAGAGCATTATAAATACTTGGAATATGTATTTCACAGGCATGTATTGTTATTTCTTGGTGATGTTGTCACTTCCAGGGTGCACAAGGGGAGTTACTAAATCAAAGCCCCATGACCAGTGGAAGGCAGTGTCAATCAGTGGGCCTGGATGCTACTGACTAAGGTGTCTGGGATCTCCTCCAGTCCTTCTGACGCCCAGATAATTGGTTATGAAGCACCAACCAGCATGTCAGCCTACTATACTTTCACTCCGACTTCAGCAAAGGCTCAGCTCTCTCTGCTGTGTCCCTAACTGTGGGAGGAGTCCAGGGATGGGTACACCCAGTGAAGCCCTCACACCAGCATCCCCTGGGAAGGCAGGGTCACAACCAACCACATGAGGAATCATAAGAATGATGTTGTCTGCCAGAGGTTGTAAACTGCTGAACACAGGCCAGATAGGACACATAAATGTGTCTAGTTTGGCCAGATGAGTACTTCACATTTTTAAAAATTAGTTGCCAATGTTTAAAATCTGGAAGGTTTCACACACATTCAGACTTCTTCTTCTTCATGAAATATCAGAAGAGCTGGCAACACTGGGTTTTTATCTGCACATCCCGGCAGCGGATTGGACCTAAAGATAGCTGCCCTGTTTGGATGAGTCCTTCATTCTCCAGTTCACTCCAGTCCCCACAATGCACTATTTTCTTACTGAATGCACTCATTTTGTGTATTAAGGGGACAATCATTGATTTTGAGTTTGTGACTCCTGCCTATACAAAGTCATTTGTTCTAGATTCTTCTGATGCATAAACCTCTGTCATGCAGTTGATGAATTCAATTGTTTCATGGTTAGATTTCATACCAAAATCTTTGTAAGAAAGTGAAAAAAACATAGGCTTTGGAGGTAGGCAGATCTGGACTCAAGTTTGGGCCCTGGAAATCGCTGGTTGTATTACCTTAAAGAAGTTCCTTTTTCCCTTTGGCCACTAGCTTCTTCTTGTGTAAAATGGGAAAAGTACCACCTGACAGAGAACTATGAATACATGTTTACCTCCCAAAAGATGTTGGTTCCCTCAGCCTTTGCTACTAAGTGGTGTTAAAGAACCTGGGGGGACAAAGATGAAGGAGGCATGGACCCTGTTCTCCATAATTTCACAGTCGGCTGAGTGGGACAGACTAGTGTCCTGCAATCTGTGATGGTAACTTTGATCATCTGCTTCATGTGGTTTCAGCCAGATTTCTCCATTATGAAGACACTACTTCCCCTTTTGTGATTAGTATAGAATTTACAAGGAGCTGTTCAGAGACACTGTAAATATCTTATTACTCATCAACCTTCACTCAATAGTTTTAGGATCCATAAATGATTTTTTGCCTGAATAAATTCTAATTATGATGGTGACCAAAACAATATCAGAGCAAAGCGTTGGAAGTTGAGGCTAGACTTTTAAGACCATAAGCAGAGTTTCTGTGGCTTGTGGGAAATTGGGGACTGTGGTCAACTTGGTAATTATAGCTGTTGTCTGTCTATAATGGAGCAGGACCCTATGGGGCCCTCCCAGGACAGACCCCCCCCACCAATTTCTCTGCCACCTTTTGTCTGTAGAAAAAGTTTAGCCAAAGAAAAAATTTAATCAAAGAAATGAGAAAATACAGAAACAAAGGGAAATAGTTAAGCAAGACAAAATAATAATAATTTAGCCATTAAGTAAAGTCAGGGATCTTTAGTTCCTCCTCAAGAGCTATAGATAATATTCTGAGCCATGTCCTTTGAGCTGTTTGTAGATACTGAAACTCCCACCAGGTGGAGGAATTTAACTACATGGTGACCAGACTATAGCCATGATATAAGCTGCCACAATTCAGAGAACTGTCCTCAAAAAATGGGAAGAAACCAACCCTGGAAATGAACTGTACTTAAAACAATCAAGATGACACTGATCAGACCAATGCATATGACCAATTTCAAGATGAGTACCAATGCTGATGGTGCTGCTCTGCATGTAGCCTTGTCCCTCCTCATATACACCCCTGAAACCCCCCTTTAAATGTTCTTACCCCCTGATGGGCAAGGTGGAGTTGGTTCTTTGGGACATGAGTCCACCTTCTCCCCAGGATTGCTGGTCTCCTCAGTTAAGCTATCCTTCCTTTTACCCAACACTTGTCTCTCAGTATTGGATTCTTGAACAACGAGCAGCTGAACCTGAGTTTGGTAACATGCCCAGTTTGCATCTCCTTTTTCCACTTCTGTGATCAGAACTCCTGTTTCTTATAGTGAACCTGCTTCATGTAGCTTGAGTTAGGTAGATGCATCTTCACCCCGTAATAGAGGTGGGCACACAAAACCAAAAGGGCCAGTCGTTGAGCTCCTTGGGCATTTTCTGGAACTGTTGGGAAAGGGAATGCTCTCTCTCTGGGATCAACAGCTGCAAAGACTGTGTCAGCCCACAGTCACTGGTGGCTGTCTTTGCCACAAGGTGGTGAAAGCCTGTCTGGACTAAAACCAAGGTAAGATGAGACAAGGGACAGAGTGAGACATAGAGTCCTAATGACACCATTGGAGACTCTGGATTCTGCCATGATAGGAGCAGATCCACCTCTGGAGTTTCCAGGTTTTTGAGAAAAGAAATCCTGTATTTTCTCATGCTAATTTGATTTGAGTCGCTAAAAATTGTAACCCCCAGAGTCCTGACTACTCCTGGGTGAGAGATTAATGACAAGGTTTATAGAGGTTTTGCTCTGTTCCTATAGCGTCACCTTACCTTGCTTGGTATCTTCAAGACAACTTCAGTAAAAATCTACATTACTGTCCAAGGCTTTTGGAGCTAGATTTGCATCTCTTCTGAACGATCTATAAGGATGAAGAAAAACCTTATTCAGGCTGCAGAGGTTAAGGGGTGTTTTCTGTATTAGTGGTCTCTGGGCCCTAGTTCAGCCAGCGGGAAATACCTAACAAATTATTAACCCTTGCAGCAAATATCTTTTCCTAGACTATTTGCCAATTTTCTTCCTAAGGGATTTGAGGGGCTTATAGGATTGAACATCATGGAAAGAAGGACAGTTGGGTTGAAAAATAAGATCAGAGGGAGTAGATGTTTCCAGATGGTAGAAATGTGTTCTTATTTATAACTAATTGTTGAATTTAGCTTTATGTTTCCTAGAAGCTATAGACAAAAAGGAAAGATTTGGGGATTTAAAGTTATTTTTTCCTGACAAAAGAAGTCCTAGAAGTTCATTCAAAGACAAACTTTAATCTGGAACTATAGCTGATAGGAATATAATACAGAACTCCCTCTACCCAGCTCACTGGATTGTGCTATGTACAGGTGTTGTGTGCTGTGTTCATCAAGAATTTAAAACTATGTTCACACACAAACGACACACTGATGTACACAGCAGCTTTATTCATAGTTGTCAAAACTTGGAAGCAACCAAGATGACCTCCAGTAGGTGAATGGATAAATAAACCAAAAAAGAAGAGACTAAGTGGAAGGCTCCGACAGGGTCTTTCAATTCAAAGGTATGGGAAACGTTTCTTACCTGTCTTGAGGTAAAAACAAATATACTTGCTTTGCTACAGGGAGATTTGGGTCACTCATAGGAAGAGCTTAGATGCAAGGAAGAGGCAGCTCTATGGGGAGCTCTGAGGCTGAGATGACCCTTCAGAGCTGTCCTGAGTTGTAAGAAGGGGCCTGGTTTCCTTCTTCAACTAAAGCAATTCCCAAAGAGGGCTGACACCTGAGGTTCTGTCTGCCTGCAACACCCCAGCACCTGTAGGAAAAGTTCTACATTCTTGAAGGGAGTGCTGGGCTTCCTATCTTAGCCTCTATGAAAAAAAAAAGGATAATCTCCTCAAATACAGTTTTGCAAAACAAAACAAAACAAATCTAAAAACTTCTTTACTTTTTTTAAACTTTATATTTTATATTGGAGAATAGCTAACAACTTCTCTAAATGAGCCACTGTTATATCTAACATGTTATAAATGCTGGTGTCACCAAGTCCAAGCTTGTACTGCTTGCTGAATGACAGGACAATGAATTGAGAGACCAGTTGTTGGGGCAAGGAATACTGACTTTATTTGGAAATCCAGCAGACAGAGAAAATGGTGGACTAGTGTCCCAAAGAACTGTCTTCCCTGAGTTAGAATTCAGATTTCTTTTATACTAAAAGGGGTTGGGGTGTGGCTGGTTGTTGCAGACTTCTTGGTGTCAGAATCCTTTGTTCTTGCATCTGCCCATGTAGGTCAGGTCAAGATGTTCCTGCAAACCCCTAACAAGACAAATGTTATTCTCTCTTCTGCAACTTTTTATCTCTATATGAATGGAAAAGCATAATACTGTTATAGGTCAAAGCCTTGAGAATAGGCTATCCTGTATACTTCAGGCTAGAGGCAATATTCTTAACTTATAGCAAAAGCAATAGGATGCAAAGTTTAAAGTAAAAAAAACAGATCCAATATGGAGTCAGATTTATTGTTCCCTCTTACACTGAGGGTTGTGTCATAGGCACATAGACTGGGAGGCAGTTCTTTTCAGGAGTCTCCTATAGCTGTTGGGCAAGTCTCACACCTTTAAAAGCAGAAACTCTTTGTAATGCTGATCTTTTATTTTTATAGAACAATAATCACTCCTCCCCACCCCAAGTAGTATAATTCTTTAAATAGCTGTCATTCTTACCTCACAACTAGATTGTAAATTCCACAGAGTCTAGAATCCTTGCTTTAAATATTTCATTGCTTAAAAAATTTAACCCAGGGTTGAACACAAAGTATCTGCTCAATAAGGTAAGGTGAATAAATGCACGGTTAGAGTATTGAGGATGATGTAAAAATAGTAACATAAATTAACATCAAGAAATAATTTGGTCCCTACCCTCAAAATATTTCTAAGAGCTAAACAACTGTCAGTAGCTTTCCTGCTACAGCTCTGATCTAAGCCACTGTTATCAATCCTGAGAGGCTTCCCAAGTGATTTCCTGCTTTGTTTAACATCCTTGGTCCCCTTCAATGTTCTCAACACAACATTGGGTACCATCCTGTTGAAATGTAAATCAGATAATATCACTCCTCTACTGAACACCTCCAGTGGCTCCTGATTTATTTCACAGCAAAAGATAACATCCTTATGGGCTTCCCTGGTGGCGCAGTGGTTGAGAGTCCACCTGCCGATGCAGGGGACACAGGTTCGTGCCCTGGTCCAGGAAGATCCCACATGCCGTGGAGCAGCTAGGTCCATGAGCCATGGCCGCTGAGCCTGTGTGTCCGGAGCTTGTGCTCCACAACTGGAGAGGCCACGGCAGTGAGAGGCCCGTGTACCGCAAAAAAAAAAAAAAAAGATAATGTCCTCACAATGGCCTACAAAGCCCTACACAATCAGTGCCTCTCCTGCTCTGACCTCACCTCCACCACTCTCCCCACCCTCATTCTTCGTGGCCACAGTGGCCTCCTTGCTGTTTCTACCCCGGGGTCTTTGCACTGGCTGCTTCATCTGCCTGGAATGCTTTCCCCCTACATATCCACATGGCTCCTTCCTCGCTTTCTTAAAATACTTTCTCACTTGAGCAAATGTCCTTTGAAACATAAAATTTCAACATTTAAGATCTCAATACTGCTTCCAACACTTATCATTCTTGTCCTGTAATAGTTTTTCCCTCTCAACTATAACTGGTTATATCATTTACTTTCTACATCATCTTCTTTATTCTTTCTCAGTTCTCACCAGTATGTAGTTCTACAAAAGCTGCATTGTTGTTGCTATTGTTCAGTTTTTGGCTAGTGCCTGGAACAGCGCTGGCTCAACAAATATTGTTGTAGGAATAGGTGGAGGACAGTGCTTTCTGCTTCATGTTTGATGGTGGGGCAGATTTTTACTTGGTTGTGAAATAGGAGATTTCAGTAATCTGGGAGAGTGGGAGAATTCTCTGGCAAGCTTGCCCATGAAGACAATTGGTCTGGGACCCAAGACACTTCTAAGGTGTCTGCACGTGGCTCTCTCTGCTTCCATGGTTGGTGGGTAGAAGATGCTCCCTCATCCTGACCCAACAAGCCCTGTCCTTAAAGTCCTGAGAACAGTGACCATTAGCTATTATTATACCCACATGCCATAGATCCTGGCCTCCAAAAAGAATGTGAATGTGTCACTTTTGTTTCCAAATTCCAAACCTCTGGGAGAAACTCTGGTAGCGCCATCTTGGATCAGTTGCCATACCCTCTGTTCAACTAACTGAGAGGGGAAATGAGGTCGCCAGGCTGCCTGAGACCCCCTCTAGGGTCCTGCACAGAGGCCAGCAGCATTGAATATGGAAGGAGAATTACCATCTCCATAGGAGCCACTTTCTTCAAGACCTGGGCATGCTTTCCTTCTGTTGCCTTTGTCACCCAGGTCATTTCCTCCTGATTTATCCCTCCATCTCCTTTCCTTCTTTTTATGACTCCTCCTACACTGCTCTGTGTTCTTGGTAAAGATAGCCAAGGAGCCAGGCTGTGCTGGTCCATTGAGTCTGGGGCACAGGAAACACATTGGAAGAGGGATGAGCTGGCACTGCCTTTCAGTGTGTCTGATGTGATGTGGGTCTCCTCGTATTGTGAGGCTGATTGAGGCCATAGAAACTTCCTTGGTTGTCACTGAACAATTTTCCCTGTGTCTCTTATGCAACATGCTCACCCCATGGGAACATTGCTCTCTGCATAAGACAGGCTAAGGAGCCTGGTGGGGATGAGACTGGAGGCCAGCTCCTTAGCTTTCCTGATCAAAGCAGACTGGGGATCGGTAAGCTGCAGTTGAGTTCCTTTAGGACCTGCCTTGCTGAGAGAAGGGTTGGTTTGTTCTGGTCTGTATTCAGCTGGTATAAAAGGAATTGCAGGGACTAAAGTAATGATATCTTATTGTGCTTTGTCCAAATCAACTGCAGGAAATAATTTACGACCACTTGTTATTTCTTTTTTCCCCTTAAAATTAAACTTGTGGATGATCAGCAGTTAAGATTTACCTAAACTTGGCTTCCTGCCACTTTTTTTTCTCAGACTTGGAAACTCGAAAGATGATGTAAATTTGTTGGTTGTCAGTCTTGGATGCCTCCTCATGGGGACTGAGCAGGCTTGGATGAAAGACAGCAACAAAGTTCCTGACTATATTTTGAGCTCTTGCTCAGGCTGGGTGTTCTGTCCTCATAAGAGACAATTTTAGCTGAACATTTTGCTGCATTCCTAGGAACTGTTCACAAATGTTGAGCTGCCAGTGGGCTAGAGGAGCAATTCTATATGGCGGTGCTGGGAGCACTCTTTTTTTTTTTTTTTTTTTGGTACGCGGGCCTCTCACCATTGTGGCCTCTCCTGTTGCGGAGCACAGGCTCCGGACGTGCAGGCTCAGTGGCCATGGCTCATGGGCCCAGCCACTCTGCGGCATGTGGGATCTTCCTGGACTGGGGCACGAACCCATGTCCCCTGCATCGGCAGACGGACTCTCAACCACTGCGCCACCAGGGAAGGCCGCTGGGAGCACTCTTGATGAGCTGAGAGGGAAAAAATATAAGGCATCCTGACACTCTTGTCAGGCTGTATAGGTCGCCTGCCATGCTGACTCCATGGGCCGACGTTTTGTATAAAAAATACATAAAGCAATGCCCTCTGGCAGAGTAAGAAGCACCATTAAGTGCCAACCAAAGACCATCAGCTAAATTGAAAGACCAAGAAATGCAAAGGTTAATCTATGGGTCCCTGGGTGCATGTGGAACCAGGCTGTTTTATTTGTAGACCAAGGAAGTCAGCGGATGGGGCAGCTCAAGAAGGGGAGATGCCAAGGAGCTGGATGAGATTCCTGGGCTGAGATGGCAGCAGGAACTGGTGAGCTTATGCCAGACCCACGAGCCTCCGGCAGAGCTTTGTGATCTGTGTCTGAGGAGGTGAGAAGGAAGAGATGTCAGTCGTGGGACTGGGTTCTGCTGCTGGCTAATGCCATGAACCAGCTCCCTCTTTCCTACAATGGAGGAGAAATTAACAACAACAACAAAACATTGACTATCACCGGTGTGTTTCATAGTCAACTTGTAGCTGTGAAAATGTTTTTTGCTGGTTGCTTTGACCGGAAATGGCCCTGCACCAATCACACGCATGTGATGTTATCAAATAATGCTTCTTGCTTTATCCCTGGGTGGAGCTCAGTTTTATCCACATAACTTTAGCTAAGATGATGTGAAACAGTACTGAGCAAGTGTTCTTTCTTTCATGACTGCAGTTAGGGTTTAAGGATTTGAATCTCTGTTTTAATGCAATATTAAGAATTTAAAACTTAGAGAATTGCCAGCGCAGATGCTAATTTATTTTCTGTAACTCTAAGATGAGAACTTAAATTGCATACTGGAGGAAAGTCATGTATCCCTCCCCTCCTCTGCCCTGTGATCTATAACTTATTTATCAAGCAACCTCAGCTAAATAGAATGAAGAGAAGCAAGAAAAGAGAATAAATGTCCACTGCTTGCCAATTAGACTCTCCATCAGTCTATGTGTCAGTGGCTTTGACTGTGGGCCACTGAGCTCTGGTCTCTGATGAGGTTTCCTGGGGACATGCCAAGTGCCAGTCCTCCCCAATGAAGTTCCACTTGTTCTGTTGTATCTTGGGATTTCCTATCATATTTGTTTTAAACATGATTCCTCTCACTTAAAAATAATACTGAAAATTGTTTCTATATCACACTTAGTCTTGACAGCATTCCTGTGGGTTTGCTCTCATTATTTCCATTTTATAGATGAAGGAGTTAAAGCCCAGCGGGGTCGGCTGGCACAAGGTCACAGAGGTTGGGAAATGACCTCTCCCCAGTCAGTGTTCCTCGAAGCTCTTTCTACTGAATCACTCAGAAGTAGGACGAGAAGCTTCTGAGAGAGGTTATTTAAAAGTTCACATACTAAAGCTTCTGCACGGTCCTCATAAAGGAGTGCCTGACTTTCACTCACATCTTCACTTATCACTAGGATGATGGATCTGATGACCAGATTTCTAGCCATTCACTCAACAACCTGCAACAAATATTCATTGAGTCAGGAGGCAAATGGAAATTGGCCTGAAGCCAAAGCGAGCCTGTGAACAGGACAGACTTCATCTGCTTTCCCGGAGCTTACAGCATAACGGAGAAGACAGAGAGTAAATGAAAAACCATACATTTATTTTCAATTTTAAGACGTACCAGGCCCTATAAAGATAAGAACTGTTGAGTCTGATGGAAGAAAAGGGCTTCCCAAAGCAGATCTGCTGAGAGGTGATGCTCCAACAGCAAAAATGGAAGCAGAAGAGCTGTAGAAATCAGAACCGAAGCTCCTTTGTGTAACAATAATAATAGCCGTCATCTACCAAATCCTTACCTATTAGTAGTATTTAATTCTTCCAGCACCCTAGTGAGAAAATAGTGACCTGGAATACCTGTTCACAGATGAGAAAGCTGAGTTCCGAAAGATCATGTTAACTCTGGTTCAAGGCCAGGGTTCAAGGCCAAGGAGCGGGCAGCCTCATCCTGAGATGCTCTGACCCCGCATAGCCGTTAGCACTGAGGGTGCAGCGTGGAGGAATCATGGTCCTGTGGCTGCAAATCTAGTTTTACTGCTTGTTAGGTTCAGATTGGATCCCCATGCCTCCTTTCTTTTCTTGCTGGAGGACTGAGTGGTTCCCACCTGCTCCTTTCCTCTGTACAGCTCCCAGCATCTCCAAAAGTCTGGTCAACACCCCTCCTGGCTCTCTGCAACTCGCTCCCCTGAGACAAGCATAGGCCCCTGTGTTGTTGTTTTTTAACTTAATTTAATTTTTTTTATACAACAGGTTCTTAGTAGTTATCCATTTTATACGTATTAGTGTATATATGTCAATCCCAATCTCCCAATTCATCCCACCACCACCCCGCCCTGCCACTTTCTCCCCTTGGTGTCCATACATTTATTCTCTACATCTGTGTCTCTATTTCTGCCCTGCAAACTGGTTCATCTGTACCATTTTTCTAGATTCCACATATTTGCGTTAATATAGGATATTTGTTTTTCTTTGACTTACTTCACTCTGTATGACAGTCTCTAGATCCCCTGTGTTCTAATCTAAGAGCTCTAGTCACTGTGGGAATACAGGCAGAGAGGGACTCACAACGAGCCGTGCAGCTCCCGAGCTTAGAGAACTTGAGTGGTCGGGATACTGGACTGATGATTGTGGCCACTCCATTAAAACTTCCACTGGAGTCAGCATCTTGCTGCCTTTTATGCCTCTGTTTGTGGGCCTGGAGATGCTAACTATAAAACAATAGTCAGCAGTACTTAAAATTCTAAAAACTATTTAATGTCATCGGGACAGGTCACGTGTTAAGGTGTTTACACCGCTCCGGGCGGACTCTGTGTCAAAATACATTCCTTCAGGTTCCATGTCCATCTTTACACTTCTAAATCAGAGGTGTTCCAACACCTCGACCAGGTCATGAGTTTGTCAGCATTTAAGGGACAACAACTATTATCATCACAAATTTTATTTTGATTTAGCAGGAATCGCAGAATCAAAGCCAGGCAGCACGGATCCCTGACTAACCATTGATTTATTATTTGTGGAGCCCTTCATATATGCCAGGCACTGGGGAGACTCAGAATTGACTCAAACAGACAGGATACCTGGCTTCCCTGAATTTATATTCTAGTGGAGAGAGACAGATGACAGCATAAAAAAGAAGATTAATTTCAGATAGCAAAAAGTGAGATGAAGGAAACAGGATAGTGGGATGGAGACCCAGCTTACAGCTGGGGCAGAGGAGTCTAGATTAGGGAAGACTGTTAATAGTGGTGACCTTTCAGCAGAGACCTGAATGCATAGAAGCAGCAGCCATGTTAAGCCTGTAGGGAGGGGTGCTCCAGGCAGAGAGATTGTACATGCAAAGGCCCTGAGGTCAGCACGGGCTTTGTAATTTCAAGGAACCGAAGGGCTCTTGTGGCTAAAGTGAAGCATGGTGAGTAGAGAGAATTCTAGACTGAAGTAGGGGAGGAGGCTGGGACCGTATATAAGACCCTGATATGGAGTTTGGATTTTATTCTTTGTGAAGTGGGAAGACATTGGAGAGTTTTATTCAGGAGACCGACTTAGTTTGAAAAAGGTTAAAAAAAGGTTACTCTGGATTGCAGGGAAGTAAAAGCACAAGAAGAGAGCTTATCAGGTAGTTAGGAAAGGCCAGGCAGGATAGGTTGGTGTCTGGCCCACGGGGAGGGAGTTGGGGTGGGGAGAAGTGGTGAAGTTCAAGTACTTTGCAGAAGTAGAGCTGGAGGGATTTGCTGGCAGATTCCACGTGTGGGGTGAAGGGAAGAGAGAGAGGCATCAAGGAAGGTTCGTGGGCACTTGAGCAACTGTGCAGACAGCTGGCGGTGCTGTTTACTGAAATGGGGAATATCGAGAGAATTTGGGGTGTAAAGGACAAACTCTATTTTGCAATGTTGAGTATAGGATTCGTAACACACATCAAAGTGGAGATCATGCAAAGAGGAGGAGAAGTGAACAAGGGGAAGGCAAGAACCGGCAGTCGGTAAGGTAAGTCGGAAACTTCAGAGGGTTGTGGAAACCAACAGAAGAAAGTGTGCCTTAATCAGATGTTTGTGGAAGGTCGAATATCATGACGGTTGAAAAGGGACCACTGGATCTTCCAACATGGGGCTCACTGGTGATCATGATTTGATCAGTTTATGGAAAGAATAAAAATCCACTTGGAATTCTATTGAAAAATTGGACAGCAGATCACACCATCAGTGGTAGAGAAAATGGGAGGTGAGAGTAGAGGCAGCAGGAATAGTCACACTCATTTGAGGTTACACCATAAAGGCGAGTGTAGACCTTGGCTTGTTAAGGCATTTATTTGTATGTTAAGTGTCAGGTGGGAGTTGTATAGTATATTTGTATTTTAAGGGGAACGTTCTAGTAGTGAGGGAGAATGTAAGAATGTAGAAGAGAGGGGAGGGATGGGATAATTTCTGAGAATAGCTGGGCAAAGTCTTCATGAAGGTGAGTGAGTGAGGATGGGGTCCAGAGCACAAAGGGTGGGTAGGTTTTGATGCCATCTGAGGCACTTGCCCAGGGTATAAAGAAGGATGTCAGGGAACAGATACAGAGAAGGCTGATGACTTTGCTGGTGGTAAGATAAGGGGATGCCCCTCAGGGCTTTTATTTTTTCACTATAACATGCTAAGAAACAGAAATAAAGATAGAAATATTTGTACACAGGTTTTAGGGAAGAATCCACACAAAAAGTCATGGCGTGTGTGAGCAGGTAGGTAAACCATCCAGCTATCCAGAACAAGCCGCGTCCCTGGGTTCTGCATAACCGAGGTCTTAGGCAAGGTGTCTTGTTGGACACCAGTACCTTCTGGTAAAGGCTGGATGCTGCGGTCCAGAGAAGCTGAATATTACTGGTTAGAGCTTCCTACCTGACAGAGAGTCAAACCCCAACTCCATCTCAAGGCCCATGTTTGGACCCTGCCTCTTTTCCATCCTTAGCTTCTCCAGAAGGTTCAGGAGAGGAATTTTAGCATCAGAAGGTAGCTGAGTGGAGACCCTGAATGTGAGAAAGACACTAAAGGAAACATAATTAATAATTCAGAAAACAACCTGTTAGCTGATTTCTTAGAAAAATGTACTCTTTGGGAATAAAGTTCTCATTTTATAATTAAAGTCTGAAAGATAGGAGAACTCTTCAGAACTATAGATAAATGCTAGAAGCTTTGATCCATTAATTATTCTGTCCTCCCTGTTTTCAATTTCTGCTCAGCTGGGCTTTGTTACTCAACATACACATATATTCAGTCCCTCCATCTTAGGGAGGAAACCTTTCTCACTACTTTCTGAAGTCTGGTTTGCAGACGTTGGCATTTTTCTCTCTGCACTATGCACTTTTCCTGGACAATCTCACCCACACCAAGGACTTCAGCTCCGACTCTGATGACACAGATATCTGTGTTTAGACCTCTCTCCCCAACTGGAGACTGGGTGTGGATGGTGAATTCCTCAGGAACATCTTTTGTGAACACTCCATCTTTAATTTGTTTCATTTTATTTATTTCTATTGAAGTATAGTTGATTTACAATGTTGTGTTACTTTCAGGTGTACAGCACAGTGACTCAGTTATACACACACACACAGTATATGTGTGTATGTGTGTGTGTGTGTATTCTTTTTCAGATTCTTTTCCTTATAGGTTATTCCAAAATATTGAGTATATTTTCCTGTGCTATAGAGTAGGTCCTTGCTAGTTACGTATTTTATATCTAGTAGTGTGTATATGCTAATCTCAGTCTCTTAATTTATCTCCCCCTTTCTCCTTTGATAACCATAAGTTTGTTTTCTATGTCTGTGAGTCTATTTCTATTTTGTCAATAAGTTCTTCTGTAGCCTTTTTTTTAGATTCCATGTATAAGTGATATCATACGATATTTGTCTTTGTCTGTCTGATTTCACTTAGAATGAGAATGTCTAGGTCCATCCATGTTGCTGCAAATGGCATTATTTCATTCTTTCATTTAATCCAAATCAAACTGGATTTGTCATCCTCCCCACTTTCAAACTCTGCTCTACCTGTGGTTGATAATTGCAATCTTCTTCTTTACAGTAGTCCAAGCAAGAAATGAAGGAATTATGATGTGTCTCCTTTACTTCTGACATCTGTTGGGTCCTCAGCATCTCTCAAACCTGTCCCCACCTCTCTTCCCTTCTCTCTTTCCCACTTGGACTTTTGCAAGAGTGATGCTAGCTGGTTCTTCCAAGTCTAGTCACTCTCCTCACATTTCTCTCTCCACTGCCTACTTCTCTAGTCCCATTTCTTGTTCTACCTGCACAAGCACCAGCCGTAACTTAACCAAACTACTCACCTCTCAATGACTAGATTAGACTCTCATCTTCCTGACAGGCACATGGTGTCTGAAATACTCTTTATTTCTAATTAATTAATCAATCCATCCATCAGTTAATTAACTCATCCACTGCTTAAATTTGTGTTATTTTACATTTTCATTCCTTTCTTTGCTGCACCACGTGGCTTGTGGGGTCTTCATTCCCCAGCAAGGGATCGAGCCCATGCCCTCGGCAATGAAAGCGCAGTCTTAACCACTGGAGAATTCCCTTCATTCCTTTATTTTTCAGTGCCCAGGCACTGTTGTAAGACACTAATGAGTGGGAACCATGAAAACCTTCACTTTTCCTTTAAGATTGAAGTCAGAATAGGATTCTCCGTGACGCCTCCCTGCCCTTCATCTGACCTAGGCTGGGCTGGGTGTTCCTGGTCTGTGCTCTCACATCACTGCTACGAATTGTCATCACACTACTGTGTGCAGTTTGTTATTGGTGATTTGCCTATATTATTGGAGGAAGCTGGGACTTGAGATTCCAGTGTCTGTCCCAGCCAGACACAAGGCTATGGCTCAATATTAAACTGAATCTGTGAGGACAGGACTGAATGAAGAGGTGTTTGGACAATCTTTTTGCTCCCCTTTTTTAGTGGCTCAAAAACTACAATGTTTTTAACGACCCATTTATATAGGTTTCCAGATAGCCAGGTATAAAAGCACTGCTCTTTGACCAAGGGATCAGGGGGGCAGATTAGATGCTCTGTTAAAAATTCCTCTCAATTCCCTTCTGGTTATTACCACAGACATGGAGGGTGACCCAAGGTGATGAGGCCTGCGAAAGATCTAATATAATCTTAGGCTGCATTAATAGAAGAATGGTATCCTTTTCATAGAAGATAATGAGCTCCCTGCACTCAGCACAACTAAACCCACCCCAGGAAAACTATGATTAATTCTCCGTGCCTTACTGAAGCAGGAGAGCATCTCTCTAACATCTCTGCCAGAGGTCAGTGGGTCATGAACCCGATCTTACATAAGCAATGGTCGAGGGTGCTGTGGATGTTCTGTGGGAAAAAGGAGACAGCAGCCCAGAAACAAGCCTTACTGCGTTTGAGGTCTGTTATGTAGAGGAGGAATTAACACTTATTCCCCTGGGCTTTCAGACCTAGGTTTTGGGAGCAGAAATTACCCACAGAGTAGATTTCAGATAATTAAAGGAAAGCATGTTTTAACAATTGGAGCGAGCTACCTTCTGTAGTACTAAGTTTCTCAGTGCTAGCGGTGTGCAAGAAGAATGACTACTATATGGCAGGTAACTGATCTTTTCAACAGCTTTCAGATCTAAGATTCTACTCTTCCAAGATGGTGACCTTAATTTCCTCATCTCTAAAGAGGATTCAAGAAGGAGTTTAAGTACATTAGAGCAATTTAAGTACCAAGGAAAAAGGAATTCCTGAAAGACAATGATATTTCATGAGTAGGACCATCAGAAGTTTTAGGAAATCTCAATTGCAGATTAACTTGAAAAATATTTGTGTAGTAATTTATGAAAATGATTTAGCTACTTGTGTTCAAAATCAAAAGGAAGTAAATAGACAGTTTCTTATTACCTCCGATTCATGGTTTAATTTGACCTATAGAATGTCTTTCCCTACAACAAAGCATTTCTGAGCATGGGCATATTTTCAATAAGAAAAACTATAACAACAATAAACAAAAATCAGAAAGGGCAGTGGTAAGATTAGTGGTTTATCCATTCATCAGGGTATTGCTAATTAAATAAGTTGAGAAACTTGACTAACATCTCACAGAATCCAAAACTACTCCTTTGTTTTTGAAAAATTACGCTTGTTCTGAAAAATCCAGGCAGTTTTTCATTTTTTTATCTCCAAACATTTAAGTATTTTTAAATGTCTGGAGGTTTTTCTTTTAACTAATTTTTATCCCATATTTATGCAGACAGTTTTATTTTAATAAATAAATATATATTTTATTTTGGTCTTGAGGTACGAAGTAAATTTTAACTGCTATTATTTTTATAGTTTATCTATACTGTCTTTGCTTACTGCAGGCATGTAAATTCCATTATCATTAATAAGGACTATACAATGAAAGCATATACTCATTAGTGTCTAATGTACTTCTCAAGGTTATTCTAAGGTGCAGGAGTTTAATGAGTACCTAATGAGAATTCTAGTATTACTGATTAAGAATATCTATCATATTTGTGATATGGATCTCACAATTTAACACTGGAAAGCTAGTAAAAATAATTAAGTCCCAAATAGCTTCTTTTATTAATCACATATGTGAAAGGCACTTTGTGTTGACAAAGTTATAACTTTAATTTAGTCCATTAATACTTGAAATCTGCTAATCTCATAAGTAATTTATCACAGTTTAAATTTTCATGCAGTTTATGACACCTTTTTTGATAAATACCATACAACACTGGAAAAAGCTAGGGTCATATTTTAAAATAGAACTTTCACATCTTAAAGAGCTGCCCCCTTAAAATTGAGTTGAATTTTTTATTATTGCTTTGAATAATAATCTAAAATGGAAGAATCAATAATCTGTGAATATGGTGTGAGTGAGGTTAATCTAGATAGTTCAGACCAACCTTATCATCTCTCTATTAACATAAGTTCTTAAGGAAGAAAAAAACATTTCTAATTGTGGAAGATGTTCTGAAAATCCCAATGATTGGTTTGATTTGAACCTTTTAGTCTACAGTTGACCCTTGAACAATGCAGGGGATTCAACTCTGTGAACAGTTGAAAATCTGACTATAACTTAGAGTTAGTCCATTGTATAGGTGGCCCCTCCATATCCATGGTACCACATCCATGGATTCAACCATCCATGGATTGTGTAGTGCTGCAGTATTTACTATTGAAAAAAATATCCACATGTCAGTGGACCTACGCAATTCAAACCTGTGTTGTTCAAGGGTCAACAGTATTTTTTTTTTTTTTTTTGCGATACGCGGACCTCTCACTGCTGTGGCCTCTCCCGTTGCAGAGCACAGGCTCCGGACGCGCAGGCTCAGCGGCCATGACTCACGGGCCCAGCTGCTCCGTGGCATGTGGGATCTTCCCGGACCAGGGCACGAACCCGCGTCCCCTGCATCAGCAGGCGGACTCTCAACCACTGCGCTACCACGGAAGCCCGGGTCAACAGTATTTTATTTGCTAGGTTTAAAAAAGTCAGTTTAAAAAATATAAGGAGGAATTATTTAAACAGGCTTCTCAGCAACTTTATACATTTTCAGTTAAACAAAGTTTTTGACATTTCCATTGGTTTTGTACTACAAGCAATGCTTCCCATGGTAACTACTTTTATTTTTTAAAGCACTTACTGAAAAGTTTCTTTCCCATGGCATTGATAGGTTAATGAGAGTCCGCTTACATTTATGAAAGGGTGGTTGTAATGATCACATGAGGTAATATACATCAATGTGCTTTATAGCCATAAAAGGCTTAATAAGTTTGTAATTTGTTTTTGTTGGATATCAGTGAGAAGGGTCTGTAAAGTCAATAGCTTCTGAATGGGAATTTAGTAGGTGGGATAGATGTGTGAAATGATCAGCATCCAAGAAATGGGGTTCCAGTGCTTGCTCTGTCTCTCTCTCCCTCTGTCCCTGCTTCTCTCCTTAACTCCCTACCTCCTTTCCTCTCTCTGTCTGTCTCTCTCTCTGTGTCTCTCGTTCTCTCTCTCTCTCTCACACACACACACACACGCACACACTTCAACTGATTGCATTTTATGCATACTTCCTGTAAGTAGACCTAAATCCCACATAGATTGAATTTCTTGGTTAGAAAAATATATATACTGTCACTCAGATTGACCCCTGGTAGATTTCTTAACCCATGAAGATAAAAAGAAGCACGTGGGACCATATGACATGTGCCCTAGGAGGTGGAATCTGGAAAATCAAAGTAAAAATGAGTGAAGATCATGGTAAGAACTGATTAGCCCTGCCATATGCTTTCTAGAGCCAAAAAAGAAGAACAAATCGAGGAGGGAAAAGTTTTTTGGTACAGCATTCAAAGTAGGAAAAGGGAAACCCAGAGTAACTGATGGGACATCTGAATATGAAACAAATTATTAATAGATCTTGTACAGGTGTTATAGTTTTATTTCTGAATGTTTCTTGAGTATCATACAAATGAGTGAGCATTAGAATGAATCATGGATTCCCATTGATAATCACCCAATTTCTCTTTGGCAAGTATATTTTATTATTTATTTATTTATTTATTTATTTATTTTTGGTCACGCTGCAAGGTTTGTAGGATCTTAGTTCTCCGACCAGGGATTGAACCTGCACCCTTGGCAGTGAAAGCTCGGAGTCCTAATCACTGGACTGTCAGGGAATTCCCTGGCAAATATATTTTACCTCCTTTAAAAAATGAGAGACTTTTGGTACACCCAGTAAAGCCTTAGGTTACTTTGATCTTATTTTTCCTTCTCTTGTCCATCGGGAAGAGGATATACTAAGTAGCAAGTAGTTTAAAGAAAAGAGAGGAAGGGAAACAAGATGCCTAAGTGAACCATACATAGATCATTACTGCCTGTAATAAATTTGATATGAATTTCAAAACATGCAGGTTTCAGTACATCTCTCAGGTTGGTATGTACCTAAAAGATTTCTATCACGATCACTTATTTAAAAACATTTAATAATTTTGGGGGGTTATAATTTACTTATCAAAAGCATTCAAAGCATAAACGTATGGCTCAATAAATGTCCACAAAGCTTACCCATCACCTAAATAAGGAAATAGAGACCCTGATGGGAAAACATACAGGTGGTGATGCCTTAAGTAAAGTCACAGGGCTTCCTTCACCACGGCAAGTGAGATATCAATCTTCTCTCCATTCAAATAACACTATGATTCCTTTTAAGATCAAAGAATAATCAGATTTATTGAAGAAGCTGATCCAGATAAGCCCATAGCTGAAGAAATGCAAGAGTTAACTGTGCCCTTACCCCATGTACTTGTCTCTTTCTAACCTCATTTCCCACCTCTGCCCTTTGCACTTCACTCCTGCCACACCACCCTTCTTGCTATTCCTCAAATTTGCTAACATCACTGTTACCTCAGGGCCTTTGCGTGTGCTTTCCTCTTTTCTTGGTGAGGTCTTCCCTTTGACATCTTTAGTTTTCTACTCAAATATCAAAGTCACAACGAGGTATTTCCTGACCATTCTATATAAAGAGCACCCAATCCCCATTTCCAGCAGTACCTCTGCCCCTGGCACTCACAGCATAATCTGACAAATTCAGTATTTATTGATTTACTCTCTGTCTTCTCCCACTAGAATGTCAGCTTCGTGAGAGAATAGCCCTTGTATCCTGTATTCGCTGCTATATCTCCAATGCTAAGAACAGTTGCCAGATACATAGTAAGTGTGCAATAATATTTGTTGCAAATACATGATTGTACATATCCATACTTTCTGAATTATGTTAGCATTACTGCCAGCATCACACAATTTTACAAGTGATTTGAAGTAGACTTGGGCATTCATGAAGGTACCATCCATGTTTCTCCTATTTCTGTTTCACTTCTCAAAGTCACTTAGCTGGTGTGTTACTCCATCTCTGTAACACAGGAGGGCTTTAGGGAGAGCCTGATATTTTAGGCTCCATGAGGCTCTCCAGGTGAATGTCTTTGTCATGAACATCAAGGATCTACACTGTAGTGACGTGTTCAACCATTACTATTCTTGTTATTTTAATTCATAATTGAATTGTAAGTTCTGTGAGGAAAGGGACCATGGTATATACACTTCGTGTGTGTGTGTTCTCCTACAGTGTCTTTAGCAGAGGTTGGGCCCATAATAGAAGTATTAGAGTAACTGAATTACTATAGAAAAACAGCATGTTTTTAATTTGGCAAATATTTGGAGAGTTGTGAATGCCTGCAGTTTCTGCAAACTTCGACTTGAATTTTTCAAAGTCACATTTTAACACAGTATTTCACACAGAATAATACAGAGGAAAACACCCGACTAATACACGGCTTTGTGATAAAATGAGTTGAAGTTCTGTTAACACATTCTTGTTTATTCTGCTGACCTTTTTGTGACAATGCAATAACAGGAAAATGGGAGATTATCTCAATTTAGATTGCCTCTGGCTTCCTAATATTCACTTCGACAAACCAAAATCTTACATTTATTTCATGTTCAAATGTGGAAATTACGGTAACCATGTCATACTTTAGCGAACTTATAGTCAAAGACATTTTTAGTTTCTTCCTGATTTAATAAAAAAAGTCATTTTCATAGAATGTGTTTTGGATTTACTAAAGTTGCACATTTCACTGTTGATGCTATTTTCTTTTTAAATGGGAACGTATACTTTAACTGAAATCAGTGACTTTACCAGATAGGAGTACCTTACATTTTTAGACCTTTTCTTCTCCATCTTTGTATGTGCAGCTCAAATTGTGTTAAAAACTGTTCACTCAATTGTTAAGCATTTCTATACATCTGTGGAAAGTGGCATCTTGTTATTCACTTTTTCTAAAGAGGGAAAGAAGATGTAATTGGGGATATATGTATATGTATAGCTGATTCACTTTGTTATAAAGCAGAAACTAACACACCATTGTAAAGCAATTATATTCCAATAAAGATGTTAAAAAAATAAAGATGAAAATAAAAATTAAAAAAAAAGATGCAGTTGGGTCATGTGGGTGCCCAAGACCCAAGATACGCTGATCAGGTAATCTTGGGGGTGCTGGGTTTTGAGGTGCACCTGAAAAGCTTAGCTGCTCCAATGGAGCACTGTAACTCCTCCAGCAGATCTTACCTTTGCGTTAAAGGAGGGAATTCTCACTATTCCCCTCCTTAATTTGAAAACATTTCTAGAGAGGGTAGCCAATTAAGCCATAACAGGTTATCGGGAATTGTTTGAAACAAGTTGAGAGTCTGAGAACATTAAGAAGCCAAGAGGTGAAATGCAGCATTATACTAGATCAAGGTCCCTTCCTAGGGGCTTGTTTTGAGTGTCCTTGACAAGTTGTATGGTTTGTATTTTCCAGTAATATGTTCAATTTACCCACACCAGAAAGACTGGTATAGTTCGTTATTCCTTTAACATCTAATTGTAGGAAAATGAAAGGGTTCTGTGGTCAAATGAATTTGAAAATGATGGAGTAAATAAAACTAAATAAGTTTGTTTCCTATATGTCTTTGGAAAATTGTGAGATTACCAAAAAGACATGACACTGGGGAAAACCAAATTGTATTTACTACAAGTTTAGCTGTCAGAAATTGGGTAAGTTAAAGTGATACGTATGCCTAGATTATTCTCATGTGTAAGAGTCTATCCCATGCAATTACTCTTGCAATGAAATCACTTGATATAAAGGACGAAGTATAGGACCATCCATAAAGGACTGGAAGGTGGTGGGTGCTTCTGGAATTTTGGGTTTCTCCCTCCTTTATTTTTTCTCCTTTTGCTTTTTGGAAAATCAAGAACTTCAGACCAGTACTAAATAGAAATTAGTATTTTGTAATTTTGACTTTTTACGCATTGGCCTGCAGACATTTTTACCCATTGGCCTGCAGACCTAAGGTGTTTTTATATGAACTTATTTGTGTGAAAATTAATATTTAAATGATATAGTAATAGTTCTATATAAAAGTATATGGTGGATTTGAAGTGTTTTTAGGTGGTTTTTAGATCAACTATTGTTGGTCTTTTGTTAATTACTTGGATCATATGCAAATTTGAAATAGAGTATTAAATACATGATATTCAAATTTATGTATGTTATAGGATAGATATAATTTTCCTGTTTAAAATCAGACTTTTTTTTAGATGGCACAGGCATTAAGTTTTTCATAGGTTTTGTCTGGTCAGCTGAAATGAAAACTGGATTCCCAAGGCATACTTATGTGCATTTCTTAGAACTAATTTTTAAAAGAAAATTGAGGTCAATGATTATAAGAAGTGACATTCATGCGCATTTGATGAAAACTAAGAAATTCTCCAAAATAAGTAACAATTTTACAGTTATTGAAAAGATTATATGACAAAAATAAAAATTATATATATAAACATTTCTGAAGTAGCCATTTTTATTTTAGTGTAATTTTTTAGGGTATCTCTGGGTCAGTATGGCATTTTCTGGTGGTTTGATCCAAATGAACATCCAGGTAAATAAATTTGGAAAAATGATGACAACCCAGAGGTGCCCTGGCCTTATTAGGTGCCACTCTCCTTCATTTTTAATTCACTTAATGAAATGTAATTTCCAACTTTATTTTAAAATTGTTCCAGCCATCGTAATGGAACAAAAAGCCTTTACACGCTCTTAAGAACAGCATTGCAAGAAGATTGGCACAGATTCCGAATAACTAGATGTGTATGCTCCTTTGATAAAGAGAGCAGTTTTCAGAAACAGTTCTCAGTTCATTGTGCAAAATTGTTGACATTTTGCCGTTGTAATCCTTTCAATGTTGCAGCCCTTTGAATTTTGTGTAAAGGCTTTGCTTCACATCAAAGTAGATGAGAATACAGGGAGCAACCAAAAATAAAATCTCTGAAAGCACTCCTGGTACCGTAAGGATTTGTGATGGTATCACAGCATCTATGGATCAGTGAACATGAATTTGTTAAAAATAAAATGAATAAAAAAACATAGTTACTCAGAGAGTTCCAGAGAGACTGCTTAAAGCATGATAAAACAAAATCCACCAGTGGGACACACTAGATTTGGACTACATACTACAATGTGTGGGATTTATTAAATTTGTTGTTGGGTTTGGCTCTTTAAGGGCATGTCAGCATGAGTCAGATGAAGCCCAGGCCCTAAGGATTCTGATGTCATCAGTTGTCCTGCACATAATTGTTAGAGTTTAAGCCTGCAGGGTCTCAGAGGGCTAGGAAGAAGGTCCAAAAGTACCATATTTAAATCAAGAATCTAGGAAGAAGCTTTTCATATGCTACTCATAGGATCATGATGCTGCAATTTCTAGTTCTCTATATAGATGAATCAATAGATTCAGGTTAATTCTACCTTTTCAGAAACTTCCCCCTTTCAGCCTTCTTCTTGGAAGAAACTGCTCCTCCAACCATGCAAAGAGCTTTATTTTGAGAACCTATAAACAAGCAACCTAAGGATCCCAACCTTGTCCTTGATTGACAGAGGGACTGCGAACCTTCCATCAGGCAGCTGGGCAGCCACTGAGGTGTTTTCCTTTCTTTCTATCTTCCAATATTTCCTGTCATTCTCTTTTATTTTTACCTATTTTTAAAATGGAAGTATAGTTAATTTACAATGTTGTGTTAGTTTCAGGTGTACAGCAAAGTGCTTCAGTTATATACACATACACACATATATTCATTTTCAGATTCTTTTCCTTTATAGGTTATTACAAGATATTGAATATAGTTCCCTGTGCTATACAGTAGGTCCTTATTGGTTATTTTTTATATATAATAGTGTGTATATGTTCATCCAAAACTCCTAGTTTATCACCCACCCCTTCCCTTTGGTAACCATAGGTGTATTTTCTATGTCTGTGAATCTATTTCTGTTTTGTAAATAAGTTCACTTGTATCATATTTTTAGATTCCACATATAAGTGATATATGATATTTGTCTTTGTCTGGTTCACTTCGCTTAGTATGATAATCTCTAGGTCCATCCCTGTCGCTGTAAATGACATTATTTCATTATTATTTTTATGGCTGAGTAATATTTCATTGTATATATGTGCCACATCTTTATCCATTCATCTGTTGATGGACATTTAGGTTGCTCCCATGTCTTGGCTATTGTAAATAGTGCTGCAGTGAACATTGAGGTGCATGTATTATAGTTTTCTCCAGATATATGCCCAGGAGTGGGATTGCTAGATCATATGGTAACTATATTTTTTGGGTTTTTAGAAACCTCCATACTGTTCTCCATAGTGGCTGCACCAATTTACATTCCCACTAACAGTGCAAGAGGGTTCCCTTTTCTCCACACCCTCTCCAGCACTTATTGTTTGCAGACATTTTAATGATGGCCATTCTGACTGGTGTGAGGTGATACCTCACTGAAGTGTTTTTCATTCAACTAGCCTCTGTCTTCTGCATGGCAGCCTGTCTTATGTAACTCACACAGAGGTTCAGGCCAACCCCCTCCCTCTACACTGTTTGCATATCTTACTTCATAAAATCTCAAACGCCCAGTGCAACCCTGTCCAACTTATAAGTATGGCGTAGAGGACATCGTATGACTTCTTATGTATCCTGTTCCCAGGCCTCTGTCTTCTGTTCGTCCCATAGCATACCTGCCCTTACTAACGTTCATGTACTGTGCCAATGATTCGGCTTGCTGTTTCTCCAGCATCTTCTGATACTTAATATGAATACTTCTGCCACAAGCTGAGTCCTTTTCATTCTTCAGCAGCATTTTTCTTTCTTGGTCTACACCATGGGTTCTCCATCTCAGCCTTAGGGACATTTGGGGCTGAATGGATCTGCTGTGGAGGACTGTCTCATGCATTGTAGGATGCCTAGTCACTCAATGTCTTTGTCGCCCTCCCCCAGTGTGACAAAAGTGTCTCCACACATTGTCAGCTGTCCCCTCAAGACCAGAGCACCGCTGCTGAGAACCACCGGTCTACACACATCCTCTGGAACTCCGCAGACATCTCGGTGTATGGCTTTGCCGAGCTGTTCCTTTGATCAGTGTCCGTATCCTCCTACTGGTCATGCCAGCTCCCTGGGAACTATTTTCCTCCCTTGAGTCAGGAAAACGTTCAAGGCACCAGCTGTGAGGTCATCTTTTGCCCCTAGTAACTGCAGAATCTGGGGGAAGTTTTCCCTGGCGCTCACTGGCTTTCACTTGCAGCAGCCTTGAGCCTCGTAGGTGGCGGTGTCTTGAGCAATTGTCAGACTTCATGTCCTTACATGTATGGGTTTCTCTGAGCTCACGGGGTGATTAAATCTAACTTGGACGGAACATGAGAGGAAAAAAGACTAAAGAGAATCTTGATTCAATTGGATTTCTTGTGTAAGAAATGATTTTTATACTTCTATTCATGCTATATCTTCTTACGCCTGCTGTTCTTCTACATGTGTAACTTTGATTCCGACTGAAATTTAATAGGGACAAGAGGATGAGGGTCAGAATCTGCGAAGTATTTTCTTCCTCTCCTTGCGTTTCATTCATTACACACCCGGGGCTCCTTTTCACTCTATACCTTCTGCGTTCGTGGGCTTTTTTCCTTCTTGCCCTTCTAATTATACTCTGAAGTCTCTTACAGTCCCTTATTTGTCTGTTTTTCCTAGCTTGTTTACAGCCGAGAATCTATTTTCCACCTGAATTTTACTGCGTTTGCTTTTGCCACTTAATAATTGTTGGGCACTGATTGTTTTTCAGGGTTTCCCCCCCAGGAGACAGGCTTCCTACCGTCTGTTGTGTTTAGATGACCGTGGCTTTAAGTCTTCTGCCATTTCTTTGGTCTCTGACAAATTTAGAGCAGCAGTTTGGAATATTGAGTGCTGTGTTTCTCTCACTGAAGTTAAAAAGGAAATGCCTCTGTGAACCTTCCTTCTAAGGTTCATGATGTAGCTGCATTTTCTAAACAAGTTCTCTCCTGGGTAGAGGCAGCCGTGGGTGGTGCCCCACTTTCTCTGAGATAAAAATGTCTTTGAGAGGCTTCTTAATTTTTCTCTGTTTATTTTCCCCTGATACCATTTCTCAGGGGAGTTTGAGAAATTTTAGCACTCTTCTCTCTCTTTCTCTCTCTCACACACACACACACTGACATAGACCTGCTATGTCCCCAAATGCACAGATAGGTGACCTCATTTGAGCACCTGAAGGCAGGGTCCCTGTGTCCCAGCCTCTGTGGGAGGGTAGGGGCCTAACCCAGGTGGTTCTCACGTGGGCGAAGCCCCCTTGCCTGCCCTGTCATTGTTCACTTCCCCCGCTCTACTCAAACCCCTATGTTTCCCTCTCCCTAATTTCCTTCTCCCTTTAAAATGCCCCGTCTCCTCTGTACAAATTGAATTTGAGTTGTGCTCACACTGGACTCTCTTCCCTAGTGCAACACTATAATACTGATTAAAATCCATCCTTACCACTTGAGCTAGCATCTGGCACTGTTTATCATTGACATTGGCTATGTAGACCCCTTATCCTTATGTCCCTCTCAAGCCTCCATATTTGGGGACATGTGGGCAATGAAAACAAAGTTAACCGAGCTTCTGAAAACAGCATATCCAAACACCATGATCAAATAGGCCCAACTTAGAGTGGCGGGTGGGTTACCCTTTAGTTTACTAGCTCCTTGTTGACCGAACTCTCTGAAACTTTATATGTGATATCATGGCCCAATTCCCATTCCACCTGCCACCCCAAACCCTCTCACAGGAGTTTTAATTTTCCAACAAGCAAGAGATGGCTCTGTCTTCCATTCTCCAATTAAGTTCTATGCTGGTGACCTAGAAATGCTGGAAATGTTCTTGTGATATGTTTTATGTAATCTAGTTTAAGAGAATATTCTAAGTCTGGAAACATAATCCCCAAGAGCTGCAGTTTTTAGCTGAAAGAGCTCCATTATTTTTTTCTCCCAGCTCTGTTGAGGTATGATTGACAAATAAAAATTGTATATATTTAAGGTGTACAGCCTGGTATTTTGATATATGTATACATTGCGAAAAGACTACCACAATCAAGCTAATTAACGTACCCATCACTTCACAATAGTTACCATTGTTTGTGTGTGTGTGTGTGTGTGGTGACAATACTTGCGATCTATTCTCTTAACGAATTTCAAGTACACTGTACGGTATTGTTAACTATAATCACCATGCTGTTCATTATGTCTCCAGAACTTATTTATCTTATAATTGAATGTTTGTGCCCTTTGACCATCAGCCCATTTTCCCCACCTCTCAGCCCCTGGTAACAACCATTCTATTCTCTGTTACTATGAGTTTGACCTTTATAGATTCCCCCTATAAGTGAGATCACGCAGTGAGTGTCATTCTGTGTCTGGCTTATTTCACTCAGCATAATGTTCGCCAGGTCCATCCATGGTGTTGCAAGTGGCAGCATTCAAGTCTGAAAGAGTTCTACCAGCTTTAAAGTTAGAGCCTGAGTGTTCTAAGGGATCAAAGCTGAAATTCTGAAACACTTATCTCCCCAAACTTTAGTCCACTGCTTAGTTTTTTCCAACAACTGCTAATTGATTTAGTGACATCTTCAAATTCACTATACTCTTCACTGCTCTGTGTCATTGGTTCTCCAAACTCAAATGAGCTTCAGACGCACCTGGAGGGATTGTTAAAAAGCTCTAATTCAAAAAGATCCATGCACCTCAATGTTCATAGCAGCACTATTCACAAGAGCCAGGACATGGAAGCAACCTAAGTGTCCATCGACAGAGGAATGGATAAAGAAGATGTGGTACATATATATAATGGAATACTACTCAGCCATAAAAATAATGAAATTCTGCCATTTGCAGCAACGTGGATGGACCTAGAGATGATCATACTAAGTGCAGTAAATCAGAAAGAGAAAGACAAATACCATATGATACCACTTATATGTGGAATCTAAAATATGATACAAATGAACTTATTTACAGAACAGGAATAGACTCACAGACATAGAAAACAAACTTATGGTCACCAAAGGGGATAGCAGGGGTTGGGTGGAGACATAAATTAGGAGTTTGGTATTAACATATACACTCTACTACATATAAAATGGGTAAACAACAAGGACCTGCTGTACAGCACAGGGACCTCTACTCAATATCCTATAATAACCTATAATGGAAAAGAATCTGAAAAAGAATATAGATATATATGTACAACTGAATCACTGTGATGTACACCTGAAACTAACTAAATTAACTATACTTCAAAACAAAAACAAACAAACAAAAAAAACAGGTTGCTGGGACCCACTCTCAGAGTTCCTGGTTCGTAGGTCTGGGATGGGGATAAGAATATGCATTTCTAATCAGGTTCCAGGTGATCCTGACGCTACCGGATCAGGAGCCATCCTTTGAGAACCACTGCTCTGCACAGATCTTAATAGTAAGAAAGCTATGTTTTCAAGGCTACATTTTGGGGAGAAAGGAGAAGCTGAGCTATGACCTTGTGGAGTAAGGGGAGTAACTGAGAAAACTGGATCTCAAGGTGAAAAGGTCAGGGACTTGAACCTGGGTATAGAGGGTCTGAGGATCTGAGGGACTGGCTGAGGCTAGAACACTCTGGCCCCATTCACATAAAGTCACTGTCAGGCTGGGGGTGTGGGCAGGGGTTGGGGGGCTCCTCCCCAAGCTGCTTTCAGGTGTTGGTGTGACTGATGGGCCCCATGGATCTCATGCATCAAACCTGCTTCCTTAGAAGCTCTAGACTGGTGTTCACAATCCTGCCTGCACTTTACCATCACCCGGAGAGCTTTAAAAACTACCTGTGCCCAGGCCCAACCCAAAGCAATTAAATCCACTCCCGAGGCTGCCGTGTGGGCAGTGAAAGGTTTCAAAAGCCAATCAATTTGGCAGCAAAGGATGGCTGTGCCCCACCTCAGAGATGCTGGTTTAATTGATCTGGGGGCATTCTGAGAAATATCCACTATCTGTAATTTTGAGAGCCTCATCGGTGAATCTAACGCTCACTTAGGTTAAAGGACAACAGTGTGGGGTGGACTCCATGAGGCCAAGCATTTGGGTCTCTGCTGTAAGTAGGCTTAGTGTCTCCTGCATGCCTGGTCCAGAGCAGGCTTTCAATAAACATGTGGTGAGCATGTTAATTAATGATTACTTCTGTGTAGTAGTAGGCACTTATGAGGCTGGGACACCGATAAAACTACTTAGAATCTGCCTCTCTTTCTCTTTTTGTCAGCGTGGGTGCTGGGGCATTGCCCCTATGACTGGCTCATGTTTGGATGAAAAGCAAGAAAATGAGATACGCTGGGCATATGTGCAATTCTTTTTTCATTTTGTCAGGGGTCTGAATCTCCAGCCTGCAGGCCAAATCTGGCCCATTGCCTGTTTTTGTACAGCTTGCAAGCTCAGAACAGATTTTACATTTTTACGTGATTGGAAAACAAATCAAAAGAAAGATAATATTGCATATGAAAGTCAAGATTCCATGTCATTGAGTAAGTCTGATTGGAACAGAGTCATGTCCATTCATTGTCACAGTGTCTACGGCTACTTTTGCATTACAACTACAGGGCTGAGTAGTGGCCACAGAAGCCATGGGGCCTGCAAGGCCAAAAATGTTTATGCTATGGCCCTTCCCTGTAAAAGTTTGCTAACCCTTCACTGAAAGCCTTAGCCCTCCCTTGAAATACACTGGTTACAGCTGAACATTGCCCAGCTCGGTACCGGTAGACTTTCCATGCTGTTTACCAGTAGAATTCTTTTCAAGCAGAAAAGAACAAGAGGGTTGTTTTATTCATTCAGGTCCCAGTGGATCTCTTTGCAAGGCTTACTGCATCACCTTTTTTTTTAAGTTGAGGAAGATTAAAGTCTGTGGACCAAAGACAACATGTGGTCACGAACACATGGTCCCTGGGGCATCCTGAGTTTATCTAAAGCTGCTGAAAATGTCTTTGAGTGTGTGCTGCTCTTTAATTTGGAAAGACAGCCACTCCGATTGTCATTTAGGGACAGATGACAATCTTTCCTTTCCTTTTCCCAGCCCCTCTTCCTCCATCTCTTGCTCTGCATGAGGACAGTGAAAGGGAAAGGTGATTGTGTTTTACAAGCTATGGATGCACACTTCCCAAGGCATCTTTCCAAACACCTCAAAGGACTGGAAAGTGACAGGCCTTTTCTCTCCAGAATAGTTCAAGACCACAAAACACTGCATCAAATCAACCTCAATTTCTGAGACTATTTCAGACATTAAAAATGCTTCTAACCTCTTCTCTCGTCTCCTCTAATGCTGCTTTTGGATATTCCAGTGCCTCATGATGAGCTGTTTTGCCTTAATTCCTGTCTGCTTATAAACTATCCTTCACCTGGTCTTTAGAATGTCTTTCAGATTTCTTTCAAATTCCAGCAGCTACATAAAGACCTTCATGTCAGAGCGTGCAGAAATGCATGGAAAGAGTTCCTCAAAGTCTGAGGCTGCTGAGCGGAGGGGCTCTATCCCCAACCACACCTGTAACCATTGCACATCATAGAAACTCTGACATCTGGGACTAACCAGTGACCAAGATTGCCTTAATGTTCTCCTTAGCTTGTTTCTTCCTGACTACAGGCCCTGACCCCCCTTTTCTTAGAGCATTTCCTTTAGACATTTGCAGTTGTTGATTCTTTCTCCGCCCCTTTGGGATGTAAATCTTCTACAACCCAGCAATGACTTTCTCAAGGACCTGGGAGCCATCCCTTTGAAAAACAACTATCAAGAAAGCCAGTGCCCTATCTGCCGGTCTCTGTGAGAGGGTAGGAGCCTAAGTTCCATCAACAGCGTCAGCCAACACAGAGGCCTCATCACATTGACCAAACTCCCCAATAATGCTCTTCAGTACTTTTCCACCAGCTCACTCCTGTGCTTAAAAACGCATCCTTTAGGGCTTCCCTGGTGGCGCAGTGGTTGGGAGTCCGCCTGCCTATGCAGGGGACACGGGTTCGTGCCCCGGTCCGGGAGGATCCCACATGCCACGGAGTGGCTGGGCCCGTGAGCCATGGCCGCTGAGCCTGCGTGTCTGGAGCCTGTGCTCCGCAATGGGAGAGGCCACAACAGTGAGAGCCCCCCGTACCACAAAAAACAAAAACAAAACAAAACAAAAACAAACAAACAAACAAAAAACGCATCCTTTGTGTTTCCGCGGAGCTGAGTTTGATTTCTCCCACCTATTTCAATGGTCTTGATCTCCTCTGCATTGCAAAATCTTGAATAAAGTCTTCCTTACCTGTCTAACTTGTCCATGCAATTTTTCTTTGACAGCAGTTACTTGGTGTTGTGAGTTGAATTGTCCACATAAAAAGTATGGCACCTATGAATGTAACCTTATTTGGAACTAAGTCTGTGCAGATGTCATGAGGATGTAAGTTAAGATAAAGTCATACTGGAGTCCAGTGAGCCCTAATCCAACGTGGCTGGTGTCCTTAGGAGGAGAGAAGAGATGCAGAGATAAACACAGTGGAGAGAAGCCTATGTGAAAATAGAGGTAGAGATTGGAGTGATGCAGCTACAAGCCAAGGACAATCCAGGATGCCTGGCAAACACTGAAGACAGGAGAGAAGCCTGGAATAGTTTCTCTCTCAGAGCCTCTAGTAGGAACCAATCCAGACAGCACCTTGATTTCAGATTTCTAGCCCCCAGGATCATGGGAGAATAAATTTCTGTTGCTTTAAGCCACTTAGCTTGTGGTGTTTTGTCATGGCCATCCCGGGAGACTAATCCCAGGATCATGGGAGAATAAATTTCTGTTGCTTTAAGCCATTTAGTTTGTGGTGCTTTGTCATGGCCATCCCGGGAGACTAATGCACTTGGGATACAGAGATTTTCACCAGCCAGCACAGGCTCCCAATACTCTCTATCAGCACCTAGTGCTCACATCTTAACTTCCACCCTGTGCTCTCTCCTGTTTCCATGCTCTTTCCCACATGGATCTGTCTGCCTGGAGGACCTCAATCCCCTTCCATCCCTGCCACCCTCCCCTTGGCTGCTTGGCAAAGTCCTATCTGTCCTTGAAGACACACAGCATAAATAGAGCCTTTTCTGGAGCCCCCATCGACCTACAGGGCAGAGTTTGCTGCCCTGTCCTCTGGGCTTCTGTGTCATATGGTCACCCATGTACACACTTCCCCTTGTATCAGAATTTACTGATGGTTGTGACTCTATTTCCCCAGATTTTGGAAGGCGTTTGTTTTTAGGAAAAAAAATTAAAAATACTTTTAGGGGAAAACTCCTGCCCTCTTAGAAAACTTTTGGTGGGTGAATGCAGCTGGAGTGGGAGAGGGTTTCAGAGAGGTGTCTAATTTTCTCCCCTGCATAGGATGGAGAAGCCACGGTGCCTCTTACATGAGCTCTGAAGGGGAGACTCATCAGATACTACTTCTTAAATACACAGTCAGCATGTCAACACGAAAAAAGGTTAATCATTTAAGAAAAGCCCCACAGATCAGCCTGGAGCACCATCTATTCCAATGAAAACATCCTCTGCTCTTGTACCTTATTTGCTAAAGGACTATATAGAGGCTCCCAGTAGATTTTGAATTTTTATTAAAAGGCTAGAGGAACTAAAAGAAAATGAGGTTTGTTTGTTCTGGTGGCTGTTTGTTTAATTTGTTTTTAGTGAGCAGAAGAAATGACCCTTGAAAGGAGTCGGTCCTCTTCCCCAGGTTTCCAGCCTCAGGGTTGTTCCATCGGCCTCCACTGTTTCCAGGCCTCAGATCTTTGTTTTCTCTTCTGGGATTGAAGAGGAAGGAACAACATAACAAATAACTTTTTTTTAAAATTAATTTTTATTGGGGTAGAGTTGATTTACAATGTTGTGCTAGTTTCTGCTATACAGCAAAGTGAATCAGTTATACATATATCCACTCTTTTTTAAATTCTTTTCCCATATACGTCATTACAGAGTACTGAGTAGAGTTCCCTGTGCTATACAGTAGGTTTTTATTAGTCATCTATTTGATATACAGTAGTGTGTATATGTCAATCCCAATCTCCCAATTTATCCCTTCCCACCCCTTCCCCCTTGGTAACCATAAGTTTCTTTTCTACATCTGTGACTCTATTTATGTTTTGTAAATAAGTTCATTTGTACCATTTTTTTAGATTCCACATATAAATGTAACTTCTTTTGTTGAAGACACAAAGCCTCACAACTCTCAGTGCATCTGCTCAGGACCCCCTCTCCACCTCCCTGGGCCCCCAAAGAAATCCAATGCCTCTGTCTGGAGGGGAGGCTTCAGGGCCTCTGGGGTTAGAATCCCTAGGGACATTGCCTGATCTTGTCCCCCAGGGTTCCTTCCTGCTCTTCTCCTGGAGACATCACCACCTTCCTTGGAGGACCTGGCCTATGGGCTCATCCTCTGTCCCCACCCCAGGCCCTGAACTCAGACAACCACACCCGAGGTCACCCAGGCCTCTCCTCCTCACCCCTCAAGGAAAGACAGAACTGCGACAAGTGAGAACAAGACCAATACACGGGGAAAAAGCCACCTTGAATGTGGGGAGGGCAACGGATACCATCATTCATGTGAGTTTCTGCCATTCTTGAAGCCTGAACGTCTCAGTTACGACATCCAATCACTTCCCTTTTTGCTTTGTCCAGAACCACTTGGGTTGCATTCACTTGCATCCGAAGGGTCCAGACTTCGACGAGGTCACAGGGACAGCTGTCGTGTGCTTGGGTCTCTCATGTTCCACCAAACCTTACATTTGAGGCCTCATGAGATGAGATAGAACAGAAATCCCCTCAAATATTTTTCGTTGGATTTGCTACTTATATCATCCTGGAGTTTCATTTCTCATTTTCTTCCTATGGGGTGATACGTACCCAATAAATCATGTCGCTATTTCCTTTTATTTATATCTTAATACACCATCAGTAGTGTGATGAGATAATTTGAAATTTAATAGAACTTCTGTGAGTGAATCAGCTAAGATAGATCATGTTGAAATCTCAGAGCCTGGAGAAGGAAAACGGAGGGTAGCAGAGGGCTCACACACACTTCTGAGTCAGCACATAAGAGCAATTTTCTGTGTCCTCCTAATAGATACTCGAGAATAATTACTGACAGCCTGTGGAGGATTCATCAACCTCAGGTACCCAATCATAAGTTATACTATCACTGTGCCTGTGAATTAAAGTTAGAAATTCAGAGAATACTGATGATGTCTTGTTACTTCCCCCCAACCGCGCCAGAAAAGTCAACCTGCATAATTGATGCCATAAGTAGAAAAACATTTTTTTTTTAATTATTACATTCTAATTCAAATAGTCTTTAATAAATGAGAGGTGCAGGATCATCAGAAACTTTAAATGGTGACCACGTGGGACAGCAATTATGGCATCCGTAATTCTTGGGCATGTTAAAAAAAAATGCTGGTGCTTATTTTCTAAACCTCGGCATGCCGTGTTCCAAAGAGAACTCTCAATTGACTAGAAGAGATGGACTGGGCAAGTTCAATGTTTAGAGAGAGAGGCTATTAGTGAGTTAGTGCAGCGAACATAGACCGGCTGCCCAGAGAGTGGTTGATCCTGCAGCTGGGAGGTCTGACAGCCAAGAGCCTGACTTTTCAGTTTGGCTGAGTGAGGTCTCTGTAACTTGTGGTGGCGAAAACATGTTAGGGCTTTTTTTGTGACTACCAATTAAGGGGTTGAATTTTTGCTGGGTGATATCTTGCTGTTTTCCTTAACAGATTCATTAAAATATATTCTGGGTGTTAATACTCTTTATATCCGACACTAAAAGTAAATGATATGTATTTGTTTTGAGGAGCAGATGATTGCTAAGTGAAATCAGTTTGGGGTTCTTTCACACAGAGCTTTGAAATGTAGTTAGTCCTTCCATGATCTCCTTGGCACTCAGATGTCATAGCTGGAGACTGGTTCTCTGTACCAAGATTAGACTCTGGGTCAGAGGCATTGATTCTTGTCCTGTTGGCTTCTAAGCTGGGCATCTTCCATTTGTACATCTCCCCCTTTCTCTCAGCTCTGTGGTTGACTTGCGTGAATTACACCAACGGCACCCTCACTGTCTTGTTCTGGTTGGATTTGTCCAATGGGGAGCCCCAGGAAGAGATCAGGGAGGGGAAGAATAGGGGGTGTGGTTGGGGTCTTGAGTCCCCAGAACTCTCCATGCAGGGTAACCTCAAGTTGGTGTGCCCCTTAATCAAATTCACAGCCCCACCAAGTTGGTTCTCCCTCTGAAGTCCCACCTTCTAGGATATGGTCATTATTCTCTGCTTGCATCCCTTCTGACCTTAGGGTGGGGGCAGCTCCCCAGCTCATACTAGTCTTGGGATTCTGCAGTTTCTCGTGTGGTTTCCCAATGCCCTGTCTCCCTGTTTATAAAAGCTGTTTTAATAAACCCTCCTTGAAGGGTTTAATAAACCCTTCTCCCAGTGTGAGTGTACCATTCATTTCCTGCTGTGATCCTGACTGATTTAGGTTTTAAAATAAAGGTTCTTGATTTGGATTTGTTTCTTCATTTCTTTAGTTGTTTTATCCTGTTACCCTTCATTGTTTTTTCTTCTTTGCCCACGGATCATTCACATTTTCTCTCTGAGTCTAAACTTGACCTTTTCTTACTTTTTCTGACTTAACCTTTACTCTCTTTGTCATGTCCGTTACCACTGACATGGCAAGACTCTCACAATTACATGTTTCCAGAAAACTCTGGGTCATCTCCACTTGAGCTTTACATTGACTCCAGCACTCCCATTTATGGCCATCAACAACCCTGTTCTCCTGGTTATGAGGCTCGTGTCCTGGCTGATGTGGGTGTCCACATCTACAGGATTTATTCTTCACTGTCAACCTATCTCTATCTTCAAATTCTGCCTTTTTTTTTTAAGAGTTCAGTGTCTTATATCTGACATTTCTTCTCCATTTCCTCTAATGCAAAACAACAACAACAACAGAACTCAGGACACAGGGCATTTTCTAAGCTCACAAATTATACTACCTTAGATGTTGGTATTTATTGATTTTCACTCTCATAAGCATCCATTATCATTGATCAAATCCCTCCATATCAGCAATACTCAGAATAGAGGAAGGAGCCTCAGAATCAGACACAAAGTTGGTGGTGGTTCAATAGGAGGAGTGGGCAACCCCACCTGGTAGCACATTTAAAAACCTTGCTTTTCCCAGAAATATTGCTTAATAGCATCTGCTATCCATTCTGAACTTTTCTCTGTAAGAATCACTAATTGGTTCAAACTACGAAGGGTGGTATTCTGCCTTCTGCCAGGTCACAGTATTTCCATACTTCATCTCTTTCTTCTCATCTCAAAATTTTAGCCTCAGAGATGAGTGATAGAAATGGAATGCATCACTGAGGCCACTTAAGGTCCAGCGTGGGCACAAATCAGGGAAGAGGAGGAGGGTAGGGAGATCGGCCTACAACCCCAGTACAGGACGGTGTTTTGAGGTGAGCTGTCTAGGTTTTAGTTCTGGTTGTTACTTCATAATTCTGCAAACTTGGGCAAGCCACATAAACTCCCCAAGGCTTTGTTTCATTATCTGAAAAATGAAGCTAATACCTATTTCAGAGATGTTGCTGGAAGGCTTAAGCGAGATGTAACCTATCAAAGCTCCCGGGAAAATTCAACGCAAGACACATGCGCGGCATAGTGTGGTTTCTGCATAATTGTTCGTTTTCCCCTCAGCGCTTCGTTTTCCTCTCGGCGCTGTTGCATTATAGGTGAGCCTGATAAAGGTAGCCATGGAGAGCTTGGCGTGCTGCCTCTTGGCCTTTTGATTTGTAATAATAAACCCTCATTAAATTTTTGTATAAACTTGTTCTGCTTGAATACTTTATTGGGGCCTTTGTTTCTGCTTAATTGTTTTATTTTTCATGACACTTGGGCTTGATTCAGAGAGGGAGGCATTGTATTGTTTATCTGATTCTTTAATTAAGTTGCCCTACAGTATGGTAACAGCCAACCCTCAGGTGCTGAACAAGAGAAGCTAATCACCAGTGCAAAGCCCAAGGCAGAAGCTGCTTTGGGTCTGAAACTGATTTCATTGCAGATGGGGATGCTTTCTGTCCAAATCAGGTGGCATGTGAATCCTACACCGCAGACGGGCCAAGCACGGTGGTGGGAAAAAAGCTTTTGATTTCATTCCTCTTTTAACCAGTGTCCTGCTTCCATCTCTTGCACTTTCTACCTGAAGACCATACTTTCCATTAAAATGGGTACTTTATGTACTATTTAGGACCTTCGTCTTTTCAAAGGGCTTTTACATCCATCTCCTTTTACCTCCTTAAAATCTGGGGGAGGTAGCTGTCAACATCAGTGTGTCTGGATGAAGAAATGGAACGGGCAGCTGGCTTGTCTGAGGACAATCGGCTGGAAATCAGTGGAGGCAGGTGAGAACTCGGCTGTCCCAGAAACCAGGGTAAAGGCCCTTCCTGCTGCATGGGGCATGGAAATACCAAAAATGGAAGGACAGCCTTTCTGTTTCTTCATTTCTTGGGGCTTGGCCTATGAATCATACTCTTTTCTTGCTGAACCAGTGATGTGTTGTCTCAGCTCTAAAATGGCGCGCACTATCCGTCATTTGCTACTTGTTCCTCTCCTTAAATTTTGTACGTGAATCCCCTGCATATGGGGCAGTTATCAGCGTCCTTGTGGTGTTTGCTCTTGTCAGAAGGGTTCTATTAATACATTTATTGGGGCAGCTGTTCTGTCAATCAACACCAACCAAGTGAGCCCTCTATGCCCTGGGTAGGCAGGGAAGTAAATTAAAAACAAAATTAAAAAGAAAAGGAGTTGACGAAGACATAGTACTTGCTTTCAAGGGGCATGGAATCAAGGAGCGGCCTGGGAACGTCCTCAGTTTAGAACCTCAGTACCTCTTGACTGCATTCTCGAAACAAACTTCTGCTCCTTCTACCTGCTGTACACAGGGATCATTTCAAACTCTAAGCCGTGACATTCAAACCCCTGTTCCCTCCCTTTTCAAGCTTATCATGTGTCTCATGAGTTATGAGCCAGCCACACTGGGCCCCCCGCTGTTGCTCAAACATTCCCTCTTCTCAAACTCTTTCTCCACCTGGAACTCTTTCCCTCATATTTCCTTGTAAAAGCTCATCCCTTTCTTCACTGCATTTTTCCCCCCTGCATATGCTTCAGGAGCTCAGTATTTCCAGAGCTCAGACCCTCTGTAACATCATATGTCTAATCTATCTCTGATCAGTTATTCATGTATATATTTGTCATCATTCACTAGATTGTAAGCTCTTGAAAGGGCCTTGGGGGAGGGAATGCATGTGTTCCTCTTACTTCCCAGGACAGGAGTTTGCAAACCATAGATATGCCAGAGGTCATTTTATATATTCAGTGAATCCCACTGTAAATTTTTCTTCTTGGGAATATAGGAAAACTATACCCTCAGCACTGCTTGTCATGAAGTTGGAGCCCCGTGATTGGGTTCGACCAGTAGAATGTGGGTAAATTGTTGTAATCCACTTCCAGGCTGGGCTGTCGATCACCTACTCACTTCTCTCTCGCTTTCTCTCTTTTTTATGTAAATTGAAATATAGCAGTTGACTTACAATGGTGTGTTAATTTCTGCTGTACAGCAAAGTGATTCAGTTATACATATATACATTCTTTTCTATATTCTTATCCATTATGGTTTATCACAGGATATTGAATATAGTTCCCTGTGCTATACAGTAGGACCTTGTTGTTTATTCATTCTACATATACTAGTTTGCATCTCCTAACCCCAAACTCCCACTCCACCTCCCCCATTCCCCCTCCATCTTGGCAACCACAGTCTATTCTCTATGTCTGTGAGTCTGTTTCAGTTTTGTAGATAGGTTCAGTTGTGTCGTATTTTAGATTCCACACATAAGTGATATCATATAGTACTTTTCCTTCTTTTTCTGACTTACTTCACTTAGTATGATAAGCTCTGGGTCCTTCCATGTTGCTGCAAATGGCACTGTGTCATTCTTTTTTATGGCTGAGTAGTATTCCATTGTATATATATACCACATGTCTTTTATCTATTCATCTGCCAATGGACATTTAGGTTGTTTCCGTGTCTTGGCTATTGTAAATAGTGCTACTATGAACATAAGGGTGCATGTATCGTTTTTAATTTAGAGTTTTGTCTGGATATACGCCCATGAGTGGGATTGCTGGATCATATGGTAATTCTATTTTTAGTTCCTTGAGGAACCTCCATACTGTTTTCCATAGTGGCTGCACCAACTTACATTCCCACCAACAGTGTATGAGGGTTCCCTTTTCTCCATACCCTCTTCAGCATTTATTATTTGTAGACTTCTTAATGATGTTCATTCTGACCAGTATGAGGTGGTACCTCACTGTAGTTTTGATGTGCATTTCTCTAATAATTAGCAATGTTGAGTATCTTTGCATGTACCTATTGGCCATCTCTATGTCTTCTTTGGAGAAATGTCTATTTAGGTCTTCTGCCCATTTTTCAGTTGGGTTGTATTTTTGTTGTTGAGTTGTATAAGCTGTTTGTATATTTTGGAAATTATCGTTTCTCTTTCTTTAAAGACCCCGGAGGCCACGTGTTTAAGATGATGGCACAAAAAGATGGAAGGAACTTGGATACCCATTTTAACCACTGGAAGGAGGGCTGGCAAGCACAGAGAACTGCTAGCTACTAACTGACTGAGAAATACATCTTGGTCTTGTGAAATTACAGAAACTTTAAAAGTTCATTTATTATGCAGGCTATCCTGATAAATAGTCTATAAGCTTTTTGAGGGCAGCACAAAGTCTGTCTGTTCCAATGTTGTGTCCTGAACTTTTAACCGAATGTCCAGTATACAATATGAGCTCAATAAATATGTGCTGAATAAATTAATAAATTAACATGTATTCATCAACTTATGATTTCTTTGTATTTCACCTGTAAAGGCCAATCTTAGGATTTCACATTCTGAAAAAAAAATTCTTTTTTAGTGTTAGTTCATAGGGAACCTTCTATTTTATGGCATAGGTATCGAGGCTTATTTAGTCAATGTGAGGCAGGTTGTTTGCTTTTATTGAAGAGTCTACTGCCGAGGATTCTAGTCAATGTTTTTCCAGCATCCTACTGCTGCCCTCTTATAAATGGAATCAGAGGTTCTGGGTGGTGTGGTTTATGTTAGAATCAGGTATTGAAGTAAGGCTAAAAGAAAATTAAAGTCTAATTTTTTTTTCAATAAGAACTTACTTACTAAAAACTTTTTATAAAGATAACAAATTGCTAATAAAAATGTAGCCAAGGGGCTTCCCTGGTGGCGCAGTGTTTGAGAGTCCGCCTGCCAATGCAGGGGACACAGGTTCATACCCCAGTCCGGGAAGATCCCACGTGCTGCGGAGCGGCTGGGCCCGTGAGCCACAACTACTGAGCCTGCGCATCCGGAGCCTGTGCTCCACAATGGTAGAGGCCACAACAATGAGAGGTCTGCATACCACAAAAAAAAAGAAAAAATATATATAGCCAATAGAGATGTCAAGAAATTACAGCAGGAGGAGGAAGTTAACTTTTGTTGAGTGTTTGCCACGTATTGTTTCAGACCCTTCATGACTGCTGATTTTATTTCACCTCCACAAAAGCTCTGTGAGGGGGGTATTATTATCCTAATTTTATGGGGATTAGGGAGGGTATTATTATCCTAATTTTATGGGGAGATGAGAAATTGATATTCTCAAGTGTTAGGTGTCCTACATGAAGTCATAAGGCAAGTAAACTGCAGAACAGGATTTGAACTTGGTTCTGTCTGGCTGAAAACCCACCCAAGTTCTTTCAAATATACTATGTTCACTCCTTCAAATAATAGTAAGTAAAAATTAGCCAGCCATCTGCCCTGATCCTGGGACTTTAACTCAGGTTGAATCACACAAGTCTTGGGGTGTTGTATCACCTGGGATGAGGGTACCCTGGGCATAGTTTGTGACGTCTCTGGTCCTGTTTCCATGTTTTTCCCTCCTCTACATGCCTGTGCTGTTCACTCCTAGATGTTTGGACATGGCCTTGAGTTTCGGGTCTTGCCCTGTCCTCTGGGGCCAGATGAAAGATTTAGTACCTGCTGTTGGACCTTCTCCACTCACCCTCTGACATGGGTTTGTACTAACTGGTGGCTCCATTTTGGATAACTGCCATTCTTGGTTTAGCTTTGAGCCCTGGGGCTTGGGTTTACTTGGTTTACAATCTTCTGGGGCCAATTCTAATGCCCATGACAGGATCAGACAACACCTAATTAATTAATCTACTAATTAAATAAGTTATGTGTTATTATGTGCATTGGAAAGGATGAAAAGACACAATTCCTAATGTTAGGACACTTAGAGTACAGCGACACGCATGAAAACTCATCACACTTAAAGAATTTTCATGGATTTTAACTGATATCCAAACTTCTGAAGGATCTTTGTAATATGGGAAAATTGAAACCCAGATTGATTTTACTGACTTGTTCCCTTAACATAGTAGTTAAATGGGAGGACAGATATTTGAACCCAGGCCCTCTTGTTGCAAACATCCTGCTTTCTCCACAATATCATGTTGTCTTCGTGAGAAAGCAGTTTCTTGCAACATCTGTTTGTTGTTGCTACTTGCAGTGTTGGAGAGTAGACACATTCATTTATAATGATAAGGCTAAAAAAAATTAATTTGGCAAAATCCAAATTTTACCTTGATAAAGGCTCTGTGATGTATGAAGTTGCTGGGAAAACCGGCTATGTCCAACCATTGCACTGTGCAGGTTTTAAATTATGTAATGTTTTGTTTCTGTGGATTTTTATTTTCAGAGACCTCAGAGGAAAAGGGTGGGATTTTGAGGCTGCTGCCATGATTATAATCCTTGTTATAGGAATGTTATTGTGCTTGTAGATATTTTTATTTTCACTCAACAAGATAAAGGGGGAGGTAATTGACTTTTATTAAGGCCAATCTGGAGCCTGGCTTTCTGTCTTTTAATCTATTGCTTTTCCATTTTTCACTTTCCTTTTCCTCCCTTCCCCATCTCAACATCTGCTGCCCCTTCCCCTACATGAAATTATTTGTTAGTACTGGCAAGTGTTTTAAAACTAATTCTGGCTGTGTTTTGATGGAGAGGGAGACTCTTTAATGATGTTACTGATGGACAGTGTGGTTGCTTGATGAGAGGCATGGGAACGTCCATGCTGTCACCAGCGATATTTCTGGACTCCAAAAAAAAAAAAAAACCTGTTTCAAAAAAAAATGCCTAGTCCTTGGGCTTTTGCAGCCTCATGTTAATTACAGAATGATCTGGGGACACTGAGATGTTAGTTCTATTTCAGCTTTATTCTTTTCAATTAGAAAATAATCCCTCTTTGTGATGAGTAAAGGCCTTAGCTACCATGAGGATGCAGACTTTAGCTCTCATACTAACCAGTATGGAAGATCTCTCTACTTGTCCCCAAGTTGTTTCTTTTTTTTTTTTAAATTTTAATTGAAGTATAGTTAATTTACAATGTTGTGTTAGTTTCAAAGTGATTCAGTTATATATATATATATATATATATATATATATATATATATATTCTTTTTCAGATTCTTTTCTATTATAGTTTATTATGAGGTATTGAGTAGAGGTATTGTGGTGTACAGAAAGTCCTTGTTGTTATCTATTTTATATATAGTAGTGTGTATCTGTAAATCCCAAACTCTTAATTTATTTCCCCCTGCCTGCTTCCTCCTTTGGTAACCATAAGTTTGTTTCCTATGGCTGTGAGTCTATTTCCGTTTTGTAAATAAGTTCATTTGTATAATTTCTTTAGACTCCACATATAAGTGATGTCTTTGATATTTGTCTCTCTGTCTGACTTACTTCACAATCCCCAAGTTTGAAGGAGAAACCTAGACTGATGTCTTCAAATATGACACATTTCCAGCAAATCCAATAGCTGGGTTCATATCCCCCTTTGCATTTCAGTGGAAGAATCTTCTATTCATTTACGTCTAACTGGGTGTTTCTCAAACTATAGGGTGCATACAGAGGCCTGGGGAGCTTATGGAAAATGTAGATTTCTAGGTATTATAATTCAGCAAGCCAGGGCAGGCTCCAGGAACTAGTACTGGGTGATTCTAAGGCCAGTGGTTCTTATACCACATTTGGAGAAATCTCTTTCAAGAATAGTGGTTCTCAAACTTGAGCCTGCATCAGGATCACATGGGGCTTGTTAAACACACATTGCTGGTCCCCACCCTTAAAGTTGCTGATTCAGCAGGTCTGGGGCTGGACCTCATGGGTTGTCTTTCTCACAAGTTCCCAGGTGATGTTGAATCTGCCCTTTGAGAAGTGCTGCTCCTGGGTATTCCAGTTATGGGAGCCTGTTGGTCAGGAAAGAGTCAGACTTTGACAAATACCAACCATTCTGAGGAGTATGAGGACAGTATGCCTCAGACCATAATTTGCTGAAGGACAATTCATAGGTGATATAGGCTCCTTTTTAGGTAATGAATTATTGTTATTCACAATGGAGGTTCAAATTGGACCCCCAATGGAACAAATTGCTAATTTTCAAGGTACAAAGGGTCCAACGCATAGACTGTGTCTACCCATGTTGCCATAGCCTGTCCAAAACTGATTTTAACATGACATTCATTGTTTTATAAGTAACATCAAAGTACCTTGGATGTGAGGTGAAGTTCGTGGCTTTACTAGGCCTTATCAAGGACTGTTTTGAAGTATGAATTTGACTCAATGTGAAGGAATTTACCAGTTGGGTTGAAAATAGAGCTGGTTATATTGGCAGCGTCCATAATAGATGAGTCAAGTATTGGCTATTAGCCATACATAGTATTAATTGATTATCCATTATCAATCAATTACTTCCTCTGGTAGGTCTCTGTTGGTCTCACTACTATTCAAGCTATCTGGCCTCATAGTAACCAGAGTTATTTGTCTTAAGTTTACTCTTACAAATGACCAAGACAGTTGTTTTTTCCTACTCACCAGACTGAGAGAATTGAGTCTTATTAGAAATGCTAATACTTGTGAGGTTCTGATGCTGCTTCACGTGACATCTATTTTCTCTCCCACGGATACAGGTGAGTAACTTTTAAACAGCAAAATAATTCCTTAAGCTGTTTCATTAAGTAGAATAATGAAAAATAAAACATTGCTCTTCTCTCACTTTTTACTTTCCCAGCAAGTTTATCATAGAGTGGACGGGAATTTTGAAGGTTAATAACAGAAAACACAAGCAGTCTGGACAACTTGGAATGTCAGACGAAGCAGAGGAAGAGAAGATTACAGAACAGTACAAAACAACCTTCTAAGTTAAAAGCCAAAATCCTGAAATGGAAAACACAGGCACTTTATTGTAAAATTGACGATCATTTGTCCATAACGTTGATGAAGCTGACAAGTTTAGCAGGAGCTCTTCCATCCTTACATATTTTTTCCTGCTCTATTTTGCCTCTCTATGAGAGAAGAAGGAAAGAGATACATGCAGTTATGTTAATCTCTGAAAAATCTTTTCAATGAAATGTTAGCCTCAGCCATCTGCCAAATGCAATACATATCTTGCTTTTGTGTTGGGTATACATATTAAAATCCCAACCTTCTTTTTAATGAGTCCTACATCTAAATCGTAGCCTTTGGATGATCACTCTAATACACCAGATAGAAAAGAGGAAAAACACCACTGCAAATAACTGAATGTAATTGGACCTGGTCTGGGTGAGAAAAGGGCAATTATCATTTCTCACTTCTTCCCTTCTTCTTATGTGAAGTACGTTTGGATGACCTTTGCCATTTTGCCCGATGACATAAATGCTCTGTTCTTGGAGAAATCTCTCTAGTTAGTGCTACTGTTAGGGGAAAATTTCAGCAGATCATGGTTTGCAGTTACAGTCAAATTGAATGTGCAGGCAGAATTCTGTTTCCTCTCGAGCAAAGAGGGGTCTTTGTTTGTCCCATTGTCCCAAGCCTGGGTTTAAATATTTGATACTGACTTTGCCCAAAAGTCAAAATAATTTACCTCGTGGTGGAAACTGCATAAGTATCATTAAAAAAATAAGGTCATTGTGTTTAACCATTAGCTATGAGAAGGAGAGTACACGACTGTGGGTAAGAGTAGATGCCCAAGAGTTTCTCTTCTGTGATTCAGGTGCCCCCAGATCCACACTCAAGGTGGAGTTGAGTTGGATGTGGAAGTGAGTGGAGCCTGCAAGACTTCCTTTTAGACAGAAAGGAAAATCATTAATATTAGTTTTTAGATGTTGGCCATCCTTCATTGTAGGGAGTGACAGCCTGGTTTTGTCAAAAAGTAATGATGACGGTTCCTATGATATAAAATATGATCATATACGTACAGAACACATCGCCCATTCACTTGGGTTATTCTGGCGGAAGTTCTCATTTAGTCCAAGTTACATGCTTTGGGAACAAGGATGCTTTTCTCAGGGGGTAATTACCAGTGCGATTGGAGTACCATCTGTTTGCCTTCTGTTCTGTGGGCGACTCAAAGGAGATAGTTTCAGGAGAGACCTGGAAACGGAACATTTCAAGAGGGAGGAAATGAAGGTAACTAAAAAGAAAGTAGTGATTAAGAGTTTAAAGAGGAAAAGCATATGGTATTGAGCGTATAACTTAGAAAGCAGCATCCTAGATAGACCCCTGGCCGAAGTGAGGTTTCCCCAGGAGTGAGAACTGAGAGAAATCCAAGGTAAGAACAGAGTGACCATTTAGCTGAAAGGGAATCTCCAGAGGGGCTGGGCGGAGAGGAGCCGCAGATGGGATTCATTTATGATGCAGTGGTTGAGGAGTAGCCGCGGGCTAGGTGCATCGGGCAGAAGCTTGCTTTTCATATTCGAAAAGACCAAACTTTAAAAGGAAAACTGGGTTACCCTGGAGAATTTTCATGCAGTCATCATTCATTTATAAAATATATTTAACACCTCCTAAGCGGGATGTCTTTCACTGGGCTCTTAGGGCAGATATGCTGATGAGTAAATTACAGTTCCTTCCCTTGGGGATTACACAGGGAAGTAGGGAAATAAGACGTGTTCAGATAACGACCGTGCAGGGCACATAGCACCACATTAGGAAGACAAAGTGCTCTGAGGTTTCACAGAGGTGACAGTTAGTTCCTGTTGGGGCACTAGGGGCGGCTTCACGGAGGATGTGGAATTTGAGCCGTTTTGAGTGGATGGTGAGGATTTTGCTAAGCAGAAGCTTCAGGGACTTTAAGTAGAGTGGTTCAGGATTTTAATATTTATCGGATGAGACAATAATTATATAAATATTTTTCATGCTTTAAATACATCTGAAATGTGATCTGCATTCTTGGACGATTAAGCTGCACTTAGAAAGATGTGCACAATCAACCTTCAGTAGTTTGAGCTTTAACATATGTTAATCCTGCAGCTGTGACCCCAGAAATAGAATTTTAGCAAGAATAAATTTTTTCTGTATATCCTTAATTGTTTTTAGCTCTGGCAAACAAAAGGGGAATGGCTTCAATGGCAAAAGCCATCGCTGCTGTCAGATTTTCTTCCATGGAAAGCCAGGTTGGGGTCTTGTATGGAAGAATTGGAGTTTCTTTTGAAATCCTGGACCATGTGCTCCACATAAATTGGTCCCTGCTTCTTTTCCCTCTGTGTTAGTGGTCGAATCTATATAATGGGAATGCTTGGATTTATGATATTTCTACTGTCATGAAGTAAATATTGATAACATTTTCCAGTAATTTTTGAAACTGGTGAAAAGTAACATTGGGATCCAAGGTATTGTTTCATAAAGACAAGTTATTTAGCTACTTTTTTTTTTTTTCTTGCGGTACGCGGGCCTCTCACTGTTGTGGCCTCTCCTGTTGCGGAGCACAGGCTCCGGACGCGCAGGCTCAGCGGCCATGGCTCATGGGCCCGGCCGCTCCGCGGCATGTGGGATCTTCCCGGCCCGGGGCAGGAACCCGCGTCCCCTGCATCGGCAGGCGGACTCTCAACCACTGCGCCACCAGGGAATCCCTTAGCTACTTTTTTAAGAGAGTGAAAGCATCAAAATCACCAGCCTAAGTATGTCAAACTGTATTTAGTCATAGCATATTCCTTTTAGTGTACTTTCTTTCTTTTCTTAATTTTGATGGGTTCACATAAGTTGCACCTTTTCCCCCTCCACCCCATCCACCCATAGGTCTCCTTTCCTCACTTCCTCTCTTATCAGCCTTCAAGTCTGTCAGCAGCAGAAACCTGGACTCTGCAGAGCTGATGGGCCCAACTGAGGTGTGAATTATGTTTAATTAAAACCTGTCACTTAGAAGTAAGTGAAAGAGCATTTAACCTCTGTTCATTCCATTTTAGTTGTTCATTCACTCCGAGCCTCCCAGGGCTCCACTCTGAAGGGTGAGCCCACTGCTTGTGGCTAGAGTGGGCCATCAGTGGTCCTTCAGCATCTGTGAGCTGCCAGAGGGCACACTCACACTCTCCTACTGCAGAATCAATGTGGCAAGATAGTCCCAACACCTGTCCATCCTCTACTAGACAAACGTCCAGGTGTGTGAGCTTCCCTGCACTCCTGTCCTCAGAGGGACACCCTGCTGTCCTACAGGATGGGCCAGCACATTCCATGGTCCCCCTCATCGTGGGATGACTGAGGATAATTGTCATGAGATCTACCAGCTCTTCAGAACTCTCCACTCCCATCTTGCCTTTCCAACGGGACTGTCGCCATCTTCATTCAGCTGGACACCTCAGATTCTGTCTGGGCCCAGCCATCCAATGGGGGAAGGTCCTTGGACATGCTGTGTCCAGTTGGATTTTTAAAAAGTCCTGGTGAGAGGATGCTGGGGCTGAACTGAGAAGGTCCAATGTTCAAAAGCAGCCTGAAGTCAGTGGAAGGCCAGCATGGAGAGCCTGAACTGTGGGTGAACGGGGAGAGGTGACAAGCCAGCCATCAGGTGGAAAGGCTCGCTGCTGGGAAGGCAGAAAGAAGATTAGGTGGAGATCACTTTGAGGTGTTGATAGGGCAGATGTTGCTTTAGAATTAATGGGAGTGATATTTAGCCAACACACATATTTTCCGTAGATGACTTGCACACCTTTCTCGATTGGGGGATGCACTTAAAATTTGCAGAAATAATACACAAATTTGTATGTATGGAAATGAACTTATTCTCTTCTGTTTCCCTCTGTTGCATTGCCTATGAAGGCACCATGGTTCTCCCAGTTACTCAAGGCTCTATGAGTCTTCCTCTTTGGTGTCTGCCTCCTATTCATTTGATTGTTAAGTCCTCTTAGCTCTCTGTCTGAGGTATCCCTCACACTCTTGGACTTTTTCCTTCCCTCTCTTGTGAGGTCTATTGCAGTAGCCTCCTAACTGGTCTTGTGTCCAGCTGTGCCCTCTTCTACTTTTTCACACAGCTGGCAATCTTCCCGAAGCCACCTTTGACTACTGACCTTTCAGAGATTTTCCATTCCCTCTAGAATAAAGAGCAATTCCTCAGGTGGCATGCTAGTCTCTTTTTGATCTAGTTTCAACATGTTTTAACAAATATGTTTCCCATCACCCCCTTTCTTCATGAGCCATTGCCATAGGCCACTTAAGGGGAATACTGCTTTTTATTCCCATACCTCACGATCTCTCACCTTCGTTGATCCTCTTCCCTCTGCCATGACATTCCCCTTTCAACTCTTTCTCTTCCACCTCCAAATGAACAAGCCTCACCTAATCTTCCCCAGTTCAAACGCCATCTCCTCTGTGAAATTATCCATTGTCTTAATAGCTAGGATGGAGTTTATCCTTACCTCCCTGACCTCCAAAACATTCCTTTACACATATCTTAGTTTACTTTTCTTATTGTGTATCTGTTTTATAATCCTTTGTAAGACTGTAAGACATTATGGTTAAAACTATATTCTGTGCAGTCTTGTAGCAGCCTATTGTTTCTGATTCATCAAAGTAAACTAATTTTCATCGAGAATTTGGTCTTTCCCTTTTAAGCTCTCCCACAGCCTAATCCCAGGAAGGATACAGTAGGGTTCACATTGCACTGCTTGTTCCTCTCCAAAATCATTAGCTTCCATTCTGATGGTATCAACCAGAAAGGCGGTAGAATCCTATGCTTTGATGATGATGCAAGGAGACTTCAAGACATTACAAAGTCTACTAAAAGAAGGCTGTTGTTTTTTTTCTTTCTGAGCAAATTTCAGTATCTTCATTTAGCCATCAGAGAAGATCACTTTCCCAGGGAACTGGATAAGTAGGTAAGCAAAAACAAAAGGAAATAGTAATGACCAAACAGGCAGCCTGATGGGATTACCAGCAGAATGTATTGCCTGTTGGCCCAATCCCTGGAGATAATGTTTCCGAAATAATACACTCTATGGCTTGTGTTAAGCTTCCATATGAATCATCATGCTATCATGTACCTTTCCAGAGGCATTTTAGCAAATAACCTCCTCTCAAATCAAACCATTTAGAAGTTATGAATTCAACTCTTTCTAAATCTAACTCAAAGAAACATTTGTTTCTAGATTTTTTGATAACAGCCATTCTGACCAGCATAGGATTCTACCTCCTTTCTGGTTGACACCATCAGAATGGAGGTTAATGATTTTGGAGAGGAATAAACAGCGCAGTGTGAACCCTACTGTATCCTTCCTGGGATTAGGCTGTGGGAGAGCTTAAAAGAGAAAGACCAAATTCTTGATGAAAATTAGGTTACTCTGATGAATCAGAAACAATATCCCATTTAGCCAGGAATGCAAATGATTCCTCAAATCTTATCATATTGTTGTAATATAAGAGGATTTCATGGTTTGTACCCAAATAGGATGCTTTGGGAAGCTGTATTAGTTCAAGTAATACAAATTTAATAGGAATGTGTAGAAGTCCAAGACAAGGTGTTCTGGAATGACTGGATGGAAAGAATCTAACTTAGAAAATGGGTTAAGCTATGAACAGTTAAAGAAGTCTAGTTCCAGTATAAAGAGTCACTCTTGGGGCTTCCTGTAAGAGAAGCTGGACAGCTGGACAGAACATCTAAAGACACCCTGGGCCTCCCACTGAAGACACATAGGGAAATAACTGGAGAAGAGACACTTCTATCATAGAGATGGGGTAGCCCAGGTGGAGGGAGGGGACAGGAAAGCAGCAAGGTCAGGATTAATTAAAGATAAGAGGCGTCTAGCAGGGAACATCTGGGGAAGGGAATGAGGAATATCTTTCCTGGGTTCTCCTGGAAGGTCTACCCAGTGAGGCTGCATCCTTCCGAGCGGTCCCTGGGATGGGTTAGCCACTCCAGGGATGGATGACTCCTTCTGTGTGTTGCTTCCCAGCATTTGATTGAAGTCTTCAGCTGAAAGCCTGCTTAATTGAGCCTCTGGCATCCTTCAGGGTGTGTGTAGCCCATCAGGGGAAGAGAGGAGTAGATGTTTTTGAGAAGGGGCAGCCCAGCTAAAGGAAGGAAAAGGGGACATGGTTATTCCAGGAGAATGGAATTGTCCTCTGTAGGTAAACTTTATCCTCTGAGAGGAGAGTCTGTTATAACGCCAGCTGGGGTCACTGCTAATGTCATGATCACAGCCAGGAAACTGCTTTTGGCATTGGGAGGACTTGGGTCATGAGCCCTTTTGCTGTCTAGCAGTTCATTCACAGGTATGTATAGGGCTCAGAAGATACATTTCTGTTCTGTTAGTAGGGGCCCAGAATAAAGGTGTATTGAAGGACAGTCCTAGCATGTCACCTTTATTAGACCATCCGGGTTGTCCTCACCTGCATGTCTGTGTGTAGATGTGCTGTGTGTACACGTGTGTGCGTGTATGTGAGCATATGAGAGTGTGAGTCTAGGTGTGTGCAAGTGTGTGTACGTGGATGTTTTCTGTGTCTGCTTCCACGTGTGGACTGCAGTGGAGGTCCTGAGGAGGAGAAACGTGAAGGGAGTCATTTATTTTATAATTACTGCCACTTATTGGAGAAGGGGAAGTATATATAGATCATTCAGTCCTAATAAAGTTTTCTCATTATCCACAAGTGAATTATTTCTGTTTGGGGTAAATTATTTTTCCTAAAATCTGAGCTTCTGCATAAATTACTGCAGCAACCTTATAAATGGAATGAGGGACAATAATAATGATATTAGCAGTGTTTACCCTGTGGACGCTTCCAAAAATGATACTGTGTTCAGCACAAACCTGGGCTCTTTTAAGCAAAATTTGAGTTAAGTTGAAAGTATTATGAACTACTTTATAAAGTTAATAATAAATTATTTCAAAGGCAAAATACTGTTGCGTTTTAGAAACGTATTATTGGAGTTTGGCCAGCTCACCTCTGCTGAATACATTCCACTGTGGCATTACACATCATTTCCATATATCTTCATTCTATGATCTTCATTTTGAATGATTTGATGGTTCAGAGGTGTGGTAATAGATCTGAATTTTATTTTGACATGCGGAAGAAAGCATTTAGATGCGGGTGTGTGTGCACTGTGAAATGATTAGAAATTATTATGGGGTAGAAAATTTGTGATTGAGTTTGAATGATTGAATCTATTTTAAAATGTGCAGAGCTGTTAGCTTTCAAAATAATTTGTGCAGTCAAAAGAAATAAAAAATCATTTCAGTTATTCATATTTTATTTTTGAAATAAGGCATAGTTATTTTATTATTTTTTTAAAGGAATGGCTTAACTACAACACCAGTGCTCCCAAAGAGGAAGGAATCAATTAGAAATCATGGCGAGAGCATGCTTTCTTTAAGATGAAATTATGAGTTAGTAAATGAAGACACTGGTTGTTTGTCTTTTCATTAATTACCTGTTTCTTCTAATTTTAGTTAACATAAATAAATAGCTTGTTGTGTTAGTGAATGGCTAAGAGTTTTGGGGTCATGAAGAGAAAAGAACCAGAAGCTAGAGGGTAAAGTGAGTAAGAGACTGATGGCTGAGGTCCAAGGATTTGTGGAAGAGGCTTGGCATTTCAGATGAAAAATGAAAATTTAAGAAGGTCATTTTAATTGATTCCTTTCCTATTACTCCTATTGTTCCTTTAACTGATTCCTTTCCTATCTACTTCTTGTGTTCCCTCACGTAACAACCATAAGAAACAACCATCAGAGTCTTAACTCTAAAACTCGAAATGGAGACTGGGATGAATGTTTGAAGAAGGAAGGAGCAACTCTTTACCTATTTGGACCAATCATTAGTGTATGCTGTGTTTGTTTGTTTTTCTAATTGTAATCTGGTTTTTCGGGGACACACAAACATTCAGTTGCAGATCCAATGAAACCAGGAGTTTGAAGTATTGTTTCCAGCATCGTGGAAAATAACATGAAATGAGCAAAGATATGGGAAGAAAAATGTCTGAACCCTCAAAGAAGTGACACATTAATTCATTTTATAATCCGTTCATATTTGTCCTGATTAACTTACTAAATAAGACAAATGAAGCAGTAACATTGAAGTCTCACTCCCCAAAGACTTCTCACTACCTCTGTGTTTTCTGTGTCAGATGTCCCAATGCTGTGGAGGGGGATACCCAGAAACATCTCCTTTTCCACTGGCCACTGGACATGAAGGGCACAGATGAGTGTCTCAGGTCATCATTTTACCTTCCTAGGATCTACCAGAGTGTCCTCTGGTAGAGGTTTCTTCTAGAGGTCTTCAATCCACAAAATATACCTATTTATGGTCAGAAAAGTTTTTGATGCCCACCTCAATATGAAATAGACTTTCTATTTTCTTCCTAAAGCTCAGAAAATCCGCCTTTATTTTCTTCTTCACAATCATGGCACATCATTGGGTATGACTCTTGATTTTTTTTTGCCTTAGATATGTTTATACATATCATTGATTTATGATCCATGCTATTCAGTTATTTGAGCAATTAGCAGTGATTTACAAGAGAAAAATACAATACCACCATTAGAACATAAAAATAGTATAACAAAACAGTAGTATCAGCACCTAACATTTATATCGCATTTTTTTTTAATTTGCAGGCACTTTACCTGTGCTAACTCACTAAATCTTTTCAACAACCCTTTGTAGTAGGCACTATTAATACTATTATTTTATTTATAAAGAAAATGAAATTTAGTGAAGCTATTACCCTTGCTCAAAGTCTGTAATGAAGGAAAGTAGGAAACTGATTTTTATTGAGCAATTGCTATGTGCCAGGCACTGCATGATGCTTCCCTCAAGGAATGAAGAGGGTCTTTTCACCAAAATTCCTGCACTAGGAAAATCAGACATCATCGAGGACAAAGTTTTTGCACTAAATGATCTGGAAGACAAGGCAAAAGCAAACAAAAGAGAACATAATATTACATCACAATCTTCATTCCTTTTAAAAGGCAGAATTTTTACAAAAGATGTACAGATCTTCCTCGGCTTATGATGGGGTTATGTCTCAATAAACCCATTGTAAGTTGAAAACATCATAAGCTAAACATGCGTTTAATACACCTAACCTACTGAACAGCATAACTTAGTCTAGCCTGCCTTAGATGTGCTCAGAACACTTACATTAACCTACAGTTGGGCAATTCATCTAACACAAAGCCTATTTTAGAATAAAGTGTTGAATATGTCATGTAATTGAACACTGTGCTGAAAGGGAAAATTGGAATGGCGGGGTGGGTGCAGAATGGTTGTAAGTGTATTGGTTGTTGACCTTTCTGATTGCGTGGCTGACTGGGATCTGTGGCTAACTGCCACCACCCAGCTTCATGAGAGAGGATAGTACTGCATATTGACAGCCCAAGAAAAGATCAATATTCAAAACTCGAAGTATGTACTAAATGCACATTGCTTTTGCAACACTGTAAATTCGAAAAATTATGAGTCAAACCGTCGTAAATTGGGAACCTATACTCGTTTCATTGTAGTGATACTCATTTCATTGTTTCTCCAAGGCTGCTTTGTACAAAAGTTGTGTGTGTAATAAGTATTAAATATGAGTTTTGTGAAATTTTCTATACACTAATTAAACTAAATTATTAATTGAATAATTGTCCCAGAGTTTGACTTTTTGGAGATCCAGAACTTGAATCGTCAAGAGGATTACTTTCTGCCAATATGGCTAAAGGTCAAAAGCCCTTGGAAATCAACCATTTCAGTGAGTTTAACATGACATGGAGGGCTGAGAATTTGAGATTAAAGCCTTTGAGCTAACCTGAAGTGCGAGTAGTTGTGTTGTTGATTATAAGGACACTACACACAAGTGAAGCAATGGCATTGAGTCCCATTCCTCAGAGGCTTCTCCAAACCTATCTGTTTTCTGTATCAGATGTCCCAAAGCAATGGAGAGGTGACACCTAGAAATGCCTACTTTTCTACCGGTAAATGGATGTGAATAGCTGTGGCTGAGTGTTTCAGGTTATCTTTTTACTTGCCAGGTATGTGTTTAGATAGCAAGAAAGTAGATGGGTCTTCCAGTACATATATTCTTAGTAGACGCAAAAGGATGAAGACATTCTTAATGAAGAGTTTTGTGTTTGGAGACGTCACCTCCCTCTGTTTACAGGTAGCCTGAAACTATTTTCAGGAAATTTTTTGGGATGTGAGAAAATTCTTGAGTACTCTTTGGTTGAAGACTTAAAAGTTCTGTTTCCTAAATTCTAGAAAATCAGCCTGGAAGATTCCGAGGACAGACATAGTGAATTACAAAATGGCCCTCCATTTACCGATAACTAAATCAGTTGACTTATAGAGAGATATTATAAAATCTAACTCCAGATGTACCACTTAATTTATTTTGACCATACGCAGGGGTGTGTAAGTAATTTGATTTAATGGCATCATAAGATGTTAGTTTGTTTTTCCTTAAAATCCAACCAGTGAACCTTGAGGAGACACCCATGCAGACAAGCCAGGAGGAAAAAGACTAGGAAAACTCATATGACCTTGCATCGTTACTGATTTTCTGTTCAAGTTGTCCTGGCAGTCAACTGCCTATAGGGTGGAGTGAGATCGTCAGATACATTTTTGAGACAATGCTGACCTTTGACACTTCCGGAATTGGTTTACAACCGAAACTATTTCTTCTGTAGCAAGATATAGGGCAGGATAATCACTGAGCTGAGTTTATTCATACTTCAGTTCAACTTGAGACATTTACCGAAGTGTCCCCAGTTTCCAGTCCTTATTGTTGTGCGGATAAGGGGGGGTGTTTATTACCCTGAGCTTGGTAATATGCACACTTGTTTGCTAGGAAATTTGTTGGAAGATGCTCATTTTGTACAGGTCACAGAGAAGTCAGCGGAGAGATTTGGCACTTGCTATTTATAGAGCAGGTAATATTTCTGAGGCAGCATCCCTGGCGCCCATAACAAGAATGAATGACTTAGCCCTAAAAGGTTCAAGACCCTTCTCAGGCATTCTATGAAATGAAACCTTTGAAGGACTGCCCTCTTCCTGCCCTCACCAGGATGCCATTTACCAGGAAAGGATAGTGGCTGTCCTGGAGCAGATGTTTGCAATTTGGGATTCAAAGATTATTATCAAAGATAATGATGTGCCTCTGTCTCAACTGGAGAGCTCTCTCTCTGCATGACAACGATCGGACTACAGAAAAACACTAAGGATGAAAGGAATCCAAAAGAATCCACTGATCATTCCCAGGAGATGGGAACCCTCCATATACTGAAGTCAAGAGCCAAGAGGCATGTAAATGAAGGTCTGCTGGCAGCAGTGTCTGCTTGGTGCCTTTGGAGTGCAATGCTTGTCTTGGTATCAAGCCAAGCACTGGCTTTGAAGACATTCAGTGTCAAAGGAGGGCTGTGGAGAGCGAAGGTCCTTACTCTTCACAGGATGCCCGTGCCTGTCTGTCTGAGCCATTCCCTGCTGGATGTGGGTGGAAGAGGACATTTTCCTCACCAGGGAAGTGACCTGTCATTTGAAAGATTAAGGTCACTGTTGCTTATTCTCCTTACAAAGGTCCCTGACACCCAGGAGGGAACCGCTGCCTGTCTCAAAGACCTAAAGAGGCAGAAAAAGTCAGAGACGCACGTCCCAGCGGCACACCCCACCAAGAGGGACCTCTTCTTTGTTTGAGGACCAGTCATATTTATTATCAACCTGGCGATCCCTGGAATTTGTTGAAAAAAGAATGTTGCTCTAAGGAAAACGTAAATCCTTGTGCGGGTTGCAATTTGTGATTAGCTGTATTTGTATAAAAATGTTTGGAGGTCTTGAACCATAAAAGCTAAAAAGCATACCCAAGAAATAGTGATGGTCATCACCCTAATAAGAGAGGACGTTAATAATTTTACTGCTGGAGGAAAAATGATCAAAAAGTGATCCAGAGGCCACAGCTGCTCTGTGTTAGAAAATGTTTCTGAAGAAAAATGGCAAGTGTGCCTTCAAAAATAAAGATATTATTGAAATACTCTTTCTAATGAAATTGTTTTCTTGATACTCAAGAAGTCATGAATAATATTTAAAAGCAGAAAACATACTCCCTTTATAATCTTTGCAAATCCAGTTGACTGTTAAGCTTCTCTTAAGCTCTATTTACAAAAATTCTACCAGTTTTCAACTTGATACGGTGGATTTACTTTTACTATGCAATTGGAAAATTGACTTCTGTATACTCCTAAGGGCTTTTTTTTTCTTTTTCACAAATCGGATTTCTAAAATTCATTTTTTTTCAATAAAATGCATAGCTTATGGTATTAAAGCTTTCTACACTTTTCTACTACCCTTCCCTTTTGCTTGAAGTAGATATGGGTTTGTAGCTGACGTACAGGAAAAATCAATTAGAAAATACTTAAAAATGAGAATTATTAAATACTTTAAAATGAGAATGCCAGGCTCACATTTTCCAGTAGGGGGCAAGAAAGTACTTCATATAAAATCCAGAGTTCTTTTTATTTTTTTCCCCTGTACCTTTGGAAACCAATTAAGTTCCTGAATTGTGAAATGCTAATCGTGATAGGGAAAGGAATATTTAAATCCATTAAATATAATCTTTTCCTTATATCCGAGGGCTATTAAGCATGATCTTTAACTGCTCAGTGAATCTCTCCGGGAGAGAAAAAAATGAACTGGGGAATTTGGGAAAGGCCAAGAGAATGAGAGGTGTAGCACTTTGGCCAAGGTGTCTTTTCAGCATCCTGCAAGCATCTCTGGCTCTCAGCCGCGACATCCAGCTCTCTGCACACCACCAAACAAAACCAAAAGCAAAAGCAAAAAACTAAGAAACTAAAAACCTGACTTATTAAAGTGCTGAGTATCTTGTAAGACAATTTACTGTACTGACATACACACACACACACACACACACACACACACACACACACACACGCCTAGTCATTCAAGTAGCCCTGTCTGTCTAAGTGGCTGCCTTTAGTCTCTGTTTGAGACAGGCATCCTTTTATTTACGTTATGGATAATGAGTTCACACACATATCGGCCAGTGCAACTGAGAGAATCAATTACTCATAATTGATCCAAACTGTAAACTTTCTAGTTACGGTTCAAGCACTCAAAGATCATCCATACAATTCATAACAGATTTCTAAATCCAACCTGTAAAATTTAACTAGACCTTTTTTTTTTTTTAAAGACCACTAATTCAAATGTATTTTCCGTGTTTTTTTTCCTTCCCCTAAGTTCTTAATTTTGATTGGGTGTTTTTTCCCTTACTCTACTTTCTATGGGAGAAGTAGCTTATAAAATCAAATCAATTTATTGCATGATGCATTTGGTATAAATATATATATATATATATATGTTGTCAAAAATATTGTTTGGGAAAATACTCAATTGTGTTGTTTAAAGTATGGTATTGGCAATCATTTTGGAGTATTATAATACATCTAAAAGGAAACAGAATGCCATTTGTCATAAATTTACCACCGTTCCTTGGTTTGTGTAATATTTATTAGCTATACAAGTCAATTGCTTCCACGTGATCGGGTTAAGTTCATTTGGTTACTTGAAAAACAGATGCTTATTTGAACATAAACTGAGGTACTTAGGGGAAGACATTTAAAGTACAATGATGTAAAGACTATGGTAAAGTTGTCTCAGTCAGGTAAGTGGCTTCCCAAAGGACATTGTCATATTTTATAATCTCTTCCTTGGAAATAAATTTACTTTTTTTTTTTACAATGCATTTTATTTTGTGAGACTTATACAGACACTAAAATGTAATACTAAGCTCAACTTCCTTTTAGAAGTAAATTTTAACTTTTAGTAGACTTGTTTCATTTGTGATGGAAACTTAGAAGATCAAATTTAGGAAAAACTGCTTGACATATTGGAGTAATGGTCAGTATGCCTTAGCTTATAGGTGGCTTCGACGTGACAATCAAGCAGAACCTTCAGATGAATTAAGAAATCAGTTTATGTGCATTTGGGGGTTTATTAGCTTTTTCTGGAAACTCATTTCTCTGCTTTTGCCATGTGTATTCTTGCTGTATTTCTAAGCATTTTTTTGTTTATTTTTCCTTTTCCAGACAAGAGTTTGATGTATTCTTAGTAAATCATCTGTACCAGGGTACTATTAAAATGCTTCTGATAGGGCATCATTAGATTTTTTTTCCTCCCTGACTTGTATTTATGATACTATTTCTTGCCAGTTAGATAAATAGGATCTATGGGTATAAGGGAAAGACATAAGAACTGTTCCATTTATTTTAGTTAAAATACTACTCCTGAAAGAGGGGAACTGAAGTGGCTTTCTCAAAGAGGTCTTCAGTAGATGGGACATTATTTTTACTCATCTCTTGTCTGTAAGTTTGAATTAGCTTCCTCACTGGAAAAAAATGTTTTAAAACAGAACATAGATCAAATTTTTAACCATGTTTCTTCATTTCCTTTTTATAGAGGGCATTCTACATCTTTTAAAAAAATTATGTTTTTTTAGATTTTTAAAAGATTTTTTAATTGAAATATAGCTGATTTACAATGTTGTGTTAGTTTCAGGTGTACAGCAAAGTGATTCAGTTATATGTATATATATATCAATTCTTTTTTCAGATTCTTTTCCATTATAGGTTATTACAAGATATTGAGTATAGCTCTCTGTGCTATACAGTAGGTTCTTATTGGTTGTCTATTTTGTATATAGTAGTGTGTATATTTTAATGAGGGCTTTCTACTTCTGAATCAAACTGAACCATTAAAATACCCCATCACAGTTGATTATGGTTTTAAACATTCCAGAGAATGGAACTACTCTGAAAAACTATTGTATTATTCTATTAATTTGAAATTATATGAGTTTACATATAAATGTATGCACTATTAAAATAGTGACTTTCATATCAACTTTTCCTGCCCATGTTAGAAAAGGGGAAAACTGCTGAATTCAGGAAGATATTTTACATTTGTTTTCTTCAGCATTTTTGGAAGCAACTGGATCAAAAAGAACTTAAGAATGGAAAATCCAGTAGTCACATTTGGCTACTTATTTAATTTGCAGCCAAATGAACTTGACATGCTTTATGGTAAAAAAGAACGCTCTTGTGTGTAAGTTCATTCTGGTCTTCCATGCTTTTGCAAAGTGTAAGATGTAATATTTAAAGTGGGTTGTCCCTTAATGCAGAGGTTCATCTTCACACCCTGCTTGGAAAGCCTGAATGGCATAACCTCCTTTGGCATGTGGGCTTGTGAAATTGGAGTCTGTCTGCCTCTTGAGAAGGAGTCCCTTAGGCATTGGTGGATACTTTAGTTGGAGTGAAATAGAGATTAAGTGGAGAAGCTGCAGAAACTGCTTCTTCTACTTCCTGTTTCCCTTCCAACTTTGGCTTTATTTTCTAAGAGGATCAGTCACACGTGCTTTAGAGAAATGGAATCTATTAATGACTAGTTTCTTTAGTGGGTGATATGAATTTCAGAGGATCACAGTCACCTAGGAATATTTGCATTTTAGCAACTCATTTCAACTGGTGTCTGAATCAGTAGACAGAGATAACCTATATTATATGGTCTCTAGATATGTCATTCGAATCTCCTATTCTCTCTCTGCCACTGTTCTCTTTTGGCATTTGTTCTAGAAAGGGTAATTAACTATTTATGACATGCAGAATTCATTAATGTTTGTCACCCTTCTAAATTTTTTAATCACCAACAGCCTGTATTACAGGGCACAAGTCTGTCACTGGCATGCGTATCATTCTTCAGTAGTTTACTGCCTATGACACTTTTGATAAATAGTGTATATGTAACAGTTTAGACATCAGAAAATAAACTTTTAATTGGATGTGTGCCCCACACTTCTGTGCACTTTCCTGAGTGCAAACAGAGCCCATTTGTAAATGGTTTCTGTTAATTTTCTATTTAGCTAATATATGTGCTTATTTTGGTTTGACCATGTGTCTGGAAGAAAAAGTCATCTGAGATGGTTTCTGTGTGATATTACCTACTCATGTCGGGAAACAAGGGGCTCTCAGACCAAGAGGACTGTAGTGTGTTTTGTCACGGTCAGCACTTCAAGCAAAGTTATTTTGGTGTTTCATACATTTACAGCTGTAAATCGAAAAATTCTCATTTCCTTTTGAATCCCAGGACTTGGCATTTTCCAACAATGCCCCTAACAGTAATGTGACGAGATCTATTTTATTCACATTTTGGAGATGGTCTGCCCATGTCCCCCAGGAGGAAAGGTATTTAAAAGACACTTAAAAACAGAGTGCTACAAGCTTTCTGAATAAAAAATGAGCAAATAGAAATGGGCTCCCCAGCTTCAAAACAAAGCCCCAAATCCCTGGTTTAGATAAGAGCAGAACGAAAAACTGTCTTTTAGCTTGGGGTTATTTGGAGACAGGCCGAGAGACATAAGTAATGGTAATTTACAAGACTGATTATTTTCTTATTAACTTTGCCTTGATCAGAAAGAGGAAGGCGGTCGAAAACCTAATACATAAAAACGTTTCCGAGGAGCTGAACCCAAGGGATAGAATCGGGTTCAGCCACCATCACGCCATTTAGAGTCTGAGTTTGGAAGAAGAGGCATTTCGACTTAATAAAAAGAATATTTATCTCTCCAGTGAACTTCCTTAGGGGATATAAAGTTTCTTGTCGCTGGAAGAACAGATGATCACCTGGGAAGCATGTGTTAGAGAGGATGCAAACACCAGCTGTGAGCTGTGTTTCAGCTCCAGGGTCCTTTAACCATTAGAGTCGAAGTTTCTGCAGTCCCGCACGTGGGAGGGAGCAAGACCTTCTCTGATGCTCAGGTATTTCCTGCGTCTTTACTCAGACGGGGTTAGAAACCATGCAGACAGCCTAGTAAGTGATGGTAACAACCGGACTCCACGATCGATAGCTCTTCCTCTTTTTCCCTCGCCTCTATTCCTTGCTCTCTGTTCCAATTCTTCTCCTGTAATACTAAGAAGTCATTTATTTCTCACCAGGGACGGAGCTGGTCGGTCCCTTTTCCAGTGGTTTCTCTTATTTCCTTAATGACTGTGCTCGAGGAGGAAAGTAATTAGAGGGGGAAAAATCCGCAAGATAATCTGCACCCCCAAACTGGGGGACCCAGCGATACTGAGAGCCAATTCCTTGAAGTAACTGAGATTTCCAGTGCTGCCAATCTGGCAGGTCTTCAACATCTAAAAAATTTAAAAAGGGGAAAAATACCCAATCTGCCAGTATCACTATATTGTCAATAAAATCAAATGAACTGCTTTTTCTGAATATTGTTCCCCAAGGAGAAGAGTGTGTTGATTACCTGAAACTGATCACAATTAAAAAGAAAAAAGCTTTATTCCAGGCATTTTTCACTCTTAAATATTTTATTAAGAACGATCAAGTACTCTTCTATTTAAAAGTTGACCTTTGGGCTAAATTAATCATTAATTATTTTAGACTATATAGATTGTGGCAACTTTGGGACAGGGCTTTTTTTTTCCTAGCATGCCTAGAGGCCTCATAAAAGTGAATTGGAATAATATATATATATAAACTGTTTTATTGGAATACAGTTTTTCCTACTTTTGGAATTTTGATATAACATTTATATATTTTCCAAGAAGCACTGACGTAAAACTCAATCTGGAATGTTGACAATGAAAACAAAACAAGAAAAATAAAAATTCAACTTTCATATGAAAAGGAACCAAAGTATGATTATCAGTGAAAAACTGTAAGCATTATAAAAGGCAAGAAGGATCAGAAATACGAACTATCATCCAAAACATACAGAGGAGAAGGTGTTTCTAATGGGCATTTAATGAGGAATAAGTTGCTAAAACTCTAGTTATTGCAGTGTTGGCTGGAAGGAAATGAAAATGTGGCACTGAAAATATCTTTTGATTAACTACAGTTGCAAAATCAAATTAAAAACTGAAACTGATTATAAACAGAATGGGTAAAATAACAAAATTCAAAAGATCTTGGCAACTTCATACTCAAGCGTGACCCCTGGTCACAGGTGTTAAGAAGATGTAAGGGGACTCCATGTCCCTCTGGCAAGGACGGTTATGTTTTCAGCCTTCTCCAAGTAATCAAGGCAGATCTCAAACATACAAACTCTGGAGTGCGTAGGTTGCTTTGTGAATGACCATATCTGAAGTGGTTGCTGTGATGATTCTCACTGTACAAACCTTTCTTGAATTACAATTTAATGTACAAATTATGTGCTTATGAGTATTCGCATTGCATTTGAATCCTCGAAATAAGGAGGTATTTGAAAGTACATACATTCATCACTCTTTCCCTCTTAGACTTTACATAATAAGTTTGTTGATCCACTTTGGGGATGGACTGTGAGTAACAAGATGGTGGACAGCAGAGGAGCATAAAGATTTGGAGTAACTGCTGATCAAGAATTCTTGAACTAGTCACATTTGATGCATTAATGGATTCACTCATGTATTCATCCACACACTGGCCCCAGATCATCACAGGTGAGTCACGTAGAGGCTGTGGCTCTCAGTTGTTTAGAGAAGGAAGAAAGCATCTCTTATCCTGAACTCGTCTAAGTCTCAGAGATGCTCTATATGTGCCCCAAATGGAGTGAGGATTTGGGGATTCTTAGCCATTAAAAGACGCATGGAGACCGTAACAGTTTTCACAGGACAACTTTGTGCTTTTAGATGGAGGCAGGATACAAGGCAAAAAAATTTTTCCAAATATAAGTATGGAAGAATACTGCAGATCTAAATATTATTAAGTCTTTATATGTGAGAGAAGCATGGTCTTGCTGGAAGCACCAAGGTTTCAGAATAAAAAAGACGAGGATGAGGGTTACATTTATTCTTTTAAGTGCTATGTGATCTTGGCTATATTAGTCAATCACTCTGATCCTTAGTCTCCTCTTCTGTGAAATGCAGCAGTAGTATAGGTCAAGCAGGATAATTGTGCACATTAGAAATTAGGTAAGTAATACACACACATTTTCTTTTCCTTTCATATGTGTGTGTAGGGGTGTGTACGTGCATGTTTATTTACCACATATTTCTACTACTGTTTCCATCCTCTAGCATGGCCAATAGATTTGATGGAATGTTATTGCTGTGTGACATTGGTATTAAGCATTAATATGCTGCATAGATATTGATCTTTTAAAGACAACTGAATTGGGCAGCAGCAGTAAGCCATGTTCTCGTTCACATCTTGATAGCATCTATTAACGCTCACAAGTGCTTTGTGCTAAGCTGAGCGTTGTCTCTGCTCATTTAGCTTCTCATCCACCCCGTGGAGGAGGTATTGTTATCTCATTTTACAGCTGAAGAAACTGGGATCTGGAGAGCTGGGGTGACTTCCACAGGGTTAGTAACTGGTGGGCAGGGGCTGGAACACACACAGTAGGACTCCAGGCTCCACCCTTCCACATTACCTTGTACAATGGCATCCTACCCGCCACTTACAGAGTGAAGTCAGGCAAGGAATCATCTGTTTTACTGGGACAGCAGTGTTCCCAAATGTGGTGACATCTTACTATAATACCAGGAGGCTTAATCATACTATTGCTAATTGAACCATACTATTGACAGATCTATTTTTTTTTCCTTTGGGAAACTTTAAGAACCTTAATTAAAGAAAATATGAGTGGAATGTTTTCTGTCTCTCCAAAGATATCAGCAAATCTATGTCTCATATATTGTAAATCGACTAGGTCAGAACTTTCTTCTCCTTTTTTTTTTTTTCTGTTTAGTGTGTTGATGTGTCTTAGTGCTTAGAACAATGTCTGGCAAATAACAGGTGCTTAGAAAATCAATTTTGACTGAGTATAGTTAAAGATGTTTTGGAATATAATCTTGGTTTAGTCGAAGAGTAGTATTGCTTCAAGATAACTCAGACTGCTTTCTACCCGTCACCTAAGGCAGTCTTACTTCCTCTCTAGTCAGACAGAATTGGGTTGTATCCAAACCCCATGGCTTAATTGTTTGGGGCAAGCATGCTTATTTAGGTTCAGTTCTGAGTTTCTTTCTTTCTTTTTAAAAATCCTCCTCTGTTTGTATCTAGGGTTGAATCTGGACATGCGATTGACTCAGTAAGATCGAGGTGACACTTAGCTCAGGGCCTGGCACAGAGCAATCATAAATATTTATTTCTCATCTTTCTTTTTAGGACTTAATGATATGTCTGCTGAATGTGCCACTGTTGATACCTGCAAAATTTCTGGACTAACTATGAGAGAGTGATGTGAGTGAGATGGGACGAATCCTCATTTGTTTTAATGAAATGCATTCTCCCCAAGTGCCATAATGGGTTTTCCATGGACAAATAGGGCATTTAGATTCCAACCTGGAGGACAAGTAGCAATTCGTTTTTTGTAAAGTTGCATAAAATATATTACTTTTGTCTTTATTTGGTTTGACTTCATTTTAAAGACAGTTTTAACATATAAGAAAATGGATTGTTTTTTCTTAAATCACATGTAACATCAACATCTGAGAATAGTAAAATCTCTCGGTCTAGATTGTATTCTCATTTCTTGCAACTGTTTACTGCTGTCATTCTCTCTACATGATTGGAAATGACCACCGTGCATACGTAAAATTGCTGCTGGGAGTTGCCCCAATGTCTCTCCCATATTGTGTTGCAATTACTTTTGACATCTAGAGGCAAAATTTGCCTCTCCACCTAGACTTAACATTTTTTTTATCCTCTGCCTTTGAAACAACATATTGGCAGATTGTTTGTACTTATTCGGGGCTCTGGGAGTTCCCCAGAGTTTTAGAATGTACTTTTTTCTCATAAGCTTCCTGTGGAAGTTACTGTTTTACTTCATTGCTCCCACATGCTTTTTTGCTTCCTGTTTCAAAAGGAATTATCCACTTTCGGCTGCAGGCCTTCTGGTTACTCTAGTCTGTAAGCAGTGCTGGTCATTGTCTATTATTCCACCATCAAATGCCTTTGAGCTCTAATCCTGTTAACATCTGTCACCCAAGTGAGGAAGGGGAGGCTGAGCTTGTATGCGGAAACGCTATGTGGATTCAGTGTTGGGCGCTACAGATAAACAACAGGAGGGTTGGATTTGTCATATTTCATCTTAGTGCTGGGGGATCCCCTAGACCCAGGCTTTGTGCCTGGGTGGTGCCAGGAGTGGGGGCCAGATTCAGACCTTCTCAAGGTCTGCTTTGGGGATGGGAGGAAGGCAATGAACTGAGAAAAAGGGAACTTGGTACAGGCAGGCTCCGTGATGAAATATTAATAGACAGATCTTCGGAGAAGAGCTATGGGAGAAAGGCACAACGGGCAAGGTTCTCTGGATGCAGCTACCCCATCATCTTCTATTGCTTCCTCAGGATCTGTACCACCCTCAGCATAAATGGTGGCCTGGAGATGGGTTTCTTTCTCTAAAATTCTAGGACCATCTGCAAGTATACCTTTGGTAAGTTTCTGTAGACAAATACCAGTTGAAGCACTCTCAGGAAAAATTTGAGTTTCAGTGGAAAGCGATCATTGTCCATAACATGGGATTCTATTTTGTGGGAGCTAATTTACTACACTGGAAGCTGTCCTCATGGGTAACCGTAGCAAGGCTAGAACACTTCCAGTCTGTGGATACACAAATTCTGTCCAGTGAGGTTCATTTCTGTTGTCCTTTCTCTTCTGACTGTGGAAGTGGCCAGTTTTGTCTCCATTTTACACATTCATTTCAATATTTCTGACTGCTTCATAGCCCTGTTGTTGTTGTTTTCTCCTTTGAATTGGTGGCAACACCTCACTGCTTTCTTTATTCACGAGTTAAATAAAATTGTAAACGCGTGTTCATTTTTATACCTGTGTAAGAGTCACGGTTTTACCCTTGTTATGAAAATTATCCTTTACCTTAATATCATATTCGATAGTATTGCTTCGTAGTTTTGCTCAAAAAAACACAAACAAACCCGTGTTCTTTTCACTTCCGGCTTCTTGTGAGATTTCTTTGCATATGGGGAAAGGTTTTATTGACAGGTACAGGCTCTCTTGTTGAGAACGGACATTTCCAACAGATCCCTTGTTCATGAAAGCCTGGCTGTGTCTGAGTAATGATGTGCTGTGGCCCTGCTTCTCCCCATTCCCGCTCCACATGGAGCATCTGTGCTTGAGCCTCCGTTCCTCCACATTGGCTCAGATTAAGACAGGGTTTTGAGGTACTTGTGGGTCTGAGTATTACTTCCCAAGATTGCTCTCTTTACCCTGAAACCCAAAGTTCTACAGGAATGTTCTTGTGGTTCAGTCACATCCTGCATTTTTGTTGTGTACATTCCATTTAAAATTCTACCAGGAGAACCCAGTAATAGTGAGACAGGGCTCACTTTGAACTAAGATAGTCTGAGTTTCTGTTGGGCCTGAGATCTTGTCTTTAGGTCACATCTTGCCCTCCATCCTGCTCTCCTCTCTCTTTGCCTGTAAGTGGCTGATGGACCCTTCATTCCTTGGTCCTCTGTCTCTGAACAATTGCTCTCCTGAGCTGCTGTGCAGTAGTTTCCCTCTCTCCCTCTCTCCCTCCTTCCTTCCTTCCATTTCCACTCCGGAGTAAAGCACTGCCTCTGCGCGGGCTCATCTCATTTCTTTCTTTCATGTTTGTTCCTTTTGTCTCATAGCTTGATTCCAAAAGTAGCAATAGTAGTCTGTCTGTGTTATTACAGCACTTTCCCAGTGGGTATCCTATTGACTTTTTGTCTTTTTAGCTTTTCAAATTTGTATTCTACACTGTAGCAACAAAGATCTTCTTAAAACACAATCGTGACCTGTGTCTCTTCTCCAGTTAAAACATCGCAAGAAATCCATCTGGCAATGAGGATAAAAGACGCTTCCTGTGCTGACCAGAGGGTCGCTCTCCCACTGTGATTTTCAATTGCCCCGATTGTCAAGCTCTCATGCCCTGTGCCATATCGTTCCCGCTCTAGAATGCCCTTCCACTCATTCTCTGCCCATTTTGTCTACTTTCCACTTATTCTTTAGGCCTCTTTTTAGAGTTTACTTCTCTCAAGAAGTGTTCTCTGATGCATAAATCCAGCCAAAGTGCCCCTATGTGATAATAGAACTTCCTGCACACTCATCAAAGGTTTATCATCAGATATTAGTCACATGGTTATTTTTCAGTGTCTGTCAAGTTCATTGTTGCAGCCCCAGCACCTAATATTAGAAGTGCTACTTGGAATGGCATATTACTCAGCCATAAAAAGGAATGAAATTGGGTCATTTGTAGAGACGTGGATGGACCTAGAGACTGTCATACAGAGTGAAGTAAGCCAGAAAAAGAAAAACAGAAATCGTATATTAACACATATATGTAGAATCTAGAAAAATGATACAGATGAACTGGTGTGCAGGGCAGAAATAGAGACACAGATGTAGAGAACAAACATATGGACAGCAAGGGGGGGGAGTGGGGCGATCATGGTGGTGGGATGAATTGGGAGACTGGGGTTGACATGTATATACTCATATGTATAAAATAGATAACTAATAAGAACCTGCTGCACAAAAATAAATTAATTAAATTAAAAAAAAGAAGAAATGGAAAAAAAAAAGAAGTGCTAATTGGTATTTTTAAATCATTGCATAACTTCCCCTCATCAAACATTTTACCAAGTGTGAATGCTTCACGGACATTTTTACTGGACCAGGCAACTTTATCTTATTAAATTCACAGTACAATCTATGGAGTAGGTATTCTCTTTATTTAATGGATGATGAAGTTGAGGCTTAAAGAGGTTAAACAATCTACTCATATCGCCGTTTAATGGTCCATATTGGAATGTGAATCTGAGTTTGTCTACTTCCAAATCCTATTAACTTAATTATCCTAGTAGAGCAATTTCTTTAGAAATTGGTTACACAACTGCATTTCTTGAAGTCTAGTTCAACTAAATCATAATGCAATTGTACTTGCCCACATGCTGTATTAGTTTCCTACTGCTGTTGTAACAAATTACCACAAACATGGTAGCTTAAGATGATACAACTTTATTATCTTTCAGTAGGCTAGAAGTCCAACATGGGTCTTCCTGGGCTAAAACCAAGGTCATACAGAGTGAAGTAAGTCAGAAAAAGAAAAACAGAAATCATATATTAACACATATATGCAGGGTTACGGTCCTTCTGGAGGCTTTTGGGGAGAATGTTTCCTTGCCTTTTCTGGCCTCTAGAGCACCCTCACATTCCTTGTCTCATGGCCTCTCCCTTCATCTTCAAACTAAGAAGGTAGCATCTCTCTGACGCTGTTTCCGTCATCACAACTCCCTGTGTCTCTCTTCTTCTGTCTCCCTATTCCATTTTTAAGGAGGCTTATGATTACCTTGGGCCATGTGGATAATCTAGGATGATCTCTCTATTTTAAGGTTATCTGATTAGCAACTTTAATTCCATCCACAGGTTTAGTTTCCTTTGCCATGTAACGTACATATTCACAGGTTCCAGGGGATTAGAAGGTGGACATCTTGGAGGTGGTGGAAGCATTATTCTACCTGCCACACATGCACTGTATTAATAGGCTTTGCTGCCTTTACTGAATTTAAATATGCTCTCACAGAGATGGCAGAGATTGGAGTGAGCTGATGACCCAGAAAAACTTTAGAGGAACAAGTACCTTAATGAAACCCTCAGTTTGAATTTTCAGTGTCCCGAACATTGATCATCCTCTAGGAACTGACACTAACACCATTTACAAGAAACTAATGAATATGTTGGAATGCAAACTCATTATTTTGCAGTAGGAAGCTTTGCAAATTGATATTGTCATCCACAATCCACATATTCTTTCTCATGGAAGCAAAATTAAATATCAAGAGTTAACTGAAGATAAAATCCTAGCTAGAGAGGTAGATAATCTTAAGTATACTTTATCCTGGCTAGGACATTTAAATGAAATGATCCCTGTCCTTAAGAATTATGTTGCCCTGATAGACAAAGCCTCAGCCATATCTCTCCTTTGGCCTGTATATGATGAAATCTGCCAAGATCTCAGAATGTCTCTTTTTTCTGTCACATGAAATAACATTTCTTCTGCTCACATGTTCTTTTTACAATAATATTGAGTTATTACCAATACTGAAGTTCTGCTTTCCTTAGATTTTACTCTAGAATCCATCTTTAGATGACCAGGATTTCCTTTTTTTTTTTTTTTTTGTCATTTTTTGAGATAACACTTCTCCTGTGATGACTTCACCGTATGGATACTGTTATTGGGTATTTACTATTTCTGGTTTAACTTTTAGAGAGAAATTACCTTTCTCTTCCCGGGGGTCATTTCCTGTATTGAGTACTTCCTTTGACATCAAACTGGCTGTAGGGACTATATGCTTTTAATAACCTCTTTCCATCAAGCACCCATGGCATCTTCCATTCAGAGCACCATCATATACTTATTCTCTACTTTATTCAGGGAAGCCTATTATTTTTCTCTGAATCTGCCTTGAGCCTCCACTGGTGGTTGATCCCTTACATTTTCTCACTATATTCTTAAGATTAGTGTGAATTCCTGTCTCATTCTCCAGACCTTTTTAATCTGAGATACTGGTCTTTTTTACCTAGGGACCTCTTCCGAAAACCTTTTTCTGTTTATTCCCCCAAATGTAAATCACATCTCTTCGGATCCCTCTGACAGTTTCACCACCATTTTTAATAGATTTATGTGAATTTATATTCTTAATGAAGAATCGTGTCTTAGAAATGTAGTAGAAGACCAAGCAAATGGAAAATGTACACAATGTACAAAATTTGTTGATGCCATTTCCCTGTCTACCTATATCTTCCTCTTGGCATAAATAGTGCCCTTATGCCTAGAAAACTTTTATTGTACTTCAAAGAATTTTCACAGATAAGGGAAGTAATTAAAAACTGCCATCTTTCAAAGTCCATCTTCTGACTTTATTCTCAAAGAAAGTGAGGAATACTAATTGGTATTTTAATATCAGTAACCTACCAAAGTTGCACATTGTTGATTTCTTTTGTTGTAACTTGCTTAAAAATTAAAATGGTGTCACAAAGACGAAGTTTTTAGAGTCAGTCTTAGCAGGACAAGCAGACCTCGGGGAAAAGCAGAGAGAGAAAGATTTGGGGTGGGATCTCTCTGTACAATTGTATGTGAGCAATGCAGCAGGAAATATCACACTTTCTGTGTTGGTACATGATAGTGCCTTGTACACGCAGTATTTTACCATTGCTATAAATAATGTTTCAAAATATTGTAGTCTCGGGAAATGGAAGAATTTATACTAAAGGACATTATCATTCTCATTTGGCATATTCCAGCTTCTGAATTATGTGTAAATTGTTGAAAGAAAGTTTGGTTCTTGCTAAGATATATAAAAACAACCAAGAAACTATTTCAGAGGCACTATTTTGAAAAAATCCTTAAATCAGAGGTGTCTTGATTTTCACTTCCAGTAGTTTAATATTAATTTTCCTGGTCCTAATACAACTGCATTAAAGTGAACTTTACTCCAATAAAGATGTTAAAAAAATCTATCAATAAAATAAAATGCAAAAACAAATAAAGTGAACTTTAGAGTAATAAAATTAGAGAAAAGAAAATAAAATGATGGAAGTTTATAAGGAAATGGGGGTTTTAATGTAACTCAGTTGAGAGTCAAAGTCGGTCTCTTTTCCTAAAATTTATAGTGTTAATTTTGCAAGTGTTAATCTTTCTCAAAGAACTTGAATTCCTGATGAAAAGGAATGCTCAGTTTCTGAAACATGAAAGGCCTATTTTCCAAAGAAACTTCTACAATAAATAGTTTTTGTGAAAAAAATTTACCTTACCAGAAAGAGCGAGGATAAGGAAACTTTAAATTTACATTCCCTATGAAGGAAAAGAAAAGTGTTAATGCCTGGCATCTGGCCCCACCGCTGGAGGAAGTAATTGGACATTGGAAAATGGGAAAGAACCAGAATCTTTGGCCTGAGTGTCATTAGTTCCTAAGTCACAAAGCTGTGGTTATTCACACAGTTCAAGCTAATACTGTCAGTGAGCACGAGCTTTTTCCCAGTCAACAACTTATAAACACATGGGGATTTAACAGGGAGCTGAGTAAATGAATATTTCTGGAGTTGGGAATCACCATGTTGATTCTAGTTCCTCCGGATCTAAGGATCTATGGTTCAAATTCTAGCAGGAGTGAATTTCTCAAGCAAAGGAAAAGCTTTTATTGGATGAGTTACTGACACAGTGTGTGTGAATTACTAGTGTGCTGGGAGATGGGGTTTCATAAACCTGCTGTTGAGAACCAGTGGTGTGAGCCTGGGAGGGGGCTCTAGGACCAATTTGTTCCTGCAGCCCTCCTGAAGCTGCTGTGGCATAATCAGAACCAGGGCTTGTTCTGTGCCCCTGAAATTGCTTTCAGCAGACCAGGTTATGGGCCATTTCCCTTGTAGCACTACTTTAGCTTTCCATTTTCCTGGACTTATAGAGGTGTCTTCAAAAGGAACACTTGCATGTTGGCATTTTGTAGTTGGGATTACAGGCTCCTTCTTTTTCCTTCCTTCCTTCCTCTCTCCCTCCTTTCCTTCATTTCTTTCTTTTTACTTTTTTCCTTTGTTTCTCTCTGAGTCTCCATACTCTTTTTGCTCATTCTTGTTTGTTTATGTGCCTCATCCTTCATTTGTTTTAAAGTGTTCACACTATCAGACTTTTCTCCATATTGGAATGAACCCCAAGTGCTCAGTGTCACTTAGCCCAACCCTGTACTTGAATGAATCACCTCTGCTTTATCCTTGTTCATCCATCTCCTCTTCCAGTGCTTTCAAAGATGGGGATTTAGTAGCACATAAAATGCTCTATTCTTTCCTGGGGGTGGTTACATACCCGTATACTTTTCTTAGTAGTTATCCCCATGTTCTTGCTCTACTGTTTTTTTTTTTTCCCTACCTTTCTGACGAAAGCCTCTGCTGGAACCATGTGCCCTTCTTTTTCTCTCTGAGCTTGTTTCCCATCACCTGTCATTCATGGGTATGGAACACTTTGTAGGTTACTAGAGTTCTCCCCTTTATTTCCTTCATTTTAACTTTTTTCTTTTTTTTTTTAAAGAAGATGTTGGGGGTAGGAGTTTATTAATTTTTATTTATATATTTTTGCTGCGTTGGGTCTTCGTTTCTGTGCGAGGGCTTTCTCTAGTTTTGGCAAGCGGGGGCCACTCTTCATTGCGGTACGCGGGCCTCTCACTATCGCAGCCTCTCTTGTTGCGGAGCACAGGCTCCAGACGCGCAGGCTCAGTAGTTGTGGCTCACGGGCCTAGTTGCTCCATGGCATGTGGGATCTTCCTGGACCGGGGCTTGAACCCATGTCCCCTGCATCGGCAGGCGGACTCTCAACCACTGCGCCACCAGGGAAGCCCCTTTAACTCTTTTTTTAAAGTTATGCATTTCCTTCTTCAGCTCTCCCAACTAATGTTAAAGTTTCTTTCCTGGAATTTGATTCCTGAGGGTCTTCTAAATAAAATAAAGAAAGAAAACCTTCCTTTTCAAATTAATTTTGTGTTCTCTTGGCAACTGATCAGTTTATTACCTTCCTCTGGTCTTGAGTGGTGCTCTGATATTAGGAACGCTTCTTTGGAGTAAAAGGAAGATCCTGTATGTTTTCATCTGACAGTTATTTAGTAAAAACATAGTCAAACTACAAACACCTTTGGGGATATTCCTCCTGCATCTGTTCATTCATTCACTCATTCATTCTTCAAAAATTATTGGTATCTTGTTATCCAGAGGAACAAGATCTCTCTATCTCAGAAAGCTACTTTTCAGTGTTGATAAACCAGGGCTCATGTTTTGAATTCTGAATATACTTATTATCTTGCATGCTAAACTATAAGTTCCCTAAAACAGAGACCATTTTTCGTTCATGTTTGTGGCCTCCAGAATCTAATGCTGTAGTTGACACCCATAAACAATTGTCGAATATGAATGCCTGAAATAATAGTCCTCAAAATGTTCTTGATTAAATGAACTGAATCACTTTTGCATAGCTGAAGGCTAAGATGATAGCTAAATGAAGGTACTGATGAAAGATATCAGTTAATTTGGTAAATATGGTATTTGGTAATATTCTAAATAGGCAAGAAGTCAACATAGCATATTTTCTTAGTCTCAGATTCCCCTCCAACCACTGTGATACCTGCTTTTCAATTTCTTCTTTTGGCGCAGGGCAGGCTGAATGAACATTTTCATTGTGCCTGATTTTTATTGTGCTGAATGATATTCGAAATCTAATGCATTCAGGACATAACAGTGGCCTTGAGAGCCCATGAGAGGGAAAATGAGGCTGGAGAGGTACTTTGGAGGAATGAAGACATCTCATAAAATTTTTTGGTGTTAGATTATGATGTGACATCCCCACATCAAAGTTTTCAGAAGAATCTACTTTTATCATTAATGTTCTGTAGAGTTAGATCTCTTTATTGAGAAGGTTAGGTAGAAGGAGATTATATAAAGCTTATATATCTAATACATACATATATTAGATATTATATTTCATGTATATATATATACATATATATACATACATATATACATACATATATACGTATATATATCATACATACATATATATATATATATATATATGTGTATATATATATATATATATATATATATATATATATATATATCACAGCCTTAAGGTAGCCATAGGCATAGACCTGGGTTGTGGTTGCCTTTATTAGGTCAGTTATATCTCTATTTATGAAAACTTGTGTATGTGTGTATGTGTGAGTGTGTGTTTTATACAAACACATCTTCATATATATATGTAAAAGTAATACTACTGTTTTCAAAATATGAAAATATTATAAAGAAAATGTAAGTATAACCCATAATCCACTGAGTGATTATCACTGTTAATGTGTTAGTGCATTTTATTAATATGTGTATTGAGAGATAGTATAGCATATTGGTAAAGAGTATGGAATCTCTAATCTCAGTTCTGCCACTTACAAGCTGTATTAAATATTTGCTATATATTAATATTTTCTATACTTACTTAAAGATTATATCATTAATATCAACAAGCTACCATTTATTGAGAACTTACTTTATGCCAAGCACTATTCTAAGCACTTTATACACATTTCATTTAAGCTTCCCTACAACCCTATAAAGTAGGTGCTATTATTAGCTTTCTTTATCATCATTCCACAGATGAGTAAATTGAGCATGGAGAAGTTAAGCAAATTTCCCAAAGTCAGGTTCACAACTTAGAGGTAGTGGAACCCAGAATTTGAACCCAGGTGGCCTTAACTCCAGAACATAAAGACAGATGTAAAAACGAAAAGATTAGAAAAAACACATTTAAATATTTTTTTAATTTTTAATTTTTTTTGTTTGGCCATATTTCATGGCATGTGGGATCTTAGTTCCCTGACCAGGTATTGAAACCTGGTCCTTGGCAGTGAGAGCAGAGTTCTAACACCTGGACAGCCAGGAAATTTCCGAAACACATTATTTTTGGACATATCCATGATGCATGTTGAGAAGATGGCCTTGTGAAGTGGAGAGAGCACTAATCTATGGGTCTGGAGACCAGCCTCAGTGGTGGGCAGAAGTCCTTTTGTACAGGCTCTTGAGAGCTGATTGTTGAATGTGTTTGGGAATTTTATAAGCTGGTTGCTAAATCACTGGTAGCTTGAAACTCTTCATAGTGGGCCATATTGGACCACAAGTATTGACAAATGTGACAAATCAAGGCTTTTTTTGAGGGTCGCTTTACCAGCTGACTATGCTTGCATTTGCAATTCTGCCACTACTGGCTGTTGGATGGATTTCCATGAATAGTGAAGTGGGTCTGAAGCATGACTTTCTTATCTGTAGGATCATATCTTGCTTGTCCCTGTTATAAGGTTTATAATTTCTGGTAAATATTTTATAAAATTTTGTCCTTTGCATGTAACTGTATAAAATGTAAAGTGCTATGTAATTACTATTTGTTTGACATTAAATCATTTGTTATCCTAGAAAAGTATATTTCAAGGAGAAGTATTTTTAAAAAGTAATAATTTCCTTTAAAAATTGGAATACTAATTGTATTTGTATTTTCAATGACTCGTGGAGAATTCTATCACCCTTTTCTCTATTCATAGAGAAACTATATCTATAGTAAAAATAGAATTAAATACAAAAAGGAAATTTGAGATTTGGAGCCACAGAAAATGAAGCAAAATTCCTTCTTTTAATTGTAATATGGTTTTTGATTGTACTTACTTGACTCATATGTAAAAATATTTAAGCCAAATTCTTGATTTTATTCATAGGTTTCCAACATTAGGTGATTTATGAAGACAGTATATGTTGTGAGTAGTAGGACATTTGGTGGATTGGATGTAATTGAACAATGTAGCTGTTTCACCCAGAAACCAAGACTATCAATGTTTCTGAGGATGAGAAAAGTAGTGATTATTATTTATGGAGTACTTCTATGTGTCAAGCTTCTTGCTATTTGTTATACATTTTCTCAAAAACTTCAAACAACCCTACCTGATTACTATTATTATTTCCATTGTACAGTTGAGCAAATTGAGTCTTAGAGAGATAAATAACTTATCCAAGATCACATAACTAGAGTACATGAGGTTTTATAGGTTCATATAGTTTGGAATCTAGATTTGGTAAGTAAGAAATTAAGAAAGATTCATGAGGGAGCCGGAGGAAGATGGCGGAAGAGTAAGACGCGGAGATCACCTTCCTCCCCACAGATACATCAGAAATTCATCTACACGTGGAACAACTCCAACAGAACACCTACTGAACGCTGACAGAAGACCTCAGACCCCCCAAAAGGCAAGAAACTCCCCACATACCTGGGTAGGTCAAAAGAAAAAAAGAATAAACAGAGACAATAGGATATGGACGGGACCTGCACCAGTGGGAGGGAGCCGTGAAGGAGGGAAGGTTTCTACACACTACAAGCCCCTTCGCGGGCGGAGACTGCAGGTGGCGGAGGGGGAAAGCTTCGGAGTAGCGGAGGAGAGCACAGCAACAGGGGTGCGGAGGGCAAGGCGGAGAGATTTTGGCGCAGAGGATCGGTGCCCTCAGGCACACACCAGCCCGAGAGGCTTGTCTGCTCGGCCGCCAGGGCGGGCGGGGCTGGGAGCTGAGGCTTGGGTATCGGCTTTCAGTCGGAGCGCAGGGAGAGGACTGGGGCTGGCGGCAGGAAGAGAGCCTGAAGGGGTTAGTGCTAGCCCGGAGGGAGTCCGGGGAAAGGGTCTGGAGCTACCGGAGAGGCAAGAGACTTTTTTCCCTTTTGTTGCCTGGTGCGCGAGGAGAGGGCATTCCCCTCCCTCCCCTCTGCCTGAGTGAGCCAGAGCCCCCGAATCAGCGGCTCCTTTAAACCCGTCCTGTCTGAGCGAAGAACGGACGCCCTCCGGCGACCTACGCGCAGAGGCGGGGCCAGGTCCAAGGCTGAGACCCGGGAGCTGTGAGAGCAGAGAAGAGACAGGGAAATCTCTCTGTGCAGCCTCGGAGGCAGCGGATTAAAGCTCCACGGTCCATTTGATGTGCCCTGCGTCTGTGGAGTGCATGAATGGACAGCGAATCATTCCAAATTGAGGAAGTGGACTTTGAGGACAAGATTTAAGACTTCCCCCCCTTTTTTTTTCCTCTTTTTACAACGAATTATCCCAAATTAAGGAGGTGGACTTAGCAAGATTTCAGACTTCTCGCCCTTTTCCTCTTTTTACAATGAATTATCCCAAATCGAGGAGGTGGACTTGGAGAGCAAGATTTTTGATTTTTCCCCCTGCTATCTTTTTGTGAATGTGTACGTGTAATCTTCTGTGTAAGATTCTCTCTGTATAGATTTGCTTCCACCATATGTCCCAGGGTTCTATCGGTCCGTATTTTTTTTTCAATAATTACTTTTTAATTTTAATAACGCTACTATATTTCATACTTTATTCTATTTTACTTTACCTGCTCTTTCTTTTTTTCCTCCCTTCCCTTCCTCCCGCCATCCCTCCGCTCCTCCTTTCCTTCTTTCTTTTTCTTTCCTCCCTCCCTCCCTCCCACCCTTCTTCTTTCCACTTTCTTTTTCTTTCCTCCCTCCCTCCCTCCCTCCCTCCTGTCTTTCTTTCTTTCTTTCCTTCCTCCATCCCTCCCTCCCTTCTTCCATTCACTCTTCTTTTTGCTTCCATTCCTCCCTCCCTCTCTCCTTTCTTTCCTTCTTTCTTTCCATCCTTCCTCCCTCCCTCCCTCCTTTCTTTCTTTCTTCCTTCCTTCCTTCCTTTCTTCCCTTCTTCCTTTCTTTCCCTCTCTCTTTCTTTCTTCTACTAATTCTTTCTTTCTACTTTTTCTCACTGTTATTCTGAGCCAGGAGGATGAAAGGCTCTTGGTGCTGCAGCCAGGAGCCAGTGCTGTGCCTCTGAAGTGGGAGAGCCAACTTCAGGACACGGGTCAACAAGAGACCTCCCAGCTCCACATAATATCAAGCAGCAAAAATCTCCCAGGGATCTCCATCTCAACACCAGCACCCAGCTTCAGTCAACGACCAGCAAGCTACAGTGCTGGTCACCCTATGCCAAGCAACTAGCAAGGCAGGAACACAACCCCACCCATTAGCAGAGATGCTACCTAAAAACATAATAAGGCCACAGGCACCTCAAAACACACCACCAGACGTGCACCTGTCCACCAGAAAGACAAGATCGAGCCTCAACCACCAGAACACAGGCATTAGTCCCCCCCAACAGGAAGCCTACACAACCTACTGAAACAACCTTAGCCACAGGGGACAGACACCAAAAACAACGGGAACTACGAATCTGCAGCCTGCAAAAAGGAGACCCCAAACACAGTAACATAAGCAAAATGAGAAAGCAGAAAAACACACAGCAGGTGAAGGAGCAAGATAAAAACCTACCAGACCTAACAAATGAAGAGGTAATAGGCAGTCTACCTGAAAAAGAATTCAGAATAATGATAGTAAAGCTGATCCAAGATTCTATTTCCAATATCCAAAATCTTGGAAATAGAATAGGCAATATGCAAGAAACAGTTAACAAGGAACTAGAAGAACTAAAGATGAATCAAGCATCGATTAAAAACACAATAAATGAAATGAAAAATACTCTAGATGGGATCAATAGCAGAATAACTGAGGCAGAAGAACGGATAAGTGAGGTGGAAGATAAAATAGTGGAAATAACTGATGCAGAGCAAAATAAAGAAAAAAGAATGAAAAGAACAGAGGACAGTCTCAGAGACCTCTGGGACAACATTAAACGCACCAACATTCGAATTATAGGGGTTCCAGGAGAAGAAGAGAAAAAGAAAGGGACTTAGAAAATATTTGAAGAGATTATAGTTGAAAACTTCCCTAATATGGGAAAGGAAATAGTTAATCAAGTCCAGGAGGCACAGAGAGTCCCATACAGAATAAATCCAAGAAGAAATACGCCAAGACACATATTAATCAAACTGTCAAAAATTAAACACAAAGAAATCATATTAAAAGCAGCAAGGGAAAAACAACAAATAACACACAAGGGAATCCCCATCAGGTTAACAGCTGATTTCTCAGCAGAAACTCTACAAGCCAGAAGGGAGTGGCAGGACATAATTAAAGTGATGAAGGAGAGAAACCTGCAACCAAGATTACACTACCCAGCAAGGATCTCATTCAGATTTGATGGAGAAATTAAAACCTTTACAGACAAGCAAAAGCTGAGAGAGTTCAGCACCACCAAACCAGCTTTACAACAAATGCTAAAGGAACTTCTCTAGGCAAGAAACACAACACAAGGAATATACCTACAATAACGAACCCAAAGCAATTAAGGAAATGGGAATAGGAACATACATATCAATAATTACCTTAAATGTAAATGGACTAAATGCTCCCACCAAAAGACACAGAGTGGCTGAATGGATACAAAAACAAGACCCATATATATGCTGTCTACAAGAGACCCACTTCAGACCTAGAGACACATACAGATTGAAAGTAAGGGGATGGAAAAAGATATTCCATGCAAATGGAAATCAAAAGAAAGCTGGAGTAGCAATTCTTATATCAGACAAAATAGACTTTAAAATAAAGACTATTAGAAGAGACAAAGAAGGACACTACATAACGATAAAGGGATCGATCCAAGAAGAAGATATAACAATTGTAAATATTTATGCACCCAACATAGGAGCACCTCAATACATAAGGCAAATACTAACAGCCATAAAAGGGGAAATCGACAGTAACACAATCATAGTAGGGGACTTTAACACTCCACTTTCACCAATGGACAGATCATCCAAAATGAAAATAAATAAGGAAACACAAGCTTTAAATGATACATTAAACAAGATGGACTTAGTTGATATTTATAGGACATTCCATCCAAAAACAACAGAATACACATTTTTCTCAAGTGCTCATGGAACATTCTCCAGGATAGATCATATCTTGGGTCACAAATCAAGCCTTGGTAAATTTAAGAAAATTGAAATTGTATCAAGTATCTTTTCCGACCACAATGCTATGAGACTAGACATCAATTACAGGAAAAGATCTGTAAAAACTACAAACACATGGAGGCTAAACAATACACTACTCAATAACGAAGTGATCACTGAAGAAATCAAAGAGGAAATTAAAAAATACCTAGAAACAAATGACAATGGAGACACGACGAACCAAAACCTATGGGACGAAGCAAAAGCAGTTCTAAGGGGGAAGTTTATAGCAATACAATCCCACCTTAAGAAACAGGAAACATTTCGAGTAAACAACCTGACCCTGCACCTAAAGCAATTAGAGAAAGAAGAACAAAAAACCCCCAAAGTTAGCAGAAGGAAAGAAATCATAAAGATCAGATCAGAAATAAATGAAAAAGAAATGAAGGAAACGATAGCAAAGATCAATCCAACTAAAAGCTGGTTCTTTGAGAAGATAAACAAAATTGACAAACCATTAGCCAGATTCATCAAGAAAAGAAGGAAGAAGACTCAAATCAATAGAATTAGAAATGAAAAAGGAGAAGTAACAACTGACACTGCAGAAATACAAAAGATCATGAGAGATTACTATAAGCAACTCTATGCCAATAAAATGGACAACCTGGAAGAAATGGACAAATTCTTAGAAATGCACAACCTGCCAAGACTGAATCAGGAAGAAATAGAAAATATGAATAGACAAATCACAAGCACTGAAATTGAAACTGTGATTAAAAATCTTCCATCAAACAAAATCCCAGGACCAGATGGCTTCACAGGCGAATTCTATCAAACATTTAGAGAAGAGCTAACACCCATCCTTCTCAAACTCTTCCAAACAATATCAGAGGAAGGAACACTCCCAAACTCATTCTACGAGGCCACCATCACCTTGATACCAAAACCAGGCAAGGATGTCACCAAGAAAGAAAACTACAGGCCAATATCACTGATGAACATAGATGCAAAAATCCTCAACCAAATACTAGCAAACAGAATCCAACAGCACATTAAAAGGATCATACACCATGATCAAGTGGGGTTTATTCCAGGAATGCAAGGATTCTTCAATATACGCAAATCAATCAATGTGATACACCATATTAACAAGTTGAAGGAGAAAAACCATATGATCATCTCAATAGATGCAGAGAAAGCTTTCGACAAAATTCAACACCCATTTATGATAAAAACCCTGCAGAAAGTAGGCATAGAGGGAACTTTCCTCAACATAATAAAGGCCATATATGACAAAACCACAGCCAACATTGTCCTCAATGGTGAAAAACTGAAACCATTTCCACTAAGATCAGGAACAAGACAAGGCTGCCCACTCTCACCACTCTTATTCAACCTAGTTTTGGAAGTTTTAGCCACAGCAGTCAGAGAAGAAAAGGAAATAAAAGGAATCCAAATTGGCAAAGAAGAAGTAAAGCTGTCACTGTTTGCAGATGACATGACACTATACATAGAGAATCCTAAAGATGCTACCGAAAAACTACTAGAGCTAATCAATGAATTTGGTAAAGTAGCAGGATACAAAATTAATGTACAGAAATCTCTGGCATTCCTGTACACTAATGATGAAAAATCTGAAAATGAAATCAAGAAAACACTCCCATTTACCATTGCAACAAAAAGAATAAAATATCTAGGAATAAAACTACCTAAGGAGACAAAAGACCTGTATGCAGAAAATTATAAGACACTGATGAAAGAAATTAAAGAGGATACAAATAGATGGAGAGATATACCATGCTCCTGGATTGGAAGAATCAATATTGTGAAAATGACTCTACTACCCAAAGCAATCTACAGATTCAATGCAATCCCTATCAAACTACCACTGGCATTTTTCACAGAACTAGAACAAAACATTTCAAAAGTTGTTTGGGAAAACAAAAGACCCCGAATAGCCAAAGCAATCTTGAGAACGAAAAATGGAGCTGGAGGAATCAGGCTCCCTGACTTCAGACTATACTACAAAGCTACAGTAATTAAGACAGTGTGGTACTGGCATAAAAACAGAAAGATAGATCAGTGGATCAGGATAGAAAGCCCAGAGAGAAACCCACGCACATATGGCCAACTTATCTTTGATAAAGGAGGCAGGAATGTACAGTGGAGAAAGGACAGCCTCTTCAATAAGTGGTGCTGGGAAAACTGGACAGGGACATATAAAAGTATGAGATTAGATCATTCCCTAACACCATACAGAAAAATAAGCTCAAAATGGATTAAAGACCTAAATGTAAGACCAGACACTATCAAACTCTTAGAGGAAAACATAGGTAGAACACTCTATGACATAAATCACAGCAAGATCCTTTTGGACCCACCTCCTAGAGAAATGGAACTAAAAACAAAGATAAACAAATGGGACCTAATGAAACTTCAAAGCTTTTGCACAGCAAAGGAAACCATAAGCAAGACCAAAAGACAACCCTCAGAATGGGAGAAAATATTTGCAAATGAAGCAACTGACAAAGGATTAATCTCCAAAATTTATAAACAGCTCATGCAGCTCAATAGCAAAAAAACAAACAACCCAATCCAAAAATGGGCAGAAGACTTAAATAGACGTTTCTCCAAAGAAGATATACAGACTGCCAACAAACACATGAAAGAATGCTCAACATCATTAATCATTAGAGAAATGCAAATCAAAACTACAATGAGATATCATCTCACACCAGTCAGAATGGCCATCATCAAGAAATCTAGAAACAATAAATGCTGGAGAGGGTGTGGAGAAAAGGGAACACTCTTGCACTGCTGGTGGGAATGTGAATTGGTACAGCCACTATGGAGAACAGTATGGAGGTTCCTTAAAAAACTAAAAATAGAACTACCATATGACCCAGCAATCCCAATACTAGGCATATACCCTGAGAAAACCATAATTCAAAAAGAGACATGTACCAAAATGTTCATTGCAGCTCTATTCACAATAGCCCGGAGCTGGAAACAACCTAAGTGTCCATCATCGGATGAATGGATAAAGAAGATGTGGCACATATATACAATGGAATATTACTCAGCCATAAAAAGAAACGAAACTGAGCTATTTGTAATGAGGTGGATAGACCTAGAGTCTGTCATACAGAGTGAAGTAAGTCAGAAAGAGAAAGACAAATACCGTATGCTAACACATATATATGGAATTAAAAAAAAAAAATGTCATGAAGAACCTAGGGGTAAAACGGGAATAAAGACACAGACCTACTTGAGAATGGACTTGAGGATATGGGGAGGGGGAAGGGTAAGCTGTGACAAAGCGAAAGACAGGCATGGACATATATACACTACCAAACGTAAGGTAGATAGATAGCGGGAAACAGCCGCAGAGCACTGGGAGATCAGCTCGGTGCTCTGTGACCGCCGGGAGGGGTGGGATTGGGAGGGTGGGAGGGAGGGAGATGCATGAGGGAAGGTATGTGGGAACAGATGTATATGTATGACTGATTCACTTTGTTATAAAGCAGAAACTAATAAATAAATAAATAAATAAATAAATAAATAAAATTAAAGTTAGACATTTAAAAAAAAAAAAGAAAGATTCATGAACAATTTTCTGTGAAAGTATTTATTGCTGGTACAGTTGATTAATAGTTATACACTGGGGTCCACTGGCTATCTGTTCTGTTATTCGTTGTCATAAACACAGGAAAATTTAGAAACAATCAATGGCTTATACATTGAGTGTACAAAGTAGTATCTTGTGAAATTAAGTCACTTGAAAAATAACTTGCCTGGATCTGTTACAGTGATTGCAGAGACAAAAAGTTGGGTGCATGTTTAAGGCATTAAAAAAAAAATTTTAAAGGCTAATTAAATTTAAAATGTTTAGAATATGAAGAGCATAAGGTAATAAACTTTGTTTTGCTGGAAATATGTCAATTAGTTTTATAATACTGTTTCTCTATAGAGATATTTGTGTAGATGTTTGGCTGCTTAGAACAGGGTAAATAAATTAATTATAATTCTCTAACTGTAATTTGGCAAAAGCCAACTTTCCAACTCGGGGTTTACAGTGAAGGAACAAAAGAGAGAAGAGAAATATGGTGAAAAGATTTACAAAGATTTGTCTAGAGTTTACTTGATATTTTAAAAGTGTAAGTATTAAAAATATTATAAAACATAAGAAAAAGAAATTAAGAAAGAAAACTTGAACTAAATAGTAAAATATATAGAATACAAAAGTAGGATTTGAATTATCATGGCAATAAAAAGGACATTTTCACTCAATAGCTAAAAGGGATATCTCCCATTTCCTAGAAAGGGTAAACAAACATTTTAAGAATTTGTAGGCATAATTTATGTGTTTCAGTCCTTAGGAAAATCAAATTCCTCTTCCCCATTTGAAGGTTTCCAAAATATTAATGAACTACAATGAATAACAATTTTTTTTTACTTGAGAAATCAAAGATCTTTATCTTTAAAATTTGTAGTATAATCTTATTCTACCAATGTACTGTTCATTCTAAATTTGCTTGAATTTATCATAGGCAAAAGCAATTACATAAAATTACTTGAAAGGATAATTTAGGTTTTCTGTTCCAACATTAGTTCTAATTGTCTAAATGCTTAAAAATCCATATTTTGATTGAAATACATTTGAGATATAACATTGTGTAAATTTAAGGTGTACATGTTGATTTGGTACATTTATATATTTTATGATTGCCATTGTAGTGATAATTAACCTCTATCATAATTATCATTTGTTTTCAGTGGTTAGAATAATTAAGGTCTAGTCTCTTAGCAAGTTTGATGATTATAACACAATATTGTTGTCTATATTCACTGTACTGTACATTAGATCTGTAAGATTTATTTGCTACTTGTTGTAAGTCTGTACCCTTAAACAGCATCTATCCTATCCACTTCCATCCCCCAGTCCCTAATAAATATTATTTTACTTTGTTTTTATGAATTTGGCTTTCTCTGTCTGATTATCTCACTTAGCATAATGTCCTCAAAGTCCATTCATGTTGTCACAAATGGCAAGCAGTCCTTCTTTCTCATGGCTGAATAATATTCTGCTGTATATATATATATATATATATATATACACCACATCTTCTTTATCCATTCATCCATTGACAGGTACTTAGGTTGTTTCCATATCTTGGCTATTGTGAATAATGCTGTAATAAACAAGGGGGTGCATATGTATCTTCACCACCCTGTTTTAATCTCCTTTGGGTATATAGCCAGAAGTGGAGTTGCTGGATCATATGGTAGATCTATTTTAAATTTTTTGAAGAGTCTCCATATTGTTTTCCACAGTGGCTGAACCAGTGTACATTCCCACCAGCAGTGCACAAGGGTTCCCTTTTCTCCACACCCTCGCCAACACTTGTTATCTCTTGTCTCTTGATGATGGCCATTCTAACATGTGTGAGATACTCTCTTACTGTGGTTTTTACTTGCATTTCCCTGATGATTAGTGATGCTGAGCATCTCTTCATGCACTTGTTGGCCATTTGAATGTCTTCTTCAGAAAAATGTCTCTGTAGTTCTTCTGCCCATTTAAAAAATTGGATTGTTTGGAGATTGTTTTGTTATTGAGTTATTATATGAGTTCTTTATATATTTTACCAATAAATAGTTTGCAAAATTTTTCTCCCATTCTGTAGGTTGTCTTTTAATTTTGTTAATTGTTTATTTTGCTTTGGGGAAGATTTTAAATTTGATGTACTCTCATTTGTTGATTTTTGCTTCTGTTTTAATAACAATATTGATGAAATTTTCATATATCTCTTCCAGTATGAAATGATACTACTGTATCCTCCAAACCCAAGGAAGAAAACCTTATTTTTGTCAATTCATCCTTGGAGGGAACAGATTTTCCTGCTCCAAAAAATTCTTAACATGCTGCCTCACTCTCTGTGTTCTAATTTGAGGGTGCAAAAATTGAATTGATGACTTAAAAAAACATTCACAATGATTTCATATGCATTTTCTCACTTAAGATGATTATGCATGATAATCACTAAAATTCTTTTCTCTTTTTCTGTGCCTCCATGTAATGACCATCAGTACAGGTTGGATTGACCATAGCCATTGACCAGTTATAGATTCTAGAAATGAAAGGCTCCTGCTAAAGTGAAATCAGATACTCAGAGTTTCTCCTGCTTAGCTTTTCTGAATCTCTAGAATTTTGGCTCAATTAAGTACAAATACCTAGTTGATATGAATAGCAACATTAAAATTGGTATATACCGTTGGGGGCACCATATTGTCTCAGTGATCTAAGGGATTTAGTGTCTTAAATTCAATGCCCACCTCCTCTCCAACAGTATGAATTTGAGTGTATGGAACACTTGATATTTTGTTTATCTTATGAAGTATTCTAGAATCACATGTGACTTTAATCCCCTCAGCACATTTTTTTGTTGTTGTGAATTAAGTTGTTAAAATGAAGAAGAGTGTAATTCTCAGCAGTAGAGAAGGAATCTCACATGCTTACTTGGATGTGAAGCAACTTATTCTAAAATAATAAATCAAGAGCTAGAAAAAGTTGTCTCATTGGGAGTCAAAAATATAATACTTTGAGAGTTTAATATATTCCAGGCAGCGTACACTATGACACACACCATATTCCATGTGACCTGCATTTCTGCTCTCACTTTATGGAGCTCATAGAAAGTAAGCAACCTACTCAAGGTCACTGAAATCACCCATGGCAGAGCTAGAATTCCAGCTCAGGATCTGTCTTACACCAAATCAGGGGTTCCTAACCTGGGTCTACACTTCCTCAGGGAGTCTGTGGAAGGAACTTAGGGATTCCATGAACTTGGATGGGGAAAATTTTGCATGTTTATCTTTGTTTACCTCTAACTGCAATTGAACATTTTCTTTAATTATGAATGCAGACAATCACAGAAGTATCTGCAGTATATATAGACTTTATCATCTGTAAAAAGCACAGATATTTTTCTATCACAATTCAGTTGTTGTAGATATCTTGAAATAATATTTACTTATTATTATTGATAAATTACTGTACTTTATTTTTAACATATTGATATGTGCATTTTAATATAATTTGTTTCCTTTGTAGTCATATTTTATTTTTTATACTTTATACTTATTTAGTCATATTTATTACACTTCTATTTATATTAAATATTTTACACTTATTTTTTATTTATATATATTTTTTACACAGTTAAAATCATTATTATGAAATTAGTCCATTGGATTGTCAAAAGGATATATGGCCAACAACCTTTAAAACCTGTTTTGAACCTTTATGTCATATCATACAATCATCTTTTTCTTCTTATGCCATACCTGGTTGTAGAGCAGACATCTCATGATTCACACAACTCAGCCATAGTACTATTCAGTTTAATGGCAGAAAAAGAGACAGCAAATGAAACATTTAGAACATTTAACACATTTATTATTTCTAAACACATGGGTATCTGCAGAACATTGAAAGGGATTATGTTTCCTTTCCTTCCAGTCAAAATCTCCAGATACTCATTCATTTTACATAGGCCACTATCAATTGGCTGAAAGTTATTTCTTTCTTTTACCTCTGGCTTCGAGTTGTGCTCAGATTATTAATAATGCTTAGTTTTAGTTGATTCCTGAACATAAACATCCCAGTCAGGCTTCCAGTCCTGCTGACCCTGTACCTCATCTGGGCTTTCTCATCTATGTGGAGTTACCAGGCACAAACCAAATTGCATATCCCAGAAACCTGCCAGACTTTGCCTAAAGTCACATCAGTTTCAGTAAGTTACTGTGTAGATCTATATATTTTTTGTATTTATAGGTTTATGAATGAATGAATAAACATCAATGAATAGTTCATTCAATAAACCTACTAAATGCTAGGAATTCTTTTAGGCACCAGAGATATAAAGATGCCCTAAAGGAGGTTTTGGGGGATTTCTCTTTATTTCAAAGCATGGGCTTATTAATGAATTAATTTATTATTACTAATTTTTTACCCATTGACTGGATTGCCGGATAACCTATAACTGTGCTCAGATTCTGAAATGTTCCCACAGACACCGTGGGACTAAAGGACTTTAGAAGCTTGAATCTTCCTGGACACTTAGCCAGGAAGATGTCAATATTTTAATATTTCATTAAAGTGAAAGTGAGTCCACACCAAGGTTAACAGATTGACATCTAGTTGGCTTCCAGGCAGACTTAGCCCATCTGGCTTAATGGGTCACAGAGTGGTCTTGTCTCTGGGCTTGGAACCATGAAAGGGCCTATATATCATTTGTTTTCTTCTCAGTAGATGGACAGTTGGAGCCAGGTGTGTGCATCTTTAAAGATATCATTACCACAGGGTCAAATGCCAGACGCTTTGAGAAGGGAAGGGCATGAGGATGGCTCAGATGTTTAGTTCCCAATCTGCCTCTAACTACTTCTGTGACCTTGAAAAAGTCAGTTAACATCTCCAGCTCTCAGATTCCTCATTTTTAAAATGATGGGATTGGATTATAAATCTCAACTCTGTCTTCCAGCTCTAAAATATTATTTATGTGATTGAGGCATCACAAATAGAGTAAGGCTTTAGGTTTTACTTTTTATTGATGTTAAGAAGATAAAGCTTCATTTCATAAACATCTGTTCCATGGAGCATCATCTTTGATGTTTACAGCATAATTGAAAGGTGTGATTTACAAATTTCTTGTTAATGTAAAAGTTAATACCAAATAAAAATGCCGTGTACTGTATAACAAATTATAGGTAAATGTTTTAGCCATTGACATTTAGAGACATTTAGTTGACATTTAGAGAATGGTATGAAAAGATATTTACTAAATTTTCTACATTATACTTATATAACATACATATTTCTAAATATACATCTTTTAAAATAATTACTGGGTTAATATTAATAGTAGGATTGAAGGCCTTTGTGTCAATTCTGTAGTTTGACATAATAAGGTGTTTAAATGTGTACAATAGTAAATGTCAGATTTTCTGCATTGCTGCGTAGCAGATTCTTTCCCACAGTTGGTTGTTAGAATACTGTGCTAATATCTACTACTGAGATTAATAAGTGGTATTATGTGAAGCCAAGTAAAAATAGACGGTTTTGATACAAATTAAACACTGAAGTCCCAATCTGTTGACAAGACTGTTTTACCACAGTCTTTTCTGGACTGTCACTGAGAAAGTTGTTGGAAAAGCAGTGTATGAACTTTCTGTCTGCACATTTGCCCAGAGGCCTTGTTGATATGAATCTAAAAAAAAAAATGTGTGTGTGAAATTTGTACTGTCACTCTTGGATAAAGCCTACAAATGGGGTCTGTTGGTAGACAGTAATTCAATATAAGGTGGCATTATCAGCTAAAAATAACTTTGTATAGCACGATGACACATGATTTGAGTTTGTTTTCTAAGCAAATGTCATTTATGTTCGTGATTGACAGGAGTGAGAGATTACATCAAAAGTCTTAAAAACACTTTATTTTTTTTCCCAAGGTAGAATTTGGACGACTGATTCAAGCATGATAATTACACACCATTCTTTCTTGGAAGTCCTATCCATGTTAAAACTTTAATAGATGCATTTTATAAATTTTATTTTTACTTTTCTTTTTCCCCCTTCAGTAGATTTTAAACTGGAGTGAAACCTTGGAATACTACAACACTTGGTCTGGGGAGAAAAGTAAAGGGAAGGGGATAGATTTTTTTCAGCAATTATATTAACTCAGTCTGTAAATGCACTTTGAGAGCCTGCTGGTAGGCGATTTTACAGATACCAACTTCTACATAAACTGGTGGCCATTAAAACTGTAAATGGCTAAGATAAATTCCAAAAATCTAAACTTGATATCGAGTTTTTGGTCTGCATTTTGAAAAGAGAGGACTCTTAAGGAGACGTCAACTTGCCCAAGTTTCTGCTATGAGGTCAAGACCAGTGTGTTTAGAGAAACCTTTGGTTTAAGAACATTAATACTTGTATCAGAGGTCCAAGACACAAAATCAACCTCACTGAAGTTATTGTCCATGCATTTTCCTGTAGAAAGGCGGAATCTGCTTGAATCTTTTCCGGACTTTTCTTTAACACCAGCATTTGCTTTACAGTTTGCTGTAATAAGGACAAACAGTCCAGGTTTAGCTGCCATTCCCTCATTTTCCTACAAGAACTGGTTGCAGTTCCCGTCTCTGTGATGATCAAGGGTCCCAAGCGGGGATTTCCACTTTGGAATTCCTTTTCCAACTGTCAGCTGTTTGTGGATTTAATGACAGTGTTCTTTCATTGCAGTAAATATATAGCGTGTCTGCCAAATCAGAAGAGACATAAACCTACTCTAACAATGTTTTTGAAAATCACTGTGGAATGTGCAGTAGTGGCCAGGGGCAAAGACAGACAAGGCAGAGGGGAGTGGGGCTGGCGGTCTGAACGCTGAGGCTGCCAGTTGAGTTGTAAGCCTGCTTTCATGGTAACTCGTTTGCTTATTTATTCAGTAAGTACTTCCACCCTGGCACCATAGGGGCCCCCTTTCCATGCCCTGGAAGCTGGCAGTCTGAGTGCCTACATATCAGTAGCCCAATACTCAGCAGTCAGATGTCTGGATGGAGGACAGGACCAGGCCTGAGCAAAGAGGAAAGGACAAGGAGGAATCTATCTTCCTAACAAAGGACTATTTGCAACAGACCACCACCCAAGAAGAAAAAAAAATCAGCTTGATTGATTGTTGCCGGATCAAAGAAATCACCCTTGTTATTTTTTATGACCTTTGTACCGATTTTTGTGTCTCTGAAAAGACATAGCACAGCATAACACTGTTAAGCCTACCAGATAATTTTAAAAGACGAGAGCACAGAGCAATGAGAGTCAGAATTTAGGTTAGAAATGAGTTCTACACATTCAGCGTTTCAAGGAAAAATGTATGTCTCGGATGAAAACACGTGAAGTTCTAACCCTGCACATTTCCTTCATTGAACACTGAGACACAGGGATTGATCTGTAAGTACTAAATTCCATGTCTGATGCTCTTGATCTACTAAACCTCTGCTCCTATTCTTTAAAAAATTGTTTTATTCTTGGGATTACGTCTTAAAATGTAGAAATACTCGATACCTCATTTTGAACCGATTCTTTCAATAATAGTTTATTAGAAAGATGATGTATTCAATGGGCTTTCCTGTGTCCTGTATGTAATCATTGGTTCCACACTTTTTTTTTTTTTTTTGTGGCACGCGGGCCTCTCACTGTTGTGGCCTCTCCCGCTGTGGAACATAGGCTCCGGATGCGCAGGCTCAGCGGCCATGGCTCACGGGCCCAGCCGCTCTGCAGCATGTGGGATCCTCCCAGACCGGGGCACGAACCCGCGTCCCCTGCATCGGCAGGCAGACTCCCAACCACTGCACCACCAGGGAAGCCCAGGTTCCACACTTCTGAAAAGGGTTACTTGCACGTGAAACCATCAAAGACTAAAGTATTTCAATATTGACCATTTTTATTAGCTAACAAGGTCAATCACAATGTGATGTTTTCCACTGTTCAGTCCGCAGTACAACAGCTTCAAATGGCAATTTTACATGCTGTGAGCCTTTTAAATGATATTATGGGTAAGCCATTTACATTTAACTGGTTAGTCCACAAATACAAACTGTGTCCTATTTGTATTCAATGGCAGCCTTTGCTTTTCACCACAAAACACCACCAGGTGTGATCCACCTTGTGAAGCAGGTAGCTGGCACGTCAAGGAATGACTGCTGAGGACAGGTGATGCCACGGATGTGACCTGGACAAGCCACACTGCTGGTCATTTTCTGGGTCTCTATTAGGGCAGCACTTCTCAAACTTTCATCCACATCAGAGTCACCTGGGCAGGTTGTCAAGAGGCAGATTTTGAATCAGTGTATCTGGGAGGAGCCTGCGGACCTGCATTTCTAATACTTTCTCAAGTGACCTTGACACTTGGTTCATGGGTCACACTTGGAGAAGCAAGTTATGAGAGTGCTATTGAAGAACTTGGGGTGAGGGAGACCCTGTGGTAGGGTGACTGTGATCATGAACCATTTCATTATCAAGAAGGGAAGAAATGGAGGTGACATACAAGGTATGCTGTGTGGAATTTCTCTCACTTCTTTCTAATCCCACTTTCCAGTCTGGGCTATTTCCATGAAGATGAGAAAAACAGGTGAGAAGTTAAAAAATTCATTCAAAAATTGCTCACCGGGCTTCCCTGGTGGCGCAGTGGTTGAGAGTCCGCCTGCCGATGCAGGGGACACGGGCTCGTGCCTCGGTCCGGGAGGATCCCACATGCCACGGAGTGGCTGGGCCTGTGAGCCATGGCCGCTGAGCCTGCACGTCCATAGCCTGTGCTCCGCAATGGGAGAGGCCACAGCAGTGAGAGGTCCACGTACCGCGAAAATAATAATAATAATAATAAAAAGCTCACCTTTGCGGTAGTACATAAATTGGACATTTCATTTTTATTCAATTGTTTTCACAGAAGTATCTTTTTTTTTAACAAAATGATTTCCATTTGAATGCAGATTTGTAGGAAAAATTCAGAAAATTCTATGTAGAAAAGAATTAGTTAATGGAGTTCTGTGCATACACCATTCCTAATCCATCCTAAGGGATTGTAATCTTCCTTGTCCTATTTATGTTTTGTTTCATCTGTAATTTTCCATTGGGTCCCCTTGAGTCCAAGGAGTTTTACTGATGTCGGTACTGTGGCCATGTAACAGAAGAGAATCAGGAATCAGATCAGAGACCTTGGTCTCTTTAACACGACACTCTCCTCAGCTGAGCTAACAACTCATGCGTTTGTAGCTGCCTAGGCTAAGGGAGATGGATGTCTCTTTTTTCTTTCTCCAGTTGCTGAAGATGTTTCAAAGGGTCCCACTGGACTACTGAGATGCATTTTCTTAGAGTATCTGCCAGGTTAGCCCAGACTTCCCAATTTATTGGTACATTCTGTCAAACCACAGGCTTACCCTGGTAAATCAAAGAGGGTTTTTGGACAGTATCCTTAGCAAGCTAGGTAATTGGGGATTGAAATCTTGGGAGAGTCATAACACAGCCCAGAAATATCCTTGTGAAATGTAAACAGTTGTGTCTCATCCTCTGTATTCTGACAAACCTGGTTAAATCATTTAAAAAAGTGTATCGCCAAAGCATACCTTTCTCGCTACCAAATCATCCACATGCGGCAGGACCTGAAAAGATGTTTGACAAAGGAAGTCACATCCATTTGCTTTTCCCAGTTTACCTAGTGGAGCTGCCTGGAGAATTTGGACTGAAATCTTACTCTGCGGGGTTGTTGCAATGGCAGAAATATCTATTTGAATTCAAATAATTATCTTCTTGATCAATGCTTTTGGATCCGGTGAGTCCCAGGTTCACCAACTGTATGGAAATCACTTGCCAGAGTATATTTTGACACTCTGTCACAGGAATTTCACTAAAAATTAGTGTTTTATTCTCTTAGTCAATTTTTCCTCATGCCAGGCCTCACTAATCCAACGTTTCTGATAGAACTGAGTATTTACTAATCATTTTTTGTGGAACCCAGTTTTTAAAAAAGCATCAAATTGAACATTCAAAGTGTTATGATATACATGTGGTATTATTTTATGCAGAACAGACGTCTAAAATGCAGGCAGTAGTCTTGATTAAAATGGAAACCGTTTATGCTTTGTGACCACCTAGAGGGGTGGGATAAGGAGGGTGGGATGGAGGGAGACCCAAGAGGGAAGAGATATGGGGATATATGTATATGTATAGCTGATTCACTTTGTTATAAAGCAGAAACTAACACACCATTGTAAAGCAATTATACTCCAATAAAGATGTTAAAAAAAAGGAAACCTTTTAAATAATCATAGGGTATAAAATCAAATGCAAGAAGTCTGAAGTAATGCAAGTCAACCAAAACAGCTTTAATGCTGTTTTTCTCATTTCCCTCTGCTTCATCCCCTGAAAGCATAGCATTCTTGGGAGTGCATGAGTGCTGTGCTGAGCAGCCCCCTGAGAATACCTGAGTGATCCGCTCCAGCATAGCTGGTGTAGATGGGGTCAACTGTTCACACCCTGGACATCCTCTCCTCCGTGGGTTTCCTCAGGCCATTCTCCTTTGGAAACATGCAGTATCCCTTTCTCTAAGTTGGGGTTTCTCAACCACGGTACTCTTGATAGTTTGGACTGGGCAGTTCTCTGGTGTGGGTGGCTGTCCTGTGTACTGTCATATGTTTAGCAGCATCCCTGGCCTCTCAAGTCACTAGATGCCTGTTCAACCCTCCCATTGTAATAGCCGCAAATGTGGATCACCAAACATCCCCTAGTGGGCGGCGTTGCCCCCAGGGGAGAACCAATGCCCTAAGTTCTTTTCCCCTCAAGCCCACATATCTCCTGCGAAGCCTCTTTTGGTCATATATATTAGCCTATAATGACTTTTCCATTACATTTATATAAAAAATCCTATTGCCTAAACAATGCATACTTATGGTGAACCATGAAGCACTAAGAGAATAAGGGAATTATGGACCATGTTTGTCTCTTTCCTGACTCTTCTCTCCTCTTGAGGCATAATCACTATTCAAGTGGGTGCATTTCCAGACTGCTTTAAGCCATCTGAAAGCTGAAGAATGCTATCTCATTGTTTTAATTTTCATGTCTTTGATTGCTAATTAGTTTGAGCATGTTTTCATATGTTCTATGGCCACTTTTTTTTCTTTTTGTGTTGCTTGTTAGTTTCTTTAGCCTACTGTCCAATGTATTATTTCTTCCATATTGACTCGCATTAAAATCCATTTTTACATTATAAATTATAGGTATTGCAAAAATTTCTCCCAGGCTGTATAATTATATGCAGCTGTATATTACATTTTAACATAGCCAGAAATGTCAAGCTTTTCCTTTATGGCTACTGGATTTCTACAGTTCCGTACACTTTCCTGCATCATAGTTATGACATATCATAGTGATGCACTATCACTAAAATATAGTAAAAATACGGAAAAGAACAATAATTATTCTAATAGGTGCATTAACAGTTAAAAAGAAAGATCAAATTCCTAATACATAAAAATAATTAAATTCCATATAGGGTTTCATCATAACAATTTGAATATAGGACGATGGATGGGAATATAAGGACGTGCTTAGCCTGCTGAATTTGGAGAAAAGAGCAAAAGGTGCAAAGATTGAAGAGAAGCACATGCAAAGGCTCCCAAGTTGGTAGGTGGTCAAGCCAAGACCAGAGGAAGTGGGCAGATGGGCGCCATGAACACTGTGTAATCCTCTGTGCTGGCTTCCTTCAGCTGGATTTGTGTACTGGATTGGTGATCAGTGGCTCTTATCTGGTGGTTGTAAATGTTAGGAAGCTGGGAGAATAGCTTATGAAGCCCTGCAACTTCTTTGCTATCCTGACGTTATTCCCCTCTTTACTGTTTGTAGACGAGCTCATTGGCATTATAGTGACAGACCGTGCATTCAGCAACATGGATGGATTTTAAAAACATAGTGCTGAGATGAAAAGGTAGGAAAGAGCAGGGAATTTATTGCACAAGACTCCATATGTAAATCAGCCATACAACCAGAGCACTATGGATTTTACAAGGACCCACGCGTATTTAAGGATCTATCACAAACATGTTAGAGAAGATAGGTGTCTATTGGGAGGGAGTGGAGTTGAAGTAAGGACACAGATAAGAGAGTAAAACCAAAGTGAAACAGGAGGGGAATCTTGCAACCACTGAGGCATACAATGCATTGTGTACTAAGGAGTATATGTACTCCACTGCTCTGCCTGAGAACAGCACCCTGATGCGTCTGTTGTTAATGTCTGTTATTAAAGTGCTGAGGAAGGCCTGGCTAAAGCACACATCTCCTGCTTGGGCAGTGGTGATCACTATTAGCAGATTTCTAGTCCATTCAAATCAGTTCAAGTGGTCATTGCCTCCTGTGTGCTAAACTCTGTGCTAGGAATTCCACTCAGAGACTTTAAAGTGTAGATGCTTGTGGGATGCAGTTTCCTTCCATGAGATATGCTGGGCCCAGAGTTGGGGTGTGGTCTTGCAGACCTAGGTCAACAGGAGTGGAACTATGGGAGTTCTCCTTGGATGCAAGGTCCTCTATCTTCCAAGGCTTTTGTGTGGCAGCCAATCACACAGATTATAGTATCCTCTTACCAGCCTGGTCCCACACTTGGTGACGTCAGGATCATCAGACAGCTATAACCCCCAACCCCCTCGGATATTTGACTTTGGGAATTTATGGTGATCACAGATGGAAGATTATCAAGGGCCATGTGAACCTTTACTGTGGGCTGGGAGGATTCCCACTGCTCCCCCCAGCTCTTTGGTTCCTGTTTATTCTTTGATCCTTATGCATCTCCTCTCCTCTACCTTCCTTTGGCCTCAGATGGGCTCAAGTTTCCCTCATCTTTAAAATCTTCCCCTTCACTCTGTCTCCCTATTCGAGCAAGAGCTCATTTTTATTCCTGTTCTCATGATGAATCTTCTGGAAGGATCTTCACCTCACCAGAATGTAAAGAAAAGGGGGCTTACTTTGTCTGCTGCAGTATCCCCAGCATCTTGAACAGTGCTTGGCATGTAGTAGGTGATCAATTAATATCTGGAATGACTGAATGAAGAAATGAATCAGCAGAAGTCATTCCCTTCACTTCCACTTTCATTCACTGTGGAGCACGTTACAGTCAAACTTTCCCCAAACATACTGAACAACATTAACTTTCTATCTGTGTGGTACTTTCAGACTAGAGTATTCTTATTTTTTTCCACACCATGTCACCCAATTTACCTCCTATTTCTTAAAAACCCACTTTTCCTTTGTCTTCTAGAACACCAGCCTATCTTGATTCTTCTAACAGGATTTTGACAGTTTTTTTGGTCCCACTTTTCTAGATCTTCTTCCTTCACCAGTACTTTAATATGAGTGATGCCCTTCTGTCTTCACCTGTTCTTCAGGCTGTTGACTTTGTTGGTGCCTCATAAGTACACAGCAGCAGCCTCAGGAATGACAGATGTGTGCTTCTGGAAACGGCAAGACATTTCTTGTCATGAATGTTTCACAGTTACTTCAATATGAGCATTTAAAAAATTAAAGTCCTACTCCAACTACATTACTTCCTTTCTCCTGAATTCTCTATGATCTCACCATACATCCAGTCCCAAAGACTGGAAACACTGGGTTTTTGAGGACTCCTTTCCCTCCTCCATCCCTTTCCTTTAGTTGGTCTTCACAACCTATCCATTGGACTTAAGGAATGTCCCTTAGGTCTGGCCTCTTCTCTCCATTCTCCCTGCATCATCTTTGCATAATGTTTCAGCATTTCCTATCTGAATTAGTTCTTCTCTGTACTACTGCTAAAATTAACTCTCTAAAACACAAATAAAATCTTCCATCACAAACCCCTACTTATTCTGGATTGCCTATATTATAAAGTTTAACCTAGCTATACAAAGGACTTAACAATTCCACATATCCTCATTCTCCAAACTAATTTCCTGTCTTTCCTCAGTTCATTTTTATTTTTATCACCATCCCTCACTACCCTCCTTTTGAATATAACTCTTCATTGGAAAAAGTCCTTCATCAACAAGTGTCTCTTCTACCAAGACCAAAACGTGTAAGGTTATTCCTCAAGTGAAAGGGTTTCTACCTTCACCTTTTTTTTATTATTTCCATGCTCACCTCTGGGAAGAAGGGCATGGTATTTTTTACTTAATACAGTTCTTATAGCCTGTCTTGCACATATGGTGTATCCACCCATCCATCCATCCATCCATCATCCATCATCCTCTACCCAACCATCCATTCATCCATCCATCCATCCATCCATCCATCCATCCATCCATCCATCCAATATTTATCATAAATTCTATATAGTTTAATGCCTAGTGTGGAAATTTAACTGCACAATGTATGAAATTTTATGAAACATCAAAAGCTACAAAATTTATATCCAGAAGATTTTAAATATAATGTTTACTAAAATGTCACTTTTTGAAAACATTGTTTCAACCCAACTCAAATTTCTTTAGTGCCTGGGGCCTGTGTACCTATAATAATTTTCATAGTTGGTGGACACAGTCCTTGTACATTTAGAATTTAACAATTTGGAGCTGGAGAGTTTATGAGCTCTGGTGATGCTGTGGACACGGGGAGTCTCATGGAGTCCTAAATGCACAATGGGCATTTCAGAAGTAAACATATGTGTGCCAAGTGATATGTCACAGGGAGTCTTGCTGACAGTGTTTAATGCATTTAAAAACATGCTCTGTGCTTTTTAGAAAAACCCATAAAATCAGAAGCTTACTCACACTGTAACTTTATATGTTGAAACATATCAAACATCCTATCCTGATTGTTTTACTCCTTGTGTTTGAAAGTTCTGCATTCATGCATCTAAAGTATGAGAAAGGAAACTGGCTTACAAACCTCTAGTGAGGGCTTTCTATCTTTGCAATTTTCTTTTAGGCAGCATTTTCTAGTAGCTAAAGCTGGAACACTGATTTAAAAAATGGGTTTTAAAAATGATTTTAAAAATCATATATTTCACGACCAATTTTCCTGAGGTAGACTTAAGCGTAGAGTCCTCATAGAGGCCAATAGTAAGTGGATTTGTTAGAAAAAATAATGGATACTACTATTTACATAGGTAGCTTAAACAAAAGCCTATGATAGGGATTTTTTTTTTGAGTGATGGACATTTTTTCTAACTTTTTACACTAGTTTAATGGGCTTGAAGAAATATTCTCCTTTTTGTGAAGTAACAGATAAAACACACCTAATATTTTACAAAAAAGAAATGATTGAAATAGAGTGGTTTGCTTTTTTGAGTAAAAATATTGAAAAAAATTAAATGAGGGGCTTCCCTGGTGGTGCAGTGGTTGAGAATCTGCCTACCAATGCAGGGGACAGGGGTTCGAGCCCTGGTCTGGGAAGATCCCACATGCCGCAGAGCAGCTGGGCCCGTGCGCCACAACTACTGAGCCTGCGCATCTGGAGCCTGTGCTCCGCAACAGGAGAGGCCGCAACAGTGAGAGGCCCGCGCACCGCGATGAAGAGTGGCCCCTGCTCGCCGCAACCAGAGAAAGCCCTCGCACAGAAACGAAGACCCAATGCAGCCAAATAAATAAATAAAATGAATTTATTTAAAAAAAAAAATTAAATGACTTTTTGACAAAAGCTTTACCTTGATCTCAGAGAAGGATGGTGTTTTCAGTAGCTCTTCCTTTACAGTCTGGGTTTACATCTCTCTCTTAGCATCTCTACAGGGCCATAACCTCAGTTTCTAATTCTACTCTGAAGGAGTGGGAGAAATCTTCCCAGTGTACGTCTTCCTCAGAGCTATCTCCTGGGGTTGTCTGTGTCCATAGCTGCCAAGTGGTGAGGGAAGAGGGATTCATAGAGAAGGCTTTGATCAGGGCCACATATTCACCCAAACCCAGAAACACACAGTCCCAGCCATGTGTAGCCAGCATGGCACTGCTGCTAATTCCTCTTATTACCTTAATAACTGGAGAACCCTGGAATAAAACATTTTTAGTTGTGAATTTAAAATGGCAATATCTTGGCTTTGATGCTGTCAAAATGAAGTCTGCATTACCAAAACCCCGTGAACAAGAAAATTAATTATATTTGTACAACTTTTTTTCTTAACCAATCACTAACAAATTATGAAAGTACATGGAGTCTTATTTGGGAAATAATTTTTGGCTATTATCTCAAATGGAGTGCTGCTAATTTTGCTGGTCCAGTCAATGTGCTGATTGCTATACTTCTTAATTCTACTTTATCTCTCAGAGATGGAATCGTATTAAAATCTTTTGAAAATAAAACCAAACATTGTTTAACTGTTAGATTAACCTTCACTGAGTCAATGAGATTCCTAATGAATAAATCCATTGTATTATATTTGATTTGACTTTATAAAAACAATATCAGAGCTAATTGACAATTTAATGGAGGCTTTGCAAGAACTACCTTAGTGCTTTTCCCTCTTCTTCTTGTTTCAAAATTAGACTGTGGCTCAGTTTCTGCATAATCTTTAGTTTAAGCCCCCTTTCAAAGTGCTGGGCCAGCACTGGACAGCCCCTGGCTATTAAGGAGAAAGTTCTTATTTGGGCAATTGGCCAAACTTGACTGCAGTGGTATCAGTTGTAGGTATATTATTGTATTCATTTTACTAAATGGCACGTCACTTTTTTTCCTCCAGGAATTTTTAGCAAGTGGTTAAAAATAACCTTTAAGAAAGGTTATATTACTTCTGAGGCCTAGCCAAACCTTTTGGATAGAAATCTGCATCCATCATACCCAGATCTGTCAAAGTAAGTCTAGTGAGTAGCTCAGTAGACATAAGGTTAGATTCAAATGTCACTGCGCCATGTTTTGTGAAAAAGTGGCTGGATGAGATGACCTTTGCGTGCCAATGTTCCATTTTGTAGTTTGAAAGGTAGGGAAAAGCTAGTCCATGAAATTATAGAGTATTAGGGCCCAACTTGAGAACAAAGACAGATTCAAATTTTTATTCTGAAATTGTCAGCTATGGTTGAGAATGAATATAAATCTAATCACCTCTTATACTTTCATTCAATCTTCACCTTAAACTTACTTTTAAGAATGAATAATGTTCACTATTGGTCAAGAAGGTGTGAGTTTAGTGATTATAAAAAAAAGCTATTTAAAAAATTCTCCATTAGACACTTGTTTCTTTAAAATATACTGCACATTCTATAATTTTGTTTTGTTGTGTTTTTTTCTTCCTGCTTTATTGAGATGTAATTAACATACAGCACTGGATAAGTTTAAGGTGTACAGCATAATGATTTCTATTCATTCTATAACTTTGAACTGTGGCTATTAACTTCCCCAAGGAAGCTCTCTAATTCTAGAGAACAACACGAGACCAAGTTAACAATTAGTCATTAACAATACGTGATAATAAAGCACATGCACTATAAAGAATCTCAATAGAAATTACTTGAAGATGACCTATTACATTTTTATATACTTGCAAACAATGCAAGAAAGAGCTGAATCAGTTTCCATAGGATCTGTGGAAGAAATGGTAGTATTCTCATTCAATGAGCACTTTTTATACATCTTGTGTACATAACTATTTATAGATAGATTCTAAATGTGCAAACCTCAAAACTAAATAATTCCTTTAACCAGTGACATTCTATCTAAATAAGCCAAAACTCTTTTGAAAGAGGTGCCCATGGAGAACAATAGTTGTCATGTCTTTCAGCTTTCTTCAACACCAAGGGGATTTAGATAAACGAATTTGATTGTTTTGCTCCTACCTTTAGCTTTCTCTTCCCCACCACCTCTTTCAGAACATATTCTAGGGACACATGAACCAGCTGAGCATTTCTTAACTTTAGAGATGAAGCCATTGCTCCCGTGGTTAGTGGTTATCTTATTGTGTTCTGGATGATTCCTTGCACCATGTGGGTGGAGGATAGAGCCCTCGCAGGCTCTGGCAAGATTGTCCTTATATCTATGGATTCTTTTCCTCTTACACCCTCCTTCTGGGTACTTGTATCCACACTCTTGGTTTAAAATACCGCCTATATGCTTATGATTTGCAAGATTCTACCTCCTGCTATGCCTCTCTTCTGTCTAAAGACTGAAATATGCATCAATCTACTATCGCCACCACAATGTGTCACAGTGGCCTCTTGCCTCCCCAAAACTTGATCTTCCCATATTTCCAAATTCAGCACAATTTAAGTTCCCAAGCAACATCTGGGAAGATACAGATGTCATATTAAGTTAAAAATCTGTGTCTACCACTTCAGATACATTCCTCATCTTTTCCACCAAATCCATTATGTTTAAAACCTAGGGTGATTTGAGATGATGTGTTCTCCCTCATATCATGATAGCTGGCCAATAAGTCTTGTTGATTTTACCTTTGAAAGATTTAAAAAGTAGAATAAATATGCGCTATTTGTTTATTTAAGACTCACCAAATAATTAACTTGATAAAAACAGGATATAACAACATAATTAGTTACAACAAACAACTGTTGTAGAACAAGGATTGGCAAACCACGTCTTGTGAGAAAACTCCTGTCTGGTCATTAGAGATCTTTTAAAAAATTTGTTTTAAAAAAATTTATAGCATTCAGGCTAAGAGTGGTTTTTACATTTTTAAAGGGTTGTCAAGTGTGTGCGTGTGCTTGCGCATGCACACACAAGGAAGAATATGCAACAGGGACAATATGCTCTGAAAAGCCTAAAATATTTACTATCTGGCCTTTTACAGAAAAGTTTACCAACCTCCACTGTTGTGGAGTAAGCAGCTAAGCTTCACATCCCAGGTTGCTAGTTGTTACATTATTACCAAACCTTATAATAAACAATTTAGAAATCTGAATTCAAACTTCCTCATGCAGATGGGATATAGTATACATAAGATTACATTTCTTCAAATATTTTGCAGTTTATTTCCAAATACTGATTATAGTAATAATATTTTCATCCAATCTTCTAATATTGTGGGATGAATTAAATTTGCTGTGAATATACAAATCATATTGAGACTGTATTCCAGATGCAGCTGTAAAAACTTGAAAGAGAAGATGAGGACAAAAATATTCAAGGTAACTTAGTAATTTCAAAATGAATTAAACACTACAGTTATCAATTTCAAAGTGGACAAAATTCCACCAGGTGTCAACGTAAAGTCATCGTGGAATATGCTTTAGAATAAGACCGCTAATTAGTCGTTATTCCTTTATCAGCAAATCAGTTAAAGAGCATGCGCTTTGTGCCAGGGATCATATTAAGTGCTTTCTGTTAAGGATGGAAGATGCATATAAAAATATTTGTCACACAATGAGGTACATGCTCTATGAGAGACATGAATTAGGTACAGCAGTAGGAAAAATAGGAAAGATCACCTTTGCTGGGTGATGGCCCAAGAAGAGTGTCCATGTAGGACGATGCTTGAGCTGAGTCTTAAAGAATGAGTTGAAATTAACCAGCTGGACCAGTATGGGGAATGTGGAATCACACTGGTAGAGGGAATGGCGTGAATAGTCCCAGGCAAGAGACAGGCATATGAATCAGCAGGGCAGGTTAAAAGCCTTAGTACATCAGGGATAAATATAATGTGTATGTGCAGATAGGAGAATATCAAGGTATGAAGCTAAGGATTCTGATCACACAAGGGTCATTACACCATGTAAAGGGTTTGGAGTTTCTCCTGCAGGCTACGGAATAATTGTTGGTTAATATGAATTGAGACAGTAATATGAAAATTATATGCAACATATTTGGTGCAGAGTGGGGAAAGATGGACTGCAAGGGAGAGGTGTGAAGTAGGTCAGGAGGCTATTAGAGCAGTTGAGGCAAGAAATAAGGAACCAAACTCATCTACTTATCAAGAACTTTGAGGAGAGTGGTAGGATTGGAAATATGTGGAGGATAAAATTAATAGGATTTAGGAATCCATTTGGTTTGGGGAGTGAGAAGAGGGAGGCACCAAGGATGACCCTCAGGCATGGAACTTACACACGAGGTGAGTGGTTAAGGCAAAGGTCAGCAAATGGCAGCCCCTGGGACAAATCCAAACTGCGGCCATTGTTGAAAATGAGGTTGTATTGGAACGCAGCCATGCCCATTCATTTATGTATTATCTGTGGCTGCTTCTGGACTGCAATGGCTGAAATGACTCCTTTCATTGAGACTTTTGGCTCACAAAGCTTAAGACATTTACTAGTTGGCCCTTTACAGAAAAAGCTTGCTGATCCCTGGGTTAAGGCATTAGCTGAGGCAAGGAATTTTGAAATAAAAACAGGTTGGGATAATAAGACCAATGTTAGATGTGCTAGGTTGTTCTGCAGGTGGCACCTCTGGGTATATGAGGCTGCAGGTTAAAATATGAGTGGATTAAATTGCAAAGAATGGATCCCAGGATGAGAAGGGAACAGATAGGCATTGGGATAAAATCTTGGGCACATATGGGCTATGTCTCTCAGACCTCTGAATGGTTCTAGTCCACCCGACATAGAAAGCCTAGAATAGGTAACGTGTATTGGGGACAACACCTATGACCTCCAGGGTATAGATTGATTGTACCATGCTCAGCTATTTACACAGGTTCCCATGGTTCCTCCTCTTCTCTCTGGGCTCCCATTTTGCTGGATCTCCTTCCGTGGCCTCCTAGCCAGACCCTGGGTCCTCAGTTGGGCTCTGCCTTAGGTCTTGGTATTTTCCCTCTAGCCATGTAGCTTTTCCTCTGGCCACAGTCATTTGTAGCTGCAGGTAAAAAAGAGTTCCTGCCTCTAACTAGACCCTGACCATCCTTGTAACCTGGCTACCAACCTTGTAGAAGCAGTCAGGGAAGAGGATCAATAAAGGAGCCTAGAAAGATGTAGAGGGACAGGAAGGGTAAGAAACAGAAGAGGGCACTATCAGAGACCCCAGGACGGAGTGGTCCCCTATGCCCTGGTCATCAACTGGGATAAGGAATGAGGAGGGGAAGTGTAGCCTTGGCAGGTCCCTGCTTGCAGTGAAGCACTGACCTAACTAACATGCTTGGAAATGACTACACAGCTCATTGAGTCCTTTTAGTTTACTAACCTGGTAGCCAACTTGCAGAGAGGTAACATGCCCTCAACCCAGATAACATTTATCCTTCTCTACAAAGTTGATGTCTAAGATGACCTAGTTTGTTCCAAGAATTCTGGTTGTTTTTCTTCAATTCTAACTACTTAGGACAAAAATCAAATATAGCATATTATGTAATAAAAATAGCATAAATATTTCCAGTTGTGCATTTTTATATTTATTTTATTGAAGTGCAGTTGATTTCTGTGATACAACAAAGTGATTCAATTATATATATATATATATATATATATATTCTTTTTCATATTCTTTTCCATTATGGTTTATTACAGGATATTGAATATAGTTCCCTGTGCTCTACAGTAGGTGCTTGTTGTTTATTCATTCAGTAGTGTTTTTCTGCTTAAGGTCTCACTATTGTCTAAAAATCTAAATATATTCATCTCTATAGAGCAACCTGAGGTAAGGAAGGTACCATGTGTGTCTAACGGAAGCCACCTCCATCAGGAAGAGGTAGAATGCTAAGATTTTGCTCTTTCCTCGACAAATCACTAGATAATGATTTTCACATTAAAAAAATTGTACTCAAAAGTCCCAATACTTAAACCAGGTAAAAGAGGCTGTCCAGAGAAAGGGGGTGTAGGAGGCAGGAGGGAGCCTTGGAGCCCTGTCTCTGCTGTCCCAAGGCAGCTTAGGAGGAAGCCCCCTGGACCCTTGATCTCTGGGGAACATAATTTGAAAATTGCTGCACTGGACCCTGAAGATATGTATTTTAAGTACTGTAAACTTCAAAAAGCTGGAATAGCCAGTCATGTAACTGCCTGAAAAAGAGTGAGCTTGTTTCTTCCTCTTCCAGAACTGTTGTCGTGTGCATTGATACATGGTCTGTATTAGAGAGAGACCGTTCTGTAAACTGATTCCCACTTTCAGTCGTGTGGACACTTCTGGGTTGAGGAGAGCCAGTTCAGCACTGTGGGCAGCCCGAGTCCATCTTCAGGGATTCAGTAGCCCTTAAAGCAGTGACAAATGAGCATCCCTGGTGGCTTCCCACGATTCTTTCCACATCACACGTTGAATGAGGATGCAGTCTTCTCCCAGGTGGCACTGTGCGTGGGCACCCTGACACTCAGTCAGGATGTCTCGTCACTGGCTCTTCAGAGAGAGAAGCTTGGTTTAGAAACAATGTTTTCTACTCAAGTAGAAACTCAAGTTTATCTATCTATCTATCTATCAAATTCCTTTGTGTCCCTTTGTGTGTACGTGTTTAGAAAACTTAACATGAGAGCTACCCTCTTAACAAATTTGTAAGTGCACAGTATTGTCAATTATAGGCACTACTGGATATGGATATGGCACAGGTCTCCAGAATTTATTCATCTTCTGCCTAACACACAAGGCACTGCTCTCCTGATACTCTCCCAACCCCTCTTGAACAGATCCTAGGTAACAAACAGGCACACCTTTCTGCAGAAGGCTCTGTAGATCCAGGACTGTCTCTCCGCTCTCTGGACAGCACTCTATGAGGGTTCACAGGGTACAACATTTTGGGCAAGCAGGTTTTGTCAGCTGTGACTTTGCAGATCGGCAGAGCAGGTGATTATTATTGGAAGGCGATAAACTCCAAACACTGTCAGAAGCTTTCTCCTGGTCTCTTTCTGGGTTTCCCTTATTGCTGCACAGCAGCCTCAGTGGCTGTATTTGTCAGCACTGTTAGGGAACACCATGCAGCCTGCTGGCTGCTGCAAACTGAGGTTTGTCCTGTAAACACTGATGTTTTCCTAAGCTTTGTCCTGTCATTCAGAATGACGTTTTATTCCGCTTATTGTGATTAGTTTTTTGTAGGAGAGTTTTAAAAGTGTAACTGCTTTTGTAGTCTGAGGAAGAAAAGGGCACTAAGCCACACTGAGAGATGTAGATAATTGTTAAGCAGATTTGGGAGGTTGAGAATAGTGAAATTTTGAATCGAGATAGTGCATACATTTAAATGTATAAATTTGTTTCTTTCAACCCTTTACCAAAAAGGGTTTGCAACAATGTAGATAATGAAACTTGAAATTAAATCGATTTCCAAAGATAACGGAGAGAGTTCAAAGAAACCAGGATGATGATCATTGATTGCAGGGGAAATTGGAGACAGTAGATTCAACTATTTGGACCTAAAATGAATCATTCATGGGAATAAGTAGAGTAATACAATTCAGGGTTGATGGTACTTTTATATTAAATAGTAGTAGGGACATATAGCTGCTATTATGATGTCTAATAAACCTAGAATATACATTAAAATAAGACTATTATATACCATGTCCAAAAAGTGTATTTGATATCGGTCAGCCCCTTATCCCAGATAATTAGTTTTCTTTATAGCAAAGAAAGGATATGAATAGAGTAGCAGGACCTATCCGTTTCCTCTCTCATTCATCGATTCATTCCAAGATGTTTATTCTGTGCCTGTAGTGTACCAGGCACTGTTCTAGATTTGCAGGGAATAGCTGTGGACACGAGAGTTCTGGTTTCATGATGTGTATTATCTAGAGAAGGAGACAAACCACAAGCAAGCTGATGAATAGTGTTTATATCATTAAATTTCATGTAGTGACAAGTTCCACGAAAATAAGAGTCAAAAGTTAAAGGGTGACTGGGGCCAGTACTTAATATAATGAATCGGCACCACATTTTAAAGGGATATTGGACACAAGAAGAAGGGTGGAAGCTAAGGGTCTACTTGGAGCAACCTCTATTCATGCTAATGAGGAAGATGCAGGAGAGGACAAGCTGATCATCTACAAGAGGGGGTGACTACAGGAGCAAGGTTCCTGAGCCAGTGAGGGTGAAGGGAGCTAGGGAACACATGGGGTCTTGGCTCTCAACTGGGGCACAGATTGGTCATCCATTACAATAGGAAGGGAACCCTTGGTGGCTTTGAGCTGAGGTTGGCCACAATCTTGTTTTTGTTTCAAAGAGCTCTGTCTTGCTGCAATGTTTACACTAGAGTATGTGTGCTTGTATATATGGTGGGGGCAAGGATATGAAACAGGAAGACCTTTGAAGAGGTCACTGCAATGGTCCAGATGAAAGATGATAGAGACTGGAATGAGAGTGGTATGGTGGAAATGGGGAGAAGTGATTAGATTCTAAAAATATCTAGAAGGGATTGCTGACCAGATATGTTGATAGATTGGAAGTTGAGTGTGAGGGAAAGAGGATTCCAAGGCTCAATCTCAAGTTTGTAGCCTGTGCAACTGAAAAAAATTAATATACCACCTACAGAGGTGAAAAGCATTATAGGAGAAGTAGATGGTAACAGGAAAAACATTTTTGTTTGTTGGGTATTTTAAATTTGAGATGCTTATTAGATATAGTAAAAGTGCTGTGAAAAATGATTCTTAGAGGCAAGATAGCATTATGTTTAAAGGTCTATAAACTCTGGAGCCAGAATGCCTGGGTTCAGGCAGCTCAGGTGACTCATCTGTAAAATGAAGTTTATACTAGTACCCATCTTGTTAAGTTGTTGTAAAGATTAAATGATGAATACTTATAAAGACCTAGGATGTTGTCTAGCACATACTAAGCATGCTATATCTGTTACAGACTTTAGTGGTAGTATGATTATTACCAAGACTTTTTTTGAGATTGACCGCATGAGATAACTTCTATGCAGATATGCAATTGCCCAATCCCAACACAGAAGTTTCAAGTGTGAGCCCATTAAAATTAAAATCCATATTGTGGTTTCCATATTCACTTTCCTAATGAGCCTTGTGAGGAAATAATTTGAAAGGCATTGACCCTTTGTTTTGTAGACATTTAGGAGTGGTTTTATTAGGACGTGAGGACTTTGGACTTGGCTGAATGTGAAACAATTCTCATGCTTCCTGACACATTACCAGTTAAAATTGCTTGTAACTCTAAATTTGTAAACTTTCTTCTATGAATTTTGAGTAGTGTTTTTTCACACAGGAAGTCTTTTCTCTTGCAGATTCTACATGCTTCACCCTTGAATTTGTGTCCAAAGAGTATGTAGTTCAAAGCAGCCTGCCCTTGGTTCTGTATATCTGAACTGATGTGCATTGGTGGTTTTAAGTTGAATGGATTCATTGAATAAAAGCTCTTTACTGAATAGTAAGACACTATCTGTTTTTGTAGCTGCTCCTTTAAGTTTTCTGACCTAAATTTATGTAGTGTCATAGGCTAGAATATTTATTAGGTTATTTCTTATAAAAGTAATAGAGTTTGGTGTCAAGAATGCTACTGAAGACTTTCCTTTTGAAGTTCATTTATAAGATGATGCTACAGCATTTCAACTAAAAGGTTTCAACATTTCAGGACCCCATGAATATGTTTGGTTGCCCTAAAATTGGTCCTCCTTGTGAATTTTAAATATACAAAAATAACAAAATATTTGCCAAGTGTTATAAAAATAAAAAAGTTTATAAAGATCTTGTTGTGAAATGTATTTGGCCCCCCAAATGGTCATGTAACCAGTATAAGTTCTGGTTAAGGCTTGTTACCTTATTTGCATCAAACCAGAATGAGAGCCTAGACTAAATCATCAGCATGACCTAAAGAAAAAGCCTAAAGTACTGAATAAAGACTGACTGAATTCAGGTGCTTATTAAGAGTACTTAAAAATGGATTTATAATACTTGCTATAATCCATATTGTGAATGAGCCCTCCCTTGCTGCTCTGTCTAGAGTACGTGTGCTTCCCTATGTGTGTGACGGGGAGGCAGACGGGGTGTGGAGCAGGAAAGTCTTTGAGAGAAACCATTGCAATGGTCCAGGTAAGAGGTTCTGTTATGGGGAGAACTGTGTCCTCCAAAAAGGTATGTTGAAGACCTAACCTCCTGTATTTCAGAATGTGACTTTATTTAGGAATAGGGTGGTTGCAGATGTAATTAGTTAAGTCAAGATGAAGTCATCCTGGAGCAGGGTGGGCTCCTGATCCAATACGACTGGGGTCTTTATAAGAAGAGGAGAAAATAAGAGAAACAGACACAGGGAGATGGCCATGTGATGGAGGGAGAGTCGAGTGATACAGTCACAAGCCAAGGAATGACAAGGATTGCTGGCTACATCAGAAGATGCAAGAGGGAAAGAAGGATTCTACCCAGAGTCCCAGAAGGAACAAAGCCCATGTGACACCTTGATTTCAGACTTCTAGCCTCAGAACTGTGGGAGAACAAATTTCTGTTTTTAGCCAATCATTTTGTGATATCTTATTATGACAGCCCTAGGAAATTAATATAGATATTATTTTAGAGTGCTAATACAAGGTAGGCCTTCAACATTCATTCTTTGCTGAGAGCAACTGCCCTTTTAGACAAACTTCAATGTAAATCACTGCTGGGTACTCAAAAGGAATCAAATGTACAATGACCCAGAGCATCTATGGCAATATATAATCTTAAACAACTTTATTATTAATGTCTATGACTTATGGATCAGACCCTGTGCTAGCTTTTACATATGTTATCTTAATTTATCCTTTCGTCAACCCCCTGAGAGTTCTATAATTGTTAAGGTATTTTTTACAAGTGAGGGAACTGAGGTTTTAGAGAGGTTAAAAATCTTGCCCAGGGTCACAGAGATGGGAAAAGGGGCAGTGGAAAGTCAGGATTCAAGGTCAGTCTGCTCTGCAGCCTAAATTCTTCGTCTTTACCTGTGAAGCCTTCACAATTATAGTCTTGACGTGGGAAAAAGACACTGCAGGTTAATCTTCCTTTTTCCAGATCCTTTGCTTCCTGCTCTCTCATACCTGTTGGTGACATTCTTTCTCAGATATGGATTAAAAAGAAAAAAGCCATTTCCAAAAGATCTAGAAGGCCATCCACATTGCTGCAACTTAAGATCTTCAGTGGACTCACAAGTTTGTTTGAAATGTGAAACATTTTGCTAGTTTCCAGACTTCTCACTTTTAACCCATAAATCATGCAATGCATTTGTGTAGGGGTTTGGGGAGGGGTGCTAGTGGGCAAAAGTTATCTATTCTTAAAAAGTAACTGAGAAAAATATGACTAGTAATATTACATTTGTTGAGAAAGAACAAAAGTTTCCAGGACCCTATTTCTAGATTTGGTCACTATGTGCCATGGGGTATTTGACAGAACCCTGGACAATGAAGCTAGTCTCTTTGCCCTGGGAAATGGGATCTGGCTCTGAAGAATGGGTATCAATTTTGCCCTTGATTTCACCTACTTTTGTGGGAAAACAATTCATTTAAAACAGACTAATAAAATTATTCCCTTAGTTATAAAATATTTCTCAAGACAATTCCAGGACAATAAATCTTTCCATCATGTTTATAGAGTTTTATGAATTCCATAGTTTCTCTTGGAAGCAAATCATTTACTGGCAAGTTCATAATTGCTGGGATGTATTTTAGGCTATCCATATTTAATGATTCCTTTCATTGTGACTCAAATTCATTTTATTGACTTAATTTGGCATCTCCATAGTATGATCTAATATATTAATACTTTGTAGTGACAGTAGATAATGGTAACCTGTAAAGCTTTATATTATTTGAAATCATGGCCCAACATTTTGAGAAAATGGAAACAGTAATATGTAGACACAGTCGATGATTCAGCTGTATAAAATGGCTATTCAAATAACTGATATCCTTTAATATTACAAAACCCCAAAACTCCAGACTTGGACAATATCTTTAAGATCAACTGGTAGCTCTAACACAGAGACATCTAAGACTCACCTTTAAAAATAAGGTTACAAAAGCTCAGGGAGCCAAAGTGACTTGCCAAGGTCACACTGGCAGTTTTAATCTCTGCAACGTGAATAAGAGTGATTTCATTTAGCAACTGGCTGATGGACAAACAATCAAATGTCACAAATCAGATTTTGATATTATTGCTCGGTGGTTAGGAGTTGACAGTCTGGGTTTGAATCCTTCTCCATCACTTTGGGCAGTTTAACTGTTCAATGCCTCAGTTTCCTCCTCTGTAAAATGTGGTCCACAGTACTACCTACCTCACTGAGTTTATGCCAGAACAATCTGGAAACTAGTACAAGTCTTGTTTTCTTTATATGCTATCTTGTCTTCTGAACTGGTGAGTCTGAAGACATATTTATAGGTCAAAAAAGGACATTTTCAAGGATTTAAGGAATAAAGGTCACATTTCCATTGGCAATGTGGCTATTCCCATATGAAAGGTGCAATGTACAATTACCATGTGGTAGCATTTTAATAACTCCTTGTTATTTTTTATTGTAGTCATAGATACTATGATCAGGCCATATTTCTTACATCTAATTTATTAAATAATAGAATGTCCCTGTAGAAATAAAGTTTCACACATTTAAAAATATCTTGTGATACATACATTCAGTTATGAATGATATCTAATTGAAAGAGAAACAGAGATAACTCTTTTTTCAGCCTCCACCCCTCTCTTTCTTAACAACTGAAATAATTGTTCCCAGAAGTCACTACCCTGTGAAGCCTGGGTTGTCATCCTTTGATGTGTCTCTCACATGGTAAGATCAAATAGTTCCCATAATTACATTTGGTAATTTTGGAGTCATTATTTTTGTTGTTAAGATTTTCTGTACTCAAAAAAAGATATTCTAGGTCAACAAATCATCATGGAATGAAAAAAAAATTACCAGCGTGATAAAAGTGGGGAAGGAATGAAAAAGTGTTAAATTACCTTTGGTTCTGGATATTGTGAGCTTAAATGCATAGTCTCAGTAATATAAGTTGAAAATGATTACTTTACATGTGCATTAAAGAATCCATTTTACAAACTATGTCTAATTGAAGTGGATAATCTTAAGGGTCATACTGATGTTTAGAAAACAATGGTGTTAAGGAACCGCTCTGATATTCTCTTGAAAGAGTTCATAAAAATATAAGAAATGCACTTGAGCTCGGGTTGGCCTGTAACAGGGATTTTCGGTGGTGTCTTGAAACACTGTGCTAATAGCCTTTCCAGGTGTTTAGCATTTTGTTTTTGAATTATGTGAGCACCTCACAAAAGGAAAAGCTTGCAATTAAACACGATAGTGTTCGCAAATGTGGCTCAATAATTTTAGGCTATTTAAGTGTTATTTGATTTGCATATTGCCTTTGCATCCTTGTGGGGTCCCCTACAATCCCTAGCAGGAATGCATTTTGCAGCAGGATGTGTCCCGTTCAGCAAATTTTAAATGCAGTCCTGCCTGAAGGCAGGTGATTGAAGTAGATGATGTTCTCCAGTTCTCACAGCCTGTGGATCATGGGATGACATTGGCATTGCAGTTACAGTCCAACTTTTGTGGCAGTTACTGAAACAAACTACTGGACTGTAGGGCCAAATGGACTGAGGCAAAACATTCATTAGCATCCAATTAAGTCATTTATGTGGCTGGACAGTACTGCATACCCTATAATCATTCCTATTTGGTCCCTGGTGAATGAAACTAAAGGATTTTTTTCCCTGACCCACTTAACTTCACATCTAATAGATAGATGTCCTGGTAATGAATATGCCCTAATTATTTAGGTTTGGGTTCTTCTTGTGGTGTAGGAGAAGAGAAAACTAGATATTTTTTTTTCTTAGTTGTAAGGCTAAACTTAGGGAAACAAACGGTTGGCTGCTTTGAGTAATGCAAATTGTTTCTGTGTGTGGCCTTAGCAGTCTCTAGAAAATTTTATGGTGATGGGATTAAAATCCAGCAAATTTTTACTCTTCAACCAGCATTTTAAGTTCCAGGAATTCATCTAAAGGATGAATTATGTATATGCATAAAGATTTAACCACAAACATGTTCATGGCAGTGTTATTTTTAATAGAGAAGAGTGGAAGAAAAACTAAATGTCTATTAAGTTCACTTATTCTTTCAAAAATACATATTAATCCATTACTCTGAGCCATTCACTATTCTACTCGCTAATCATTGATAATTGAATCAAATAATAATGATGCTTCATGTAATGGAATACTACACAGCTGTTAACAGTGCTGTAGAATAATATTCCATCGCATGGCAAGATGCTGATGGTGTATTAATGAAAAAGTAAGTAATACACAGGGACAAACCTTTGAAAGGTTATGTTTTTCAAATATAGTGTAATGAATGCATATTACTTTTCTAATAAGAAAAACAAAATAATACACTTTATTTCCATACAACTCACAAAAAATCTATCAAACTGAAAAATCATGTATATGTCAGCTGATGATGATGCATCTCCTAAAGGAAAGGACTAATTCAAGAAATATTTATCATGCTCCTACTGTGTGCTGCCTTGTATAGGCTACTGGGAAGCAGTGGTGTTGCCTCCCAGGAGCTTCAGGTATGGCCAGTTGCTCAGTGATGAGAGCGTTGTTGACTGCTGTAGTCTCCAGATTCATCCAGAGACACCATCATGTTCCATGGTCTCTAAGGCGAAAGGTGGCATACTGCCCCACTCCCTTTGACAAAAGACATCTGACTGTCCTGGGTATCATGCAATCACTTGGGGACATCTTTTCTGCTTTCCTTCACTCTACTTGGACTCGATTCCATGGTAGTAAATATTTGCACTGTGTGGAATTGTTCCAAACTATGTTTTTCTCAAGCTTTCAGGCACAGATAGCTTTGGTTGCTGTGAAGGAATGAGAAGAGCCCTGAGTGACTTTGACAGCATCATTTGGTAACAGTGGGAGGGGATATATGTATCCGTATAACTGATTCACTTTGCTGTACAGAAGAAACTAACAATATTGTAAAGCAACTATACTCCAATAAAAATTTTTAAAAAGTGAAAAAAAAGTATGTCTTTCTAAAAGGGCAAGGAGATTGGAAGCAAGAAGATGGCCATGGAAGAGCCTAAGTCTACCCATCTCTAAATACGACTATTAAGAGTCACCAGGAAAGTTATATTTAATTAACAATTGAATTTGCCTGGATCCCCTGCTATTTTCTGGGATGTAATCACCATACAATCACTCTGGCAAAGAAAAAAAATCTTTTGCTAGGAACTCCAATTGAAGAAGAATGGATTCTCTGGATTTCACGTTGTCCCTTGCAGAACACATCACGTTAGATTTTCCTTGAGCCTTCCTATAGTTCTGTAGAAAAGATATTGACCTCAAGAGTGTCACGGGAGTGACAATAAATTTCTCCTCATGGAACAGAGGGCACTTTCTCTAATTTTGTTACTCTCATCTACTTTAGTAAGCTTCAGCTTGGCTTCTCTTGTATTCTAAACTGCTGAGTGATTGCCTCCAGCTCTACCTCCCTGCAGCAGATAAATCTGACAAATGTGTCTGAGACTTTGGAGTAAAACAAACAGAAGCAAATAAAAGCTAATATTCCAATGTATGCAACGTAATTAGATTAATCTACAGCCCAGTTCATGAAGGAAAACTAATTAGGAATCAGATGTATAGTTTTTAGGAAATTTTTATGCAATGTACACTTTATGCACTTAGTGCAATAAATTGTAATAAAGCGTGCACGCATGCACACACACACACACACACACACACAGGTCTAGCAATTGAAACCTACTGGGAGTTATGCTTTTACTTTAGATTTAAATTTGTCTCCAATTTTGGAAGGCTTGAGGGTATTAAATTATTAAGATCTGGGGCTTCCCTGGTGGCACAGTGGTTGAGAGTCCGCCTGGTGATGCAGGGGATGCGGGTTCATGCCCCGGTCCAGGAAGATCCCACATGCTGCGGAGCGGCTGGGCCTGTGAGCCATGGCCGCTGAGCCTGCGCATCCAGAGCCTGTGCTCCACAACAGGAGAGGCCACAACAGTAAGAGGCCCGCGTACCGCAAAAAAAAAAAAAAAAAAATTATTAAGATCTGATTGTCATGATTCTAGAATTGGGTGGGGAGCTGATTGCATGCAATTAGAGCAAAACCATTAGGAGGATTTTGTTTGTACATTAGGCAAAATGAGGTATAAAGTTGAGCAATGGCTGATGAATTTGATCAAGTTAGACAGTCCACTGGAATAATTTAGGCCAAAACATAACTTTTTTCATTATTCAAAAATTTTCAAGAGTCTGACCTTTCTGAAGAATTGTTTTAACTGTCTTCAGACTGTGTCTGCATAAGTACCATTTCATATTATATACAATTTGAAAAAATTCCTTTCTAGATTATATTTTTGCTTATAAATCTGGTAGATATTTAAAATCAGTACTTTTTTTAATGTAAAAAGTTATCCAAATCATATTGAACTGGCACAATGATTTACAATTTCAAGTGTAGGGCAAGAAACCTAGTGTCTATAATTATTTTCCTGCTTAAACCTATAAAAGCCAAAGAAAGAAAAGTCACCTGACTTCAATACTCATGGTGTGCAGCATCAAATTCACACACCCCCCCTTTTTTTTTTTTTGGCCAGGCTCTGTCTTTCCACTGGTTCTAATTACCTACTTTCTGCTTCGTTGCCAGTAAGATGCTAGTTCAGGTTAAGGGGCCCTATTTGCTGCTTTAAAACTGAGACTCTGACTCTGATCCCAGGGTTGGGGATTCTGTCCTGCCAATACTCTTGCAAACATTGTCTCCTTAGCTGTTTTTATTATCTGTAATGCCATTGACCTTTCCAGATATGTGTATGTAGTTTGCACCTTGAATCGTGATACCACACAGTGCCTGCTCCCCTCAGGATGCCTCTTCCTCCAGGTTGGCCTCCCTGACACAAGAACTTGTCTGATACGTGCCCCCAACACGTTGACTGGGCCACACATCTTGCCTTTCCCTAGGGGGCATCTTCCTACCTGTCAACCCCAGTATTGCAATTACTTTCACATTTTTATCGTCTTACAGTCTGTCTTGTATTAATTTGTCACAAGTGGGAAATGTGTAAATTTTGTTCTCCTGATACCTTTAAAGTTCCTAATAACACCAAATGGCATAATTTATCCATTCTTATAACACACTAAAAAACTCATATAAATTAGCCAGCATCAAGCAGGACTTTGATGGAATAACACTTAAGACTGGTTGGTTTGGGACTTCACTGTTGGTGCAGTGGTTCAGAGCACGCCTGCCAATGCAGGGGACACGGGTTTGAGCCCTGGTCTGGGAGAATCCCACAGAGCCACAGAGTAACTAAGCCCATGTGCCACAACTACTGAGCCTGTGCTCTAGAGCCCATGAGCCGCAACTACTGAGCCCATGTATCACAACTACTGAAGCCTGAATGCCTAGAGCCCATGCTCTGCAACAAGAGAAGCCACTGCAATGAGAAGCCCATGCACCACAGCAAAGAGTAGCCTTCACTCGCTGCAACTAGAGAAAGCCCCCATGCTCTGCAACAAGAGAAGCCACTGCAATGAGAAGCCCATGCACCACAGCGAAGAGTAGCTCTCGCTCGCTGCAACTAGAGAAAGCCCCCATGCTCTGCAACAAGAGAAGCCACCACAATGAGAAGCCCACGCACCGCAGTGAAGAGTAGCCCCTGCTCGCTGCAACTAGAGAAAGCCTGTGCACAGCAATGAAGACCCAACACAGCCAAAAATAAATAAATTAAAAAAAAACAAAAAAGACTGGTTGGTTTTGTTGAGAAGTAAGGAGTGGAAGAAAGGCTGAGCAAAAGGTCCTACCTAGATGTATCACTTTCTAAGGCTATAATAATGCTGCATAACAAACAATAACAAAACTACAGTTGATTCAGAGAGAATCAACAATAAACACTGATTTTTGCTTTATTGGTGGTTTGATGGCTTTACTGCCACTATGTGGCCTCTTCCACAGTCAAGGGCCTCAGGTAAGGCAACTGAGATATGTGTTTGCTTTATGTGTCTTCTGCTTTGGCAGGGTAGCCCAGGCATGATGTCAAGGTGAAGGCAAAGGAGCAGAAGAGGAGGCCAAAATGTGTATATCTCTGCTTGTATCAAGTTTGCTGTAGTCTCATTGGCCAAAGCAAGCCACATGGCCAAGTCCGTGGTCAAGGTAGGTAAGCAACATTGGGGCCATGACTACAATCAGTCCATACTAGATAAGGCAGGTGTGTAAGGATGCTTCAGTGGATGGCTTCATGTACTAGAAAGGGGGGCTAGGAAGAGGCAGTGATCAGATGTTAAAAGGAATTGTTCAGTCTTTTAACAGGATTCCCCAAGCCAAATCATTTTGATTATTTTTCATAGTCTCTCAGAATTAGAGTTCTCATCATATACAACAGACATTCATAGCTTTTGACAGAAGTTTCCATTAAGAAGGAAAACCCCTAAGTAGTTTTATCATTATTAAAAAAACACGGGATTCTTGAAATTCAGGCAAATGTTTTCTATTATTGACACAGCACTCTAATGCTTTGCCAAAATAACAATAAACATAAGAGCTCTGTTAAAAGTAGTATTTGTCTTTTACACTCATTGGTCTTGGGCATTGTTCTGTTTAGAAACCCAACCCAAGCCAAACCAAACCAAGTGAATTTGACTAAAGCCAGCATATGTTGCCTTTGTTTCCTGGGAATCTGACACCAGGACCACATTCCATTTGCTACCAAAGCATGACTGGTTCTAAGCCACATGTGATGTATGTGATTTCAAAGCCTCATCTTCCTTCCAGTAGCTGACCCTCTTTCTTCTTCTGTTCTCCTAGCAACCTCCTGTGGTTTCCTTGGAGTACTCTGAGTACCCTCCTTCCCTTTCCTGAACATTCTGCCACAGTTCCCTTTCTTAGGAAAGTTCCACTTTCTTCAAGGCAAGGTGTTTTGCTCAGGGTATTCTCACTCACCATTATTTGCTAATCTGTCACTAACTTACTTCTGGTTTTATGGAATTACTGAAGAAAAGACTTTGGGTTGACTGATATTTAAATATATTTTTCTAATTTTAAAATATTCTGTATTAATTTTAGATAATTAAATGATGAAAAAACTATGAAGAGAATGAAATCACTCATAATCTTAACAAACTAAAGATCATGTACTCAGTTTTTTTTTCTCATTTTAGGATTCATATGTATATTTGTGTGTATCACTGAAACTAGATGAAATTGCCAATATTCAATTGTTTTTGAGCTACAAAAACAGCAATTTCATAAGTTTCAACCCTATATTTGTGATCATTCCCTGTATTAGCAAGGTTCTCCAGAGAAACAGAACCAATAGGATGGTCTATCTATCTACCTATCTATTATCTATTTTTTTAATGAAGAAAGAGAGAGAGAGAGAAAGAGACAGAGAGAGAGAGAAATGAGAGAGGGGAAATTTTTTAAAGGAATTAACTCATCTGAAATCTGTAGAGTAGGCCAGCAGCCTGGAACGTTAGGCAAGAGTTGATATTGCTTTCTTGAGTCTGAAATCTGAAGAATTTCTATGTTGTAAGTTTTAGGCAGAATTGCTTCTTCTTTGGGAGACCTCAGTCTTTGCTCTTGAGGTCTTCAACCAACTGGAGGAGGCCCACCCACATTATGAAGGGTAATCTGCTTTAGTCAAAGTCTACTGAACTAAGTGTTAATTACACATAAGAAATACATTCCCAGCAACATCTAGACTGCTGTTTGATCAACCAACTGCGCACCATAGCCTAGTCAAATTGACACATGAAATTAACATCACATTCCTCATAATCTGGTTTTTACTATCCTAAATAAATGTCAATAACTACCCTCATAAATAGGTTTCTGTCTACCTCTTTGATAAGTTTACTAAATTTACAAAAAAAGGAATTACTGGTTCACTTATAAAAACTCTATTCTCCTAACTCTGAGGCCTCTGGGACATCTGGCATAATCTCTCTCTGTAGGGTTCCAGCTCCTGGGGCCTTTACCCTGTCTCTCTCTCTTTAGCTATTTTCTTCACAGTCTTTGGTGGAATAGCACCAAATCATGGAACCAGGGCATTCAAGGATGGACAGCCAGAGGCTGACTGTCTGAGGATGAGTTGATACAAACGTCAATATCCCTTGATGACAGAAGCTGTTCTCAGAGTCTTGCGCTTATTTTATAGGCTTGGAGAACAAAATGTTTCTACCAGATACAGTGACTTAGATTCATTATTTTATTTGTCCCTCACAACAGTTATGAGGTAGATACTATTATTACACCCACTTACAGGTAGCAACCTGCCTGCTGGATATGAATTTACTGGTCCAAGCAATAATGCAATGCCATTATTGTTTCCACTGCCAGGGAGTAGAGAGAAGGTGGCAAAACCAGCTTTGGCTCAACTTCCAGGAGCCGGTGATACCTGAGGTTGAATGTTTTCACTTCATCATGGAGTTATGAATGGACAAGTAACATTGAGAGTTGTGATGACCAAAGAGGCCAGAGGTCTGAGGAAGTGTGCATTCTGGCTATTTATTGAATATTTAGACATCATCCTATTATCTCACTGGGCAAAGACCTGGAGGCATTTCTGATTGGAAGACCAGCATATTGGGGGAAAGAGCAGTTGCTGTAATAGAAGTTAATAATGGCAAATGCCAAGCTTGTGAGTGGGTGTGTGAGTGACACTGAGTGTGTGTGTGTGCATGCATGCTATGCTTTTGAAGCAAGACCATAATAGCATAAGGGATAAATTATAGAATTCTTTAGCATATTAGCTCAGGAAGAGACCTTAAATGTTATCTAATACCTCCCCTTCAATTTCCAGTTGCAGAAACCGATGCCTGCAGAGACTGGGTGTTCAAGGTCTTTCTGTCGGTTCCTCCCACTATTGCATTGATATAAAACAGTAATTTTATGCTGAGAGTATGATTGCAGTGAACATATATCTTTGATTTTGTTCTGGACAGTGTTGTTTTAAAATTTACTTTATTGTGGACTCCGAATCTATTGATGTGTTCTAGACACTCCTATATCAGGACTCAAACTATGTACCTACTACCATATTTTACTCTCAGAAGTGGTATGAAGGTTCCTAGTGAGACTATTTGTTCCAATAGTTTTTGGTATGGAAAATATGTTCACCTCAACCGTGATTGAATGTGCTTGTTTCCCGGCCAATGGAGAAAGAAGAATCATAATTTTCTTTCTCAGGTGCTTTTACTATTATCATGACACCTTTAATCTTGCTCCCCTTGGCTTCCTCTGCTCCTCTCTCTCTCTGCCTTTTCACTTTTTCTACCAGAGAGATTTTGCTGATCTCTATTGAATTGATGGCTAGAAATCGGGTGGCTACATCAATGAGTGTGGTTGAGAAATAAGGCATTCGAGTTACTACCAAGGGGACAGAAGCACATGAGCATCATTAATTCGCATGTGTATAAGGTATTAAATCTAGAAAGAGTAGCCCAGTTGATACCCACATAGCTATGAGCTCCTTCCTGTGTGATGGGCACAGGATTTGAATTTACTTTAGAAGTCAATACTGTGTCAATTCTCCTCTTTCAGCAAAAGTAATTAAACACAAGAAGCCATTTTCCTTGAGAAGAGCTACAATTCTAGCGTCATGTTCTTCTGGGGCTGTACAGATGTTTACAGTCACTGCATGTTTAACTTTGTGCTAAGAACTTCCCGGTGACTTGTGTTAACTCCACTTATGGATAAACTGAGTCCAAGGGTAACTGTCAGGTATGTCACGAGCTACACGGTAGGTGCGGGGCCAACAGCAGGACTATGGCACCCCATCTTTGGATTCCCTCTCTTGTCCTATTTCCTAGAAAAAAAATCACCTTCCACATAGAACAACATCAGCAAAAGCGAGGCTCGTTGCTGCAGGAAGCAGTCAGGGTAGCTTGCCCAGGATGAATGGGGCCACGGAGAGAATCCATCACTACTGTATTGAACTCTTTCTTCATTAGAGCTGAACCAATAGCAGGTGGTGCTCTTCCAATAACATGGTCTCCGAGTTGGAGAATAGGTTTTCTAGAAGAGGGAGAGATATGTAATCAAGGAAATCGTTTATTTTTCTTCTTCCCTAGGAGCTCTGTACCATTTAGTTATAGGACTGGTAGTTTATCTTGGGCAATTCTCATTCCTTCCTCACAAAACAGCTTAATCCAGGATCGTTTTCACAACTTCCAGGCTGTGGCAGGCTCTTGAGATTTTTGTACAACGGGCTTAAGCTCTACATGAATGAAATTTCTTGGCCAATGTCCTATTAATGAGACCCAGCGGCATAAGTTTCCTAAACCACTAAAGGTAATCATCACATTGCTCTTGTTCCTACAAGACCAGTCAGCTAATCCTGCCAGCTGTAAATTAAGGAGACAGGGAAGATCATATATCTTATCACATGGAAGAGAAAATATAACATTGACTGCAATGGAGGAAATGGAAAGTAAGAGATTGACCATTCCACTGGGGAGGAGGGATGTTTGGAGGAAGATACAAATCATTGTTCCAGTGTTAGTCCTCTTATCAGAATCATCTTTCTATTGATGAGCAATGAGATGAATGAGGTCAAGGTCAATAAGCTGAACCTTAGGTGACCCAGTTTGCAGCTCTGACTTCAGCCAGCTTGGCATAAATGATGCCATCCGACACAAGGGAGAGCCTAGACAGTGGACATGAATGGACCTATGGAAAACTAGCTTTAACATTAGAAAAGCCATCTAGAACAACTGTGTTTACTGAAAGCTGCTCCGATAGAGCAAACTTTTAGACAAAAAAACAGCCCACATTCTATTTTTGAGATTTAGTTGAACCTGTAGGATAGAGGGATGATGATGCCCTTAACAGTCAACAGTCCTGGTTTTTATTCACTAATCTGCCCGTTTGGTGTCATGATGCTGAATATGCCACTTGAATTCTCAGAGCCTCCATCTCTTCAGCTGAAATATGGGAACAATTAAAGAAGATAAGTGCCTGAAAACCACTTAATGCACTTTTTTTTTCATACATAGAAGCTCTTAAATACCTAGCTTACAGGGTTCTTGGGGGATTGAATGAACTGCTATATATTATCGTGTTTTACAAATGTAAATCTGAATACATATGTAAACTATTAATGTTGTTGCCTGATCTTTGTATGTGTGTGCCCATGTGCAGGTGTGTGCATACATATACATGAGGGAGGGAGTTGCACTGCTCTCTGTGTTTGTCTACTTCATTTCTGCTTCTATGTGGGAACGCTTAATGCAATGTGAAAAAGCAAGCAGTGCCATATCTAATATTTTTAAATAATCAATTCCATTTAAACCACAGAGTCTCAGGAGAATTACATCAGCCTCCTGGAGGCTGCAATGTGGCTCTGAGTGAGATTGGATCTGCCACTCTCAACCTCCAAGCTGAGTGAATGTCTGCGTACGTTTTAATGGGCTTCCATGGCGGGTTGACCTTTCCAGTACATAGGTGAGCCGACTCGAGTTCCTGGATCTGAAACCTTCTGAGGCTCGCATGATCCAGAGGGTAGAAGGTATTTTATAATCAATAACACTTCAAGTCAGCAAAAACCTACATAAGCTCAATTTTGCAAAATCTTATAACACTTAGTGACAAAGTCATTTATGAATGTTTTTTTAGCATTTAAAAGGCTCTTTGTATACTCTGTCAGAATTCCAAGCACTGAATTTTGCTTGATTTTTAAAGGGGAGAAATGTCTTCCATTTAATTTTTAAAGGAGTGCATGAATACATTTCATTCGGCTTTACTTGATAACATCTGTTGTTTATTTCAGAGTTGGAATCATGAAATGTTAGATCTACCCAGGGCCTCAGAGACTTTTCGAGTCCAGTGGTTTTTGAACTGGGCTTTGCAGAGCCCTCGGCATCTATGGAGGTGCCTCTGGGGTCCCCAGAGTGGGGACAGAGGAGTTTACTGATTGGCAGTGTTCCAAGAACACCAGCCCATTCAACCAAGGCAGCATCATTCATTTTTAAATGATTCACATATTATGGCTCATTATATGATTTTGTTTTAAAATCTTTGTTTCGTTTAGAAAGTTGGAAAGCCACCAATTTACTCCAAATCCTTCATTTCACAATTAAGGATTCAAAGTTTCAAGAGAGGCACTTTTTTGTTTAAGACCACACATTTACTAGATAGATGGGTAGAGTCCGGATCTAGGGATTCTTATTTCAGTACTATCTCAACTAAGTGAGAGACAGTTGGGGTAAGAAAATGATGCTTATCTCTCTTTTAATAGTAGGGAAAATCCTGATGGATGGGAGCTTCTGCATCCTGAATTGATTCACTCATTGATTCACTTATTCTTTCATTTAGCAAACTTTTGAGGTGCCATGGGGTCTTAGGGAACAAGAAGACCCTGATTCTGACTTTGAGGAAGCAGTAGTGTCAGAGACAACTGTAGAAGCAATTTCTTATCACACACACAACAAGGAAACACAGCTTCCAGATCAACACTAGGTATAAGGGTGTTTTAAATGTTGAGGCTTTTCGCTATCGTGAAGCAGAGTCGTTCACCTTCTGTCTCTTGAGTCCCTGAGGGGAGAACGGACCTTGACAAGTCCGTTGAAAGGGAGGGTGGCCAAGCTCAAGTCCAGTACGGTAGGGAGGGAGTAGCTGCCTGGGAGGTAAAGGCCAGAGGCAGGGCCAGATGTAATGTTGCTTTATAATACTCAGTGAGGTGTTTTGATCTAATTTTTGTTTGTTTGTTTTGTTTTGTTTTTTGATCTAATTTTAAAAACAACAGAGAGCAAGTGAAAGGTCATGAACAAGACAGTGACTTGGTTTCTCTTTTAAACTAAGATCTGGTTAACTGCTTGTATGGAGGATAGATCATGGTCAGCCGTGGAAACTAGGACCTGGTAAAGTGGATCTTACAATACTGCAGGTGAGGCGCTGGCCTGGTGTATGAAGTGGTTGCCTGTAAGTTAGGGAAGGTGGACAGATGCAAGATAAAATTTGAAATAAAAACAGTAAAACTTGATAGTGATTAAACATGCAAAGGGAGGAATCAAAGGTGGATTGGAGTTTCTTGGTTTGAGCAACTGGGTGATTGGTTGCACCCTGAGGGTGTGGCAAATACTAGGGGAAGAACAGTTTTGGTCATGATGATTTTGAGATGTCTACTGGATAATCAGATGGAAATAACATTGTAGGAAGCTGGATTTAAGAGTCTGGGTTTAAGGGGTGGAGATATACATTTTTAAAGCTATATCGTGTTTTCTGGTGGAAAATCATCCTTGCCAAGAGAAAACTAGAGAAGAGGACCTCAACCAATCCCCGAACTACTAAGTGTTTAGTGGTCATTTAAATAGATGGAGAGAAGGAGGAAAATCTAGGCAGTGCGGTGTCCTGAAAAGTGAAGAGCAGTTGCTGTCGATGTATCAACTCTGAAGTGTCTCCTTAGTGCCTGGTACCTAGCAGATATTTGATTAGTGGTATGATAATGGGTACAATAGTTCAAAGAAGCCATAAGAAAGAGCTACCATTTTTGAAGGAGCACTGAATGAGCCCATAGGTTGCTAAATACAGTGTATAGATCTCATCAACTGTTAGAAAATCCAATTTCCACTGATAGAACTCAAATATACAGATTTTACTCCACATACTTTCTCTTCAGTCAAAAGAAGTTTTAGCTTTAGTACGCATGAATTTTGAGATGAGATTTGCTGTTGAAAATAATTTGAAACCGAGGCAACAGGGTGCTGCATATTTCAGGAGAAAGTACAGGAGAAAGTGTGTAAAAGTGGAGGATGATGCAATGCAACCTGTGATAACCAAAAGGATGCTGGATGCTGAGGATAACAGGGGGACTTTGAAGCTGTTGGGAGGAGGAAGAAACTGGCAGATGTGTAGGAACTACTGAGTGAATTGGGTTTAGACCTCTGCTCTGTGCTGATGTTCAATGTCATGAAGTTATAAGTATCAGTTCTGGGTAGTTTAAATAAAAGTAACCTCCCATCTCCCCTCCTCCCAATTTTTCTATCTCAAGCATTTAAATGACTTTGTACTTGGGCCTGTAATATAATACAATACAGGGAACAGAAGAAACAACTCCGGACATCTAAATTCAGGAAGCCATTGGAAATTTGGGTGGAGTGCCAGGAAAAAAAAAAAAAAATCCAATGCAATGCAAGTTATCCAGAATAAAAGCCAAATAGATAGAAAACATATTATTGGAGTTTTAAAGGATAAAAATACTGAAAATTTTCTAGGAAAGAAAGTGCAATGCCTAGAAAGGAATTCTGTTGTATTTGTTTTATTAGTAATTCTTAAGAACATCCAATTAATTGAACATGTGTACTCAGTACTGTGCTTTGCACAGAGTGTGTTGTGGTGACCAAATCCAAAAAGCTCTCTATCCTCATGGATGTTGAGGACATTGATTAAATCAACTCACACACAAATGTTATGTACGGAGTGTAATCTGTGATAATGTAATAAAGGATCATAATAGAGAACTAAGAAGAAATAATGGGGGAAGCAGTTTGGCTTGGAGGGGTCAGGAGAGAAGGGACATTTGAGATAAGAACTGGCAAACTTGCGCTTTTGTGCAGGTTGTGCTCTTGCGTCCTTACAGGTGCCCACATGGTGTGTGTGAGGAAATAAGAGAAAGAGATAAAATGTCTCCTTCCTTTGGCCTCTCACAGCATCAACCTACCATAGCAGCTGCTCTGAAATTGTCTCCATGGAAATCCCTCTGTTGGAGGCAAACAAATAGAGCTTGTTGGGCTTCACCATGCAGGCCTACAAGGCCTGTACTTGCTCAGCTTTAAGAACAAAGAAAGAGCCCAGAGTCAGCAACAGAGACCTCAGTGGTTTAATGGATAGGGGAGCTTACCCATCTGAAGCAAGGTCCTGGAGCAACACTCACCATGTGCGGTGGATGGCGGGCAGGACATGGTGGCAGTCTTCACTTCCGGGGGCCAGAAGGGAAGATTGCCAATTACAGGGGAATTGACCTCAGGAGGGTTCATTAGTCACCAGGGAAACCAGCAGAGGGGCACGCTGCTCTCTGCCCCTTTGATAAGCTATCACCAGCTGGGGCAGGGGCAAGTATGTAGGAAGGTCAGTCATGTGAGTAGGGGGTAGGTGGAGCAGGCCCTGGTTGGGCAGGGGATGGACAGAGAGCAAGAGAACAGCCATCCTGAGTGGCCCGACCATACAAGTTCCTGGCACACAGCAGAGCTCAGCGAGGATGATGGAGGAAGTAAATGAGCGGCTAGTCTTCAAAAAACTGCTATTTGAAGGCACTCTGTAGCCTGAAAGGGGAGTGAGGATCTGGGGTTGATGTAGCCCTCTTCCTAGCAGACGTTAGCACCTAATAACACACCATCAACACAACCCCTCTTACTAATTTATCAGATCTTTTCATTTTCACTTGTAGGAAGTAGACAAAAGAGGCCTGCTGGGCTTTCCTCATGGCCACTAGCCCACCATTACCATGGCCAACTACCAAAGATGTCACCTGGTCGTGGCAATAAACACATTTCTCCAGTTTGTTATTGTCTGCTGGCTAGTAACTTAAATGCCTTTAGAATGCCTTCCTGCGAATTTTTGCATATCTATGAAGGTAACATGGTTTTTTTTTTTTTTTTTTTCCCTAAATCACAAAGGAGAAAAGTAATATAGATTCAGATGTACCTTGAGAATAATATGATTTCCTTCTTTAACATACTAGCCCTTTCCAGCATTTTCAATTGAGGCAATTTTTCAATGAAAACATAATTTTCCAATATGTTTGTTCAGAGTAGGTTGAGACAAGTATTCCTGCGAGGTATACAAACTTCTATATTTTCATACTTTTAAGAACTTGCTGGCCTCATTTTCTCCCCCCTAGCAGGAATAACATTCCTCTGAGTTTTCAGACATTGCTAAAATGTTTTATTTACCTTTTTAATAATGACTTTAGTGAGTGAGTCATGCATCAAACTTAATCAGCGGGCCTCAGAAAATGGGTAAAAACTGAAAAACACATAGGATGGGAATGGTTTGACCTCACTAATGACGAGGAGGAAGTTCAGTGCAGGTGTCTTCCTGTTGTTAATGGCAATCCTCCTGAGAACCTGGGTGCATTGCAAGTTACAATGTGTTTCTACTCAAAAGATAGTTCATGTAAAGTGAAAACACCCCATGCACAGCTCAGTACTTATGCTAAAATATAGTTGGATGTTTATAATCACCTACATGTCGAGGTAGTGTATGTTGTGTTTGATGCTGGTGTAGGCAGTTTAATTGGCCTCCATAGAATTTCAGCTAGCAAGGGAGGAGAAAAGCAAATATAGGACTTAGCAGCAATACTCATCTGGATGGAATGCTGAGTATTCTCTTCCTTAGGATCAAAGCAGCTCTCGTTTGGAAATTAAAACACACACACATGTACATACACACATAAACACAAAAACAAACATCTCATAAAAGAAGGCTTAATAATGGAAACCAGATGAATTCCTCTAATAGAGAACAAAAAATCTGCAAAGAGAAAGATAGATCTTTCCCCCAAGTCGGCTATTTTCATGGTAGTAATAATTGGGAGAAAATCCTAGGCCCCAGTGAGCGGGGACACTTCACCCAAATGGCCATTAAATCTCATGACCCTGCTCACAGCACCGAAGCTGGATTGTTGGTCTCCAGTGACTTCGCCAGGGCAAAATCCAGTGTCAGCTCTCGAGGCATGGCTCACTTGCTTTATCAGCAGCATCTGACACAGTAATCACTTCCTCCTCTTTGGAACACATTCTTCACTCAGTTTCCAGGAACGCATAATCCCCGGGTTTCCCTGCTCTTTGACAGCCTTTCTTTCTCTGTCTCCTTTGCTGGCTTCCCTATCTTCCTTATCTCTAAATTTGAGAGTGGCTCAGTGTTCAATCCTTGGGTCTCTCCCCACTGTGTAGACTCATTCTTTTGGTGAGCGCACTCAGTCTCGTGGATTTAAATAATCCATATGGTGGAGGCTCCCTGATTTTTCTGACCGGTCTGGGAATTTATGACTCATGGGGCTAACTGCCCATTCACCACCTCCATATATCTAGTACGGGTCTCAAACTTTGGCTCTAAACTAAACTAAACTAAACTAAACTTTTGACCTTCCTTCCTCTCCACCTGGCCCCATCCACCCAGTTGCTCAGGTCAGAAACCCAGTGTTATCCTTAAGCACTTTCTCTTCTTCATACCCTATGTCTAATTTGTCAGCAAATCCTATTTACTCTACCTTAGAAATAAATCCACAGTCTAACTTTTTAAAAAAACTTTACTCCTCGTACCTGGTATATGCCACCGTCACCCTGAGATGGGATTATTACAACAGCTTTCTAATTGGCCTCCCTTCTGCCACATTTACTTCCAATAGTCTGTCTTGAACATACTGTCAGAATGATCTTTCTATAAAACACAGACTGACTGTGACAATCGTCTGCTCGAAACCCTCCTATGGCTTCCACCTTTCTCCCAGTAAAAGTCAAAGTCTTTCAGAGTCCTACACAACCAGAGAAAAGCCCACGGTTCATCTCTGATTGCCTTGCTTATATATATAACTGTTCCCCTGGCTCCGTCCTGTCAAAGCCATAGTGCCTCTTTGCTCTCCTTAGGTAAACCAAGCCTGCCCCATCTCATGGAGTTTGCATCTCTTCTTCTATCTGTCAGGAACAGCCAAAACCTTCAGGTCTTCCTTCAAGGTTATCTTCCCATTGTCCGCCCTCCTGACCACTCTCTATAAAATTAAATTCTCATAAAACAAAAGGCTCCGTTGCCTCCTTCCCTTCTTTTACCTGCCATGGCAAGTATCACCAGTGTACAGTCTCCATTTCTGTCTCCCTAGCACTGGAATTAAGTTCTGTTCTATTGCTTGTTATCTAGAAGTACAGCTGGGGCATAGTTTAGGCACTCAATAAATATATTTTAAATAACCCTGTTTGATGTGTGCAATATTAATAAATTTATTCATGTGTTTCTCCTGTTATCTTGGAAAGAAACCTCCTTAAGCCTCAGTTTCCTCATTTACAAATGGTAATATTTATTTATTTATTTATTTATTTATTTATTTATTTTGCACTGCACGGGCCTCTCACTGTTGTGGCCTCTCCCGTTGCGGAGCACAGGCTCCAGACGCGCAGGCTTAGTGGCCATGGCTCACGGGCCCAGCCGCTCCGCGCCACGTGGGATCTTCCCAGACCGGGGCACGAACCCGCGTCCCCTGCATCGGCAGGCAGACTCTCAACCACTGCACCACCAGGGAAGCCCCAAAATGATAATACTATTGATACTCACATTCCTTGGGATTAACTTCAGGATTAAAGTTTAGAGTGAATTAAAGCACTTAGCATAATCCCAGGTACAGAATAAGACTTCAGTGTTCATGATAATTATAATGGTGAAGATTATGGTAGCTATCTAGTTGTCGTTACATAAACTTCCATCTGCAAGGAAATATCAGGCACATATTCTACTCACAGAGAGCTAACAGGGGAAACATGTGTACTGTATAAGGATTTCTAATATAAAGTAGAAAGTAAGTGCTTTAGAGAGGTTGATGAAGTATTCATGAAATCTAGGCAGAGTTTTCCTGGGACTTTTGAGTCAAAGGCTGTAGTTAAAATCACTGCTCTGCCTTGTACTAGCTCTTTGAACCTGGATGAGTTACTTGAACTTTCTAATTTGTAGACTAGGGATGATGGTGATGATGATGATGATGATCAAGATGATTCTTTTATAACGTTGTTGAGAGGATTAAATGAGATAGGAAATGCAAAGCACTTACCACGGGGCTGACTCATTCCATTCTGTCCCAAACAGAATCTTAAAGCAGCCAAAGGAATTTACGTGTCTAGAGGAAATCCTATAGGGACTATTTTTCTTAATTTTATCTTTTTACGTGATGTAAGGGGCTTTGAATATTTTTAAAAAAGAGAGATGAGAAATATGTAAGCAATTGTGGCCAAAAAAATTGAGTTAATGTTTTTGAACTTTGGCTGAGCTTAACTTTTTTTAGCAACCACACTGTTGTATGTCTTCTCTACAGCCTAGCAAGGCTGCCTATTATGTATATTTTTGGTGAATGGGCTAATACACTGGGCTGAAAAAAATAAAAGTCAAGCTTGTCATTGATAAAATGGTTTGACTGTTAATATCCTTGAGCCACCGAGAGGAAAATTTCTGAGGACATGGACTGCAAAAATAGGTCAGAAATAGGTAGATTCGAGGAAGAAATAAAACTGAGCCCCTTAATCTGCTATAAATCTGTCACTGTCCCATCAGCCTCTGGAACAACGCAAGTGCTCTCTTTTCTAACTAGCTCATCAGAGACCATCCTCATCTCTGTGCAAAAAGATCACAGTTTTCATAATCTGGATAATTTTAACTGTCTTGCTGGAGTCCATGTATCAGGATCCATGGACACTTTCTTCACCCGCGCATCTCTACTTTTGGCTAAAATGTGGTTCGTTCTTGATTTCTAGATATTTAGTCTTCCATCAAGGATTGTGAATTAGACACCTGACTTTCAAATACTATTTCCTTCTTGTATGGGAAGTATTGTTTTTTTTGTTGTTGTTGTTTGTTTGTTTTTTGGTACGCGGGCCTCTCACTGTTGTGGCCTCTGCAGTTGCGAAGCACAGGATTCGGATGCGCAGGCTCAGTGGCCATGGCTCACGGGCCCAGCCGCTGTGCGGCATGTGGGATCTTCCTGGACCGGGGGCATGAACCCGTGTCCCCTGCATCAGCAGGCGGACTCCCAACCACTGTGCCACCAGGGAAGCCCCAGAAGTATTGTTTTAAATGCTAACATTTCTTTTATACCATATTGCTTTTGGTGAATATGTATTTTAAAAAATGTATGGCATTATATTTGGATGCAACTTCTGAACACAATGCATCAAATATGTAGAACTGTGGATATTACTGGCAAATGATCTTCTTTATCAAAGGATATACAATAGTGCTTATTTGGATAACAAGTTTCCTCTGTTTTTAAGTCACAACCTGGAGTCATAATCACTCTTGATTGGATCACCCTGTTCTTTTACTTAGCAGCTAGCAGTACTCACCACAATTTGAATCGTTTCTTATTTGTTTATTAGTTTAATGTCTCTGGAGCTTCTTTAGAATGTAAGCCTCATGAGCAGAAACCCTCTTTGTCCTGTTCTCAGCTCTAAACTCAGCATCAAAAAGAGTTTCAGATACATAAAAGGAGCTTAATAAATATTTGATGACTTAAAGATGGTTGGAGACTTCCCTGGTGGTGCAGTGGTTGAGAGTCCACCTGCTGATGCAGGGGACACGGGTTCATGCCCCGGTCTGGGACGATCCCACATGCCGCGGAGCAGCTGGGCCCGTGAGCCATGACCGCTGAGCCTGTGCGTCTGGAGCCTGTGCTCCATAATGGGAGAGGCCACAACAGTGAGAGGCCCGCATATCACAAATAATAATAATAATAATAATAAAGATGGTTGAACTCAGCTTTAAAAACTAGGAGTCCATCAATGCATCACTGGATAATTTATAACTTAGTGGTAGCATTTTGATGGATATATTAGCATGTGGATATTTTCAAGTTCAGTCGAAGGAGAAGATGGGATGTAATCAGTTCAAGTGGCTGCCTGACCAGGTTCAGTGATGTTCTAGCAGACTCTGGGACAAGGTCTAGGGAGAAGGCTGAACCTAGACAAGGTAAATGGCTGCTTCTGTTTCCCTGCCAAAGTTATAGCAGGAGAATTAATTTATCTTGACACTTTGTTTGAGCTCTGTGTGCTTTTATGTCTATTATTATTTACTTCACAGTAAGGATAGTGGGTGGAGAAAGAGTGTTTGTTGCTCATTTTTAAGCACCCAAATGCCCCTCCAACGTACCCTAACAAAATTTGGTCTTGAATCATTGAAAGACTCTTCATAAATTTTGAATTTGTAGCCTAAAATTAGTCGACCAAAAGGAAGTGACAAAGCATTTCCAAAGTGAAATCTGCTTATAAAGAAGATTGAGAGAGAACAATGAAAGTAGATTTATATTAGAGTCAGCTTTCCAGACGCTCACAAAGAAGAGCTCGATTATTAAAGGAGAATGCGGAGCAGGTAGCCTGCAGTGTAAGGGTGTCTAAGGCCTTATACATCTAACAATCCCATGTTGAAGTCTAGGGCTGGGGAGCTCTCTGTCTTATCTTACTTGCCTGGGAGGCTTGAAAGTGGCTGACCATTTCACCTCAAGTCCACCCACCTTACAGCTGTTACTCACTTTTCTCTTTTAACTTGTGCTCCTGGGTACTGACTCAGCCAGGAAAAGGAACACAAACTGTGAAACAGTGATCAGGGCAGGAACAAAGGGCTTTGAATGAGGAGAACCAACTTTTTCATTTTTAACTCTACAGACCAACTGTTATGTGGTCACTTTGTTTATTTGCTTGTTTCCTAAGCCTGGTTTTCTCATCTGCTAAGTGTTAATTCAACCTGCTATGTGTCTTCTAGACATTTTATATGCATCATCTCTTTAAGCTATACAATAACCCCATGGGATGCTTTTGTGCTGAGTCACCCTGACTAGGATTGATGTTGTGTCTCTCTTTCTTCCTTGTTCTGGTGCGTGTGGGCTAGGAGTTGAGGTCTCTTGAGAGCTGTAGAGCAAGGGAGTCAAGGCCGTTTTGTAGCTCACACATCTCAGTTATTCATTTAAAGACCAATGTACATGTGAAGGGGTCTTTCAGGTGTAATTAAAATCCCTGATCTGTTGACTTCATGCTGATCAAAGGGGAGATTATCTTGGGCAAGCCTGACTTTATCAGTCACAAGGCCTTTAATGACAGAGGTGTTAGTCCTTCTTCCTGGAACTCAAGAGATTCCCAACAGCTGCTGGGTCTGCAATGCTCTCCTTTCCCCTGGATCTTCCTTCTGGATGGCCACCTGGGTTGGACAGCCAGCTTCAGCTCTTGCCTGGAGGATTCTAGCCTGCCTGCTCCCTTCCTGACCGTTTCCCTGAGGACTTCACACTTGCTTCACCTGTGCTCACAATGGTGTAAGCCAGTTCCTGTGATAAATCCCTTTATGTTGAATCCTGACTGCCACACACCCCCAAGATGGAGGATACTTTGAACGCTACTATGGGTATAATGAAGCTTGAAGAGTTAACTAGGTTACCGTGGGTTTTGTAGTTAAACTCCAAAGTCTGATTTGACACATTAGGCTCGACTGCCTAAGGATGCTAGTGGTTGCCAAACTGTCCTGAAAGGATCTTAGAAGATCGAATAAGAAAACAAACCAGACCCCTGGAGGCAAGCACCATACTGATCTTGCCCTATTCTTGTGGTTCTGCCACCTGGGTGACATTTGTGAGGCAAAGGCGTAGTAGTGATATTTGTTTTTGAGTAAATGACTCAAGGAAAGGTATAAAGTGCTAATCACATGTAGGTGTTATTCTTACCAATAATAGCATTTCAGTTTGCTTGAGATCTTTTAAGATCACACTTAGTCATGGCAGTTTTTCACGCTTGAGAGAAACTCCCTCCCCTGTCCCCCACTTTTTTTCTTTTGGTCAGATATTTGGATGGAAAACCAAAGATTCTCAATCTTGTCTCAGCCTGACCCCTTGGTTTGTTTTCTCGGTCAAGCTATTCAAGCACAACTGACTCAAGTTCCAAGAATATAAATAACTAGCACAATAGCATTCTCTCTGTGTGACAAGAATGTCATTTAGGATGATTAGATAATATCTGAATGTCTGGGATGCCTATCATGGGTTTTGAGTAGTCATGGTGGGCATGGCTTCGTTTTTGGAGAGAGATCAAAAGAGGCTGTGGTCCCTGCACTTGAGGAATTTACAGTCAGGGCGATACAGGACAGCAAGCCCGAGATGAGCAGAGAAGTAAGAAAGTAAGATCAGAGCCAAGCATATCTTCCTTCTGTGTAAATATACGGGCTGCTGTGTGTACCTTCAATGGAGCAGTTAGGTTTTGAGAAGTCAAAGTGGTGAATCTTCTACAAAAGTAGGGATTCTGCTTTTTAAGGTAACCTCTGGGTTTCCTGTTCCTAGGCTAATGCCTGGCAGATTGTTTAAGTGCTCCAAAATTTTTTATTTAAACTGATAACGTTTTAGACTAGTTTTCATATGTAGAAAAGAACATACATTTATCAGAGAGAAGGGCAACAAGCAGTCCAGAGAAAAGATACTAAAAGAAGAAAAGTACTAAATCTTCAGCCGTCCTTGAACCCTGGTGCTAACATTTCTCTGTTATTCGATATTAGATTTCTCAGGCCGTGTTCAAAGTCATATCCTGATTCTGAAATATATCTCTTCCTAAAGAAAGAGAATTCTAGCCTTGGGTGGTGACATTCAAGCTATTTTACCAAAGAGGTTTCCTAAAGTGTAACACAAATTTCTCATCTAACTCTAAAATCAGATACAATGGCCCGGCTTGACTTTAGGGATTCTTCCAGAGGCCTTTTTCCCAGTTGGATTGTTTCTCACTGGGCCATAATTACCTGGGGACGCTTTTGAGCCCTTCCTAGGGAATTTAAGATCATCGGGGATTTGAAAGCATCTCTAATGGCAGAGATAGGAGTGAACGCGAGGGTGCCCCAGGTATAGAATTTCTGTGCAAAGTTGTTTAGTTGATTCCTTCCAAATGAAGCATTCCTCCACGGTCTCCAGGTCATGGCCCAGGCCCGGGGAGAGGGTCGGCACCCAGCAGCACGAGGCAGAGCATTTTGGGATTTTTATTTCATTTTGTTTCGACAGCCAGATCCATCTCCCAACCTTCCTGCTCTTTGTTTTCATTCCCAGTCTTAGAGCATTAATTAAAGACTCCTTCTCACCTTATTCACAGAAACTCTGTCTGAAAGTTCAGGGCTGTCAGCAGAGATGTGTCATCACACAGCACCAGCACAACCCTAGGAAAATACCAATAAGCACATTAAACAAAAGAGGAGTTAAGGGGCAAGAAGACAAATTTCCCAGATCTGGGCCATTTCACTGCAAATCCACTTTAATATCCTTCAGGTTACACTTGACTTGTGCATATGAAGCATGTGGAAACAAGAACTGAAATCTAATAACTCAGAGAGCAAGAATGAAAGATGACAAGGTTTTCATGATTGAAAATGGAAAAGAAATCAATTGCTTGTTCTGTGGGGTTAAGAGAATAAACTAGATTACCAAAATCTTAATTTAGTCACGAAGACACGTCTTTTGTTAAGAAAAGAAATGACTTTGCTTATCAATTATTTGAAGGATCAAAGAGTAAGATTCAGGGAAAGATGAATTCATTTAGGGGCCTGGCTCCCAGGCTGAAAAGGAAGCACTGGAAAGTTCCAAGGAAACTGTTTAAACTTTCTATGACTCAAATTATCCATACTTTGAAATGGCAAACCTATTAGCATCACCAAAAGCATTTACTGAGTGTCCAAATTTGCATGGTGTGGGGACACGAAAAAGAAGGAAAAGAGATAAGGAATTTCCAGAATATGCACTAAAAGAGATACAGGTGGGCTTCCCTGGTGGCACAGTGGTTGAGAGTCCACCTGCTGATGCACGGGACACGGGCTCGTGCCCCAGTCCCGGAAGATCCCACATGCTGCGGAGCGGCTGGGCCCGTGAGCCATGGCTGCTGAGCCTGCGCATCTGGAGCCTGTGCTCCGCCAACGGGAGAGGCCACAACAGTGAGAGGCCCGCGTACCGCCAAAAAAAAATGAAAAAAGAGATACAGGTGTGACTGAAGTCAGTATATTTCTTTAAAAAATTGCACACGTGTGCATTACTAAGAAAATAATTTAGTTTTCTTCAAGCATTATATATAGAGAAAATGTATATATACATTATATTTATATATGTGTATGTGCATATTATATACATATAATTATGAAAAATTTCACTTCACTCTTAATTACATGATAAAGATGTCAAGTGGCTAAAGAGGAAGAAGAAACCAAACAACTAAGATTCACCGAGTGCCTTCGGCGTGGGCAACTGTTATGGGTCCTTCGGGTTTGTTGCTTTATTTAATCCCCAAAATGGCTCTATGAAGGAGCTTTTATTAGTCATTCTTTACAGTCAAGGAATTGAAGTGCAGAGAGGTTACATAGCATGAAGAAATTCCACATGGTAGAAGGCAGTTCAAACCAGGTGTGGCCAATTCTACAGCCTGAACTCCTTTTAGCACCCCATCTTCTGTCTTCTGGAAAAAGTGAGGTTCCACAGTATTATCAACCACCAAAAGCAGCTGATGTGTAACTAAGGATATAGCTGAGAGGGCAACTTGCAAATCTCACTCACAAGCCGCCTGACCTCAGGGAGAGCGGTAAGTCCCAAACCGTGTTAGATGTTTACCCTAGTTTGGTCATCTTCCTGTTTGTGCCTTGAGTAAGGACAGAAAGGCCAAGCCTGTGCCTTCCATGGGAAATCAACGAAGGAAACTGAGGTCATCATCCAACAGAATTAGCAATTTGTAAAGAGAATGGTTTGGGTGGGTGTGGGGCTAAGTTCTCTAGCTTGCCTCTTCACACTGATGAAAATCTCTTCCTAAAAAATGTGTTTTTCAGGCTTATGTCAGGCACCCCCAGAGGCTTAACCTCTCTGATGCACAGTTATGAGCTGTCCCCATGACGATAGACCAAAACAAACACTTTGGAGGCATTGGGGGAAGTTGGTTTTGAGCTTGAGGACAGTGATAGCTGAGCTATAAGCAGAATTGTCAGAACTACACTTCCTATCACCCTGCTTCTCACCCGGCCCCTTCCACAAGCCACGCTTCACCTAGACGAATCAGGTGGTCTCTGATAGGGGGGCCACTATTACATACAGAAAACCTAATGTCAGTAAACCAGTGTTTGAATCCTGGTTCTACACCACTGGCTGTGTGACTTTGAGGAAGTTATTTTAACACTCTGAATCTCCATTGACTTAACTACAGCCTCCAAAAAGGGAATAACCTTATTGGGTTGTTGGAAGATTTAAATAAAATATCATATGTAAAGCACTTTGCATGATGTTACCATGTTAAAGACTCTGTAAATGTTAGATTCCCTTCCTTTTTAGGTTCATCTAAATTTTTTTTACCCCAGAAGGTGGGTGATTTGGACATAGTCTATTTTTTTATTTGCTTAATGCAAGTATTTTAGAGCAATGTGTAAGTTAAACAATTCAAGGTGGGCAGAAATCAGGTACGTGACTATAATGATAAAAACACACTAATGTTTAACAGTCAGTCAAGGAGGAAGGGGGAAGAGAGGGGAGTGTTTTATCAGCTGTGTAACAATGGTCCTCAGTGTGGGACTCCATGGATAGTTCAGCGAGGTGTGGATGGATTAGCCTGTGGGCATAGAGACATTAGGACATCATGGTGCTGTGTCCCAGGGCAGGGTCACAAGAGTGGCAGGACAGAAGCCAGATCACAATAAGGCAAAAAAAAAAAAAAAAAAAAAAAAAAACGAATTTGAGAATGAAAAAGTGAGAACTGTGATGAGAAAGAGAGGAGGAGGGTCAGGTTCATGTTCCTTCCAAGATACCCAAGGATGGAATTACAGGAACTTGGATGGGAGTATCTTTATTTTCACTAATTGCTAATTGTAATTTAGCATCTCTTTTAATACTGACACCTAGATAACCAGCTCTATAGCGTTAGCCAGCAGCACCGACGTAGCCAGAGAAATCACCATTTTCATATCATGTTACAGTTACTGCAACCATTGTTAAGTATTGTTTATTCTCAGCAAGACTTCAAATTAAGGAAGTTATTAGAATTGCCACTAAATGTGTTCATTAGTGCATTAAATAAATAATAAAAGAAAGAAAACACATCTATTGCTTTATTACTCATTTTTATTATATTTTAAGAACAGTACTCAGTATAGTTGGATTCTTTGGTAATCCTAAGTATTTCACTTATTTACAAACATTGTTCCAAGAGGGAATCTACAGGCTTCACTAGATTTCAGAGTCCATGGCACAAAAAAGCTTAAGGACTCCTAAGAGGGATATAGGTTAAAGGAAATGCTACATTTTAAGATGGTAGAGATTAGAACCTGTTAGAGACTGTGCGGATTAAATCTGGAGAGGGAAAGTGAAAACTTGAAAATCCAGGTGAAGGGGCTTTTCTCAAAGGAGGACGAATGAGGGCATCACATCCACAAGTTGGCATTGAATCAAAAGGAGTAACTCTTCCAATAAGGCTAAAAGGAAGTGGTAAGACTGATTATGGATGTAGACTCATTTTTTAAGAGACTGATGATTTCATCATTTCAGATTTTTGATATTTGCTGATTTCAGATTGTCTTAAGGTAGTAGAAGGTGGTGTTTTCAATGGAGCTGGAAGGGTGGATTAGGACAAAGGCTTAGAATGGTCAAACTTGAGAGTAGTTACTGAGAGGTCTAGGACAGGGCTCACCTGGGACACAGACTAGGCTTGCCGAGTGCGAGTGTGTATTGGCTCCCACAAGGCTGAGCCATCCTAAGGCACACGGAACACACTTCATAGCTCAGCCAGCCCCTTTCCTTATGTGGTTACTGCGATTCTCAAGCAGCCTCCTTGTTCACATGTTACGTAATACTCCCCTTGCCTACCAGGCCCCGGGTCTCCCAGTAATTGGATGTGGATTTGAAAGCAGCCCTGTTTCCCTTCCCAGTGCTCCCTCTTTAGGACATTCTCAAACCCCAGTGCTGCAGAACCCTCCCAAACCCATGGTGGAACCATTTTTATTCAGACTCTTCTTTCTTTATTGACTGCTATGTTCTTAAAGGAGTATAAAGGATGCAACACTTTCTCCTCAGCTACAGAAATCCAAGTGTATGTAAATAAAGTCTCTTTATCCTCTTTGGTTAAGTTATTGGGGTTTTTGTTAAGGAAGATAGGGACAAAGCAGACAGGGCTACACTGAAATGCTGGTTCCTCTATGCATCTTTGGTTTCCTGGATGTTTCCCCCAGTGGGTCACATGTGGACTTTATTGTGTCAGCTTGGCAGGGTCCTGGCTAGGGTAAGAGGACTCAGGCCTATCATTAACTTCATCCTGAAGCTCTAGAGAAAATCAGAAAATTTGACCCCAATGGGGATTCAGGGCTGCACTTAATTCTAAGTATTTGGTCTTATCATCTCTGCAAAATTATCAACTTCTGAGCAGCGATCTGTGTTTGATTCATTTCTTTCTCCAGTGAGGTGTCCTTCTTGTATCAGGCTCTCAATTCATATTTCTTTAATGGATGGATGGATACAGCAAAGATAATATGGCATGAATTAGTACATGTCCATCTGGCACACATGAAACATGGACATTAAAACATCTCCCAATTAATTTGATCTATGTAGAAATTCAAGCTGAAAATCAGACTGGAATGTGGATTTTTTTCCATGTTGTTATTCAGTTTGCATATATTGAAAAAAATATTAAATTTATAAATTCTCGACCATTTTGTATAAAAAGGTATTATGACATATTATTTATCCTCTCGTGAAAAACTACACTTCAAAACAGTAAGCCTTAGTTAGGTTTAGATGAATAAAAAGAAAAAGAGAAAAATGCCACATGTGGGTTTTGCCATTAAAAATCTGCACAAGTGGACTTCCCTGGTGGCACAGTCGTTGGGAGTCTGCCTGCTGCTGCAGGGGACATTGGTTCGTGCCCTGGTATGGGAGGATACCACATGCCACAGAGTGGTTGGGCCCATGAGCAATGGCCGCCGAGCCTGCGCGTCCGGAGCCTGTGCTCCGCAACGGGAGAGGCCACAACAGTGAGAGGCCCGTGTACCACATAAAAAAAAAAAAAAATCCGCACAAGTACGAAACAAAAACGACAACAGCAATTTTAGTAAGCATGGGTATGTACATTCCTTAAACTTAAGACAAGGCCTCATTTTCAAGAGACTTGGCTTCTAACATCTAAGAATGATGACTTGGATGCTGTAGAGGAGAGGAGAGAGGGTACCACGCCTGCTCTACCCAGTCGGGACACTGTTGGTGAGAGATGCAAGTTCCATGCAATTCTGGGGGCGGGGGGGGGGGCGGGGGCTGTGTCTCCAAATTCCCAAGGGAATCACTGAGAGACCTCAGTGTTAGCTTTATTTTGGTGTGCAGTTTATTTCTAGTTTTGTTTTATACCCTTTGCCTACTTCTTGGGCATAAAACCAAGTGCATTACATTCCCAAGGTGCTGAATTTCCTTTAAATCACATAAGCCTGTCCCCTGATCCAATATTATCTCTGGATCAATACAAATCTTTGACTTTCTCCATTACTTTCCACTTCTGAAACTGTAGCCAATTCATCACAAAGGACCCCGAAGTAGATAAAAAAACCAACAGTTGAGGGCAGGCTAGAAGTATTCCTTTCTTATCAGAGTTCCATTTAAAAGGTTTACTGTTAGTTGTTCAGGGAAGGATTCCAGGGAGTCAGGTGGATGTCACCTTCCCCACCTCATGGTTGGACCATGAGCTGTAAAGTTAAACAGAGCAAAGTCCTTGTCAAATTCTGTCTTCTTTCTTTGCCTGTGTTCATGTGCTGTTCTCAGGGGTAATTTAAGATCCTCCACATTTGTAAGCCTCATTTTACAGAATAAACATTGCAGTGCCTGTTCACTGCCTTCAGGAAGCATTGTAGGTATTTAAGTTCTCACCTATTCATCAAGTCTGCAGTGGCCAAGTCGTCAGTCAATTCATACAGTCAAGATTAACCCGCTGAGATGCTCCCCCATGAAAGCAAATGACCTGTGGGAAACAGATTCCCGTCCTGAAACATATGCAGGGACATTTTTATGCAGAGCTATGGTGATAAAGAGGAGAGAGCCCCTTCCCTGTGCTCCATCAGTTATGCCTTGCCTTTCAATGATTTGTTCTTTATGGATGAGTTCTGAGTTTGCTTTAGACACACTGTCCAATAGAACATCTATACTTGTGTCCTTCACCACGTGGGAAGCGTTCTCTGTCTTTGCTGCCTAGTACAGTAGATGCTTCACACATGGTGTGGTGCACTTGAGACATGAATGGTGTGGCTGAGGAAATGAATTTTAGATTAGATTTAGCTTTATTTAATTTAAATTTAAGTAGCCATATGTTTGGACAGTGTGATTCTAGAGTTTAGATGTCATTTAATTTCATGGTTGTTTTAAACTGATAGAAGCAGCAGGTAGACTGTGTTGAGAACACTGACACAAACTCACACTGGTCTGCCTCAGAACAAAGGGACTGGCAATTCAGGGTTCATCCTTGGACAAAACCTAGAGGGTTTTTTTGCCTCCCACCTCCCAGAATAGGATAAACTTCCTGGGAAGAATTAGGGTTGCTAGTGTGAGGGGGACAGCCCAGAATAGATCCTTCATTGGACTAGCTTTGGGGAGCTTCCTGTTACCATCTACTCTCTGACTATCCACTCAGTCTGCAAGCCCACCCATATCAACAGAGCCCTCACACTGGCTTCCATTCAAGGAGGAGCCCACCAAGGAAACATACTGAGATTCAGGATAGGGAACATGGAAACCGGCAGTTGCCAGATCAGCTGAAGACTGCAAGCATAAAAAAGAAAAAGATAAACAATCAGGACAACAAATTCAGAAGGAAGCCAGGAAAATTTAAGGATGAGTCAAATACTTTTAATGTTATTATTGTTGTTATCATGATTTTATAAAACCTTTAATTATTATCCTCAGAGAAATCAAGGAAACGTCAAATCTAAAGAATAAGTGCAGGATGCTATGAAATATGAGCAATCAAGGACACGAAGATCTCCTGAAAATTAAAAATGATTGCTAACATAAAAAAGTTAATAAATAGAGAGGTTAGTGGCAATAATTGGGTAAAAGCCCCAGGAAATTCAACAAACAGCTCAACATGTAATATTCGAGGAAGATTAAAGCATAACGGAACAATATAAAAGGGCTGATGTCTGATAAATAAGGATTCTGGAAAGAATGAACAGAAATAAACTATGAAAAGGAAATTAAAGAAGTAAAAAATATTTCATGGAGCTAATTTAGAGACCCAAATCTCTAAATTAATATTATATACCAATGTTGGAAGAATGAAGGAAAAAAATATTATAGAAATGGCATGAGTCAAATAGGTCACAAAGGAAAATGTGGCATGGATTTAATATCTGATGAGTCATCAGTAGAAAAAGCCATTGACTCCTAGGCTGGGAACAGGCATTTCTGCACGGGTTGTGTGTCATGACATTTGACCCAGGGGGAAGGAAATGTTTTGACCTCTGTCTAGCATGGGTCCTCAGGGAGTAATATTTACTAGAAAGTGTAAATACTCTTTACTGATTTTGAACTTTAGTGCTTAATCTGTAGTCAAACCTCCGAATTCACCATAATTTCAAGCCAGAATAAAAATATTATTAATCTTGATAAAGTAAAAGTTCGTGATTCACTGAAGATGAGAGTTGGGAGTTGGGAAGGGGGAGAGAAAGTTCCATCAATAATATCCTATTTCACAGGCTAAGGACTCAGGGATAGTGTCACCATTGGAAGAGCAGTGAATAGCAGTCTAAGCATATTATTTGATCTTATAAATGGAGCTACTGGAGATAGAATGTTGTAATACAGCTTTCAAAACTTGGAGAGAAAAAAATAATTATGAGAAGTTATCAGTTAGCTAAGTTCACAGCCTCCATGGTCTGGAGTCAGTCGATAATGCACACATAGAAGTAGTGGTGTAAAAATTATTAACGTTTATAAATATAATAAAGAAAAACACAGAGGAAAAGCACAAACAGTGATTGGCTCTCAGGAGTGAAGCTGAGCATGAAGGGATAGAATAAAAGGCTTAGGAGAGCGTTGCTGTTTATTTTAGGTTCTCCTATTAATTTTCTTTTTAACTGTGGACATGTTAACTTGATTAAAATAAGAAAAAATGTGGATATGTTCAACTTTTAGAGATCATCTGAAACGACATTTATTTTAGCATTCTGAGCCAACAGTGTGGCTCAACTGACAAAGTCTGCAAAGGTCTTGGATAATTTAGTCAATTAAAGTGACGTGGACCATGACACTTGAGTATCACAGAAGATATGGCAATAAATGTGCTGATAAATGAGCAAGACAAGAAGTTTACATAAAGAGGAGCAATAAAGCTGAAACTTGTCATTCATGTACTGCAGGCCAGACTAACAGTTTGATTTTTGTTCATATCATTAAAGTAAAAGAATTTTACTAAAAAATATTCCAAGTTCTAATAAACTCAAAGGTATAACTTTTTCAGTGGGTATCCAGGCCAGTGTTCTTAAAATGTTTTCATCTAAACATGACTTCCCACCTCATGGCAGAAAGGCTTTGGTAAGAGATAAAGGATGTATGTAAATGAACAGCTATCAAATCCAACCCTGAGATGTCTTCATTCGTTGTCTCACACATGGCTTATGTATGTTGACCTGGGGAGCCAAAGATGAACTTCTGACTTCAACTCTTCTCCAGTTCTTTGCTTCGACCTATTTGAGCTGTTCTGTCCAGCGCTGCCTGCCATTCCCATGGACTGGTCCTGGATCCTGAGAGCTTCCTTTCATCTCTATGTGCCACCACGACCCAGATCGCTGAGCCTGCAATGCACACATTCACTGCATGACTTCAGGAAGGCCTCTTTTCATACACAACAGTGATACCAGTAGCAATAATACCTACAGACATTATTGAACACCTAGTAGGTGCCCATTGCTCTATTTATGTGCAATAACTGTTCCATATTTTGATCCAATCAATCTGGCACAGAGGCAGAGTCTCTGAATGCTTAAGTGTCTTATTCAAAGTCACATAATTAATTGGTCAGAAGCAGGGCTACGACTGGAATACAGGAATCCTGCCTCTGGGTCAAGTGTTTTCTCTAGTACAACAGAGCTCCCTTTCTGGGTATTTCCAAGGTTCTAGGTACATGGACAATTGCTTATTTTTATGTGTTACCTATTCCATGTGGGAGGGAGAAAAGGGATGTTTGCAAATTTTATGTCTCTTAGTCATAAGGTGGGAATTATTTTGGGAAATGGAGCCAATTCATGTCACAAAGACCAAGTCATTAGTGCTTGAACTCTTCTGTAGGCTGCAGTGTGATGCAGTGGAAATCCAGGACTCTGAGACATCCAGGGCTCTCCCCTTGGTTTCAGGGGAGCCACTTGGTGTCTCTGAATCTCAGTGTCCTGATCTGTAAGGTAGGAATAAAAGGCCAGAATGCCAGTTGCCCTAAATCAGGGCTATCAAATGCCCATCCTTCATGGACATTCCGTAAGCACTCTTCTCTTCCCTGTTTTACTCTCCACCCCGCATCCCCTAGTCAGTCCTTCTTGTCTTCGAAAAGTAAAACATCTATTTCTCCCACCCTTAATATGAGTTCCACTTTGCACTATGCTGCTTTTAATTATTTCCCCCATTCTCTTGTCCAGTTTCTTATGTCATTAAAGTAGTTCCAGGTGCCTTTTCTCCTTGCTGTTTCTTCTGGGCTGTGATGCTCGGTGAGGCCTGAGTTGAGCCCATTCAGCCCAAGGAGAATCCAGGCCTTCTCACCTCTTCCTGTCCTTCACCTGCCCCGCCTAGGACAGGCTGCATGTTCCCTCATGCCGTCTAGTTGAGGGAGGGAGCAGGGACGTCCCCACTTTCCCACCTGTAACTTCCAGGTAAGCGGGGTTGGTCTGGATCCAGTACCTTCACCAAACTGCTTTCAGCTTTCTAAGGGTCCTTCCTCACTTTACCTTTATATTATCTTTCTTTCTCTAGGGCAGCTGGGTCTTTTAAGCAGAAACCCAATTGTTTTTCACAGATTTCAAATTTTATTAATAACTGCAGATGATGGGGAAAGGCAACGCTAGCTTTAGAGGCTTGCTGCCTTGTTTTCATGGTTTCTTAGCTCAGATGCGTCTTTCATCATTTCTCTGTAACTTCCACCTGTAACCAGCAGTGAGATTCTGGGGCCTGAGTGGCCTCACTTCTTTCAAGGGATGTGGAGACCTATGCCAAGGTCATGGATTACTTGGCCTTCTGGGAGTGCAGGGAGTTGAAAGGCTGGCCAGACCACACATGCTGTCTCCTGCTTCCCCCTGCAGGGTTCACACAGAGGAGGTACCTTGGGTGAAGACAAAAGAGTCTGCTGGGGATGTCCTGTCACTCATTATACCATCCAGGGCTCCCATGAGCTTAGAAAGAAGAGAGGAGAAATGCAATTTCCACCACCTGTTTGGGATGTTAAAAGGAGTTGTTTTGATTTTTGTAGTTTCAAAATGTATCTATCATCCTAATTAAAATCACCCTGGATATTAGATTAAATTGAAGTAAATAACTGAAGTAAATTTATTTTATGTTTTTCTAATCAATTGTGTGGAGTAAGAAGTGAATCACACACACTTTCTGTTTTGATTTGGAACCTGATCACCCAGGCCATTGGAAGTGAGTAGAATTAAATAATTTCTTTTTATACTTGCACTTAGTTTTCCTCTCCTCTAAGTACCCAGAGGAAAAGATAATAATTATTAGGTCAATATGAATCTTCTCCTCTTAAGCCTTCAGCAAAGGCAATAAAACAGTTTTTCCTTTAATGTATTATAAATATTATCAAGGAAAGTATGTTCAAACCTGACTTAACTATACTCACGTTAATGAGTGTTGTGACCTTTGAGAATGTTTTGTGAAAATGTACTTCGGTTGCTTCTGTTTAGCCAGCAGAACTGCCTCTAGTCTTGGTTCTGTAACTTTCAACTGAGCCTCTTATCTGTGGCCCCTTCTCATAACAACACAGTTGGGTGCACACTCTCGTCTCTCTCTTGTGCCACCAGGAGAAAGGGCTTTGGCACATCAGCTCAACCACAGGTCATGGGAGAATAGTCCTGAAACATTTCTGGAGGCTCATGGGTAAAAGAGCCTTTCGAAATCTTATCATATCATTTTATAGGGGTCTTGTACAAAAGAAAAAGAATTGAAGAGGTCACCTGATTCAGACACTTTTTTCCAAGTTAAACTCAACATTCTAGCACTAAGTCACTTTATTTTTTCTTACATCAGAGTAGGATGGGACCATTTCAAAGTTGAAGCACAGAGTACGTAATTGTTTTCTTGCTTTTTCCCATGAAAAAGAGAATCGAACTCATTTCCTTACTGAAACAAAAATGGAGACTTCCAGTGTAACTCTGCATGAAAATGCAGCCTAGGCAAATTGCAGCCGTGGGTAATTAGGAGACAATCTCCCTGCCTGTCCCCCCAGTCCCAGCTACCACCCCAGCTTGCACAATTTGGAAATAATGCAGATCTCAGCTGGTGCAGGGAGCATTCTCATCCATTAACCAGTGGGGGAGAGGACTTGAAATTTTGCATATTATTCTATGGTAGCATTTAACAAATCAAAGCTTTAACTGGAAGGAAAAATATGGTCGTTGTCCAGAAGTGGCACATGCAGTTTTATTGTTGGGGTTTCTGTCTCATAAAGGGAGGCCACTCTTAGAACAGAAAGAACACCACCAAAACAACACAAGCTTTATACAGCTCATGTTATTCTAATTTCCCCTTAACTGTTGAAACACGCTGTGTATTAAAAAAAAATGTGTTTACAAATTAGAAGGCATAGATTGGTAAACATCATTTAGCAGATTCCTTTGCCAGGACTTAAAAGGTCTTTGAGAACACCAAAACCACGACAGATTGCTGGAAAGTTTGCTGTAAGTGCTAGGCTAGAAAGGCCTGTAACCATTCCCATCTGTTCAGGGCACCTCTGAAAAGAGTCTGGGAACCTCAGCCATCGTAGGGAGTTACCTGTTATGACACAGTCTTTCTTGTGAGGGCTGTTTAATTTGAACTGTGCTGTTTGGAGACCCAAAAAAATGATTTCCATGAATATTTAATAGACCTTTTTCCAGTTGAGATACCTACACACACATATTACAGTCGACCATTAAAATCTATTTTCAATTCTATTTGGAATTCAGCTGAACTATCGGGTAGACTTTGGTCTGATGTGCACAGTAACACTGAGATGGGAAATTTGAAGCAATAATGGGAGACCCAGGTTTCTGAGCTGGAAACTTTTTAGGCAGCAGTGATTTACTGGCATATTCTTTAAAAACACCAATGGAAAGAAAATGAACACGTATTCTACAGTGTGTAATTGCCAGGAAGGTGCCACACATATTTGAAAAATCACTGCTTATATGTTTAGGTGCCATTATCTTGAAAACTTTAATAGCCTGCAGTTTGGACTTTTGTTTTCATACTTTAATTGCATGATTTTTGCAGCTGCAAGACCCTATTTCAGTGGTGTGCTCTTCCCCTCGGTAATGCAGCAAGGATGAGTAACTTAAGTAAAGAGAGCTTTAGGTTCCTCTGGAAACCATCTCTTGCCCTACTTTCTCTGTTTTCCTGGGCATGATAAGAATTCAAAGATCCAGACATGTTGCCTGGCAGAGAAGCTTGCTTAGGAAGGAGGCCAAATTGAGTGGTGTCTTCTCCCTACTTTCTCCAGGACTGGATTGATAATACGGCAGTGAAATATCAAGTAAGGTTTGCCAGGTCTGTCAATGCTGTAAGAATTCACTTTGAATCATTGGAAATTTGAAAACATGACTACAGGACTTTAAATGAAAGCTCTCTGGGGAAATATACCTAGGTAAGGAAAAGATTTCACCTTGCTATGATCAATCACCATTCAATTTCTTAATAACAAAACACAATTTCTCTTTTCCATAACTTTTGACTCAGGAAAAGATGCTTGCTTTTCAGAGGGTGACATTTTAAAAGAAAAGTGTAATAAATTAGCATTGCATAAATATCGAGTTGCTGGAGGAGCCATTGGTGCTGGAGTTAAAAGTTTCTGGAAGACTTTGAGGTCATTGCTTATAAATTCATTCTTCAGTAGAAAGTGAAAGGACAAGAAAAGACTAAGATTTATAAATATTTGCTTCAAAATGTGTTACTTAAGTGAGTATTTACTATGGGATTCTGACAAGAAAAAAGATCAGGAGAAACTGCTGGCAGCTCAGCAATATGGAAACTTAAGGGAAAACCCCACAAACACACAAACAAACAAACTGAGTAAATGTATGCCTTTTTTTTGCTGCTGTTGTTGTTTGTTTAAAATTTTTATTTATTTATTTATTTATTTAATTTTGGCTGTGTTGGGTCTTCGTTGCTGTGTGCGGGCTTTCTCTAGTTGCGGTGAGTGGGGGCTATTCTTCATTGCGGTGCGTGGGCTTCTCATTGCAGTGGCTTCTCTTGTTGCGGAGCACAGGCTCTAGGTGCACCAACTTCAGTAGTTGTGGCACTCGGGGCTCAGTAGTTGTGGTGCACAGGCCTAGTTGCTCTGCGGCATGTGAGATCTTCCTGGACCAGGGATTGAACCCGTGTCCCCTGCATTGGCAGGCGGATTCTTAACCACTGTGCCACCTGGGAAGTCCCTGCTATTGTTTTTTAGTTGAAACTAGGAAATCTCATTCAAGAGAGGAAGCAGTTTTCTGTTGTTTTTAGTGCTGGATGGAAGTTTAAGTACTTTAACAAGCAAGTTAAACATAGACATCATACAAATGTCAGGTTTTAGATAGATGATCAATGGAATGTGATTAGCAGCTGTCTAATAGACATCGTTGTCTAATACGTATCACTGTGGTCGTTACACAATGAATTAGTTCACGAATTGGTTTCAAATAAAACTTGAACTAGCTTAGGCAAAAATGGGGAAGTATAGGCTAATAGGGTTAAAGTAGGTGTGGCCAAGCCTGGTCTCTGATGACACCAGGGTCAGGAACGCCAGGACACCAGACTCATTTTCCAGCTCTCCCTTTGGCTGCTTTTTTCACATTCACCTCTTTTCTCAGACTGGGCCTCCTCTGTGCTAAGCAGAAGCCTGGGCACTTGACATTTCCCACCTCTATCACCAGGCAGACTAGGGCTCCTAATTTTTGTTTCCAAGTTCAAACATCACAGGGAATGGGGTGATTGGCTGAGATTGGGTCAAGTGCATATTCCAGAACCAATCAACTCTTGTCAAGGAGATGGGTTCTGTTATAAGCCCAGAGGGGCCAGCAGCCTGTCCCTAGATCAGTGGCCTAGATTGGAGGAGGCACAGGAGGTTTTAAGAGTGCAACCAAGACACACCGTGAAAGAAGAGGGAGAGCATATGACCCAGAAGAAGGAAGTGCTGTCTGCAGCAAACAAAATAGTAGGCACCTACTGCTTTCAGTTAGTACCTGAACATTATTTAGATCCAAGCTTTAACCCCCTACATGCAAAACTCTTTCTATGGAAGAATATTCTTCAGTGGTAATTTTTTTTTAAAAAATAACCTAAGCAATGGAAAAAATTGAGAAAAGACCATACTATAAATAGTCTCAAAATTAAGGAATATAAACTAATTACAAGTAAAACATAAAATACCCAAATAAAAATTTTAAACTCCCTCCCTTCACAGTACCTGCACAATCTGGACTTCATTTACCCTAGGGGAGCTTTGGGATACAAAGTGACTTGTTATAGGCATGAGACTGCTGATATTTTCAGGTGGTTTGGCGATTTCAGCTGTTCTCTTGCTCTCTGGTACTAATACACTGAGAACTGTTTCAAGGCAGATGATCAAGAGTGAATAGTATTGGCTGTTTTGGAGTCAGAAAAGATGGGATAGCTTTTAAAGACAACTCACAGGGCTTCCCTGGTGGCGCAGTGGTTGAGAGTCCGCCTGCCGATGCAGGGGACAGGGGTTCGTGCCCCGGTCCGGGAAGATCCCACATGCCGCCGAGCGGCTGAGTCCGTGAGCCATGGCCGCTGAGCCTGTGCGTCCGGAGCCTGTGCTCCACAACGGGAGAGGCCACAACAGTGAGAAGCCCGCGTACCACAAAAAAAAAAAAAAAAAAAGACAACTCACAATGATGTTATCTGTAACTTAGCTGTGGAAGGAAAAAATGAAGTTGATTGTTTAATGAAACATGCTTGATGAAGCAGAATGTGCCCACAATTTTGTTAATCAAGAACATTCATAATTACATTACTTCTTAATAGAGGCTAAAAAAGTTCTTTCAATATCATTGCTTTAAGTGTGGACTTTAAAAAAAAATTTTAAAAGACACTATTTTGACAAAAGTCTTGTGGGTTTTTTATTTATTTTTTGGCCCAATTAAGCAACCTTTTAGTACATTCTTTTTTTTTTCCACTAGATATATGAATTAAACCCTTCATAGTTGGAATATTGTGTGCTCTTAAAACTCAAGTATGTTGATGTTTCAATGAGGACACATAGTTCTCAACAGAAAGGTCTCATATAGGTCAACTGAACAGAGAGAAATTGACTTCTCATCAGGAAAAAACATTTCCATCTTTGATGTACATTTATTTATTCAATAAATATTTATCAGACACCTATAAATTGCTAGTCTCTGGGTTAAAGCTGTAAACAGGAAGAGGATTCCCTGACTTAAGGAGACCCTGTTTTAGTGATACATACGTGCAGTATGTATCAAGTAGAAATCTCATTGAGTGCCAGCCAAGGACAGAATGGAACTTAGAAACTTGGGTAAATTTTTAACTTTTACATTCCTCAAGGTTTTAAAATGTTTCCCCTTATTCTTTGAAAGTGAATCATCACTCTGTGCCCAAAGTTTAATTATATATTTAATCATTTCACTATAAAGTATAAAGTACTATACTAAACAATAAAGTACTTCTAGTATAGGGACTCCATAGATAATGTCAATGGACCAATGCTTTCTTCAGGTTTTACGTTTAAATAAATGATTCCACCCAATCATTTGTAGTGGAAGAGGCCACAATGTCACAAAGACTTTCCTCTCGTTACCTGGCCAATGTTGAAAACATATCAAGTAACTTTCAAGTTATTTTATTTGGAAAAGATTTTCTTTCTAATTAAGAAGAAAGGAAAATGACTTAGAGATGTTGGACACCACTGATAAGCATACATCTAAAAATTATTTTATTTGTTCAATCTTTCCGTCTTAATAATCCTTCATTTAGGAGAGGAGAGAAGTCTGTGAAACTAAATGAGAACTGGTGAAAAGATAAGGCCTTCTCAGGCCTTTAGTAAATTACCTGGAAAATGAGAAAAAGGAAATCCTTAGAGACAGTGTTCCTTGAGACCTAGAACCATTTTTGAATGCAATGCCAGTTGTTCCCTGGGTCATAGGGAATTACATGTTTGTTTAGGATGTACTAATTTCAAATTAATTCCCATTTCAAATGATGGTCATAGGGTCACCAATGTTTTATTTTTAAATCTTTTCTCCTATAAAGTTTCTTAGTAATTGAATTTGTAATCATATGTGTTACAGTGGATATAATCAGAAAAAAATATGTAAATAAACATAAAATAACTAAAAGCAGAAAACAAGAATTTTTCAGCAATACTAAGAGCAAGTTGGTAGTTGTTGAGGTAATATTTTGTGCATTATGTTCCATTACATATTGTGATAAGAGAACAGTGTATTGTGTGCTGTCAGTTAAAATGAAACAGTTGGTGGGAGGTGACTTCTTCCTCTCTGGGTTGTCCCGCAGTGAAAGAGGGGCTCAGAACAAGAGTGCTCTTGGTCAGTGTATGTTTAGATGTCAGATACATACTGTCTTATTTTCTTTTTCTCAGGAAAAGATAATGGTTCCTTTTCAGGGTTAGTGAACACAACACCATAAAAGCTTGGTTGGTGAGAGAGAGAAGTAAAGTGGTACTGATAGTGTTAGGGGGCAGGAAGCCCCAGCAGGGCCAAGACAGTCCAGGGAGAACACAGCAGGGCTCACATGGCATGATGGTTAATTTCATGTGTCAACTTGACCCAGCCACGGGGTGCCCAAATATTGGCGAAATATTATTCTAGGTGTGTACGTGAAGGCATTTCTGTACGAGATGAACATTTGAATCAGTGGCCAGAATAAAGCAGTTTGCTCTCTTCAATGTGGTTGGCCCTCATCCAAATCATTGGAGGCCTGAATAGAGCAAAGGGCAGGATACAGGAGAATTTGCTCTCTGCCTGACTACTTGAGCTGGGACATCAGTCTTCTGCCCTTGGACTGGGACTTACACCACCAACTTTTCTGGTCCTTCAGACTTTGGACCTTCAGACTTTGGCTTGGAGCTAACCACTGGATTTCCTGGGTCTCCAGCTTGCAGACAGAAGATCAGCCTGCATAATCATGAGATTCTCCATAATCACTTAAACTAATTCATCCATCTATCTATCTGTGTCTGTATCTGTATCTGTATCTCTGTCTCTGTCTCTATCTCTCTATCTCTCCATCCTCTGGCTCTCTGTACTTCCTTAGAAATGTCTTCTCTCATACAAGCCTAAATAAGACATCTAACCTTCTTATAAATCCAGGAGATACCTACTCCCCAGAGCCTAGGGGCATCTTCACAATAGGCAAAATGCTTCAATTTTATTCTTTGACCTTCAATATAACTGCAAAGATAACTAAATTGTATTAAATATGTGGATAAATTCAACAATGGAAACAGATCCTTTTATTTAGTAATAATTCAATTTTTCATTTTAGATCTCAATGGCCTGTCACAAAGAACTGATTGCAGCCATCACTCAATGATTATTATGGTGTCCCCTTTTTGTCTAGGGTGGATTTAATAAATGACTCTTCATGTCATTTCCTTATTTTATGTTTCAGAGCCACCACCCCTTTTCTTTGATACTCCATGACTCCCTTTAATTCAGAAGCTTAGGATCCATTTAAAAATTTATGTTACAGAGTGATTATAGTCTATTGTTATGCTGGTGATATCTGTACAATTGGTACCTATTGTATGTTGAGACACAAAGACTAGAAGGTTTGAATTGGACTTTCTCCCTTATCTGTGGGGAAAGCCTGCTTTTGGCATAATTTCTGGCCAATATTTTACCATTGCAATTCTTATCAATGTGCCACATAATTCCTATTTCAATTCAACCTTTGTGACTAAGGCCAGATTTAGGATGGAGCAGCTATGTCCTCAACAGCAAAAACACACACGAATGTTCCTCCTGACTACAGGGATCAACTTTCCTGCCAAAAATGAAAGGAGAACTCTGGGTTCGTTACCAATTTTCTGCTTTTGGAGATTTCACATGTTTTACTATTAATAAGTTGAGCTATAAAGTAATAAATATATGTTTAATTTTAAATGTGTGTGTAGGACTGAAATACCCACATTGAAAAAAATATTGAAACTAACAATTTAATTGACTTTTTGCTTTTCTACCAAAGCAAAGACAGACTAATTATATAGTCAGCTTTGGTTAGGACATTATTACCTGTACAACTTCCAGGAAAAATCAATGACCTCTCATGAAATGGAAGGTGGTTTAAATGGCCTCCATTCAGTTTGTTGTTTAGGAGAACTAGCCAAGTCCAAAATGAGGGTGATAAATCTGATTTTCATTACTTTTAAATTTATAAATATAAAGGTACACTTGGAGAAACCGATTTTTAATTTGGGTGAACAGAGATGGGCCAGCTTGTTCCACAAGGTTCAGCTGAGTTCTGTCTCCATTCCTTCTGTGTTTCCTGTGAGTCAGGCACTTTGTCAAGTGAAGGGAATAAAGATGAATAAGAAATATCCGTGCTAATTGTGCTGTCAGGGGGGGTTGGAACTCGCCGCAGCAGCTTCGTCTGCAAACGGTGTGGTGTGAGTGCTAAGGGGCTGGTATGCTAGTATGGGGGCGCCCTTCTGGAGTAGCATCCACAGAGGGCTGTAGAGATCCCTGGAGGAAACCTGAGTTGCACCTTGAGGCGGAGGACTAGTTTAAGGCTGGGGGAAGAGTGCACAATGACGAAGGCATGGAGCCAAGAAGCAGGACAGGTGGAAGGGGCGGACACTGCTCTTAGAGTTCATACCACGAGAGGGGAAATAGTAGATGAAGCTGTGCCTGTAGGTGGGTCAGGCCATGGAGGTCCTTGTGTGCCATCTGGAAGCAAGTGATGAAGCCCATGGAGGAGCATGACATGATTAAGTTTGCATTTTGGAAAAACAAATATCTCTGGTGTTTTATGAAAGCTGAATTTCAAAGGGAAAAAAAACAAACTTGAGTTGGGGTCCAAGTGAAGAAGGCTTGGATTTCAGTAGCATAGTGAGGAAAGAGGTAACACATATTATTTTAAAAATTGGGTAGTAGGGCTTCCCTGGTGGCGTAGCGGTTGAGAGTCCGCCTGCCGATGCAGGGGACACGGGTTCGTGTCCCAGTCTGGGAAGATCCCACATGCCGCGGAGCGGCTGGGCCCGTGAGCCATGACCACTGAGCCTGAGCGTCCAGAGCCTATGCTCCGCAATGGAAGAGGCCACAACAGTGAGAGGCCCACGTACCGCAAAATTAAAAAAAAAAAAAAATTGGGTAGTACAAGCAGCAGGTCCTAATAATTGACTAGATGTTCGGTAAGAGAAAGGAATAATAGTACTAACAATGATGACCTGTACTAAATTGTAGTTTTCTTTAAGCTGTAGCACAGTGGGATGAATGAGAGAATGCATCTGTCCCTTTATTCATTCATTTACTTATTTATCTCTTTATGTGTTTTGTCCTTTAGAACTTATGATCTGACATACACAGCCAAGTGAATCAATAATGACTATATATTTAAAATTACAATACATCTATTCTAGGGCACTGCAAGATCTCAGAGAAGTCACCTTTACGTAAAAGATGATTCAAAATAGCCTACATACTACCTCATTTAATAAGTAAATATTATTGTGCCATTGTGGCAGCTGGCATTTTCTTAAGCAAATAATGTAGACAACTGTCCTTATTTCAACAGAAAAAAAAATTAAATGTTGATAGTGGTTGAAATAAATGTTCATCTTGAGGTGACCTACATGCTAAAGTTTCAAACTCCCTTTTTCTCAACTCGCACAAATGCCGGCTCACACACACGCCTATGACATTTATCTTTGTCACCAGTGTCCCATCAGACATTTGAGGAGTTTCATCAATGTCAACCAAGAACCATTTGTAACATTGAATGCGTCCAACTTTGAAGCTATACCCCCTGCATTTCAGTTTTTGCCGAGCTGGAAATGTGCATGGATAGATGGCAGAGCTCTATTATGGGATGAACAGGGTGACTGCAAACAGGGCAGGAGAGAAATTCTCTCAGGACATCTGGAAGCCAGTTGCTGGCAATGCAACACAGCCCTTGGCTGTGATAAAACAAATAAGGCAAACAGATCAGGCTTAGGTACAGCCATCAGGGATGGGGTGATAGGGAGCTTGCTATGAGATGACAAAAATAGAAAGCAAAGCATAGTCCCAACAGGACTGACTGTGTGTAGACCTCAGGATGAAATATATTTCTTCTTGACCGTGGCTATGTTAACATCGCTTATAGTTACATCTGTTTAAATCACTGTTTTGAATGTTGCTCACATTTTCTGACAAAGTCTCTGTGTGTAGGAGGTAAAGAATTTCTTCAACTAGGTTTGCAATTAAAGCATAATTCAAACCACTATAGTTTCTTAGGGCATTCTAAGTCCTAACCTAATTTTCAAAGTGTAATTTTTCAGTACTACTCATGATAAAAATAAGACCTGGACAGAGATAAAGAGGGAAGGAAAGCATTTACTTTTTTCTCTGAAGTTTTGGGATTACTTTGTGTGGTTAGAATGGATCTGAAAACTAAAGAAATAAAATGAGACCAAAAAATACTGGCTCAATCAATTTGCTTGCAGTGGCTCCATGGATTCTCACAATACCCTTTATATGACCTCTATCAGGGGTTGGAGACCTGTGTCCCTTCTCGCTTTGCCGGTTCCATCCAGCTCTAAAGGTGAGCAATGTTCTATAGAGCAGAGTTTTAATTTGTGCTATTTTCAAACAGCAGAAAATTCCACATTGTGCCAGAATGACTGCATATGTTTGGATAAGTGATCCACGTAAGATTAAAATCTTATAAATTAATAAATAAAGTAGGCATTAATAAGTCGACTATTAAGACTTTGCAGTTTCCAGAAGGCTGAGAAGGGGCCTGATTTGCTTGCTTTGTTTGATTCAAACCTCCTCTGTGTGTTAATGGTTGAAGAAAATAAATTACATTTATGATATACATTTCAAGTGTAAGATGAATGCATTTAGGTTTTAGAAAATACATCATAAAGTGATTGGTTTGAAGACAAAACTTACACTTTTTTCAGCGACTAAAAAGTCCCTGGCAGGAACACAAATGTGCCATTTTATTTTGAGTTTTCTCACTTAGTATAAAAACTATGAGTGCTGCTGATATAATCACAGAACATTTTAACAAAAGAAAAGAAAAACGAGAAGTAGATTAAGCTAGCCATCAATATTGTGTCTACTCATTTTTTTTTTTCTCCTAAAAACAAATAATCCATTTTAGAGCCTGAAGCTACCTGGTCAAAGGGATTCATTATCCCATGATTATTACGGGAATTCGGACAGCTCCATAAATCTAGACAGTGAAATGTGTTGTAGCATGAAAGTGATTTCAGAAGCAAGGGATTTTTTTCTGTACACAGTGTCTGGCTTTTATTTCTAGGGCAGCCATTTAAGATGGTCATTTAGGAATGTGTGTCTTCATTGGTGATGTCTACAAGAGAAATGAAAAGGAATTCTGTTATCACCCACTGATGAACAGAGAAATTGTTTTCAATAGGTGAAGTTATTAGAATGATGGTTGTGTTTTTACTTTATCTTGTCTGTTCTTTTATGAGTTTTGGTTAGGAGGACCAAATCTGGACAAGCAAGCAGAACACTAAATTTAAGACTTGCTTCTAGTTTTCACTAAAAAAACCCAAAACAAAACAAAACAAAAACAACAAACAAACAAACAAACAAAAAAGAGTCTTTGGCCCTAGTTGTGACTTTTTTTAGGACTTAAAAAAAATCCATTTTAGATTGCACCTTTATTCTGATAAACTGCAGTTCCAGCTATTATGATAATCAGGGTCTGAATTTTCAGCATTGGGGTAGGAGGATGACTATGTAGAGAGTGAAGGTTCATGTGTGTGTTTCTAAAAAGGGATTTCCAAAGGGAATTTTTTGGTTATTATAAGAAAATATTTCATACGGTCTTTGACTTCAGATTCTAAATGAGGCTCTAATTTTTCCTCGTTATCTTTGACATCTATCCTGGATTGAGGCTCTCACTGACTATTATAATATTCGTTATTCTTTCCAGGTCTAAACAAGAATCCCTACTATCCCCACCTGTTAGACATTATCATACATCTCATTTGTAGCAGTTACCACAGTTGCAAATTCATTTTTGTTATTATGCTGTTAATACCCATCTTAATCATTAGAATGTAAAAATCTATGAGTAGAGAGCTGTGGCCCCTTTTTGCTAACCATTACAACCCAGCACGTAACACACACACTCAGAAAAATTTCTTGAAATGGTGACTGGCTAAATGAAATGCATCTGCCATAAAAGCTGATGTGGCTTTTCCTATAAACCAAAAAACAAATGTTGGAAATCACATAAAGCACTGCTTCTTACAAAAAGATTCCTAAATTGGCTTATAGAGTGAGTGACCTGAAAGAATAAATCCCACTTCCTAAAAGTAGCATATGCATTAACAAAATGTCTCCAATTATTACACGTAGTAGTAGTGTGTTTTTAGGAAGAAAGGGCTAAAATTCAGCAAGCAATTTGCTGCAGCAAGCAATTCCTAATGGACTCCTGCAATTCCTTAAAGCATTAATGTCCTGTGTGAGCATAACTCCTCAGCCTGACATCACACTACCTTAAAAGCCATCATCTTTCTAAATGGCTTTTAAGTTCCCACCTCACCAATCATCCTTGTTCTCAGCTCCTATAATAACAGGGTCATGGAAATTAGTGCTTTGCACTTCCAAATGTGCAAAGATATTGAACACACCACAATGGAGTGGAGCGTGAGGTTAAGGAAGCTGTTAGAAGTTCAAGACATTAGCAAATGGTTGTGATTGAAATAACATTGCCTTTCTGTACCATGTCTCATGCCACTGATCTGCCTTCCTCATTTTGCTTCCATTTCAGTGTTTCTGGAAATTCTTTGAGAGGGCTGTATGTTTAGGGATCAAAGATGGATTTCTTGAAAATAATATAGTCTATGACAAACTCACTGGACTTATTTTGTACTGCATTGGGCAAAAAACAGTATAGTTTTGTGATCTGAAACTCTTTGTCTAGGATTTGCCTTTACCACTCCATAATTTTATCTAGAAGTGTGTTACGTGTGAATTTTTCGTGTTTATATTTTATTATTTTAAAATTTCTACTTAAAAAAAATCTCAGCCAAGATTAGGATTTATATGTAAAAGTGGGAGGTTACTTTAAGAATCACTGGTAGAGACACAGGAAGCAAAGTAAACACATTGATTGTGGTGAAATCTCAAATCCTCAGGGAATGAGACTGGCAATTCTGAGTCTCTTCAGAACAGCTCTCCTTCTAGGGTTAATCTTACCAGCAAAAGTGTCTCACGGGTGACAGCCCTTCAGGAAGGAGGGGCAACCACTCTTTGGTGATATTTATCTGAGCTTACCTCCAAGCAACACAGACTTTGGCAGCTTCCCCATAGTTAATGCTCCAGGTGCAAAGGGCAGAAGTTCAATTCCTCATTCCTCTCCATTTCCTTCTGTAGTCCCAGTGGTTCTCTGGTTCCACGTTGCATTGGGTGGAGAGCCACACGTACCATTCAGTTATTTCACGAGGCTCCATTACAACCTGTGGACGTTCCAATATGCATCACGAGAAGCAGAGAGTGTGAGTGAACCCATTTGTTCATTCAGTATCTAGTATGCATCTACTTTTCAATTCTCCATCAGACTTTGTGACACAAAGAAGCAACAAGTTGTACTCCTGTCCTCGGGCACCTTACAGACACCAGTATCCACTTTGGTGTGGGTAATACCAGATATTCAAGGCCCTATAATGTTTGCGATAAATCTCTATTTCCAACCTCAACTTACATTTCTAACTAGAAGGAAACTGCATTACAACAGCAAGAGCAACCCAGATGAAAATTATAACAGTGATAATAAGTAACATATAGCAAGCACTTACTAAGGAACATTTAACAACTCTGTAAATGTTTCTTAATCCTATGAGATACTTCCATATAATCCCATTTTACAGATGAGACAGCTGGACCCTAGAGAAGTTAAATAACTCACTAAGGCCATATAGGTAGCACACAGCAGGGGTGAAGGGTTAACTCTTGTCAGGTGGACTCTGGGGCCACCATGATTTGTCTGCTTGTGTGACTTTGGGAAAGTTAGTTAATGTCTCTGGACTTCAGTTTCCTCATCTGTCAAATGGGAACACCTAAATCATAGGGTTGTTGTGAGGATTTAATTAGCCGATACCTGTTAACTTAGGTGCCTAGGAAATGTTAACTATTATTATTATTATTATTATTATTATTATTATTATTATTATTATTATTATTAGGCTATACTGCTTCTCAAAGTTATCTATGGATATTCTGCATAACATGTTTGTATTTGCAACCTTCTATTTAACCTATCTTCTCAACCCCACTCCTCAGAAATTCTACATCATTTTTTTTTAACCAACTGTACCAAATTCACTCTACTTTTCAGGGTCCAGGTTTCCTTCTTGAAATGTCAACTCAGACAGTCCCTTCCCTAAGAAAATGATTCTTTGTTTCTTACCTCTTTTGCATTTGTTCATGTGTCACCCAGAGAGCAGCGAATATGAACCTATTACACTATTGGCTGGACATAGGGAAAAGGACTATGCCTTGGACTCATTAGTATTCCCCAAAGTCTAGCATTGTGCTGCCTGCAGAGCAAACGTTCCTTAACAAATTATGAATAGATTAATTTTTTAAATCTAGGAGATCTCCTGGGTAGGCTGTTTCTGACTATGAAGTACAGATGAAAGAGGAAATAATATGGGAAAAGAAAGCTACCAAATAGCTTAATGATGTCGCAAGATAAGTCAATAAGAGGATCAAAGTGCAAAGGCTAAGCTCCAATTTTCTGCCTTAAGTTGAGAATAAAATTGATTTTGAAAATTGTGTGTACATTAGAATGGTCCAATGATCAGATGGGACAGGTAACAGCTAACTAGTAATTTGAGTGTCACTTGGCTATTTTTCTTCCTGCTCACTAATATCTCCCTCATGCCTTCCACTGGGGTAAAACTGCATTATTGTAGATTTATTTCTTTGGTTAAAGAAACTGTCCTCAAAAAAGACCAATAACCCGATTAGAGAGAGTTTCTAGAGGGGTTAGTCATATATTTTATATTGTATATTATGTATTATATATATATACATTATGTGTGTGTGTATATATATGTGTGTGTTTATTATGTGTGTCTGTATGTACATATTTTTATTTCAGAAAATATTTATAATGACTTATAGGTGACAAATATATAGAAACATAAATTGAAAATGAGACGAAAGAAGACAGAAAGAAAAATCAAAATTTGAAAAAAAATTGCTCAAGATGTTTAAAACAATAGAAATATCTCCTGGATTTTTTTTAATTAAAAAAGAACACTGTGATGCAATTAATACCTCTTGACAACAAGTTCCTGTTGACTTATAATTTTGTTTCACTGGCTCCTCTTTAAGTGGACCTCAATACAGATGATGAGGTCACAGCAAGGACAACTCACTTAAAAGCAATTCTGCTATTATGGATCTTTGCTGATCCATTGTTGATCTACTGCTATCTTCATTATGAAATACCTGGAAGAATGGGTGGAACAGATGTCCTTTGAGAAAATTGTCTTGAATGATAATTTTTCTCAACTGAATTCAGAAGGCTGACAGGTCACATTTGTACATTTCCATGCTGCCTTGGCAGGAAATGGGGCAAGAGCATAGTTTCTATGTCTTCATGGAAGCTGAAGAACCCACCAAAGATACAACCTAGTTAGAAAATTATCTCATATTTGTTTGAGATGATCTGATAGCTAGTCTTCTAACTAAGCCAGGATCTTGCTTAAATGATTATTTAAAATTTGCTCTATTGAATAGATAAATAGATGGCACAAATCCAAAGACTATAGTCTATGTAGCATGGATAAAAGAATTTTAGCCTGAAAATACTTCAAGGCCAAGGCACATGGAAGCCGATACCTCTCATGGCCTCACTAAATACATCTCAATGCCACTTTGCAAATAATGGAAAAATTAACACTAAAGTAACAGAATGTTATCTTGTTAAACAGGATCATTATTTATAATCTGCCTGAAATAGGGAAATGTCAACAAATAATTTTATTATAAGAATATTTGATGTTTAACGATTTTTGTTTATAATTAATTAACAGGATTATAAATAATAAAAACATAATAAATATGTATGAAATAAGAATGAAATACGATATGACCATGTTATTTTCCTGTAGCAGGGGCAGTTTATAAACATTCAAAAGTAGTATCAGATTAACAATCAAGTTTAAAAGAAAGGAGTCTGAATATTATCCTTAGTTCTTCAGTTAGAAATTTTTAACTGCCCTCCAGGAAGGTCTTCTTTCCAGTTTGGACCCTCAGCAGCAAGTTAAGGAAAAGATGAAGTTCATGGGTCAGTAACCAGGACCTAGTCTAAGTATATACAGTATGATCTATAAATGATTCCAATGGCCAAAGCCCAAGAAAAGGCCAATAAAGACTGCAAGTAATCTGACATTTTTTTCTGATACATTTTACCACATTTGGTCATTCATTGATTCAACAAATATTTGTTGGGTACATACTGTAGACAAGGTCTGTTCTACTTGCTGAACATACACTGTGAGCAAAGTAGTAAGAGAGGTATACAAGCATATTTAAAATCTGCCTTTGGCTCAAGTAAACATTGGCCTGAGCTTCGCAGTTGATGTTTGTCACCTATTCATTGAACATTTATTAAGGCCCTGAGCTAAATACCAGGGACATCCTAGAGAACAAAAAGGACACGTCTTGTCAACTGGGGGAAGAAAAATAACAGGTAAGCACATGTAAAAGCAACCAAATTGCAAATTTATTAAAGATTCGGGAACTGTGTTCTATAATGGAAATAAAGGAGTGGGGTGGGTATGTGGCACTGCTAAAATAAGATTATTGGGAAAATCCTGCCTGAGAGCATAGTATTTAAGTTGGTTTTTGAGGATGAGAAAGATATAGCCATGTGAGCAGCCATCGGCAAGCATGCCAGGAAGATGGTAAAGCAAGTGAAGCCAGCCTCTGTGGAGGACTGTGAGTGTGAAAAATGGTCCAAGACATGTTGGGAGATGGTGATGGGAGCTACTGACATGGTTGACCTTCTTTTTCCACCTCCAGTACATCATTCTACCTGGAATATGGAAAATGGATTGGAAAAGGGCAAAGTAGAAAATTCAGGGCAAGGGAAAGAAAGAGAGGAGGTGGGAAGTTCTGTTATAATGATATTGTATTAGTTTAGGTAAGAGATGGCAGTGATCTGGACTAAGTAGGTGGCATGGACACAGCAAGGACTGCAGTCTAGATATTTGTAGAAGGAAGAATGTCAAGGATTAACAAAGGACTGCATATGGGGGATGAGAAGGAAGGAATCATGTGCCAACAAAGTTTTGGCAACTGAGTGAATAGAGTGTGAGTGCTGAGGTGCAGAAGATACCAGATACCTCAGCCACATTGAGGAGAAATAGGTTTGGGGTTATAGTAGCCATTGGTGATGAATTTTGATCTTCTCTCTTTTTCCAGGCACATGCTAAAGTCACACATGGTGTGGTGGTCTGCCTTGATGAATTGAATGGGAATGGGAGTGTGTCACTTGTGGGCAGAAACTTTAGGAGCCAATGAGATCTTTCAGTGTTTTCTTTTCCCAGTTTAATGAGTTGGATATGAAATTCTGGGGATGTCAGATGACATTTAAACTGTTTGCAGCTGTGGGAGTCATCAGCATTCAGATGGTGGTTAAAACCACGGAAAAGCTTGAGATTGCTTTGGTGGAGGATATAAAGAGAGAAGATGAAGATTCAGCTGTAAGAAACCTCTGTGTTAACATTAGGGCAGAAGAGCTGGAATTATAAAGGAGCAGTGAAAGAGTTGGAAGAAAATCTGGAGAAGACGATGTCTCAGTCTTCTAGGGCTGCCATAGTGAAGTACCACACATTGGGTGGTACTTAAACTACAGAAATTTATTTTCGCACAGTTTTGGAGGCTAGAAGTCCAAGATCAAGTTGCCAGCATGGAGAGTTTTTGGTGAGGACTCTCTTCCTGACCACAGATGCCTGGTTTGTCCTTATATAGGGTTTCCTCTGAGCATATGTGGTATATCTTCTTATAAGGACACTAATCCTATCGAATCAGTGCCCCACCCTTCTCGCCTCATTTAAGCTTAATTACTTCCTTAGAGACACCATCTGCAAATATAGTCACACTGGGGGTTTGGCTTCAGCATACTAATTTAAAGGGTACAAATTCTGTCTACAGTAGATGGTACAGGGAAAGCCTTAAGAGGAAAACTTTTCAGGAAGCAAAGAGCTGTCAACTGTTTTAGTTGCTACTTGTAAGTAGCAGAATTAAGATATCTATTGGATTTGGCAATAGGTAGGTAATTGATGACTTTGGCACAATCAGATTCAGTGGCATTGTACGGGAAAAAGCCATTGAAGTGACTTATTGAAATGACTTAAGTGGAAATTGTAGATCAGAGATAATGAGTAGGCACCATAAAATATATGGTCCTTTGAGGAACAGAGCAATATGAGAATTTGGGGAAGAACAGAAAATCAAGAGGTTTTCTTCCTTTTTATCTTTATTTTATTTAATGGTAGGTAGTAGATCTTGCTTGGGTAAACAAAAAGAGCCAGTAACAGGAGTGAATAAGAATTGAGGGGAGAGAGGGAGGTCACTCCAAGAAAGTCCTTGGAAGGATGAGATGGGTAGATTCTTCATTGGCTAGGAAAAAAACACTCTATTTTCACAAGAAGAGAGAAACAAGGTATGGATGATGGAAACAGGAGGATCAGATACTGTCTGAGGATTGTCTCTGTGAAGTACTCAGTAATGTGCACAGCAGCGACAAGGAGCTGCAGAACTTGAGGACTAAGGGAAAAGTGTGAGCCAGTCTTTCCAGGAAGTGGAGCAAGTTTCATCATGGATAATAATTCTCAAAACAGGGTTACAAATGAAGTCATTAGAACAGAACACGCATACTTTTCTAAATGCCAAAGATGCATCAAAGAGATAGATAGATAGAGAGAGAGAGAGAGAGAGAGAGAGAGAGAGGAGAAAGTGAAAGAGAGAGAGGCAGAGAGAGACAGAGACAGAGAGGGAGAGAGAGGCAGAGAGAGAGAGGAAGTAATTTTATTGAGGCTACTGAGAAATAATTTTGGACTCTGGTCCACTGTTGCATCACCTTTTGTGTGATTTTATTCAACAATTCTCAGCTGTATAATCTCAGACAATAGCCAAATGGCTATTAGATCAATGGCTGCTTTTTTTTTTTTTCCCAAGTGACTGTGATGGAGAGACAACTCTTGAGAAAGAATGTATTTGTAAAAGGTTGACTGTAATGGAAGCTCATGAATTCCAACCTGAGGGAATAAAGGAGGGGATAATGGAAGTGGAGGGGTCCATGGATTGGAGGTCTCCATGACAATGAGTTGTTCTCATGGGAAGACTGGTATAAGAGTTGTTTAAGAGTTGAAGCTATTGAGATAGTAAATCTTTGATTTTCAGAGTGGAGCAGTTTTAGTGTAGGACAAATTTACTCAGGAGTAAATTTTGGTTGATTTAGCAAATGAACTAACACTCTATAATCTTGGAGTAGATGGCGACTGGCCTTTCCAAAGATAAAATGATGTAAACCCTCGGTCTCCATGTGTGTGGAGTTAATACAGTTCCCTGAAGAAGCAAATCATATTTTGAAAGTATTTCTTTTCTGCTTAAAATATTTAAATCAACCTTAGATTATAGCAGACTCTAATTAGGCCCCATCCATAAAGTAGTTGCTATATATAAAGACGATTATTGATCTTTATTTGAAGAACTGTTTTCTAGACCTCCACTACCAACTTCATTTTATTTGTCAAATAACCATTTCCTCCAAAATGTACTCATTATAGAATCTACCAGCCTGGCTTAGGTTTTCCCTTATGGTTGGAGAAATTTATAATAAACTTAAATTCCAAAAGGTCTTTGATGGACACTTTCAAATTTTGTTTTATTTGGCACCTTCCTAATCTTGTTAAACATTTGTTGGCTGAACACTCAACAAGTCAAAAGAAGTGTTGGGAAATTTCCCTATCTGTTTGCAATTTAAAACTGATTATAAACTAGTCTCAATCTGCTCTTGGGAAAGAAGAGAGGGAAATTCATGTTTGAGGCATCTGAGGAAGTTCAAAAGGTTCTCAGCCCAAGTGAGTTCCCTAGAGAAGTTCAAAAATTCCTCACTGTCTTTGCTTTTTGCTGTACTTGTTCTTACAAATTAGTCTTTGACTATCTTAGAAGTTACTCCCAACTCATCATAGGTCACTTGGATCAGGGAGCTTGTAGACACAACTGCTGTGTCAGAAATGTTTTGCTTTGGTCTAGAAGAAACTGCCTGATAGAGGCTGCATGTGCCACACCAAGGTCAATGCCACCCTCCTTGGAGACATACTTAACAGCAAAGCTAATGGATGTCTATCTTTAGAGCTGGTGGGTTTCTTTGAATATACTCTGAAAAGTCTCTATTTTGGGCTTTAGGGGCACTGAAATTGAGGATCGTATTTCTTGATGATCCTGTGAAAAGTTTTAAAGTGTTTATCTTTGAGAAATCAGGATTTTAGTGCAAACATCTGTCTATATTCAGATTTGCCTTTCTTTCTCTTACTCTCTTACTTTAGCAGAAGTTACTGTAGATTGGATTGCTCACTCTTATCTCTGGCAGCCTTTGGGAGGCTCTCCTGAGCTGTCTGGTGCAAGTGGGAGGATTCTCTTCTTGAAAGATTTGCTTCCATCTCTTGGCAAGTGGGCTGTGGTTTGTCTTAATGCTTATACACCTCTTGCTAAGGTGCATGGTATGCTTCAGTACACGGGCTCAGTTCTATGACCTTTTAAACTTATATGGTCTATCTACCCCACAGAAAAGCTAATTTTTGTGGAGAACTGAAATACAGAATTTGCTGCCATATGATGAATCTCTAACAGGAGCTACTGAAGAATGAATGGAATGCTTTACTCTCGGAATATAGCATTAGAAATACACACATGAATTAAAAAGCCATCAATGAACCCATTTATACACATGTTATGGTAGTATCATATTGTATTGGGTGTAATAAGCCTGAAAGATATTTTAGCTACATCTCTCTTCCTGGAGCCAGCACTATAGATAACATAAGTGTAGCCCAATGTGTCTTACTATTCTTACGATTTAGGATTTAGGAAAAATAACCATTTACATCTTGTTTTTACCCTGGAAAAAAACAGTCCAGTGCTGGTCAGCACACATTACTAGATTATGGAGATGAGAATTTTGTCAGTCAGTGGAAGGAAGATGAAGGTGTGAGGCGGAGGCAGCATACAGACCAACTTTTTCAATAGGGTTAAATGTAATCTCATTTCCAGAAACTAGGTAAGATAAAATATTGGTGGTGGAGCAAGTTCACTTTGGTGTAGAAAGAGTGGTATTCAAAACAACAGCAAGAAAAGCCATAAGAATGAAAGGAGGTAGAGGAAAGGAATTGAATTAAGGGTTCATAAAAGTTGGCCTAAATCATGCATTTTGACCAATTCACAATTTGGAGACTCTAGCTTCCTTAGGATGGTATCTTCTCAAAGGCAGGGAATTATTAATTCATCCAGTTTCTGTCCTTTTACTATTCCTTAAGGATTTTACTAAAGATTAGGAATCATGACTTCTTTGAGAAGGGCCTTTAATTTTAACTCCAAAAGTTTTCCCTTCTAGATCTTGATGACTTCCTAAGTTAAAGTTCTGGAAGGGTAAAGGAAATTTCTAGAAAGTAGAGAACCAACCCTATGACAACTATTATATTTCAGAGTTCTGTTTATAACAATATGGTAAGACTATGTTCTCAATACACTTTCCATACTGAGTATCTAGAAATATTGGGTAAAATACAGAAACATAATTTTAAGTACATAGTGAATTTCCCTAAGTATGTGAGCAAGCAAGTGTGGAAATACATAAATGCAATGCAAGATATTCCCAGAGGTCAAAACTTAAGACAGAGCTGAAAACAGGTTAAGCAAGCCTTGATGTTTTAGCTGTCTTAGGTTGGCTACACAGAGACAGAAGACAAGTGACCCTGTAGAAGATGAAGACAAGAAGTTGAATTTCCCTCCTTAAAGATGTGCTACATACTTAGGGAGAGGTAGACTAGGAAAAGAAAAACTGACCTTTGGAAAAGGGAGATTATAGGGAAACATGTCCACCTTAGTCTTGGCACCAAATGGAAAATTAATACTTTAATGAAAATTTCTTTCTTCTTTAGGTAATTACCATAACCGCATGACTTAGGAAACCCCAAACCAAGAATTAATTTAAATGATTTATAGGGTGGCAATGCCCTGGGGCATTCAATAAAGGCAAGCAGGACTCTCTGGAAGAAAACATCCTCAACCCAGGGACCCAAAGATTATTACTGATCAAAGTCAGTCAATGATCAACTCACAATCCTAAATTATACACACAACACATGAGCAAAAGGGCAATAACTAAAACCAGTAGAAACTATAAACAACAGAAAATGATCAGCAAGGAATTAAGATATTGTAAATATAAGCATAGATAAAATAAGTTTGTTTAAAAAGATACCTTGGAGAAGGTAGTCAACTCAACAGGGCTGGAGCTGAGGTACCCAAGAGGCCCTGTGGCTGCAAGCTGGGAGTATGAAAGGAGATGGAGGGTAGGGGAGGAGGGTATGAGCACTATGATAATGGAGCTGGGGCTGTGAGCCAGCTGAGTCTTAGCAAGGATGCCATCAATAACCAGTTCACTAACAGGCTAGTCAATGTAGAGACCATTTGGGTTACAAATCCCTATATCAGAATTGACAAGAGGATAAAGTGAAAGAAAAATGAAATTTTCTCACATATCCCTTGAAACATAGCAATACTTAATTACTCATTCTGTTTATTTTGTTTGTTTCTTTTTCTTCCCTCTCTCTCTATTTTCTCCTCTTTTCTTCAAATCAATAGCTTAACCGAACTCTACAGAAATAACTTTTTTTTGTTTGGACTTGAAGTGGAAAATCTAGAATCAGAGGAAAATAATATGTTTTCTTGATGAAAGATGCATCTTTCAGAGGACATAATCCTAAGGTCCATTGTTTATCATATTAGGGAATGAAAGTAAATACTAATAAATATAGTCAGATGGTGTTTTCTTAAGCATTAACCAAGTTAGAGGTGAAAAAATTTAGAAGATGATCTTTCATATTACTGAGATATATAGACTTTTACAAAGGAATGGAGGTGGGTAGGAAAAAAGTTTTGAACCTTTCAAAAATACAATGGAACAGTACCAAAAAAAAGTTTTAAAAAATCTTACACAAAGCTTTTCCCAATATATGAGTAGTAGAATCTTGCCTGATAAAAAGGAACAAATGAAAGACACCTAATCCTGTTAATCTTCTTGTTCCATAAGTGGAAAAGAAGCTGGTTGGGAGGAAACAGTTTTGGGGAAGCACTCAGCCTAATGGAGCAGCTCCAGGTGACAAGCTGAATGGTGATCTGATCAAATTACTTAAACTAAAAACCATGAGAAGAATTTCACACTTTGTCTGGCTAAGGAAACAGTTTTATCAAGTGCATGATCTTAAATGGGGTGATATTTTTTTACCTTTCTCTTTTCACTGTCTTGCTTCAGTGAATATGCTACATGGTAAAAGGAAAGGCATTGTTGATAATGGTTCTTTAAGTGGAAGAAGAACAATTCATGGCATTAAAGTGTTGAGTGCTGAGTCTGGGAAGGTATTAAAAAATCTGAGCTTTTTAGTGGGTTGGTGTATGAAAAAACGTGTATTTCTATTCACTTTCTTATGATATTTTTAATCTTCTCCTTTCTCCTCCCCTCCTCCTCCCTTTCCTTTTTTTCATCCTCTTTAAATTTTCTGTATCCTTAAATTTAAGGTCTAATTTTTTTTGTGTGTGCAGTGTATCTTGAAATTTTGTTTTGTGTCTAGTCTGATAAACTTTTAATACTTTTAAAATTTAATGTGGTTCCTGATATGTTTGAATTTAATCTCACATGTCTATTAATATTTAGTCCTGTTCTTGCATTTTTTTAGGTAATTAAAATTTCTTTATTTTATTTTATTCTTTTTCTATTGGATAGTTACATATTCTTTGACTATTTTCTAATAATTACCCTTGAGTTGACAACAATAACCTTGATCATAATCTTGACCATTGATGTCTAAGATAAATTAATACATCTGCCACTTCCACAGCAATGAAAGAAACTTAGAACAGTTTAAATCCATTTAACCTCTATTTTTTGTTATTTGTCATGTATTTCATTTCTAAAAATTTAAACCCCAAATTATTATTGCTACTTTAACTAATCAATACTCTAGTTTTTTCCACGTAGTTAACCTTTGATGTACTGTTTTTATTCGTTTTAACCTTTGATTTTTCTGTTGATCTTTAGTTTCTCCTTTGTTTTTATGCTTCACTCTGAGGTCATATTTCTTGTGCATGGAAAATATTTTAAAGTATGTCTTTTAATGTGATCAGCTGTGGATTAACTTTCTCAGTTTTATCTACAATTGTCTTTATTGAGAGTATTTTTGATAGATATTTTCAAAGTTATATGAGTCAAGGTAGGCATATTTTTTCTGAATTTTAAATAAATTATTCTATTTTCTTCTGAATTATGCTCCCATCATTTTTCTTGTGAAGAGCTCAGGTTTCAGCATTATTTTTTCCTCCTTGAAGATGTCTTTTTTGTTGTTGTTGCTGCTGTTCTTAATGTTACTCTGTCTTTATCTTATGGTTCTGCTTCTACTTCAGTGTTTAATTACCAGCTCTGTCTGAGTTGCTATTCTGTCCACCTATTAAGTTTGCATTTTGTCATTTATATTTATAATACCAAAGAGATCTGAATTTTTTCTTTCCATAACAAGCTGTTTTCAGTGGGTTTTTTTTAATGTTCTTTGAAATTTCTCTGAGGCTATTAATTATAATCATGTTGAAGTTTTCTTCTGTTCCTTATAATTTTTAGATCTGTTATATACTGAGTTTTTCAATGTTTTGTTTCCTTGTTTTGATCACATATTAAATGAGAGTATAGTTTAAACAAAATTAGTAACTGGCAGTATTTCCTCAGACTAGATGATAATTAGATTTGCCTGGCAGTAAAAGCCACTTTGGATTACAGAAGTTTGTTTCTTGTGATTACTCAGGAAATTTATGGGGCCTGTGATCATGCCAAGTTTCTTCCTAGTTTATTTTCTGGAGAAACAGGTTTCCACCCCTGTAAATTGCAGTAAGTTCCTTCATACATTGACTCTGGTGCCCCATTCAGAGAAAAATTAGGGTCGTCAGAGCAGAGAGTGGTGGTGTTGGCTTACCCACCACTTCATTGGACATGACCCCCTCCTCATAGCTCCATTATGTTAGCTTTGGGGATTATTCCAAGATTTTGCTCAGAAAATCCTTTTTTCCCTTTCTTTCTTTTTTTTCATCACCTCTGTTGCCCCCACTGAGTTTATAGATTCTTCAGTTGACTTGAATTTCACTCTCATTCTGTTTCCATTTGCTTTATGCCTTCCAAAAACTATTTACATTGAGGTCTGCTGGTAAAATAGTCCTGTGTTTCAACATTCTCATGATTTATTTTGTATTTACTTTTATACTTTTTTTTTTTTTGATCACTAAGTTGTTTTTACTTGGGGAAGCAGAAAACACTTTTTTCCAGTTAACTATCTTGAATGAGATGGTAGGGTCATTTCTTTTTCAATGAACATTTTCCCTGTCTACCTGAAGGCACAGTTGTATGGGAACACTAACCTGGCTGGTTTGTAATTAAGTTTTAATTTAAAACTAATTTCCTATGTAACAAAATACAAGTTTAATTGCAAATGATGTTGAAATGTTCTCATCAGAAAGCCCTAAATCATGATATCAAAGTCTGTCCAGTTTCACAAACCTGAAGAAACAAATGTCTCATCAAATTCTTCAAAGCGAGAGAGAGAGGAGAACTTGTGAGCTCAATGGTGAAGTCCTTCTTCAGGATAGATCTTCATTTACTGTTTATATATTCAGAAAAAGTTGTTTAAAATGCATATATAGGGCTTCCTTGGTGGCGCAGTGGTTGAGAGTCCTCCTGCCGATGCAGGGGACACAAGTTCGAGCCCTGGTCCGGGAGGATCCCACATGCCGTGGAGCGGCTGGGCCCGTGAGCCATGGCCTCTGAGCCTGCGCGTCTGGAGCCTGTGCTCCTCAACGGGAGAGGTCACAACAGTGAGAGGTCTGCGTACCGCAAAAAAAAAAAAAAAAGCATATATATTATAATCCCTATTGCAGTCCTTCTGCTATAACTAGTTACAATTTAAAATATTGTTTATTCGAGCAAACAAAATTTTGTGTTGTACTTAGAGCTGCCAAATAATAACGAAAGGCAGAACTCCAATTGAAAAGGGGAACATAGCAGCTCAAAGGTCCCAGCCAACATTCCATCTTCATGAAACTTCTCTTACTACACAGCAGAAGTCATGTTGGTGCATAAGATTTCCCATCGACAGTCTTTTGTCATCATCCTTTCCTTTGGCATCCAGATGGGTTGGTTTGAGGAGCCATGCCCACAACCACAATGAATGGGTGGTCCTGTTTTCCTCTCTTCTTTTTCAGGATCACCCTCCTCTAGTATATTGGGGATTAGGAATTTTGCCTCAACTGCTCTCCTGAGTTACTATGTGCAGTAGTGTGTGTGTGTGTGTGTGTGTGTTTTCCCCCACTGCTAACTGATTGCTAATTCCCCAATGTTTGCCCTAGGGTCTTATGGCCACTGTTCCTTTCAACATGATTTCACTCCTGCCCCTATAACCTGTACCACCCTTGCTACAAAGTGCCATTAGTGCCAGGCTATGTTAGTGTGGCAGCATTTTACTGAAGATTTAAGCACTGGGGGAAACTACCACATAGAAAAACAAAATAAAAAGGAATAATGCATTTGACCTTTCCTAGAACTGAAAAAAACATTTTTATTTTATTTTATTATTTTATTTTATTTATGTCATCCTTCATGGCACATTCTTGTTTCTAAGTTTCCTTTCTTGTCTAAACATCCAAAAGTAAGACCTTTTCTTAACATCTTTTTTCCCCCTTTCTTTTCTCTTTAACCACTCATAATAGATATTGTTTAAAAATTAGAAATTTTTGTTCATTTCTGTTGTAGTTTTAAAATATTTCCACAAATCCTTTGACATTTTTTCCTTCAGGAGGTAAAGTCTATGATCCCTCCCCTTGAACCTCTGCAGGAATTTATTTCTGCTTCAAAGACTAAGAATATAGCCAAAGTGATGTTGCTTGATTTCTGAGGTGTGTCAGGAAAGGCCATGAAGTTTCTTCCAGTACCTTGTGGGACACTGGATGTGGGTGCTTTCAGCTGCATGTAAATAGTCTATCCCAAGGCTGCTGTGTGGAGGGACCCATGGGGAGACTACACACTCATGAACACACACACACACTCCACTGCTGAAGGTGATATCAGGGAGCCCCAGAAGTTCCACCTCTCACTGTTTGAGTCTTCTTAGCTCAGGCTCCATAGAGATGAGTGAAGAAGGCTTTCAGGTGACCCCAGCCCGCTGCCTTCTGACCCCAATCACTCGAGAGACTTCTGGGCAGGACCACCTTGTAGACCACGGTCAACCACACATTTGTAAGCCAGATACATGATTGGTAATTTTTCAGTCATTGTTTTGAGTGATTTGTCATGCAGCAACAAATAACTACTTTTATTATGTAAAGAACGCTGTATTATGCAAAGACATGTAATTGGTTTTGTTTAAACCTCTAGCTTGAGACTTCCCTGGTGGTCCAGTGGTTAAGACTCTGTGCTTCCAAGGCAGGGGGGTGCCAGTTTGATCCCTGGTCGGGGAGCTAAGATCCCACATGCTGCACAGTGTGGCCAAAATATAAGTTAAAAAAAATAAACATAAGCATAAGAATAAATGTTAAAAAAAAAAGACCTCTACCTTGTACACTATAGCCAGGGAGGCCCTTCATTTCTCTAAGAGGCTCATGGATGTGCGGCCTCTTCAGTGAACAAGTCTTTGCCTTTGGAATGTGTCTTTTGGAAGCCTGGCAGCCATTCATTCCATTCGATCTCCTCTCCTCATCTCCTCCCCTCCCCCCTTCCTATTTCTTCCTCTCTTCCTTCTTTTTTCTTTCTTTTTTTCATTCTTTTTAATAGTGTATTTTCCTTCCTATTAAAGATATCTTTGATTTTGAACAGAAGAAAAAAAATCTTCTCTATTATTTTCAGATCCACAAAACAGAAGAACAACAATTGATGTCCTCTCCAGGAAAGCATGATTTATGGGTTCAAACTATCCCAATGACCATTTGAATCCATAATGGTTTGTAAGTGAACATTCATTTATCAAGGATTGCCTGTAGATCACACAAGGGTCTTTTTCTATTATCATGTCACAAAGGATGTGGTAAAAGAATTCCTCTATAAACCCTGGGTCGACCTGGGAGCTGAGTCAGGAGCACTTATCTCTTGTGTGCTTTGATTTTAGTTTTTATTGGTATCACATATGATGAGTCACATTTGAGGATAACCCTGGTTGCACTCGTAAACTCAAGTAAATAACACTTTCCTGTCTTAATTTACAATGAGCAGGATCTTAGGTGAAACAAGTAAAATAAAGACTCTGGGTTGAATATTTAAAATTTTATCTTGGGGGAGCTCATTGAACTGCTCAGTTTTGGTAAGGAGTTGGGCGGCTATGGCTTTGGTGGAATGGAACTAACTAGTCATTGCCGACCCCACCCGAAACTATGGGAACCTCTTCAACCTGTGAGGTCATTACATCATCTGTGTCCTTGAATATTACCTATCATTAAAGGAGAAGAAACACCCTCCTCTCCGTAATAAAAATTAGCAGCGTAATTACCCGAAGAAGGAAATCGATACCTCTTCACTCTGGAAACTACAGCAGTGATTCTCCTCACAATTTTCCAATTGTTAGTCCCCTTCCCTTTTCCATTTACAGAAAGACAAAACCATAGAAATGAAAATGGGAATTCTCAGCTGAGCTGTCTTTTATCTCCCCCTAATCATTTGTCCATTCTAATTCTCTCCTTGGTTTGCTTAATACTCAGTGATGTCTTGGTTCTTCTGCTAAATGCTTTTTTTTTTCTTTTCAGTTTTGTTTCATTACTGCTGGCATGTCCATAACTTTAAGAAACAAAGCTCGCACAGTATTACCTAATAAAAATAAATGTTCCTTTATTCCTGAAGGTGCTATAGATTCTTAATGACTATAAAGCCCACTCCACAGTGCTGCAATATCAGAGAATTCGAGGGTAGGATTTTTATCCTTGCCCAAGGCCCTTATCACTGGTAAAAATAATAAAGTGAATTCTGTGAAGACTGTCCCTTTGAAATCATTACATTGGATAGTCTCCTTTGCACATAAATTATTTATACAATCCTAAATGTATGTATAGTAACACAGGAGAAATCCAGGGAATCACACTTTTGTTTTCATCCTTACATAATTCTTTGTGCTTATAAGCCATACGATGCACATAAATATCCCAGATGCATCATACACATCATTCTTCTTTTGTCTCCTGCTTGTGTAGAAGCTGTCACCACCAGCAATGTGTAGGTTGGCAGTCACATGTGCCATCTTATGAGGAGAGATGGGTGTGTGTCACAAGACATACTCATGTAGGCTTTGTGTTGTCTGGTCTCATCTGTGTTGTAAACAATTTAGCCCAATCAGTGCCCGTATCCATTAAGCTTGAGCACTGAAAATTCAAAACCTAAATAGTAATTTGGGTGGAATTTTCACATTTTTGGTTTAAGTATTATGTTGTTTCATCAGGAATGAATAAGAGGCAACTCTTGATACTGGTTGTATCAGTCAGCATTTTCAAGAGAAAGAGATAAAGATAGATAGATAGAGAGAGAGAGAGAGAGAGAGAGAATTTTAAGGAATTGCCTCACATGTGGGTGCTGGCCTGTGTTAAATTTGTGGGGCAGGCTAGCTGGCTGGAAATTCAAGGAAGAGTTGATACTGCATCTCAATTCAGAATTCCTCAGAGCAGCAGACTGGAAACTCAGGCAGAGCTTCTGTGTTGCAGTCTTGAGAAGAGTTCCTTCTACATCTGGGAACCTCAATCGTTTTCTCAAGGCCTTCAACTGATTGAAAAAGGCTACCCACACTGTGGAGGGTAACTTGCTTTACTCAAAGTGTATTAATTTAAATGCTAATCACATCTAAAAAATACCTTCACGGCAATGTCTAAACTGGGGACTGACAAGACTACCGGGCACCATAGCATAAGCCAAGTTGAGACATAAAATTAACCATCACTCTGACCTTTATATAGGGCTTTGTTCAACCACCATGAGATGTGGACACTGATTGATCTTTAAAGTCTTTATTGAGAAAGTGTATCATATGCTCTCTAGAATTCCAAATCGAATTTTAAAAATCTTTCTTTCACTCTCCTCCCTAAAGTTTAATTTTTAAATCCACTAGTCCTTGCACTCTCTTTAGGAGAAGTGGACAATAATTAGATACCTCATCCAATGCCTATTAAAATAATATGCTTCTATAAGCAACGTTTAAAATAATCCTCTAACAAAAAATTTCTATATGCTGTGAGATATGAATGGCACTATGTGACTCTCAATTTGGTTTTAAACTCTTGGATTTAGGGTTTTTAAAAAAAATAGTTTTATTGAGTTTTATTCATATACTCTACAAATCATCCATTTAAAATGAATAGTTCAATGGCTTTTAGTGAATTCATGGAGCTGTACAATCATCACCAGAATCAATTTTCAACATTTCCCCACCACCACCACCCTGCCAAAGAATCCCTGTACCCGTGAACAGTCACTGGCTTTTCCTCCCAGTGCCCCCTCCCTCCCAGCCCTGGGCACCACTAATCTCCTTTCTGTCTCTCTGGATTTGCCTATTCTGGACATTTCATACAAATGGGATCACACAGTATGTGGCCATTTGTGACTTGTCAGATTTAGTTTTAAAGTTTCAACTTTGTTAGGTCCCATAAAACATAGATGATTCTAATGGGATGACTAAGAGGAAATAAAGGATGATTATTTGTGAAAGGCCATTGGCCGATTTTCTCACCAGCTCCTCTCACTGAAAGTGGGTCTCTGGTACCTAGATACCTGATTGTCTTGTTACTTTGTTTGCTTTGCTTCTTCTGCTTTAACGTGATCACGGGTGAGGTCCTTGTTTGGTGAATTCTGGATTAAGGCACAATTTTCTGAAATGGATGTGGTACTTCCATTCGCTTTTCCTCATAATCCACTTTCGCCTAAACACCTTCTTGATGAAGAGGCCGGCAGCCTCTAAGGGCAGTGCCCATGGCCCAGCCTCGTGCTGTGCCCCTGACTCTCAGTTCCTAACCCACATCCTTTCCTTGGTAAGTACCTGTGGTTTGTTCTTACTCACACCTTACAACACTGAAAGTGTTTGTCACTCAATTACTATTTTTCTATGACTTTGACTCATTTCCTCTATATTGTCTTACTTTGTATTAGGTGTTTACACCAATGTATTATTCAAATATTACTGCCAATATTTATTGGGAAAATCTGGCTCATGTTTATAATTATTTGCTCTGGATACAAAAGAAATGATTATTTTCTTAACTGATACACAGAAAAAGAATTTTTTCATAATCTCTTCCCATTATGCACAGATATTTAAAAAACAAAATATGACTGTCAAATATAAACTAATAAGTATATAACTATTGCTTTAATACCTGTGCAAAGTACATTGGAGATGCTTATTGATAAGCTATAGACCATTATTTTTAAATAATTAAAACTAGGTTGCTTTTCAGAAAAAATACAGATTATAAATACATCCATATATCATATATATGTATATGTATCATATATGTATATTTTTTGAGATTCATTTCCCTACAATTAAGTCATTCTTTTTTGAAGAGGATGGGTTTAATAATTACAGATACATACTAATAATTTTCTTATGCTTTATGCATAACTATCTAGAAAATTTATTTCCAACAATATTTTATCAGTCAGCCAATACCATGAAAATGAATACTTGTGATATGACTATGAGATGATATCTTATGGTAATACCCCAATGTCTGAGGTATTACCAAGAGAGTGGGCTGGAGGGTGTGCTATTTAGCTGATGCATTGATTTAATGACTGAACTTTCTATCCATTGATAGTTGTGCTTATTAATATATTATTTGGTCTAATTCTTATGAAGCAACAGCGTGGACATATAGGATATAGATTTCCTGTCTTAAAATCTGGGTTCACTGATTCACTCAGCCACTCATTTCTGAGCTTCTGAATTGTTCTAGGATCTATGCTTAGTGTTGGAAACCCATGCTGAACTGACAGAGCTGCCCTCATGCAACTTACAGTCTCCTGGGGAAGGTAGATATTAGCCAAACATTCAGACAAGTAAATGTGATGTTACATAACTCCTGTAGTGCTGAAAGGGAAAGGCATGTTACTTTCCAATTTCTTAGACAAAGGAAAGAACATAATACATTCTGGCTTTGAGTGAGTTTTGTTTGTTTTGCTTTATTTTTCAAATGTTACCAGCTGGTACAGTAAAACAACAATTTTTCCTGTTTAGCATGGTACTGACAAAGGTCCAATCAAATATGTTGGCATTTCTCCCTTGACTGATTGATTGTAAAGATCTCATTTTCGTACCTGGAGAATAGAGCAGAGTGTGGGAGGATGGAGAGCAGGAGAGGCATTTCATCGTTTACCCAGAAGGAAGGACCCGAACTCAGTTATTGATAAGAATGTCAGAGGTGTGTCACGGCGTGCTAATGCCTTGTGTGAACACAGATTCAGCTCTCAGTGGTCAGCTACAGAGCACATCTGTGGCACAGCAGTGGGATCATCTGTACCTTTCTTGATTCAGAGGGAGGAGGGACCAGCAAGTTCTTTCTTAGGACCTTAGTTGTATGGGAGTGCCTGGGCTGCCCTGCTGCTCTGGGCTGGGACCAATTCCTTTAAAAATGTTTAATGTAATATATGAAACAACAAAGTAGTATATGAACATATATATTAGTTACAAAACTTAATAATAGGTTATATGCCTTTCGGCTGTCTACCAATTTAAGCCCTAATACAATAAAAAAACCACGCTGCATCTACCGAAGTTTGCAGCCCTGATCATGTCTTTCTGCCTTTCCCCAGAGCTAACCACGATGCTGAATTTTATCTTTATCCTTCTCTTGCTTAAGTTTATCACTACATATGGTTTCCCAAAAAATCTTGCTTAGCACTCTTTGCTTTTGTATGAGTCTCCAGGGCTTGTTTTATTCTCTCGGTATGGTACTTGTCACTCTCCCACTCTCAGAGAACTGTCAAAGAACAAAAGAATTCGAAAAAGAACAGATACATGTACATGGATAACTGAATCACTTTGCCGTACACCTGAAACTAACACAACATTGTTAATCAACTGTGCTCCAATATAAAATAAAAAGTTTTTCTAAAAAGACACAATGATAAAGATTAACAAGTAGTTTTTAAGACTAAAAAAAAAAAGAACATAAGCTGAGTCTTAAAGGGGGGGGGCCTGCATGGTTTAGGAAAGGGGAACTGTGAGAGCCTGATCAACATTCTATGTGGGCACAGGACACAGAATATTGCAAAAGGTGAAAAAGCGCAGCTAAGGGGCAAGAGAACATAAACTTTAATATTTCAGAGATTTGGCTAGTAAGACAATAAACGGTTGAATGGCATGCTGGAACCTGGTGAAGGCTTTGGAAGGAGGCGGCCTGAGTTTGAATCTCAGCGTTTTCAATTAGGAGCTGGGTGGCCTTGGGAAGTTAATTGACCTCTCTGAACCTCGGTTTCCTCAATGGGAAAGGGGGTGGGGAATGCTTCTCTCTTGAAAGTTGTGAAGACCTGGCACTTAGTAAGCCTTCAATAAAATGTGAGTTTATTTTCCTCTGTATAACACCTTCTTAAGCCCCAAATTCCAATCACTGCCTCTCTCTTTCCCATCTGTTTCTGGGAAAAAACATATTATGATTTTTATCTTGAATTTGTCATGTTTGACAGTTTGCACTGCTAGACCACAGTATGACAACTTTATCTAATTCTTTCTTCTTTAGCCAAATTTCCTGCCAAATCTTGGATTTTTAGGTTACCCTGTCATCTTGTTTCCTAGCTTGGTTAGTCTTTTTGGCATTTTTGCTGTTTCTCAAAAATAAAATTTTAGTTTCCTCTTATGCCATAAGCAACTGACCACAATAATATTTAACGTCTACCTACTCAGTGAAAACAGACTCACACAGCATCAGGAAGAAGTAAAGTGTCAACATCAGACTGATTCTGCTGGGACCTAGGGCCTATGAGGGACCTGATCATACCTCTCCTGTCTCAGGGCAGCTGTGGACTTGATCTTTGGAACTATCTGACTACATTTCATTGTGCTGTGTTGTATAGAGAACTTGGATTTAGTTCTGTGGTTTGTGTGCCTCTCATGCACAGACTTGCATGAAGTCAGATAATATACTGACCTGGTAGGTGACAGAACTATGTGGGTATTTGAGATTCAGAGGAGGATGTGGATCTGACACAAGGCATGATTATTATTTCCTGCAACGAGAGCTGCATTAGCAAGAGAGGTGAGAACATGGTGATGAGTCAGGAAAATGTTGGCAAGAGTCTTGGAGAATAAAGTTCTCCTTAATATGTTTTCTTGTATGTAGTTGCACTTGTAAGCAAATTCTTAAATAAATAAATAAATAAAAAACCGCAGATGACAATTTTGTAGGTCAAATGTCAATATTGATCAAAATATTAGAAAGTACAATACTCTTCCAGAACATATGCTATCGATTTATTTTACTGAGTTTCTATGGGTCTATTATGGTTATTCCTGGGTGGGTGTTTTACATTTGAAAGCACGATTAAAATCCATTTATAATATCCATTCGAATAAAACACCTGCAGTTAACAGCCACAGAGTTTCTCCTCCCAAGCCAGCTTTTGACAAAGGACACATAATTTTGTATGTGCACACGTGCAGCTTGTCTTACTGAAGCACCTGGGAGATGCTTGAAAATCGGTTGCCGAATGTAAGGGGTAGGAGGCAGGATAGTGGGCTTTCTAATAAAGGTCAGATGAAATTGTTTTGGAAGCCTTAGGAATTTTTTTTAAAGTAATTCTGTAAGGCAGGAGGTTTCTTACTGTAGGTGGCCCAGGGCTTCTTGCAGATTATAGGACCCCGAAAGAAGGAACACTTAACATAAACTACTTTATTCTAAAGGAAGTCTAGCACAGGGAGATCAGCTCGGTGCTTTGTGACCACCTAGAGGGGTGGGATAGGGAGGGTGGGAGGGAGACGCAAGAGGGAAGAGATATGGGGATATATGTATACGCATAGCTGATTCACTTTGTTATACAGCAGAAACTAACACACCATTGTAAAGCAATTATACTCCAATAAAGATGTTAAAAAAATTTTTTTAAATAAAGGAAGTCTGTTGTTTAGAGAATAAATGCACCCTAGATTGCAAAAACCTGAACACACAGGGAACTAGAAAATTAAATATTCAAATCTGCAATTAATGTATGGCCACATTCAAGGCGCTTGAAGATGATATAAGATGTTTGCCTATCACACTCGCCTCATGGATATGCCTCATGTGATGTGATGTATTAATTCTTCATCTGGGCCCTGAGCTGTGTGCTTTCTTTATGGTGACTCTGTACTATGTTAATGAATGCCCTTGGATATGTACTCGTTCCACAAGTTCATAGGAAGTTAAGAAGTTTGGGAAAATATGAACTAACTCAATAGAGGTGAAAGATGAAATGAGTATCTACAAAAGGGCCTGGCAAGAGTGGAACATTTACCCGTCTGACAAATGACAAAGTAGGTGATCGATGCTCAAGCACTGATGCAATTTTTCTTCTTTATTCTCTGTCAATATTAGTGTAAGAGACACAGCCTATGACCAGAAGTTAGATGAACTAAGTTCCAGTACAAGTCCTGCTCCAAATGTCTTGGTTTCCTTAGTTTCCTCTTGGTTTGTTCTGTCATATGAAAGTTGAAATACATGATTTAATATTTTTTATTATGAAAACAGTATCTTAAACATTACTGAAAGTTTACATATCCCCAGGCTGGTAAATGACCTTAACATGAAAAAAATTACTGTGTCAATTGTCTTGTTGATTGATTAGATGGTGAACCACACCCAAATCATGAATTAAAGCCATGGTTCCTATAGGCACAGGGAGTGATAGAGAAAACAGTGGCTCAGGTCATATTCTGTGGCTTAATAATCATAAACCTGTCCAGTATATTCACAATTTGATTTCTGGCTATAAAGTTCAAATGCTAGACTATACAGTCAAAAACAAGATTCCTAGAACTTCTAGAAGTAGTCAGAAGAAGGGAAACAAACAAAAAAACCCTGGAATAATCATCAGTTTCCAATTTATTTAATATGCAAATTCCTTTCTAAAGATTAGGTACATGGTGAATTATAATAGGAAATTAAAAATATGACGAACAATACTGATATAATTAAGTAACAGTTGATTCAGATCATCTTCTTTATGAGATTTTGGAGTTTGTTTTTGTAGTTTGAATATTTAGAATCCACAACTTATAACTTGGGGTTCCTTTTGACCCTCACCCAGTCTCCTCTGCCTTGTCTATCACATCACATTTCAAATCCTATCATTTTTTACTTCTCAGGGTCTTTACTTTTTCCCCTTTCTCTTCAGTTAACTGTCTCTTGCTCACAGACTGTCTCATCTCAGGCCTCAACAACATGCTGTGTTATTTTATCAGGACCATTGTGGTCTTAGGTGACACGTGATTTTAACATCCAAACAAAAGAATTACCTCTTGAAAGCTGCTTTTTAAAAATAAATTTCAAGGAAATGTATTATGTTGCTTGATTTGGTCATCGACTAAATAGGATTTTTATTTTATTCTCCTTTAGTTATGAATTGACACAGTTGGATTAGAATTTCCGGTCCATGAATGGACTCAGTATTGACTGGTGAGCCAGTTATCATGAGATATTGAACTTGATGCAGATGCAGCATTGTTACCCTTGGTGCATTCATAATTAAAGTGTGAAATTGTGCACATATTAGTTATTTTGCCACATGCTCTTGACTTTCTAAAGACGTACTTGCTCAAAGACTTGATATGAGTGAAATAAAATCTTGCTTCAATTCAACCAAGTATCAACACCATTTCTAATCAAGTTTCTTTTACAGCTGTGGAGTATAATGACATTCATTTAACGGATATTTTATAGGAGAAAAAAGTTAAGATAATGATTACACCAAAAAGTGACAAATTGTGGAGAATTCCTAATTGATCAGGGATATTTCACTCTTCATATCCTCTAAAGCTCACAGCCCTGTGAAGTGGGCATTTATTACCATCCTAATTTTGATTTGAGGGTTAGAGGCTTGGTAAGTTAAGAAACTTGCACAAGATCATGGAAGTATCAAGAGGGATGGGAAACCAGCCCCCCAGACAACATGTTCTGAAACCAGTAATCTATATTCTTGCTCTTCAAACTTTGATCTGATGAGCAACACCAGCAAGCAGCTCCTATTGGGCTTGATGGAGGTACAGCATCTCACGTAGGGTGAGCAGTTCAGAAGGGTTTGCTCAGGACTTTGTCAGTTTCAGCATTGAATGCCCCTTATCCCAGAAACCCTTTAGTTGTGGGGAAAGCCAGATGGTTTATCATCCTAATTTCAATCTCTCCCCCTGAGCTGATGGATCAGGATCTGCACTGTAAACATCCCCAAGTGACTCAGATGCACTTGATAAATGGGAAGTATTGCTCTTTAAAGTTTCATTCATTTAATGAATATTTTCTGAAAAGCTCTCTAGAGAAGTTAAATCTTGGAACCAGCTACCATTCTTTGCATTGACAACAGTTCAACTGACCTAGTCATACACAGGACTCATATGGAATGAAATTCTGATTTATGTATCCTCAGAAATTCACGTCCTGAAGAAAGAAATTGTCCTACTCTCAAGAAGAGATATTAAACTACACAGAGTTATGATTTGATATCACAATGCTACAAAAACTGTTAAAAGACAGGGAAGCTTATGGGGTTATTCCCTTTGATTGTAGCAAGAAGGATGTAGGTTGTCAAAAAATTGTAATTTTAACTGAAAAGTGACATATAAATATATTGATACAGAACATACCTGACATCTGTATTGCCAGTCTCCGTTTGTATTCTCACTGGATTAGGAAGCTGTAACACTTTATTAGCAGAAGCCTCACTTGTCATACTCCAGTTGAAAGGGTAGGGCTTGTTTAATAATCCTTTCATATTTCACTTGTACACTTTAATGCCCAGGATTTTTGCAGATAAAATTCTCCCAGCATGTGAAATCTCAGGGGACATACCTAGAATACCGAGAAAGTTGGCAATGACTATTTCTATCTTACAGCATAGATTAAGAACAGTTAGACCTGGAAGAGACCTTGGGGAAAATAGAGCCCATTTGTATTATGAATTAGAAAATTGAGACCTATTGGAGTTAACTGATTTCCGGCGGCCATCCAGCACTTTCACAGTGCAAACCAGCCCAGACTGAGTGTGGCTGAGAACAGATCTGACAGTGTTGGGTTTACCTTGAGTGTCCCTCATGTTACTTGAAATATAAATTAATAGCTTTTACCCTGAAAGAAAATTTTAGACTCTTATTGAAAAATTATATGATTTCAGATGTCTATTTTAGGGGTGGTGGACCATGATGACACGGCAGAGAGGGGAGGGATGATTTCCTCTCTTTTTCTCTCCTGATCAACGTTTCAGAGTCAGTCAGCAATGAGGAGTTGGGCCTCGGAGAATGGTGTTCCAATTTGATTTAATTTTTAATCTTAGGGAAATTAATGAACTCTTCTGTATCTTACTTCTATTCTCTGTGAAGTGGTTTCGAAAGCAGTTCCCTCCCTGACAGAGAGGATTATTGGAAGGAAGACGTGGCTACTGTGTGTCTAATGCCTGGTGCTACAAAGAGGGTAGCAAGGGAGTCTTCTTCTCATGATCATGTAAATGTTCCTGCTATGGAAGAGAAGCGGGGTACACGATGGAGAGTCTGAGGCATGAGAGACCAGCTGCGGGGAGATGAAGGAAAGGAAAAAGAAATCATAATCCAAATATAAAACTTTTCATTTCAAACTCAGAGAGTGGAGTAAGTAAAGTGTTGAAAAGTAGCAAAAGTAGTAAAGGTTTTAAATTTTTAAGAAAGGAAACTGAGGGCTTCCCTGGTGTCGCACTGTTTGAGAGTCCACCTGCTGATGCAGGGGACATGGGTTCGTGCCCCAGTCCAGGAAGATCCCACATGCCGCGGAGTGGCTGGACCCGTGAGCCATGGCCACTGAGCCTGTGCATCCGGAGCCTGTGCTCCACAACGGGAGAGGCCACAACAGTGAGAAGCCCGCGTACCGCAAAAAACAAAACAAAACAAAACAAAGAAAAAGAAAGGAAACTGAAACCTTGATAAGGAAAGCAGGACGTGTTTAGTTCTCTGCAGAAAAAATGAACAGCTCATTCAGATTCTTAAATTAAAGAAGTTTTATTTTTTTAAAAAAAGTCTGTCTTTAGGAAGATTTAGAACAGAGGTGTGCAAGGGTCCGTAAAAAAGTAATTTTTTTTTCCAGGAAAACCTTGATTAGAAAGCCAGTGGAGATGACACAGAAAATCTCAGCAGTCAGAGATACCAAGCATAAAAGCATATGATGTCAGTTTTAGGAGTTGGCAAACCATGATTTATTTGTGAATGAAATTTCTGGAGAAGAAAAGGAAAACTACAGCTGAATGTCACGAAAATGCCACGAAGAAACAGCAAGATAAGACTGTTTACATATCATGTAATAATGAAATGCTTGCTAGAGATGGCATATGCTTATAATTAAGAGACATCAAGAAAAATGGTACAGATGAACCTATTTGCAGGGCAGGAATAGAGACGCAGATGTAGAGAACGGACTGGTGGACACCGGCGGGGAAGGGGAGGGTGGGATGAACTGGGAGATTAGGATAGACATATACACACTACCATGTGTAAAATAGATAGCTAGTGGGAACTTGCTGTATATCGCAGGGAGCTCAGCTCGATGCTTTGTAATGACCTAGATGGGTGGGGTGGTGGTGGGGGGAGGGAGGTCTAAGAGGGAGGGGAGAGATGTATACGTATAGCTGATTCACTTCATTGTACAGCAGAAATTGATAGAACATTGTAAAGCAATTATACTCCAATTAAAAAAAAAAGAGAGATTATGACAACTGAGTAAGATACCAGATGTCTTTAGGTGTAGACAAGAGGATAGAATATGAAGGAAACATTTTGGCCTGGAGAAACCAGAATAAAAGATTTACTCTGCAACTACTCCCTGTGAGTGCCAGGAGATGTACCGGCCATCCACACACTGGCCATAAATGCGGACCCACTTATGATTCAAGGGTGGGGTTCTCTCTGACCTCAGTGCTAGAGGTGAGAGGTGAGGGGCACAGAAACATATAACACTGTGTGAACTTTGCGCCAGCAAGGCGAGAGATGCTTACCCTGATTACTTATAATCAGAAGAGGATTCAGGGGACATTCAGGAAGAGAGGTCCATACAGAGGGAATGACACCAAACTGGGTTCTTCCAGAACTTTCTGGACTAATAATAGGCATTCACTGAATCACCTATTATTAGTTTAGAAAGAAAGTTTGCTGAGACTGCAAAGTACATAAAATGGATTATTTACTCTTTACAGTAACCCTGTAAGGTAGGGTCTATCTTCTTCTTGTTTTACAGATAGGGGATGAGGCTTAGTGAAGACAGCCAGCTTCACCATCATATGAACGTAGTGCGTTTGCCTCCAGAACTTGTCCTGTAACCAGGCTATGAGAGGTGATGCAGTGTAGTAGCTAAGAACACAGATTTTAAGCCAAACTGCCTGGAGAATGCTGGCCAGGTAGTTCGGGTAAGATCCTTTACCTCTCTGGGTCTCAGTTTCCTCATCTTAAGTGGTTTGTCACGAGGAATACATTAGCTAACCTGTGTAAAGTCCTTAGCCCAGTTCCTGATCTGTAGTAATCATTTAATAAACATTAGCTGAGTCTATACTGCTTTCCAAGGTTGAAGAAGGGGAAAGCAAGTTAAAGACGGAAGAGACTTTGTGAAATTATCCCTTGCCTGACACTCACTAATTATCCAAAAGGGAAGTTTTGACCATGAAATGGATCCCACGTTGGTTTCCTCACATGGCTGCTCCTCCAAACTCTCTCTGATAACTTCATACCTGACTTCTACAGCAGGTGCCTGTGCCTGCCGTAGACGCTGCTCAATTGGATCTTTGATTTGCATTGCAATCACTGCTCTGATTTTGCCGTTTTCCCCCTGAATATTTCCAAAGTCTCCCTAAAGCTGCTAAAATAACATCCCACCTACACAAACTGGCTCTTCACCATCAGGACTTGATTTGCCGTTCCCATCATATTTCTTAGGAGTCCTCCGCATTCACTCCTGGCCCTGCTGACCTGGCCCTGTCAGCGTGTTCACTGATGCCTCAAAATGGCTTGAGTTTCTTTTTAGACACACACCTTTCCATTCCATAGCATTTTCCTGACCCTATCTGCACCGTCCTGCAATGAATGAAGCCTCTTTGTTCTTTGCAAAATTTCGTATTTGCAAAATAGAGACCTCCATGTTAAATTCTGAATGCTAATATCTTACTTCCATGTTAAATTCTGTATGCTAATATCTTATCTCTTCAGATATAATAATAAACCCTTGGAGCATAAAGATGACACTTCCTCTTTGCCTGTAGGCGTTGAGCATGGGTAAGTAACTTACGCGAGACAGATTGGGGAAAGGAGGACAAAGCAGAATCTTTAAAACCAATGAAAAAGAAAAAACTAAACATGTGAGATAAGCAGAGGGAAAATCAGAAATTCATCAAGATTTACATAACTTGTTGAAACATATGGTCAGCTAAAGAAAGCCCAAGTTAAGGGATTTAGTCATCAGAGGGGGATTCCCATTCACCTGTTAAGAGGACCCAGAGTCTAAGAAGACCCAGGAGAAACTGAAATAATAATGTAAAAGGTCTGAATTTTAGGAAATGTGAGTTGAAAACAGTCTGTGTAACTTGTAACCACCGAGAAGGGTAAGTTAGAGAAAACGCACAATTAAAGATGGATTCAGTATGCATGGCATGGACCCATTTCATGAATGGTGGAGTTTATCAGGCAGATGATGCTTCAGCCCAGAAATGATGTGAGTGGGGTAGGCTGGGGGTTATCCTGGGAGGTAAGGCTTTGAGTTGTCTTCATTTTGGGGGGCTTTGAGGGAAAGAAAGTCATATCAATGTGTATTTTTTTCCATTCTCCTTTCCCAATCCACTGTAATGGTAGAGGCCACAGGCATCTATGGACACGGCCAGGACTAGAGCCTGCAAGCTTTCCTCCTACCTCTAGGCTGGTGGGTGACTTGAGTTTCCACTTAAATATTATCATGAAAAGCCATAGGAAGATAGGGAGGTTTGTGAATCCTGTGTTGAGCCACACACGCAGGTACACGGGAGGCAATATATTGGAACAGTATCTCCATTTCTAGGCACCACAAGATTAATGTTCTGAGGGGACTTTTGCTGCATCACAGAAAAGAAAAACTGGCCTCAGCAGGGATCGCCAAAATAAAAAATTACATATGACACAAAGTATTGAAGTCTTTCTGTAGGAAGGGAGAGATGATATCCATACCATATGCCATGAGAATTCACTTACAGAAGAAAATATACAGCAAACTGAATTGGGGAAAAATGATTCCCTACCAAGAAAAAAACTGTTGATATCGTGGGGTGGGAATAAAAAAGTTTCTTTGAGGTGGCAGTTTGCTTTGGGAAGGAGGGAATTTAGAGTGGGATAAAGAAACCCAAGGGTGCAGTGGATGATTAAATGGTGAGGAGAACACTTTGGTGGGAGAAATATTTTAAAAAGATAGAGGAAAGGCAGTAAGGGGTGAAAAGAAAGCCAGGCAATTTAGAAGAGAAATCAGTTCTTGGAATGGAGAAAATGCTTTTAGAGATACACGAGGGAAAGAGAAATTACCTGAATAACAGATTTAAAAACAAATGAGAAAAGCCTGCTTTTGAGCACTAAGCTAATAGAGAAAGTGGCTGAAGATAAACCTGAGAAATTGCTGGTGCCAGGCAGAAGCCCCTGGTCACGCCTCTGCTCGTGTTCTTGCAGTTATTTATTTATCTCATGAAAGTATTATCCAAAAGAAGTCACTAGGAAGGTTTGTATTGTAATTTGTAAAAGGATATCTGGTCAATTAATTTTACGGGATACTTGATTGAGGAAAACAGGTGAGCTTTTGGTGAAAGGGATTTGCTAATTCAGCTTCTGCTAGGGTTGTTTGTTTGCCTGTTTGTTTGTTTTTTAATGTATGTGCTTTAGACAAATGTTTCCAATTGCACACAAACAAATAATTTCCAAGGAAGCTCAAGTTAGGTCTGGGTAGGATGATGACTGGTACCTCTTGCTCTAGGGACCTTGGCTTAGTCATCAGTGCACACCCAGGTCCTGTGTGACACCCGGTAACTGCTCAGAAAACTCTTCTCCTGGCTGTATATCCAAAAAAAAAAAAAAAAAAAAAAAAAAGAACAGCAATTCAAAAAATACATGCAGTCCAATGTTCATTGCAGCTCTATTTACAATTGCCAAGATGTGGAAGCAACCCAACCTGTCCATCAACAGAAGAATGGATAAAGAAGATGTGGTACATATATACAATGGAATATTACTCAGCCATAAGAAAGAATGAAATAATGCCATTTGCAGTAACATGGATGGATTTGGAAGGCATTATGCTAAGTGAAATAAGTCAGAGAAAGGCAAATACTATATGATATCACTGATATATGGAATCTAAAAAATACAAAAAACTAGTAAATATAACAAAAAGGAGCAGATTCACAGACATAGAGAACAAACTAGTTGTTACCAGTGCGGGGTCAATAAAGGGATGGGGAAGTGGGAGGTACAAACTTTTGGGTGTAAGACAGGTGCAAGTAGGTATTGTACAGCAAGGGGAATATAGTCAATATTTTGTAATAACAGTAAATGGAGTGTAACCATTAAAAATTGTATAGAAAATTAAAGAATAGAAAGTTAGACAAACCTGGATTTGAATCTAACTTAGAAAAATAAAGAATGTTCTCCTCCCACTAATAGGGTGGTGGGATTTTGGTGATTCTATGCTCAATATCATCATGAAAAAGTAATGAAAAGAGAGGAAAGAAAGATGTGTAAACTATATACTACACATCCACAAGAGAGGAAGGTTCTTTTTCTTATCTTCATTTGTTTGTTTGTTTGTTTGTTTGTTTTTTGCGGTACGTGGGCCTCTCACTGCTGTGGCCTCTCCCGTTGCGAAGCACAGGCTCCAGATGCGCAGGCTCAGCAGCCATGGCTCAGGGGCCCAGCCGCTCCACGGCATGTGGGATCTTCCCAGACCGTGTCACGAACCCGCGTCCCCTGAATCGGCAGGCGGACTCTCAACCACTGTGCCACCAGGGAAGCCCTGTTTGTTTGTTTTAAGAGAAGAGGCACATGGGCAGTGATACATCTACCTTTACCTCTATGCTAGTCTGAAATCCAGATTTCCTTCTCTCATCCATCTGTTCCACAATGACTGTGATCTCACTTTACTCAAGGCATAATTCTGAGCCCGTTTCATGGAGCCCAACCCCATTGCTGCAAATCATGGGAGGGAAATGACCTGAGGATTTAAAGTCTCCTACCTTGTGGCCAGACTGTAAGCCTGTGATCGTCCTTTGCTGAAGGCTGCCGACAGAGGTAGCGTCAGGCACAATGGAGAGAGGCTAGGCTGGACCGAAAGTCCAGAGAGGAGAACCCGTGTTCCATGCCCCACCTCTCTTTCCTGTGGCTTCCTTTCCTGGGAAGTTCTGCCGGATCCTCACGGCCCCTCTGCTCACACCCTCTCGTGTGTGACCTCTGGGACGTCATCTTTTACACAGCATCCTCTTCCCTGACTACCTTCCCCCACCGTGCCCTCTCCGCTCTAGCTCACCTGGCCAGACTTGTAGCCACTGTCTGTGCTCTCACTTCTCCAAGGGAATAAACTGAAAAGTGAAGGACCATGCAACTTGATAGTGAGAGTATATGTTAGATATTTAGTTTGCAAATCTCTTTTACACACATGTTCCTTGGTATTCACAAGAATCCGGATAATTACAGGCGTTTATTGCCCTCCCCATTTTGTGGAGGTGTAGAGCATTGAAGGGAGATGTCTAATGTCAATCAATCACATGCATGGAAGTAGTAGGGCTTGGGGTTGATCCTGAGTTATTTGTCTGCAAGTCCTAATACCTTAACCCTCCCAGTTGATGTTTTCACCTTAATAACCTTGAGACACAATGCTTACACATGCAGATATTCATCCTGAATGGTGGGACTTCACCCCAGCTGGCTGGGGTGATCTTTTTATGCAGAGGGATGGCTACCAATAATTAAGACTGAGTTTATAAGACCCTGCATTTTAGAAAGGAAATGAGGAGAGAAAACAAGAGTGGGTAGATTTTAAAAAATATCTGAATCAGGAAATCTCTGGACTGGGCAGAGTATTCGGTTTTTACTATATCCCAATTCAGTGCACTAAAAAGTTTGTTGGCCTGATGAACCTATGAAGTCTGGGAAAATGTGATTATTATTTAACTGAAAATAATAAAATAAAAAGGTATAAAAAGGTAATACAGTTCAGATGAGTGAGGTAGCAAATTATTAACAAATATAAAATTAACAAATGCAGGGGGGTCATAAAAGGAAATAAATGTATTGGCAAAGCCATATATTATTATTAAAGTAACTGATAATTGGACTATTAATGACAAGAGAATGAGAATGAAGCAAATTTCTGTTTTCAAGGTCATGATAAATACATGGAGCATTCAGAGTTCAACATCAATAAATACGTAGCGACAATAATTTTGTTTGGGGAAGAAAAATATTAGAATGCGGAAAAGGCCCATTAAAATACTAGCTGTATTTAGAGCCAATCGGAAAGAAAAAATAATACATGGTTCAGGACACAAAACATTTTCAAAGGAAATAAATCTACAAGGAAATATGAAGGAGGGATAATCATCCTCTCTTTGAAGTAAAAATAACATGATTACATTCAATTAGGGTTGCGGTTACTGTACAAGAATGGCTTTGGGGAGAAAGCTAAAGGCACCGCTGGGAAGCCAGATGATCGTCTTCATTCTTCTCTTCAGGCTGGAGACACGTGAGGAAGACAAGCCACTGCCTGACAGTAAGAGCCCCTCATGCTCTGAAGGCAGGTGGCTGTGTTGCCCTGTAGCTCATTTCCTGAGTGACAACTCTAGCAGTTGCTGAGCACAGAAAACCCACGTGCCTGGGAGCAAGCCTCCCCCTTGTCTCTGCCCCATGGAAACTTCTGGATTTCTACACATCCTGTCTTTCTGTGAGCTCATCTTCCTTCCTGTTCTTGGGAGAGAGGACTGTGCTTGTGAACTTGAAAACTCTGCTCATTTCTAACAAGTTCAAGTTTTATGATTTAAAAAACTTTTATCAGTAAATAAAGGTTAGCCATCTGGCAGCAATGTGTCTATTTGGCTCTGCTTTGGTTTTCTCCACTATATTATAAAAATGTTACAGTCCAGTATGATACTAGCAAAGTGTGACATCTGGGCTTATACAAAATATAGGGGTTGGCAGGGGGACTAATTTCCCTTCTGAAAAGTTTCCATGGCACCAAGGGACCGAGGACAACCCTAGAGCCGAGAATACAGCCCTGGACATCGCTGTTATTCAGCCAGCATCCTCCTCCAGAACTTCTGCCTGGAAAGGGGAAGGGGCCTAATTACCCCAGAGAATCATGTTGATGGACTGCCATGGGCCTTTGAGAATAGAGGCTATTTTAGCGAAAGAGAAAAAATCTCTCTACCTGCAGTGCTAGGTGGTCATGCGTTCAAGAATTAAATGAGACTGCTTCCAAAAAAACACACTGTACGTATGACAGTAATAAATCCAGGCTGCTTTTCAGCGGGTTTAGATGTTAGAGCATCTAACATTGGGGGTTGAAAATGTATAATTAAATTTTGGCGTTGCTCTTAGGTGGTAATGATTTTTATTAAATTCCTTTATTTGTATGACCCCTTTTATGAGTTCAAGACAAATGCCATATTTATTCCTCCCACCCCCCAGGCTCTCTGGGTGAATTTTAATGCTCTGTAATCTAAAAGATACCAAGTCACTGACAAAAAGGATCCTGACAGAAACTTGTACAATCTGAGTTAGAAGCTGGTTTCTTTCTTTCTTTTTTTTTTTTAAAGAAAAGAAAGAGGATCAGATTTAAAGAAAATTTCTCTCCTCATCTCTGGGCACTCAAGTTTTGTGAAGATTCAGGCACTTTTATGGTTGCCAGTACTCCTAAGTGGGAAATTGCATTAGCAATTTTTCACAGTGGTTAAAGAAAATTCTAAGCTTTAAGAAGTTTGTATATCTAAAGCTATAATGCCTATTTAGGGAAAAGTAAGATAAAAGATGTTTAATCAGGAATCCAAATTATTGAAACTGTGAAAATACAAGGTTTTTGCAAAATGCTGCAAAACACTGGTAACAGGGAATACATATGTGACTTGTGGAGGTGACGTGGCATTCCCATGGTTTTTTTTTTTTTTTTTTCCTGGTAAGTGGTGGTGGCCAAGATTAAATACGATAAGCTTCCTTCTGAGTTCTCCCTGCCCATCAAGGCCTGAATTCCTATTTTACATTGAATAGCAAACTGCTGCTAATTGCCGCCCTCTGAGTTCTGTGAGCACAGTCCTCGAGGGAGCACAAGGCAGAGAGGTGATCACTTGGAAGGAGAGGACAGAGGTCGTCCTCCCAGTCAGGGCCCTTGGGGCCCCTATCTCAGAATGAAAGGGAGCGAAGCTTTCAGCATTTCCAGTTTCCACCCGAGGCACTCCCAGCACAGAGAGGTTCCATGGCTGCTGAGGCAATGGGGGAACCAAGTCTAGAGGGCAGGTCTCTGGCAGCCCCTCTCCCTCCTCCTTCAGCTGTTCCCAGCTAATTGCCACCACCCAGACCAGGGGCCTTATCCTTGTCACTTTCCTCAGACTGAATCATTTCCTTGTCAAGAGCCAGAGAGAATGAGTGTGCTTCTGGAACTCAGAGGTATGATGGCGGGGGTTAGGACAGGATCTAGGCACCAGGGTGGTTTTGACTTTCCTTAGTCATTCCGTCTCTGGGGAACTTGCTCATTTGCTTTGTTGTTATAAAGATGCAGCATTTTTGGTTCGAGATGGGGAAGATGTGAGGTATAAGGGGGGCCTGTGCAGGGAGATTGTCCTGCCCTCCATTAGATGAGGCTTTTCCTTGCTCTCCTGCTCTTATTATTTTCCTCCTTTCTGAAAAGATTCTTAAGATAGAAGAAGATCCTGACACAATTCCAAGGAGTGGAAGGTCTATGGGCATTCCCAGTGCACCCAGGGCACTGGAGGCTTCTATGCAGATGACCTGCACTGCCTGTGAGAATCCACACATGATGCATCTTGATGTTTGGGCCCCTCAGACTCTGGCTCCTGGCAGCTGCCTCTGTTGCTGCTTTACTGGCAGGTAGGCTCTGGACTCTGCTCCATGCCTGACTCATGGGGACCATGAGTCATGGGGACCGAGGGGTGGCTGAAATGAGAGCCTCTCCTCCAACCCCTCTGAGGGCTGTGGGGTTCAGACTCGAGATAAGTAATCAGATTGGGAATTGAGTCAGTGGCTTCCAAACCCCAACACTACATGCTACTAGAAGACACCCCCAAATTATACATTTCCCCTTCCCTCTGCTTTTCATTGAGATATAATTTGCATAACAGTAAATTCATAGTTTTCAAGTACACAGTTTCATAGTTTTTGGTACATTCACAAGGTTGTACCATCATTGTCAATTCCAGAACATTTTCATTGCCCCACAAATAAACCCCGTATCCATCAAGCACCACTACCATTCCCTTTTATCCCTTTCTTCTGGAGACCACTAATCTACTTTACATTAGTTTCTATGGATTTGCCTATCCTGGGCATTCCACACAAATGGAGTGATACAGTATGTGGTCTTTATGCTTGGCTTCTTTCACTGAGCATAAAGTGTTCAAAGTTTATCCACGTTGTACCATGTGTCAGAATTTCCTTCCTGTTTAAGGCTCAATAATAGTCCATTGTATGGATAGACCAAAACTTGTTTACCCTTTCACCCATTGATGGACATCTGGGTTATTGTCCACTTTTTGGCTATTAAAAATAATGCTGCTAGGATCATATTTTTCTGCAAGTTTTTGGGTGATCATACATTGTCAGTTTTCCCCTCCCCTTTTCAGTTACTTTATGGGCTAAGGTCACATGTCTAGATCTTTGTCTTCTTTTTTTTAAAATTTTTTGGCTGCATTAGGTCTTTGTTGCTATGCGTGGGCTTTCTTCAGTTGCGGCGAGTGGGGGCTACCTTTCATTGCAGTGCTCGGGCTTCTCAGTACGGTGGCTTCTCTTATTGTGGAGCATGGGCTCTAGGAGTGCGGGCTTCAGTAGTTGTGGTGTGTGGGCTCAGTAGTTGTGGTGGAAGGGCTTATAATAAATGAATATTAAATAAATAAATAAACAAATAAATAAATGTTAAAAAAAACCAAACCTGAGTTAAGAGATAATGAAAGAAGACTTCCTTGGTGGTGCAGTGGTTAAGAATCCACCTGCCAATGCAGGGGACACGGGTTTGATCCCTGGTCTGGGAGGAACCCACATGCCATGCCGTGGAGCGACTAAGCCCGTGCACCACAACTACTGAGCCCACATGCCACAACTACTGAAGCCCACGCATCTAGTGCCCATGCTCCGCAACAAGAGAAGCCACCGCAATGAGAAGTCCTCGCACTGCAATGAAGAGTAGCTCCCAATCGCTGCAACTAGAGAAAGCCTGTGTGCAGCAATGAACACCCAATGCAGCCAAAAAAAAAAAAAAAAAAAAAGAAGAAATGCATATATACATTATAGAGGATATTTTGTAGAGAGAGAGGCTGTGTATGTATGGAGTGCTCTGCAAATATTGTCACATTTAATCCTTACAACAGTCTTGTAAGATAGCTACCCTTTTATACAGATGAGAAGATTGAGGATCAGAGATATCAATTAATTTGCTGAAGTTCACAAAGTCAGTAGGTGGCAGATTTGGCGTCTAACCTTCGATAAGTTTGATGTAAAGGCTGTTGTTCTTTCTACAACACCGTGGGCTCCAGAGCCCCGAAGAACATCTCACTTTACCTCTGCCCTACATAAAAGTTATCGTTTCCTCAGCTTTCTCTAGGTTATGCTGTGGTTAATGGGAAATCCCTAAATCTCTGTGGCTCACAGAAATAAGGTTTATTCTTTGTCACATTAAACGTTGGGTTTAGATCTGCTCTGCACTTCTTCTTCATTTGGGTTTGTGCTGAAGGAGTGAGCCCTACCTGGGACACACTTTTCTTGACCCTGAAGCAACAGAACAATGCAGAACATGCAATGGCTCTGAAAGCCTCTGTTTGATGAATAACCCATCACTTCTGCTCACAGGTCATTGGCCACAGCTAGTCACACGGCCAAGCCTTACGTCAATGTTGAATGATGACTATTCCTCCCACAGGGAGAGCCACACAAGAGTAGTGACTGGTAGAAAAAGCAGCATTTTGAACAACTAATGGAATCTTCTACATGTGAATTCCACATCACCATTCACTCAGTAGGAACAGTAGGAGTTATGATCCCCTGCCTTCCTGAACTTTTTCCTTCCTCCAGAGCTCCTCTGTCCCATTTTCTCTTGCTGGGTCTTCCTCTTTGTCTAACTGGCCTCCAAGCAGGAGTGTATCCTGGGATGCATAACAGATTCTCCTCTTGCTCTACCCTCAAACTCCAGATGACCTCATCCAGCATGGCTTTAATTACCCTTAACTTGCTGATAACTGTCTAATTTATCGTTCAAGTCCTGACCTCTCTCCAGGCTCCAACTGCCTTATGTTATCTCCATTTGGAATTCTAATGTGCAACTCAAATATAATATATCCAAAGTGGAACTTGTGATTCCTATCCATCCCCACCCAGCTGGCAATCTTCCCTATCGTAGTAAATGGTACATCCTCTAACCAGTTACTCAAAGCAGAAATCTCAGGTCCCTCCCTTTCCCTCACTCCCACATCAAATCCATCAGCAACACGTGTTATTTACATCTTTCAGATAGTTCCCCCAAATGCCCGCATCCCTCACTTGTAAATGCCAACATGCTCACTCAAGCCATCATCATCTTTCACCTTGATGACTGCCGTAGTCAACGCACTGGCTTTTTGTATGTCTTTTCTTTTCTACCGAAAACTCTTTCTTCACATACTGGTCAGAATGATCTTACAAATGTATAAATTAGATTATGCCTTTCCTCTGCTAAAAACCTTCTAAAGGTTTAACATTGCATTTAGAAAAACAAAACGACACAGAAACCCAAGTTCCACAGAATGGGTCACGAGGCCCTGTACGATCTGAGAATTGATTGCTCACTATATTGGGTTGAATAGTGTCCCCTCAGAATTCATGTCCACCTGGAACCTCAGAATGTGACCTAATTTGGAAATAGGCTCTTTGCAGATGTAACCAGTTATGTTAGGATGAGATCATACTGGATAAGCATGGGCTCTAAATCTAATATGACTGGTATCCTCATAAGAAGAAAAGAGACTCAGAGGCATAGAGGAGACACAGAGATGAAGGCCATGTGAAAATGGAGACAGAGATTGGAGGGATGCAGCTCTAAGCCCTGGACAGCAAGGTCCACCGGCTACCACCAGCAACTGGGAAAAAGGCCTAGGACAGATTCTTCCTCAGAGCCTCCCGAAGGGAACAACCCTGCGGACACCTTAATTTTGATTTCTGGCCTCCTATTTTATGAGAAAATGAATTTCCCTTGTTTTAAGCCACCCCATTTATGGTAATTTGATACAGCAGCCCTAAGAAGCTAACATAGCCACATCTTCTTGTCTCTTCCACCTTTGCCCTCATGCAGTGCTGCTGCCCTGGCCTTCATCTTATCGCAAAGCTTAGGCTTGTCTGGGCGGGGAGGGGGGTGGCGTAGGACTTTGAATTTGCTCTCCTCACTGTGTCCCAGAGCTCTTCCCAGGACTGTCTCCTCTATATCAAATACACCTCCACCTGCACTACTATAACCTCTGATGTTTGTTCCACATGTTTACAGTAGTATTGTGACTAGGCTTGTATTTATTTCTTTGGTGTCATCCATTGCTATACCTAAGAAATCCAAGGCAAAGGATGCACCTACGTTGGAAGCATCTTTAGACAGTAAGTTGTTTCCAAATGTGAGTCAGATAAGATGAAGGTGGGGGGATGTGAACTGTGAGAGTATTGCTCACTCCATCGGAATCATGAAATTTCAGGATGAATGGATCCCCTGGAATCTGTTTCCCTGCCTTTAAAAACTAGCAGCAATAAATTCCCTCCCTCTGTGGTTAAGTCACAGGAATAGAGGGTATCCAGGCCATGTAGATGCAGAAGGGAGTTCCTGGGTAAAGGCAGTCAGCACTTTCAGAACATATACATTGGAAGAAAGCAAATTTGGGGACTAAAGATATAGGTTTTCACATTATTTCTAAACCCTAAAAAAATCTGGTGGAGAATCTGATAATTCTCTAATTTGGACTAAAAGTCCTAATATGAGGATATACTGACTCCAGGATGGAGGTGGCAGGCCCTTGAGGTCAGCTCATTAATACCGGTCACTGATTGCAGGGAACTCTGATGAAGAAGGAAGAATATCCACATAGTTTCAAATACTTGTTCTCCCTCCATTGGCTTGGTCACACCAGGCTTTATCATTTAGTTGTTCCCAGTTAGAAAACATTGTAAATGAACATATGAACCAAACTGGTGTCATTTGTACTTTGCGATACATATTTGTGTGACTAGGGTTAACTAATATAGCAAACTGCTGATAGTTCTCATTTCATAGATTTATGTGGTTCTTCTCCCAGAATACCTTATACATTATTAAATCAAGGAGCCCCTTCACATAGTACAATATATAAGTAAATATCAAAACTGAGTTACCCTTGACTGTTACAACTTAGTCTCTGGTGCCCCAATCAAACCAATAAATCGATGACATTGGTGATAAAGAAGGAATCTTAATATCATGTAACTACTCATTCTAGGAAACAAACCATAACCTCTGTTCAGTGGGGTCACACGTGTTTTTATGACTCACACACCCATACCCTCTCCTGACAATGGCTCCCCCACAGTAGAGATTCTCATCCTGGGAGGTCCCCTGTGGCTACATGGAAGCCCTTAGCTCCGTGACTTTACTACAGTAACAATGCTTCCCCAGGGCAATAGACTGGTAAGTACACGTTAGTAACTGATTTGTTCAGACCTACTGCAAACATCATCCTGGGGAGGACTGATTATCTTAATATAACCCTATAGATTAAGGTAAAATTTGATCCCCATTTTTGAGATGAGACATCTGAGGCATGAAAACATTAAGAAACTTGATTGAGAGTGCACAGACCTAGTACTTGGAAGGGTGAGGCCAAATGGAAGGACTCCTATCCGATGGAACTATACGTCAGTATCTAGGCTCACTCTTCTAGTGGCCCAAAACCATAAGCCAGTGTCAGCAGGTGCTGACCTAGTCACTGTCTAAATCCATAGGCTCTAAAAGCTCTGCAAGGAGACAAGGGCAAAGTGAGACTCTTTACTGTAGCGTCTTGGAGAGCAGGTTGCTAATGGACCAGAGTACAAAGAAAAGAGCAATAAGAATGAAAGAAAGAAAAAGATGGGATTTCAAAGATGAAAAGTGGTTTGAAAGAACCAGGTGCAATAACAAATTCTTGGTGAAAAAATAATCTGCTCCACCAGATTTTAAGACTGGAACATGTCAAAATGTAGAAATATTTTTATTATAAATCTGCTACCTCTGGGGCCCCCTTTGGAGGAAACGGCGTAGCATGCACCCTCTTGGGAGTGTGATAAATTTGCTACTCTGTGAAAGTGTATCACCCCGTTCTGAAATAGAAGGCAGCCCTTCAGGCATCAAGCCTCAGGAGGACAAATTTTCTTTGCCTTCCATCTCTACATTCTGTTTCCCTTACCTACTCACTTGCTAATTTGTTTCTGAGTTCTACTTAAAGAATGAACCAAAGCAAACTTAAATCATGCAGCTCAATTTAAGCATTATATCCTCAAAATTTTAATTTAAATTTTTTTCTGTCTTTGAGAAATACTAAACTAAATCAAAGGCTTCCCTTTTATTATCATAATTTTAGCCCTTTGGTTTATTGTGTTCCTTTTCTAGCTGCTAGAATATATTTTAAATATGTCTTTGTTGAATCAATACTTTTATATTTTAGGTAAGCACAGAGTGTCACATTTGATTGACCTGTGAGTCAAACAGTACTCAAGTCACACATATATCACAAGATTCTTTTATGTCTACACAATTCTAAATGCTCAGAGTAGATCACAACAAACATTGACATAAAAATATAAGTGAATTTGTATGCATTTGTGTGAATTAATTTTAATGCTCTATATAGTTCTTCTCTTCAGGATAATTTGAGTATTATTTTCTGCTATTGTTTTAGGAAATTAAAATCCAGAATCAGAACGTGAGATAAGAATTTGTTTTATCCTCATCTCATACTATACAAAAAAAAAAATCAACTCAAAATGGATTAAAGACTTAAACATAAGACATGAAACTTTAAAACTCCTAAAAGAAAACATGGGGGTGGGGGAATCTTCAGGACATTGGTCTTGGCAATGATTTCTTGAATGTGACACCAAAAGCACAGAAAACGGCACGAAAAATAGGCAAGAGGCACTACATCAAACTAAAAAGCTTTTGCACAACAAAGGAAACCATCAACAGAATGAAAAGGCAATCTATGGAATGGGGGAAATATTTGCAAACCATATATATCTGTTAAGGGGTTTATATCCAAAATATATAAAGAACTCCTACAACTCAATAGTGAAAAAACAAATAACCAGATTAAAAATGGACAAAGGATTTAAATGGGCATTTCTCTAAGAAGATGGACAAATGGCCAACATGTATATGAAAAGGTGCTCAACATCACTAACCACTAGGGAAATGAAAATCAAGACTACAATGAGGCATCACCTCACACCTATTAGGATGTCTATTATCAAAAACCAACCAAACAAACAGATAACAGGTGCTGGTTAAGTTGTGGAGAAATTGGAACTCTTGTACACCTTTGATAGGAGTACAAATTTGTTCAGCTGCTATGGAAAACAGTAAGAAAGGACCTCAAAAAGCTAAAAAATGAACTACCCATGTCTGGGTACATATTCCACGTCCAGGTATATATCCAAAATAATTGAAGTCAGTATATTGAAGAGGTATTTGTATTCCTATGTTCATTGCAGTGTTATTCACAACAGTCAAGACATGGCAATAGCCTAAATGTCCATTTATAGATGAATGGATAAAGGAAATGTCACACACACACACACACACACACACACACACACACACACAGGAATATAATTCAGCCTTATAAAAGAAGGAAATCCTGCCATATATGACAACATGGATGAACCTGAAAGACATTATGCTAAATGAAATAAGCCAGTCACAGAAGGACAAACATTACAAAATTCCACTTTTCTGAGGTATCTAAAATAGTCAAACTCATAGAAGCAGAGAATAGAATGGTGGTTGCCAGGGGCTGGGGGGAAGAAAAAAAAATGGAGTTGTTGTTCAATGGGCATAAAGTTTTAGATATGCAAGATGAAAAAGTTCTGCTAGAGATCTACTATATAACATAGTGCATTATGGTTAACTATACTGTACTGTGCACTTACAAGTTGTGTTAGGGGGTAGATCTAATGTAGGTGTTTTTACCACAAAAACAAAAAACCCAAAAAACAAAGGGACCTGAGGCAACTTTTGGAAGTGATCGATGTTTATTACCTTGATTATAGTGATGATTTCAGGAGTGTATGCATATGTCCAAATTCATTAAATTGAAAATTGTATATGTTGAATATTTGTAGTTTTTTTGTATCTCAATTATATCTCAATAAAGCTGTTTTGAAAAAAGGAATTGTTGTTAACTAAGAACTTCACTACCAGAAGGGAGTAGGGTGGCTGAGGGATGATCACACCAACCTTCTGGTTATATCAACATTATAGCCTTGCTTTTATGAATAAATCTAGCCTTGAAATTATGGGATTTCTTATACTTAGGTTCAAACTAAGGTCCGTCTGAGAATTGCCTTTAGTCAGCAGGATGGAAGGGGCTTCTGGATACTCACGTAGAAAGAGAAGATCTTTTGATATTCAGAGGAGAAGTGGATGGGCTTTTGTTTTCTGAAGTTAGCAAATATTATTAAGAGCTAATAACATACATTTGAAAGGGATCACAGTATTTGTCCAGACAACGATTAAGGACCCATCATTTTGTGAGGGCTTTAACTTTCCTCTTCTTAACTACTAACATGTAAGGGCTGTATCTCCCTTTGTCACTATGACTAATGCCCTTAATTTCATATTAAAGTACATATTATTCTTGTATCAAAGCTAGTAGATGATGACAGTGATGAAGAGAATGATAAGGATGATAACGATGATGGCAATGAATCCGAAGGTATATTAATTTCACTGTGGACCCCCAGGTAACTGGTTTGGGTCTTGGGGCTGCACAGAAAATGATAAAAGGAAACCCACTCAAGCTATGGGAGTAGGTACATCTGTGTACCCTCACACTGGCAGTATCAGTGGAATCACCCCCTCTGGGGTCAAAGTGGTGATTGTCCCCAAACTGTGGTTGTTCCTTAGAAACATACAAGGTCATATAAGTGTAAAACTCTCTAGTCCCTCATTTTATCCTCCTATTCTTGTCCCTCTCTCCTCTATCCTTTTTTTTCCTTAAATTTGCACAGTGATTTCAACTAACTCTGTCATATATAATCCCTCATGATCTCAACAGACCTGTATAATTTGTATGGTTCACACAGTTCTAACTCAAATTGTGATTCAAACCCACAGTTCTTTTCACTTTATTATAGCAGACTCATCAACTTAGAATTGGGTAAATTGCATATTTTATGTTTGTCTAGGTCTGGATTAGGCAGCTACCTTAAAGTCTATAATATCTAATTTGTTGTTCTTTCTACTGCATAGTAATATTAGTCTAGAGTTTTGCATATATGTACATGAAATTTCTGACCTGCTCATACACCAACCTTAACCCTGTTAAGTCTACTTTTCATTTTAAGGGGAACCTAGAGATTGTGTCTTTTCCAAACCAGGCCTAAATGGGGGAGTCTCGGGGTCCCTTCTCATGCTTTGAAAACACGGTTCATGTTGCTAAATTTCAAATTGTTATTTCATCATGTGTCTCACAAAATATTACATTATCCTGATGACTCACTATTGTCAATTGGAGGTTACCTCAGATTTAAATTATTTCATGCTGGCAGTATGTGCATAAGGCTTTAGCTTTCGTAATTCTCAATTTACTCAAGCAGTTTAGAAAGGTCCAGATGGAAATGAACATACTGAATGCTTAAAAAGAAATGTTTGTATTGTTTATGCAGGAAGTAAGACTCATTTCTTAATACACCGAGAAGGTTGTTTCCCTTTCTATTAGAAATTACAAATGAAATAAAATCTAGGATGTCTACATTTCCCTACAGTAGTTAAGTTGATGCAGCAGATACTTTGGTCTTAATTATTTATGGATGACCATGTAAAATGCCTGCCAAAAGTAGCAAAGGGAAAATAATGGCTGGTATTACATAACTGACCTTGAATCGAGCTCTGATTGAAATTAATTACCCAAAGTTTTAAAATCTCAGCTTCGTATATTGGTGGTAACGTCCTTCTCTGGTGATAATGAATAGGCCCATTGTCTTACCATGAGCCTTGCTTATCACAGGCATTTATTTCAGAGAATTTGGTCCATCTGATCCTTGCAGGGAAAACATTATTAATTGACCTGATTTTTTTTCTAATTCCTGTATATTGTGTCATCATAACATTCAGCCTTTGACGTTCCAGTAAGGCCAGCTGTTATTTTATAGAATGATTGTATAAATTAGTTCAATTTTGGACTGACCTCTAGAATATTTTGTCACTCAGAAGATACAAACAGATTTTCTCATATCCATTTCTTGTGTTTATGTCTTGCCAATCTAGTGTATATTAGATGTGAGCCACTGGATAGGGGGAAATTATTATTCCTATTAATTCTCATTAGCTGTCAGTCTTTCACAGAGAGGAAATTTGGTCAGAATGGGACTGATGCTAACTTGTGAATATGTAATCCAGTCTTTAGAGGACGTTTGCTTTGAAGATGTAGTGCCTTCTTCTATCATTTTTAAGGGCCTATTTAGTTTTTATATATTTGTGTATTGACAAAGATGTTGCCTCCAGGGTCCCAGGTGCCTTTCCCCACAGGTTCCGGATTTGTGCATGCCTGGGATCACATCATTGGTAGCTGGGGGCAAAAGTTGCACCTAAGGAAACTTCACTGACAGAAGAATGAAAAATGCCACACTGGAATGCTGAGAATATTCATTTATAATAAACAGTAATTAAACAGGGATTATTAGGGTGGTACATTTACGATGTGAAAGTCAAAGATGTGTCAGCATCTTATAAAGTCCTGAAAGTAATTCAGCTGAAACATTTGCTCTGGGCAAATGGGCATTTGTTCTGGGCTGAAGAACCAAGTTCTATTCTAGGGAAGAAGCAGGCTTGCTGTTTGTTGTATTGAAAAACTCTTTGTAATAGTCTTTTTGGTTTTAAGCATTTAACAAATCTCTGCAAGGGTTTAATACGTACGCTATGAAGTCTGAGAGACTGGGACATATCACTGGGCTTTTCTCAAAACCAATCCTGTTCCCTTTCAGAAGACATCAGTAAAAATACACATAGAAACTTAATTTTTGTCTTTTGAATATAAATCTCAGGCAAGGTGGCGGCACTTAAAAACCCTTGTCAGAGGGGTCCGTGTTTCCCTTTGTTTTGCCGTCTATCTCTGCCTTTTTTCTTCATCCTTCTAACCTACTGGCTTCACCCATCACCTGAGCTGATAACTGTAGCCACAGACAAAGGAAGTTAGGCTTCCCTTGATGCTTGGTGTTTATTCAGTCACTCCCATTCTCTTCTTCAAAAACCTTGGGGAAACTGCACTCTTCCACATGGTAGCCTCCCAGCGTTGGCTTGATGAATGAATGCTCTCTGATGCGCTAACCGTCAGAGCAGGTAAGAATATAGCTTCCTTTTCAAGAGCCCAACATTTCTTTGGCCTCCTGGAACCATTTCTGTTTAATAAAAAAAGATCTCTAGGGCTTCCCTGGTGGCGCAGTGGTTGAAAGTCCGCCTGCTGATGCAGGGGACGCGGGTTCGTGCCCCGGTCCGGGAAGATCCCACATGCCATGGAGCGGCTGGGCCCGTGAGCCATGGCCGCTGAGCCTGCGCATCCGGAGCCTGTGCTCCGCAACGGGAGAGGCCACAACAGTGAGAGGTCCACGTACCGCAAAAAAAAAAAAAAAAAAAAAAGATCTCTAATAGTAAGAGCTTCAACGAGGTAATAAGGGGAAACCAGCACAAAGATTGCTGAATAGGGAGTTGGAACCTGGCATCAAATAGGGCTTGTTTGCCTTTTTCAAGTTATGGGCACTCTACATCGTTTACACATTAAACTTACCCTATGGCAATGGTATAAGATTTCAGTTCAAATGACTTAAAAAAGAAAAGGGGAGGGTGGAAAATAGAATGGCATAAGAAAAAAGGACTACATCTACCCATCGAAGCATCAACCAATTTTCTAGATTTTTGTTTGAAACCTGTAAAAATCTTTTCATCCCTCACTGTTAAAATATCATTTAGTTAAAAGACCGATTAGCCATGTATGAGTCAAAGTTTTATTTAATTCATATTTATTTCTATCTCTTATATTCCAGGAACTTTTTAATTAGTGGGAATACAAACATGAATAAGACAACAAATCCATCTTCAAACAGGTTTTTTGCTAGGGAAGCAAACTACTACTGGATTTATTATTGCAAAACCGCATATTATGCCTTATTAAGTAAATCAGGTTTAAGTTGCCTTTAGGATACGTACACAGAATGTCCATCCTAGAGAAAAATCCTGTGTGCAAGTAATTCATGATGACTGTTGGAACCTTCAGTCTCCATGCGGTCTTTCCTTGATTTGAAAAATGGCCATTTTTTTTAAGAGAAGGAAAAGTCATACCCATGTAGAAAGATGTGACAAGCTTCTCCTTACCTCCCTTTCCCAAACAGGGCATTTGTGTTTATAAACTTTGCTTAGTAGCAATTCAATCCAGGGCCATTTATTGTGTCTAAACCAGAAGAGAAGCTCAACAGACAAATCTAGGAGGGATGGAGACCTAGTTTTTCCCTAATTTTATGTAAAGAGAAAATAGTTTCTAATGGACAGAATATTTCTAGGAGGAAATGGATAGGCTCTCAATATCAGAGGTTCCTCGAGGGAAAAGGTGTAGGGAAGCTAACAACAGAATAGCTGGTAAATGACAAGGAGGGACACCTCTGGGAACAGAGGTATAAAGGTCCTAAGTCTGAGGACACTTGCGAGAGAAGAGCTTGGCCAAGGTAGATTTAGAGGCAAAATGAGCTTAGGAATTGGAGAATTTCCTGCTTTTCATTTTTTCTAATTACTGGAGTACTATTTGTGGGATGCATAAGGTTATGAGGTTCTGCCTTCAAATTAAGAAGAAACATCAAAAACTTTCTGATTAATTTTCCAATCTTTAAGCTTTTTATTAAAATATTAATATTTTTTCTAAGTGAATAGCTATGGGATATAGCCCAGGAAAATAAATTGGCTCAAGGATTCTTAGTTGGGATCCAGGCAAAGAGAAACAGGATTCTGACAACATTCCTTGTCAGCCCTCCCTCAAATAAAACTACCCAGGATTCTTCATGACAAGAACATTTTTAGACAAGAGGTACATGCCTGTGTTGCTTGTTAATGAGAGTGGAATTCACAGTATAGTACAGTGGAAATTGCCTGAATATGGGAGTCAGGCAGACCTTGGTTCAAATCTAAGTTCGGTAAGTTACTAATTATGTGACCTTCACAAATTGCCATCATAGACACGTTGGTGCTACTTCTATTCCATTTTCACTTGGCAAACTAAGAATAATAGCATGATTTCCTTCCTTATGACACTAGATTGCCCTCTCTTTCAATTTATTTGAGCCAATGTTTACGTAGGCTTCTTGCCCTGAAAAAATGCCATCAGTGAATTAATTCAGTTACCATTCAGAATAAATGTACAGGTAAGGTCTACTATGTCAATTACAGCACTTTTTAGAAAGTCCAAAGGGATTAACTAGGATTGTTCCTGAATCCATTGTATTGCTCCTAAAACACAATCATTGTGTTTGTTTCTTCACGGAAGCAATGTCTACCACTGGGTAAGGAGAAAAAAGAAGGAAACTGTATTTATACATATTTTCCCCTTTACTAAGAATCTCATACTGTTAACAAAAATATTGCTTAGCTTTAGTATAATCCATATTCCTCATTACATCATTCTTTATGCTTAGAGAAATTTTACTGGGTTTAACCACAATATTCCTTTTTCTTTCCAAACTTCATTTGCTTTCTGTACTTAAAGTTCTCTGAATAACATGTCAAGGGAGGAGTATATATTAAATAAAGGGAAATACTAAACTCACATAAAATATATATATTTTAAATGACACTATTTTATATACCATGTGTCATATATAATATGCACCTTTGGTGTATGGCTAAAATGCAAAAGGAAGAGGGCTGGAAACTTAGGGCTGGAAATACGAGTTCTTATGTGTTACAAACTTAGGGTTGGAAATACGAGTTCTTATGTGTAAACCTATTGCCTACAGGCCCAAATTTCTCAAACAACAAACACAAATGAGAAGCTGAAACCATATAAAAAGTTGCAAAACCCATGAGCAGTTTTAAAGCACAAATTAAACAAAGAACAGTTAGTATTCATTTGGCCTCCATTGGTAGTTAACTACTCATCTATGTGTGTTTATGAGCCTGAGGAGGAGAATCCAGTTAACTGTAGAATCCCATATTCAAGCTGAACTACATTGCTCCTTTGGATTGTCATTTTTAACACATTAGCTTTCACAAATTCTATTTGAAGTGGAACATCAAGTATATAGCTTGATTCTTTCCCCTTATAATTTCATCAGAAGGAAAAATAACAGAAAATACAATGTGAAGGGTTAATAGTATTTTTCACTGAAGACAATATAAAACTTTTAATAATACACAGTTTAAGATTGAAGATGATCACCAAAAGTTTTCTTTTCTATATCCAAACAACAGAGATCTACTCAAGTTAAAATATCATAGCTTTCTAATTTTATTGATATATATGTGTAAGCATCTTCATGGTAGATTACAGCTCATACTCTACATATGGAGCCATTCTGGTAACAAGAATACTGTTACACCATAAGCTAAAGTCTGAAGAAACTACGAATGTTATTTAGGAAGAACAGTGATTTCTCAGTTGTCTTTAATTTAAAATATTGGGCTGGCCAAAAAGTTCGTTCGCGTTTTTCTCTAAGATCTTATGGAAAAACCCGAACGAACTTTTTGGCGAACCCAATATATTGTACTCTGAAGTGACAATATCTTTCCATATGTCAATTTAGTCATCAGTCCATTCACTCACCCATTCATCCATCTATCCATCCATCCATCCATCCATTCATCCATTTATTTATATTTTCATTCATCCACCTATATAACATTTATTGAGTGGCTACTGTATGTTGGGAAATGAACCAGAAGCTGGGAATGCAAAGACGAATAAAATAAAATTCCTAATTTCAAGTTGCTTAGGACCTCAAGAAAACAGCCAGACGTGTAAATCAATAATTACAATACATACAGTTAAGTGCCATAATAGGCATATACTGCCCTTGAGAAAGACTTGGGAAACAATATTTACATTCACCTGGCTGATTGGAGTTGAAGATGGAAGAAACGAGAAAGAATAAAAATATTGTCAATATATTAGATGGAATTCAGATTAAGTAGAAGAATCTAAATTGCAAAACACCAGGCATACAAAAGCAAGGATAAAGTAGACAAAGTAGGCTATTTGAGATGGCTGAACTACAGGGTGCATTCAGCAGTGGCAGGTGAGGGTGGGTGGATTGTGGAGGAACTCGACATACGGCATTTGGACTTGAGCTTATACACCAGCATTTCTTAAACCTGAGTAACATATGGATGCTTTTTTTTTTTTTTTTTTTTGCGGTACGCGGGCTTCTCACTGCTGTGGCCTCTCCCGTTGTGGAGCACAGGCTCCGGATGCGCAGGCTCAGCGGCCATGGCGCACGGACCCAGCCGCTCCACGGCACGTGGGATCCTCCCAGACCGGAGAACGAACCCGTGTCCCCTGCATCGGCAGGCGGACCCTCAACCACTGCGCCACCAGGGAAGCCCCATATGGATGCTTTTTAAAGGAAAATAGCTCTTGCGACTTCCATTGTTCACCTCAATTATTTTTATCACATTCTTACTTACATATGTACACATGTAAAACCAAGTACAAACTCATTATATACAAAGCTCCTATATAACAAAAACAAAATTATAAGTTAAAACTAAATAGAATTATTAAACGATTACAATTCAAAGTTGGAGGGATGTTACTACTTTCTTTTTCAATTAAAACACTGCTTTGATGTGAACGTGGTCTTAACTGCTTGGGTGCGGGAGTTTTGACTTTGTCATGCCTTCACCAACACTAATGTTGCTAGGGCACAGTTTGCTCACGATGTGTCTCTCTATAAACCATAGGGAGATCTTTGTATGTTTATATATCATGAGGGGATGCCATTTGGCTTTAAGACTTTAAGTTCAGAATAAGTTTTAAGACTTTAAGTTCCCCTATGTCCTTTTTTTTTTCATAGTCAGAAAGATGAATGTGGTATCACTGGTTGCTAATGAAATTTTTGGCACTGACAGAATAGCAGGTGCTGAAATCTTGCGGCATGGCTGTGTCACAAGAATACATACCTATATTTATGCTTGTCTGGAATATATACCTATATTTATGCTTACATTTATATTTTGGATTATTATTAAAAAGTGTACAATTTGTAAATTAGTAAAGAAATCCAGGACCCCTGAGGTCATGGCCATGGAAATATCTTTGAAAAATACTGCCAGAAACAATGAGGCCACCACTGAAGGGTCACAAGCAAGGATGGATTTCCTGTTGGAAAGCTCACTCTGTGAAGAGTTAGAAAACTTTAAACTGTCTGACAAAAGATGATTCAGCAGCCATGGGAACAAGGAGGAAAAGATAGATTTGAGGGTGGTAGGAGTATAATTGACAGGACTTGGTCTCAGATTGAATGTGGGAGGGAAGGGAAATTGAAAATTTGAAGATGGTTCTCATATTTCTAGCATGGTTGCCTGGGTAGAAGGGGATACTGTGGGCTAATAGGGAGAATGTTAGAAATGGAGTAGGCTGTGGGTGGAAAACAATGAAATTGGCTTTGGATATATTCCATCTGAAATGCCACAGCTTCGATGGAGTAGACAGTCTGCAGTGTAAGCCTGGAGCTTTGGGGAAGGAACTGGGCTGTGGTTGAGGTTTGGTCATCATCGGCATACCTGTGGTCATTGTGGACATGTATGAGATCCCTACGGGGAGAGAGTAGGGAGTTAGAAGAAAGCCAAAGCTGGCCTCACAGAGGGTAGTGATACTTCAGGGTGGGCAGATGGGAGAAGGACAGCTCCAAAGCCTAATAAGGACCATTCAGAGACAAGAGGAGACCCAGGAGAGTAGGTGTCACTGGTGACCATTGAAGGCACTGCCGTGTTTTGCCTGAATTATTTCTGAATCTTAGTTTTCTCACCTGAAAAGAGGGAAATGATTATTTCACAGTTGTAATGAGAATTATGTGAGCACAGACAGGAACAACTTTTAACATGGCTCAGATCCTAACACATAATAATTGCTTATAAAATGGAATTCCTTTTCCATCACCCTCCATGACTATTCCTTTTTTCATTTCCCTGGGGGAATGGTTGAGAGTGTAACATGTTAGTATCACAGAGATTGTGGCAATATCATGGACTTGTCCCATTCTCCAATTTCTTATTACCTAAAAATTAACTGGCAAGTCAGCCATCCAAGTCACTGAGGAAGGTTTGGGAGAAGACTCACTGAACCCTGCCCAGGGAGTGAATCCTACTGATAACCTTAGCTAACACTTGACAGGATACTCCAGCAGTCATGACTTTGGAGTTTTAGAGAAAATATCAGAGCAGCCTCTGCTGGGAGTTACTCTTCAGCTTCCACAGAGATCTGTTGCCTTAGCCCTTTGACTTCAGTCCTGACCCTGACCTTGAAGCTTTCTATTCTAAACCACCTATGAACTGGTCTCTTGTTTTTAGACTGACTAGGTCTAACTGACCATCATTTGTACATGTTAAGCCAGAGGTCCTGCAACCATAGTCCACAGGCCAAATATGGCCCTCAGCTTGTTTATATAAATAAAGTTTTATTGGAACACAGTCACACCCATTTATTTACATATCATCAAAGACTGCTTTAACACGACAAGAGCAGAACTGAGTGCTTTCAACAGAGACTATATGACCCACAAAGTCTAAAGTATTTACTATTTGGCCCTTTACAGTAAAAGTGCCCAGACTTGTGTGTTATACTCTTGCTTTGTATTGCCATCTTTTAGAAACAAAACATGTGTTGGATACTTACTCAATGCCTATCTCTGGATTAGCTACTGAGAGTAGAATGCGGAGCCAAGGATGTTCTGTCCTCAAAGAGCACACAGTGTAGACCAGTAACTCCTAACTGACCGGGGGATAAGATCCTCTTCTCCACCTTCTCTCCTCGGTCTCTACTCAGAGGACAGTATTCAGGAAAGTAACAGTAAACAAAAAGATGCTTCATACAAAAGACATTTCCCATTTACATCTAAAGTTTATCCTGATTCAAGTCTCCCTGGCCTGGAAGTTTCAATAGTGGGAATAAATCTTAAAAGAAAGAAAAATACCCTGTGCCCTTCCTCCCCCACATTCTTGGCTCAGCACCTCTCTACTCTCTGAGCTGGCATAGACTTTGAGAGTTCAAAGCTACTTCCAAAGCTACTTCTTAAGACAATTTTTCTATCAAAGTTAAGAAAAAATAGTTTCTTCTTTCCATAAAGCCTTTCATGTTTTATTATAAAAGTCTCTAGGTTGTATTGTGCCTCCAATGCTGCTTATAAACTCTTGGAAATACATAAAGAGTTCTCTTTTGTTCAACTATAATAGTAGTATATTGGAAATCACAAGTAGAAAATCGTAATTGGGATGTGGGAGCAAAGGTAGCTGAGTTCAGATAAAGACTTTTCCCTAGTTAATGAGATGTGTGTGAATGTGAAATTCCATGCAAATGGGGCTCAGGTTTGCGTGCATCTGGGTTCTTTTATTTACACTAAAAAGTCACAGCAGAAGAGGCTCTGTTGATAGGTCAGCTCAACTCTCCAGAAAATGAATAATGTATATGCTTTCAGATAATTCAATTAGTGTAAAAAGTTACTAAATATACAGTGACACAACAACTTGCCATTTTCAAACTACTTCCCCTGGATCTCTGCGCCTTGAGTTTATAGCAACAAATAAAAGATTAGGGCTTTGGGCTTCCCTGGTGGCACAGTGGTTAAGATTCTGCTTGCCAATGCAGGGGATGCGGGTTTGAGCCCTGGTCCGGGAAGATCCCACATGCCGCGGAGCGACTACGCTCCATGTGCCACAACTACTGAGTCTGCGCTCTAGAGCCTGTGAGCCACAACTACTGAGCCCATGTGCCACAACTACTGAAGCCCGCATGCTTAGAGCCCGTGCTCTACAACAAGAGAAGCCACCGCAATGAGAAGCCCGCACACCACAACGAAGAGTAGCCCCTGCTTGCCACAACTAGAGAAAGCCTGTGCTTAGCAATGAAGACCCAACGCAGCCAAAAATAAAAAAGAAATTCATAAAAAGAAAAAAAAATAGTTTTTTTTTCCAACTTGATTTAAATTGTCATTGTGCAACTTTTAAAATTTATTTGTGAGTTAAATTTTTAATGCACATAGAAAAAAATCGGAGAACACATGAGAGTCTAAGAAGTTATATTCAAAAGAGTGTATTTTTATGTTTGTACATTCACTTATTAAAGTATGGGATAGGTCTTTTAAAAATTAAATATATGAGGGTACCATCTAATTCTTTCTCTTTATTTTTTCTCAGATTTATGCATTACCTTTCCTTTTCCCTTCCCTTTCCCCCCAAATTAGATTTCTTAGTTACCTTCAATTTCACCTTGAAATACAAAGATGTATTATTATTATTTCACTATTATTATTTTTACTTTCACAATTCAAGAAAATCCATAAATAATTGAGTTAATGTTAAGATTCCTATCTGTGCTAATGTGTTACAGTCAAGGAGAAAAATCTCTACGTGGCACAGATTTTTAAAAAGGGAGTGGGGAGATGAAGCCAAAGTGAAAATCACATTTCCCACCTTCTTTGAGTCTTGAGCTTCCACCTCATTGTCCACTTGCCTCTGATGCTCAGAACTCACAGGTCCCCCTTTAGCACTTGCCTTCCCCAGCCCTGTACCTTGAGCCAGCCTCACCAAGTTGCTTATCACCCAGCGTTTCTGACTTTGCTCAGTTCAGGACCCTGCGATGCCTATGCTTTGATTATTTTACAAAATAATTAAGAAACTTCCTCAAGTTCCCACAGCTACTGTTAAAATTGCTGGAGTTGAGATTCACTCTAGATAGTGATATTTTTACATCACCACCTTGGTTTAAAAAAAATTTTTTTTGTGTGTGTGAATATTCTGTCTAGATTTCTGACACTTTGGGAGTATTTCAAGCAGATTATGTTGGAAGCAATTTGGTTTGGTTTAGTTTGATGATTTCATTAGAAGAGATGAAGGATGAAACTGGGTCTCAGAAGCCAGTAACGAGGTGATTGCAAAGCTGCGGGAGTGCTATTCCAAATAAATAGACAACTGTCTTAATTTTTCCCTTATCTCGGGATCTATTGTTATGACCTCCAGCAGAAACTTCCAACTGTTATTAACAATTAATTTCCTAACTTTGTTTTAAAGTAGTGGATGATGGATCTTGCTGTGTAAACGTCTCTTGGTGCAGCCCCAATGATACTTTAAAAAGTCTAAGTGAAGAAGAAAGAATGAGGCAGATGTGCAGTCCTCTTTTTCTTCTCCCACATCGGGATGAGATCATGGTCAGCTACAGAATGTCTTCATTTCCTTCACTCTTGTCTCCTGTTCACCTGGCAGTTAGCAACCTCTTGGATACGCTGGGGGAGGTAAGAGCAGGAGGGAAAATGCTTTGTCCCCTCTTTCTAGAAACTTAAGCCTGTTTCCTCTTGTCCTTTCTCAGGGGTAAGCTTGTATTTCCACTTTAAATAGGAGCTCCCAAAGGGCATTAGCCATGCCATTTTTACTTAACTGCATTTTATTTTCTCCAGGATGATGCTGTGCTCACATAACTGATCTACGGTCATAGTAAGAAAATGACGCAAACTGCATTCCAGTGACTATAAGCTAATATTTTATGGGCCACTGTAATGAAGGTTTTGACCACTGTTATAAATCATACCTAGAACATACATAACTCATGGTCTGTACTGACAATACTGTGAATATATCCTGCAACACTAAGCACTGGATTTGAACTGTCCTAATTGGGGTTGGTGATAATTAGGCAGAACAGGATAACATTTATCCCCACACTCTGTGGGAAACGAGGACATTTATAGCCAAAAAATTGATAATATAAACAAAGGCACTGAGTCACGTTTTACTTCTTTGTGCAAACAGTTTTATAGAAGTGGATTACACTGTTGTAAACTCATGCTAATGACTAGATATATATTTTAAAACATCAAAAAGTTCAGTTTGAATTTGAATTGTAAAGTCACAGTACTTATAATACATGAAAGTAATTAAAATCTATTTCTTTAGTAAGTACTTGTTATGAAAATATTAATTTAAAATCATTTGCTGTGATTTAGTGCAAATTAGTGAGTGCATACCTGTTACTTTTCCTCTTTCCTTCTGTCCTTGATTCCTTCTTCTATTCATTTTTGTTTCTTTGATAATCTCTTAAATATTAGATGGTTTCCTTTTGCAAAGCTTTGAAACTAGATGGTAGGACAATTTGGATGCATATATTCATGAACAGATCTCTGTTTGATTGAGGGAAAATATCTTTATTTCTTTTAATATTAAGTTTCAAATGGAAGGGCAACTCATTTTGGTTTCCTGACATAACTCAGTGGAAGACATCTTTTGTTTTGGTTTAGGGCTCTCTGTTTTCCAAACCCTGGGAGGTTAAAAAGTTACCTTGACTGATTAACAGAGAAATGAGTAAATGTAGGCTTGGGGAGCCGTATGCCTGGAGAGATGGGGTGGTGGAGGTATGTACATTTTAATGAATTCTGATTTTATTAAATCATTTACATAATTTGAAGAATGCATGTGGGTTGCATAAAAGTGCTGAATACTTTTTAAGGTTGCTCATCTTCATAATTTCTCCAATTTTGTGTCTATGATTGTGTAATTGGTTTTCCCTGGGCCCCCTGTCACCCATCCCTTTTTAATTGATGGTTCTAATTCGTTTGTGCTAAGTGTAGCCTCAGGTGATAAAAAATAGCAGGGAATGTCCAGATGCTCTTCTTGGAGAAGATTCTTAAGAGAAAATGATCTGCTTTTGAGGAAAAGTCCTGTTTTTCCCTTTGTGTGCCACCAGTAATGTCCTTATTGTGCATATTTGAAGGAAGGTCAGCCCAGCTGGCAAGCTTATTTCATTGACTAATGGGAATTGGACTTCTTGGAGTCCCACTACAGAGCACTTTTATGAGGCCAAAGAGTGTTGGAAGCAGGGTCGATAACTCACTCCTTTATCTGTTGCTTCTTTCTGACCAAATCCTGCATTTTCTAACTGTAATATTATTGTACTTTTGTCTTCCAAGAAATTCTAGCTGCTGCACAGAGGATTACCATACAAAATTGAAAACTCTAAAATAAAATAGGTCAAATTCAGGCAGCAGAGGTAAATAAAAAACTGCAAAATAACTGGTGACTGATGCATATCAGTGAAGCTCAGATTCACACTTGTTCTTTATGTCAAACCACAAAGGCAGTTTTCTTTCCACACCTACTCTCCCTTGCAAAATACCCTAAGTGGCCAAATTTTCTGACTGTTTAATTCTCTACAATGGACTGAACATTTGTGTCCCTCCAGAATTCATATATTGAAACCCTAATCTCAATGTGACAGTATTTGGAGGTGGGACCATTGGGAGGTAATTAGGTCATGAGGGTGGAGCCCTCGTGAATGGAATTTGTGCCCTTATAAGAGGCCAGGGAGCTAGCTGGCTCTCTCAGCCATATGAGGAATTAGCAAGAGGATAAGCATCTGCAAACCAGGAAGCAGGCCCTCATCAGGCACTGGATCTGCCTGTGCCTTGATCTTGGACTTCCCAGCCTCCAGAACTTGAGGAATAAATGTCACTTAAGACACTCAGTCTATGGGGTTCTGTTATAGCAGCCAGATCTAAGATACTCTCCTTGTAACGTATATCATACTCTGACTGAATGTCATGGGAGCAATGCTAGGCTCTGTCTAGTGATTAAACTAAAGTTCATAGATGTTTAAAAAATATTTTACCACTGACATTCTCTATGGGATTGTAGACAGAGTAATACAGGTGTTAGAGTTGAGAAGTTTAGCTTCATTTAATGCTTTATCATCTACAGATGATGGGTCAAGGGGGAGCATTCAGTGTCCTAGTTTCATTATTCATATGGTGAAGTTCTTATTAACAGTAATAATAATAGTCACAAAAACCGAAGCAGTGACCATTTATAAAAGCTGTTGACTGCTATGATAGACACTTTATTGCATCATCTCTAATCTTCAGAATCACCTGTGGGATATTGCTATTTACACAGGATAAACTAAGGCTCAATAACATGTGCAAGACCTCAGGACTGTTGTACAGCTTCTCTAGCTGCACTGATATGTGTAATTCATGTGATAACATTTGTGGAAGAACCGTGCACAGAGTTCGGCTTATGGTGTTTGGTGAAACGGCTAAAATGAGCAAGGGAGTATATAATTATCTGGAGAGAGAAGAGGTCATGGCCAAGTTTCTGGATTCCTCCTTGGTGATTTGCTTTTCCCCAGCTTCTGCATCTCATCCAGGATTGCAGAAGAAATAATTCAATCCTGCATTTTATGTCCCTCGTCATACTTTTTTCCCCTTAAGGAAAGGATGTATGGATGATGCTTGAGGTCAAAGTTTTCATCTCTCAGAACACTTCTGGTCCTATGGCACAGGTCAGAGAATCAGTGGTATTCCAAGATTTACTTCCAAGAGAACTGTGTAGTCTTGGGACTTATTTGGGGCAAACCAAAGGAAATATAACAGAGAAGGAATCCATTTCCTAAATCCCATAACCTAGTTAAGGCAACTCTGGGTTTTCTGAGTCTCTGCAGTTTTACCAGTGCTTTCTGAAGAAATCTAGGGACTGCTTCTCCTAGAATCACTTGGGATAAATTTAAAAATGCAGATTCTAGGGCCCTTCCCTAGGCCTACTCTAGCAGAACTTCCAGGAGCCCCAGGGCTGTCTCTGAATAAGATTCCTAGAGGATTCCTCTCTCTTTAATTCGAGACCCATCGCTTCCTGAAAGTTCTGAATTGCTAGTGGGGGACTCACTTGTTCACGGGGAGTGCTTGATAGAACAACTTGCAAGGAAATTCCACCTGTTTCATTTTCAGTCTGAACCTGACTTTGTGTGTGGGTTCTAATAGTCCTGCAGTCAGATTCCATTTCCAGAGGAGATGAGGAGATGGTATTTTCTCTATGTAAATGTGTACTATCCTATTCCCTTCAAGTTGTGACATATGCCTGGGATAGTCACATGTCCTGTTGTTCCCTTCTGCTGTTGTTCAAGTTCTACATCTGTAGCTTATTTCTTTGTGAGTTGAAGACAGCAACAGCTCCAGGAGTCATTTAAAAAAAATCTAGTCTGAGTTTTGAGGCAGATATTTTCTTGCTCATTTGAAAGCTCTCAACAATGATTGCTAAAAGGATAAAAACATGCCAAAGAGTGTTACTTATGAAATCTCTTTGAAGTGAAATCACTAAGAAAAGAACCTTGGGAGGTTGATCTGATTATCAGTCAAACGAATGCACCAACATTTTCCTGATGTTGTTCCTGCTTCTGATATTTGTAGTTGTTCCTTGTTTACTCTGCTGGGAGCATGTCTGATAAGACTCACGTTGGACTTTCTATTTGCCTTTGTCACTGATAAATGAGAAATTCTGTCCTTCTTACTTGTATCTTATACAACCATTCTGTTTTCATTTAGTACCTGTTTGAATATGTTTAACTTATCACCTTAGAAAATCATTCCTTAGGAACAAATTTTTTTTTTTATACTGGTGGTTCCTTGGCGTTCCATTTAAGTTCTTTTTGTATTTTGTAATGGTACATCCTCTTTATTTCTAGTTCTATACCTATTTTTTTCATGATATACTCTGTCAGTGGATTTTCTCTTTCTGTATATATATATATATATATATATATATATATATATATATATATATATATATATATGTACACACACACACACACACACACACACATCCCTTTGGAAGAATTTTCAAAACTCGAGAGAGAGCTTATATCTAATATTAAAATTTTGATTGTTTTCATACTTGCTTAAAAATCACTATTGATTGATTTCTGTGGAATTTTAAAATAATTTGCATCATTTACCAACTAATTCTATCTCAGTTTTCTTTCTTTCTTTTTTTTTTTTTTTTTTTTTTGCGGTACGCAGGCCTCTCACTGTTGCAGCCTCTCCCGTTGCGGAGCACAGGCTCCGGACGCACAGGCTCAGTGGCCATGGCTCATGGGCCCAGCCACTCCGCGGCATGTGGGATCTTCCTGGACCGGGGCACGAACCCGCGTCCCCTGCATCGGCAGGTGGACTCTCAACCACTGTGCCACCAGGGAAGCCCTATCTCACTTTTCTTTTGTGTTTAATTTTACTGTTATAGTCATTTACATTGGTGCAAGTTTCCCACATGGAGTGTTCTCTCTTACCAAGCCTCTCCCAACTTCTGTAATATTTTCAAAAGCAAGTCTTTTAAAGTAAGTAAAAGTCCTAAAGGTGACTCTGGGAACACGTGAATATAAACTTCCTTACCCTCTACTGCTAATTCTGGAGGGATGTGCTTTTCCTGGGACAAGTGGGTACAGTGGCAGGGGGCTGGTTTTGATGAAATCTTAGGAGATAGAGCTGCTTCTAGCTTGGCAGGGGTCTATGCTGGTATGGGGAATGTGAATTTTGAACTCATGTGAGTTTCCTGGGTTTTATGATCCTACAAAGCCCAGGATGGATTGAACCTGAAGGCTGAGGCTTCCAGGTCTTTATGTTTGGGACACTGTGAGAGACAACAGTGCAGACTGTCTTCCTTCAAGAGCTTCAATCTGAGTCCCAGAGTCTGAGTCCTTAAGTCCCAGTCCATGGGGACAGAGATCACTGTAAAAAGGCTCACATAAATTGAAGGATGTATAAATAAACTTATAAAGATCCTACATAATTAGGTTCTTCCCAGTAAAATTTCTTGAACTTCAGATACAAGTATATTTTACAAACTTCTAGACCAGTAATTCTCAATTGAGCATGACTTTGTTCCCCAGGGGACATTTGACAGTGTCTGCAGATGTTTTTGGTTGTCACAGATCAGGGGGAGTGGATGATGGTACTGAGACAGGAAGGGGGCAGGGCACAACCTTTAAAAGAATGACTCAGCCCAAGGACAATACACAAACTGGTTAGAACAAACTAGGTCCAAGATGGCGGAGGACTGAGTTCTAACAGACCTTGAGCCTCAGTATACTCTCATTGTAACACATCAGCAAGCTAAATGGCACCCACAGGTGCCATGACAGTGCCAAGCGTGACCACAAGGGTCAAAAAGTGGGTGGTGGCCCTTTCCTGGAAATCCCCACCTCTTCCCCCAAATAGCTGGAATATGCCTCCCACTTATTAGCCTATGAAATTACCCACCCCTATAAAAACTGACAACCCTGTTCCCTTTTGTCTTTCTCACTTTCTGAGATGGCCCACACTCTGTCTGTGGAGTGTGTTTCTCTCTGAATAAACCTTCTTTTACTTTACTATGGCTCAGTCTTGAATTCTTTCCTGCATGAATCCAAGAACCCACACTCAATGGCCATCCCAGGAACTCACCTGAGACCCAGGACGTGACCATCCTCTCCAGCCCAACTTTCTTTTCTGCAACAGTACCGGCATCTACTGGGTGGAGGGCAGAGATACTGCTAAACATCCTACAGCCTCAGGACAGTCTCCACAACAGAGAATTATCCAGACGAATAGGTCAATAATAGCCAAGATTGAGAAACCCTGTCCTAGACAAAAAGAACAGGCTCCCACAAAGGAGAAAAAAAGCATGCATTCTTCATCTGTAAGACTAAAAGCTACAAGAAGTGTTGAATCTATAATTTGAGAGAAGAGGTCTACAAAGGAAAGATTCTATTTCTAGCCAAGCATCATCACCCTCTTACCTAATTTGATGAAAGTATTTTAAAAAATGACTTTAAAGTGTAACAAGTTGGCCAGAAAGAGATCTCAAGATGGCCTCTTCATTTATTCATCTGTCACTCTATGATATAATTAGGACATAAAAGCTAAGCATAGACTAATAATATTTAGCATAATAACTCTTGAAATAGAAGGTTTATTCTTCCATAGAAATGCTGATAATTTCTGGAAGTTTTCATCAAAATCTAGGAGTAGGAGGAAGCAGTAATGAGGGGGAGATAAAGGCCAAAGGGAGAGGGAATAGAGAAAGACGAGTGAAAGCTCTTATCATATAAGGTATGAGATCAGGGAGGAGGAGCTCTGAAGCGGATGTGTCAAAAGTCATTGTGCGGAAATACAGCTACGTGTCCACAATGAATCTTACTGAGTCCTATGCATGCTACAGCCACCATTACCGGAATAGGAAAGTTTAGTCCCAGTTTCAGATTAATGAGGGGAAAAAATGGAATGATAAGTCTCATCCAAGCTGCAGAAGTAAAATGGAAAAGTGTGCAAGAACGTAATGATACAAAAACAAAGAGTGACAGGCATACAGGCACATGTACATCAGTGATCACTCCAAATCACAGTGAAGGGACTAACTTCCCCTTTTAAAAAGGTAGAAACTCTCCAAATAGACTAAAGCAAAAGCAAATATTAATATTTGTGGCAGAGATGGCTAGGTATTGGCCAAATCTGTTGCCTCTCTTCTGGGCCGTACAACTAGGCTGTGTTCTTTGAAGCTGAATGTTCTGCCTAATGGAATACTGAGCAGCTGTGTTGGGCCATTTCCTGGCTGTGACCATAAAACTCTCTCGGGTCTGATTCTCTCTCTTTCCACGCACGAGTGCTGGCTACAGGCAGAGGGTCCAGCCAAGGCTGTGAGGGCCCTATTGAGTGATGACATTACCAGAGGAAAGATAGACAGAGCTGAGGCCCCTGAATAATTGTGTGGCTGGCTGCCCACCCAACACATGCACTGAACTGATGTGTCAGCAAGACATGAATTTTTTTTATGTAAAGTCACTGAGATTTTGGTATTCTTGTTTCAGCAGTTAACCAGTTTGACTAATACTATTTGATTATCTTTCCGAAGTCATGTGGTTCAGGACCCTCCTGGTTATGGCAGACTATCCTACTGGCAATGATTTAAAAGAGTTAGGATGCCCATGGTTCATGGGGATGGTGGAAAGAAGACATTCTGATAAACTGCTGCTGTGAGTAAGTTGTACAAACCTTTTGGAAGGCACTGACATCCTAACATCAACAGACTAAATGATGTCCATTTCCTGTGAACCAGAAAGTTCACTTCTAGGAATTTGTCCTAAAAAAATACCTAGAGTTGGTTTTGTTTGTTTGTTTTTTTTTTAAGATAGGTCCATGTATAACTTTATTTAATCATTTTTAATAAAATTATGGAAATATTAATGAGAGTACAATAGGAGATTGGTTAAATAAATTGCTGTGTCCTTAAGATATACTAATTGAGAGTTGTTAAAATCACACTGAGTATAAATATTCCTGACAGAAAAATTTCAAGTTATATTGTTATATGAAAACTGTCAAGATATAAAGTATTATGTGTAGTACATCACCACACTGGAAACAGATGTACAAAAATACTAACCGTTTTGATTCTGTGTCTGTGTAAGCTTTTTGTGATTTCTAAGTTTTCAAAGATGAGCAGGTATTACTTTTGTAATTTAAAAACCTGATGAAAATACAAAAACCATATCATCAGTCCATTTAGATCATTCAGAAAATACATGGGAGCTTTAAGGAGTTGAATGTTCAACGTTTGTTCTTCTTGTGTTAGGAATTCAATTTCATCACAGAGCATAATAAACCAGCTGTACTGCTGGACTGGATCTTTACATAGTGGTCTCATCTTCCATGAGGACTGGGCTCTAAAATCAGTGCTTCAAGGAAAAATTGCATACAGATAAAATTACCTTTAAAGATCCCTGAGAAAGGTGCCATAGAGGAGAAAGTCTTACCAGTTTTTCCTCCAAAATTACATCAAATCCCCATTCTTCAGTTGAGTGACTGACTAGTGTTTAGGGACCTTAGGGTGGCAAGCCCATCATAATTTAAGAGGCAGAGGAAGGATCAACAGGTTTGACCTCCCTTCTCACCTTCACCCCAGACAGGCACTTAAAGAGAGGGGTGGGAAGAATCACTGGTGTTATCTCCATTCATTCATGGTCTCTGATTAAGCACGAGAGCAGACTCATCGAAGGTTATTACACATACATTTAATTTAACTCCCTTGTGCTATTTTCACAGTCTAAGCTCCATTAAGAAGAAACCCACATCAATTTGACAATATATTTGGCCCTGATCTCTTTTGTTAAAAATGTGTTGAGCTGGCCTCTGCTAGTTGAGAACATGCATTTTTTAAAGGGATGTTATGACTTTTTTTTCAAAACAAGAAGTCACTTTTGATATTCAAGATTACAAACAAGTGGCATCATTCTTCCAAAGACATTTGGTGTTAGGGGTTTATTATACTCTAAAATCTTTCATCCTAACCTCACAGTTCATTTTTCTCTTGTCTAATGCAGTTTCTGACTGAAGTGACTACAATTAGGAGGAATTGCATATGAATTTTACCCACCAGAATATTTCAGGATCATGTACACATGCATCCAAATTCATGCCTGTGGTCCACTTTTTTTTAGTGCAGAATATGTTGCAAAGTGTTTCATGAGGTGCCAGAACTGGAGACTGCATACAACCTTCTGTAATTTCATACCTATATTGCATGTATTTTGAGTGGAGAAAATTAAAGTTTCCAGCTGCCATTGCATAAGATGCACAAGTCCCCGGTACACTTATAAATGTTATTTCCCTCCACATGGAAGAGATTTGGGCCACATCTGCTGCAACTCAGCTTATAGGCATGGGGTAGATGGTGTCAAGAATCATGCTGCACTGGAGTCTAGTAAGAGAACAGGAGGCCACCACCCACGGAGGGACAAGTTTCACAGGTTCTGATGGGACAGCATTTAGTTAGTCTGACTGAGTTCATCATTCAATAAGATGACATACTACACACTATTCCCTGCAAACTCATTCATGATGTTTGCCTACACATGACAATAGCTCGACTCTGGAATATTTTCATCCTAATTTGATTGAAGCCATCAGTTGTGATGTGTCTCTATGATAATGAAACTTTATCACAGATACAGAAGCATTGCTATAGGTCACTGAAGGCATGATGGCATAGAGACAGACCAGCTCAAGAGAAAGTGACAGTTGGAATGTGTGTAGGTGGATCCCCAAGAGACGCCTCCGAGGAGATGGGAGTCTCTAAATCCAATTTAATACTAGAGTGAAACGTCATATTAGTTGCAAAAAGAGGACACTGTTTAAAAACTGCACACGTATGATAACAGTGCAGCTATTTTCTACAACGCATATTCATCTAAACACAACAGCAAAGGCATGAGCATAATTACTGCAAGTCATTTTGATGTTCTAATTGATGTTTTGCATTTGCTTTTATAGAATAACCCTTTGAAACCTTTCTCAAACAGTGGTGCTTCTAATTGTTATTAGCTTCATTGTGTTTTCTTGACAGGGTGATTTCTTCTACAATTTGGGATTTTCTTTTTCAAAACCCCTGGATCCCCTTGAAATGCATTTGGAGCATAGAATTTTCTACGTGGGGTAAACCTGAATCGGTTGAGGTTTCCAATAATGAGAAGTCTGCCATCATCTCAGGTTTCATACTTTTGTCAAGATCTTTTCTGTGGTTTAATTGCCACTTCTCTGGATGTAACTTTGGAGACTTCAACCCTCCTCTGGGCAAATAGTTGGCCATTTGGTACTCAAAGCTTTTGTGGCTCATCATCTTATGATAGCAAATGGGTAGCCCTGGAGTAGCCTGGACCCTCAAAGTCTCCATCTTCTGCTTAATGATGGTTATCAGCAGTGATAAATTTACTTTGGGAATGTTAACTTGATCTCTCTTCTACCTTAATTAGTTTGCTGAAACATTAATCCATGTATTCAGTGCTAGAGGACTCAACTTGTGTAATTGTTTTTAGGCCTCCAAGCCATCTGTAGAACTGTGAGTTAATATAGAATCTAGCCACTAGATTAACTTAAAGAATATAATGTGTAATGAGAAACACTCAGTAAAATAGGAATAGTACTTTATGACTCAGCAAGTAGCATTTTGAGTTACCTGAACTTGGGGTGTACACTGTGTTTATCGCATCGAAGCATTTGCTGAGACCAGTCTTTTTATTCTTATTGTCCTGAAAATCTACCCACTCCATCTCCTTTCTGTTATTACTTCTCTATCCTAGTCCCAAGTATTTGAAGTCTGGACTATTGGCCCCTATTTGATTTTTTAACTTCTTTCCCCCTGTGAAAAGTTTTGCATGAGGGAATGCAAGATATTTTTCTAAGACATTTCTTCACTTTCACACTATGGATGAGAACATGTTCCATGCCACTCATTCTAGACATTTTATGGCCCATTTACAAGTAACCCTCCATCTCCAGTACGCAGCCTGGTGATGAGACTCCACAGGTAGGCCCTTGGCCTGCACCAACACTGTTTTCTTCTGACCCCAGCCTCCTCCTACTGTGCATGAAGGGCTTCATAGATAGATGTGTAGATATCATACCCCACGAGATCAACATCATTCCATTCCTTTCTCCCCTATGCTGCACAGAGCAGATTCTTGGCTGCCTTGTTCCTAGAGGAGTACACAGCAGAGACATGAGTCCAACCTCTAGAATGGAGAGTGGCCTGTGGGCGGTCCTGGCAGCAGGATGCTCTGGGGCATTTGAGCAGGGTCTCATTTGCATTCCTCACTCCATGGCCAGGACTTAGACAGCAGGTAGGCCAGACTGAAGGCCTTCACAGTATGGGGACCAAGCTTGTTGGTTTCTTAGTTGATGCTGATTCTGCTCCTACTTAGGGGTGTAAACACAGGGAAGATGTAACATTAAGCTAAGACTAAAAACACTAAGATTAGTCATATAGGTAGGAGGGGTGGGGATTACAATGAGAAGGAAAGATTTTCAAGCAGAGGAATTATCATGTGAGAAGTCCTTGAAATAAGATGGAACCTAGTGGTTCAAGGATCGGAAATAAAAACAGGTTAGTTTCTCCTAATAAAAAGGTAGGCTGGAGCCAGATTTGAATTTTGAACTTTATCTGAGGTGCAATGGGAACCAATGAAATATTTTAGGCAGGGAATGACATTACTGGAATTGTATTTCTATAAACCCTTCCTGTTTGCTGAATGGGGAACGTAGCCTGGACCAGGGTATAGCATAGAAATGGAGAGAAATTTTCAGGTTAGAGAGACATAGGTGGTAAACTCAATAGGATCCAGTGCTAAAGTGAAAGACAAGGAACAAGCAAAATTTCCTCAAAGCTTCTGGCTTGTGCAACTGCGTTGATGAGAGACATTGAGAAACAGTCAGCATTTAGAGAAAAATATTAGATCTTCAATTTTGAGCTGGATAAGTTTGATGTGGTCAGGGATCCAAGTGGAGGTGTCATGTTAAGTAGCTGAGTAAACCAGCATGGACCCTGAAGAGTGGTCTGGGCTGGAGTCATGAAGTGGTACATAAAGGGATATATGAAATGGCTCCAAAGATGATGTACTGAGAGAAGAGAGCATCCAGGAATAACTCTAAGATTACAACTCTGCAACTTTCTAAGATCTAGGAGAAGGAAGAAGAGGAGGAGGAGAGGAAGAGCTGACAAAGGAAACTGTGAAGATTTCTGAGAGATCGAGGGATGTCAAGATCATACATCATGGGAGACAAGAGAAGAGAGTATTTCACCAAATAGGGAAGAGGGAGCTCTGTACAATGCTAATAATAAGTCAAGTGAAATGAAGAGCAAAAGTTATTCATTGGATGTAGCAACAGAGAGATCACTGGCAACTTTAGGGAGAATTTGTTGCATATGGTGGTGGAGTCTTATTCCAGTGAATGGATCCACAAATGAGATGAAGTAACACAGAGAGCATATACAGAACAAACTTTTCATAAGCTTGTCTGTGAAAGAAAGAGAAAGCAACAGCCCAAGTGGACTATAATGTCTAGGAAGATATTTTTGTTTTTGTTGTTTTACTTTTGTTTTTATGGGGAAAACAGTGTATATGTTAATGTTAATGAGAAGGTATTTTTGTTTTTGTTGTTTTACTTTGTTTTTTTTTTTATGGGAAAACAGAGTATATGTTAATGTCAATGAGAAGGGTCAAATTCTATATGTAAGGGAACGTTGAAGATACAAGAGCAAATCCACATAAATGACAGCCTGAGATTCCAGAAGGAAGCCACAGGAGAGAATGGGCTCGAATGGGAGGAATACTGTCTCCAGTGGAGAAGAAGTTGGGTATAGACCCTGGTGATGCATGGATCTGGTGGTGGGCCATTGAGACCATCCCCAGCAGATGGCTTGAAACTCTCATTACAATATCATCTCCTGAACAAGGGCTGGGTGGGCAGGCTGGAGGTTTGATGAGATTGGAGCTGTATGGGTTGAAGTTTTTGTGGAGAGGGGAAGAGAGAACTTCTATGGAGCAGCACTAAAAGCCCAGTTGAGAGTGATGAATCTAAATTTATCGTCACACCAATCTACTCAGTTGTATAATTTCCCACAAGGAGAAGTAGGGGCTTGATAAGTGGGTGCAAAGAAAATATGAAGCAAAGGAATTTGGGACATTTACAAATGCATGATTTAAATGATGGGCTGAGTGGAAAGGGAGGAGAACAACTGGTATTTGCTGGATAGAGAGAAAGCAGAGGGGTCAAAAATGAGGGTCTCAGTGAGATCGAAGCACTGTTTTGTGGAGGTACTCGGATGTGCAGGATAGAACTGTAAAAAGTTTTGCCTGGAAAGTGGAATATTTTGATTGATGATTTAGACAAGAAGTGGTTCAGGATTTGAAGATGGGGAAGAGTGGCTGCTGTAGAACAAAGAGAAGAACATTTTAGTCTAGGAAGTCAGTAAACTTGAAGGCCAGGGTTGCAGGGGCATCTTCATGTAGATATCGATGAAGCCTAGAATCCCAGCCAGAGAAAGTGGGTAGGGCACGAGTGTGAGCCAGTGGAAGGGACACTGGTGAATGAGAAGGAGTGTCCTGAAGGTCCGCAGATGACCGCAAGGAGCCTGCACTCCAGGAGACTGTGAAAGTGCCAGAGCAGGGCGGCTGGAGCTCCAAGAAAGAGAAAATTGTGCAGAGTGCATGCAGGGAGATAAACAGCACAAGAGATTAAGGTCAGATTACTTCCTGACCTCAGGGAAAGAATAGAAGCCGCCTCTTAAGGGTGCTGAAGGGAACCGTTATTTTCGGAGAGCCTTTTCTATACAACAAGAAAAAAGGAGGGAATGTTGTGGAAAGGGGTTGATGATGTAGCCGAGTGGCTGTTCACCAAGTGGAAATTCCAGAGGGCGCTGTGCAAAAGTTTGGGAGGGAAGGGAGAAATGCGGGGTTGTAGAAAGCAGTACCGGGTGAATGTCAGAGACGGGACAGGTGAGGTCTTCCGTCTCCTGGAAGGGCTGCCATCTGGCTACCTGGTAACCTCTGGCCTGGGAGAGAGGCTCAGTTGTAGGGTTACATGCCCTTTCCTTCATTCCACTGATGGGGGCAGCTGTGGCAAGTACAGCAGCGGCCATGGTGCCAGTGTGCACTGGATGTTGCAGGGATTTAGGCTTTTCTTTGGCATCAAAAATTAAAAAAATCTATATCAATTAATCACCTGTGTTCACGAAGCTCATAATCTTGACAGCCCTGTGGAGGTGGGAAGGGGAGTGCTGGGTACTTGGCTAAGGAACAAAGTCCACCCAAGCTTTTCTCACAGGTAATATTTGCTTTTCCATTTTATACTAATTTTAAAGGTTTTTTTATAAAGGATAAAATGCTTATTATATATAGACACTCAAAATATTTCCTCAGCAACATCTTTCTAAAGGGGTAGTGTACAGATGGCTCCAGGTAGTTGAGTTATAGAGCCACTCTCTGTGACCCCGAACATGGCATTTGGAGGCAGATGTTGACAGGCGTTTTAAAGAGGGCTCTCAGCTTCTTCCTGCATTTCCTTTTCTCTACTAAACTACAGCCAACCATTCATTTGACCTCTCCTCGCTTCCAGAAAGCTCAACTTGATCTTCCACTTTCTAATGGGATTTCTACAGTTTTTGATTCACCCTTCCATTTAACACAATTTTACAAAGGACCTGACACATGCAGGGGAAAGATAACAACACGTTCCTGTTGAATAAATGTTTATTTTGACTCTCTGACCTCTGAAACTGTAACTTTCTTGAATGTGGGACTGTGTAGTGACATCATCAGTGATGGACAACTCCTGTGAAAGTTGAGTTAAGCATCGTGAAACACAGACTTGTGGAAACAGGGCCATCAGGGTCTGGGTCAGTGCTCCAGGCATGATGTTGGTAGATTTACTATAACTTGCTGATTCTGTGACCTTAAGACTCCTCTGATGTGTTCCTTATGACCAAGGCTCATTAAGATTCCTAGCATGTGTTTCTTCAGCTTCTCTGTTGAAGAAAGTAAATACCAGAAACCATTGTGTTCCTGTCGTGGATACAGGTCTTTTAAGGAAGCAGTTATACTTTGCACATGAAACTTTTGTTTGGATTGAAACCCAGTTTTAAAGCGTCTCCTGCGTAAATGATGAACACAAGACTTTGGCATGTCCCCTTGTATGCTTGACATCCAGATTTACTGTCCAATCTTGGATACATTTCAAAAAATGGGACAATTAATAGCAGAGGAAAAGATATTTGTGAAACCGTGTAATGGTTTATTATAGGAAAATATAGCAATTATTAGGAAAACAAGAAGCATTACATATGTGCCTTATACAGTAATCATTGTAAGAGTTAATTTGGAGTGGCTTTTCCTTATTTGCCCAGTAAATTCTATTTCATTATTTGCTACAACATTAACCTTCCAAGGGAAGTTATGTATGGTCTCCACCTGTTTTAGATAGTGTGTGTCTCGGTTACAAACTTGCCCTCGTGAAACCGTAGATTCTCACAGTCCATGTTAAAGCTAATGTTTAACAGGAAAACACATCAGTTAAATTTATCTTGTAGATTTGACGTAAAAGCCATGCATGCTGGTGCTTTGCATGCCATTAACGGAGACTAGAATCCGATTCTTTTTTCAAAAGTTCATTTTCTTTTTCAGGACCATGAAATACCAAACAGAACTTGACCCTGAACAGGCTCTCAGTTTCAAACTGGATATGAAAACCGTTTAAGAATCATGTGTGAGTCAATTTCATGGAAAGAGAAGGAACAGGTAAAATTTCTAAGTTCCCTCTGAATTGCTTAGATGCATATTCAAGTCAGTGATGCAGCCCTGGATGTACAAAGACTTGAGTAACTGGTATAGTTGTGGGGTGAACGTCACTGCCATGTATTAGTACTGCGTTTCCCTCCTTCACATACTGACCTGTGGAGCCACATTTACAGTTACAATCACCGCCAAATATATCGTTAAGTGGACAAATGGGTCACTGGCTCTCCACAGATGTGTGCATTTTCCTGAATCAGTCACAAGTCACAAAGAAATAAAAAGTTTGGCTGGGATTCTACCATGAGAACACTAAGCTATAAAAGTATAATTATATCAATATTTGCAAGTTAAAATACATCTTAGTTCCACAATAAGTAGGAGGTGTGGGGAGGAGTGAGTACTGGAAAGTAAGCATGAGACCATGAAAACCAGGGAGATGTCCTGGACGAGACGGCCACTGCTCTGTTCGATGCGTGGTGGGAGGGCAGTTGGCATTGGCTCGTGTCTGCAGCGATGATCAGGGCAAAAGGAAGAAATCTGTGACCCTGAAGCAAGAATGGAAGTTTGTTTTGAGGAAGAAGTGTCAGCCAGTGCAAAGGTAATGTGTTACGGAATTTTTCTAAATACTAACTTATCTCAGGTTATTGTACTAGAAAGTAGAAATGTACGAATATGATCATAAATAAACTTATTTTTTCAGGTCTTTATAAAAATAAGATATTGCCTCGTTTTAGGGCTATAAATTTTAATTCCAAGTCAAAAATATGTAGAAATTCTGTTCACACATTTAGAAATGTTTACCCTTATTTTATTAATTACATGACTATATATTGAATATTACTATGTGCCAGGCCTCGTGAGGCTCAACAAAAATAGGAGCTTGCATAAAAAAAATATTTCCGGGCTTCCCTGGTGGCGCAGTGGTTGAGAGTCTGCCTGCCGATGCAGGGGACACAGGTTCGTGCCCCGGTCCGGGAAGATCCCACATGCCGCGGAGTGGCTGAGCCCGTGAGCCATGGCCGCTGAGCCTGCACGTCATGGGAGAGGCCACAACAGTGAGAGCCATGCGTACCACAAAAAAAGAAAAAAAAAAATTTCCCCTTGGGAGGCTCAATTGGATGTAAGGAACTGACACTGAGAAGAAATATTACAAAAAACTAACTATGGGATAAAGACCATGATAAAGATCACTGGTTTCTCTTTCCCTGTGTGTCACTATGTCTTTCTCCACCCCCCATTCGAGATTTCCAGTTATTTTAGGGGACATCATGGAAGATCACTGTACAGTGAAAAGACTTTGGAGTCCAACAGGCCTGCACTGACTCTCTTGAATAGTATTAATTTCCGAGCGCTGAGTGAATTATTTCATTTCTTAGTTCAGCTTCCGCATCTGCCATGGGGCTGTTGTGAGGATTAAATGAGGTCACTTGGGTAAAGTGCCCACGGCCTCAGCTGACTCTGTGAATGACTGCCTTTCAGTAAAGCGTGGGAAAGGAGAACATGGAAATAGGGGCTATTTCCTAACTCCCGTAAGGACTCTGTCAAATAATCGGTAAAAGTCAAGTACATGTTTTATTAAACTTTCCTTTTCTCACCTTTGTGAGACTTCAGCTAATTTAGCCTTTCTGTGTCTTGTCCTTTCTTTAAAATAAGGTGGCTGAAGTGGATAGTTTTGAAAATGCTTTTATGCTATGATGTTTCCTCCCTTTCTGCTCACCCTGAGGAAAACAAGGATACTAAGCAGAAGGGCGAAAAGGGCATATTTCGGTAGATTAAAAAAATTCAAACAGTGAAATAAAAATAGAACTTCAGGAGAGATTAGCAGAGACTACAATGGCATCCTTTTTCATGTGTAAAGGATGAGATGCCTGACTTAACAAGTATGGCCATATGTATGGGGCCAATGGAGACCATATTAGAAATCAGGATTCTTCAGGAAAATCAAGGGGCAGTATTTCTTCTCACTTCAGTCTATCTGCTAGGATGACAGTAAAAGGAAATATTGAAATGGACAGTTGGATTATTTCGACTTGATGTCTAAAAATAATATGAGGGTCAGGGTAAGCGTGTCTAGATTTTCTAATTCTGAACTGAATGAGCTACAGAGAATGGCCATGATCAGTTCTCTAGGGACAAAACGCTATGTGCAGGGTATGGTTCTTATCTTTTGGAAAGATACAACAAAAACAACAACAGTGACTGAACCATAAAAGGTCTATAGGTGAGACCATTAAGAAAGATTTTTGATGATTCACCGTCTGTGTGTTGTTTGGGGCACTACAGCTTGATATATAAACTTTTTTTATTGCCAAGGACTAATACAGAATACACTGAAGAATATTTCAGTGTCAAAAGCCACACTGGCACTAAAATACAATGAGGCAAAAGCAATTTTATGGAGGGCTACCACATCAACTCATAAATTTCAATGTCAAAGACAAATTAAAAGATGTTGGTTTTCTTCTTCATTTTATGAATATTCCTGTCTTGCTCTCATCATTATTTATATCTTGCTCTATCACAATAAAGCTGAATTGCCTATAAGCACAAATAAACCCCAGGGTAATTTTATATGAAGTATTCTCTATAGTAATTTTATATAAAAATAGCTTTAAAGTAAGAAAATATGTATTAAATTTAAAAATAATTCATTTGCTGGAGCAAAAGACACTCAGGTTTCTCAACTTCTCATTAAAGTACTTCTCAATTTATGATTAAAAATATTAAAAGCTAGCACATCAGGGAAACTTCAGTGAAATACAGATACATCTATGCCAAAGCAGACAGAAAAATGGAATAAATATTAGCATTCATTCCTTCTTTCAACTTATCAATTTCTATCATGAACTGGATTTGGGGAGAGCGAGGAAGACTATGACAGGTGTCCTGATCTCCAATAGCCAGAATCCACAGAGGGGAGCAGATTGGTGCTGATGTGACAGTGATAAGCACAAGGCAATGGGGTCCACACAGAAGGGACCCTGATGTTTATGGAAGAACAGAGTGGTTTCCTGGGAGGATGTATTGGCTATACCTTATCTCACAGGATGAGGGGTTTATAGAGGTGTAGATAAGGGCACAGTTGGCAGAGGAAACAGTATGAAAAGATACAGAACTTTTGGAGATCCCTGAGTAGTTTGTTAGGTCTGAAGACAAAGTTGCAAGTTAGAGATTGGCAAGAGAGAAGGCTGTGGATATCAGTGGGATGACATCAGTATTTGTCTTTGATGGAGGAACAACGCCTGGATTTGTCCTCTCTCATGAAACAGCTAAACAATAGGAAACAATATACAAAGGAGCAGTTTTTAGATGATTCACATTAGGCAGCACATGACCGTGAATCCAGGAGGAGAAACAAGGGGGTGAGCCCTACGGTGGGTCTGCTTCCTTCTGGGAGCGTATCTAGGCCACAGCACAGGAGGGGATGCAGGGGGAACCCTTAGGATTCACTAAGCTGAGAAGATGGGTCTGGGAGTCCAGTGAGGCCATCACGGTCAACTCAACACATACAACAAAAGACAAGAAAAAAATATTTGAAAAAAAATCCAGCACCCATTCCAAACAAAAACTCTCAGGATGTCAGGAAGAGAGTGATATAGGTCACCTGGGAAAAATCTACAGCTACCATCATATTTAATGGTGAAAGACAGAATTCTATTCCTCAGTTCAGGAATAAGACAAGGACATCCACTCCCACCAGCTCCATCAATAGTGCCACAGTGGCTTGAACCAGTGCAGGGAAGCAAGGAGAAGGAATAAAGTGCATTGAGAGCATAAAGGAAAAATTCAAACTGTCATTACTCCCAGATGATGTGATTGTCTACGTAGAATATTTTACAGAATCTTGTTCATGGATCACAGGTCACAACATCATGAAGAAATCTATGCTCCCGAAATGATCTATAGATTCAATGCAATCTCAGTCAAAACTGTAGTGGATTTTTGTAGAAATTGGCAAGCTGATTCTGCAATTCAGATAGAAATACAAAGGATATAGAATAGCCAAAATATATTGAATAAGAAAATTACAGTTGGAAGTCTTACACCCTCTTATGTTAAGGCTTATACATAGCTACAGTAACTAAGATACAATTGCATTGGAGTAGATGTTAACAAATAAATCAGTGAAATAGAATAGAGCCCAGGTAAGACCCATAGATACGTACATGGGCAGCTGATTTTTGACACATGTCAAGGTAATTCAGTTTGGAAATCATAATCTTTTCAATAAGTGTTGGTGAAATGATTTGATAACCATATGCAAAAAATAAACAATGAGTTCGACCTTATGATATATTCAAAACTTCAGCTGAAATGCATCATACTCCAGTTTAAGAGCTAAAACTATACAATTCAGGAGAAAAATCTTAGTGACTTTCAGTTTGGGAAAAATTTCTTATAAGACAAAACCTACAAAATATAAGAAAGAAAATTCAATAATTGAAATGTTTCACAATTAAAATATTTTGTCTTCAAAATACACAGTTAAAAAATGAAAAGATATAGATGAAGAGAAAATATTTGCAAAAAATATGTTAAATGAAGGATTTGTACAAAGGACTCTTACAATTGAACTACAGAGATGGCCCATGAGCCATGGCCGCTAAGCCTGCGCATCCGGAGCCTGTGCTCCACAACGGGAGAGGCCACAAGAGTGAGAGGCCCGTGTACCACAAAAAAAAAAAAAAAAAAAAAAAAGTGCAAAAATTTTGAGTCAACACTTTGCTGACGAAGGTGGCATATAGCCCATGAAATGATGCCAACATCATCATTAAAGAAATGCCAGTTAAAAATAGAACTACCGGGCTTCCCTGGTGGCGCAGTGGTTGAGAGTCTGCCTGCCGATGCAGGGGACACGGGTTCGTGCCCCGATCCCGGAAGGTCCCACATGCCGCGGAGCGGCTGGGCCCGCGAGCCATGGCCGCGGAGCCTGTGTGTCCGGAGCCTGTGCTCTGCAACGGGGGAGGCCACAGCAGTGAGAGGCCCGCGTACAGCAAAAAAAAAAAAAAAAAAAAAAATAGAACTACCATATGACCTAGCAATTCCACTACTGGGCATATACACTGTGAAAACCATGATTCAAAAAGAATCATGTATCACAATGTTCACTGAAGCTCTATTTACAATAGCCAGGACATGGAAGCAACATAAGTGTCCATCGACAGATGAATGGATAAAGAAGATGTGGCACGTATATACAATGGAATATTACTCAGCCATAAAAAGAAATGAGATTGAGTTATTTGTAGTGAGATGGATGGACCTAGAGTCTGTCATACAGAGTGAAGTAAGTCAGAAAGAGAAAAACAAATACCATATGCTAACACATATATACGGAATAAAAAAAAAAGGTTCTGAAGAACCTAGGGGCAGGATGGGAAAAAAGACACAGATGTAGAGACTGGACTTGAGGACACGGGGAGGGGGAAGGGTAAGCTGGGATGAAGTGAGAGAGTGGCATGGACATATATACACTACCAAATGTAAAATAGATAGCTAGTGGGAAGCAGCCACATAGCACAGGGAGATCAGCTTGGTGCTGTGTGACCACCTAGAGGGGTGGGATAAGGAGGGTGGGAGGGAGATGCAAGAGACAGGAGTTATGGGGATATATGTGTACGCATAGCTGATTCACTTTGTTATAAAGCAGAAACTAACACACCATTATAAAGCAATTATACTCCAATAAAGATGTTAAAAATAAATAAATAACCCCCCCCACACACAAAGGAAATGCCAGTTAAAACCATACTAAGATACACTACACAACCCCTGGAATGGCTAAAAAATGTAGGCTGAGTACACCAAGTGTTGCAGAGGATGCAGAGTTACCAGAACTCTCATACACTGCTGGTAGAAGTATAAAATGGTACAAACATGTTGGAAAACAGTTTGGGCCTCTCTTAAAAATGAAATACACATCTATCATAAGCACTAGTCATTCTACTCCTAGGTATTTACTCAAGAGAAATGAAAGCATACCTTCATACAAAGGCTTTTACAAGATTTTCATAGCAGTTTTCAAATAATAGCCCCAAACTAAAAATAAAATGCGTGTCAACTATTGGATGGGTAAACAGATTTGAGTTTATCTATTCAGTGGGACCCTATTCAGCAACAAAAAGAAACAGTGATTGACAGACCCAACTCTGTGAATGAAACTTGAAATTATTATGTTTTGTGGCAGAAGCCAGAAAAAAATACATACTTTGTGATTTGTATTTATATAAAATTCTAGAAAGCACAAACTAACCATACTGTTACTTTATTAATGGTTGCTTGGAAATGGGGGTCAGAACTTTTGGGGGTGATGAACACGTTTAGCATCTTGGTTATGTTGATGGTTTTAAAGGTGAATACAGGGCTTCCCTGGTGGCGCAGTGGTTGAGAGTCCGCCTGCCGATGCAGGGTACACGGGTTCGTGCCCCGGTCCGGGAAGATCCCACATGCCGCGGAGCGGCTGGGCCTGTGAGCCATGGCCTCTGAGCCTGCGCCTCCGGAGCCTGTGCTCTGCAACGGGAGAGACCACAACAGTGAGAGGCCCGCGTACAGCAAAAAAAAAAAAAAAAGGTGAATACATATACATACTTTCATCAATTCGTATACCTGGCATATGTGCTGCTTATTGTTTGTCAGTTTTATCTCATTAAGAATGGAAACAAAAACAGGAAGAAATTCTATTTTGGTGTTTAAGGTTACAGGAGCTCCTTGTAGGATTATAGGCAGAAAGTTTCTTGGTCAGATTTACATCTGATATAGCTCTATTTGGACACAAAGGGGAGAAGGATTGAAATACACTAGCAACCAGGGGATCTGAGTGTTGGTTCATATCCAGGCAAGAAAGGATGAGGTGTGAACTATGAGAAAAGCAGTGGGATGGAAAGACTGTGACCAGCACGATATCTAGAACTGGGAGAAAATCATGTCTATAAGTTACCAACTTTGTGGCTAGTGGAATATGGTTTACTTCTTTGGTAATGTTTCTTCATCTGTAAAAAGTAGGGTAATGATATTCAAGTATTAGTTAATGTTACTAGTGAATACTAATACCAGTTAATTCTGAGTATTAAATGCAATATATACATGTGTATAGTTGGCATTCTGTGTTAATGTGGAATCTGATATATTTACATTGAGTCTTCTTTGTCACCTCATGTAAGTCAAATAAGATTTGTTCTATACCCTTTTATATTCAAGAATAATAAAAAGGTTGTCAATATTGTTTAATGGGTATAGAGTTTCAATGTTGCAAGATGAAAAGAGTTCTGAAGATTTACTGCACCACAATTTCAATGTATTTAACACTAACGTGTACTAAACTGTACACTTAAAAATGGTTAAGATGGTAAATTCTACATTTTATGTATGTTGCCACGATCAAAAGCCTTAAAAGAGCTGTCAATACAGTACACAAAAATTCTTTAAACTTGTCATAGCGTTAGAAGTTCATAGAATAGTAAAGAGAATTGGGTAGTAGCTAAATCCTGTGCGAGGCTGAGCTTCCTACCTAATGATCCTGCCCATCCCAAGCAAGATGGCCCTTGTTAAACTAACATTTTGGCCCCAAAATCCATATAAAAAACTCTTCCCAAGTACTTTTACTTTTTGCTAATATATCTCTTTGCACTAAAGCAAGCTGAGGAGACTGCTCTATTTCACCTTCTGTAGTCAAAACTCAAGTTTTGGATTTTAAGGGAAGATTGAACCATGCATGTCCTCCAGCACCAGAGGAAATAAATTTAGAAAGAGAGAGAGAGAGAGAGAGGGAAGCACAGATGGAAAATCTGTGGCAAATTGGTGTAAAAAGAGATTGTATGCCTTCATTTCCCAGACCTCCAACCTCCAGGAGAGGCTAAGACCACAGACAGAGGGAGGTGAGATTTGCTGGTACTTAGAACTCTGCATACATTTACCCCTCTCTCAGGAGATAGAGTCATAACTTACATTTTACAAGTAAGGAAACTGAGATTAAAAATTTGCCCAAGAGCATACAGGTAAGAATTTGCAGAATACATATTCAAAGCATAATATTTTTATTACAAATCTCATAATCTTAAACCATATCTTATATGCTTGTGGGTACATGCATGTATATAAATTTTGACACATGTACATAAGGAAAAAAAACCCAATATGTAAATACATAGACAAAGGAACCAAAGAATGTAATTTTGTTATTTATTTCATTTGTCTATAAAATTAACATAATGAAATTCCAGGGATAATAGCCAATTGGGCCCCAATTCTGTCATCAAATGTTGCCAAAATATCAGCATGTGCTTTATTATAACCTTATTCAAGTCTCTGATAAAAATTATTGAAATATTTCATTCAATCTTTTTTTTTTTTTTTTTTTTGGTACACGGGCCTCTCACTGTCGTGGCCTCTCCCGTTGCAGAGCACAGGCTCCGGACGTGCAGGCTCAGCGGCCATGGCTCACGGGCCCAGCCGCTCCATGGCATGTGGGATCCTCCAGGACCGGGGCACGAACCCGTGTCCCCTGCATCAGCAGGCGGACTCGCAACCACTGCTCCACCAGGGAAGCCCTCATTCAATCTTTTATCATAGTTTCCATGTCCTAAGAACTCAAACATGCCATTTAGCCGAAATGATAAATAACTTGAATCTATTTTCCCTATTTAAAATGCTGTAATTCCCCATACATTCCATAACTATTTCTTTTTATTTTCATGTAAAGATTGCTGTAAATTATATTTATTAAAACTATGTTATGTGACACGGGATTTAAAATATGTTTTTTACAAAAGCACTGGCTATAACTTCTATATATTATATTCAAGACTTCTTTGTGCACAATATTGTTCATAAGCAAATCTAAACTAAATTGCTATATACATTTTACCCTCAAAGACACATTTAAAGTAGGTATCTTTACAAACTCAAGCAGTAGAATCTCCTAAGGGTCTGATTTAATGTCTTTAATTCTACTTAAAATTTAATGATTGCCACAATAAAGACATCATTACAGAATGATAATCCAAATGGTAATTAACATTTCTATTTTCTTGCTTCAAGGTCAACACAGTGGCAGAGAAGTCTGTTCCTTCCTTTGCCTTGTAACATTCCTTTCCACAGTGCTAAACATTCATAGTGCAGATTAATATGGCTTTTGGCCTCACTCTGTGAGCTGCACCTGAATCTTGGTGGTTAGAGGCTGGGAAATTAATGAATGCACCACTCTACTTCATTCTCTGCTCCCCTCTTTATTTATTTTTAATTTTATTTTTAATTTTATTAACATCTTTATTGGAGTATAATTGCTTTACACTGATGTGTTAGTTTCTGCTGTATAACAAAGTGAATCAGTTATATGTATACATATATCACCATATCCCATTCCTGTTGCATCTCCCACCCACCCTCCGTATCTCGCCCCTCTAGGTGGTCACAAAACACCGAGCTGATCTCCCTGTGCTATATGGCTGCTTCCCACTAGCTATCTATTTTACATTTGATAGTGTATATATGTCCATGCCACTCTTGCACTTTGTCCCAGCTTACCCTTCCCCCGGCCCCGTGTCCTCAAGTCCATTCGCTACGGCTGCATCTTTATTCCTGTCCAGCCCCTAGGTTTGTCAGAACCTTTGTGTTTTTTTTTAGATTCCATATATATGTGTTAGCATACAGTATTTGTTTTTCTTTCTGACTTACTTCACTGTGTATGACAGACTCTAGGTCCATCCACCTCACTACAAATAACTCAATTTTGTTTCTTTTTATGGCTGAGTAATATTCCACTGTATATATGTGCCACATCTTCTTTATCCATTCATCTGTCGATGGACACTTAGGTTGCTTCCCTGTCCTGGCTATTGTAAATAGAGCTGCAATGAACATTGTGGTACATGACTCTTTTTGATTTATGATTTTCTCAGGGTATATGCCCAGTAGTGGGATTGCTGGGTCATATGGTAGTTCTACTTTTAGTTTTTAAAGGAACCTCTATACTGTTCTCCATAGTGGCTGTATCAATTTACATTCCCACCAACAGTGGAAGAGGGTTCCCTTTTCTCCACACCCTCTCCAGCATTTATTGTTCGTAGATTTTTTGATGATGGCCACTCTGACCGGTGTGAGGTGATACCTCATTGTAGATTTGATTTAGATTTTTCTAATGATTTGTGATGTTGAGCATCCTTTCATGTGTTTGTTGACAATCTGTATATCTTCTTTGAAGAAACGTCTATTTAGGTCTTCTGCCCATTTTTAGACTGGGTTGTTTGTTTTTCTGATATTGAGCTGCATGAGCTGCTGGTAAACTTTAGAGATTAATCCTTTGTCAGTTTCTTCCTTTGCAAATATTTTCTCTCATTCTGAGGATTGTCTTTTCGCCTTATGGTTTCCTTTGCTGTGCAAAAGTTTTTAAGTTTCATTAGGTCCCATCTGTTTATTTTTGTTTTTATTTCCATTTCTCTAGGAGGTGGGTCAAAAAGGATCTTGCTGTGATTTATGTCACAGAGTGTTCTGCCTATGTTTTCCTCTAAGAGTTTTATAGTGTCTGGCTTTACATTTAGGTCTTTAATCGATTTTGAGTTTATTTTTGTGTATGGTGTTAGGGAGTGTTCTAATTTCATTCTTTTACATGTAGCTGTCCAGTTTTCCCAGCACCACTTACTGAAGAGGTTGTCTTTTCTCCATTTATATTCTTACCTCCTTTATCAAAAATAAGGTGACCATATGTGTGTAGGTTTATCTTTGGGCTTTCTATCCTGTTCCATTGATCTATATTTCTGTTTTTGTGCCAGTACCACACTGTATTGATTACTGTAGCTTTGTAGTATAGTCTGACGTACAGGAGCCTACTCCTCCAGCTCCATTTTTCTTTCTCAAGATTGCTTTGGCTATTCAGGGTCTTTTGTGTTTCCACACAAGTTGTGAAATTTTTTATTCTAGTTCTGTAAAAAATGTCATTGGTAGTTTGATAGGGATTGCACTGAATCTGTAGATGGCTTTGGGTAGTAGAGTCATTTTCACTATGCTCATTCTTCCAATGCAAGAACATGGTATTTTTCTCCATCTGTTTGTATCACCTTTAATTTCTTTCATTCGTGTCTTATAGTTTTCTGCATACAGGTCTTTTGTCTCCTTAGGTAGGTTTATTCCTAGGTATTTTATTCTTTTTGTTGCAATGGTAAATGGGAGTGTTTCCTTAATTTCTCTTTCAGATTTTTCATCATTAGTGTATAGGAATGCCAGAGATTTCTGTGCATTAATTTTGTATGCTGCTACTTTACCAAATTCATTGATTAGCTCTAGTAGTTTCCTGGTAGCATCTTTAGGATTCTCTGTGTATAGTATCATGTCATCTGCAAACAGTGACAGCTTTACTTCTTCTTTTCTGATTTGGATTCCTTTTATTTCTCTTCTCTGATTGCTGCGGTTAAAAGTTCCAAAACTATGTTGAATAATAGTGTTGAGAGTGGAGAGCCTTGTCTTGTTCCTGGTCTTAGAGGAAACGGTTTCAGTATTTTACCATTGAGAACTATGTTGGCTGTGGGTTTGTCATATATAGCCTTTATTATGTTTAGGAAAGTTCCCTCTATGCCTACTTTCTGGAGGGTTTTAATCATAAATGGGTGTTGAATTTTGTCGGAAGCTTTCTCTGCATCTATTGAGATGATCATATGGTTCTTCTTCTTCAATTTGTTAATATGGTGTATCACATTGATTGATTTGCATATATTGAAGAATCCTTGCATTCCTAGGATAAAGCCCCCTTGATCATGGTGTATGATCCTTTAAATGTGCCATTGGATTCTGTTTGCTAGTATTTTGATGAGGATTTTTGCATCTATGTTCATCAGTGATATTGGCCTGTAGTTTTGTTTTTGTAACATCTTTGTCTGGTTTTGGTATCAGGGTGATGGTGGCCTCGTAGAATGACTTTGGGAGTGCTCCTCCCTCTGCTATATTTTGGAAGAGTTTGAGAAGGATAGGTGTTAGCTCTTCTCTAAATGTTTGATAGAATTCACCTGTGAAGCCATCTGGTCCTGGGCTTTTGTTTGTTGGAAGATTTTAATCACAGTTTCAATTTCAGTGCTTGTGATTGGTCTGTTTATCTTTTTTAATTCTTCCTGGTTCAGTCTTGGAATGTTGTGCTTTTTAAAGAATTTGTCCATTTCTTACAAGTTGTCCAATTTATTGGCATATAGTTGCTTGTAGCAATCTCTCATGATTCTTTGTATTTCTGCAGTGTCAGTTGTTACTTCTTTTTCATTTCTAATTCTATTGATTTGAATCTTTTCCCTTTCTTTCCTGATGAGTCTGGCTAATGGTTTATCAATTGTGTTTATCTTCTCAAAGAACCAGCTTTTAGTTTTATTGATCTTTGTTATCATTTCTTGCATTCCTTTTTCATTTATTTCCAATCTGATATTTATGATTTCTTTCCTTCTGCTAACTTTGGGGGTTTTCTGTTCTTCTTTCTCTAATTGTTTTAGATGTAAGGTTAGGTTGTTTATTTGAGATTTTTCTTGTTTCTTGAGGTAGGATTGTATTGCTATATTCTTCCCTCTTAGAACTGCTTTTGCTGCATCCCATAGGTTTTGGGTTGTCGTATTTTCATTGTCATTAGTTTCTAGGTATTTTTTGATTTCCTCTTTGATCTCTGGTGGACCAATGTCCTGAGCTTGGCTCTCACACCTCAGAGGCACAGGCCTCACAACTGGCTGAAACACCAAGACACTGTTAGCCACACGGCTCAGAAGAAAAGGGAGAAATAAATAAATAAATAAAGAGTAAAATAAAGTTATTAAAATAAAAAATTAAAATAATATTAAAAAATAAAAAAAAGAAAGAAGAGAGCAGCCAAACCAAAAAACAAATCCACCAATGATAGCAAGTGCTAAAAACTATACTTAAAAAAAACCCCAAAAACGGACAGACAGAAGCCTAGGACAAATGGTAAAAGCAAAGCTATACACACAAAATCACACAAAAGGAGCATACACATACACACTCACAAAAAGAGAAAAAGTAAAAAAAAATATATATATCTATACATATATATATATAAAGGAGAGCAACCAAATCAATTAACAAATCTACCAATGATAATAAACTCTAAATACTAAACTAAGATAAACATAAAATCAGAAACAAATTAGATGCAGAAAGCAAACCCCAAGTCTACAGTTGCTCTCAAAGTCCACTGCCTCAATTTTGGGATGATTCATTGTCTATTCAGGTATTCCTCAGATGCAGGGTACATCAAGTTGATTGTGGAGATTTAATGCACTGCTCCTGAGGCTGCTGGGACAGATTTCCCTTTCTCTTCTTTGTTCGCACAGCTCCTGGGGTTCAGCTTTGGATTTGGACCTGCCTCTGCGTGTAGGTCACCTGAAGGCATCTGTTCTTTGCTCAGACAGGAGGGGGTTAAAGGAGCAGCTGATTCGGGAGCTCCAGCTCCCTCATGCCGGAGGGAGGGAGGGGTACGGAATACAGTGCAAGCGTGTGGTGGCAGAGGCCGGCGTGATGTTGCACCAGCCTGAGGCACGCCACGCGTTCTCCCAGGGAAGTTGTCCCTGTATCACGGGACCCTGGTAGTGGCGGGCTGCACAGGCTCCCAGGAGGGGAGGTGTGGACAGTGACCTGTGCTCGCATACAGGCTTCTTGGTGGTGGCAGCAGCAGCCTTCGCATTTCATGCCTGTCTCTGGTGTCTGCACTGATAGCCGCGGCTCACGCCTGTCTCTGGAGCTCGTTTAGGCGGCGCTCTGAATCCCCTCTCCTCGCGCACCCAGTAACAATGGTCTCTTGCCTCTTCAGCAGCTCCAGACTTTTCCCCGGACTCCCTCCCTGCTAGCCGTGGTGCACTAACCCCTTCAGGCTGTGTTCACGCTGCCAGCCCCAGTCCTCTCCCTGCGCTCCAACCAAAGCCCGAGCCTCAGCTCCCAGCCCCGCCCGCCCCGGCGGGTGAGCAGACAAGCCTCTCAGGCTGGTGAGTGCTGGTCGGCACCGATCCTCTGTGTGGAAATCTCTCCGCTTTGCCCTCCTCACTCCTATTGCTGCGCTGTCCTCCATGGCTCTGAAGCTTGTCCCCATGCCACCCCCCGTCTCCACCAGTGAAGGGGCTTCTAGTGTGGGGAAACCTTTCCTCCTTCTCAGCTCCCTCCCAAAGGTGCAGGTCCCATCTCTATTCTTTCATCTCTGATTTTTCTTTTGCCCTACCCAGGTACGTGGGGAGTTTTTTGCCTTTTGGGAAGTCTGAGGTCTTCTGCCAGCATTCAGTAGGTGTTCTGTAGGAGCTGTTCCACATGTAGATGTATTTCTGATGTATTTGTGGGAAGGTGATCACCACGTCTTACTCCTCCACCATCTTGAACGACTCCCTCTCTGCTCCCTTCTTTAAATGGCAATTATAGTTACACCATTCATGCTGCTATGGTTAAGCATTTACATTAGAAAACCAGTCTGTCTTCTGAGATTAGGATTTTTCCTATAAAAATAGCCTACCCACTTAGACAAAAAAATATATAAACGAATAACTGTGAAATTGTAATCTTGAGGGCAAAATTGAGAAAGAGTAAAAACAGGCTGCCATGTAATGTAGTACAAGTTGTGCACTGAACAATTCCAGGGAATACAATTCACATAGATCTGTGCATCAACACTTCTATGTTCCAGTTTAGGTTCAGTAACTTAAGTAATGGAGGAAAAATCTACAGCTGTATTAGGCTAAAAGTTAATCTCCGATAAGTACTTTAGAAATATTGCATTAAAATTATAGATCACAGACAAAGTCTTAAAGAAAATGTATCTAAGATGCTACTTACTGAGTGTGAGAGATACAGCTGGGATAGAAGGTACTAAAGGTGATATTATAAGAGCTGGTGACCAAAGGAACATTCACATCACATCATATGGGAATGAGAGTTTATAGGGAAACTTGTTTTTCCCTATGCTTTGCTTCCTATATTTGTAACCAGGGAGTAGAGATCTCCTTCTTAGCTGGGGCTAGGCAGCTGGCAAGGTGCATCAATTGGTCTGAGCTGTTGGAATGAGCTAGATGTGTTTATTTAGAGATTAATTCTTCTATCATGACAGATGGTCCACCAAGTATGGTGTATGTTTTTCAGAGCATACTTTCTGGGCTTCTAGTTTTTATTTAGGCCATGATATCCAGTGCTCTGCAATTTACAGTGTAGAAGTAGTAGTACAGAATTCCTCACAAGCATTTTTTTTGTAGTTGGAGACAATTTCACTGAACTATTGTATAAAGGTCAAATGAGGAGAATGATAACTCTTTGCAGAGCCCTTACCTCTCTACTACAGTGTTTTTAATATTCTTATTTAGCCAACCTTTGGGGCTTATTTATTGGGTTCCCCACTGAAAATGTAAATATGTTTCCATTTGTTTTGCAGCTGGAAATAGTTCAGCCAAGAACAAAAGCTTGAACCCTAAGGGAAGGACAGGGTCTGGGGCATGGCAAGCTCCACTGGGGTCCTAGGAAAACCGAGTGGTTGGTTTTCTCGGACAAGATACCTGGACATTCTGGCCCAACAGCAGTCCCAAGAGTGAACACCTGAGCTCTCACAGAATGTTATTACCTTCTGAAATGGCTGGGGCCAAAGCAGCAACAGGAATGACCAAGGAATGAGGAGAAAATCATGACATTTTAATGCTTTAGGCCTTGAGGTCCCCAAGGCGGGGCTGTGCTCCTGCCTTCTTTCTACTGCACACCTGGGGATTTTCCTAGCATCTGGCGGCTGCTCAAAATAAGTTTCTTGAATGAATGAATAAATAAATGGTTGTCTTTCCATACACACTGTCTCAATTGATCTGGCAACAGACTCCCTTGAATTTTTATTTCAATGAATATTATCGAGCATCAAGAAGATGGACAAATAGATTCAAGTTAATGTCTCTAACACCTATGAGTTTTCACTGTACCAGAGCACGTAAAGGTACATGGGATAAGAAATGTGAATACATCTAGCTCTGTGTGGGTGTGAGGGTGGTCAGGGAAGGATGGATTAACACCTCTGTGCTCCTGGAGTCTTAAAAGGTGAGCAAACATTCTGTAGACCCTCAGGTGAAGGGAACCTATGCCAGGAAAACTCTCCACCTCAGTGTATACACCTGGTCACCTGGTGATTTTATCAAAATGCAGATTCAGTCGGTCTGGGTGGGACCAGCGAATTTTTCATTTCTAACATATCCTGGATGATGCTGATGCTATTGGTCCGACTGTATTTTGAGTATCAAGACTTTGGGGGGAAAAGGTCACATTTAGAAAAATATAAATAATCTATTATATCCAGAGCACCATCTCCAAAGAGGTGGTCATGTGCCCCAAGGGACATACAAGATGACAATGAGAAGAAACTATTATAGCTTCTTCGATTTTCGTATCAGCTTCTGAAAATGTCTATTTTTTAAACATACATGACATATTAAAAGATCTATGTACAAGACATACAAATATATATAGACATATTTGTTTGAGAAGATGCTTAATTTTTTACTAAAAGAGTTTAGTGTTAAATAAAAAAAAAAGAGGCTTAGACAGGACTGGTGCAGTGCACAGGAAAAGGCAAGGAATAGACCATTATCTCATTTTTCAGACAGAGACACTGAGGCTCTAAGATGTCAAATGATTTTCCCAGGTTCACATAGCTGAGGCCTAAATGCAGACCTTCTGACTCTAAGTCTAGTGCTCTTTCCTCTCCTCTGTGCCTTGGGCACTTAGCTGGTGAGCAGAGCCATAAAATAACTCAGAGCACAGGGAGAATCCTCACCTACAAATGCACTTTCCTTCTGACTACTAATAAAACACAAGCAGAAAATGAAATTTGCAAAAGCCAGATTGTCTTATATTAGCATCTCATTTGAGATAAAACCTTTCTTGCTGGTGTCATTAATCACCTTACCTCTTCCCTTCCCCTAGGAATCCCTGGTGACAGACTAACTACAAGCTGTTTTGTATCTGTATTGCAGCTATCTCAAGATTCATTAGTATTTTTCACAGAGCTGTCCTGTAGAAATACAATAGGGGATGTGGACAAAGTCAACTGTTGTGAGGCCACAGGCCACAGTTGAGTTGCCTGTGAACCTATAGGGACAATGAAAGGGCTGTCACATCGTATGATGTCAGTCTGAGCTTTGAATATGGCCATTTCTGGTTTTATCTTAACAGAAGAATGAAGCCATAAACTAGGGAGGATTGGAGTGAGGAGTGGAGTTTGAGCATTACCTATGGAAGTACTTGCTTTGTTAGCTATCTTGCAAATGAAATAAATTCCATTTTAACATTGCCTCAGACCTTAGCAAGTCACCTTCTCCAGGGGCCTTGTGGGGAGACCAGGAGTCAGGCCCTGCGGAGCTGATTAGCTTTCCTGCCTGATGTATGAAATGTAAAAAGTACATGCAATAATAAAAAACAATTAAAGAGTGTCTTTAGAATGTGCCAGAATGTGTGTATGTTCTGTCCTTTGCTCCAATCGCCAGCCCTACTTCCTTTGTTATTTTTTTTAGAGCCTGAAGCCCTGCGGGCTCTGGAGGTTTGGACTCCAGAGGACTCGGTCCTTCTAAGTGCTAACCTGGCTTTCCCAGCTAGAGACTCACAGGCTCCTAACCAGTTTTCACATTGACTTGTTCTTGAATACCTCATTGTCATGATTATAAACCAAGTCTAAGGAATTTATGCCTGTTGATTAACTCATTCATTCCTTTACTCACTCAGTTATTCAGTTGTTGACTTTAGCAAGCAAGCCTTACCTAGTGCCTACTAAGTACTGGTCACTGTGGGAGTCATGGGAGAAACAGAACACATACCATCCTCACCTACCAAAAGCCCCTTGCCTAGGGGAGGGCAGATAAACAAGTAATCACAGTCCAATGGGATGCATGCTGGCAGGGAGTAGAACCAATGACAGAGAACTGGGTTCTAGTTCCAGATCCTGCATTTGTTAGCACTGGGAGGTAATACCTTTGAAGGGATTGGCAATACCAGCAAATTCAATAATGGGGGAGAAAAGTGGCATTTACTGAATATTGGGCAAGCTATATCTATTATCTATCTATTTATCATACCTTTGCATGTATATACACATATATACATATACATCGATATACATACATGAATATACATATATACATACATATGTGCATATACATACTAATATACACATATATACACATTTGCATATATACATACACATATAGTATATTTACACACATACATACATATATGCATTTATATAAATGAATTTTTCATTTTCTCTCACTACTATCCTGAGATATTAATATTGCCAATGTACAGCAAATTATATTACAATTTAGAAATTCTAAAAAGCTAGCCAAAGTTACTCTGAATCCACACAGTTTGGGCTCCAAAGCCAACACTATTTCTGAAAACATGTCCTTAGGAGGGAGACGCAATGCTTAGTTCTGAGCAACTTACCGTAAATACTTTCATTGAGTATATAGAAAAGAAGCACAGTTGTTGCTCTTTAAAACTTTCTTTGGTTATGGGAGTTCTTGCTTTTTCCTTCTTGTGCTCAGATTCTTTCATATATTCCGGGTCACTATAGTAACACAGTGAAGCTTTAATTCCTTTCCCAAGGGCTAATCTCTCAGTGAAGAGCTCCTCAGCTGTGCCAAGGAGTGACTGCCTAGATAACAAATGTTTCCATGTTAATAATTCCCTTTAAGAGTGTTTGGGTCTTAGACAATCAACTTTCAACAATTCAGAAACCACATTTTAGAGTTTCAAGATGGCAGATCCTGTATTATGCCATGACTTTCTCAGTAGCTGTGAATCTGGCACCTTGAAAAAAATATTTTCATGGATAGTAATAGAAATCAAGAGGCGTTTCAGCCTAATCATGCAGGAGGTTTTCTGGGTTTTACATATTAAATGTATGCACTCTCAGGTCTGAGATTTGAGAAGCCGCTCACTTGAGAGAGAAGGAAGGCGGGAACAATGAGGTATGAAAGCTCTTCCCATTTTCCCAACCTATAGAGATCACAGGTTTTTCTGTAACTTGTAGACCACCAGCTCCTCTCAGGGCTCTTCAAACTAACTCAGCCCAGCTTCTGACCCTCTCTGCTTTGGTCAAAGGGTAAATGTGGATAAGTAGTCACCACCCTACCAGGCACCACACTTACTTGGTGTCTTAGTCAGCTCGAGCTGCCATAACTAAATATCACAGACTGGGTGTCTTATACAACAGAAATTTATTTTCTCATGTTGCGCAGGCTGGGAAGTCCAAGATCAAGGTGCTGGCTGACTGAGTTCCCTGGTGAGGGCTCTCTTGCTGGCTTGCAGAGCGCTGCCTTCTTACTGTGTCCTCACAAGGAGAGAGTGATGGCCATCTCTTTCTCTTCTCATTAAGCTTCTCATCCCATCATGAGGGCCCCACCCTCATGACTTCATCTATCACTAACTACCTCCCAAAGGCATCATCCTCTAATAGCATAACATGGGTTATGGCTTCAATATATGAACTTGGGAGGGACACAATTTAGTCCATTGCCCTCAGGAATATAGTGTATGGGCGTATGTGAAGTGTGGTGCTCAAGCTGGGGAATGGGACTGCCCACACCAGTAAGTCATACTATCTCAGAGCAAAGTCGTGAGGTGCGGGCGAGCGTCACTCTTAGTGGATAATTACATGTGAGATGCCAGAAGCTGACAAAGGAAAATCTTTACCAGTTACAAAAGAAGGGACAGTGCGAGTTCCTTGGACCCTCAAAGCTGCAGTGGGAAGGCTCATAGGATGAAGGAGGTGACTAGTTCCCATGGGGCTTCTGCACATTCAGTGGTCTTCCTTTCCTGGGTCTCACAGTGATTCTCTTCCATTGAAGGCAAAGTCCTCAGGTTTATCTCCCAGTTCCTGCTCCACATACCCTGAAACCCTTACAGTCTCTCATCACCCTTCCTTCCCTCAAAGGTACTTCCTTCCTTTCATCTTCTTATGCTCTGTATGTTCTTTCATAATAGGTCTTGGTGATCCGTATCTTCAACAAAGTCAATAAGGGTTACTTTTTCTTGCATAACAGTAAAGTCTTCTTCAGCAAGTAGTACCAGGAATTTAGAGAATGGGAAGTGGGAGGGAGCATTTATATTTGTATTTCTTTTGCTGTTATTTTGTTTATTTGCATGATAAATAAAAAATAATAAAAGTGCCACATTGCCGTATTAAAATATTATTCACATTATTTTTTCAGAGATAACCTAGTGTTAAAAGAGCCTATGTACTATACCTGGACACAGAATGATAAATTAGAAAAAAGCAAAAACAATAAAACAAAATACATTTCTTAGAAAAGCCATTCAAATACATGACATCACTGATGTGAAGACATCTCTGACCCCATAGATGAAACTGAACATCCTTTCCTGTCTGTGGCCACTGTACCTATCACATCTATTATATTTTAACATCTTATCACATTATCTTGCAATTACAGACATACTTGGGAGGTATTGCGGGTTCATATCCAGACCACACCAACAAAACAAATATCACAATAGAGGAACATAAATTTTGTTTCCCAGTGCATATAAAAGTTATGTTTACACTATACTGTATTCTATTAAGTGTGCAATAGTATTATGTCTAAAAAATGTATTCATTTTAATTAGAAAATATTTATTGCTAAAAAATGTGAACCATCATCAGAGTCTTCAGTGAGCTGCAGTAGTAACAACAAAGATCACTGATCACAGATCACCATAACAAATGCAATAATAATAATGAAAAAGTTTGAAATGTTGTGAGAATTACCAGGATGTGACACAGAGACAGGAAGTGAACAAATGCTGTTGAATAAATGGTGTCAACAGACTTGCTCTACACAGGGTTGCCACAAACCTCCAATTTGTAAAAAACAATATCTGGGAAGGTCAGTAAAACAGAGGACAATAAAATGAGGTATGTCTACACGTACTTTCATATGTTTCCCACTCTAATCTTCAGATTCCTTGAGGGTAGGGGCTCTCCTTTATTCCCCACGGTATATTTAGTGTTGAGTGAGACACCAGAGCCATGGTAGTGCTTAATAAAAGTTATTGGGTATTTAGGGCATATTGAGTTGGTATATGTGAAGTTATATCATTTCCAAACTGACCAGATTAGGAAATTCTTGACACCTAATCAACTCTTCAGCTTTGCCTTTGAATAAAACAAACTGTCCTGTGGCCTATGGAAAATAAAAAAGACCCAGATTCAAGTTAACGACAGTCACTAATTGGCTAAGTGAGCTTTAGTAATGTGGGTAGCGTATGGGCCTCGTGTTCTTTTCTGAAAATGAGTGAATTATACAGGATGATGTCTTAGTTCACTTATAGCACCAAAATTATATTCTTTTATGTGCAGCCATACTATGAGATGATATAAGAAGTGGGAAATATTTTATTATTTTATTTATTTATTTTTAGAAGAAAAAATTTCCTTTGTTTTTATTAGAATTACAAAGTCCCAATCGTATTCCCTAACTTTTCTCTACAGCTGTTTTAAAAATGAGGTTAAATGGGACAGAAATTGGGAGGAGAGACAGGAAAAGTGTGTGTGTGTGTGGGGAGAGGTGTTCTATAAATAATAGTCTTTTGTTGTTTTGTTTTTGTTTATTTTACTATTCCTCCGTCTTCTTATGTCTGAAGGGGGAAATATTTTAATGTAAACTGCACCAACCAACTTTGTGCAAACAGCAAATGTGTAGAATTGTAGAATTTGCTATAACTCTGCAAGATGAACCCCTTTCTTTCTCATATTTTTTTTAAAGAAATTGCCGTAGAGGGTACATACCAGCTGTGACAATGCAGAACATTATTGAAAGCAATACCTAAATTGAACAGACGCTCAGACTCAGTACCATTTGGGAGACTGAGTGAAGTTTTTTGCCGTTATTTTGGGGAGAAGAAATTGGAAAATTAGTGTGATCTGACAAAGGAGGATTATGAGCGTGTCTTAGCCATTAACATACTCTACCAAATGGTATATTCATCGGCCAGGGCTCAGGATGGCTAGTGCTAAATGTTGGGCTTGGTTTTGAAAGGAGAATCTGCAAAGACAGTAATATATGTGCTCACAGTTTGTATCTCAGTGATACCTTTGCAGGCACATTCCTGTCCCGGTAATGAGGCTTTTGCTACTGCGTGGCCCCAGTGACAGTTGGGTGCACAAACAGCAGTTCATCAATTGATTGTAGGTGCTTCCCCTTGGAAAATAAAAACTGCACGTACAGACCACAAAGTGATGGAAAAATCGATTCTCAACAGCCACACAATCTGGTGAGTTCTGAAATAGAGCTTTGGGAAACAAATTCTCTTGCTGCTACTTTTTAAAATAAATATATTTCATTTATAAAATATATTGCCAAAGACATCAATAGTAATAAGGAATCATAAACTGAAAATTAACTCCAAAATATCTAGAAACGAGCAAAACTTTTTTCTTAGTTAATAGAAAATAGTATCTCAAAATATTAAATGTCATTATCAATTATTATTCTTATGGAAGTCATTTATGTTTTTATCATGTTTGTAAGTTTCTGTGGAAAATGTTTCTTAACGTACATAAAAGAACAATTTAGTAAGAAAAATGAACAATTTCAGTTTAGGAAGCTTCCAATAATGTTTGTAATCTTATGTTCCCAAATTTGGGATTTTGTTTATATTTATATAATTTTCAAATTCTCAAATAGATACTTGACACAGTCATGGGCCCCTGACTTTTTTTTTTTATTAGTTTCTGCTTTATAACAAAGTGAATCAGTCATACATATACATCTGTTCCCACATCCCTTCCCTCATGCATCTCCCTCCTTCCCACCCTCCCCATCCCACCCCTCCAGGCGGTCACAAAGCACCGAGCTGATCTTTTTCAAGTGACATTTTCTTCTTTATGAATATCTTTAGACTTTTAGTGAAGACCTGTGTTTTTCTCCTAATTGACCTGTGTGTCTTTGTCCTTTCTTTCTTCAGTTGCTGTAGATGATTCTACCAACGCCATCTTCTGTAAACACTTTTTATACCTTGGCTCAGATGTCTTGGAGTCTAAATAAGAATGTCATTCTATGCAGGGAGTCTAATTGCAAAATTCAGAAGTTATTCTTTGAAAAATGACTACATGTGATGGATTCTTTATTCAGTGATAAATTTACAAACATACTAATGTTCAAATACCTCTTGATAACCTAGAACCCTAGGCACCAGTTCTTACTAATGCTTTCTAGTTTCAGTATGTTCTACATAAGGACTATACACATAGAAACTATTAATAAGACATCTTCATGTTCCCAAATACTATACCAATTACTTCTAGATCTAGATGTAAATCTAGAGCAGGATTTCTTTACCTCAGCACTACTGAGATTTGGGGCCAGACAATTCTTTGTTGTGGAGCTGTTCTGTGCACTGAAGGACCTTTATCATTGTAGGAGTTTATCCCTGTCTTTATGTCAGGAGCAACCTTGCTCCCCGCCTGCCCCTGGACTCCTGTCTCTAAATGCCCCCTGGGGGGCAAGATCACCCCAGTTAAGAGCCACTGATCTAGAGCCTTTACTAAGGAAAATATTTGACTTTGCTTTCTCTGTATATATATTACAACAATGGGCAAAGAGAAATCAAGGAGAAGGAATTCTGATGCTCCTTCTCTATCAAAGTTTGAGGACCATGACAATTTGGGAGAGAGAGCTCCGACTTATGACCAGGGGGCATAGGTTTTTGTTGTGTTTTTTTTTGTTTTTTGTTTTTCCCTCACCATTTCTGTAATTTTGGACAAGTTTCTTACATTCTGAAGACTCTGGTTTCCTCATTTATGAATGGAGTAGTCAGGGAATAAAGAATCTTATTTCTTTACAGTTCCATGCTACCTACTTTACACAATTATTTTAAGGATGAATGGCGGTACATGCAAATAATATCAAAACTTTAAAGTTAAAGTATCTGTAGAAATGTAAGTACTACCTGTTAAGGTCATTCCTCATGTCTGCCAATCCATTGCCTTTCCATCCCCTCTGTAGCCCAATTTAAAACTCACTCTCTCCAGAAGCCCTTTCCTGATTAAGTTGACCTTAATTCCAAGTTGTGTAACTCTTCCTTTGCAATTTTCTTCAGAGCCAGTTTATGAGTCATTCAAGGAAATTAGTCTCATTACTTTGTAATCACACCTCGTTTGGGACCCCAAATAGAATTACATAGCCTGATCACTCACTTAATTCACTAGATTTCGCTCCAAAAGACTTTCGCTATTTCCAAAACAAAATCAGTTTTCAAAAGTTGAAGATTTGTCAACTTTGTGTATGCTGGAAAGGTTGTATTGCAGACTCTGAAAACAACTGCAAGGGAGAGGTTTCATAAGATATGGAGACTTAGAAACTTGTGGGGTTGAAAATATTGTTAAGAAAAGAATCACTCTGAATGTGGGTAATTATTCCTCTATGACTAGTCTCATTGTAAATCCATAACCATGAACCCCGAGTCAGCCTTAATGCTGCCTGACAATCTAACTCTAATTTCTTAGTCCATGAGCTCATCCTTCTACTGATCTAGACTATTCCTTCTTCTTTTTCTCTTTTAAAGCTCTATCATCTCCTCCCACAGTCTCATTCTCTACTGATGACGTTGAGTTCTACCACACTGAGAAAAAGGAAGTAATCAGAAGAGAACTTCCACAGACTGGATCACCACTTGAGCCCACCTACCAGCCGCATACCCCTGCACACTTTCCCTCGTGGTACGAGATGAGCTACCCTTGCCCCCTACACAGAGCCGATCCCTTCACTTGTGCATTTGAGGTCACCTCTTCTTGTCTAGTCAAGGGCACTGCTCCAGGATATCTGCCTTCTCTCCTGAGCATCATTCTTTCCCTCTTGACTGGATCATCACCATCAGCATAGAAATATATCTTCAAAATATGTCCCTTGCCTTTTCCCTTTCAATTTCCTTCTCATTTCTTTGTCCTCTACTTAACAAACCATCTTGAAACAGTCCTCCTTACTCCTCCCTGACAATCACTACCAGTTATGTGGCTTCTCCACACCACCTGGACGGCTCTTGTCAAAGGTACCAATTGGCTACAGGCAACAGTGACTCTTCAGTCTTATTTACTCAGCAAACTGACAGAATAAAAGTAGTTCATCACTTCCTACTTGTTGAAATACTTTCTTCACTTGGCTTCTGGAGACCCTACTCTTGATTTTCCTTTTTTTTTTTGCGGTATGCGGGCCTCTCACTGTTGTGGCCTCTCCCATTGCAGAGCACAGGCTCTGGACGCGCAGGCCCAGCGGTCATGGCTCACGGGCCCAGCCACCCCGCAGCATGTGGGATCCTCCCGGACCGGGGCACGAAACCATGCCCCCTGCATCGGCAGGCAGACTCTCAACCACTGCGCCACCAGGGAAGCCCTGATTTTCCTTTTTATTTTGTTACTCCACCTCTGTCTCTTGCTTGTTCCTTCTCTTTTCCTTGCCCTTTTAACGTCAGAGTGCCCAGGGCTTATGCTTGGTCATCTTCTCTTCTCGAGCTAGACTTACTTCCTTGATGAGTTTATCCAGTTATAAGGCTTGCAGTAGCATCTATATGCTGATGGTTCCCCAATGTATATCTAGAGCCCAGATGTCAGTTCAGAATTCAAGCACATGTATACCATGTGCTCCCTATTCTATCCACACTTGAATGTCTAGTAGACATTACAAACTCAGTAATGAGTTTCCCAGGGAATCTTGTTAAACTTATCCATAATATATATGTCTAGAATCCGAATCTCTTCTCACCACTTCCACTGCTACCACCCTGGCCTAAAGAGCATCACATTTCTTCTGGATTATTCCAACAACCTTATAACTGGGCTCCGTAATTTTTCTCTTGTTTCCTAATGGTCTGTCATTAAGAAAGCATTCACAGTGATTCCTGTTTCTCTTCATGTGATGTCCCTTCTCTGCCCAAATCAAGCTTTTTTTTCTCCCTCCGATTAAAGGTATAAATCCTTGCAATGGTTCACAAGACCCTATATCAACCGGACTCGTATGTTTCACACCCACTTGGTTTTCCATGACCACTATTTACTTCAGAGCACTGGCCTGCCTGCTGCTCATCAAACATGCCAGGAATATAATTGCCTCTGGACATCGTCTCACTTGTTCCCTCAGCCTGGAATTGTGTAGCTGACTCCCTCAGGGCCTTCAGGTGCCTCTCAGATGCACCCTCCCACTGGGTGTCTCCCTCACCACTCTCTTTGAAACTGCACCTCACGCCCCGCGGCACCACAGCGCCGCCACCTGCACGAAAACCCAATGTTCAATTCCTCCTTCCACCCACTTTTGTAGCGCTAATAATTTCCTAATATATTACATAATCTAAATGGTATTACAGCTTATTTCTCGTTGTCTGCTTCGCCCGGGACAATATGAGCTATGAGAAGGAAGAGAGTCTTTAATTTCTTTCTGTTTTATTCCCCGATGTATTCCAAGGGCCTACGCTCCTTCCCAGCCCATAATAAGAGTTCAGTAAATACTTTTTAAATAAACAACAATTAAATTTCAATAAAGAGTTGCCTCTTAGATATCAGTAATCTTACATCTTTCAGTGAATCCAATCTTGCCTGAGGTCAGGGATTGTACTTCTTTGCATATAATCTTTATGGAACAATTAGAACATATTTATACATATAGAAGGGGCTCAATAAATGCTTCCCAGATGATGAAAGTTTACAAATATAACCTTTTCAAAGCTCATTTCAGTGTGGAGTTAGTCTATAAATACACCCTTTCCAGAACATTGAATACAAATGAAATAGACATACACATGGCATAATGATCTTGAATAATGCAATGTCTCTCTGTTTCTTTTACTGTCTAGCAATTATTACAATGGAAATGTCACCATGACCATATGTACTATTAGTAGGCAGAAACAATGGTGCAAAAAGCTTGACATTGTACACGTATGCCAGGGACTTATTTGACAACTTTCTCTGTGTAGGCAGAAATAACCGAATTATTTTCACAAGCAAGTGGTGAAAATGAGCACATTGATGAAACAAAACGAGTTTTCTTAGAAAGTAGTAGAAAATGGGTCACCGTTGTGTCAAATTTGCAAAATCCTAGCAATGAAAGAGGCAACTGGGGCATGGAGACTGTGTACGAGCCTTGGTAACTGATGACACCTCGAGTGAGGTGGGCTGGAGGAGACATTGATAGATGTGAAAACTGAACAGGTCAGATACACAATTTCTTAACCCCAGCAAAGATGGGTAGAAACAGATGCTGTCACAGTTCAGTTTTGAAGGCTTTAGCTTTTCGTTGAAAAAAATATTTAAAAAGTTACTCAGGCAGCACATGAATAATCTTTCCTTACCTTTTTTCCAATCCTCTGCCATATCCAGAGGTAGCCACTTTTGTTATTTAGGTTATTTTCCAAGTGATTTTCAATAGTTATATATAAAATATACACAAATATATGTGCACACATACAGACACACATTATACTGGTTTTATACTTAGGTAAGTACAACATACTGTATGTAATAATTTGTGATTTATTATTTTCTCTAATTATGTGTTTTGGAGATCTGTATTTGTCATTACCTATAAATCTATCTCATTCTTTATAATGGTTATATAATACTCCCCCTATTTTGATATATACCTAAGTTACTCTCAACTTTTAATATTTAGTTAAAACTTGAAAGTGAGTATTTTATGCAGACATATTTGTGCATGTGTGCCAGTGTTTCTATAGGACAGACTCTTCACAAGCAGGACTGCTGGATTTTGTCTCCACAAAGTTTTTACCAATTTATGTTCCCACTAATAGTGTTTATTTCCCCCTTCCCTCATCAATACTAAATATAATCCATTCTTTTAAAATTTCCCAATTTGATATGTAGAAAGGGACAACTTCTGGTTACTTTTAGCTTCTTTATTTTTCAAATCTTTGACAGCAGATCAGTTTACAGGGTTTCTTTTTTGTATGCCTATTAGTAGATGCATTTTTTTTTCATTTCTTTCTTTATCGTTTACTATATTTTCTTCATTTTACTTTTTTTCCTATTTTCCTTCCATTTGCCCGACTGTCTTCTCTGAGGCAGAGGGTCATTCAGGCTTAGGGAAAGGTGAGGGAGAAAGAGGAAACTCAGTGCATTCTCCAGCCTCGCTGCCACTTCCCTTCACTTCAAGGCATGTTTGGGAAATAGAAGAAAGAACTTGTAAGTAGAGACGCTGGACTAGTGATCATTAGCTTTGGATACCTATTAGAATCGCTTAGGCCTTTGGGGTTTGTTTAGCTGTGTTTTAATACTGGTATCGAGCCACACCCCAGATACATTAATTGTTAATTGTTATCACAATACGTTAATTGTTCTGGGCTAGAGCCACAGAATTTTTTTTTTCTTATTTCTCATGTACAGCTGGTGTTGAGAAGTATATTTTGGGAGGTCCATTTATTCTTCCGGTTTCTGCTCAGTGGCTCAGATGGTTAATTTATCAGGACATGGGGCTGGGGGGTTGGTGTAGATCTACCACATTCTTCTCTGTAGGTAGATGACGTGCTGCTGTTTTCGAGGTGTGATTCAGATTCCCTCACATGGCTAGATTACCTAATCTATGTCACAGATGGTCTATATTTACTTTTTAAGCAGAAAAGGAAATGCAGTAATTTTTCTGGAACTTACTCTCTATCCTTCCGAAGTCATATATGTGCATATCCATTAGTATATACATCCCAAATATACCATCAAGTGTTGTGGTTTAGGGTCAGGGGTTTCCAGTTTTCTCCTGGACCATGGATACTTATGGAGACAGAATTTGTGACAAAAGTAAGAAATTCCCCCAGCTTTAGCGGTGACAGTCTGAGTTTATTGCCCTTCTCTAGAAAATAATTGCTCAGAGCACCTGTTGGTCTCCTGATGGTCTTTATACATGTTCTGATTAACTACTGCTGGGTAACAAATTATCCCCAAACTCATCTTTAAAGCAGCATCGTTAATTTAGTATGCTATCAAATGTGCATTTTTGTGAGGGTGTGGTGGGGACAGCTCACCTGTGTCCCACTCGCGTCAGCCTGGGCAGGTGGTTCAGTGCGCAGAGACCGGCGTCCAGGAGGTTCCTTCACGTGGACGGTGAGTTAGGGCTGCTCTCAGGTCCCCTCCAGGTAGGGCCTTCCCCAGAGCTGCTTCTCAAACGTAGCGGTTGTTGTGTTCAAGAACTGCCAATGTCTTGAGAAGTGCACATAGAAGCCAGCACAGCATCACTTCTGCCATCTTCTGTGGCTCAAGCCGTCCCCAAACCCAGGTTCAAGAAGGGGGAACATACACCCACTTCTAAATGGGAAGACCTTCATATAAATTCAGGACCATAGTTTTAAAATGTCATATCGGGCTTCCCTGGTGGCGCAGTGGCTGGGAGTCCGCCTGCCGATGCAGGGGACACGGGTTCGTGCCCCGGTCCGGGAAGATCCCACATGCCACGGAGCGGCTGGGCCCGTGAGCCATGGCCGCTGAGCCTGCGCGTCCGGGGCCTGTGCTCCGCAACGGGAGAGGCCACAACAGTGAGAGGCCCACGTACCGAAGAAAAAAAAAAAAACAAAAAAAAAACAAAAAAAAACCCAAAAAATAAAATGTCATATCAAACAGAATCCTTGTTTATAAAATTCCTCATGCATTCATATGAAACAAACACTGAGTTGTGTCTTAAAAAACTTTTCACCCCAAACATGATTTTTAGCATGTAAAAATAAGGCCAGATTCAGGACAGGGTACTGCCATGAAAATGGCAAACATGTAGGTACTGTCAAAATTTATCTACACCTCAGAAAACAATCTTTACTCTCATTGAGTTCTCAAAGCACATTTGAGGAAATAAAAATAAAATTCATTGAATGTATTTTTAAAAAGCCATACCTCCACTACATGCACTTAATTATGATTTATTTTACTAGTCTGTTAAAGATTTCAGAGCTGATGAAATGATCTATTCTAGGTCGGTTGGTGACATCCTCTTAAACTAATGAGCAGAAGATTTTATTAGTTTCTTGTACCTTGAATAACTTTTATTTATTTAATGTACTTTAGGGAGATTTCACTGAGGGATTTTGTTGGCAAATTTATCAAACAAAGGTGAACGTTAAAGGGTATCAGCCTGAAAGCAGTTCATTTTACAAACCACGTAGAATGACATGCTTTTAGTCAAATTACAAAGCCTCAGTTGGTTCTTAATTTTTTGATTTTATTAGTTAAGTCTAAGTAATAAATATCATAAAGTGAAAATATATTTGTGCACGAATATTAAAACTCACTCTATTCTTTCCCAAGAAATTTGTCTCAGGAGCTGCTATATGCTTCTTGAATTGTTTTAATATAACAAAGCACATGCCATTTTTTGGAAAGCATGGCTCATTTCAAAAGTATGCTGAGCACCTGTGAAATACAATGCTCAGAGGACAGGACTAGAGATTATTCACTAGGCATTTTCAACTATTTTTCGACTGCATTAGCACATTTTGCCTGGATTGTGAATTCAGGTAACTTTCTGTTTAATAGAATATCTTACAGATTGGGTAGATCTTTTATATAAGATAATGATGTCATAAGTTTTTCCACAATATAACAAAACCTATTAACATTCAGAAGTCAAGCCACCCCCCACCACACAAGAAATTTTTCACTTTATTTGACACCCTGACTCTCTGTAGAGATAGCTCTTCCTTTGATTTTTAGAAATGTTTGAGATATTAGAATTTTTTATTCTTTTAAAGAAATTTTTGGCCATAATACTCATCCTTGTTCTTAATCTTTCTTATAGAATAATATATATATATAGTCTTCGTAAACAGGCTAGCATTCCAAGTCAACTGATGGAACAAATAACAATATGGTTACTTGCCTTAGATGATCTTTGTGAGTAGAACCCTAGTCTATTGCTTTTTCTTACAATAATCTTACTTGATAAAATCCAGTATCCTGTTGGTGTAAAGTCAGCAGTAGCTAGACATACAGAACCTCTCTAGCTCCGAGGGCCAGAAGACACCTAAGTGCCCGAGGTGGTAGATAAAAGACAGAGGATCTGGAGTCAGACTGATTCCTCTGCTAATCCATAGTCCATTATTTACTAACTGTGTGCTATCAAGCAAGTTACAGCACCCAACTGATGCTCTTCTGTAAAATGAAGCCAACAGCGTGTTCTGGTGAGGATTAAGTGAGAGAGTCTTTGCAGAAGTAGCTGGCATAGCACCTGGTACTGGATAAATGTTTATTTTCCCCCTTCTCCTTACTTTCCTAAAATAATACATTTTCCTCTGTATTACTCAGGGTTCTTCAGAGAAACAGAACTCTGTATGTGTGTGTGTGTGTGTGTAATATAATATGTATTCATTATAAGGAATTGGCTCACACAATTATGAAGGCGGAGAGGTCCCACAGTCTGGATCTGCAAGCTGGAGGCCCAGCAAAGCCTGTTATATAATTCAGTCTGAGTTTGAGGGTAATAAATCCTAGTCCAAGGGCAGGAGAACATGAGGTGAAATGTCTTAGCTCAAGGGTGGGACAGACAAAGGGGTGAAATTCCTCCTTGCTCTGCCTTTTGTTCTATTCAAGCCCTCCAAGCATTGGATGAAGCCCACCTACAGTGGGGATGGCAATCTACTTTACTCAATCTGAAGATTCAAACGTTAATGCTAATCTCATCCATAAACATCCTCACGGACACACCCAGAAATAATATTTAATCTTGACCCCGATGGCCAGTCAAGTTGACATAAAATTAACTATCACATCCTATTATTTTCCTTTTCTACTGTTTCTGAAGTGCCAGGGAACCTCATTAACTAATTGTTTCTTAAATATCAGTTTCTTTTTACCTTGTCATGGAGCTGCCTCCAAATCCTTATCAGTAGAAAGTAAATTCAAAAGTAAGATTACAACTTAACAATTTGCTTAGTTTAATTCACACCCGAGGCATAAGAAATCACACAGGACAAAAAGTTTACTTTTCTTGATCTGTCTGGTTCTAAAGTTCCTGTTCTTATCTATTAGCTTACACCACCTCTTAAAAACTGGGCTAATTCTAAATACCTGAAATTGTAAGGGCTGTTTTGCAGCCTGGACATGGGAGAGTTTGACTCCCTTTATTTAGCGGCGTTTAATTTGTGATAGACAGATCTTCTCTGTAAACAACAGAGCAAAATATATTATTATTTTGAACTATTTTTGGAAAAAATGTTTTGTTTGATGAATACTACAAACCACCATTTATTTAATGTTCATTATGTGCTAGTTTCTTCATTGACCTTTTTCATGTTTTAGCTCCCTTGATCTGCATATCAACTTTATGAGAGAATTATTATTATTCATACTTTATGGAAGGAAATGAGGGATAAAAAATGTTAAAGATCTGGCCTAAGAGCTTACAGGCAGAACTGTTAGGATTAACCGAGGCCTGAGTCTCTGCACAGTTTGGGTTCATATTCTTGATTGTTTAAAAATTCCCCTCTCTAGAAATATTTTTATTGGACCATCAGGTATGACATTATATACATTCCTTTCCCTTTCTTTTCCTAAGTTCTGTAATATCATTGAGTGCCTTAAACAATTACTAGTTGGCTCATTAGCCAATTAGTTTTCACTTAGAAAACTGAAAAATTGGAACAGAGGTCTCCAGTGGGGACTATTCTGTCCACCAGGGGGCGTTTGGCAACGTCTGGAAACATTTTTGGTTGTCAAAACTGGGAGAGAAGGGGGTGCTACTGGCATCGAATGGGTGGAAGGCAGGGATGCTACTAAACATCTTACAATGCACAGGACAGCCCACAACAAAGGATTATCTGGTCTCAAATGTTAGTAGTGGGGGGGTAGAGAAATCTTGCTCTAGAAAATTACATTTTTTCAATTCCTTAACATTTTCAATCTAATAAACATGACAGATTCCAAAACAATAGATTAATTAATTTTGGTTGATAGATTTTTTTTTGGCTGGGAAAATAATATGCCTGATCGTGGCCTCTCTAGATTTTCACAGTCAATGTCTATTTGAACATGTAAGTAGCTTTTATCAATTAAGTTATAAGAAAAATAATTATGAAATCATTAGTTATAACTTAATGTTGACTACAGCAGTCTAATTTACCTACGTACCTCATAACCATGTTTGTGTATTTTTAAAAGCATATTTAACTAAGTGAGAATGTAAGTACCACTTAGGATATGTAGGATTTCTTTTTTTACAGATATGAAAACCAATGGTTTCTAAAGGCCAAATAGGATGATTTCTAAATTTCTTATATCTAATCATTAATTCATTTTCCATCTCAAGAACTTAGAAATGAGAAGGAAGCACTCCAAGGACTATTACAATTTAGTCCTTTCCTGTGACATTTTTTTTTCCTGTAACAATTGCATTTCTATTTATGGTTGGAAAATGACTGAATTTGTGTAACATCTAAATAACGGAAAATACAAGTTTGGATAGAATTCTTGTTACCACGTCAGTATCATTCAGTTAGACGGTGGGGTTTGCCTCACCAAATATTCACTACAAAAGGTGAAGACGCTAAAGCGATCCAATCAGGGTAAGTGATTTCCCCAGGATCTCCCTGAAGCAACAGCAGCACAGCTTTGAGCAGCTGGTTTGTGATATTGACTCCTAAGCCATCTTCCTCTGCCATCTTTTTATTCATTCTCAGCTGTTTATAAAGCACTATCTTTTGATGGTCCTGGTGTTGCATTATATACACAGGATTCAGTGATAAACAATAATTAAAAAGACAGAATGCCTGCTCTTAAGGAGCTATTAGGATAGAGGAAGATGGGATTTAGAAGTTAGCCCTGATTGCAGTCAGTGCTTTCTAAGAGGAAATGAGGCTGGAGGGGTTCACCAGGGACAAGTCGTGAAGGCCTTGGTTACCATCTCATGTCATTGGGACTTCATTCTTGGATGATGTGGTGTCAGCATGTGGTTTTAACCAAAGAAGTGAAATAAAGAGATTTGCATTTGGAAATATAACTAGTTGCATCATGGGATGAATGTGCAAGAGTGGTCTAGAAAGGCAACTTTTGCAGCTGTTGCAATAATCCAGGTGAGAGATGATTGAAGTCTGCATTGAGAGGTGCTGGGGAGGAGAAAATGGACAGATGGGAGAGATGTCGTGGAGGGAGAATTTAGAAAACTTGGTGACTGGTTAAGTGCTGCAGTTGAAAAAGAGAAGGAAGAAAAAGTTAGTGTCCAGGTATATGAACTGAACAACTGGGTACATAATGATACAATTTTTTTTTAAAGAAAAAAAAAAACATACTTTGAGGAAAGACCTTTGTCTTTCTATTCAGAGATGTGAATATGTACTTACGTTTTACCAGACGGCCTGTCCAGTAGAGACTTGAATATCAGGGTCTGATCTACAGAAAAAGATGGATTGGAGAGGTTGGAGAGATAGACTTGAGGTCCAAACGTAATTAATGATGTGGCCAAATGATTTAACTTTAACTGTGTTGTTTTTTTTTTGATTTGAATTTTATTTATTTTTTTTGTACAGCAGGTTCTTATTAGTTATCTATTTTATACATATTAGTGTATACATGTCAATCTCAATCTCCCAGTTCATCCCACCACCACCACCCCTGCTTTCCCCCCCTTGGCACTGTGCTTAATAGCAGAGATGAGAGAGGAGGAGAAGTTTAGAAGTCTGGGAATCTTTATTTCTAATTCTTGTTTCAGTGTTTCTCCAAGAAGAGATGGGCTTTCTGAAAGTACTTAAGTAGAATGAGGTGGGAAGTAGGCCTGTGTTCAGTCTGAAGTTAATTTAACTGACAATTGTATGTGTCACTGTGCTAATGATCAAAATCAGACAAAACAAAAGCAAGTTATCTGAGTTTAAAGAAAGGCAAAATGCTTGCCTACTGGATAGTGTATAACATGAAAATGATTCCCAAATTGTCAAGCACTGTTTTCCTCTTCTGCCTGCTGTCATTCTAACTTACCCCCAATCTACTGGAGATTTCCAGAAGGCATCCTAACTGACTTCAATATTGCTATTTGCAGAAACTGACTGCATTTCCTTCTTTTTAAGACATTACATCCTTCCCCTTTCTCAAATTAAAGATAACATCTTGGTTCAAGTCAACATTTCTGACAGAAGTCTAAATGCTCATGGGGCAATAAAATGCAGGTTAAAAAAAAGGAAAGAAGGAAAAAGAAAAAAGTAACTGTACAATGCCTAGTCTATTATATAAAGAATTAGAAGTGCGCATAGTATGTGGTTGTTCAGTTTGGGAAGCATACTTATGCACTTGAATAATTTTTTCCTAAATATTTATTGACTGATGTACATTCCAGTCAACTTTAGGGTTAAGATTGGGAAATTAGGGCCATTTAATGATTTGTGAGAATAAGTAGCCAACAGCTAACATCCAATGATGGTGACGATTTTCTGAGGTTTAACTGCACTTGGGTACACAGGTTCTCCACACGGAGTTTCTAGGATTCTATTTCTGCTCTCTCTTGGGCCTAGAATGACAATCATGATAAATTATATCATACTGTGAGGTGGTTTGTGATGAAAACAAGTTTTCACTAGGGACTGTAACATAACCTCCAATCTCAAGCTCTGATAAAACGCTTAGAAATGTATGATTGTCTCCTCTTCCTTCCTTTTGTCTTTGTTACAAACAAAAACAAAAACAAAATAATGAACGGTGAACTAAAATGTATGTGGGTAACAATAATCTTTGTAGAGAGAGATTAGGGTTTCAATGATCTTATCTGTCTATATCTAACTTTATTTATCTATCATTATCTCATCAAATTTTTTTGAATTACTCAGTTTCAAAATGGAAAAAAGTGGAAAATGAATGAACAGGGGTTTGAAAATTATAAGTGGTATAAACTCTGGAGTTAGGAGAGCTACAGATTAAAAAAAAATAGATGACAGCTTTCTCTTTGAAATGGGCAATTACACATTTATACAGAATTCTCTGTAGATGGAGTCCGGTGCTTAGTATGTTGGGAGATTACCTGTATCAGAGAGGCTAATTTATTCCATTACTTGAAGATGCAATCATTTGGGGGTTAAATAGATCACCTATTCGACTGTGGGTTAAGCCTGTTATTTGGTCGAAGTGAACAAAACTGGTCTTCGTAAAGGACAAACGCAATGACCTGCCAAATTTTATTATCAAATTTCTTGCTTTCAATCATTTCAACTGTGTGGTATTCTTGTCTTTCTTCTCCCGAGAGTCTGCTCAGGACCTGGGCAAATTACTTCTGTGAAATAATCTTCCCACCTCTGGAGGAATGCTCATAGAACTCTGGAAACATTGGAAAATCTCAAGATGTAGTTCGAGTTACTCTGTAGATGAATAGAGATCCTTGGCCATTTCTCATATTGAAGATTTCCCAGGCAGGCGGCTCTAAAGAGTTTTCAGTAGACAACATCATTACTTTGTGTGCCTTGAGAAGAAGCAGGATTATATCAGCTATTGCTACCCGACTCCTGCCTACTCACTCATTGATTCACTCAGTTTGTTGTACTGCATGAGCATCGTGGGATTTATGAAGAAATACAATACCTGGACCACACTCTCCAGGAATTTACAAACTTAATTTTTCTATCATGTATTCTTATATAAGATCCCAGCCTCTTCTATCCTAAGAGACTGAGAGATTCCTAATCAAGTACCTGGACTATATTCTTTCTATATCAGATTATGTTCAAAAGTTGTCTGAATAATTAAATACAGATAAAAAATGATAAATAATGGAAAAATATAATGGATGAGTTAAGAAAACTATATAAAATAGATGTTTATGAAAGCAAGGCAGTTATGAGCTAGATTGTGTCCATTACAAAATTCATATATTGAAGTCCTAATCCCCTGTTCCTATATATAAAGTCACAATAGAATGTGAGTGTATATGGAGATAGGATCTTTTACAGAGGAAATTAAGTTAAAATGAGGTCATTAGGGTGGGCCCCAATCTAATGTGACTTATTGAAAGAGGAATGCACACTGACACACAAGAATATGTGAAGACACAGGCAGAAGACAGCCATGTACAAGCCGAGGAGAGAAGCTTCAGGAGAAACCAACCCTGCCAACTACTTGATCTTGAACTTCCAGGCTCCAGAACTGTGCTCCAGAACTGTAAGAAAATAAATTCTGTGGTTTGAGCCACTTAGTCTGTGGTACTTTGTCATAGTGCCCTAGCAAACTAATACAACCCAAGACTTGAAAAGTGAGTCCAAAATAATTATTGATCAAATATTGTGTATACTTCATTTTAGTAAATGTTGCGCAGTGGACATTAATTTATCCAGGACTTAACTACTTGAAATTAATACCTTACACTTTAGGTACCTGAAGAATACACACACATTCAGGAACCTACAGCCAAGTGGGGAATGGCTTTTAAGACTGGTAGTTGAGAATAAAAAGTGGGAAAATAACAATAATGATAACAATGACAATAGTGACTGTCTATATTTAGTGACTTCTTTGTGCTAGATATAATATGAAGCATTGCCACACCCTTTTTATTAAAGATTTTTATTTCTGTCATAGTTGAGGACCTGAGGCTCAGAGAAATTATATCTTTTATTCACCCAAGATCTCACAGCTAAACTTTTTTTTTAACATCTTTATTGGAGTATAATTGCTTTACAAAGTGTGTTAGTTTCCGCTTTATAACAAAGTGAATCAGCTATACATATACATATATCCCCATATCTCCTCCCTCTTGCGTCTCCCTCCCATCCTCCCTATCCCACCCCTCTAGGTGGACACAAAGCACTGAGCTGATCTCCCTGAGCTATGCGGCTGCTTCCCACTAGCTATCTATTTTACATTTGGTAGTGTATATATGTCCATGCCACTCTCTCTCTTCGTCCCCAGCTAAACTTTTAACATAAATTTATCTGAGTCCTAACCTGAAGCTCTTATGTTTGAAGGAACAGACTTGACAACTGCCCATTCTTCCAAGGTGAAGTAGGGGCTTCCAAAGATTCTCCAGCCCCAAGGAAGGTCAGGTCTGCACCCCAGGGCTCATTAATGCTTCTAGGTAGACACTGGGTTTTAATGGTTACCAAGAGCTCTGAAATCCATATTAACCCCTCAAACCTGGGAGCTGCCCTTGGAAAGTTCTCTTATCTGCCCTCTGCTGAGTATTTCAGATCATTAGGAAGTTACCTTTCTTTCTCCTGAAACCTCACCCAGTCACTTGGAGATTAGCTTGCAATAGATGTCTCCTGTACCCAACTGCTCTAAGACATTAGATTGGAATTGTTGCTAAGGTCTTTAGAAGGTCACAGCCAAATATGTGAAATAGGCAAGAGTACCACACTTGAATTTGCAAAAAAAATATGCCTTGAATTTGCATTTAAATGCATTTTAATTTGCATAAGTCTATTTTATGCCTTTTGAGTATACATTTTATAATTGTTCTTTTTCAAAGCTGTCATTTATTTTTCATACTTTCTCCCTTTCCTTTTCAGTCCTTCCCAAGATTTCTGCATCCTTAGGAATGCCTCCTTTCATGACCCAATCACGATGTAATGGAGGTACTGATGCTTTTATATAAAGAACTCACAGGGAGGTGTGTTGGCACCATCCTTGGTTCTTGTTTCTCACCAGAAAAATCCACTTACACACTCTTCTTCCCTTTTCCTGTCTAGTGTCTGTCTTCCTCAGTGATTGTTAAGCCCACCACTGTCGATGAAAATTGCATCAGGAAAGGAAGACTTTATTCAAAACTACTGCAATAGAGGTCAACATTACTGCAATAGGAGAGAGATTGAACTCAACTCTACTTAAGTACTAAATGGGAGAGTTTTTAAGTGCTGGTATGAGCCAGTGTGAATGTGCTGAAGACAGAAGGGAGGAGTTTCATCAATGTGATTAGGCATCTGTGTTTCCTAATTGGTGCTTCTAACCTCCCCGTGGAGACTCGGAGAGAGAGGTGTGATCTTTCCTAATTACATTTCAAAGGGATGGCTTCCAAGTTCTTGAGAAAGACATTCCTGGGCTATAGAATTGGCAAGAGGCTAGGAGAACATTTACATCTCAAAGAGCAGAGAAATAATTTACAATGCCAAGTTCTCTAAAGTAAATGCTCTTAGAAAAGGGAGGTCAGGGGCCCATTAATCAAGAAGAAATCTTTGTAAAATGTAGTGAGGAAAGTTAGGGCCCTCGGATCTATGCAGACAGCAGTATTAAAAAACGGTAGTCATCCAACCTCTTCCCCATGCCTGACTTTTGTCTCCTCTCATTAGCACCTCTGATATGCGGAACTTCTCAGTTAATTTTATTAATGTGTAGGGAGGAGAAAGTCACAGCATGAGGCTTACATCTGGAAGCTCAAAGCAAGGAGCTATTCTTCAAAACTACAGTAAACAGGTTACTTTACAAGAGTCCCTCACCTACCAATGAAGAGCTAATCCAGTAAGTTTCCACATTTTAGATATTTGGGAAGGGTATTGGTCCTTTCTTCTTTCTTAAGTCCTCCACAGAAAATCTTGAATGGTGGTCATAATGATGTCAACCAGCCTTGAACCACTACTTTGCAGCAATCCATGGTTTTGATGCTAGCACATGCTAACACTTGTAAGTCTCAGTCGTATTGTATAAAAAAGCAAAGTGAGATGACAAGAAGTATAGTGACTTTCTTAGAGTCACTCACATAGTGATACTTTGGGGAAATGAAATATTTTACAGATTAGCTCTGCCATTTACTGTCTCTATGACCTTGGTCAGATTATTCAGCTTCTCTGTGGCTAATGTCCCTCATCTATAAAATGGGAATAAATAATAATACAAAATTATGGGGTGGTTGGGAGTTGATGAGAAAATAATCCATGTACAGCCTACAGAAGATTCCTGAGCACATAGGAAACACTTGATACCCTTTAGTAATTATGATTTACTGGCTAAATCTGGGTTCTGCCTGATTCTAAAACTCATGCTTGTTTTTTTTTATTGTCATGATGTCATCTATGTTGTTGTAACCTCATCATTTATCTACAGATTTGATTGAAAGTGTTTTTTGTTAAACATAAAATTCTAAGGGCACAGAGGGGTACATAAGGATTACAGATGGCAGCTGTTCTTCTCCTGTTTTCCAGATAGACTTTACTTCTCTCAATATCAGATTCTTACAGAATCTAGTCTTTTATACCAGTTGTCCAGGCATTAAAATAATCTCTGTAGCTACCTGATGTCTGGGTTGATTATTTGTTGTTCTACAATGTTCATAAGAGCAAGAAAAAAGTAAACTTTTATTCATTTAATTTCGGCAGCTGAGATCAAGATGACAATATGATATGCTCCAGCTTTTACTCTAATTGAGTTTATGACTCTTTTCTTCTTGACTCTGAGTTACATCTTTCCTTGATCCAATTTACTGTTCTCTGTTCTAAGTTTTCCTTAATATTTCCCTAAATCTAACTCACTTTGTGAATTTCTAATCCTAATTCATGTCCATAGAGTGTAAGGTTGACAAGATGTTTCTCCATTCTCAGTCATCTGGACGTTGGAGGTACCTATTTTTCACTGTGAAAATATCTAACTACCACAACTGGACTATATTTCATGGATAACTTGAATAAGATATCAATTCTATTATTGAATACTTCTCACTTAAAATGTGTATCTGTTTTCTATTTTAATTTTTCAGGAGAATGGAGTGACTAATATTTATTCTGATATTGAATACAAGCAGCTCAGAATATCTGAAAGCAGGTTTATGCCTCAATTGTTGAAATAATTCTGAGATATTTTGTTTGTTTATGAATATGTGATATAGTTCATTTCTTTTGGCGAAATGAAGCACCAACTTAAAAGGGGTTATCAGAGGCTAAATGCTGTCATCAGTGTCAGTGTTGATATTCTGGGCATTGTTCCAATGGATCACAGTCTGAGAGATAATGACTCTAGTGCTGCTTTTCCCAGCTGTTCTTACTAGTGGGAACAGCTGCCATTGTTACACTTATAAACTCTATGCTTGGCAGAACTTGTGATGGAGTCTGAAAATGCATTTTTTGTGTGTAGGTTTCTTTTCCTGCACGGCAAAGTTATGTTCAGATTTAAAACAGGAGCAATACAAATGGTCTGGTTGACAATAACAAAGCCTAGAAGACATGGTAAGAATTCAATTGCACTTACAGACATCTCCTTGGATTTTCTCTTTATCCTGGTTGAGTGAATCATTTGTGATATACTTATTTGAATAATCTTGTCTTACATGTAAAAAAAAAAAACCTCAAGGACAAATGTAGGTGAGTGGAGCCCACAGTCTGCCATGTTGTGAGATGTAAGATTAACGAGGTTAGAAACTTCTGCTACTTTTCGTGGATGATGATTCTTCATCAGGAATTCACCTTCTCTCACCTGGGTCCCTTTGTGCCCAATGCCAAACTGGGAAGACAGCTGGACTTGAACAGAAGTGCATACAAAAAAGCTTTCCCTGTGTGAGGCCTGTCGGCAGTACAGAGATTGAACCAGAAACTTTGGCCTCATTAGCCTCGTGTTCTACCAGCTGGCTCTAGGAAGAATTAATATGCAACATGAAATGATTTCTCTGAATGACCAGAAATAAAAGAAAATGGATTTGAATCAAAGTGTCTTTTTTACCTGAGTTATATTGTATCGAAGGAATCTTCAAATTTCCTGCATCATAAATCATACAATGGCACTAGACATCTCACCAGATGTCAGATACACAACTTCAGGAATATCATGTCATGGGCTGTACATATCTGACTGTGGAGCTTTCTTTTTAATTATTATTATCATAAAAACCTAGAAGTTTTGCCAGAGACTGTTACAGTGTTTCAAGCCCTTTTGAAGCTACGTTTGAAAAAGACTTCAATCTTACCTTTATTGAGACTACTTTTAAAACACAAAATCTTACATGGAAACTTCATAAAAGGAAAAGATGTCTGAAACCCAATAAACGTGGACATTGTACAGAATTCCTTCTGGGTCCCCTTCTCTATTTACTTTCTTAGACTTTCCACCTCCAGAGAATGCTCTAAATCATTTTGGAATCTTTTCTAAATGCCAATCTTTCATCTACTCCCTGGTGGAATTTTCAATTTGCATAAGTCCTTCACTTCATCAAATTGCAGAGCATCTCCCATCAACTATATTATTTCTTAAAGTGGCTTTCCCTTTTGACTTTTGTTTCTACTGGTACAGCTTCCTTTCCTCAATCACTCAAGTTTAATTCTAGGTCATGATTGCTTGTCAGCTTTTTTCACTTGACTGTATGCTCCCTAAGTACTGGAATTGTCATCCTTTTATTCTCCATTGCCTGCTGCAGTTCTCACCACACTGTAGTTGTTGAATAAACATTTCTGGAATAAATGAATATATATATATTTTAACCTTTGCTTGCTTTGATACTCTTCTTATGATTAAAGAAATTGAATAGATAATCAAAGAATTTGAATGCAAATCATAAGTAAAATGTATAGAAGGAAAAGTCTCTCTTTCATTCTCACCCTCCACCTGCACAGCTGTCTCCCCACCACACATCCACAATCACAAGGAAGCATTAGTTTCTTGGTTTCATGGTTCCTTCCAGAATTTCACTTTGCACATACCAACATGCACACACCAACATGTACACATGTGTATTCTTTTTTTTGTATACATTCTTTTTGTGTGTGTGCTACACACACCACACACACTACTCTCTATCTTGCTCTTTACTTGAAGTATCTTGGAAATATTTCCACATTTAAAATTTAATATGTGTCACATTCCATTATAAGGAGTTAATAGTTTGGGTTGTTTCCCATTGATAAGCATTTATTTCCAATTTTATGCTCATATAAAGGATGCTTCGGTGAGTAACTTTGCACTTCACATTTGTGTAGGTAAATTCCCAGAATGTAGTTGCTGAGTTTTAGATCCAACTTGATAGTGATGACATTGTGAAACTGCCCTCTGGAAGGATGGTGCTAACCTACCCCAGCAATGTAGGAAAGTGCCCGTGTCCCTATAGCCTCATCACTATGAGTGAGTTATCAAAATATAAAAATTTCCTTAAATGCCTGGAGAAAATTTTTATTTCATTACAACTTTCGTAAGCATATCACACATTCTATGGGAGGCTGAACATCTTTTCATGTGCTTAAGAATCATTTGTATTTTCTTTTTTGTGAACTCTCTGTTCATGTTCTTTCTACTGGGTTTTGCGTCAGTCTCCAAATATCCAAGTTTGATACTTGTGGTAAGTTTGAGCACTGCTCCCTCCCACCACCCCTTGACTTTGTTTTGCATGAAGTTTGTATATTAAGGAAGTTTTGATTTTTATATAGTTAAATTTATAAAAATCATCATTTATGGCTTTTGGGTTTCAAGTCAAAGTTAAAAGGACTTTTCCTACTTCAGTACTGTAAGGGGATTCAGTCATGTTTTTCTCTGTTAGTTCTTGGCTTACTAATTTCACATATAAATCTTTGATCATCGGAAATTTATCATGGTGTATAATGTGGTGGGTGGATCCAACTTTATATTTTTTCCAAATGTCTATCTATTATGACCACTTGTTGAATAGTCTTTTTTTCTCAATGATTTTGTAAGTTAGACGTAATCTTTCCATTGTACTAAGTTTCTTTCTTTATTAAGATTAAAAAAAGATGTAGATTCTGAATTCTGATTGATGGTCTATTTATGTACTAATACCACATTGTTGTTATTGATGCCTTATATTTAAATATCTAGTAGGACCAGTTAATTTTCATTGCTATTTTGTTCAGATATATCTTCACCATCTTTATTTCTCCATATTAGCTTTATAACCAAGTGATCGAGTTCTAAAAAGCAAAATTTTGGCATCTTATTAGGTACCTGTCAAACATGCAAATAAACTTACAGAAAATTAACACTTGCAACACTGAGTCTTCCTCTCCAAGAACATGGTGTGTCTTTCCTTTGGTTCCATTTTTGTTCTTTGTTTTTTGGTGGTGTTTTAAAGTTGTTTTTTGTATAAATCTTGCATGGGTTTTATTAAATATATAGGTGTTTTATCATTCTATTGTCTTTTGTATAGGGCCTTCCCTTCAGTTATATCTTCTAACTAGTTTTTGTTTGTATGTATACAAGCAACTGATTTCTTCATAAAAATTTTGTTTTATGTCATTTTGCTGAATTTTCCTTCTGTCTGAAGTAATATTTTATTATGTTTTCAATTTCTCAGGCCTACATCATATCAGCTAAAACTGATTGTTTTACTTCTTTCCTTTGGAATTTTATAACTGTAATTCTTTTCATTTTATTTTTGCCTTGTTCCTCATTTAAAGTGTTAAATGATGGCAGTTGTTTTGGTCCAGACTTTAGTGGGATTATTTCAAAGTTTTCTGATTCAAGTATTTTGCTGACTTTTGAGTTTATCTATCTATCTACCATGTCTTCATTTGTGTGTGTATGTGGGTGTATTTGCATACCTACATAACTGTATATGAGTATATATAATGTACATATAAGTGCTTTAATTCAAAAAGAGTCATGTACCACAATGTTCATTGCAGCACTGCTTACAAGAGCCAGGATATAGAAGCAACCTAAGTGTCCATCGACAGATGAATGGCATAAAGATGTGGCACCTGTATAGAATGGAATATTATTCAGCCATAAAATAGAACAAAATTAAGTTATCTGTAGTGATGTAGACGGACCTAGAGTCTGTCATACAGAGTGAACTAAGTGAGAAAGAGGAAAACAAATACCATATGCTAACACATATATATGGAGTCTAAAAAAAAATGGTTCTGATGAACCTAGGGGCAGGACAGGAATAGAGACGCAGACATAGAAAATGGACTTGAGGACACGGGGAGGGGGAAGGGTAAGCTGGGACGAAGTGAGAGAGTCGCATGGACATATATACACTACCAAATGTAAAATAGATAGCTAGTGGGAAGCAGCTGCATAGCACAGGGGGATCAGCTCAGTGCTTTGTGACCACCCAGAGGGGTGGGATAGGGAGGGTGGGAGAGAGACACAAGAGGGAGGGATATGGGGATATATGTATACATACAGCTGATTCACTTTGCGATATAGCAGAAACTAACACACCATTGTAAAGCAATTATACTCCAATAAAAATGTTAAAAAATAAATAAATAAAAGAAATCCTTGTCCAACACATATGGTTCCTCCTACAATAATAGTCCAGAAGCAATATTTTGTAGCTGACCTTTGAGGGAGTGAATTCTGGGTGAAAGCCACAACACTGTAGTTTTTGGCACTAGTCAATATCTGTATGGTAGCAAACTTGGCAATATTCAAAACAATGTTTTTTGAACAACTTTGATGTGTCACTGTTTGAGGCATGCAAGTTTTATATGTCACTCATAAAGGACATATAGTATTTGCACATCTTAGTTAAGGGAAAAATAAAGATTTCCTAATCTTCAACTATAATATTATTCTAAACTTAACTGTTTTTATTACTAACTCTAAAGCAGATCCTTGCCCTGTCTGTCTTGGAAGGCAGATTTGTTTATAAATATACAAAACAGCAGAATGGCATTTGTGGAAGGGCTGGCAGAAGGCATTTTACACACATAATCTCATCTGAGCCTCACTAGTCCTTTGAAATAGGCATTTCCCACTATTTATGGATGGCATAACTGATGTTCAGTGATGGTAAATAAATTTGGGCAATGAGACCCAAGAATACAATGTTAATCCTGGAGTTGATTATGAGCCTGACTGTGCCCAAACCCATGTTCCCTCCGTCAGACAGCACTAATTTACTGTGGATTATCTGTGTATGCTTGAGTGTATTCCCTAAACAACTGAAGCTTACTGTTTGAAACCTAAACTTTTAATGATTAATTTGTAAGGAAATCCTTCTAAAACCCAACTTCTCTTAAAGGAGGTTATTGTTATGCACATCTCTTAGGGTATTACACTTGCCTTTCTATCAGTAAGGGTTTTTACTAACTGGGATTTTTGTTAAACTGTATTTTCCCTGATCTTTATTTTCCACATATGGCAAATGTCTGTATTAACACCTATCTCACGGATTATTGTGTCAGTTTAATGAGAGACATAGACATAAAAAGTGCTTTGAAATACAAAAACTGCTATACAAATATTAACTAATTTTTTTTGCCACTGAAGTAGAAAGATTTCATCACTAAAAATTACTTTAGATAGATTGAACAGCAGCTCTTATCATTGGGTATTTATTACCTATTTGCATATGTCTCAGTTCACAGCATAGTATACTTCCACTATTTGTTCTGATTAGACAGAAGGGGTATATGTTGCCCTTTTGTGTGATTGTGTGTGTGCATGTGTGTGGTGTGCACTGCATGTGTGGTGTGTGGCACGGCTATATTTATATTCTGTTTTTATTTATATATTTGTCATGGCAAGGTACTCTTTTCACCTTCTTTTCAACACAATAAATAATTCTTTCTTTAAAAACATTATCTTTTTCCAATCTTTCATCTATTTCTTCTCTGTGCAGTTAGGGGATTGCATTGCTCCCACATGTACTTTCCAGCTCTAAAGCTCTGATTCCATTACTATTTGTTGAACTCTCTCCAACACTTCCCCATGCCTTGGGAGTTTGTGGTCACAGCTCACTGAATCAAGCCACAGAAGGGATGAAGGGTGACCCAGGATTATGTGTTATTTTCAAAGAGTTGATCATAGCTGTTTTATATTGAAAGTTAAACCGGAATTCTATATTGAATTTAAAAGATACAGAATATTTAAAATTTAAAAATTGCTTCAAAATTCTATACTCACCTGGAAACTTTAGTAATGGGTCTTTTGGGCATGAAGAAGATAATTATAGAATCTCTTTTTAAAAAATACAACACAGAATATTAAGAAAAGAGGGTTTGGGGGCAGTTTTTGAACAGAAATGCAATGTGTGTAATGGAACAGTCAAATGCTCAAGTTTATGAAAGTTCTTCGCATGGCCAAATGGATAAACTATTTGCCATAAATAAATTACAAAACATGGGATAATAAAAGAACAGTTGGAGGCTTCCCTGGTGGCACAGTGGTTGAGATGCAGGGGACACGCCTGCCAATGCAGGGGACACGGGTTCGTGCCCTGGTCCGGGAAGATCCCACATGCCACGGAGCAGCTAGGCCTGTGAGCCATGGCCACGTCCGGAGACTGTGCTCCGCAACGGGAGAGGCCACAACAGTGAGAGGCCTGCGTACCACAAAAAAAACAAAAAACAAAAAACGAACAGTTGGTTAGGGTTTGTCTGGAATGTGTCTGTGTGTGTGTGTTTATGAGTAAATATAGAATCATATATACACGTACCAACATATACACACATGTATACTCATATACATGTACACACATATACATACACATGAACACAAATACACTCACACACACACATATTAGAAAGAAACAAATGCTATTCATTACATTTATCTTCTAAGCAACATGAAAAATACCAATAAAGATGTTGATCTAGGCAGTTTTGTGCATCAAATGATGTTTTGGTCCCATTCTAAGTTTTGAAGACCTCATGTAGGAACAGCCTCTTTTTACAGAAGTTCTGTCTGAGACAGAAAAGGGCTGGCTAGCTGGCTCCAGTGCATAAAGGACAGCTTATCAAGCTCTTATGCTGGTGCTCCGGCTGGTACATCTTCCGTCACCCTAAAAACTCTGAGAGCCAGTTGTGATGGTGCCAAAGCAGACTCTTGAGTTGTGGGTCAGAGGGCACATTCTGCTTATTCACGTGCCAACATGAGAAAACCTCAATATTAATGTCCCAAAGACTGAGCCGAACCCATAGTGGCCTCCCAGCAATCCAGCTAGTGAGATGGAGAGAGAAAAAAACAATGTGTAGGGGAGCTTTTTCAGAATTAGTTGTTTCTAAGAATAATATTCCCCTTGATGAAGGGGATAAGGAACTATAGTATACTGACAAGAAAGCTCGAAAATTATGTGATGAGTTACAAATGAACGATTTGCCAATAACTCTGGAAATCATTTTGTTCAGGCAGTAAGTTTGATGATTATTATTCCATTTCTGAGGACAACAAGCTGAACCAAATTTAAACTGTGTCTCCCCTATCTTTTGCATTGTAACCAATAAAATAAAGTGAAATAAAAATGTAGATTTTTAAATCATCATAGTTCCATTGATTTTTTAAATAGTAATTAATGGCATTAAAATACTAAAAAATTCTATTTTGTCTAGTTAATTAAAAATCAAGGGGAAAACTATCTTTTAAGAAATAGCTCAATTATCTGTCCACATTCAAGGTATGCATGTGGAAGATATCTCAAAGTACTGGAACTTGGACTTTTAATGTTTAAGTCCATAGTAGTGAATGTTGTAAACGGACCCTGATTAGGTTCCAAATCATGAATTTTGGGATATCAGACCCTTATAAAAAGACAATTGCATGAAGTGGCCTTCTCATGTCTGCTCATGGTTGCTAGTCATTCTCTGAAGGGGCTTCTACTTTCTGTAGCGTTGGGAGTTGCTTTGTTCAGTATTTTTATTTGTTCCAAGCATGCATTTATTTATTTCCCTTTCTTTCTGTCTGGAAGAAAAACTTAGAGGCGTTCAAGATCTCTTTTCTAACTTCATCTAATGGTGATGTTCTCCAAACCCAAATATAACAGATTTGAAGACTTTCATTTTTAATCATTGCTTTTGACAGCATCTAATTATAACAGGTGTGCTATTTTAAAAGACCACCAAGTTCTATGTGAGTCCCTTGAGCTGTTTTGAGATCCTCTGAACCTGCAGCATGTTTGTAAATTCTTACTTGTAAACCATTAATATATGCTGACTATTCACAATGCTAATTAACCACAAGAAGGTTAAATTATGAATAACACATATCACAGAACCTGTGGTGTTATATATTATAAAGCCACCTGATTGCCTTTTTCATTTTGATTCCTGGAAAATCAGTCATTTCCTGGCAGTTAATCAAATGTCACAGAGATCCTCATCTTGGTTCCAGTTACCCTGCTTATTCCATCTATTTTTTGATTTACAAAAAATTATTACCACAACAATCTTTCAGATTTGATTACTGATGAAGTTAACAAACTCATTTTTAGTCACACACCTCTTCATCCTAAACAGGCTGCTACCTATCGGTTGGTTAGAATGTTATTTCATTAATTAAGAGTATTATATATGCGTATAGCCTTCAATTTATTACCATTCAAGAATTTTGCATATACATCTTATTAAATGACTGTGTGCTAATTATGAGATCAAAGAATATAGAAACCTACTTTTATCCACAGAAGCATCAACATTTGCTTCAGAAGAGTAACGTTGAATCTTTGATTTTCAGTATTACTCAGGTCAGCAGGCATTTACTAAAATTGTTTCTTTTCTTCGTTTTAAGGCATTTCCTTTTTTCTTCTACTCCCACATCTGACTTTACATAAGACTACTTTATAAATGTGTCTTTTCTTGTGTGTCGTTTCACCCTCAATATTCTTGTTCCTTGTTTCTGCATGTCCCTCTTGGACACTTAAAATAGTGTCAATTGCATCTGCGTAGACTAGTCATAGACACAAATATAAAACTATCTTAAAAATATAAGATCTGCCCAACTGTCTATACAATTACCTAGAAAAGAACTTAAATATATGTCTTTTATGCTTCTCAGAGTCTCAAAATAAACCTCTACAATGGACTGGCTTGCCCCCAGAAGAATTATCTTCTATTTAATTTCAATGGGAGGTCATGGTGCCATCATCTATAAGCTGCTCAACAAAGAAAATTTCAGCTTCACTCAGCTTCCCACCACCTTGAGCCAGTCTACAGCTGATGGACAATCCATCTTGGTGCTTCTCTTGTTCAGAAGGTAGAAGGTTGGGGCAAATTTTACCTTCTTTCATTTGAGGACACTTAGGTGAATGAATCACAGGTGACTTATGACAAGTCACCTTGAATGAATAACTATTGTTTCTAAACTTCCAGCTAAATGATTTAATGTATCTTTTGGGCCAGTATGTGATTCAGTGCCCTTTGTGAAAAAAAACTTCAGATCAAACATAATTTCAGATGTTTGCAGTTTGGCATAGCATGAAAGGATGTCTAATATGGATGAATATTGAAGATCTTAAGTCAGCAAGAGCTAGTACTAATATAAAAATATGAGACAAAGTTGCAGTAGAAAGTTGTTCCACTAGATGAGATTCTCTACCTTTCTGTTTATCCTTTATTCACCCCTGTATAATATTACTGATACTTATAGAAGAAACTTGGAAAAGTATTTTAATACTCATAAAATATTTGTCAAAACATGTGTCTCTGGGTTAGCTGGATCAAGAATTAAATTTAACTTCCAGTTTATTTAATAACATAAGAACAAGAAACCTTCTTATGAATAGCTACTATTTCTGAGATATTTCCCTAGATCTATGAGAAGCCTTCTAATCTCATTAGTAACTACTTTTCCAAGCCATCCTCTCTTCCACCTAGATTCCTGTAATTATCTGCGTAACTCACTTTTAGTTTCCTTTACTCCTTCTGAACCATCTTGCTCTCATATCCAGACTGATTTTCCCAGAACAAAAACCTGGTAATTTCTCTTCTTGACATCAAATCTGTTCAGTTTTACCACATTTCCTATACAATCTAGTGCAAACTCTTTAGTGTGACATCTGACATAAAACTATATGACTCTTCCTACCACAATGTTTGACCAACTATCTTCTTGCAAGCCAGACAACCCATATATATCTCTTGCTGTTCATATAATGGGCCAAGGTCTTCAGATTTCTGCCTGCTTACACTTGCTTTTTCTCTACTAGGACTTTCTGTACCATCTTCTTTAAAAGTCAAACTCCAGCTCAGTCTTGAAAATCTAAATCAAAGGATACTTTTTCATTGAAGCCATGTAAGGCCCACTGTGATGAGTCAGATTTTTTTTTTTTTTTTTTTTTTGCCCATTACATTGCATTTATATATTTCTTTCTGAATTCCTTAGCAGATTGGGTGAAATTCTCAAGGTCAGGTTCTTACAGATATTGTCATCTATACCAGAATATAGCAGAGTGTAAAGCACAAAACAGATGGTCAAGAAACCTCACATACACACATAAGTCAATGAAGTACGGGGTTTAAAAATCAGCTATATTTACAAAGAAACAAGTATATACACGTGGAATCCTTCTAGCAAAAGCTAATGTTGTACATTATTTAAGTCCTGATATATTCAGTATCATTGATAATTTAAAATATCCTTATTTGAACTCTTTAGAGCTGACGTGAGTGCTGAAAGAAATTCAAACACTTTGAAACATACAATAAAACTTCCTTTGGAGATGTAGTATTTGTAAAATTTAAAACACTTTGAGACTCTAATAATTAAGGATTTGTCACCGGCAAAGCCCATTAACAACTCTCGGGAAATAAAAATAGTATCTGGGTAATAAAATAAAAGTCTAACCTTTTTTTTCCTTTGTGCTCAGTCCAGTTTTGTTGCTCACAGGGGACAGCGTGCAGGTGTCTCACATCCAGACCTTCCAGCCGGAGATCCTGATGCAAAAAACCTGTGCCGGCACCTCAACTCGGCGGGCCGTGGGCGGAAGTTGCGCTCAGCACTCGATCCAAGATGGCGGCGGAGGGCCGTGTGCAGAGACGCTGCACGGGATTTGGAGCTGTGAGCAAATGTGCCTGCGCCCGCTCGCGAGAACGCCTCCTCCTTCCCCACTGACTTGCTCACTGTAAAGCGGCCCTGCTCACGGCCTGCCGGGGAGCGTGTGCTCTAGAGCGAGAGCTGGCAGCTTTCCATTCTCTGGTCAAACAATAAAACTTTCCTTTGCTTCTGAGCCGAATTCGAGCCCATCCTGTTGGCGCAGAGGACGCTGGGAACGCTTGCTGGGGCCTGACTTGAAAAGGTGAGTAACGGATTCAAAGAGAGAAAGATGATTTTATGCTTACCGTGGAAAAGAAATTTTAGGAAAGGAACTCAGAAGCATCAACATAGAAATAGCCATAGAACTTACCTAGGCTATTTTCAAGTTTATAGAAAATCGCCATTTTCACAAAACTCAGTTCTCTAAAATAGTTTATGGAAATGAGGTTCGAATGAAGCAACATCATCTCACTTTGATCACAAATTTCCAAAGGGGAACCTTTAAATATATGGGAATACTGTGAAGCAAGTTGTAACAATCATGCTTTTGAAATGTATAAATTGAACTTCGATATACAAAGGATAGTTTTTTCCATAGACGAAGAAAAATATCGAATTAAGGCATATCAGCATGAATTATTATATGCCGTGATAAAGGTCACTATAATTTATTTTTTGCCCCTATAATAGGCACAGTTCATGGAAATTGGGCTCTCCTAAATAAAGGCACTTTCTCTATATAAGCCCTTCACTAGAGGACATACTAACAATCTCCTTTTCTCAGCTGTTTCTTTTCATCCCAGTGGATAAGGTAAGGGAGCAGGTCCTGGGATGCACCTCTCCCTTTAAGTTACCTCAGCCTCCAAGTAAGTACAATACTTTCTTGCTCCCAGCCCTGGAGAGCAGGAGGGGCATGCTGCTTTGTCCCACCTGCTATTTAAAAACAAAACAAAACAAACAAAAAAACACAATCCCCTTTTCTCTAAAAGGTATAGCCAATTAATGAAGAGATGCAAGAAAAAGGAAGTTTATTGGTGAACTCATGCATGGTAATTGAAATACAACATAACTGATTTTTTTTCTGAACTGTAACTTTTGCAAAATGAAGAACCTCAACATATAGATATTAAAAAATATATCTTAAAAATTGTTCAAAATAAGATACACAGGCAGCCAGTATAAACTTAGTCCAATGCTTTATAACATCTATAATTATAGAGCTGTAAGTGGTGTTCATACTGGTGTCTTTGTAAGACTTCAGAATTCCAAAATAACTTTTGAATTATATGAGTTTTTGTGTTAATTGTATTGTAATTCTATAATTCAATAATTTTAGAATTCTCTGATATCCTATGCTTGGCTTATCTGTTAATTTTCGTATAGTCAGTATATTCAATTCCCAGAATAAATAAAAATAATGAAATGGGAAAAATGGGTGAAGGTAGTCAAAACATACAAACTCACTTATAAGGTAAATAAATCCTGGGAATATAATGTACAGCATGGTAAGGAAAAAGAGAATTCTAGACATTGGACTTTATGTGCCTGTGATTAAGGTTTCTTTCAGAAGAGTAATGATAAAAAAAAAAACTTTATTGCCCCTAGTAAAGTGGAGTCAGACTTTTCAGGAAGATATAAAGGATAATGAATTGTAACCTAAGAGTTGAGAGTCTACATTTTAAAAGCAGATTTTTTTAAGCAACTAAGTTATTAATAAGAGTCTAGCTGAAGTTCACTCTATAACTTCATAACTGTGCTAATGTTTATATTTTAGCAGTGATAGTAAACTAGAGGCTTATTTCCCAAAGTATATCTGATATAAAAATAGTCCTTTTCTTTGAAAGTTGTATCTACACTTATTTTTGCCTAAAACTTTTTTTGGTTAATTTTTCCAAGCACATACATTTATGGTGGTGTGTGAACAGAAGTTGTAATTTTAATAACAGGAAACAAAAAGTTCTTCACAAACTAAAAGAAAGGTGATGTGCATCAATTTTATAGAATGAAAAGGCTCATTATGCATTCACTAAGGCATAGAATAATTAGAGGCATCGATAGCATAAAATTTTGGCTTTCTTAATGTTTGCTTAATACAATTGAATAAGTACAACAATAATATATCAAAAATGTATCAGTAAGATTTTTCTAGATTTTATTAATTCCAATACAAATAGATTTTTTTAATAAAGAGGAAATGGGAAATTTTTCTAGCATTTACCTTTTATGAAAAAATAGTCTTTTCCAGCATAGGTTTGTTTTCAAGAAGATATTTCATTGCAGGACTTATAGACTGGTTTGCTCATATTTTCTGTCAGAATGAAAGAAATCACCAGAATTATAGAATCTTAAGAAGCCAAAAAGAGTTGTATGTTTTAAGCTGTAGAATTTTATAAAGTGACACGTGGAAGATTAGTTGAAGCAATATATTTTCCTGAGTTTTCTCTAAACAGAGAATTAATTTATAGAGGCTGGCAGATAAATATTCATTCTGCCCAAATTAAAACTATATTTATGAAGATAATTTCAAATATTTTATGCATAATTATTTATAAAGTGGTTATAGTTATTTGGGAAATAGCTATAGAAATTAACATAAATAATAAACTTCAAGCCAAAGAGTTTATTTTTCCCTTATATAAAAGCTAGGAAAATACATTTGGATTTAAGGCATGCATGATGCTGTAATCAACATAGTAGAGAACAAACTGCAAAATGTCAGAATTCTGGAGCTCTTGAAGGATGGGGTAACCATGAAAAATTTACTGAGCCATTGGGTGAATTTTGAGTTGAAGTTATGTAAAATTAAAGGTTGGAAGGGATATGTACATTTCTTAAAATGTTTTCAGAAATTCCTTAGTAGAAATCTATATCCTTCTGAAGCTGGAAAACCATTGGGAAGCTTTAAAAGTGGAAAGCATAATAAGGAAGTTTTGTTAGGATGTATAACTTTTTGGAAATGGTTAGGGACGAAGGATACAGAAAAACCTTCATTTACAGTTAAAATAAATTTATATCTCTAAATGCCAATTAGCAGGCATCCATTGACTCTTGGTGATTCAGTCTTTAATGAAATCATAAATGTTTCTCTAGAGTGATCTTGCACATCTCCCCAGAGGGCAGCAAAAGTACCCTGAGATAGATCTTGGATGCCTGCCATGTCCCACCTGCAGCCGAAGGGGTTCTGATTTCCTCAAGCAGCAATGTCCAGGTGGAGGCCCAAACACACAGGGCATCTGGCTTACACGTCATGTATTATGTACATCTGGAACAATGTCACAGCCATAATTAACACAGAGGCAGATTTTTTCACTATATTGTGGAGCACCAAAATCCCCAGGGTAGAACACATCACCATTTTCTTCTGAAACTTAGCTCTTGGATGTCCAAAATAATGCCGAGTTAAAGGAGAACTGTTATAATTGTTGTCTTCCCTCCAGATCTATAGGAATAAAAAAAAGCATTTAAATTTAGACATGATTTTTGCATTATTTTATTTACAAATTAAAATTCTGAGAATATTTTGAAGTTTTAAGAAAATTCTGTTGAAAATAAGTTCAAGAAAATTAATTTCAGATTTCTAAAAAGGACTTCAGTGAGGCAGAAAATATAAATTAAAGCAGATTTTAGGGGAAAAGTCTAAGATATGTCTACTGCGACAAAAACCTTAAACAAATAACAGGAATTTATCAAAGCTAATTTGTTTTAAAAACAACATGATAGTTACATTGTATTTATGCTAAATATATTTATTTTTAATGATGCTCTAACATTGTAGTTAAGGGATCTAATAATGCGAAAAGCCTATCTTTTCTGGTATTTTGTTTTGATGATAAATATTGATACAAAATGTCTAATCAAAAAAAGTGCTCCAATGTCATTAGTACAATTCTTCCATAAGAGTTAGTTCATTCACACTGATCTGTTTTATTTTCATTGTTGAATTTAAATAGTTATATGTCACACATTATTTTCATGCAGTGAGGATCTTTGTATATCAGTAATCATTTCTTTTTTGGTTTATAGTACTTATAATAAAATGTCAACAGGATTTTTCAGTTAAACATTTTAGATAAATTTTACTAGATGCTACAGGAAACAAAGGTTAAAGGGAAATGGACTCTAAAATCATTTTCAGAAGGACTGTAATAGAAATGTATTTCTTTTATATGTTGAATTTCTCAACCTTTTTGGAAAATTTATGAAATATTTAATGTTCCTGAAGAGTTGTTTGACAACTTAAACATTACTTTCACATAAAGGTGATTCCAATTCAATAAAATATAAAATGAAGTACAATGAGAAAATAAAACCCAGATAACATTCAACCAAAGAAAAGAAAACACTAAAATATTTCTATTTCAAAATAGTAAGGTGAGGTATATTTAGTTTATGGTCCCTCATGATCACACTGAAAACAACTAAAAGAGTGAAAGAAGAAGAAATATGGACCTATGTATAAATAGTGGTGAAAATGTAAAAAGGGAAGAGAAACATCAGCAGACATTTTCCAAAGGATCTGTATAAGAAAATAAATTTTCAAAGAAACATAAGATTTCCAAAAATTGTTCTCCATTCTATCTGAGAACTTTCCAACAATTCCTCTTTAAGTGAGAAAGCAGAGAGAAAAAATCAAATTGTAATAAATACAAGGGCTTAAGTATGGAATTATAAGACAACAGAATGAGATTACAGGTAAGCTGGCAGACATCAGGAAAGAAATGAAAAAAAATTATAGACACAAAAAGCACATAAGTAACAGAAAACAGAATACAGGAGCTAAAGCAATTATGTACATGGTGGACAGGCTGGAGGAAAGGAGACTGGAAAATCACAGGTATATTATACAGGATAATAAGGCAGACATTAGAGAGTCAACAGGTCAATACTGTATGTTCCTTACAAATATGACAGAAGAAATGAAAAAGAAACATTTAAAGATAAAACAGAAAAAAATACCTGAAGTGTAGGTAGACCTGAAACTGCAGTTTGAATCAACCCTCCAGATCCCCAGAAAAACTGACAATAATCAACTCCAAAATTTATGCTGAAAAAGGATGTAAATTCAATGGCTGAAACAAATGTCTACAACTATTTAAGGAGGAAAAGTCACCAAATAGTAGAAAATATCAAGTCACGCTTAGAATTTTCTACAGCAACATTCAAGGCCAGTTGATAGCGGAGGTTTGCCTCAAAAATTCTAGGGGAAGCTATCAACCTCCAATTTTGTACTAAGTCTTTGAATACAAAGTGTCCCACAAATCCGAAATCCTCAGGGATATGCAACCTAGAATATTAAAAAAAATCTAGTTTGTTCCTAATTTCAACCAACTCTGAGATATGTCCACAATTTTACATACAGGCAATCTGGTGTTCAGTATCAAGTATAAGACACTTCAAACATAAGATTATTTACCTGACAATTAAACAAGCAACTTCATAATGAAATTCATCCAATCCACAAAGGAATCAAAATAAAGAAGTATGCAAAGAGGAGATGTGGTAAAATGACTGATGCTGAGAATTAAACCCATCTAAATAAAACATTATATATTTGAACAGGATGTAAATGCAATAAAACATGACAAGGAAAAAATAATGCAACCAATAAAAATAGGCCAGTGGAATAGGGAGGTAGAAGGAAACACATATATGGCTAATAAAAATCTCATATATATAGCATGGAATCAACCTTACAGTATTTAGAATATAACCATGTGCTTTAAATAAAACCACAATGACTTCAAACTCAATATAGCTATCAGAATCCCTTCTTTCAATCTCAAAGAGATTTTTAAATGAAGACTATCTCCTGTAGTAAAGAAACATTTATGTGAAATTTCAGAATCCCTTCAGTGTCACTTGAGTTTGTATTTCTTGTCTTACATTCAATTAAAATGGGATGTAATACATTTTAAGCATGTTTAATGTAATCTTATAATTATGAAATTATTTCATTCTCTGGCTCTCAGCATCCTCATTCATTATTGGTACGTGTTCCTCCCCACATGTGTACTTATTTATGGAAGCATGGATGCCACAGCCTTACACAGATGATTTCTAGCTGGCAGGGTCTTATTGCTTTTTTGTCTCCCTTTTTATAGCCTGATATTTTAACAGAGTATATTATCTTAATAAATCAACACACTCTTTAAAAAATGTATTAAAAACACACCCTGATGGAAGAATGAGGAAAAGAAATAAGCAGACCATGGAGAAATGTGAAATCACAAGTGCTTAATAAAAATAAGGGGTGGTGTGTGGGAGGTTTAACCTCAATGACAACTAACTAACCAACTAACTAAAATTTTAAAAGTGAGAGATTATATTTTCTCATTTCAGAATATCTTCAAAGGAAAAACCACAGTAATAAATGCCTGTGAAGACAAAGTCAAATGTGTATTGGGAATGGAAACTATACAAATTTCCAGGAACAGTCTGGAGATTTGAATTCCAAAAGGTCCGGTGAGTTTACATCTTTTATCTATGCAATTCACTTTAGGAAACAATATACAGAAATAACATGAAATGCAAATAAGGGACTGATGCTTGTAGAGACTCATCCTTGCATTGCTTATAATACAAAGAGTAGATGTAACCTATTATTTGCCTAAGGAAACATTTAATATTAATGCATAAATATTCCACATGTATGACATACTACCATACAGATGTTAGAATTGATGTTTTCAAGAATTTTTTAAGGAGTTGAAAATACTTGCAATGTTAGGTTAAATGTGTTTTCAAAATTAAATGTTCAATATGATTGCAAAATATATACTTTATATAATATATGTGCTAAAATGTGTGTGTGAGTATGGGCCTGAAATTTAATATGTCAGTATTTTACAGTAGTTTATTCTATGTTAATGGATTATGAAGAGTGACTTTTATGCTTTTCCTAATTATAAATTTCTTTATGTAATGTTTTTATTTCCCAAGCTTTTCATTATGAGATTTATTATTGTAGTAATCAACACTAAAAAGTATATCTAAAAATATCTGATACATTTTAATATTTTGACATACCTTATAAATGCTTATCTCGTTTACTCTGAGATGAAAATTTATGTATGTAGTGATTATACGTGGGTTTCTCATGAGGTAAAGTGTCCCATCCATTGGAATATTCTTTTACTTACATTTGTTTTTGATGGTCCATTGTATATATGGTGTAAAGTTGCACACTTTTATGTCTTTGTTAATTTTTCACAATTTTGCCTGGTGAGAAATCTTACAGTGACAATTCAACTATTCTTGTTAAATATAATGACAATTGAAGAGTATAAACTTGTGGCATGTAGATGGATTTTATTTTTGTAAGACTTTGTTTCATGAGTTAAATAATTTCAAAATGCAACTAAATGTTCAAAGTTAATAAAGTAGCAGACCAGCTTATATATATATATATATAACTACTATACTCAATGTTAAAAGGTACCACTTTTCTTTTTCATTTATATGAAACTGCAAAATTTCCCACTATTTTCCTTTATAAAGTGGTTATTATAGTTTTCACCTACGTACCTTGCAGGGATGCTGTGAGGATTAATGAGATCATTCCTATAAAGAATTTGAGTTCCTTGGAGATGGGAGATATAAAAATGTTATCATTATCCTGTCATTCATATATTAGCTTGCTCACTCTTTCAGGACCTCAAGGTAGAATAAAAAAGAAACAAATTCTGATCCACAGTGAGAAATATTTAATGAGATTTTAAAAAACATTTTTTTCATGTTTAATACCCATGTTTCCCAGAGCTTGATATATTAAATTTATCTCAAAGACCTTTTTGCATACCAATTTGATGTCTTTTACCTATAAACCTGGGTTGTTTTAGGTTAAGTTTAAAGTGAAATCAGATTGCATTATTTTTGTTTGTTTGAAATGAAGTTCACTACCTTTGGCTGAATTAATGTATCTTAAATTTAGAGGATTAAGGTATAATATTATGCCATGAAATAAAAGAAAGGCCACATAGGTGACCACAGCTCAATTAAATTATGAGTTCACTTCTTTGTTTTCTAATATAGTCATTACTTCCTTTGTAGTTTCCTTTTAATTTAATGTGTTCAAACACTCTTAGCAGTTGAATTACCTATCAGCTGTAAGAATGAAATGTCTTTCTTATAAAGCCAAAAAAAATAAAACCTTGGTTGGAGATCATTTGTTGAAACTGAACTGTATTTTTTCCCAAGTGTTTATTGCCATTCCACAATTTCTAAGAGTATACAGGCTCACCTTGTTTTACTGCACTTTGCTTTATTGTGCTTCATAGATATTGTTTTTCTTACAAATTGAAAATTTGTGGCAACCTTGTGATGAGCCAACCCTGTCGGCACCAGTTTTCCTATAGCGTTCACTCACTTCCTGTCTCTGTGTCACATTTTGGTAATTCTCACAATATTTCAATCTTTTTCATCATTATTATATTTGTTATGGTGATCAGTGATTTTTGATGTTACTACTGCAAAAAGATTATGACTGGCTTAAGGCTCAGATGATGGTTAGCAGTTTTTAACAAAATATTTTAAAATTAAGGTATGTACATTGTTTTTATAGATATAATGTTATTGCACACTTAATAAACTACAGTATAGTGTAAGCATAACTTTTATATTCAGTGGGAAACCAAAAAAACTTGAGTGACTCGCTTTTTTGCAATATTTGCTTTATTGTGGTGGCCTGGAACTAAACCCGCAATATCGTATATATACAGGTCTGCCTGTATATATATCTGAACTGTGGTACTAGAGGCTGTCTGTCAGAGTGCAAATGTTCCCCCAAATTTTATTACATCAATTACCAGCTCATCAGAAGTGTTATTTAATTCTCTGTAATAGATTATTTGATATATAATAGAAAATATAAAGTTTATCAAGAAAATTTTGGAAGAGATTTTGTCGATGAGTTATTTTTTTTACCTGTTACTGAATCCTTAGGAGAGAGTTACATATACTGATAAAGATACTGCCAAGTAAAATGAGATTAAAAAAAATTTTTTTTGCTAAGATTTTAGACTTCCTCATTAACAATGCACTGACTGCAATCTTTACAAAATCTGACAAACTGTAATATCAATATGTCTCATTAAGGTAATTTTCCTCAAATACTACTAATAAATTTTCATACATCATCTCAGATATTTTCTTTAGTTACTTTAGATTAACAAACAAAAACATTTAAAAATATCCTCAAAACTCTTACATTTTGTGTTTTAAAATTTTATGTAAATGAGTTAAATCTTCATAAATGTTACATGAAATTTTTACTGCATTGTTTGTTTTCCAAAAACTTGTTTTGGCGTTTCAAGAGATATTTTGCAACCAGTACAGCCATACATTAATGAAGTATGTTAGCTAGTGCAACCATAAATTAATATGGCAGTAATAGAACTATGGCAGTATTTTTTTAAGTTATTTTAAATATTTGTCTTGATTTATGCTGTTAAACATAGTGTTAACATTCTGATAGAATTTTATAGTCTTTATTTTACCAGCATAGTTTATCTATTTATTTTAAATATTTTTAACTTTGAGATGAGAAATTTCAAACTGACAGGAATATAGAAATAATAGTAAAACAAACATAATTTTTATTTATTTATTTATTAACTTTTTATTTTATATTGGAGCACACTTGATTAACACTGTTGTGTTAGTTTCAGGTGTACAACAAAGTGATTCAGTTGTATATTTATGCATGTATCTACTCTTTTTCAAATTCCTTTCCCAATTAGGTTGTTATGGAATATTGAGCAGAGTTCCCTGTGCAATACAGTAGGTCCTTGTTGGTTATCCATTTTAAATATAGCAGTGTGTACGTGCCAAACTCCCTAACTATGCCTCCCCACTACCCTTCCCTCCTGGTAACCATAAGTTCGTTCTCTGTCTGTGAGTCTGTCTCTGCTTTGTAAATAAGTTCATTTGTATCACTTTTTTTCAGATTCCTCAAATAAACGATATCATACAATATTTCTCTTTCTCTGCCTGACTTACTTCACTTAGTATGACAATCTCTAGGTCCATCCACTTTGCTGCAAATGGCATTATTTCATTCTTTTAATGGCTGAGTAATATTCCACTGTATATATGTACCACATCTTCTTTATCCATTCTTCTGTCAATGGACATTGAGGTTGCTTCTATGTCTTGGCTGTTGTAAACAGCGCTGCAATGAACATTGGGGTGCATGTATCCTTTCGGACCATGTTTTTCTCTGGGTATATGCCCAGGAGTGGGATAGCAGGATCATATGGTAGCTCTATTTCTAGTTTCTTAAGGAAATAAGAAATGTCACAGTTTGAAACTTTTGTTACTTTTTTCCCCTCTCTGTTTCTTTTACACACACACAGGCATGTTTTCAACTGACGCATATCTTTAAGAATAATGACATCCTCCTACATAGCTAGAATATATTATACATTAGACTATCAACATTAATTTGAAAAAATCACGTAATATGCCGTGCATATTCAAATTCCCTGAATTATCTCCAAAATATCTATGGAAACTTTATTTTCTATCCAGATCTAATTAAGATTGCATATTACATTTGATTGTTATTTCTCTTTATTCACTTTGGGTTAAAAGCAGTCTGCTCACATTTTTCTCTTTTTCTTTACCCTGAATTTTTTGAAATCCCAGTCAAGTTCCCATAATCTGACGAGGCAAAATGTCCTGGATTTATCTGAGTATTTCTTCATGACAGAAACATGTTAAACATTAATGACAAAATAAAAATATAGGTGATATAGTTATAGCATCATCTTAATGATTGTATCTATTAGTGATGCAAAGTTTGACCACTTGATTAAATGGATGACCATGGAAGTAGCCATCATAAGGCTGTATTTTCCCCATTATCCTTTGTAATTAGTGATTTATTTGTGGGGTGATAATTTGAGACCATGTGAATTTTCTAGATCATGCAACTATTTTTCACCAAGTAGCATTAGCCTCAGTGAATAATCTTGGTCCGAGTTTGCGATATAGTGATATTCTAATTGTAATTTTCCCTGTACATTTATTAGTTGGCATTCTGTTTTCCCTCTTTTCTTTTTTTTGAATGAATATTACTATATACTCATGGATTTCATTTTAATTCAGTGTGATGTAATTCATTGTTATCAATATTATTTTATGTTCAACTTGTCCCAATTTTATGACTATGAGAGCCTCCAAATTAGCTTCTGTTTTGTTGTTTTCATGATTTTGGGGGTTAATTTTAATATTCCAAATGCTTTATTTTTATATAATTTATAACATTTATTAAATTATTTCACATTAACTATTACTGTTGGTTGAACTATGAAATAAACAAAACATGATTGTCATCTTTAAAGAAATAGGTTTCTCACACTTTGCTTTAATACTACAACTTTGGACAGAATTTTCATCCCACATTTACATCATTAGCAATAATAAGCAAGTCTCATTTTTGAATTAAAATTTCTATTCCAGAAAAAGAAATTGTTTTATTAGTTTATAAAGATTTTTTAAGCTTTATATTTTTTTCCCCAATATCAGATATTTGGCTTGGTGTACGTTTTTCATGCAATCCCTTCTTATTTTTATTCAGTAGATTCAGAAAGCTCATGTTTGCTGATTTACCATTAGTCATCATATAAAGCAAGTTAAAACCACAATAAGATGTCTTTCAATATCCATTTGATTGCCCAAAATTGTAATTACTGATAACGTCAAATTTTGGTGAGTATGTCTGGCAACTGGAACTCTCATATTCTGCCTGTAAGAGTGTAAAATTGTACAAGTCCTTTAGAAAACTGTTTCTTATAAAGTTAAGCATCCACTCACTACACAACCCAGGAACTCTAGCTTCAGGTATTTCCCCCTAGAAGATGAAAGCATATAACCACACAAAGACGAATACACAAATATTAGTAGCATTTCTTTTTGTAGCAGCCAAATACTGGGCAGTTTATATGACCATTAATGTATCCATGGATAAACAACTTGTGGTCTACACAGGTGGAATAAACTAGTGATACTCCCATCAACATAAACATAAGAAGTATTATACTGAGAGAAACAAGTATGCATATATGGTTACACTCATATGAATTTTTTAAAAAGCCAACTACTCTTTAGTGACAAGAAGAATACGGGTTGCCAGTGGTGAGGGCAAGACTGATTGCCAGACGGCCTGAGAAATCTACCTGGGCTGTTGGAAATATTCTATACCTTGATTTCAGTGGTGGTTACCAGAGTATATTCATTTCTCAAAATTTCTCAAACTGTTCTTTAAAAATGGATATCTTTTGTTGTATGTAAATTATACCTCAGTACAATTATTTTCTAAAAAAGAAGAAATAAACCCACAAATACAAAGAAAACAAAGTTCATATAAGTTTCTTAGTATTCCTTATAATAACACAAACTAATGAACCTATCTTTGTCCATAGAAAACTGTCCGTCAATACTTATTAATTAACCTATCATTTTCCCCATTAATTTGCAAATGATACTCATAAATCAAGTTTCTACATATATTTTATCACCCTCTGGACTCTTTTAGTCCATTCCATTAAGTTATTTGCCCATCCCCAATGCCATTTCCAAATTATCCAAAGTGCTTCAATTTTCTAGTAAATATTGATGCCAGAAAAGGTAAATCCCACCAAAGTGCTGTTTTCCTCTTTATTTTTTCCGTCCTCCTCCATCTCCTTTTCTTCTTCTCCTCCTCTCCCCCTTCTTTTCCTTCCCTTTCTCTTTCATATCTTTCTCTCCCCTCTCTTCCTCCTCCTCCAATGTCACTCCTAACTTACTTAATCTCTGTCACTCTTAAAAATATATATTTTAATAGCTTGCCAAAGGCTTGTATGTTGAAGAACCAACATTTGGCTTTCTTGAACCGTGTGTTGTTTTCTATTTCATTCTCCATTTAACTTTTAAATTTTCATCCATTTCTGCCTTTATCTTTATTATTTTCTATCTTTTCTACTTTTTTTCTAACTTTCTAACTTAAATGCATAACTCATTACTTTTGAGGCTTTCTTCTTTTCAAAACTAAGCCATTAATCTCTTTTTAAGAACTGTTTTAACTGCATTCTGAATTTTCAATGTGTGATATTTCCATTATCTGTTCATTTTTAATATTTTTAAATGTCCACCGTAACTTCCTCTTTGACTCATGAGTGTCTTAGAAATATTTTCCTTGAGTGTCCAAGTCTATAAAACGTGTGTAACTAAATTTTTAGAAATGTTCCATTGAGAGTCAAAAGTAAGCGTGTCCTCCTTGGGTGTATTTTTATTCATGTAGTCACTAGGTCAGACTTTTTTGATTGTTGCGCCAGTTGTAAACTATTGCCTCTTCACTCCAAATCCACACCTGGAGCCCCGTTCACAGTCCTACGACATTTTTCTCTTAGCAAATTGCATGGTGTTAAGTGACAGTAGTGGAGGCATGGAAGGATCCTGAAGGAGAAGAGCTCTTCTTTCTGGTTCTGGAGAGCTCCTCCCAGCAGGTGCCTGCAGTGTATGGTAGCCATACACCTATGGCCCCTTCTCATGAGAGAGCTTCCTCAGCACGTGCCTCCTCAGTTTTTCTCTGATCATAAACTATTTTCAAGTATTTTTGGTTTATACTATGTTTTGTGTTCCATGCACGAATTAGATAAGGTTATTATTGTCATACACAATCAGGTTTTGTTTATATTATTTACAATAATATAAACGTCATCCACATAAGCTCTTCTAGTTATTTGTCATAAATTTCTCTTTAATCTTGTGGTCATTGGGGACCCACTGCAGAGATTTTAAAAATACTTGAGATAATTGGATTTTTTGTTTAAAGTTGTACAACACTGAGGCAACTATGGGTATAAAAAAGGAAACCAAACCTCCAGTTATAAGATAAATAAGTCCTAGGGATGTAATGTACAGCTTAGTGACTATGGTTCCTAGTACTGTATCATTTATTTGAAAGATGCTAAGAGAGTAGTTCTGAAAAGTTCTCATCACACGAAAAAAAAAGTAATTATATGTGGTGATGGAGGAGTAGAAGGACCTCAAAGAGGCTTGTCTTTGGGTTGACACTTCAGTTCTGGCTTTAAGGATGGTGTTGCCTTAGCCATTCTGCTTTAAAGTTTTGAAATTTAAAGAAAGTAGCTTTGGGGACATACATTCCTGTTAAAGGCTGCTTTTTCTTATGTTTTCCATTTTTTTCTTCTCCTTTTAAGTTTTGACCTTCAGTATTCTGCAGGTTATAAAATACAAGTTTTTCTGTATATTTTATAACATGTTTATAAAGAAATAGTCTTCTACATCAGCGAGCAAAATGTTTTTGAAGATTTTTTTTGAAAAATAAATATAAAATTATAGTGATTTTAGACTCATTTAAGCTTCCAAGCACTGCAAAGAAAACTGTAAAATTCAAAATGAAGAAATCAGATACTCAGATCTTCTGACTGTAGTAATTTCTCACCTTTCACTTACTCAAAAAGCTTCCTGTAATTTTAAGTTTTTGCCAAGTACATGTCTTTCAACTTTCACACCTACAATATAATCCAGATGGAGGATTTATGCTTCTTGAATACTGATGTAGATCTATACCATGTTACACAGTAAAGGCATTCAAGACAGTAGTTTGATATGAAACTGAAAAGTTTAACAAAATTCTTTCCCCTCTACATACTTTAGTCCTGAAACAAAACTGACCAGGACCTGAGCTAGTTTATTCTTCTGGGAATTTATAACATCACGTTTTTCTCAATACTGTTTGGAAGGGATACTTTCTTGAAGACGAACCATTTCATTAGGGAAAATCCCTAAAGTTTCTAGCTACAAGAGTAAAAAGATTCATCAATTAGGCAGATCCTAGAGTGTTAACATGAATTCTTGCCTCCACAACTGATACCATATTCCTATAATTAAGAAAAAATTTGGAATGTGCCCTTCTCTTTTCTGTTGCTGACAGCTTTATATCTCGATAGATATAATAATTCATAGGTTGAAAACCAAGGTTGCAAGTTATGTTGTTTTCTACACAATAGATTCTGTATGAGGAAGGACACATTTTTATTTGGTTTTTATTCATATGTTTTGTGTGTAGAGCCTTTTTTGTTGGTATGATATAGTTTAATTTTCTTTCTCTTTTGTGAATTTTATTTGTCTTATACAGCAGGTTCTAATTCATTATCTATTTTATACATATTAGTGCATCTATGTCAATCCCAATCTCCCAATTCATCCCACCTCCCCATGCCCTCCCCACCCCTGCTTTCCCCCCTTGACGTCCAAACGTTTGTTTTCTACATCTGTGTCTCTATTTCTGCCTTGCAAACTGGTTCATTTTGGAAATGGATTTGAAAGAAAAAATGAAGTTTAATCAGGTGGTGTTAAAAGAATTACAGTCAGAAACGTGGATAAGAGTTAATCTGAACGTTTTTACAATGAGTTGCAAACTACCTATTGAACAGGGTAATGGTGGAATTAATGGTGGTTTATGAAGACTGTTGTAACAGTTGAGTGTAGGATAGATGGTGTAGTATGAAATCATATAATTTCCAACAATTACTTCCAAAGGATTATTCCCCACCTTGGCAAGGAATTCTGCCTTCATACAGAAGTTCTGGCCCTAGAAGAAAACTGAAGGTCTGGTTCTGGGAAAGGCTGTTCTTAAGTTCCCGAAGTCAAAGATGCTTGCTGAAATAAATCTAATAACAACTAGGCTATATTAAAACTAATTTAAATTATTTAGAGGAGTAACCCAATGACTTATTTCAGAGAGAGCAAAAAGATGAAGAGATGGAAATGATGAGAGAAAAAAATTAAGAGATAGTATGGATAGCTTTAGAAAAGTTAATACCTGAATGATAGAAATTCTGGAATTATAAAAAAAAGGATATATAACAGAAAACCTAGAATTTGATAAATAAAGTTTACTGAATTTAGGGAAGACTGGTGTGAAAGGGTTCAAAAGAATGTGTCAGGAATGTAGAGTTACAGATAGAAAAATAAAGGGATATTGAGTATCACTGTTCTTTCTCTGAAAATTTAAATATTCCTCGGCACCCCTGTGAGTTTACTGCAGCATGCCAGGGCCCGTGGGAACACTGCTTGAGAACTGTGACCTTACAAAGTTGCAGGCCAAGTCATCTGGATTTGATATCCAGGTTGTGAGTGTATTTTTAAAAAACACTACCAGTGCCATTTTACCACTTGTGGAAAAGTTATATAATAAGATCTAGATATCACCCAACACAGACACCTAGAAAGTATGCAATGATGCCCAGTCTTCACACGTGCAGTGCTATGATATCTTCAAGGGAAAAAACATGCCAGGATGACTAGAGCCTTCTACAACAATATGTTTCTCCCTGTGGATGTATTTGAGGTAAAACTCAAATAAATAAATAGATAGATAGATAGATAGGTAGGTAGGTAGGTAGGTAGATAGATAGATAGATAGATAGTCTAAGAATAAAGATCAAAACAAACAATCCCTCAAAGCCTACACTTAGATATAAAAAAATTTCCCTTTTAAATAAGTCACTTGGAGGAGATAAATTTCAAACATTATTTTATTCAGCGATAACGAAGTCAAGCTCAAATTGTAAACCTAGGAAGGGTGCTGGAATATTTGGAAGTTAACAGACATATGTGGGTCCCAATTTGCTTCATTACACAAGTAGGTAAGGATGTGAGGATGAAGTTCATACGGAAACAAAGGTTGGAAAAGTATGGCTGTTGAGCCGAATCTGATCCTCTGTCCACTTTGCAAATAAAGTTTCATTGGAACCCAGCCCTGATCATTCACTTACATATTTTCTATGGCTCTTTTTGGGCTATAACAGCAGAACTGAGTAGTTGCAACAGAACCACATGGCCCGCAAAGCCCCAAATATTTACTATTTGGATCTTTACAAAAATAGTTTCCCAACCTAGCACTAAAGTGTGTGTTCTTCAAAGCATCTGTATTAATGACAGTACCAATGTGTCATACTAAACTTGATTTTGTCTTTAGAATGTACCCTGGACTAATATACAGATACAGATATGTCCAATTCTCTGCAAATTCATTAAAGCCCCGTGGTGAAGATGTACTAGGAAAGATGAAAAGACCTAAAATTCTGCAGTAAATCCCTATTTCCACCACACATCTCTGAGCTAAATCTCTTCGCTTGAACCTGGAAATAGACTGGATTCCATTTCAGCTTCAATATCAGCTTAAACAGAACAAGTTTCTGGTTCCAGTCCCTAACTGCCACCCTAAGAACTATCTGGAATTTCAAGTAGAGTACATACGTAGAGGCCAGATTGTACTCCAGAAAAAATTAAGCTAGTCTGAGAAGACATTAATAGGTAGATAAGAATAATACTTTTGGAGACTTGGTGTGATTGACATGAGTACTTATAATATTAAAGTTCCCAACACTGAGGGGCTGCCTTTTGGGTGCCAAAGTAGTTAGGTTGTGAATTGGCTTAAGAAAAATATTCCCACTGTAAGCTGATGCAAGATTAATAGCTCCTTTCCTGGCCCAAGATTCCTGTTATGATTTCTAGCAGCAATTTCCATATAGGGAGAGAGTTCTGTCTAAGATGTTGGGATAAATCTTATCAGAAGAAATCCATATTTAGAATTTATATGAAGTGGGTATAAATCTTAACATTCTAAATTAGGTCAACATGAAATATCACTTTATTTTTTTTTTCCCAACTCAAATTACTTTCCAAATCATAGACACTATTCCACTGATGACTCTGGTAGAATATCTTACAGAAGGCTGGGGAACTGCCCCTTTTGGGGAAACCCTCTCTTCCTCAGGGTTTGACAGTGATTTCTGTATCTTAGGTAAGCAAAATAGTTACTTATGGAGGAAACCTTGTGGATTCTGGTGACCTTCCTGACACTGTGCAAGTAAAATGTCCTCCTTTACACATAAAATGATTAGAAATAAACTACTCTCCATTCTTTTCCCTCATGATTTCTTCATGTCCATCAGGTTTCTCTTGTTTAAAACCAATACTCTAAAACCAATAGAAAATCAGTATTTTTAAAACATTACCTTCGATTAGTGTTCATTGGTACAGAGTTTCAGATGGAGAAGATAAAAAAGTTTTGGAAATGGATAATGGGATGGTTGCACAATGTGTACTTAACACTCTGAAACTGTACACTTAAAATGATTAAAATGTTAAATTTTATGTTATATTTATTTTATTGCAATTTTTAAAGTTGTAAACTTCAAAATGAAAAATGGATTGTTTTCACAGTAAATTATTAGATACATTTAAGATACATGTTGTTTCTATCAAATAAGCTTTTACAGATTAGTAAAAAGAGGGAAACTATTCCAAATTTATTTCATGCACCAAATCAGAAGATGACTTTTTAAAAGTAATTATAGGGCACTCTTATTCACTGATAAAAAAAAATTTTTAAGTGGAAATAAGTTTTAACAATCAAAATCTGGCAGTATATGAAACACATAATATGTCATGAATAACTTGTTTGCTCCAGAGATCCAAGGGTGGATTAACATTAGGAGGTCATTAATGTATTTTACAGCATTTATAAATTAAAGCATAAAAACATTTGATCAAGTCAATAGATTCCATAAAAATCTGTCATATACTTATGGTTTCAAAAAAATCAAAACAAATCTGAATTAACTAGAAATTAAAGAAATATTTCTTAAGCTGCTAACCAGTGCCTACTCAGAAACTAGACCTAGATGATATTTAAAGTTAAAACATAGTTAAAAGTAGAAAGTATTTTGGTGAAACCTGGGATCGAGACGTGGATGACTGACATTACCATTTCTCTTCAATATGATCCTGCAGATCTTAACCGGAGAAAAAGAAAAAATAAAGTAAAATGTAGAAGGCTTGGCAAGAAAGAGAAAACAGAGTCTGTCCTCACAGATGATATAATTTGACTTAGAAAATCTAATCAACTAACCAGAGTGACCAATAATGTTAATACAATCAATCAGTTGATGAAGTCTGCTAGATACATGATCAATATGAAACATAAATTTATCACGATATCTCAGAAATTAAAATATATATAAAATATAAAATTAATTTTATATAAAGATGTTGATTGTAAAAATCAACAAAAATCTGGTACTTAAGACTCACTTGATTTAACCAAGCTGTACACAGTCAGTGTGAAGAAAAATACAGCATTTTATTGGAACATATTACAAAACACCTAATATTAATATAGTAGATATGTCCATTTTCTTGAATGTACTATGTAAACAACACAATTAAAATAAAAATCCTGGTAGAAAAGTTTTGTGTGGTGGAGAAAAATTGTAAGAATATCTACCTCCCAAGATACCGATTATACGTACAAGCATATACATGTTTCTCTTGTAGCCTAGAGAAACTTTTACAGATGTACTCAAAGAGTTACATACAAGAGTATTCTTAGCAGAATCGTTGTAAAAATAATAACAATAAATAAAAGAAACTGCAAATACGTTCATCAAAATGAGAATAAAGTATGATATATTAATACATTGAAGTTGCATATGACAATGAGAGTAAACTAACTTGAGCTACACACATGAACAGAATGAATCTTAGTAACAACATCCAGCAAGAGAGAGTTGGCAGAAGACCTGCTACATGCTATCGTTTATATATAATTTTAAAACATAACGGAATACTTAGAGGAATTATGTATACAAACACAAGCTGTAAAAGCTTAAAGAAATGCCTGGGAGTCATAATCATCAGAGTTAGGACAGAGACTCAGTGAGGGGTGGGAATGGGATCAGGTCAGGGAAGGGATTTCATGCAGCCTGGGAAGGCTATATTTCCCACACAGTGCTGAGTACCAGCCTATTTATTGGGCCACTCTTGGTATCTTTAGTGTGCCTTAACTCTTCTGTAATGAAGTCAAAATGAGCAAATGCTAGAAAGAAAATTACCCTAACAAACAAAAGGGCAGACAAAGAGGGGCAAAGCAGGAGGAGGACGTCGGACTGGACAAGCTTTCTGAGCCTCTTTCTGTCAGGCAGGACATTTAGATTCCTGGCTCAGAGTCACTGGAAAGGGCCCTGGGGGAGGGTGGAGAGCCCCAGCAGATTTTAATATAGAAAAGAAAACTTATTTTTTGCCCCTGGGGTTTGTTTATTTATATAGCACTTAAATTCAGCCAATAATGAACAACCAAGAATTAGCATTAATACTAATGTCACCACTGTCATCATCATCATCACTTTGAACATGAAATAATATAAATGAACTTTCCCAGTGGCCTTTATTATCAGGATGGATGAGGAGAAAGAGGGAAAGGAGACAGCCTGCTAGAAATACTAGAAAAGAAAACTTAAGGGCAAGGAGATAAAGCGTATCTGGGAGAGAAAGAGAGACATGGAAACTGTTGCTTTAAGATAGATGGGTATCCTTTTCTTGGGGCAATAGGGCAGATGTCTCAAATGAAACTCAAAGCTATGTCTTGTGCTAGATATTAAGGCAGATAAGATACAGCCTTGCTCTCAAGGATCTTGTAGCTTAATGGGGAGACTGACATGTAAAATGGTTAAACATATGTATGCACATAAGGAGTATTGATGTCGTGTGGAACCGCACAATGAAGTAACAAATTAACTTTCCTGGGATTGTCAAGCACCTTAGGAACCTATCCCACCCAGGGTGTGTTTCAACCATGAGCAATGATGCCTAGATGTGAATGGACAGAACTAAGACGTAGTTTCACTTGACTGGAGTTTGGGCTGCGTGAGGTAAGCATTGGGGGTGTTTGGGGAAATTGGAAGGGAGGTAGCATAGGAAGAGACTGCAGAGTGAACAGAAGTCTGACTGTAAAGCACCTCCTTACTTACTCTGGATTTTTGGCAATGGGAAAGCACAGAAAGGTCATAGTTGGGGGTGGGGTGAGGGAAGATGATTCAAATGGTAATTTGCAGGATGAATTAGAAAAGTGAACAACAGAGGATGTGGTTAGTTGGTAGGACATTAAAATCAGATGCTCATGGGATTATGCAGGCCCGACCATGAGAGGGGGGATAGAGTTGGCCCGTGTGTAGGAGACAAGAGACATTTCGTAGGCTCAGGGGAACATAGGATTTGAAGTAAGGTCCATGCAGGAGGCAAGTGGTTTTCAGATTTCTGTCTTGAACATCTGGGAAGAGGGTTGGTAGGGCAAGAGATTGAGTTAGATTTTACATGTTTTAAATTTGATATATTTTGTTTTAAGCACTCATTTCAATGAGTTACCACAAAGGGTATATACGTCCATCACCATCTCCCCTCAAACCTTTGCTTTTTAGGGTGTTCTTTTGGAGTGGAAGTTTGCACTCCTGAGAGACCTTTTACTCGAGTGTACTTCAGGATTTCTCGAAAGCTTTTAGTTAGGAGTTAATGAAAACTCTGTAGCACTCCTGTTTGGGAAATCTCTTTAATTTTGGAGCCCTTAATGGCTGGGGTTGGGATGGGGTGTGAGAATACGGATAGGAAACAAGAGGACAGAGGAACAAAACACAGGTGTTCATTTAAAAATGGACACAAAACAAGAATTAAAGGAGTTCTTTTTTAAGCTATTCAGCCTAAGTGGAAGAGTGCAGATATACTACTCCAGACTTCTGTCTTCCCTAAAAGAGGTAGAGGAAGGGAAGGAAGAGAAATAAATGATAGGAGGGAAGGAAGGAGGAAGGGAAGGAAGGGGAAGGAAGGTTTCTGGCAGGGACATAAACTTTTATGGTGCATCTCTCAGGAAATACATATAAACAAATGACAAGAAAATAGATTTTATGCAACTGAGGTTCATAGAGATAAGGTCAATTTCCAAAGGTCAGAATCAGACAAGAGAGGAAATATGAAAATACTAAACTTAGAATATATCAGCATAGAACTCTTATTCTGTATCATTGCATTATATGAGCTCCCCTTTGTGGAGTGAGGCATTTAATTATATTCTGTTTTGGGCATTACTGTCTTATGCTTGTATACTTGTCTTATCAATTATGGAATTTAAATTTAATAGCAGGTATCCTTAAATTAAAAAAATACTGAGCTATTTAGTAGATTTTCAACATATGATTACTAGGATGAATTAATATTACCTAATATAGATTATTTATAATTTCACTTATTACTTAAGAAGCTAAAATACAACCATCTTGGTGATATTACAATCATTTGTCATGAGAAAACATCTAAATTTTAGAAACTTTTTTTCAACTTAGAAGGATTAACAACTTAGAACTTTAATCTTTTATTTGAAATGTCTGTCATTTTTGAAAAGATGAAGAGCCTTACACCTCAGTGACGAGACGCTTTCTCTTTTGTGGCCTGACTATGAAGGATACATGACATTTATTATCAGCTGGTGAAAGAAAAGGTCTGAGAAACAGCAGACAAAGTTCAGTAATAAATCTAAATATCTTTTCACCACATTTTTGGACTGTTTTCTTTAGTTATTTGTGTTAGCCCTGCAGCTAGCAAAGCAAAAATTATTTCTAACGCCATTAAAATGTTCTTCACACTTCAAGTGCAAATGCTTATTTGTTCTTAGTGTTCCTCTGAACAGAACAATTGTCTGGGAATAATGTCTGGCATGTCTTTTCAGAGAAAGGTTAACAGAGAATAGACTCAAAGCAGAGACATACGAAATTCTACTCACTGCATTCTTCACTTTGGAAAACAGTTTTAAGTAGTTGAATTGCTTATAAAAAGTGCATGGCAACGACAGATTCCTTTTAATGCATCTTGCCTCTTGAAGTTTGTTTAATCAGTATGGCACTACTGAATGATGGCCTCTTTCCCTTAAAACACCAACGAGAAGTGTAATCTTCCAGAACAAACTACTCTTTAGATTTTGAACTTTTTATTCTTTGCTAACTATCATACCTTTTGGGGCAAGTTACAAACGATTTTTTCCTTTATTATACCTGAAAAGTTGCATTCACATCGAGCTACATTTCTCCACAATTTTCAGGAAGTTTAGCCTGATTATATTAAAGAATTACTACATACTAAAGAGCCTTTCCCATTCTCTTTAATGTCTAAAGATGCATTTAGAGACATTCAATATTTTTAATTTCATCACCAACAGCCAGGCTCTAGTGGATAAGATTACAAAGATGGAGAAGGTATAACTTATAAATATTATTTTAAACTCATTTAAAATGAAAGAGGATGGCATACACCAGCTAGAGTATAGCTGTTAATTGCGAAAATTGTACATAACATGAGCAAATAGAAGAGTGTATGCTAAAATGTCTTACTTTTAAAAAATTTTTGACCCTTTAAAATTTTTCATAGTAATTATCAAAGGTTCTTTTGAAAAGATCTAGAGATATTTTGCCATCTTATTTTCATTGAAAAGTCTCTCTGTAGTTACAAAAGATATATGTCATTAGACATTATGGTGCCTTCAAAGCAAAATTCTTTATGTAGCTAGGAATTACCATCAATACTAGTGGTTTTAACCTTTAAACTATATGAAATAGCTCCTATTTGTCTGAAAAAATATTTTTAAGACATTTGTGTCTTTATTTTTGTTTTGCAACAAAAAGAGCCAGACTTTGTCTTGTATCAAATGTGTGACAATCTCAAATGCATCTCAATAAATTGGATCATAAACCTTAAAAATCAATGGCTGCTCATGTCATAAGTAACCTTTGAATTTTGTGTTATTGTAGTGTGTTGAAACCTTCACTGGATAACTATATATTTTATTTATTTGATTCTAAGGATTGTTAATAAACAAGTTGAAAACATAAGTATAAGAAGCATACAGAGCTCATAGATCTGAAAGAGTGTTATTCTTTACAGTTATCCTTCATGCTAGACTCTGCTTTTATTCAGTGAGGCACCTATGCAGAAAAAAGAAACAAAAAAACACTTTATAGTGATCAGGACTGAATTCAAGACCAAGTAACAATAACAACAATAACTGGAGTAGCAAAAACAAAATAAAAAGCACGCGACACTTAACTTACTGTGGCTGACATAACTAAGATTCATTTTTGCCACATAAGCAGTTCTTCAGACTTTTACTGGTATTGGTGCAGTGGCTAAACACTCTTAGGGCCAATGACCCTGTACTTTAGTTGGCATTTATCTCGTGGGCACAAGATGGCTGCTGCAGCTCCAGGTATCACATCCTGAGCAGTGTGTGTATGGTTCTCATACTTACATTTATCTGTCTATCCTTTTTTATTTGTTTTCCCAGAAGCACCCGTAGAAAAAGTCCTTTTACATTTTATGGGTATGGAGTCTCATGTATACTTAAGCAGAAAACGAGGCTAAGAAAGTTAAGCATTCTTCTATAAGCCCCTAATTTAGTGAGAAGGTGCAACATAAGAAGAATTTGGGAATGGTGTTTGGTTGCCAGTTTTGTGTCTACCACTACTTTTCTTTTGAAATTATCTTCAGGGATAATTTAACAACCTTATGAAGAATTGTCTCATTCTCTCACAATATGTGTAGAAAATTTTTTCCAAAATCACATATTTTCATTTTCTATTCTTTGTTCTTTTAATTCATGTCAACTGGTGCTAACTGAGGATAGAGGAGCATGAATAATTAAGTTGTATAATATGGTACAGAGAGAAAATGTTGTGATTTGGTACAGCAAAATAACTAATATACATGAATTTTTGTGTCCTTTGACTGCTAAAATTAGATCACATATATTTATCTAACTTATGAAGCCTCCAGTAAACAGAACTAAATTTTTAAGGGTTGACTTCTTTTAATAGTGTATAAAATAGGTACCCACATATTAACTAACAAAATCAGAAAATTTCAGACTAGCATTCGAAAGTAACCATCGTCTTTACCTACCCAGATTTATAGCTCTATCTTCAACTAAATATTTCCTTTTGCATCCAGTGAACCATGCCAGACTGAATGGGGTAGAGAATGTTCATGCTGAGATTTGGCACTTGGACTAGCTTTGATCACTCTGTTTCCTTTTTCTTAAACGTCCAAATATTCAATTATATATATTTAGAATACATATTATATATAATTATATATCTTTTAAAATTATTTATATTATAAAAATGTATAAATATATTTAAGTTGTAACATATACTCTACTATTCCACTAATTACTTTAACAGTTTGCTGTTACTCTTTTCCTAAATGTTTTTGGTAACTAGTTTGATAACTAGCTCTTGTACTACATTTAAATTTTAAAATACCCTGAATTAAAAAAAATGAGAAATATTTTGATTCTTATTTTTACCTCTTCTAAAACAAAGGATTTAATTGTGCTGATTTTTATGTCGTTATTTTTGTTCAGTTGTTTTCATGTTGATGATTTTGTTAAATATTTATTTTTGAATGTTGGTATGATATGATAGCAATTATAAATTTTTATAGGGATCCTCAGGCAGAATACAAAACTAAAAATAATCTAATTTAGAAACTATTCTTAATATATGCTGTACTATATCTGGTTGTACAAATGCCAGGCTATGAATATCATTGGATGGAATGGATTTGGGATAAATTAAGCTAGAATTCAAATTTATTCACAGGAGAAGCAAACTTTTATGGAGTTACAGATACTTTAGGTACACTTACCTATGTGAAGAGGAGAACGAAGACATATTTCTTTTTTCTTATGTCTTACACATACTCAAGAACAGACTGGAAGTGAAAGCATCTGTTGGAAAAGTGGGTGCTCTAAAGCATGCAGGGTTGTTTGTTTCCTTGACGTGTTTGATCTGTGTGACCGAATATACTGCAGCTTTATACTGCTCCCTGGGAACACATCCTAGATTTGGGGTACCTGGTGATTTCCCAGTCTTGGTTTGAGTGGTGGTGGTGATTTTTTTTTCAGAATACAGTTGGCCCTCAGTATCCTTGTGATTCCACTGGGATTCAGTGAGTTCCACAGAAGGTTGAATCCATGACCTGGGACCCTGGGATGCCGAGGGCTGACTGTACTCTGCCATTTCACATAAGGGGATTGAGCATCCCTGAATTTTGGTGTCTGCCGGGGTCTTGGAATCAATACCGCACCAATACCAAGGGACGACTATGTATTTTGAGATTGTTTAGCACAGACTGATTTTTTTTTTCTTTTTTTGTTTGAAATCTCAGAGGCTTTCTTCTGTTACACTACCAGGCAATGAAGTAATATGCATTCCCTTCTTTCTTCTTTTATTCCACTGTCCTTGAAAAGTCAAAGTCAAGTATGCATGTATATTTTGTTCCTACAAATAATCCTAAAAATTAGTATACTTCTTTTTTTTTTTTTTTTTTTTTTTTTTTTTTTAACCAGAATCAGATCTAGAGCTAGTTAGGGGGGGAGGAATAGTCACAAATAAGGAAAATTGCAACTTCCAAGATCAACCATGAGCACGTGCATGAACATGTGTTTAGGTGTGTGTTTTGAATAATCTGATTCAAATTTTACACCTTTTACTTTTTTCCACTTCTGCACATTTTATCAGGGACAGCATCTGGCTCTTTTATTTTTGTACATTTACCAAGAATAATTAATCACTTATTTGATCTTGAATTCCATAATATGACAGTTAGATACCAAGTTTAAATATCTGATACAAGCAACTCCATGTGTAGCCAGAGAGAGATGAGGATTTTGCTAGGTTCTGTTTGGCTGAAATCCTTCATGGACAATCAGTTGGACATTTAGAGGATAAAATACATTCACAAATGTCAGGTATGATGACCACCGCTGAAGGGAAATAACACTGCATGCATTTTATATGTTGAATAGAAATATTACTTGTTTCAATCATATATTTGACAAAGTCTAGTGCAACAGATTCTTTGAAAAAATGTCTGGAAAGATGCTTTCCCATGAAATTTTTTTAAAAGCCTGAACATAATTGCATTTATATACAACCTGCACATGTATGATTCTCTAATGATGGATTGTTTTTATTTTTATTCATTTATTTCTTTGTTTTTCACTCTTTCCCTTTTTAAAAAAAATCTTTATCGGAGTATAATTGCTTTACAATGGTGTGTTAGTTTCTGCTTTATAAAAAAGTGAATCAGTTATACATATACATATGTTCCCATATCTCTTCCCTCTTGCATCTCCCTCCCTCCCACCCTGCCTATCCTACCCTTCTAGGTGGTCCCAAAGCTCCAAGCTGATCTCCCTGGGCTATGCAGCTGCTTCCCACTAGCTATCTGTTTTACGTTTGGTAGTGTATATATGTCCATGCCACTCTCTAACTTTGTCACAGCTTACCCTTCCCCCTCCCCATATCCTTAAGTCCATTCTCTAGTAGGTCTGTGTATTTATTCCCATCTTGCCCCTGGGTTCTTCATGACCTTTTTTTTTTTTTAGATTCCATATATATGTGTTAGCATATGGTATTTGTTTTGCTCTTTCTGACTTACTTCACTCTGTATGACAGACTCTAGGTCCTTCCACCTCACTACAAATAACTCAATTTCATTTCTTTTTATGGCTGAGTAATATTCCGTGGTATATATGTGCCACATCTTCTTTATCCATTCATCTGTTGATGGACACTGAGGTTGCTTCTATGTCCTGGCTATTGTAAATAGAGCTGCAATGAACATTTTGGTACATGACTCTTTTTGAATTATGGTTTTCTCAGGGTATATGCCCAGTAATGGGATTGCTGGGTTGTATGATAGTTCTATTTTTAGTTTTTAAAGAAACCTCCATACTGTTCTCCATAGTGGCTGTATCAATTTACATTCCCACCAACAGTGCAAGAGGGTTCCCTTTTCTTCACACCCTCTCTGGAATTTATTGTTTGTAGATTTTTTGATGATGGCCATTCTGACCAGTGTGAGATGATATCTCATTGTAGTTTTGATTTGCATTTCTCTAATGATTAATGATGTTGAGCATTCTTTCATGTGTTTGTTGGCAATCTGTATATCTTCTTTGGAGAAATGTCTATTTAGGACTTCTGCCCATTTTTGGATTGGTTTGTTTTTTGATATTGAGGTGCATGAGCTGCTTGTAAATTTTGGAGATTAATCCTTTGTCAGCGGCTTCATTTGCAAATATTTTCTCCCATTCTGAGGGTTGTCTTTTTGTCTTGTTTATGGTTTCCTTTGCTGTGCAAAAACTTTTAAGTTTCATTATGTCCCATTTGTTTATTTTTGTTTTTATTTCCATTTCTCTAGGAGATGTGTCAAAAAGGATCTTGCTGTGATGTATGTCATATAGTGTTCCGCCTATGTTTTCCTCTAAGAGTTTGATAGTGTCTGGCCTTACATTTAGGTCTTTAATCCATTTTGAGTTTATTTTTGTATATGGTGTTAGCGAGTGTTCTAATTTCATACTTTCACGTGTACCTGTCCAGTTTTCCCAGCACCACTTATTGAAGAGGCTGTCTTTTCTCCACTGTATATTCTTGCCTCCTTTATCAAAGATAAGATGACCATATAGGCGTGGGTTTATCTCTGAGCTTTCTATCCCGTTCCATTGATCTATATTTCTGTTTTTGTGCCAGTACCATACTGTCTTGATTACTGTAGCTTTGTAGTATAGTCTGAAGTCAGGGAGCCTGTTTCCTCCAGCTCCATTTTTCTTTCTCAAGATTGCTTTGGCTATTCGGGGTCTTTTGTGTTTCCACACAAATTGTGAAATTTTTTGTTCTAGTTCTGTGAAAAATGCCAGTGGTAGTTTGGTAGGGATTGCATTGAATCTGTAGATTGCTTTGGGTAGTAGAGTCATTTTCACAATGTTAACCCTTCCAATCCAAGAAGCTTCTCTGATGGATGGTTTTGGAAGAGATGTGAGGGTGATTACTGAGATTCAGTGAAGACCCAGAATGAGTTTGAATTCAAGAAGAGAAAACAAAGTAAAATAGGCATTCTTTGATATTGCTTCGCCTCCCAACCAATGATCTTTTAGAACCCAAAATAGAGTTTTCTCCAAGTAAGTAACTCCCTCAGAAGTTAAATGGCTTTTAAATTAAGATATGATTTTGATATACACAATTTTGTTAAAATTATCCCTTAATTCAAAATATCCTTCTTTCTTACTGTCCTTTTAAAAAAGTGTTATTCATAGGGTGAGGCATGTAACACCTGAACAAAATGATAAAGCAAAAATGACCACTTGATCATTTTGAATGCTTCTATAAGTGTTTTCATATATATATATATATATGAAATATATATAATAGTTTATATATATATATAGTAAGTGTTCAGGAATAAGTCAGTGAAGAAGCATAGAATTTATGAATAAATTTACCATTGTTGTGAAAGCTGCTAAATGAGAAGAAAGTGGAGAAATGACAAAATGGCAGTTGAGTATTGTGTAAGCTAACCTCTTAAAGGAGTGCCATTCATGAGGCGCTCCTTTGAATATGTCTACCTTCATCAAATCAGGCAATCACAGGTACGACTGAGCAATTTTTTTTGTGTCTCCAGATTTTATACTGTTTATATGGACAGTATAAAATCAAGTGGGAGATTGATTTCCCCTCCATAAGAAGCTTTTGATCAGATAATTTATTTATACTAAAACACACAAGGAACAAGAGGATGAGAGTATGTACAATAAAGTGCTAAAACATGGAATAAATGATTAGTCCACTAAGAATTGAGAAATAGAGTTAATTGATATCTAAGATATTTTCAAATTTCAGGAAACGAACATCGTTTTGACACAGTCTCTATTGATTTTATGATGTTATGAGTCTATGTATAGCATCTTCATTTATTTTTCAATAATCCATGTAATTTAAAATATGATTTGTCTTACAGGAATACATTTGACACGATAAAGTAAAAGACAAATAATGGATTTTTGTTCATATTAAAGTAAATAGCATAGAATAGTTTGATATGGCCCTCCAAAACCTAACATACAAGAAAATGTGTGCTGTGCTGTATGTTCTCCATAATCATTAAATTTGGAATGTGATAGTGGTTAAACAGCAGGGCTAACTGTATAAGAGGCAGCTTTTGCATGGTGACGAGAAAAAGCATGTCATCACCATCAGCTGAGCTCTCATCCTTCTATTATACTTTAAAAGGAACTCTAATTTTAAACAAAAATAAAATAAATAAAACTATAACAATAAAATGTTTAAAACTCTTTCACCATACACATTGGCTGTTTAATATATGGCATATATCCTCCTGTGAATTATTCTGGGAATATGAGGTGAAGTGTATGCACTATGGGGTGTGAAAGAAATTTCTTCACTTCACACTTAAAAACAATTTCACAAAAAATGAAATGGAATCTTTCCAAGGTGACAAATTGTGAGAGCCTTTTTTTTTTAGCAAATAGGAACCATTTTCTTCTACTCCTGAGATTTTCCTGAAGTGCTTACACATCATTTTGTAGTTTGGAACAAATAATGTGCCACATGTTTGAGAAATTCTGCTGTCACACATCGTTTAGAGCTATTAATTCCTCTCTTCAAAGTTGGGGGTCTTGGGAACAGTGATATCTTTACAGATTCCTATCCTGGCTCCTCTGGGTCACTTTTAGCTCTGACCACCTCTGTTTCCTTCAGTATTTCTACTGGGATTTAATACATCATTAAGTAAATGTGTATGTGGATTTGCATGCATGCCACAAACTTTCAGAGAATGTATAGGCCTATAAAATATATAGAATTCAAATTCCATGTTAAATGCAAACTAGTTTAGTTTCTTCACAATGTAGTTAGGCTTCCTACTGGTTTGTGCTTTACAGTTTATAGCCTCACAGCTCACATGCAAAATAAAGATACATGGGAATGTTTTAATCTTGTAAGGAAAAAAAAAAGCCATACCATTTCATTATGTCAGATATTTATGGTCTTTTTTCTAATGTGGGTATTTTCTTATTTACAGGATATTTCAGGATCACTGTTTTAACACTGTTATGATTTATAATAGTATGCTTGTAGGACAGTTATAAATGTCCATGTAAATATTTAGATCTCCACATTAGAATTATGGAGAAGTGTTTGCCTTTGAAACTATTTTTGAGGCATTTGCATTATCACAGTTTATTTTCTTAAAAAGACAATAGCTAACAATAGGGCCTATGTTTGCTCTTGATATTAACAACTAAAATTAAAAGTTTTTGAAAACTAAGAATTTGTAAATAAATATCTCTCATTTCCTAAATCTAAACATTTAAAAACTTATCTGCATTTTTTTCAAAATCTGTTGGTTCTCAAAATTATAACACATATACTATTTTCTGCTTACAATTCTACTCCCCACAGTATTTATATTTTGCATGAGTTAACCATCTCACTAAATCTTAAAATTTCTCATATGATCTGATCAAAGAGACTAAAAGTAAAGGTAATGAATGGTGACTGTAACAAGGGTCTGATCCTTGGTCCCTGAATAAATCTATGCCTTGTTATTTCATGTATTTCTGACTATGATTCTATATGAATCACATTTCCAAGTAGATCATGTGAGGTAAAAATTAAGTTTATCTTATTTATGTTCAGTTTAACACTTCTATCCTGTTTTTTTTTTTTTTTTTTTTTTTGCGGTACGCGGGCCTCTCACTGCCGTGGCCTCTCCTGGTGCGGAGCACAGGCTCCGGACGCGCAGGCTCAGCGGCCATGGCCCACGGGCCCAGCCGCTCCGCGGCATATGGGATCCTCCCAGACCGGGGCACGAACCCGTATCCCCTGCATCGGCAGGCGAACTCTCAACCACTGCGCCACCAGGGAGGCCCTTCTATCCTGTTTTATGCTTGAAATGTAATAGAAGATAATTTTAACATCTTGTTTTTTAATTGTCAAGAAACATTTTAATCATAGAAATGGCACTTCTATTTATTAGACTTTCACAAATCACAGCATCAAAACATCATATTCATATTGAAATCGAATGCCACAATTCCATGGAGATACAAAGTTAAGGAGTGGGCATAATGATGTAAATCAGTAAGATAGAATCGAAATTTTGATCTGTTCTTTGAAAGAGGAAAGGATCCTTAGTCGGGTGATAGGAGAAGAGGATGGATGTGCTATGTACCAACTCGAAAATTCACTGACTACACGGAGAGTTCATCACAGCCAGCTTCCCTCTGCCAGCAGTGGGAAGTTGACCTGAGATCTCATTTCCAGCTTGCCCCACTTAGACCTGCTTATGAGGTAGCAAAAGGCAAACAATCCAAACAATGATAATAGGAAGAGCTTATGGGTGGGAAGTATCATTGTCAACTTGTTAGATTACTTTCCTTACATATTTGGTGGTGTGGAGGCTCATGTTTATCAGCCCTGGGAGTACATCTAAATAATTCCTGTATGTTTTCAAGCACAAATTCCTTCAGAGAGCACCGTGCGACATGCCACCAGGAGGACTCTAGGGGCCTTAGGTCAAAATAATTCTTCTTAAAGGCAATTCACAAAGCATCAGAGATGGTCCTGTTTTTTTGGAGTTCTTGAGAAAATCTTGCTGGAGAAGCTTTTGAAGGACACAGTAGTTGCTGTAACCATAATCGTGAGGTTACTGTAATTGGGGAATTCTGAGGAAAAATGATGTTTGGATGTTTGCAAGTGTCCACAAAACAATAAAAAACAAAAACAAACAAAGAAACACAGACAACAAAACAAACCAGCTCAGGGAACCATAATGTTCAGTTCAGTTTATGTTTCAAAGAAGCAGGTGCGAAAACTGAATACATAACATAAACAAGTGTTTGCGAGCAGGGTACCATATGTAAATAAGATGGTTTAAGAGAAAAAAGAAGAAAACAAAACATTCCTTGCTATAGAAGACTGGAGATTTCAGTTATCAACAAGATAGTGCCTACTCTGAGTTATTTTTATCTTCATACACTGTAAAAAAAAAAAAAAAAACATGCTTGTTTAAAAGGATTCAAGTTTAGGGCCTTCCCTGGTGGCGCAGCTGGTTGAGAGTCCGCCTGCCGATGCAGGGGACACGGGTCCGTGCCCCAGTCCGGGAGGATCCCACATGCAGCAGAGTGGCTGGGCCCATGAGCCACGGCCGCTGAGCCTGCGCGTCCGGAGCCTGTGCTCCACGACGGGAGAGGCCACTACAGTGAGAGGCCTGTGTACCGCCCCCCCCCCAAAAAAAATCTTTGTTTTAAATCTACTAGCTTGAACATTTAAAAATGTATTTATTAAATTCTGAAAATATGAATGTGCTATTTCTTTCTATTAAAATACCAAGTAGAGAAAATGTGTAAATATAAATGTATACATATATTTCCTTTTATTAATTGATTTCTATTGTGATCTATTTTATTTTCTTTCATTTGCTTACTTGGGTTTAATTTAATTCTTTTTTGATTTCTGAAGGAGGAAGCTGAGATCATTTATTTCAGACGTTTTTTCTTTCCTAATATTGCTCTTTAGTGCTGATAGAACTAATATTTCTATTGAGATGACTTTAAAATAAGGTGATTAACCTAGTTTGTCTTGGGGAGGGGCTTATGTTAATCACATGAGCTCTTAAAAGTGGAAGAAGGAGGCAGAAGAATACATCACAGACATGAAACGTGAGATAAACTCAATGTATCATTTGTGGATTTGAAGAAGGAGGAAGGGACCATGAACTGAGAAATGAGGGCAGCCTCTAGCAGCTGGAAAAGACAAGGAAACAGATTCACCTCAGAAACCTCCAGAAGGAAAGCAGTCCTTCCAAAACCTTGATATTACCCCTGTGTTGGACCTCTCACCTACAAAACTGTAAGATAATAAATGTGTGTGTTTAGCAAGCCACTGAGTTTGCAGTAATTTGTTACAACAGCAATAGAAAGCTAATCACAGTTGATCATCAAGTTCAATAATCTTTTCCTCCGCCAAGTTTAATCTGCCATCAGTCCCATCCAGTGTGTTTTTCCTCCCTGACATTGTAATTCTTAACTCAGAAATTCAATTTGGGTCTTTTTATATCTCCTTGACTCATTTTTTTAAATTTATTTATTTTTGGCTGCGTTGGGTGTTTGTTGCTGTCCATGGGCTTTCCCTAGTTGCGGCAAGAGGGGGCCACTGTTCATTGCAGTGCACGGGCTCCTTATTGAGGTGGCTTCTCTTGTTGTGGAGCACGGGCTCTAGGCACGTGGGCTTCAGTAGTTGTGGCTTGTGAGCTCTAGAGCACAGGCTCAGTAGTTGTGGCGCCCGGGCTTAGTTGCTCCGTGGCATGTGGGATATTCCCAGACCAGGGCTCGAACTCGTGTCCCCTGCATTGGCAGGTGGATTCTTAACCACTGTACCACCAGGGAAGCTCCATCTCCTTGACTCTTGAAATGTTTATTCTTTCCTCTATCTGCTTGAACATATGAGATATAGTAGTAAAAACTGTTTTAATGTTGTTGTCTACTAATTCTATTATCTCTGTTGTTTCTGGATCTGTTTCAATGGATTGATTTTTTTCCTCATTATGGGTGATATTTTCCTAATTTTCTATTTGCCTTGTAATTTTTGACTGGCTGCTGAACAAGGTAAATGTACTGCGGTCCTGTACATATTTTTATTTCTCCAGCGCTCTAGAGCTTGGCACTAGACAGGGTTTAGTCACTCGGGAACAGTTTGGTTCTTTCACATCTTCCTTTAAGGCTTTGTTAGAGGGACCAGATCTTCTTCCCTCTCCTGAGGCAAGACCCTTCTTAGCACTCACACGGATATGCTCTGACTCATGTTTATTACTGTGGCTGTTATGTTCAGGTGCTGTTTCTTGCTCTCTTGGAGCTGCAGGGACAGTTTCCTTTAATCCATCAGGTATTTCTTTCCCAGGTCTCAGGTACTTTCCTCACATGCACACATTGATCAATAGTAGTCGACCGAATTCTTGAAGGCACCGCCCACCCCCCACAGATCTCTGGAGTTCCTTCTCCATGCATCTCTCTTCTCTCTTGGATGCTGAGACCTACATCCATCTTGGCTTTGTTGGATGCCCAGTTTTGGTCCCTCAACTCCTGGCTCTGACCGCATCTCCCTTCCCTGCACTGTGACCTGGAAACTTTCTCTAAGCAGTAAGTGGGAGCAATCTTCCAGCTCATGTTGTTCACTTCCCAACTTCCCGTTTCTTAGAAATCACTGCCTTGCCCAGTACCTAGTGTTCTGAGGGGTGCTCTTTCATATATTTGGTTGTAATATTTAGTTGTTTCAAGAGGGAGGATAAATCTGCTCTTTTACCACATCTTGATTGGAAGCAGAAGTCTCACTGATGTTCTGGCATGCATCTTCTTAGTCATTTTTTTACATATTTATAGTTACACATTTTTTCAGATTGTTCTTTATGCCTATATAATGAGCACATTTTCTTCTCTTTTAAAATTTCTTGATATTATTCTATGTTTTGACAATGAATATCTTTGTATATAACTCTTTTGTACATCTCCGATTATTCTCAAGATGAATTGTGACTATTAAGTTAATATTTTAATGTAATTGGTACATGTGGTCAAATTAGCCGCACCAACAAATATATGTCTTTTCTTTTCCAGGCCAACTGTAAAAATTAGGGTTTAAAAAATATTTTCTGAGAAGAAAATTAACTTCAGTTTAAATTTGAATTTTTATAAAATGTTCCTGACACAGATTTTAACAATAATATGTTTATGTAGTTCATTGTGAATTGTCTATTTTTTCCCTCACTTGTGATTTTATTAGTTGAGTCATTCTTTTCTGGATGGTTTGTTAAATCTCTTTTTATTTTAAATATAATACTATGTGTAATATTCATTACAATGATGTATGCTTTTTGATATTATTTTTTACATTTTAAGCAAATATTTATTTTTTTATGTTGTTAGCTCTATCAACTTTCTCTTTATGTTAAGGCCTTCACTCAGAATGCCATTTTGATATTTTCTGTTAGATAAGTAGATATGTACTTATTGTTTTAATTCGTATTTTTATTTAATTTATTTTTATATTTACTGCTATAATTTGTTGAAATTTGTTTCATGACCTATAACATAGGGTGAAGATCTAATTTTATTTTTTTCTATGTGGTTAATCAACTGTCCCCCTACATTTTAATTTGTTCAGTTATATTTGCGTGTGTCTAAATGAGCAACTAGGCATGCCTATTTATAATTTATCCAAATTGCATGATATCAATGTAAAAAATAAATTCTAAATAGGAAAAATAGTAGTAGTATCTAGTGCAAGTAGAGAAAAGCATGTAGAATTTTCCTTAATTCATGTAACGGCATTGCTATATTTATGCGTTACACTAACACATCATATAAGATATAAGCCATGCATTCAAGAACTTTGTATGGCTGTTTATAACTGGAAATAGAGTGCTATTGTTTTCTTCATAATCTCTTTGGATTAGTGCTTTTGCTATGCCTTGGAGCAGTGTCATCTCTGTAAGTATAATCAGGTGCCTGCGGGCATTGAGAGATGAGTTTAGTTAGCAGGGTGAGTCTAAGATTCAATTGGATAAAGACAGGCGTGCTGATCAGTGGGGCTTAGATGCATGCTAGCAAGACATTTCAGACACTGTCATTACTCATTTTATGTCTGTACTCCCCAGACTGACTCAATGATGCAGATAAGCAAAATATCTCATTTGTACACTTCATATTCATTAGTAATAAAACTAAATCTTTGACTCAAAGAACAAGGTTGCTCTTCATTTAAATAATTTTGAACTTGCATCTAAGGTGCCTAATTTAGGGTTAAGAACAGTATTGCAATGTGATTGGTTTATGTTCCCACGTATGCTGTTTTACTCATTAAAAAAATATTCTGAGATGAGGCTCAAAGAATTCACCAGACTGCAAAAGGAATTCAGGACACAAAAAATTATAAGAAACTTTCATAGATGTAGATTATTTAAAAATAATTCTGTCCTATTAAACAAATACAAGCTATGAATATTATCCTCCATCTCTCTTTCCTGATTGCCGCTCTTCTCCTCCTCCCTGCATTGCCCTTTCCTTGTCCCTCCCTCCTGCTGTCTAATGGCACCTAAATGAAGGGATGGGCACTACACACCGGTGTTTCATTTGACAGTCAGTGGTTGGGTCACTCTTAGCCTTCTCAGTAGGTGGGGTTTATTATTATTATTTTTTAAACTTTCCTAATTTCCTAATCATTTCAAATTCTTTAAGATTTTTGTACAGATGCCTATATGATTTTTGTGTGTGTGCTTGTTTGTTTACTGCTTGCTTAGGACTGATTGTTGAATTATTTTTTGCATCTTAAAGCATTTTAACTATGACAAAATGTAGTAAAGTGATTGTGACAGATTGTATAATTACACTGTCTTAAACACATATACTGTTTATAACTATTTTTCATATTGTGGGCACAGAATATCACTTTTCATATTGGCTACTTTTTTCAGCTTTTTACTTTCTAATGAAATTTTCACATTCTATTTTTAAATAGTCCAATGACTTATTTATCCAGTTGTCTCAAACAAACATTTCTTTATTGCCTACTACAAGCCAGGCAGTCTATTAGGTGCTGGGCATAAAGTGATAAGACACAGATTTTTAATTTTGGAAGCATAATGTCTTGTCTGGGTGAACAAGTAGATAATATAGTATTGCTTATGTTATGATATAAACTGATACAAGCTTGTGTTGGCTACTCAGCATGGCTACTTCTCATGGGGTTATTGGAAGCTTACTTGAAGAGATGACATCTAAGTTGATTTCTGAAGTATCAGCCAGTTGAGTATGGACAGGTAGGTGTGTCATTAGACACAGTAAGGATACAGTATCCCATGGGTGGTGAAGGAGTGACTGGATGAAGAAGGTTAAGTGATTAGAATAATGAGTTAAAACAGAGGACAGGATCATGAAGGACCTTGAAAACCATTTAAGGGAGTTTGCACTTTATTCTGATAGCAATAACTTTTAAGAGTTAATCAAGTGAATTGACCAATGTTGCTGTAACCAGGAAGGGAACTGTGATTCCAAGGGAAGAAAGGATGGAGATTAAACCTAGTTAGTGGAGGAGCAGTGAATATGGAGCGAGATGGAGATGCTCAAGAGAGCTTGGAGCCCTGATAGATGCTCTGGGAGTTACTGCAGAGGGTAAGAAACAATCATTAAAAGTGACTTGTGGGTTCATCACCTGGCTGACTAAGTAGATAATGTTGCCATTTACTGAGATAGGGGACGTAGGAGAGGAGGAAGTTGTGGGGATGAGGTGAGGATGATGTGAGTTTAGAGTCTTGAATTCACAGTTGAAAAATGTTCATTTTCTTCTTGTAAGATATACACCCACTTCATACACATAATCTTATTCATTTAAAATGTGAATGAAGTTCCCAATTCAGTTTTCCCTATGATTAGAGATTTTTTTTTTTTTTTTTTTTTTTTGCATTACGCGAGCCTCTCACTGCTGTGGCCTCTCCCATTGCGGAGCCCAGGCTCCGGACACTCAGGCTCAGTGGCCATGGCTCACGGGCCCAGCCACTCTGCGGCATGTGGGATCTTCCCAGAGCGGGGCACGAACCCATGTCCCCTGCATTAGCAGGCAGACTCTCAACCACTGTGCCACCAGGGAAGCCCTGATTTGAGATTTTTAAAAGGCCTTTTCCACAAGAATGAAGCTTTTTAATCAAAAAGTGTTAAGTAGGAAAAATGTAATAGTCCACATCAGTGCTCCTTCCCTGTTGGTTTAAAAGAAAATAAATGATATAAGTAATCTTTCCTGCCAAGTAGCAAGATACTTACTCTAGGAGAAACTGGGAACTGCTTACAATTGTGGAAGTTCAGGCCCGAATGGTCTCTAGAGATTCATCTAGTTCAAATATTTATTTTAGAGATGATGACATCTGTGAGAACATCCAGGAACTAGGACATCAAAGAGCTGTATTTTATTCATCTGTTCTCAATTCATTTCAAATAATGTGATGAATATATGTTGCAATCATTTTGTTTATTTGGTCCAAGTGTTCCCCATTTCCTGCAATCCACCTCTTCCCGACCTTAAATCCCACTCTTGCTCTGTTCTTTGGTTGAGATTTTCTATTCCGTAATATCTTGCTTCTTCCATTCCTCTAATACAGAGGTTAGGGAACTTTTTTCTGTAAAGGGAAGATAGTACATATATTTGCTATGCAGGCCATATTGTCTTTGTCCCCAAAACAGCTCTGCCATGTGGTGCATAAGTGGCTATAGGAATGAATAAATGAATGAGTTTGTGTCTAGTAAAACTATTTACAAAAACAGGAGTAGGGTGAATTTTGTTCATGCACTAACTCAACAGAAATAATACAGTGTTACAGCACTTTCTTTATCATTTCTTATTCTTCTTTAATCCACCTCTGCTCAGTTTGAATATACATCAACTTGGCCTCACTTGCTATTTCATGCCAGCTGTTTCTGAGACCCTGGCATTGCTTCTGAGGCCCTGTACACAAAGACCATACCTCTCCTGTGTGTCCTGAACCAGAGGGAGAATGCCTTTGGTCCCGGCTTCTACCCACTTTTCGCCACTGTGCAACTTTTCTTTTTTCTCTGTATGTTGGGTGAGGAAGGGAGAGTATTTGGAGATATTGAGGGTCTCAGAGGGTGAAAATTATTCCTTGCTCTGTGATCTATTTATGAAGACAGATAGGCTGATTGACTGTGGATCTTTATCTGCACAGCCTGGTACAACCTCTAGGACTACAACTCACCCTAAAGGTTTGACCCACGTTCTGCGTGGACCCTCTCCCCGCCCCCCACCCTTTGACCTTTTGCCAAACTGCTGTATCGAACGGTGCTATTTCTTGGTAGTCAAGAGCTAACCCTTATTTCTTGGAGCTGTTTTTCAGAGAACCTGGACCATTTTCCCTGTCATGTGTTCCTTTGATTCCACCACTCCAACTACTTGTTCCAAAGCTACTGGATCTCCAAACACTGTCTTAGCTATAGGACTTGCTTGGATTGTGGTCATCATATTAAACTTGGTCTTTATCATAACATTGGTCTGACAATATCTTTCATTTTTATACCCCTGTGTAGTTGACAAAAGGTTTTTCCATGTTTTATTTTATTCAAGCTTTCTAGCAACCTGTAAGCTCAGGGGTAGTTATTATTTTCCTCATTTTGTGGTTGAAGAAACTGAGATACAGAAAGGTCAAGTGATTTGATTAATGTTACACCGAGTTAATCTTGCAGTTGCAGTGAAATTCAAGTGTTTTTCTTATTTTTTTTTTTAATTTTAAGTTTAGAATTCCTCCCAATACACATGTGGTCTTGTATAGGACATAAAGTATTTATTGATAGAAAAACTGCATTAGTTCAACCTCTTAAGGGAAGTAATAAATGCAACAAGTCAGTAGTATTATTTGCATAATAGTAGGTGCAGATATTTCAAGAAATAACAATTAATTTGATCAGAATAGAAACAAATTGTTAAATAAAAAAGAACTTTGCATCCATTTCTATCAAGCTTATTTTGTAAATCCTCTATTGCTTTTTGGCTAATAAAATTGGCAAGGTCATCACATCAGGACTTTACACAGGGATTTAAAAATTGGATACAATTATTGTCAGTGACTCACACATTACAAAGAAAAGTGTAAGAAAACCTTAATATTTTAAGAAACTCAAAAGATTGCAAGGTTTTTTTTTTACCCTAAGAAGATTTTCTTGTTCTCCTTCTTATCACATTCTGGGTATACCCTCAGGAAGGTCTCATTTACTAAAATAACTGTCCTCTGAATACTACTGATTTCTAAACTGCTCTTCTCATCTGAATTCTAACCCCTAATTCTATCTGCTGGCTGGGCATATTCACTGGGCTTCTCTGTAGGTACCTAAGCCTTAATATGGTGAAATGCAAGTCATTCTCCCAGTCTCCAGCTTAAACCTTCTCATCCATCTGCACTTGGTTAAGAGTGTCACCTTCTGTAGTGAATTGAATAGCGGCCCCCAGCTCCAAATTCAAGTCCACCCAGAACTTCTGATGTGAACTTACTTGAAAACAGGGTTTGGAAACATATGTAATTAGTTAAGATGAGTTGTACTGGATTAGGACTGTACCTAAATCCAGTGAGTGATGTACTCCTGAGAAGGCCAGGTGAAGGAACATAGACAGAACACCAGGTAAGGATGGAAGCAGAGACTGGGCTGCTGCATCCACAAGACAAGGAATGCCAAGGGTTGCCGGCAACTGCCAGAAGTTAGGAGAGAGGCATGGGACAGATTTTCCCTCAGAGTCTCCAGAAGGAACTAACCTTCCGACTTCCGTATTTGATTTCAGACGTCTGGTCTCCAGAACTGAGACATAAAACAATTAAGTTGTTTTAATCCCCCCAGTTTGTGGTACTTTGTTATGACTGCCCTAGGAAACTGATAGAGTATCCATTCTGTTTCCCACTGCCGACTGTTCATCTCTCTCCTTTCACGTGAAAACCATCACTAAATCCTTTTCATCTTACCTCTGAAACACCTCTTGTACGAGTTCTCCTCTGCATCTCTATTGCCACAGACTTAGGTTCATCATTTCTTTACTTAAAGATCTTACTACTCCGACCCATTATCTACCCAGCAGAAACCATCACAATCTTCCCCAAACAAAAAACAATTATGTAAATTTTTTGTTTAAAAAATCTACATTTATTCTATCAGTATGTATTGAGGAATTACTATGTTCCCTTTGCCATATTACATACTTTGCATGTATTAAGTCATTTAAAAGTTACAACCAACTTGAGAAGTATATGCTATTAATATCATCATTCACATTTTAAAGATGAAGAAAATGAGACATTGGAGGATTAATCTGCCCAAAGTTACCTAACTAGGGAGTGCCTAAGATTGGAATAAAATATGGGCATTCAGGCTTCAGAACTGACCTCTTAACAACTATACTGCCTCTCAAACTTTTTCTCATGTATATAATTTTCGTCTAGACCATACTCTTTTAAAGGACTATTTTTTTTTAATCCAGATTAAATGTCATTACATTTTAAGTCAATTTTGCTTTCTCACTTTTGGCTTTTAGCACAGTACCAGGCTCATTGAAGGGACTCAGAATATATTGATTGAATAAGTAATTGATGGTCACTGCAGTGAGCCTTCCCTGATGCCTCAGACAGAGCTGATGTCTTTGTCGTTTGTGCTCCCCAATCACTTTTTTCTTCTCTCTATAATCTACCTGCCATATTTCATTACCATTCAGCCTTCTCCCTGACTGTAGTTTTCATAAGGGCAGGGATCACATCTCATTCATCTTTGTATATTCAGGAACATAGTAAGCACCCAGTGATAACAATTAAATGCATTCAGCTAATAAATGTAAATAGATTGCAACAGAAAATCTTAGAAAGTGCTATCAAACTATAACATTCTATGGGCTTATATTACTACTCACTGAAATAGTTATTTTTTTCTGTTATTGCACTGTTCTTTGACTTTGTCTGTTAGGTTTATTGTTTATTTTCATTCATATGATTGTTTCCTCTGCTAGACTGAATTTCTTGTGGGCAAGCTCCGTGTCTTCTGACTGTATATTTAGAAACTAACCTGTTAGTGCCTGATACATTGTCCAACTTTATGTTTATTGAAGGGGAAAAAAGATTTATTTTTAATCTTTTAAGTATATATCTTATTCGTAGTCCCTCACCTCAAGGAGGTGATAATTTAGTTGAGAGATCATGCCAATACAACAAGAAACTTAAATTTCATTACATGTATTATATAAGCAAGTGCAAGGGAAAAATAGTAAGAAAAATAGCGTTTATTGTAAAAAACAGGAGTTGAAAAAAAGCAGAGATAACTGTGGCTTAAATGGTCAAAGACATTTTCATATGGGAGGTAAGAGGAAGACAGGATAATAGGAGGGAATTTACTTTCCTGTTGTTCTGAGTTTGCCAAGAAGTTTTCAAGTATAATTTTGCATTTATTTCCATCAATTGTTTTTACTGAATTTGGGATGATCATGATTTTTTTCTTTATTCTGTTAATGTCAGCAAAATTATTTGTTGGTCATGGAGTTGCCTTTTAATATATCATTAGATTTTCTTTGTAAATATTATATTTAGGATTTATGTCTTTGACTACTGAGAAAGATTATCCTGCAATTTTCTCTTTTTGTAATGATCTTGGCAAATTTTGGCTATCAAGTTTATGTTGGCCTCATGAAATGAGTTGATGTCTTTCATTTTTTTTATATTACTCTCTAGAAGAGTTTGTGTAAGGTTGAGTTATTACTTCCTTGAATGCTATGATGAAGTTCTCAGGAAAACTGTCTGGGTCTGAAATATTTTTATATGAAGGTTTTAATAAAAGATGCTAATTTTAAGTGGATGCAGGATTAGAATTCTATTTCTAATTGTTTTACTTTTTGTAAATTTTGTTTGTAAAATTTTATTTTGTCTAAATTAGCAAATGTATTGACAAAGTTGTTTATTATATTTTTTATATATTGAATATTTTACATATCTATACTGATTTTTTCTTTTTCATTTGTATTCCTTGAATTTATTTTTCCTTAAATAATCTTGCTGTGGTTTTACAAAATTTATTATTGTTTTAGAGAACCATAGTTTGTGTTTTTCATCTTTTTCTATTAAATCCTTGTTTCCTATTTCATTGATTTCTGTTCTTACTGTTTTTTTTTTTTTTTTTTTTTTTTTTTTTTTTTTTTTTGTGGTACGTGGGCCTCTCACTGTTGTGGCCTCTCCCGTTGTGGAGCATGGGCTCCGGACGCGCAGGCTCAGTGGCCATGGCTCACGGGCCCAGCTGCTCTGTGACATGTGGGATCTTCCTGGACCGGGGCATGAACCTGTGTCCCCTGCATCAGCAGGCGGACTCTCAACCACTGCACCACCAGGGAAGCCCTCTGTTCTTACTTTTATTGAGTATTTTATACATCCAGTAATACTATACTTCAAGTATATAGGGAAAGTTTAAAGGGGCTGGTGAATCAATGTGATCTTGACAGGCAAATAACTACGATGTTAAAAATAATTAAGTAATAAAATTGTAAAGTTAGAATGTTGTTACAGATGTATTAGAATTTTGTTGCAGATATGATGAAGTTGTGGAAATGACAAGGTATCTGGTGTGGCTACATGAATATGTGTGATGAATCTAATGTAATAGAGTGTCAAGCTAGATGAGGCCCCAGGACCAATCATAATAGACTGTGCTGGTAGGTTCTCTCTTACTCTCATATTAAATTAAGCTTCTTGTAGGCAAAGGCTGATCACACTTGTCATCTTCTCCATACATTTTGCGGAGCTTCTCACATAGAAGATGCTGAAATACATGCTCCAAACATAATGTAAAAGCGTTTAGTACAACTTCATCCCACTAAACCCTAAGGCAGTGAAGTCATTTCCCCAGTGCCATAGAGCTGGTCATTAGAAGACCTGGGACTAGAGCCATACTCTTGTGAGAGCCTGCAGGTGCAGACATGGAATACCAAAGCAGGAGATTTGGACTGCAAGTTTGACAATTGGCAGCTACAAAGTGAAGTCACATTTTGGAAAATTAAGTTAGCAAATCATATGTATTTTACTAATATTCTTTTTTCTTTATTGAAGAGGCAGAAAAAATTAGAGGTAAGCCATGGAACATAGAAATACAACCTGATTGCATTGGGATATTGTGTTTGTGTGTTTCTTGTTGATTGCACTTGTTGTTCCTAAATCTTGGGTTTAACAGTACTTGTCTACAAGGGGCCTTAATTGTGATAAAAGCATTCACACTGAGTGTCAAGGACTGAAGTCTTTTTGAATACATAACTGGATTTTTAAAGTTCTTTAAATAATGAGATGAAGTGACCTGTGTAGAAAAACTCGGGCACCAGGAGCTCAGGGAGGGAAAGAGGAGTAAAGCCCTTTGTTGTTCTAAATTGTGAAAGTCTCTGGTGCGCGAAGGCTGCAGGGGCGCCGTCAATCACAGTCTGCCCGCCTCCCTTGCCTTTGTCTGCCTTTACAAGCAGACCTTATCTTTTAAGGAGATCTCGGCTATTAGCACCCCTTTCAGGTTGTGGAAGGTTTAAGTTCTTTGGGCTTTTACCTTTTTCAATTACTTTGCCCTCTATCAGCATATTGAATTCAGGTGTCCATAGGATAACTCACAGTTAACAGTGAATTATGATACCCATTCTGCCACCTCCATGAGTGAATTATGCAGGCTTCTGGAAGGAGAACACCACAAACTCCTTAGCAGGCCACTTAATTTGGGTTGGCAAGAGAGTGGAAAGGTAGAGGAATTGGAACATGCCAGGTAAATGAATACTGGAAAGGAGGGAATGCTATGTTTGCCATCCTTCAGCAAAGGATACAAGTTGACAAAATATTGCAATACTTACATTAATCTGCACAACCATTGGATTTTTCTACCTGGATAGTGGGGAGAACTTGAGGCACAAGACTCAGCCTACTTTTATATCACAAATATGCTCTCATGTATTTTTCCTGTTTATAAGGATGTTATAAGTACTTAAGATCTATTAAGCCCTCTATAACTATTGTTAAAAGATAAACCGAGGCATATCAAAGATTGTAAGAATGCGTTGAGCAAAAGTCGATTGCAACCAGGCAGTGTCACACCGGAAGTAATCAGAAGCCCTTTGCCACTGGAGCCAGAGGAAGGGCTGATAGAGTATAGAGAACACGCAGGAGGGAAGTAAGGAAATGATTAATTGGCTGTAGCTGAAAGCCTAGCTGGCTGCTTGTGATTGGTTGTCCTTAGTGTTTTGATTTTGTAACCTTGAGGTATTTAGGAGCTTAGATTTTGGTTTGTTTATGTAGGACACCAGGGCACTAGAGCCTAATGAGTTGGATGGCCTCTTTGGTTAATTAATGAAACACAAGCTAAGAGTGAAATTATTAAGACATCACCCAGAAGGAACATGGTCCCTTGTGGCGGAATACCTGGTGAGGAAAGGGGAAAAATAAAGGACACCACCTGTACTTACAGGGCTGGAGGAGCCACTCAGTCACCTGGGCTTGGTCGGCGGGGGAGGGAGGGGTAGGGATCAAAGCACAGGGCCAAAAGGAGGAAACAATTTTATGATTTTAAGCAGAAAGAGGAGGGGACAACTTAAACCAAAAAAAAAAAAAAAAGATATTTAAGCACTTGCGAGTTGTACGTGGAACATTTAGTAAGTTCCTGGTATGTTGTCTGAAAAAAAGAGGGAAAAGTTTGGCGTTTTTACATCTCCTAATTGCAGATTATAATCGGGGGAGGAAAATCCTGTTTATTAGAGATTGGCAGTGAGCTGCTTGCTGGGTGGGGTGGGGGAGGGCAGAAGGAGAGAAAGAGAGACAGACAGACAGACAACAAACACTCAAGCACTCCAGCTGTTAAGCTGTTAGATACCTGTTAACAGCAAGAGTTAAGGGCTTTCTGTATTTAGAGAAAGGCTGAGAGACCCTATACACTGCATACAAGCCATGCTGTGTATTCTAGGTCAGTCTCTAAATGCTGGAAAGGAGAGATAAGTAAATTGTTTAATAATCAGCAAACCACCTTAGTGTTAAGCCTTTCTTTTAATTTTGTTGTAAGTAATATTTATGTTTGTTGCTACACATATCTCATGGAAGGTATTTATTAAAATGCATATATTTCTTTAAAGTTTACTTTGTATTGAAGCAGACTGAAATGAGATGTATCTCAAATCCTTATTCACTTGGAGAAAAACCTGGTTACCTGCTTTCCTAATTGAATAAAGTTTTTCTGCCTAGTGATGCTCATTCAGCTTGTATGGCATAGAGGTAAAGCCACGATCCTGAAACTCAGGGGTGAGTGTCAGGGTTATCTGGAAAGTTTGTTCAAATTATTAATGCCCAGAACCCAGTCAATTAATGACCCATTTCCATGGTGGGGAGAGACACCAGTGGTTTGAACATGTACCAAAATTTGTGTACCACTTCATTAAAGAAAAAAGTTACAAGAAGTACATGGACCATTCCAATAGGTGCTTGCCTAGAGCTTCTGACTCAGCAGGTCTGAAGCTTGGCTCAGGGATTGGCAAGGTTTTGTAACCCCTTGCCCATCACCGTCCCCCAAGGCAGGTAGCTCTTAGTTTAATGACAAAACTTTGAGAAATGATTATCTAGAAATGAGGTATATGATGACTGATGTCAGTCACAGATAACTGATGAATATGAAGCTTCTTTTTATGAGAAATTTTGTGAAGACTCTTGTTTTCATTATATTAGTAATTTTAACTGACTTAGTTTTAGCCCTGGGAGCCACAGGGAGTTAAAGGGACTTGTTCTATATTTTATGTGGAGAGAATCTGTTCTAGGGTGTATCTCTTGTCTTTTTTTTCTTCTTTCTTGAGAGTCTGGATTTGTGACTATGGGAGAGAGAGAAAAAAAGATTAGAATTGTGATACAAGTTTGTAGCCAGGGAGATCAGGATAAGGAAGAAAGAAAATATACCTTGGGTCCTTTCCAGAGACTTTTTAAGCATGTCTCAATAAAATTACTGTATTAGGCCTATTTATTCAACCTGGAGAAAAAGCCCCCTGCTTTAATATATATGCTTTATGTACTTTACAGCCAAGAAGTGAGCAATTCACAGCCATTCTTCTGTGAGCAACCCAGGAAGTAACAAAATTTGCCTGTGTAGAGCTCCTGTCCTTGCTAATGGCAATCAGGCAAAGTCTGAATCACAATCTGTATTTTTAAACGTAATTTCTTATTGCCGAAAAGTGGTAGAGAAATCAGGCAGTTTCTTACACTGAGGAGAAATGAAGAGTTGAAAATTGTGGACAGAAAAATTGTGGTTTGTTGATCTTGAAACCACCAAAATTCTGGAGGTTGCATATTATGAATAAGTAAATATAGAAAAAGTGCAAATTTGATTTTAAACCAAAATAGTTGAACCCCTATACACACACACATTCACACAAGTGTGGGTTTTGATTTCTCTGGGTCTCCATGGATGAGAAAGTGCTCCTGACATCAGCAATGGCTTTTAACTGGATGGTGATAATAAGGTAATTAGGTGTTTCAGGGTCCAAGTTACTGTGAGGTTAGATCATTTTTCATACAAGGGGTTTTATTCTATTATACAAACTTCAGAACAACTTTGATTTTCATTAAAATGTCAAATTGGAAAACCTGTCTTACACGAGAATAAACAACTACAAAAAATCCTTCTAGACGCCATCTATTATTATATCAGTCTTTTTTTTTTTTTGCTGTACGCGGGCCTCTCACTGTTGTGGCCTCTCCCATTGCGGAGCACAGGCTCTGGACGCGCAGGCTCAGCGGCCATGGCTCACGGGCCCAGCCGCTCCGCGGCACGTGGGATCTTGCCGGACCGGGGCACGAACCCGTGTCCCCTGCATCGTCAGGCGGACTCTCAACCACTACGCCACCAGGGAAGCCCATATATCAGTCTTTTATTGTAAAAGATTCTATCAGTCTTTTACACAGAATACCGCACGTGAGATACATTCTCCTAGTGAATATCTTTCTCTGTCACCCTTCCCTGGTGCGTGAGGTTTTGAACTCAGACTTCTTCAGTTTTATTGGGATCGTATGCCTCATTGGGCATCTTTGCCAAACAGTGCATGATTTATGACACATCCCAGGGCTGATCTTTCAGAGCACAGTCACTGTCCCCAGAAGGTTCTGGAAGCTCTTCGAAGCCTTGGCATTTTCTGGATGGTCAGATTTGAAGTTTAATCCTAGCTTACAGACTTTTTTATGATTTAAGCATTTTTCAATAAATTCAGCTCTTCAAGACCTATTTATTCAAACTGATTCCATGACCTGGGAGAACAGAAAAAACTAATAAGTTGCTGCTAACTGTGCCATGCCCAAAACTCCACTATGGGTTACAAGATCCCAAAGAGCTACATTTGCTTCATGGTTGCCCAAGGTCAAGTCTATTGACAATGCCACACAGCATCTATACAATAATGTGTCACAGAACATGGGCTGTTGAGGGAAACAGGATTCTTAGTCCATCAAGTTTGAGAAATGCCATGTAACCTACACCCCAGCAGCATGTGCCTTCACTGCTCAGAGATGTCCTTGACCATAACTAGTGCTTTAAAACTAGTTACGTTTTACTTAACACTCTCTTGTTTAAGTTTCTTTAAATTGCAAAATTCTGCTTTTTCACATATAATTTGTTTATATGTGGCTGAACCCTGACCACTAGGACAGAACTTTGGAAATGCTGGTATAAAACCATTTAAAAATTTGATATATCTGATGTGCCATTTCCAGTATTGTTTCCTGCAGTTCTGTTTTCTTAAAGATCATCTTTATGGGTGAAGTTGCTATCTTGTAGTCTGTGATCCCAAAAAAGCACTCTTCAGGAATAGCCAAAATGGAAAACTGAATTAAGACAGCTAGATAGGTTGTGGAAGCCGGCAAGACAGCATATAATGATAGTGTGTCATCTAGCCTGAGATATAAGAAAGTCTGAAGAGCCCTGTTTGGTTTTAACACTCTTACAACCAGGAGCTTTTACAAGCCACCTGGGCCACGTTTTGCTTCATGAACAATTTAATTAGTATAACTCATGAGCCATGCCTAAACTTAATGGCAAGACAGCGTGTACAAAAATTAGATGTGAGACTGTAGCCCAGATGAGAGAATTGAATCAGTGTTTGCCTCAACAAGGTTCTGTAATTAATGGATAGAAATGTTCTTTTTAGACATCCCCATGAAGGGGCTGTAAGTGACTACCCACAGGATGGACAAAAGAAAGATGGCTAAAGGCATCATTCAGTAAAATTGTAGGCAGCTCTTTAAGAAATGAGGGGGATGATGAAGAGTGATGCACAGAAAAAGGCAAGTATTGCATCTTTAGAGACATTGTGATGAAGCTGTTTATCAGTAAGGATTGGAATCATGTTATTTTGGTGAGTATAAATGTCTGAGTCAGGAAAGCTAGCACTGTTAAGGAAATGTTGTTCAATGAACTCTCAGCAGTCCTGGCTGCTGTCAGGTCACCAAGCCACCATCGCTCTGCTGTGTTCCTCCAACTCATGGTCAGAGGTAGCCACTGTCAGAGTTCATTTCCAGTAGTGAAATGGAGGAATAAATAATGAAGATACAAATAATGGGTGCATGCCAGTTATCTTTAAAGGAACTTTTCAAGGAGCTGACACACAATGCTCTCAATTCCATACTATTGGGCAGGGCTTAGTTATATGGCTACACAGAGTTGCAAGCTAGACAAAGAAATATAACCTTTGTTTTGGGAAGTCATGATCCAGGTAAAATTTTACCACTTGGAGGATGGGAAGCTTTCTCAGCTACTGACAGTCCATTTGGCCACTCACCTTACCTGTCCAGTTATTGCATCCAACTCAGATTCCATAATACCTAGATAATGCACAGTTCTTGGTTAGGATGGTATATGGAAACTCATCTTGTTTGAAGACCTCATCTTGTTAAATGCAAAGACAAGTCACCTGCTATCATCACTTCTAATATACATTTATGGATAGCCAGAATTATCCGTAGAAAGAGGGTAGCCACAATTAAAAACTCTCACTTGGAAAAGTAATCACTACTCCTTAGCACTTATCAGATCCATTAGGGACGGGTTAGTGAATACTTCATTTTTGGCAGTGGAGTAAGTTATTGTTGACCTTCTGGCTGCTTCTGTTTCTGTGTTCTGGGAGGATGTCCCTACACATATGTCCACTGTAGCCAGTTCTGCCTTCTGGAATATTCCTCCCCTCCATTATACTCCATGGTCAGCCACGTGTAATGCGAACATGAGAACCTGCTCTTTTGAGAGCTGACCAGCTTTCTCAGGGGGAGGGTTTGGAGACACAGGGGTGTTTTAGATGTGAACAAACTCAGGTATTTGCATGTCAGGCTTGCAGGTTCTTTGAAAATATAATTTCTTCCCACATTTCGTGGACTTCTCAGCTGTTTGCTCTTGGTCCATTCTCTGAGCAGGTACTCACAGCTCATAGCTTTCAAACCACCTATTTTATTGGATGGTTTCTTTCCCCTCTTCCCACCCCCCTGACAAAATGGAAGGAAAACAGTAGGGTTCTCTACATTCTGGGACCTGCATGGCCCTGTTGTTATGAACTCCTGCCCACCTCACTGTTGCTGATCTGCTGGTTCACCTCCTCAGTGTGAAGCAGCAGCTAGACCTATAATTGCTCTCTTGCCTGTACTGTGGACTTTGAGTTTTACCTCAAGCTTCCAGCTTCCAGCTTTATGGTGATGTTTGCTTCCTGAATGCTTGTCCAGTGGACTTCAAGCTTTCTCAGCCAGACCTGCAATTGTATACTTTCTTATACTATGTAACTAAATAATCTATATCTACATATCTGTGTATCTATAGTGATACATTTCTATATATCTACAAATATGCATATATATACGTATACATACATATGTGTGTGTGTATGTGTATATATATATATATATATATATATATATACACACACACACACATACACACACACACACACACACACACACAAATATGCTGCTTCTCTGGTTGAGACTCTTTTGAGGATTTCTTAAACAAGGGCCTGGAATGGGAAGACAACACTTTTAATCTGAGTTTGCTGTTGGGCTGACCCCCATTGTCTGGCATAGAACTTTTAGTGGAAGGTATTCTCTGGCATAGAACTTTAATGGAAGGTACTCAACAAAGTTCTGGGCTTCAATCTCCTACCGAGGCTGCTGTTTAAGAGCCATGGAAGGTAACTGCTCTAGTTTCAGAAAGGGAAGCATTTTACTTGTTCAGGTCTGCAAGACTTTGGTCTACCAGACTCTCATTGTGTTTACAGTGCTGCCTAGACAGACACAGATGCCTCACTTACGCTCGGCCGGAGCGGCGTGCAGACAGGCTAGCAGAGGTGATGTTTATCCCTCCTTAGGGCTTTGCCGAAAGTGACAAGAAGCAGCCAGCAAAAACTAATAATATGAGTTTTCTTAATATTTCTTAGTATTTTCCCTAATGTGAGTACACTATCATGTGATCTGCCTTCTAAGAAACAGCAGGTATAATAAGCTTTCAAGCGACAATAGCTCAATTCATGCGATATCCCACCTACCACTTCCACTAGGTAAACACTAGGGGCTTAGTTCCTGTTACTTGTAGCCCCTTATTTCCGGGCACCAAAATCTATATTTGTTGGGATTAGGTTTCCCTGTGAGCACACAATAAATTGAGTGACTTAAACAAGACCCAGAGTTTTTGGCTCTTTTGTTCAAGATTTTCAGAGGTAATCTGGGTCAGGGCTGGTATGTTTCACCCTGGAGTAAGAGATTCAGGCTCCATCTGTCCTGTTTCTCTGTGATTCTCTCCTTCCCATGGGTATTTTGTGGCCTAATGTGGCTGCTGGCTCCAGCCATCCAGTCACAATCCAGCCAGCAGGATTAGAGAGACCAAAGGCAGGAAACAGCTCTCTCTTTAAAGATACTTGGTAGAAATGGCATAATTCCTTCCTGCTACACAGTGGAGGAGCATTAACTCTTTCTGCCATTTAACTGCCACGTGTTCTGTGAAGTAATGCACTGGGAAAAAACCAAACAAAACTCTACATTCCACAAGCAGATGTGACAGCTTCAGAACAAACACTGCCCTTCATATTCAGAGGGAGTTCCTTTATAGCTTCACCCATTTCAGCATGGACATCTGAAAATAACAGAGACACAACATGTGCCATGACTTTTTTTCAATTTTATTTTATTTACTTTTTTATACAGAAGATTCTTATTAGTCATCAGTTGTATACACATCAGTGCACACATGTCAGTCCCAATCACCCAATTCATCACACCACCACCAACCCCCTGATCCACCTTCCCTGCTTGGTGTCCATACGTTTGTTCTCTACATCTGTGTATCAACTTCTGCCCTGCAAAGTGGTTCATCTGTACCATTTTTCTAGGTTGCACATACATGCGTTAATATATGATATTTGTTTCTGTCTTTCTGACTTACTTCACTCTGTATGAAAGTCTCTAGGTCCATCCACGTCTCAACAAATGACCGAATTTCATTCCTTTTTATGGCTGAGTAATATTCCATTGTATATATGTACCACATCTTCTTTATCCATTTGTCTGCCAATGGGCATTTACATTGTTTCCATGACTGGCTATTGTAAATAGTGCTGCAGTGAACATTGGGGTGCATGTGTCTTTTTGAATTATGGTTTTCTCTGGGTATATGCCAAGTAGTGGGATTGCTGGATCATATGGAAATTCTATTTTTAGTTTTTTAAGGAACCTCCATACTGTTCTCCATAGTGGCTGTATCAATTTACATTCCCACCAACAGTGGAAGAGGGTTCCCTTTCCTCCACACCCTCTCCAGCATTTGTTGTTTGTAGATTTTCTGATGATGCCTATTCTAACTGGTGTGAGGTGATACCTCATTGTAGGTTTGATTTGCATTTCTCTAATAATTAGGGATGTTGAGCAGCTTTTCATGTGCTTCTTGGCCATCTGTATGTTTTCTTTGGAGAAATGTCTGTTTAGGTCTTCTGCCCATTTTTGGATTGGGTTGTTTGCTTCTTTAATATTGAGCTGCATGAGCTGTTTATGTATTTTGGAGATTAATCCTTTGTCCGTTGATTCGTTTGCAAATATTTTCTCCCATTCTGAGGGTTGTCTTTACGTCTTGTTTATGGTTTCCTTTGCTGTGCCAAAGCTTTGAAGTTTCATTAGGTCCCATTTGTTTATTTTTCTTTTTATTTCCGTTACTCTAGGAGGTGGATCAAAAAAGATCTTGCTGTGATGTATGTAAAAGAGTGTTCTTCCTATGTTTTCCTCTAAGAGTTTTATAGTGCCTGGTCTTACCTTTAGGTCTCTAATCCATTTTGAGTTTATTTTTGTGTATGGTGTTAGGGAGTGTTCTAATTTCATTCTTTTACATGTAGCTGTCCAGTTTTCCCAGCACCACTTACTGAAGAGATGTCTTTTCTCCATTGTATATCCTTGCCTCCTTTGTCATAGATCAGTTGACCGTAGGTGTGTGGGTTTATCTCTGGGTTTTCTATCTTGTTCCATTGATCTGTGTTTCCGTTTTTGTGCCAGTACCATATTGTCTTGATTACTGTAGCTTTGTAGTATAGTCTGAAGTCAGGGACTCTGATTCCTCCAGCTCGGTTTTTTTCCCTCAAGACTGCTTTACCTATTCGGGGTCTTTTATGTCTCCATAAAATTTTAAGATTTTTTTGTTCTAGTTTTGTAAAAAATGCCATTGGTAATTTGATAGGGATTACATTGAGTCTGTAGATTACTTTGGGTAGTACAGTCATTTTCACAATCTTGATTCTTCCAATCCAAGAACATGGTATATCTCTCCGTCTGTTGGTATCATCTTTAATTTCTTTCATCAGTGTCTTATAGTTTTCTGCATACAGGTCTTTTTTCTCCCTAGGTAGGTTTATTCCTAGGTATTTTATACTTTACGTTGCAGTGGTAAATGGGAGTGTTTCCTTAATTTCTCTTTCAGATTTTTCATCAGTAGTGTATAGGAATGCAAGAGATTTCTGTTCATTAATTTTGTATCCTGCAATTTTACCAGATTCATTGATTAGCTCTAGTAGTTTTGTGGTGGCATTTTTAGGATTCTCTATGTATAGTATCATGTCATCTACAAACAGTGACAGTTTTACTTCTTTTCCAATTTGGATTCCTTTTATTTCTTTTTCTTCTCTGATTGCCGTGGCTAGGACTTTCAAAACTATGTTGAATAATAGTGGTTAGAGTGGACATACTTGTCTTGTTCTTGATCTTAGAGGAAATGCTTTCAGTTTTTCACCATTGAGAATGATGTTTTGTGTGAGTTTGTTGTATATGGCCTTTATTATGTTCAGGTACGTTCCCTCTATGCCCACTTTCTGGAGAGTTTTTTTCATAAATGGGTGTCGAATTTTGTCAAAGGCTTTCTCTGCATCTATTGAGATGATCATATCGTTTTTCTTCTTCAATTTGTTAATATGGTGTATCACATTGACTGATTTTCATATATTGAAGAATCCTTGCATCCCTCGGATAAATCCCACTTGATCATGGTGTATGATCCTTTTAATGTGTTGTTGGATTCTGCTTGCTAGTAATTTGTTGAGGATTTTTGCATCTATATTCATCAGTGATATTGGTCTGTAATTTTCTTTTTTTGTAGTATCTTGCTCTGGTTTTGGTGTCAGGGTGATGGTGGCCTCATAGAATGAGTTTGGGAGTTTTGCTTCCTCTGCAATTTTTGGAAGAGTTTGCAACGGATGGGTGTTAGCTCTTCTCTAAACATTTGATAGAATTCACCTGTGAAGCCATCTGGTCCTGGGCTTTGGTTTGTTGGAAGATTTTTAATCACAGTTTCAATTTCATTACTTGTGATTGGTCTGTTCATATTTTCTATTTCTTCCTGGTTCAGTCTTGAAAGGTTAAACCTATCTGAGAATTTGTCCATTTCTTCCAGTTTGTCCATTTTATGAGCATAGAGTTGCTTGTAGTAGTCTCTTAGGATGCTTTGTATTTCTGTTGTAACTTCTCCTTTTTCATTCTAATTTTATTGTTTTGAGTCCTCTCCCTCTTTTTCTTGATGAGTCTGGCTAATGGTTTATCAATTTTGTTTATCTTCTCAAAGAACCAGCTTTTAGTTTTATTGATCTTTGCTATTATTTTCTTTGTGTCTATTTCATTTATTTCTGTTATGATCTTTATGATTTCTTTCCTTCTGCTAACTTTGGGTTTTGTTTGTTCTTCTTTCTCTAGTTCCTTTAGGTGTAAGGTTAGATTTTTTTTTTTTTTTTTGTGGTACGCGGGCCTCTCCCATTGCGGAGCACAGGCTCTGGACGTGCAGGCTCAGCGGCCATGGCTCACGGGCCTAGCCGCTCCGTGGCATGTGGGATCTTCCCGGACCGGGGCATGAACCCATGTCCCCTGCATCGGCAGGTGGACTCTCAACCACTGCGCCACCAGGGAAGCCCTAGATTGTTTTTTTGAGATTTTCCTTGTTTCTTGAGGTAGGCTTGTATAGCTATAAACTTCCATCTTAGAACTGCTTTTGCTGCATCCCATAGGTTTTGGATCATCGTGTTTTCATTGTCATTTGTCTCTAGGTATTTTCTGATTTCCTCTTTGATTTCTTCAGTGATCTCTAGGTTATTTAGTAATGTATTGTTTAGCCTCCATGTGTTTGTGTGTTTTACGTTTTTTTCCCCCGTAATTCATTTCTAATCTCATAGTGTTGTGGTCAGAAAAGATGCTTGATATGATTTAAATTTTCTTAAATTTACTGAGGCTTGATTTGTGATGCAAGATGTGATCTATCCTGGAGAATGTTCTGTGCGCACTTGAGAAGAAAGTGTAATCTGCTGTTTTTGGATGGACTGTCCTATAAATATCAATTAAATCTATCTGGTCTATTGTGTCATTTATAAGCTTGTGTTTCCTTATTTATTTTCTGTTTGGATGATCTGTCCATTGGTGTGAGTGAGGTGTTAAAGTCCCCCACTATTATTGTGTTACTTTCAGTTTCCTCTTTTATAGCTGTTAGCAGTTGCCCTATGTATTGAGGTGCTCCTATGTTGGGTGCATATATATTTATAATTGTTATATCTTCTTCTTGGATTGATCCCTTGATCATTTTGTAGTGTCCTTCCTTGTCTCCTGTAACATTCTTTATTTTAAAGTCTATTTTATCTGATATGAGTATTGCTACTCCAGCTTTCTTTTGATTTCCATTTGCATGAAATATCTTTCTCCATCCCCTCACTTTCAGTCTGTATGTGTCCCTAGGTCTGAAGTGGGTCTCTTATAGACAGCATATATATGGGTCTTGTTTTTGTATCCATTCAGCAAGCCTGTGTCTTTTGTTTGGAGCATTTATTCCTTTCACGTTCAAGGTAATTATCGATATGTATGTTCCTATGACCATTTTCTTAATTGTTCTGGGTTTGTTTTTGCAGATCCTTTTCTTTTCTTGTGTTTCCCACTTAGAGAAGTTCCTTTAGCATTTGTTGTAGAGCTGGTTTGGTTGTGCTGAATTCTCTTCGCTTTTGCTTGTCTATAAAACTTTTGATTTCTCCATCAAATCTGAATGAGATCCTTGCCAGGTAGAGTAATCTTGGTTGTAGGTTCTTCCCTTTTATCACTTTAAGTATATCACGCCACTCCCTTCTGGCTTGTAGAGTTACTGCTGAGAAATCAGCTGTTAACCTTATGGGAGTTCCCTTGTATGTTATTTGTCATTTTTCCCTTGCGGCTTTCAATAATATTTCTTTGTCTTTATTTTTTGCCAATTTGATTACTGTCTGTCTCGGCATGTTTCTCCTTGGGTTTATCTTGTATGGGACTCTCTGCGCTTCCTGGACTTGGGTGACTATTTCCTTTCCCATGTTAGGGAAGTTTTTGACTATAATCTCTTCAAATATTTTCTTGGGTCCCTTCTTCTCTCTTCTCCTTCTGGGACCCCTATAACACGAATGTTGTTATGTTTAATGTTGTCCCAGAGGTCTCTTAGGCTGTCTTCATTTCTTTTCATTCTTTTTTCTTTATTCTGTTCTGCAGTAGTGAATTCCACCATTCTGTCTTCCACGTCACTTATCCGTTCTTCTGCCTCAGTTATTCTGTTATTGATTTCTTCTAGTGTAGTTTTCATTTCAGTTATTGTATTGTTCATCTCTGTTTTTTTTGTTGTTGCTGTTGTTCTTTAATTCTTCTAGGTCTTTGTTAAACACTTCTTGCATCTTCTCTATCTTTGCCTCCATTCTTTTTCCAAGGTCCTGGATCATCTTCACTATCATTATTCTGAATTCTTTTTCTGGAATTTTGCCTATCTCCTCTTCATTTAGTTGTTTTTCTGTGGTTTTATCTTGTTCCTTCATCTGGTACATAGCCCTCTGCCTTTTCATCTTGTCTATCTTTCTGTGAATGTGGTTTTTGTTCCACAGGCTGCAGGATTGTAGTTCTTGCTTCTGCTGTCTTCCTTCTGGTGGATGAGGCTATGTAGAGGCTTTTTTAAGTTTTCTGATGCGAGGGACTGTTGGTGGGTAGAGCTGACTGTTGCTCTGGTGGGAAGAGCTCAGTAAAACTTTAATCTGCTTGACTGCTGATGGGTGGGGCTGGGTTCCTCCTTGTTGGTTGTTTGGCCTGAGGCAACACAACATTGGAGCCTACCTGGGCTCTTTGTTGGGGCCAATGACAGACTCTGGGAGGGCTCACGCCAAGGAGCAGCCCCCAGAGCCGCCGTCACCAGTGTCCTCGTCCCCACAGTGAGCCACAGCCACCCCCTGCTTCCACAGGAGACCCTCCAACACTAGCAGGTAGGTCTGGCTCAGTATCCCCTGGGGTCACTGCTCCTCCCCTGGGTCCCGATGTGCACACTACTTTGTGTTTGCCCTCCAAGAGTGGAGTCTCTGTTTCCCCCAGTCCTGTCAAAGCCCTGCAATCAAATCCCACTAGGCTTCAAAGACTGATTCTCTAGGAATTCCTCCTCCCATTTCTGGACCCCCAGGTTGGGAAGCCTGACGTGGGGCTCAGAACCTTTACTCCAGTGGGTGGAGTTCTGTGGTATAAGTGTTCTCCAGTCTGTGAGTCACCCACCCAGCAGTTATGCAATTTGATTTTACTGTGATTGCACCCCTCCTCCTGTCTCATTGTGGCTTCCCTTTTGGAGCTTCTGTTGAGCTCCAATATCCTCTTGTCGATGATTGTCCAGCAGCTAGCCGTGACTCTGGCATTCTGACAGAGGGAGTGAGAGCACATCCTTTTACTCCACCATCTTGGTTCCTTCTGTGATGCTTGTTTACAAGGAGCTTCTTCTTATTCCACCACTCTCTCAACTTAAATCAATGTCTCAGATGGCCTCCCAGAGAACTTTTTACAACCAGTTGATTAAAGAGAAAAATATTTTAGTCTGCTTTAGGGCTCTGCACCATAAGCATATAGCAGCTGAATGTACAATTCTGTGGTAGAAAACTTTACTTAGGTGGGTTCTAAAGGACGGTGGAAATAGAAAACATCCTCTGTGGCAAAATTTTACACTTTGCCTCAGTTATGACTTTATGTTCAACTCTTGATAGGTTCTTTAATATTCATTCCCAAGCTGGTGATATTTACAAAAACAAAGTTGTGATTGACTTTAACTTTGTGAGTTGACATAACCATTTTTTTTGTTGTTTAAGCTCATTTGGAGGTTATAAAATGAATAAAAAGGAAATTTAGATTTCACCATCACTCTGAGTCTTAGTTGTGAGGGGGACAAAAAGGTCATTTATACAAAACACTGTTTACGTTTGGCTTCCTATGGAAAAGCTCTGAGCCAGCCAAGGTAATGATTAGACCAAATTGGAACTTAATGCTTCTTATTAAAATGGAAAATATCAGTTTAGGATATCTGGAAGCCACTGAGAATCCCTTCCATGTATATCTAAACAGAATTTTCTAAAAAGGTAAGTTAACTATGTTGAATTGACACTTTCAAACTTCCCTGGCATTGGTAAGTGGACACGAGTACAGTTTCATTCTACAGATGGAGATCAGCTAAGTGACACTAAAGAGTAGATGTGGAAACAGAACCAACTCAGTAGTGAGATGGGGGATTAAATTGGCTTTGCTTACTGAAATAGTGCAGTCTAGTGTACTCTTGTTAATTTTTGTTTGTTTTTGAAATGTCATGCATCATCAGAATACAAAATAAATTTAGGGCATTCGATTTCTCATAATATGATGAATTCAATATCCAGAAATTCCATCAAGCACAAAAATCCAAAATATACTAGATAAAATATAAAAATGTAAGCAAAATTCAGGAAATCTTCAAAAGCCAAAAATTATGAGAAAGTACTAATCCACAGATCTATAAACTAGAGTTATATCTGATGGATAGTATGGAGCAAATACAAATCTTGGTGACCAGAATTTCCAAGTTAATGAGCCTCATTCAGGGCACAGAGAAACCTAGTCTGGAAAGTCTATTAAAGGTTCCTGTAGAATGCTTCAATGATTACACACTTGGTGAAAGTTTATAACACAAAATAATGATACTTGCTTGTCTTGGTTTTGGACCAGAGTACAAAAAAAATGGCATTTCTTATAAATTCCTGACCTTTGACCAGAGAAAACTTCTCATATGTGTAACCACATATGAGATACAAAAACTATCAAGTAATCATTTATTTTAAAGTGGTCCTTATTAGGAAGTGCCCTTGGCTGCTTGGGAGAAGGTTACACATATTCTCCTGGTAGGCATGTACCTTCAACCTACATTTTAAAGAATCCTCACTAAGCAGAATTTGTAAAACACATGAGAAAAAATATCACCATTAGAACACTGAGAAGAAACAGCCAGAAGCTAAAACAAATTTCAGAAGAATCAGACATTCAAAGAATGGGTATTGGAATTATTGGCTACAAATTATGATATATGATTTAATTATACTTATATAAATAAAACATATTCCAAAATTTCTTAAAGAACAAAATAAAACACAAACACAGAAAGCTATGTTTGATACTAAGAACAACAAACAATTATAGAAATAACATATATATTAATTAAATTAGAAATCCCAATGATGGGTCAGAAAGTTATGACACAATGGAAAAATTGAGAGGAAGCTGTAAATAAATTATTTAGGATACAGCATAGAAGTCCAGAGAAGGAAAATATGAAGAAGTTTTGCAGGTAGTGAAAATAATATATGTTTAATTGGAGTTAAGAAGATTATAGAAAGGCAACTTCTGAAGAGAATACTGATTGAAATTTTGAAAATAAAGTAAGATGGTAAAAAATGTAAATAAAACCATAATCACGATACATGTAAATGGACTAAATTCTTCTGTTAAAGGTAAAGTTTGTCAGACTCAGTTAAGAATCACTGAAGATGGTAGTGTTAATAAGAAGTTCACAGAAAATTTAACAATAGAAATGTGAAAGAATTCTTACTTAATTTTACAAACTGTTTTGTGGCTGTGCTAATATCATATAAACTGAACTTTACAGCAAAAAGCATTATAAGATACAAAGATGGCAACTGCCCAATGATTATAGTTCTAATTCACCAGGAGGAAATAATGGTTCTAAACTTGATTTATATTAATAACAGCTTAAATATATAAAGAAAAATTTTCAGAACTACAAGGAGAATGAGCAAAATCTGGTATTGCTTTAGGAGATTTTTAACCCTTTCCTCAGTAATGTTTTAAATCTGATGAATAATCAGGCTACAACAGATTTGAATAAAACAATGAACTGCTCTCTTTTAAAGTCAGCCAATTATTTTTCCCTAAGTGTACATTGAACATCTTGAAAACTGACCTAATTTTAGTAATAATCATTTTCATACAGCTAATTAGCCCAATTAATTAGAAATCAGTTCCAGAAGGTCAAGTTTAAAGCTCCTTATATTTGGACATTAGAAATAAGACAAAACTTACCAAAAACTGTTAAACGAGATTTAAGTAAATATGCAGAATATGTCCTGATTTATCTGTATATGTTAAGATGTATACATCTTTTTTATCAATTGAATGCTAGTAATGCAATTTACATATGTGGGTTATCATCTAATGTTCAGATCAAAACGTTTTGAACCTGTCTCATTACTTTTCTGTTGAAGATGAATCGACAGAAGCTCCTCACTTTTAACCCCTTCACTCAAGTTGATAAGATGGCCAACATTGGTAAACCTCTTGGTTTTCCATATTTTGTTCTCTATTTAAAACATCTCTTTTCTCCTCACTTCTGTTCTCACATTCTCAAGTCTCATTTTGTATTATTCTTTATTAATCTCAACTAACCTGTGCTTTTGCAAATCTAACCATTAATTTAGTCTGGGTAAAATATAGCCTCACATCTCAGTTCACATACCAACAGTTCGGCTTAGCAGGGAGAGTATGGGTCTGGAGACAGACAGCAGAACAATTCCAGTTCAGGCTGTGGTAGCTCTCTGATCATGATGAGTCATTTGCATATAGTTTCCCAGTTATACAAGAGAAATACTAACACTTACTTTGCAAGATTTTCAGAAATCAAAATTCTGCATGTAAAGCACCAGATTCATAGTAAAACCCTTTTAATATCTTGTAGTGAGAAAAGTTTAAAATCACAAAGCGGACCTAATTTTAAATCTTGATGCCATTTCTGATTGGATATGTCACATATGACAATTATCTAAATTCCTAAACTCAAATGCTCTTTATTTCTAAAATATTACTCCTGCTGTTGTGATAAGGATAAATGAGATACTATGCAGGATAAATTGTAGCTAGTGTTGTTGTATTATTTTGTGTTATTTTTGTTAGTTATCAAAAGACTTGACAACGAAACTGATGAAAACTTAAGTAATGATAGAATTTCAGGATTTGTCATGATTTATAAAGGGAATATATCTATTTCTATTTAGGAAAACAATGGTTTGTAAAATCAGCTCATTCTGCATGGATTCATCCAATTACTTTAAAGGGAGAAAAATCTATACTTTTTAATGAACTTGAACATGGGTAACTTGAAGTGTTGTTCATCACCCCTTCTCTTACCTTCACTCAGGATGGACTGATAATTTTCAAATATGAAATATTGTAACAGTAAAATGCTTTTTAATTGTATCAGTGTCAGTGCTTTTAAACTAAATCAATTGCTCTGAACATAGGAATGCAACTCTAAATGACCTCCAAGTAACACTTACAGATTTGATAGAATAGAATATCCTAGAAAATCTTTTATCTTTCCATCAATCCTAACTTAATTTTATTTGGTTCAAGAGCGTAGTCTCTTTTAAAAATAACAATCTCTAAAAGTTATTCTGAGATAAATGTTTTTGGTAAATTATGGCCTACAGACCAAATATGATTGTCTGCCTGATTTTGAACATAAAATTCCATTGAAACACAATCACACCCCCTTGCTTATGTATTCCTATGGATGCTTTTGCACTAAAACAGCTGAGTTGAGCCTATGACTCACCAGTTCTAATATCAATATATTGACTACCTAGCCCTTTACAGAAAGAGTTTGCCCACTCCTGCTCTATGATTAAAATCAATGAGAAGGTACATTATTGTAGCATTTAACAAAAGATTTTTTTTTTACTTTTTTCCTCCCTCTGTCTCTCCTACACCTAGAAGAATATTTGCAATGAATTTGTTTATATTGTCATCCACTTGTATACTATAATTTATAACTTTTTAACTTCTGAAAAGGGCATTGTTACTTTTTTTAACAGAATTCTTCTTGGGAAGAAAACACTCCTTTTAAAAAATGTCACACTTCCTCTTTTTTGAGAGGCTATACTGTGCAATTTTTCTTTCAGTCATGTGCTATCATTTCTTTAACCTTGTTTCCAGAGTTTGCATCTGAGCTTTTAGTTGTTGGGGATTAAGTGTATATATATTGAAAAAACATTTTATAGTTATGGTATTAATTTTTCACTCATTTCTGCAGTTGTGAAATATTGCTAAAACCACCCAAATGTTGGTTTAAAATGATTATATCCAATCAGTACTGGTTGGATTAGTACGTTTCATATATCACTCACAAAAATGTAAGTACAAATTTGTTGCTTAATGCATGCCCCTTTGGGTATGCACTATAAAATTAAACACTACAGTCAATTATTTTCAGTTTTGCATTATTTTGTTAACAATTTTGTTGTTTATACCAGTGCCATGTACTATATTTGAACATAGGAAAATCAGGAAAATATAATAATTTTTCATTTTAACAAGTAATTTATTAAAACTTAAAAAAAAGCCAGTTCGAGCAGACAATACGTGCCTAAATTGTGAGAGTTAAATGATCACGTTTCTTGGCCCATGCATTAGGAAATGCAGGTTGTGATTTCACAGGTATTCTAAGCTATGTTACTAATGAAGCAATTTGCTCTGCGTCCAGTCCCATTTCACTTGCTGTCATCAATGATTAAAGAATGCCGTGGAAGTGTCACTCTGGATTAGTACCCTGACTTTGCAGAGATCCCTACTTAAAGAAGAAGGATTTTCATTTGGCTCAGGTGATGCCACAGGTGAAAGTCATTCAACAGGAGTAGTATTTTCTAAATATTTTCATTAGGCAGTTATCACTGAAGAAGACAAATGTGGAAACATCTCCAAGTGAAACAATCTATTTATATTTCTCAGAAACTTACTTAGCACAAGACTGAGCATACCTAGGAGCAACCTCCAGACAGGAGGAAAGCAAATCAGGCAAACAAACAGAAAATGATATTAAACAAGCAAATCTGGGAGTTTTAAAGGAACATTTAATACTTAAGGAAAATAACTGAGGCATCTCTACTCATCTCTTTCCCTCAAAGCTCTAATTACCTACAGCTGCACCAGAAGAGTTCTTCTTACATAAGATAAAACCAGTGACAAAGACCTCTTTTATCTCGTCTTCTCCTGCTTCTTTTTTATATAACCAATATCTGTTTTATGTGTCTTCTTTTTATTTTCTATTTTTTAAAATAAATTTATTTCTTTTTTAAATTTATTTTTGGCTGCATTGGGACTTTGTTACTGTGTGTGGGCTTTAGTTGTGATGAGTGGGGTCTACTCTTCGTTGTGGTGTGCAGGCATCCCATTGCCGTGGTTTCCTTTGTTGTGGAGCATGGGCTCTAGGCGTGTGGCCTTCAGTAGTTGTGGCATGTGGGCTCAGTAGTTGTGGCTCTCAGGCTCTAGAGCACAGGCTCAATAGTTTTGGCGCACGGGCTTAGTTGCTCCGCAGCATGTGGGATCTTCCCAGACCAGGACTGGAACCCATGTCCCCTGCATTGGCAGGTGGATGCTTAACCACTGCACCACCAGGGAAGCCCATGTTTCATATGTCTTCTTTTTAGAATAAAGTTGATTAAAAGACAGTCAGTCACACAATATGGCACCCACCTTGTAAAATGTGACATTCCCAAAGTTCAGAAGCATGGAACTTTAAGTGAAAGCCCTAAGTCATACAAGTAATTTACTTCTCTGAAGTAAATTTAGTATTGTGTATATTCTGTATAGTCTTAACAACAGAAGTACATAGTTTCATAGATACATATTTAAAAATTAAATAAAATATATACGATGGTGTTATTGGTTCCTAAGAAATCACACAGTATTTTAAATAATCCACATCTTAGAGTTCATAGAATAGAATTTCTGCTTATGTACAGAACCATGCCTTCAAGTAATAAATATTTATTGATCACCTAAAATGTGTCAAACATTGCTTATGAATTGAAACAGTTTAGTAATTCGTGCATAAGTATGTATGTATTTAGCACTAATTTAACCAAAAATTACAACAGAATTATTTTTTTAAATAGAGAAGCAAGTTAAAAATTTTTGAAGTTCCTTATAAGTATTAAAAGTACCTTTTGGAGGAAAAACGTAATTTTTTTTAAAAAACAAGTTGTTGAGTCAAATGGCCTGATTTCTTTGAGAAATGTCACATCAATCTTTTGTTCACAATAACAGCCTAAGGAAGCAGTGGCAATTTGACCCCACTAACTAAATGGGGAACAGTTTGCAGGGAGGTTCAGAGAACCATTCAAAAAGATTCACTTCAGTAGAATCCCAAGAAATAAGGCACGTGTGAGGCAACCATGGCAAGTAGAGGTCCATAAAATAATAACTAATGGTTACTGAGCACTTGTTGGGTAGTAACACTCAGAACTTTATATAAATTATCTCATTTAGTCTTTAGAAAACTCTGTGGTTGGTAGTCTCTGGTGATACTCCCAAGTTACAGGAAGGAAAAAGACTCAGAAGTTTCACACCTAGGAAATGAATCTCAACTCCAACCATACGTATTTTATGTATGTATACACACACACACACACACACACACACACACACATATATACACACACACACACCATATATCAAATATTGTAAATGAATGTAGCAAACAGACTTCCCTTTTTGGAGCAAATATTGATATTTGCAACTGACCTCTAATCTAAGAGACAGATTTGCAGTCAATTCCATGTTCATTGGAGAGCAGTTACAGCCACTAATCAAAGGACATGTATTTGCAAACTTCAGAAGGAAGTGAGTAGCTTATTTGGTTTTTAGCAGCAGATGCACACGTAAAAATTAGCATTAGCAATTTCAATTTTGAAAATTAAGAGCATATATATGGTGATCTATTGTTTATTCCCATGTCTCCTTGACTTAAAAGCATGATTCTGTAGTTTACATTATTAAGCTTTAACGACTGAGAAACCTTCTAGTGTTCATAAATGGAAATATTTCTCTGTTTAAACATTTGATAAGGTCACTGGAAATAGATTCAATTCACTATTAAGCCTGGAAATATCTCAAAGAAATTAATCTGTGTTTATAGGAGTAATAGAAGTATTTAACAACTAGTGCAGTTTGGGTTCTAGCCAATCAGAATGGATGTTGGCTGTAATCAACATGCTTAAATGTATGAATTGGACAGATTTTCAAACAATTAGAAATATGTGACTGTTATGGATGGGATTTTGTCCCTTCACATTTGTACATTGAGGCCCTAACTCCCAATGTGACTGTACTTGGAGATAGTGTGTTTAAGGAGATAAGGTTAAATTAGGTCAAGAAGTGTGACCCTAATCCAATAGTATTGGGGTCCTTATAAGAAGAGGAAGAGACACCAAGGATGCACATACAGACAGAACACCCTGTGAAGACACAGCAACAAAGTGGCTGTCTATAAAAGCTAAGGAGAGAGGCTATACCAGAAACCAACCTTAATCTTGGACTTCCAGCCTTTAGAACTGTGCGAAAATAAAATCCTGTTATTTAAACCACCCATTCTGTGGCATTCTGTTATGGCAGCCCTAGCAGATAAATACAGCAGGAGCAATTGTTTATGTTTAAAGACATTTTTAATTTTAATTTTTAAATCAAATGTATACAATAAAAGGGTTAAAATAGTGAAACAGTTACATATTTTATGACAACAATAACATTAAAAAACAGTCCTGGAGTCCCACTTCTTAAAGGCAACTGTTTATGCCATTTACTATTTCTCTTGACTTACAGCTTCATATTGGCATGCAAACCACTTTAATCTTTTACTGTTTGGTGTTTTAACTAATAAATTACAAATCCAAAAGATATGAATTTAACCCTCTTATCTCTCCATGCTGGAATCAAACACGTACACACACCCACACACACACATACACATTTCCCCTCTCCCTAGGTCTTAAAAGTTATAATTTTTACTAAAATCAACACTAAGTGTTTGCATTATCATGGCTATGTGAATAATATTTTTATTAAATTATGCTAGTTTTCTATGATTATTTTTGCTTTGAATGTTTTACTTTCTCTAGAGTTAATAATAGACCTTTTTATCCATTTGCTGAATTATCTAGTATATAAAAAAATCAACTCCCCAAATCTGTCATCAAAATATGTATCAGTTCTCCATACTTCTTTTTTTCCCCCTTGGGGTTATTCCTCTGGATTTAACCCCATCTACTCACTCTCTTGGCCTGCCACCTGGCTGATATTTTAAATTATTCCTTATCAAGTATGATAATTCCCTTTAACTCTTTACTAGTTTGGGTTTTATGTTTCTAAATTTTATGTTCTCCTCTCTCTAGTTTGATCCTTCCTTTTGGGAGATGAAATTTCATAGCAGTTTCTTGAGGAAAAGGAGCATGGAGGGTAAATTTTTGAAACATTTAATGTCTTTGAAAATGTCTTTATTATTCAATGCACTCATTAGTTGATAATTGGATTGGGTATAAAAACTTTCCCTGAAAATACTTTATTTTATTTTATAACATTTAATATGAGATTCATCCTTTTATTAATTAATTAATTTATTTTTGCTCTGTTGGGTCTTCATTTCTGTGTGAGGGCTTTCTCTAGTTGTGGCAAGCAGGGGCCACTCTTCATCGCGGTGCATGGGCCTCTCACCATCGCGGCCTCTCTTGTTGAGGAGCACAGGCTCCAGACGCGCAGGCTCAATAGTTGTGGCTCACGGGCCTAGTCGCTCCGCGGCATGTGGGATCCTCCCAGACCAGGGCTCGAACCTGTGTCCCCTGCAGTAGCAGGCAGGTTCTCAACCACTGCAACACCAGGGAAGCCCCTGAGATTCATCCTTTTAGAAATATTTAGATTCAAAATGTTTTGATGTAACATGTAAATGTTTAAATGTAACATGTAAAATCATAATACTCCTAGAAGTAGTATTATCTAGTAGTATTATCTAGTAATATTCTACCTAGATAAGTGACCAATTTTCTTTTTCTATATGCAGTGGTCCAGTTTTCTCAGTACCTTTGTTGAAGAGACAATCCTTTCCCATTGTGTATTCTTGTCAATATATTCTTGTCATTGTTAGTTGACCATATATGTGGGGACTTATTTCTGAGCTCTATTCTGTTCCATTGGTCTACATGGTCTTTATGCAAGTACCATACTGTTTTGATTACTGTAGCTTTGTAATATATTTTGAAATCAGGATGTGTGATACCTCCAGCTTTGTTCTTTCTCAAAATTGATTTGGTTATTTATAGTCTTTTGTGGTTCCATATGAATTTTAGGATTTCTTTTCTCTTTGTGTTAAATGCCATTGGGGTTTTGATAGATCACTTTGCATTAAATTTGTAGATTGCATTAAATTTGTAGATCACTTTAGGTAATACGGAGATTTTTTATAAAGATTGTTTCCCCATTCATGAATACAAGATGTCTTTCCATTTGTTTGCATCTTTTAAAATTTCTTTCATCAATGCTTTATAGTTTTTAGTATACAAATTTTTCACATCTTGAGTTCAGTTTATTCCTAAGTATTTTATTCTTTTTGATGCTATCGTAAAAGGAATTATATTCCTAATGTCCTTCTTAGATAGTTTGTTGTTAGTGTGTAGAAACACAACTGATTTTTGTATGTTGATTTTACACCCTCCCACCTTACTAAATTAGTTTATTAGTTCTAACAGTTTTTAAATTAAGTCTTTAGGGTTTTCTGTATATAAGATCATGTTGTCTGCACACAAGGACACTTTTATTTCTTCCTTTCTGATTTGCCTGTTTTCATTTCTTTTTCTTGCCTAGTTGCTCTGGCAAGGACTTCCACTACTATATTCAGTAGAGTGTCAAGAGTGGACATCCTTCCCTTGTTCTTAATCTTAGAGGAAAAGCGTTACTTTTATAACCCTTGAATATGATGTTAGCTGTGGGCTTCTCATATATAGCCTCTATTGTTTTAAGTTAATTTCCTTCTATATCTGGTTTGTTGAGAGTTTTTAGCATGACATGATAATGTTTACCTGGGTGCTCAGCTAAAACTTGGAGCAGTGAAGCCTTCCATTACTAAAAGGGAAAAAAAAATGAGAATGGATACGGATACAAATTTGCAGTGTCACCACAGGAACCAAATGCTTGGAGCTGGAGATCATGAAATTCAGCCTGTAGATGTTCAGTTAATTTCACTTACATCAGTGCCATGTATCTGCCATCAGCTGTGCCAGGTGTCCAAGTCAAGAATCCTTCTGTTTGCTTGCTCGTTTGCTCCTTAATTGGCTTGTTTGATTTTAAAGCTCCAGCTTTCTGCTGTAGAACAGGAGAGGGTGGTTGCCTGGCTCAGTAGCTTGGGAAAGGAACTTTTTACCTTCCACATTCTCAGTCAACTCTTCTCTTTTCAGCCCTGTGAGAAACTTCATTTTGTAACAACCCAATGTCTCCAATTCTTGAGCCATTCTGGGATTACATGGTGTGAACAGACTTACTTTTGGACTTCCTTCAGAAATTTCTGGCCATCGTCTATGCAAGGCTCAGGTTTCGGTTTAGCTTTTTCTATCTCACTAAGTCAGTTTTCAGCTTCCAAAATTTTGTAGTTGTTTTCTTTTCTATTCTCTTTGGTCCTGTAGGTGTATGCCTTAAAAAAATTACCCTTTTATTCTATTTTTAGCAGATTTTTTTTAATGTTATGTTACCTGTTTGGTAGCAGGTAGAGATAACAGAATACAACAAAGTGCAAAATAGATTCTTCTCCGGCTTCCTTTCTAGTAAAATCAGACAGAGAAGAAAAGAGAAATTGAGACCTGTGGAAAATATATTCATTTCTGCATGACAAAGATATTGCAGTTTTGATCCTAAACAATTTTCTTTTCATATTGGTATGTGTCTATATAACTTGGTAGCAAAACCATGTAAGCATACGAGAATACTGAAATGAGTTGGAATGCGGATCCAGATAGACTGGCAAGGCAGAAACTTGTACTCTCACAATGCTGAACCTTCCAAACATCTGCTGGTATGATGGGACCAGACCAAGGAAAACCAAGATAAGGAGGCTACACATGCTTAAGAGTTTTAGAGTTTATAAGTGGAAATGTGGCTATTGGTGGTTAGACAACTAGCAAGAAGTCTGGTGGGGCCCACTGGTGAACTGTAGGAGGCTATCCTAAGAAAGGCAGTGGTGTGGAATCAGGGGATCCGGTAACAGCTAAAGGTAGATCCATACACCTTAGATCTATAACGAAGAATCTACAATAAAGTAAAACTGCTGATTTTAGCATGGACTGGAAGCAAATGCTAGGAACACAGGAATTTGAAAATCTAATATAAGGGAACAATTCTCATTCCCAAAGGGAATAAAAAGATAAAGCACATTTTAATCTTGAATAAACTTGAGTATGTGCAAATTAGCCCAAAATTGATCAAAGCAGGCGATTCAGGGATCCAGTCACTAGGGATGCAATAGAAGAATTAGACTTGAAAAAAATAACAAAGAAAATACTCAGTGACTAGACCATCTCACATGTTCATTTAGAGACCAGTGTTAAGATCCTAAACCATGGAGCTATGGCATGAACTGCTTAAAAACAGGGTTTGTCTTGGGTTTTATGAGGCTTAGTTTACAGATAGTATCATATAGACTCAGTGGTAGGAATTATAGGAAAACTGAGGGTTAGCGTCAAGGAAATTATATATTTTCTCTTTACCTTGGAACATTCCTTATTATCATCTGTCTCTTTAGCTATAATGTGTCACCTCAATCACTATTGCCTAAAGCTCCAGGAGGAAAGAGACCATATATTTGAGTTTGTAATTACATTGTTCTTTGCCCCTTTCTATAAAATGTAAGGCAGAAGGGGCTCCAGATCAATAGGAAACACCCTAAGCTGAGACTTCCCGAGTCCTTAGAAAGCAAAACAATTTTCAAAGCAACTAGAAGTTTTGTGAGAAGACCCAATAAACAAGGAGAAAACATAGGTTTTAGGCTAATATCTTTTTAAGAATGAAACAGTCTCAGTAAATTATTCTCCTTCTGTATATCTAACTGGCCACCAGTTTGTTTCTATCTTTAAAATGTCCTTAATTACAGCTCTTCATCTCTATTTCTATAGCCACTTTCTTAGTGAAGACTACTGTCAGCATCTTTCTTATGTGTTGCTTCAAATGACTTCTGTCTTATCTCCGTATCTCTAATTCATCCTCACTCTGGTATGAAAGCTATCTGTCTGAAAGTTAAATATAGCTATGTTGTTATTTCAATGCTAAAGATATTTCAGTGGCTTACTGCACAATAAATCTAAATTCCACTGCATGACATGTGGAATATTTTATAATCTGTTCCATATCTGCCTTTCTAAACTTCCCCAACAAGCTCTAGCCTTATAATATCTCAAAGTTCTATGAATATCCTTTGCTCTTGAAAACCTGTAAGTCTTTTCATTTCTTAAACCTCTGTTTTATGTTTTCTCCATCACTTCCCTTGCCAAGAATCAGAAAGAATACTTTTTTTAACATCTTTATTGGAGTATAATTGCTTTACAATTGTGTGTTAGTTTCTGCTTTACAACAAAGTGAATCAGCTATACATATACCTATATCCCCATATCTCTTCCCTCTTGCATCTCCCTCCCACCCTCCCTATCCCACCCCTCTAGGTGGTCACACAGCACCAAGCTGATCTCCCTGTGCTATGAGGCTGCTGCCCACTAGCTATCTATTTTACATTTGGTAGTATATATATGTCCATGCCACTCTCTCACTTCGTTCCAGCTTACCCTTCCCTCCCCCGTGTCCTCAAGTCCATTTTCTACGTCTGCATCTTTATTCCTGTCCTGCCCCTAGGTTCTTCACGACCACTTTTTTTTTTTTTTACATTCCATATATATGTGTTAGCATACGGTATTTGTTTTTCTCTTTCTGACTTACTTCACTCTGTATGACAGACTCTAGGTCCATCAACAGATGAATGGATAAAGAAGATGTGGCACATATATACAATGGAATGTTACTCAGCCTAAAAAGTGAAATTGAAAAATACTTTCTTTTAAAAGGAGGAGTTTGGGGTAGGGCAGGAAAGGAGTCTTTCTATTTGATACTCTCTAGTGAAAAGTAGTATTTGTTTTGCTTTTTGTTATTGTTGTTGATTTTGTGTCTGTTTTTGTTTTCTGGGTTTTTTTTTTTTTTGCCAGAAAGATTCTTGGAAAGGGAAAAATGATTCCAAACACTGGGAAAAATGCCTTTCAAATGTGTCTTCTTTTTAATGAAGGAAGTCTTTGAATGTTTTGATCAGATTCCACTTAATACTCTCAAGTTTTTTACAGAATGTTTCCCAGCCTCTAAATTCCCTGTACCTCAGCCAGATAGAATGAATGTGAATTTTGGTGAAATTAAAAAAAAAATACTGCAATGAATAAACCCAATATACATAAAACTATATTGAGTTAATTAGTAATCTCTAGGGAGACAAGAGATTTATGTTGAAGCAGCAGGAAGAGAGATGAGCACTGACAGATTGTTATGCAAATAATAACCTTCAAATTGATCCACAAGTTAATATAGGCATAATATATTATGTAGTGTATAAAGAAATCAGCTTAGGAACAGATACATTTAATTGGCTCTGCCTAAATTCAGATTCCTGGATTTAGACAGGCTTTTCAGTCAAGTTACTTGGATGGGCAAAATTTCATGATTAATTTCACTGACTGTGACTCGTACATGCCTGTGAATATACAACTTAGTTTCAGAAAAGAATACAAATACTAAAGTCCCTGAATCACTTCTGTGGCTGTAAGAAGGGGGGAAGCCCTGAAAGCCAGGACTGTCCCTTGGTCAGATTAAAGAGAAGCCATGGCGGTCTTCCTAGATGGTGGGGGGAGGAGGCACAGAGAATTCTATCTCTGTCTTACTCCCCTTTCCTGAGCCTCCCTGGGGAAGGGGAACTGCCTAGCTCACCACACTGTGAAATGCCCTCATCCCGTTTATTTTCCAGAGTGCTGTCCCTCAAGGGGTATAAGATGCAGGGCAACTCAGCCAGAGCAATATCCGCTCAGGATCATCTTATTGAAATGAAGCCTCGTGGTTGCCACGAGGTTGAGGTTGAGGTGGTGGTAAAGGGAATTTTTTTTTTTTTTTTTGATTCCAAAGCAAGGGACAGTTTTATTCTCTGATCAGAGAATGGAGAGGTGTGAGCTCTCGCTGTTGAGTAGGCCAAGGGTGGGGCTGCTTTTTTGTTGTTTGTTTGTTTTGTTTCTTTGTTTTGGTTTTGGGGGGCTGCTTTATACGGATCACATCAGCAGGGCAAGGGGGCAGGGTTCTCGCAGGCAGGCGCAGGTGAGTTGCTCGGTTCCAGATCCAGCACCTGGAGCAGGGTCTCTGCCCACGGCCCGCCGAGCTGAGGTGTCGGCACAGCCGTTTTGCACCAGGAACTCTGGCCTGAAGGTCCCGGTACGAGCCCTCTGAACATGGCACCCTTGTGAGCAATGAAACTAGACTAAGCACAAAGGAAAAAAACGGTTAGACTTTGTTTTATGAACCGAGTTCTATTTGTATTCCCGGGGAATTTTTAATGGGCTTTGCTGATGATAGGAGGCCACCCAAGAGCTATAGGGAGAAGCTGATGACTTTGTCCTATGTCGGCCTTGACAAATTGGACTGAATCACAGTTTATTTGCCTGGGGGTTGAGAGAGAGGACAGTGCACTGTTCATTTCATGGGGATTTCACTGAACATTTTCCACCACCGAACTCCTCAAACAATCTGTGTTCCCTTCCGGATCTCAGAATGGACACAGCTTCCATAGATGCTGCTGCTGCTACCTGCCCCTGTGCACTGCGTGCTTCCTGCAGGGCAGGGGCTGAGCACGTGTAAGGTCTCATGTACTTACGCAGCCTTTTGGGACAGACACTACGAATCTCCCACCACTTCTGAGCAACTGAGGCTCGGAGAAAGTACACGCACCCGCTACCCGAGGCCGCCAGAATCCCATGCAGCCAGACCGAATCAAGGTCTGGATCGCAATCACCTCCCTGTCCTGGTCCGGGTGGAGGACACAGAAGGAGGTGGCTCAGATGCTTCGAGAGCCCTTGACTCTCCTGAGCATACGGAAGCTGCAGGAGGGAATCCTCCCCAGAAAGCCAGCTCCCTTTCTAGACCATTCTCTCGGTGGTGTGGCTCCCACATACAACCAGTCCACTTTTCTAGGGAGAACTCAGTTAAAGAGTTCTGTAGAGCATAGTGCCTGTGTAGACCCAGATCGGAGAAAGGTTTTAGAGAAGCATATGTTGGTCTGTGACAATCAGGAAACTTGACTAACCTCGGAGAGGTCCCCAGAAATCTCTCATACTTTTCCCTATTCAGGTGTCTTCTAAACTGTAAATTCATCAAAAGGCAACAGTGTTTGAGGGAGCAGACACCCTGGGGTGATACCTAGCAGTATTGAGTATTTTCTAAAAGATAAGAAAGTTGCATTTTTGTCTTCTGGTGGACAAAAAATGTTTGATGGCCTTAAAGGCAAATATTTTTAAATTGAATTATATTGATGTTCATTGAAGTTCTTACCCATATGCAGCCATATATACCTTTTTCTTCTCCATACTGAAATATTTATCATTGAAGAATTTGTATAGAATTCTTCATATATAGAAACTGTATAGTTTGTGCATTGTCTACAAAAAAATAAATATATTAATAAAAATAGAAAGAACATAGTGACTAAGGGGTCATCCTTGAAAGTCCTACATACCTGAATTCTAATTTCTTCTATGAAACTTACTAACTTTGCCACTTGGGGAACATTAGATTATGTAAACTTTTAAACTGTTACATGTAATGGAAATTTCTATTGTTATATGCAATAGGAATTGGATCCAGTTAACTTAAGAAAAACAAGAATTTATTACCTGGCTGCCAGGAATTCCTCTGGAATGAACAGAAGGCTGATGAGCAGGACTTGTAGCCAGCATGACCCAAGCAGCTCCAAAAGCTTCTGGAGGACACCTGAGCTTTCTTGGAAGGACACTTGGGCTCTGTCTCTGGAATTAATGAACTCCCCGGAAGAGAGAGTCTGAGTCTGCGTTAGATCAAAGACCATGTCTTGGGTGTATTGGGACAGTGACAAGAAGAATCTGAGAGGAAGAGTCTCTAAGAGGCATCCGCCTTCTGCGGGGTATAAGCAGACTCCTGACTTTAACCTTCTTCCAAGGCTGGGGTTAGACGAGAGAACAGAAGCTGGAAGAACAAGCCATTGCATAATATTAACTACATCAAAGGTCCAAAGGGTTGTTTAAGAGGATTCAATGAGATTTTACACATGTACTTAGATAGGATGGTATATCTTTAGTTGCCCCAGAATTGGAAAATAGGCTTATCGGCTGAGGTGTCATCAGGAATAGTTTCTTCTAATAGAAACTGTTAGAAGAATGTCTAATGTCTAATAGACATTCTAAGAAGGTCCCTTCTTTAGGGCTTATTTGGAGGTTAAGCCTGACCACCAAGCAGTGAATGCTGTTGGTGCTCTGTCCAGATCCACTGACCAAGACAGCACACCCAGCCCTCAGTTGTGAGAGCTGCTATCAGCAACTAGCTTCCCCTGCTTCTCCAGAGAATCCCCCTCAGATGGTTGGGGCCAAATTCCTGCAAAATTATCACCAGCCCTGCTGCACCCCCATTTTCCCCAGCCTATGGGGTGACTTGCAGACAAGATGGATGGGCTGTTACAGGGTTCAAATGACCAACCCTTCTTCTTCCAGACAAAGACAGTGCTGCAGTGTGATTCATCCTTCGAGCTCCCTAGTGCATCAGGCCCGTTCTCACATCCTCAGTAAATCTTGTGCTCCCAAATCTATCTCAGGCTCTGCTTCTAGGGGAACCAAAGCACATTTACCTCCCAGTCTATGTGTTGAAGGAGAGAGAAGTCATCAATATTCGCTGTATGGAGTATTAAGGGCACATTTATTCCAACCTTCTGATATTTCTGCTTTGGAAACAATTTCAATTAAAAAAAATAAAAGCACATGGCCAACTAGGAAATCTATAATGAGACATGAAGGAACAGATGGATGTGTGTCAAGAGACTTGGGATTTCGGAAGTAAATCTAAATCTACATGGAAGAAAAGGAGTAGACCTCAAAGCATACTCTGCAGTCTAAAAGCCCTCAAACAGGGTATTTAAAACACAAGGAGCTGTTTCAACTTATTATTACATCAGCAAGGATGGTTGGGGCCCCAGATAAGTTAGCAGAGCTCAGGAAGGACTCAGGAATGAGTCCCCCCAAATCTGCCTAGAATCTACTGAGAAGCATGTTTTTAAAGCTGCATGGAGCAGTTAGAGAGTCTTCTTGAACACTTAGGCTGCTGTTCTAAGGAACTGGTAAAAATGTGAGCCAATTTCAGAGGGAGATACCAGGAAGATTAAGTATTGCTCCACACTCAAAAATAATTGGAGGAGTTTTAGGAGGACCCAGTTCACATGGGTCGGGATACGTGTCACCTGTTTCCCTGGAGAATATGCCTGAGAGATCTATGGAATTAGGACACCAGGAAGACAGGAAGGTAAGGCCCATTAAAAACAAAGCTGTTGGGCTTCCCTGGTGGCGCAGTGGTTGAGAGTCCGCCTGCCGATGCAGAGAATGCGGGTTCGTGCCCCGGTCCGGGAAGATCCCATGTGCCGCGGAGCGGCTGGGCCCGTGAGCTATGGCCGCTGAGCCTGCGCGTCCGGAGCCTGTGCTCCGCAATGGGAGAGGCCACGACAGTGAGAGGCCCACGTACCACACACACAAAAAAAACCACACACACACACAAAAAAACAAAGCTGTCACCTATATAGTATTTCTGCCAAAACGTTTAATTTGTAACTAACCATGAGTAAACCAACAGACAAAAATAAACAACTAAAATCAATTTTGTAAAAGACAAAAACAACCTGAAAAACCTGCTAGATTAAAGGAGACTGAAAAGATATGACAATTAAATGCAAAGCATGAATCTTGATTGGATCCTGGATTAACAAAACAAATAAACAACCAAAAACTGACAACACTAGAGGAAAATGTTGGGACATTTGGAGAATATTGGGTGTTATGTATGTTAGAGAACAGCATAAAATTAATATTAGATGTCCTCAGTGTGGTCATTCTATTATGGATATTTAGAAGTTCCTTTTTTTCCTAAAGGACAAATACTGAAGTATTTAGGTATAAAGTATCATTATGCCTGCAAATAGTTCTCAAATGTGTCAGCAAAAAACAACACAAACATACATATAGAAAGAAAAATCTTAATGTAGCAAAATGCTCAGAATTGCTGAATCTAGGAGAAAAATATATGGGTGTTCATTGTATTTTTCTTGCAATAGTTTATAGGTTTCAACTTTACCAATATTAAATGGTATGAGAAATATACTGATTGATTTGAAAATTTAATTTCTTTTCCTTTTATTTCACAAAAGATAAAGCTTTAAGAAAACTAGAAAGAAGGTTGAGGTTCACACTAGGGTAGGAGGTGGTCTGATGGGAAATAACTTCAGAGTTCAGTTTTCCCACTCAGAAAAGGAAGGTAGAAAATGTGGTGTGAACTATGGATGCCTTTGGCAGTCCCAGAACTTGCTAATTTCCTACATGTTACTATGGGAGACACCTAGAAATATGTTAGCAAACGAAAGCTTTGGGCCAGAAAGCAATGAAAAGATAGTAATAAAATTGGGTACTCACATTCAACCCAGCTCTATAAGAGGTTCAGAAGGGAAAAAGGAAATGAAAAAGCATGGGCAGAGCTTATCCTTTCTTAAAGGAGGAGGGAGAAATTGGAAGCTGAGTGAAATAGATCCCAGTTCTGCAGGAGGTGGTGGGTCCAGAAACAGATCTTTGGCAGAGTTTGGACTAGATTATTGGTCCTCACTAGGCCCCTAGGGTCACAACTTCCAGAAAACTTGAGAGCAGCTTCAGTTCTTGAATCTAAGACAGGTGATTCTTCCATTACAAGAACATGAGTGTGGGCTGGGTGCGACGGAACAGGTATCTTGGGGTAAGAGACAACAGCAGTGGCTGACAGAGTGTAGGACTGAAATGCTATCTTCCTAGAGGGGATGGAGGCTACTTAGCGACAGGTTTCTGATGGGGATTGAACAAAATAAGAAGTTGAGGATAGATGATGTTTGATTTTTATTTTCTTTGGACTTTAAAGTTGGGATATTAATCTTTCTGTGAAATTCAACTTATATAAAGGGCAAGAGGAATTAATTTGGGGACCTAAAATTTCTTTAAGAATTTACCAAAAGTAGAGCTTTATTTTTAATTTGAGACATCCGTATATTAAAGGGATTGATCTTTAGATCAGCATTTTGCCAAACCTGGTGGAATATATGGGATAAACAGATTGGGTAAAATTTGGGACAGAAATTAGAATCAAGAGTAAATCGTCAACGTTTGGGGAAAGTAGGGCCCTGGAATTCATTAATGTCCTGCTTTTTGACCAATTTCAGGGCTGCATGAGCAAATGGTAACAGGGCACTGCTAATCCCAGAAGTGCACCTATGTGGGAGCATGGTAGAATTGGGGGAAAGGTTCTATTTTCCAACATAAAATCTTTAACCTTTAAAAGAAAGAATCACACATATTAATTCCAAGCACTTTATCAGGCTTGGCCACCGAGTAAGTTGTATACACACTCAGATACTTGGAAGGCTGTCACACAGCTTTTTAACTGGTCATCAAGGCAAGGTGGTCACTTTTCCCACAACCTGAGTCCATGCTGATCTTCTGGGAGGAGTCTTACCTGTGCGGGCGCTGCACCTTTAGGAAACCAGTCAAGTTAGCTTGATTCTCATGGCCACTTTCACTTCAGAACATCATGTTTATTGAACTGGAGTTTTCCTAATGGGCAGGCTGAGGTGCCACGCCCTCAAGAAAACAAAACAGAACAGGACAAACAAAACAAAACAATTCAGTGATCCTCTAGATTGATAGAAGGCAGTCAGCAGTAAAATAAGTATCAGTAACCCCTTCTTGCCTGGTTATATATAGAAGCTCTGGCTCAAGAGTTTTTCCACCTGCAAGATTCTTAAGATTGTTTGCTAGTGAATTTTTTGCGTGTGTGTGTGTGTGTGTGTGTGTGTGTACTGCTTGGTGGGTTTGATGGATTTGCTGTGACCCAGGGGTGTTCAAGTACTTCTCCTTGTGTGGTCTTTGGTTGGATCTGCTTCAACAGTCTTGAAATGAGATCCCAGGGCCCCTCTGGTCATGTTTTCCATAATATTTTGCAGAAACCCATAAGCAACACAAACTTTCTGACCATCAACAAATTGGCCTCAGAACTTTCCCTACATTTGTGTATGTTTTTTGTTTTGTTCTTGCTCGCAGTTTGCAAAATTTCACCAGATGACCTCGAGTGCTATAAAAATAGCTGACTCATAGTGGAAAAGAAAATGGCATGGACCCTTAAAATCAGCATGGTAGAGAAAATGCCATGCAGTCCTGGGGAGAGATTCTTTTTTTTATGAGAAGTCCTTTTTATTCAACTTTTTCTTCAAAAATAACATTTGGGGGACTTCCTTGGTGGCACAGTGGTTAAGAATCTGCCTGCCAATGCAGGGACATGGGTTTGAGCCCTGGTCCGGGAAGACCCCATGTGCCTTGGAGCAACAAAGCCCGTGCGCTGCAACTACTGAGCCTGCGCTCTAGAGCCTGCGAGCCACAACTACTGAAGCCCACACACCTAGAGCCCGTGCTCTGCAACAGGAGAAGCCACCGCAATGAGAAGTCTGTGCACTGCAATGAACAGTAGTTCCCACTAGCCACAGCTAGAGAGAAAAGCCCGCGAGCACAATGAAAACCCAATGCAGCCAAAAAAATAAATTAATTAATAAACTAATTAATTAAAAATGTTTTTGATACCCTCATATCACAGTCAGTTAATAAATTTTCATTCTGTTTAGTGTGAGAAAGTAGAGGCAATGGAAGAAACAACAGGGGTCAGGTTAATAGGAGATGACGACTTGACCAAACAGGAGGTGGCAGCCCTGCCAGGTCCATGGCTCAGTGACTGTGACAGGCAATTAGCGATCACAGCAATAGGAGGTAGCAGTGATGCACAGAGCACTTTCTGGCCCCCCTGCTGTTTCTGATCATTCATGTTGTTTGCAGAGACAAATAAACACGAATGCATGTTTGGTATTTTTTTTAAAAAAACAATGAGTTAGAGTAGGAAGAGAGAGAGAGAGACAGAGAGAATCACGAGATTAGAAGACCCCCCGTTCTACTGAAGATGGTCTTCCCCCACTCATGCTGTAGTAGAGGAAATGCAACTTGTCAAACTATTTAATAGCAGATCTTAATTTTTTACATGACATAATAGAATTTGAAGCAATTTTTAGAAGTCACCTGGAATATCCAGCACAGAACCCACTGATTGTTCTTTTCCATGTGCAACAATTAGGCTTTTTTTTTTTTTCTCTTTAATTTTACCCTTCACGCTTCTGCCTCTATATAAATTAATAAAATTGGCAAATACACATCAATAAAAATAAACTTGTATTTACTAATATATCTATTTAATTTTTAAAAAATGTAATGCTCTTTCTCTGTAGATAGATGAACTTGGTATTGTAGTTAACATTGTAACCTCCTGCATATATGTAACCGTACAGTGAGTTACTGTTATTTCTGCATATCACAGTTTGTTCCTGAATTTCTAGGATACAATATTTTCAGAGGTGTACTCACTTTCAAGAAAATGGAGAATAAAATTAATGATACAGTTAGTTAGCAGCCCATACCCCAAATACTTTGCAGTTTTACCCCTACACACATGGACACATCATTTCCACACAAAACACATACTCTCAAATGCAAATCTAAATCAACCTTTTTAAATTAAATATTGAATGCTTGAATAATCTTCATATATTTAAATATTGTGGACATACTAAAATTAGAATATAACAATGGAAAATATAAACTGTCAGATAAGACCAGTAGCTGGCATTATCAATGTATCATATGCTCACTGAACTGCAATATAAGAAAATAATCTCAAAATGACAGAATCATGTTTGCCATGTATGCAATATGGAAGCAGAAAAGTTAAGACACTAAAGCGCTGGACGTATGAATTCAGAACTGATCCACTAGCTTGTGTTACCGTTCCAAGTTTCCATAACTTTGAAGCAGATGTTTCTGAATACTCATTTATCTAGAGACTGAGTATAATGAAATGAAAATATAGAAACATTTACTTGAATGCATCAATCTGCAAAAGTGCAACTTTATGGCAAAGAGACATTTAAATAAATCTACCCTTATTTATTTTGCTAAATGAATATTATCATGAGATTATGGGATTTGGAATTTCAGTTAAAGTCAATTTAGGAATGATGCCTTAAAAAAGTCCATTTCACTACTCCACAGTCACACCTGTTTTTTTAATTAAAGTTTATCAGTTTGCTTACTCCTGTCATCACCAAAATATTAAAATGTTTCAAATTATTTTCAAGTGTTTCTAACAAATAAAGTTCACTTTCAAAGAACAAATATAAAACACTTTTGAAGATATTGAAAAGAATGTGGTATTGTCTTTCAAAAAGTGAGAATCCAAACAATATTTTAAATCATGATAATAACATTGGTATAATGAGTATTTGAAGGTGTTAACACACATTCAGATGTACACATTTCCATTAAACATAAGTTTGAGTTTCTTTTTTGTTCTAGGGTTGATTCTCCTGAAACAAGAGACAAAAAAAAAAAAAAAAAAAAAAAAGACATGGTCTCTGCCCACCTGGAGCTCTCAGTTTAAAAAAAGAAATAAAATCTAAGCAAATACCTGATAAAATTGAGGTATGTTTATAATACAAAGAAAAATGGAGGCTAGTCGAAAAAAATCCCAGAAAAGCCAGCTGTTTCCATGACTATGCTAGGTTAGATTATTTAGGGCAACCATCCTTCAGAACACAACTAAAAAGGCTAGATACAATGTAAGATAAATCTTAAAAGCATGAAGAGGGGATAATATTGATAGAGATTATTTGGTGAAATTTAAGAAACACAGGAATCCAGAGGGATAAATAGAGATCTATAGCTGCTTTTCTCCTGATGAATTTGTCACATCTTGGAAAGATTATCACTGGTAATGAGAATTCTAAGAAATTTATTTCCGATAGAAGGAAAATGATCCAAACGAGTCAAGATGGAATTAAAAGCAAATAAAATGTAAATATGCCGATTCATCCAAATGATTGAATAAATCAGTGAGACTAAAATCTAATTGCTTTTAAAAAAAGAAAAAAATAGGGCTTCCCTGGTGGTGCAGTGGTTGAGAGTCCATCTGCCGATGCAGGGAACGCGGGTTCATACCCCGGTCCAGGAGGATCCCACGTGCCGCGGAGCGGCTGGACCCCGTGAGCCATGGCCGCTGAGCTTGCACGTCCAGAGCCTGTGCTCCATAGCCGGAGAGGCCACGGCGGTGAGAGGCCCGCGTACCACCAAAAAAAAAAAAAAAAAAAAAAAAAGAAAGAAAAATTAAACTAAATGGCAGCACTAACAAATATGATGGGAAGGGTAAGTGGAGATAAAGATCTCAGATCTTTGCATAGTACATTACATTAAGAGATTGAGAGATGTAGAGAAAGCCTTTACAAGATGAAGACAAATCTTAAGCAAAAGAATATTGACAGAAATCAAAGTGACAACAACACATTTTTTTTGAATGCTTATTATCAATGTGTACCAGACACCATGCTAGGTACTTCACAAACATTGTTATGTTCTGTCTTTACAACCAGTTAATTGGTGTATAAGATAGAGTTGCCCGAGGGAATATAGCTGGTAAGTTATTCAGTTGCTTTAAAACTCATTTTTCTAAACCTGAAAATCAGTCTCATAAAAATCTATAAGATAGGTTGGTTTAAGATTAAATAATAGTATATATTTATATATTATATCCTGCACAGTGCCTAAGACAGAGAATGTACTTTAAACATTTTTTATATTATTATTGTTGTTGATTCCTTCATCCACAGCACATCATCATCTTCTAAACTTGGACGGCCTGCATGTGTGCATGTGTGTATAAAGAATAGTTGAATGCTGATTATTTTTTTACAGTAAAAGGAGAGTTTAAGTGCCTTGTTATGATGGCTTTCCAGATCTGCAGTACATGACCGCTGCTACTCATAATAACTAATTATATGGTGTTATGTCATTTCCTTATGAGATGAACATTTCCTTTAGTGAGAGAGGGAAGGATTCTCTGGAATACATCTCATTCCACCTGGCTTCTTTCCTACCACTCTGTGGACACAGATAGCAGGAGGTTTACAATGGCCTTTTGTTCACTAAGTCGAATGGACACTTTTCAGCTCTCATCTTTCTTGTATTATCAGCGGTGGTTGATACTGTGGATCATCTCTTCTTTCTTGAACTATTTTCTGTCTCAAGCCTCTGTGAGGCCACACTCTCAGCTAGCTCCTCAGAATTTGCAGTCTTCTTTGCTGTTCCTCTGTTTCTGAGAGTCTGACAAATCTAGTCTTTCTCAAGACTTTGTCCTAGGCACCCTTTTTCTTTCATTTTACAAAACCTCCTTAGATAATTTCAGCTATAAATGTTGCTTCAAATAATTATGTAAGAAATACATAGAAGGCTTCCCTGGAGGCCCAGTGGTTGAGAGTCCACCTGCCGATGCAGGGGACACGGGTTCATGCCCCGGTCCGGGAGGATCCCACATGCTGCAGAGCAGGTGGGCCCGTGAGCCATGGCCGCTGAGCCTGCGCGTCCGGAGCCTGTGCTCTGCAACGGGAGAGGCCACAACAGTGAGAGGCCCGTGTACCACAAAAAAAAAAAAAAAAAAAAAAAATACATAGCACTGGAATAACATGGGTATCTTAAACCAGGATAATTGTTTTTCTCAAAATTCCTATTCAGGGGTTCACTGCAGTTTCTCTTAAGAGCTGTGCCTTCCAGACTCATGTAATAAAATAATATGAATCAGTTCTTACCCCTAATGCATGGGCACTCGTCAGAAAATCATACATTTTGCATTAAGTTGTACAATGTAAACATAGCTTCTTTGAAATCTATCACTTATGTGACCCTCTCATGGCTGCATTTAACTATTTAGAATGTGTATGTTAGGTGGGGATGGGGATTGGGGTTGATAAAATTTTAACTTGATGATTTACAGGTATCTTAGTAATTTTCATTTTAAATGCTCTTTCTTGGAGATCTCAGTTTACTTTACCAAACAGTGTTATTTTTTCTTCAGATTTTCACTCTGCAAGGCATGTTGTACATGGACTTATTGAGCTCCCGATGACGGGGGATAAGGAAGCCAGAGATACACTCAGTGTCCTTTAGATCTTGACTGTTCTCTCCTGGGCAGTAGTGTTTGTGGTCTGCCCTATAAACTCGTGATTATTGAAGTATGACTCCACATAAGAGGATCTGGGGCCATAAGCTGGTACCATGCCTGGATTTCATGGCCTGAAATATTTGTGCAAGATCACATAGTCAGAAACAGAGCTTCTTTACTGAATCTGGGGGCTTTAATGAACCTCTAGTTTTCCTAGCACCACTGTGGTCCCACAGAAGGGCATGTAGAAATGTCTAGATTCCCCCAATTCTATTCTTTGCAACGGAAATGGCATGTGTAGGGCTCTAGAGGCTATCAGCCTCCCCTAGTATGGTGTGACGAGGTGATTGGCATCGTCTTCCTCTCCCCACACCGCAGCCCACCGTGTGCCCCTTCTACCTTCCCAGTGAGGAGTTTCTACTATGAGGATGCACAGGTTCTGCCTCAGCGCTGATTCTGGGTTATCATGGTTCTCACCATGCCCTGGAGTCGAAAGGGCAGGTTTTTCACTCTCTCTTTCTCTTTGCTACAAACATCCTATCCCCTTCCTCCCTGAGACTACATTCCTGGGGCTCTAATGGCAGAATGCTGTGCCCCTATGTCACCTATTTCCTCCTAGGATCAAAAGCTACTTTTATACTTGCTGTGGGGTGCTGCAGCTGGGAATGTGAAAATTGCATAGTAGACTGCTTTAATACGAGAGACCAGTGGAGGTTGGAAGACAGGAGTGGGGGAGGGGAGAAGAAACTTATAGATTATCAATTATAGCAACCGTTTCACAGTCAAGCTGAGTGCAAGAGTCTTTCGAGTATATTATCATAATCATCAGTGACATAAAAATTAACATCATCTTATTCATATTTACTAATAATAGTCTTTTATGTTGAATTAGATGTTTAGAGATGTGTGAGCTTCACCTCTACTTTCAAAGAAGTAAATAGCAAATCATCAGTTTCCAGACTGTACCGGTAGAGAGTGTAGAAACTAATATACTTCCTAATACATGTTTGTCTGTGCAAGTCTGCATATAGTGGTAAACACAGATATTCCTCCTCGCCATGAGTAGAAGATACAGCAATGTTTTCTTGTATGTTTGTTTGCGGTACGTGGGCCTCTCACCGTTGTGGCCTCTCTCGTTGCGGAGCACAGGCTCCGGATGCGCAGGCCCAGCGGCCATGGCTCACGGGCCCAGCCACTCCACGGCATGTGGGATCTTCCCGGACCGGGGCATGAACCCGTGTCCCCTGCATCGGCAGGTGGACTCTCAACCACTGCGCCACCAGGGAAGCCCCAGCACTGTTAAGTAAGCGATTTCTTCGAGAAATTATGGAGCAGAGAAACAATTCATTTCTGTTTTTGAATAAATCACACTGCTTCTGTTATTAATCTCACATCTCACAGGCATGCATTTGTAAAAATCATTGAGTGTGTTTTCTTACTTATAATCATTGGAATGAAGTGTTGGAAAATATTATCTCCAATATTTCAACATAGTCTTCTTCACATTACATCACTTGAGAAAACTGACTTTTAGCTCTAATAACAATAATAAGAAAACCAATTGGAGCAGACAGAAAACATGAAGGGAATGATTTCTTTTGATTTATAGATGCCATACTAAGCCTATTAAAATATTATAAAGTGTGACACTAATGCGATAAATATTAACTGATATTCACAAGGTATTAACTTAATTAAAATCAAATTTAATTAACAAATCAAGTATTTAAATTTTTCTTATTTTACTGCTAATGGAATATAATCCTTATAAATAGGCTGTGGTTTGATACTGAAAACAATGAATGGTAAAATCAACTACAAATTTGGAAGTCAACTTGACTTTCTATAACGTAGAAGCATGTAACTCTGTCATTATCTTCTTGAACAATGTAGACACAAGTCTGGGACACTGTAAGAGAAATGGCCCTTCATTGGAGTTTGTTTCATCACTTTCTAAACAGGACCATAAGAACAAGCACAGAATTTCTTCCCTTTAGACATAATATGTTTGACCTTAATACATTTCAAAGCATTGAGATCATACAGAGTATTCTCCAACTACAGTAGAATAAAATTAGAAATCAATTACTATGAGGAAATGTGAGAAATTCACAGTTATGTGAAATTTAAATAATACGCCTTTAAGAAACCAATGAGTCAAAGAAGGAAAAACAGAAACATTAGAAAGTACATTGAGATGAGTAGAACGCATGATATAATATATATTTGGACCTAGGAAGAGTCCTTTCTATAGACGGACTCAGTAATTTTGAAGTTGAAGCAGCTACATGATTGTTGTGGATTTCCAAAATAATAGGGGGGAAATCATGAAGTTGTGAGGATGATCAACTTCATTGGAGAAGAATAATACAGAAGAGAATGCTGCCCAGGGGAATAAATAATGACTAGAGCAAGCAAAGTTGTTTATTTAAGCCAGCCATTAGTTTTGGAACTAAACGTGTACACTAAGAATGTTTGGTTGAGTTTCTTAAGGTTTTTTTTTTTAACCTTTTCAGACATTAGCTCCTTGAACAAAAAAGTATTGTCTTATCACCAATGGCTTAAATGCTCCTGCTGAGAAACCCTGCTTTAAGTAATAACAGTCCTATTAAACGTAACTACAACAGTGTACCTTGTAAATTCGAATTGAAGGTGAAATCTCAAAAAAAATAATATGTAAGTAGGGAGGGGACAGAGATATAGGACATTTCTGCCTGTGATTAGCAAACCACAAATGTAGAGAGCCATATATTCTTATGTTCAGCAGAAGTTAAAATCTGAATTTTTTATCCTAAGCTAATTATAGAGGGATGCAGGCAGAGAAGTAGAAAACAGAATTGAAAACAAAACTAAGACCAAGCTAAGGCTAGAAAACATAGGACGCTTGATCCTCCATGTTCAGGAAAAAAAGAGAAGCAGATACATGATAGATTTTGATAGTAAGTAAATAAGTTGTAGTGATTGTGGCTTCAGGTGCTGCTAACATAATGTTTGTTATTTTCTTCCTTCACTCCTGTATATCTTAATGTTTGCAAAGGTAAGACGTATAAGAGACTTAAATAAATATTAAAACTAATACTGATTCTGAAGACAGAATAATCATGCCAAAATAATATAATTATAACTTCTAGGTTGGTTGTGAATGGAAATGGACTAAAAATATTTGATAACATTTAACAATCGAAAGGCAGAATGTGCATAGTGGACATTATGAAATTTATTTAAGGACACAGAATCACAACTGCATGAATGAAGAGAAATTCCACATTTCTGAATTAACACTTGGAAACTGTCACTTCTCCACAAATTTATTTTAAATTAAATGCAGTTTTATTCAGAATCGCAAAAGGGTTTCAGGAAGAGTTAAACAATATAGTTTTAAAGTTCCTATCTGCTCAGTCTTTCTTTGTTTGGATATCATATTTGATATAGTGCTGCTGTTGCAAATTACATAGACTTGGTGGTTTATAGCAACAGAAATGGATTCTCTCATTATTCTGGGGGTCAGAGGTCCAAAATGCAGGTGACGTCAGGGCTATGCTCCCTCTGAAGGCTCTAGGGGAGATCTTTCCGTGCCTCTTTCAGATTCTTGCAGCTCCAGCCATTCCTTGGCTTATTGCCTCATAACTCCAATCTCTGTCTTGGGTTTTTGCATGTCCTTCCCTCTATGTCTGTGTCTTCTTCTCTTACTTGACATTGGACCTAGGATCCACCAAGAGCATCCATCCAGGGTAAGCTCATCTCACAATCCTTTACATAATTATATCTGCAGAGATCCTTCTTGCAAGGATCACATTCACAAGATCACATTCACAGATTCTGAGATGTGGACATAGATTCTGAGGGGCCATAATTCAACCCACTACTGGTATCAACTCCTCCCCCATTTTATAGTAACCATGCCTGATCTATTTATTTAAGTGCAACTGACCCGGTCTTCCAACATTAGCAGGGTTTATATAACCCACGACAGGCCTATTACATGATTCCACCCTTCCGGCCACAATAACTGGTTCCCTGGTTTAAACCAGTCTGTATTTAGGGCTGCATTTCTATGTCATAAATAGCAAAAGAAGCTAATGCCTAAAAGGGTAAAAAAAAGTTTAAAAAAAATCAGTCAGGTATTCTCAGTGTACAGGCCTTAGTTTCAAAACTCATTGTTGGTTTAAATAAAGAATTTTGCTCTGTCAACATCTTTTTTCTTCTGATTATTTATTTTTAGGTTTTATAACATAGACATTCTCAATCTTTACTTATTATGATTAGTATATTAAATATTCACAGCTGGACTTTATATAGAAATTAGTGTTATCATGTTTGAAAATGTATAAATTGTTCTCTGCCTTAGGCAGTAATCTTTGGTATTTAATTTTAAAATAAATGCATTTAGTTTTTTAAATATAGGAACAATCAGAAAAATAGAGTTTGAGCGAACAAAGGGGAAAAATTAAATTAAGGCAATATCACTAGTGTAAAATGATCTGTAGTATATGATAAAACCGTAGCATTTAACTTCATATTAGTATTCATATAAATACAGCTAAATATAGGGCAGAGCAATAGATTATATAACAAGCAATAAAACAAAATAAGTCCATTTACCTTTAAGGTTTACAGGTGACTTATAGATGGAAACACATTGGATTCATGGGGGGGAAAATCTCCATCTAGGTAGATGAAAAATAGTCTGAATACTTAGTAGAATTAAAATACATCTGAAGCTGAAGGAAATCTCATTGAATGAAATAACAGTAACTGCCTGTGGAGTAGAGACTGTTTCACACTGGATGGATTTTTAGTAACCGTCTTCTCATCATTTCAAGAGGAGTTAGCAAGCCATGGAAAAAATGGAAAAAAACAGCAGCATACACACTTACATCACGGTTCTTTCCCATCGCCCATCAAGGAAAGTTCATTGCCATTGCAGTGGGAGCGTGGATTAATGTCTAACTTACTGCAGCCTGACATCCCCATCTATCTCCAACTGTCATGCAAGTGTAAGGCATGCTGAATGGAAGATGGCTCAGAAATGATGCAACTCACTCAGGCCACGAAGAACTTCTTATCCATACAGCATTTGGCCAAAGCCCCAGGGTTCTCTTGGATTCAAGATAGGAGAAAAAATTAAATAAACTGGAGGATGATAGAGTGGAAGGCATGAAAATTATAAACTATATTTGATTTTGTGAGCTTTCTTTGGTGTTTCCGTTTGGACATTAAGTAATATTTACTGGAATCATGTTGACATTTGCCACTGCACCCTTTGGTATGTCTTAAAGAGAAAAAATAACTTACAAGAGTAAAACCTAGACTTGAAGTGGAATCCTTTTTTAAAATAATTTTTTTCCTTCTTCTGTATTTATTTGTTTTTTTCCTTGCTGGTGAGTCTAGATTGGACTGAAGGATAGGTGGAAAACTTTTTATTCATATTTGATGCTGTTTTTCATCTCCTCTTGAAGATACTGAAGGTTTTTGCTTTTGCTTTTGTTTTTTTTGGAAATAGCATGAAGTGTGTTTCTGCAGCAGCATCTTTCAGCAGACACCCCTGGTGGTAGAAACAGAGATCTGAACTCACTTTCCAATACCACACTTTCAAGCTGCCTAAGTGACTTGGGCTTCTGATCTTTGAATTTTCAGAGGCCAAAGGGGCCACAGCATTTCTGCAACACTGGGAAATTAAGCACACAAATGCCCTCAGCACTGGTTTTGCTAGAAGGAGTCATTTCCAGGTTATTCCATAAGCATTTATTTAGTTAAGACTCTGTGTAATGTATGTACCAGGCACAGTGGGAACAACAAAAACAAACAAAAAGCAGAATACAACAGACCTGCTTTTGAGCAGCCTAGAACTGCTTGGCATTATGGAATTTGGGGCATGGGCCAGAGACTTCGAGATGATCTTCTTCAACATATTTATCTTATAGATGAGACAACTGAATTTGGGAGATATCAAAGTATGTGCCCAGAATCACATGATAAATGTACTAACAGGAAAAAGTCAGTTCACAAATCTCAATGCTCTTTACCCTCCTACTCCATGGATAGCAGAGAAACAACAACAGTGGAGATGAGGAGAGGAAAAGGAAAGCCTCTAGAAGCCTAAATTACATACCCACAGCCTGAGGAAGAATTCTTGGAGCTGACAACCGTGTATCAAGTGGATGCTTAACTCACAGTATGAGATATTCATAGACTTTAGCACAAGAATGGAGACAAAAATGATATATTTAGGAACAGTAAAGAGACCTGTATGACTATAGCAAGGTTTTAACCTAAACACATGAGTTGAGTTGATAATGGAGAAGAAGCAATCCAAGCTGTACTCAAAAGGCCTTGGAAGTTAACTGGAAACATATGTGAATGATACAATTTAACACACTGAAGTGAAAATAAATAACATTAAGAGCTCTTTAACTAATAAAAATCACTCTACTTTTTAGAAGCCAATTAAATACAGGAATACTTTTGTGTTAACTTTATTAAATGTAAGACATGGACAAATGGATGATGGCCTTTTGTTAAGTATGCTGCCTACCACATACACAACGTTTGCTGTGTATTTTAAAACTGAATTGTAAATTTGAAGTCAAATATTTTCTTGTGCTTATGCATATTCTATCTTCCAGTTTACCACTGGCGGGTCTGCAGGTTGGCATGTTTCTGTGCCTGTCATGCAGCATTCACAAAATTAAAATATCATTTAAAGGGAAACATGCAAAATGTTGTGACATTTAAAAACTTTCCAGACAATTTATATACAAAAATGATATTTATTCCATTGACAATTCTTGGAGGATTCAATATGGTCATAAGGTGGTGGGCAAAATAGGAAATGATCATTTGAGGGTTTTGGAATCACTTTGAACAAGGAGTGCTTATGAAGTAAAATAATTTAGAATGACAGTATATGTGTGGGTACTGATTAGTCATATGTTAAAAGCAAACAGAGATTTAAAATTGTAGGGGTTTAATATCCCACATTCAGGAGATGTGTGGATTTTTAAACAAAGAATGTGTGTATGTGGAAGAAACATTCTCTTATTTTAAAATCTCTACATACAGGCTAAATCATAGCATAATTCATTTTTTTTATTTTCTATAAGAGTTAAACTGAAGAATGTGTTCATAAGTTTTTCATAAATATTCCATTTTGTTTGCTTTATTCATTCATATTATCCACTAGTTGGAGGTACCCTTAAACGTCGAGGAATAGAGCTAAAATTATTCTGCAAAAATCTAATTTTATAGCAAAAAGCCATGGGGTTTGAACTCAGTGAAGTTCTGGTAAAATAGAGACATTTTTTTTCTTTACTTCAGATTTTACTGCAGCAAATCCCCAAATTAGTCTTGCACCTTTTAAAGGGAATTGCAATAAATAGCTAAAACTGACCAATTTGTCCCCATATTTTTCTTTAAATAAGGAGATAATTTTTAAATCATGGCTTTTATATTGCCAAATCTAATAAAAAATCAATGCTGTATATAAACATACAAGGGAATATTGTATGACCACAGAAAGGCAGATCTATCTATACTTGAGATTGCAAAAAAGAAAAAAAAAACCCACAAAAATAGTGATTCCCTTCTATTGTTTACACCTAGTATTGCCTAGAGAAAGAGAAATAGGCAAAATGCAATTTGAAAGTCATTTTAATCGTTTTCAATCTACAAGTGTATATTTGTAGTTTAAATTTTCTTAGTAAAAGAAGGCTTAGAATGACACTGGTGATGGACAGAAAATCATACTTCTTTTGAACACAGGGGTAATTTTTTAATGTTTATTAAAGACCCAGGTTTGAAAGAGTGTGGGAAAGCAGGATACAAAACCATTTGAAATGAAAAGCCTTTACGTTATACTTCTTGCAATCTTTTATAAGTTATATTACACTTGGCTGCACAGAAACACAGTATTTGGCAAAGCCAGTGTACACATTGGGTACTTTCATTGGAGAGATGTTTTTTATTGCTTATTAACTTAGTTGTTAACTGCAAACAAGGGTGCCTGGTGAAGTCAATTATTTTTATCTAAAACAATAAATATTCCCCTCAGAATGTTCTCTTTTCATTCTCAACCACATTCATGCCCTTTCTGCTCTAGAACTCTGACCTAACTTTTGATTTCCTTGTATAGAATACTTCATCACCTTCTCCCTTCTCTAAGCTTTAATCCTGTGTATTTCTGAGAAATGAAAGACTCATTCATTCTTTTATAAAACATTTCAGTCAAGACATGTGTAACCTCCTCTGGAAACATATTCCCATTGACATTTGTTTAGACAGCCTACAACTGACACCGACACCAAGAACTGTGTTGTTTTTATTTCCATATTTATAACACTAGTGTGCAAATCTTCTTTTATGACTTTACTCACATGGTCTTTGAAAGAACATAAATTTTATGCCTTTTTTCCCAGATATATTTCCCCAGATATCTATCTATCCATATATATATATATATATATATATATATATATATATATATATATATGGATAGATAGATATCACATGTGAAATGTCTAATGCCATTTTTGCTTACATATCCCACAACCACTTTTCATGCTTATGTACCTTCATAAGCAGGTATGGGGGGAAAGGGCAATGCTTTTAATATATGCATTTATAGTTTATATAATACATACAAACATATATTTATATATATACACACACACACATACACACGGAAAGAGAAACCCATGTTTAAAAGAGTGTGGGCAAGCAGAATAGAGCATTTGAAATGAAAAGAATCTTTCCATAGTACCTATTGAGAGGGGTGAGATTGCAGGCATTTGCTAGTTCTTACCTCTAAACAAAGCCTAAAGCCAAAGTGATTTTTCTTTCAGTTGAAAAAAAATGGCACTCAACAAGAGGTTTGTTATTTCCCTTGCATTCTTCCAAATGGGAAACTAACTGCAGCATAAATATTAAGGAAGCAAGGAAATCAGAGCTTCAAGCTGGGATGAGCAGGATGACAGAACAAGCTTGCCTTTGCCTAACTAGGTGGGAAAACAGACCCTTTGGATTCAGAGAGTAGATGGAGCCATCTCCTGGTTCTCTAAAATGCTCGGAGATAATGTCCTGAGACTTTATCAAAATTATTATGAGCAAGTGGAATTACTTATCTATTAAGATGGATGTTGCTGACAAAATTGCTCTCCAGTTCAGTCCAAGGATTTCCATCAGGTCCATATTTCTCCTGAAGAAATTGAGTACTGTATGTGCAATCTAGATTAAAAGCACCAAGTAGGAAGCTTCAGTGATATCCTTATGGTGGCATACACATTTCAGGTGGCACTTAAATCTTCATTACATACACACGCCGTATTTAATTTTTTAATTAATATTATTGGAGTATAGTTGCTTTATAATGTTATGTTAGTTTCTATTGTACAGCAAAATGAATCAACTATATGTATACATATATCCCCTCTTTTTTGGATTTCCTTCCGATTTAGGTCACCACAGAGCACTGTGTAGAGTTCCCTGTGATATACAGTAGGTTCTTATTAGTTATGTATTTTATACATAGTATCAGTAGTGTACATATGTCAATCCGAATGTCCCAATTCTTCCCGCCCCCTCTTCCCACTTGGTATCCATACATTCGTTCTCTACATCTGTGTCTCTATTTCTGCTTTGCAAATAAGATCATCTATGCTATTTCTCTAGATTCCACGTATGTGCGATAATATTCGATATTTGTTTTTCTCTTTCTGACTTACTTCACTCTGTATGGCACTGTTTAGGTCCATCCATGTCTCTGCAAATGGCCCAATTTCGTTCCTTTTTATGGCTGATTAATATTCCATTGTATATATGTACCACATCTTCTTTATCCATTCCTCTGCTTATGGACACACCATTCTTTATACAACACAACTTTAAATAAACAGAATCAACAGTTTGCTAAACAGAAACACTGGGCCCCACATAAGATTCATGCATCCAAACTTACTTAGAAATGTCCTCAAAAAATGGAATTCAGAGAGGATTTGTGTGTAGATGATAGTTGGACTGGGAGAATTTCTTACAAGATCACTAAGATATAATATGTAGAAGTAATGCAGCTTAATTTAGTATTATCCTAGATAGTGCAAATGCTTTTGCAACATAGTGAGACCTTTTACTACTATATTTTTGCTTTATTGTAAAGTTTCAATTTTAAAATTATCATGAGACACTGTATCCAGATTGCTTTATACTGTAGTTCTTCAACTTATTTAGCTTGTGAGGACCTTGATTGCCACTACCCATTTATTCTTTTCAATATTATATCAAAGAATGAATTGTGACAGAAGAACAGAGATATAATTATGTTCATGCTGATGGAGTAATGGTGCCTGTTATTTTCAGTCATGGGGTATAAAGAGTCCCTATGGTTGACTGTAGCTACTGCTGTCGGCTGAGAAGTCCTATTCTAGTACAGAAGCAGACGTATAAAAACAAACATTTAACCTATCACTGGGACACTCAAAAATCCTCCATTCCATCACTGCCATCAAATGCAGTGTTTCTAGGCTGGGTACAAAAGTAACCTAATACTAATACGTCATACAATCATCATAGGGACACAAAGTCATTCTTCTCCTGGTGACATGTATCCCTAAATAAATGCTTTCCTGTGGGAACCATAGAATCAATGCATTGCATAAAAATGGAGCTTGAGTAACATTATGGAGGAAAGAAACCATTATTAACTTTGCTAATCTTTCCTATCAGCATTTATATTTTTCTAGAGATGAAGACAAAACCCCAAATGTCATCCCTTACCTAGGAATTTGTCTTAGAGACAGAAGTTTAAAAAGTCACCATACACGTAAAAGGGTAAAATTTTACTGTTCCTTCTGTAGAATATACATTTAAAGTTCCTATTAAGTATGTTGAGAAACTCTCTCTCACTTAGATGGCACGTACTTTTATTTACAAAGTAAATTATTTAGCACAGTGAATACCCACTTTTTCAGATATTTGAAAATTTAACAACCAAGAAAATATAAGCCAACCAAGTTACTGTGTCTAAAAATTAAATACTTTGTTGTTTACAAACTACTTTTGACCTCTATGTAGCTCCAACTCTCAGGAGAATTTTATTTCTGCCCTAAGTGACTACTTTGGTTGTTGATTTTTATGATTAAAATAATTGAGAATGTAACATTTCCCAATTTCTATTTTAAATTATGAAAACATATATTAAGTAACAATTATTTTCCCTTTTTAAAGGAGTATGAGGCCAACACTTTAAGTTCTTAAATTTCCTGCTTTTTTTCTTTATAATAAACACGAAATTTTTATAATATTAAATATTAGGAGTTTCATTGCTCAATATTTTTCCATTATCTACTGTTGTATAAGTGATTTCATAAAAATTAGGTAATCTTTTAATATTAATATGAATAACTTTGTTATTTATGCTTTGGAGAAACTTGCTTCATTGTTTTTCTCCTCTGAGTGTTTCAAATATGTTATGAAAATTTTTCCATCTCTGGAGGATTTCATTAAATAAGAAAATGCTACAGAAGTGGCTGATCTCATCAAATATGGCTGTTTCAATATTTTCTCCATCTAAGTGAATGTTTATTGCAATATATGTCAGATTCCTGAGCTTATGTGTTTGCTGTCTCGAATTATAGTAGTTATGATGAAAAGTACTAACTAAATATGTTTTTATTAGATAGTCAAAATTCAAATGATTCCAGATGTTTGTAATGTATGTTAGAGTAATTAGTGTAGTAACTAAGAAACATACTTTATCTGTGTCAATATCTACTATGAAGCAAATTCATTATGCAAAATTTTTGGTAAAGTGAGTAAATATGTGAAGTAGGAATGTGGCAGACATAGTCAGTTGTACATGCAGAATTAGAGCAATAGTTCATACTTTGAAGATTAAAATTTTTGCTACATGTTTAAAAATTCTACTTGTCTCTAAATTTTATAAAGAATAAAAGTGAGTACCAATTAGGTATAATAATATAATGATCGTGTTTTTAAAACAACTTTTCATGATACAATGTTCTGCAATCATTCTCTAACAACCTCTCATTAATTTTGACTTCCTATTTAGATATGTAGAATAGTGTATTATAGAGTGAAAGATGGACTTAAAATACAAGGTAGTCACCCTCTTTTCTAGACGTTTTGAACAAGTCTCTCTCTTTTCTAGACCTTAGTCACTTGAGTAAGTTACTAATGCCAGCAAACATGTTATGATATAAAGTTTTCCTATGTGTAGGAAATTACTTTGATGTGGTGATATTCTCCAGCTACTCTAACAACAAAATTATCCCAGAAATTGGAACAGAAATACACCAAATGTATATATCCAAAAAAACAAAAACACTAATTTGAAAAGATACATGCATCCCAATCTTCATAGAAGCATAATTTACTGTTGTCAAGATATGGAAGCAACCAAAGTATCCATCAACAGGTGAATAGATAGAGTATATGTGATATGTATATATATATATATATATATATATATATATATATATATATACATACATACACACACACACATACACACACATATACATACAATGGAATACTACTGAGCCATAAAGAAGAACAAAAATTTGCCATTTGCAGCAACATGATGGACTTGGAGGGCATAATGCTAAGTGAAATAAGTCAGACAGAGAAAGACAAATACTGTATGATATCACATGTGGAATCTAAAAAAATATGACAAACTAGTGAATATAACAAAAAAGAAGCAGAGTCATGTTTATAGAGAAAAACTAGTGGTTACCAGTGGGCAGAGAGAAGGGCAATATAGGAGTAGGGAAGTGGGAGTCATAAACTATCACTATCACTAGCTCATAAACTCGAGCTAGACAAGCTCAAGGATGTATTGTACAACACAGCGAATATAGCCAATATTTTGTAATGACTGTAAATGGACAGTAGCCTTTAAAAACTTCATAAAATAGTTTTAAAATTAAAAAAAGAAACACACCAAATGAACACGCTCAAATCACATAGCATATTAAATCAACTTTAAATGGAGTCAAAATTGAAGTAAACGAGATGGGTAAGTTAAGACTTAGGAAAGGGCACAAGCAGGCAGAGAGACCACACTACTGAATCTGAGTTGTATGATTCTGAGTTTCATGTACACATCAGCCTCTTTCACTGGTGGTCACATTAGGAAGACTAGAGTTGATATTGATGAATGGGTTCCAAATAGATGGAATGCCTCTTGGGCTAATGACGTATCCCTGCTGTATAGGAGAGAGGTGGAGACCTGCCTGGCCAAAGAGGCACGCTTTTAATAAGCTACTGAAAAGCTGTGGGTTTCATCTGTGTGTCTTGGAGAAGTAGATGTAAAGCCAGAATAAACCATAGGTGATGTTTCTAAAGAGTTTTGGACATAAAGATGACAGGATTGTTAGCCCAGAGGTGGCATGACAGTGACTTCTATATCCTTCTTTTCTATTGTTAAGTAACATTCTTGCTTATTAGATCTTGTTTTCTATTGATTCTAACTACCTTTAGCATGCCTAATGGGTTATCATCTTACCATTAATATTTATTACTCCTTATACATCAAGGAACATGCTAACTCATTACACATGCTTAACAATCCCTATGAGTCTCACACATATCTCAAAAACTTGTGACTTACATGCTTTTAGGCTCACTTTCTTATGAATTTTATCTATCCAATTTTTGTCTCATCTTTTATAGCAAAATTAACTATTCTCAAATCAGTAAACTTTTGTTATTGGTTGTTAAATACATATTTCACATTTATAAAGAATGGCTATCTGTCTATTTCTCTCTCCTATTGAGTTTGTGAGTTAATTGGGGAAATTTAAAAATTATTTGTAGAAAGTGAACGAGAAGAGTAATACTGCAGATTGTTAACATATGGCAGAGAATGAGATAAGCCTTCAACCATCATTTGCTTCTTCTTTTAGCTCAGTATCTGGCACTTAATGTGCACTCACCAAATATTGGTTGAATAAGTAAGGTTGAATTTGTGAAGCAAATATAATTATTAGATTATAAGGCTTAGTTTCATTAACTGGATGAGTCTATTTTTTGGTTGGTAAATACTATCCCAGGTCCCGCAGAAATGTATAGATGTAATTATTGAGCCTTAGATATTATTTCTTGAGGGATCATGGACAATGTGCTATAATATTCACAAAAGAAAATAAAATCACATACACCATAGTGGTGTGTTTGTTAATAATTTAATAAAAATTGTAGAATGGATTAAAATAATTGTATTTGAGGGCTTAGAAACAAAAACACTCTTTTTGAGCCGCACTTTCTAACTAAAACCAATTAGTTCCCTTTTCACAGCATTTTGTAATTACTAGAATTGTATGTCAAGAGGTGAGCAGCAACAGAGCACAATTTGCTTAGGTTTCAATAAGTTATTTGATTAAATGTTTCCTGATATTCTGTGGCCAAGAAGAAAAAGTATGTACATTATACATACTATAGATTATAGTACACTTTGGTTGATTTGTAATATAGAATGGCCATTCACAAAAAATGTTGATAGGAAGCAGTCTTTGGGGCTATCAAAATTCATCAATTTTATTATATTCCTTGAATATTATAGAGCACATTTATCGTATTTGCAGATGGCATAAGCTCAATGAGCTAGGGGATAGGTCGCCCAGGTCAAATGACAGCACACTGTTCACAGTTGCTCATTAGGTTAGAGGAAGGACTTGGAAATGTGTGAATGATTTAGGAGAAGAACCCAGGAATATTAGAGCACATGTTCTGCAAGTTGCTGAAGTGGACAAGAGGGAAAAGCAAATACTGTGAGACTGTCTTTAACACTGATCTTGTTTTTTTCTTTTTTTTTGGGTTTTGTTGTTGTTGTTTTCCCCACACTGTATATCACACACCCATTACTCATTTATTTTGTAACTGGAAGTTTGTACCTTTTAATCCAGTCTTGGTTTTTATCCTCTCTGCCAATCTCTGTCTTTTAATTCATATATTTGGACTATTTACATAAATAGTAATTATTGATATAGTTGCATCAATCTGTGCTGTCATTGTAACTGTTTTGAATTCATTTGCATTTGCTCATTTTTTTTTCATTTTCCTCTTCCTTCTCTGCCTTTCTAGCTTTAATTGGCCATTTAATATAATTTCATCCAATCTTCTCTTTTAGGATATCTTTTGTACTTCTTTGAAAGCAAACTTAGTGTTGTCCTTAGAGTTTACAACATACATTTTAAAATAATCTAAGTCCACTTAGCAATAACATTATACTGCTTCACATAGTGTATGTGCCTTATAGTAGTATATCCCCATTCCTCCCTTCTGATATTGCTATTATTAATTTCCTTAATCATAAACTGTAATCACCTTATACATTGCCACTATTTTTGCTTTACATAAGGAGTTATTTTTTAAATCAATTAAAATAAGAAAAATAATTTTATTTTACCTTCATTTATTCCTTCTCCTATGCCCTTTTTTATGAAGATTTCTGATCTGTAATATTTCTTCTACATAAAGAAACTTTCTTTAATATTTTTTGCACAGTAGGTCTGCTAGCAATGCATTTCCTCAAATTTTGTTTGTTTGGAAAAGCCTTAATTCTCCTTCTCTTTTGAAGGATATTTTTACTGGATATAGAATTCTAGATTGCCTTTTTTTTTTTCCTTTCAACACTTTAAAAATTTCACTCTACTCACTACTTGGTTTCTAATGAAAATCCACTGTAATTATTATTCTTGGTCCTCTTTAGGGAAATTTTTTCTCTCTCTATTTAACAGAAACTTTTCAGTAGTTTTCTGCAGTTTGAATATGATATGAGTGTAGAATATTTTGTATTTATCCTGCTTGCTTTTCTTTGAACTTCCTGGATTGGAGATTTGGTGTATGTCATTACTTTTGGAAAGTTCTCAGCCATCATAACTTCAAGTGTTTCTTCTGCTCCATTCTTTCTTCTTCCCCTTGGATATTCCAGTTACACACATGTAATCAATTTATTTCAATTTGGGAGGATTTAACTGACTTATTTTCAGGTTTACTGGTTCTTTCCTCAGCCATGTTGAGTCTACTGATGATCCCATTGAAGGTATTTTTCATTTCTGTTACTGTGCTTTCTTATTTTTTATTTATTTATTTGTTTTTTTGCAGTACGCGGGCCTCTCACTGTTGTGGCCTCTCCCATTGCAGAGCACAGGCTCCAGACACGCAGGCTCAGTGGCCATGGCTCACGGGCCTAGCCGATCCGTGGCATGTGGGATCTTCCCGGACCAGGGCACAAACCCGTGTCCCCTGCATCGGCAGGCGGACTCTCAACCACTGCGCCACCAGGGAAGCCCTGCTTTCTTATTTTTAGCATTTTACTTTTAGCATTCTTTCTTAGAGTTTCCATTTCTCTACAAATGTGCTTAACCCATTTGTTCTTGCCTGTTGTCTACCTTTTTCATTAGAATGCTTAGAATGTTAATCATCATTATTTTAAATTCCTTGCCTGACACTTCCAACATGAGTCTTATGTGAGTCTCATTTTGATGACTGCTTGCCTTTTCCAGATTGGTATGTATGTATGTACATATGAATGCATGTCTTTTAGCATGTCTTGAAATTTTTTGTGGAAAGCCAGCAATCTTCTGTTGTTTTGGATAATAGATATTGAAGTAAATAGGCATTTTGCATGAGGATTTATGTCAATGTGGCCAGAAGTTGGGCTGTGTTCAATGTTTGCTGTAACTCAGCACCAGAGGTTTCATATTTCTCTGGTGTCCTTGATTTTGCCTGCCTTCAAGGCTTGGAGGCTTTCCTATCTACTGCCCCTCAGACAGAGCATGAGTCTGGCAGCTCCTTCAGCTGTGATCCACTGTTATTAATCTGGAGCCTTGTTTGGAATGGTGGTAGCATATGAGACAGGGAACATTCTGTGATCTTCTGATTAAGTCTCAGTCTTCCAGTGGGCCTGCATCTTAGGACTCTGACCTTTACAAGTGTTTTTGTGTATAGCTTTTGCTCTCTTACCCTTTCTCTTGCTGTAGCAATCACAATTTATTTCTCTGATGTCCTATTGCTTTTTTTTTTTTCCTTTTTTTCCTATTGCCTTTTGACTATGTTTTCTTCATATTTTCCCTCTTACTTGATTGAGGATGCCTGGACGGGGCCGGGGCGGGGAGAATTCCCTTCCTCCACCAGAGATAATTTTTCAGAATTGTGCTCTGGCGAAGGCCTTTACCCCAGACAGTAAGCCTTTGTGATGCGAAGTCTCTGGTTTTACTATGTTAACTCTTCCCTCTCCTTGGCAGTGTCAGGAGGGCATTTCTCTTGGATCTTCTTTTGTAGAACCTGGTGGAACCCTTTAGGTAAAGACAGTCTAAGATCCCCCTTAGACTGCAGCCCAAGATTTTCTCACTTTTGAGACAGTCCCCACTCAGACTAGAGCAATTTGTCAAAATTACAATAAAGTGTCCCTAACAGTTAATGGCTCTAGCAACTTCTGCTCCAGGTCATCTGTTTTTGGTTGCTGAATCTCTCAACAAGGACTATTGATTATTTTGGAAAGAAATCTTCAGAAATAAGTGACTTGTGAATTGCTCATTGCAGCCAAAGTGTCTTTAAATAAATTAAACAACTCTTAAGTACTGGAAGTACCAATTATTCATCTTTATATTGCCCAAAACACTTCATGCCGAGTTTCAAATTTAATAAGCTTTCAATATATATTTGATTGATTTGCTTGTTGAAATCAGTCATTGAAGATAACTAGGATTCCTTTTTAAAGGGGGCCTGTAGTTGTCACACAGGCAAGCTTAAATAATACTAGTATCAACTTTTACAACCCTTAAATCACTATATCCTTGTAATCTCAGTATGAGGTGAGCAAAGGTTATTAGTTTTAGGTAATCTAAAATTAGGCCAGAATTTGCACCTCAATTTTACTAAGATACAAATTAAATGTTATTAAATTGTGTTAAGAATGAATTGCCCATTTTAACACATCTATTAATCAGGAGAATTTATGAAAAAAGGACCAAAGTGGTTTCCACTAAACTCAACCCTTGACACACATACACATTCTCAATTATATATGATTTAAATCACAAGTAGGTTATGTCATCTTATCTCATTTCTATCATTTTACTTCTATGATTAATTATTGCCTTATACAGACTGCCAACAAACACATGAAAGTATGCTCAACATCATTAATCATTAGAGAAATGCAAATCAGAACTACAATGCGATATCATCTCACACCGGTCAGAATGGTCATCAAAAAATCTACAAACAGTAACTGCTGGAGAGGGTGTGGAGAAAAGGGAACCCTCATACACTGTTGGTGGGAATGTAAATTGATACAGCTACTATGGAGAACAGTATGGAGGTTCCTTAAAAAGCTAAAAATAGAACTACCATACGACCCAGCAATCCCAATACTGGGCATATTCTCTGAGAAAACCGTAATTCAAAAAGAGTCATGTACCACAATGTTCATGGCAGCTCTATTTACAATAGCCAGGATTTGGAAGCAACCTAAGTTTCCATCAACAGATGAATGGATAAAGAAGAAGTGGCACATATATACAATGGAATATTACTCAGCCATAAAAGGAAACAAAATTGAGTTATTTGTAGTGAGGTGGATGGACCTAGAGTCTGTCATACAGAGTGAAGTAAGTCAGAGAGAGAAAAACAAATACCGTATGCTAACACATATATATGGAATCTAAAAAAAAAAAAAAAAGAAAAAAGGTCATGAAGAACCTAGGGGCAAGACGTGGATAAAGACGCAGACCTACTAGAGCATGGACTTGAGGACACGGGGAGGGGGAAGGGTAAGCTGTGACAAAGTGAGAGAGTGGCATATGGACATATATACACTACCAAATGTAAAATAGATAGCTAGTGGGAAGCAGCTGCATAGCACAGCGAGATCAGCTCAGTGCTTTGTGACCAGCTAGAAGGGTGGGATAGGGTGGTTGGGTGGCAGGGAGATGTAAGAGGGACGAGATATGGGGATATATGTATATGTATAACTGATTCACTTTGTTATAAAGCAGAAACTAACACACCATTTTAAAGCAATTGTACTCCAATAAAAATGTTAAAAAAAACCCAACCAACGCAGCCAATTATACTCCAAGAAAAATGTTAAAAAAAACACAACCAACGCAGCCAAAATAATAAATTTATTTAAAAAAATACATATTTGAAAATGAGAATACATCTAACAAATCAATATTGTCTACTTATAATTGATGAGTTCTGAGGCAATCTCTTACAGTCACTTTTAAAGCATATTTTTAAGAAAGAAGCTTAGCTGAGCACTTACAGAGGATAAACTGAAGCAGGTGGTGGGTCCTTACTCTGATGAGAAACTTTCAACACTTTACCCTAAAGATCAGGTTTTTAGAAGAGATTAACAGCTGTTATTACAGGAAATATTACATAATTCAGGGCATGTTCATGTGAACTTAAGGCACTTTACACAGATTCTAAGATGTCACCCTATTTTCTTTTACATTATTAATAATCATATTAAATAATCCTCAATATATGATACAGCAAATACGCAAATTTCAAAACACACCCCAAACAAAAACACATTTCTACTTTACCTTTCTCTATTCTGTGCAATTATAAGCAGTCTTTCCTTAGCAATACTTCAATGCTTTTTTTAAAAAAATAAATTTATTTATTTATTTTTGACTGCATTGGGTCTTCGTTGCTCTGCGTGGTCTTTCTCTAGTTGTGGCGAGCGGGGGCTACTCTTTGCTGCGGTGTGCGAACTTCTCTTTGCGGTGGCTTCTCTTGTTGTGGAGCATGGGCTTTAGACGTGCAGGCTTCAGTAGTTGTGGCACGTGGGCTCAGGAGTTGTGGCTCACTGGCTTTAGTAGTTGTGGCTCATGGGCTCTAGAGCACAGGCTCAGTAGTTGTGGTGCATGGGCTTAGTCCCTCCCATCAATGCTATTTTTGTGCAATTTATTTTAGCATTTTTTGCAATTTTTTTAATTTTTAAAAATATTTTAAACATAAAAATATTTTAAATATTTAAATAAAATAAAAATTAAAAAAATTTGCAGTTCAGTTTAGTCATGGGAATAATAAGGGCAAGCAAGTATTAAAAGCTCACTGGTGTTAATTTAATCCAAGATTTCTGCCATTTCATTGTATAACTCCTATCATAATGGGAGAGATCTACAGATTTCTCATAATCCAGGTATATATTTACATGTTAATAATAAGATAGAGTAATGTTAATTACATTTTAATTTTTCTTCCTCAGTTTCTCTAGTTGAAATGGCATTAATAATACATCTGTAATGAAGGCCTAATTTAGGTTGTGTGTTAAAAAAGGATCAGAAATCTCACTTATGCTATTTGCATTTTGAAAAACAAGATAAAAACACAAAAGAACATAGCCTCTCCCAAATCCTTTCCTGTTATAAATTTGATTTTGCACTGATGACCTCAAGCAGTGTATTCTATACACAAATTTAAGATGCTTCAAATTTTATATTGAACTTAAGTTACTTTTGATCAGAAACTCAAGCATAAATGTGATATCTAACAATCTCTACACCACTGGGGCACTCCAGTTACACAAATGCTTTCTTTTTTTATGTGATGAAATGTTGTGTCCAGGTTAACTAAATTTCCTTTTGGTCAACCAAGTTTCCTTGTGTATGTCTAATGTGATGTTAATTGATAGAGGTTATTCCATAAATTACTTTCCTTTATGATTTTACAGGAACACGTCACCCTTAAAGTGTATACAGTTTGGGCATATACCTAACTATTTCATTGGAAGAAAAGTTTTATCTTTAAAGTGAAAACAATATTGATAAATAAGCTAAACAAATAATATAAGAGGAGGAACAGATATCATGAAAGCAAAATAGTTTTCAGTGATACATAGGATGGGTTCATTTTGCCTTATTCGAAATGTTTCAAGATTTTTAAGTGAGGAAAAGGATAATATGCTTATTTATTAGTTCAGTTCATTGATGGCAGTGTATTTTGGCAATGGATGTAAAGACTTTTTAACTTCTTCATCATAAAGAATTAAATTACATGTCACTTATAAAATATAGAGCAGCAGGAATTAGGAATTGCGAGTGATTGTGAATATATTTTTACTTTAAGCCTCTTCTAGAGGATATTCTACATTGAATTTCAGATTAATTGTTGTCATACACTGTCTTGAGAGAGGTTTATGAGAAGATTAGAATACATATCCACTAGAATACATATGACCTGAAATGATTTCAAAACCTCTAAAAAAAACTGTTTGGAATCCCCAAATTCCATTATATTACATTTAACCTTGAAAATGGAAAGAAAAGAACATTGTAAAGATGAACTCAAAGACTTTTCTGTGTCGGGGCCCAAGTTCAGGCCCCACAGAGTGTGTGTTTCCACAGCTGCACTTGGTGGCATCACACACTTCATCAGCATCGAGATCTGTTCAGCACACACTTTCCCACGTAGCATTGACACCAGCCCTCAGAAAGGAAATAGAAAACCCAAATATTTTTACAGTAAAGATCATATATTTTTGGAAATATAAGTTGTCTAATATGTTATTTCAATAAATGGAATTTTAAAATAATGATTCTTTATATATAGGGTAAAAACAGTTTATATCATCTCTAAGGAGAAATTTGGGATATAATTTATAAATAAAACTGAAGGCTATGAATAATCCCAAAGTTAGAGTGGATTTATTCTGCACATTTAAATATTATCTTAAAGATAGTTCACAAAATCATTGGAATATGCACATTCCCTTACATTTGCATGATGTCTAAGATTCCAGTTTTAATGACCTTGTGATAAAATTCTCTTTAAAAAATATTTAACAAAAATATTTATTTTTGTTTTAATTTATAGATTCAATAGTCATATCAAATATATACACAAGAATATTGATATTTATATGATGCTTGATATAGGCTATATGATATATCATGTAATACCTGATATTTATATATAATATATGTAACTATATTATATATATTTATAATCTAGTTTATTTCTAATGTATGTTACATATTAAATATAGTTTATAAATATAGTTTATAATTTTACTTTGTTATTGCCATTTCTTAATTTGGAACATGCAAAGAGTAAATGTAATAAATTTACAAGACTTAAAACATTTTATTTAAATTATGGATTTTCATATTTTCAAATATGAAATATCTAGGAAATGATCAACTTTGCAAGAGATACCAGTTTCTGGAAAATACATAGGTAACAATATAATGGGAATGGTTTTTCAGGCTAAGGGAATAGTGTGGATAATGGCGCCAAGACAAGAAACATCGGAGTGTGTAAGGAAAATGTGCAGCTTGTCATACCTTTAGCATAAATTACTCTGTGAGCAGTGGCCTGAAATGAGGCCGGAGAAGATGACAGAGGCCTTTGCATGGTGTCCAAGTTCTATTTTACAGATGATAGAAGTGACCCAATGACCCAATTCTTTTTAAGAGGTGAGGATCAAAAGCCTGGTTTATATGTTAGAGACGGGGCCCAACAGTAGAGGATGCTTGGATTTGGGGAAGCCAATTTGGAGTCTAGAGCAATTATGCAAGTCGGGAATGATGAAGGCTTACCTTCAAGCAGTGGTAGTGATAACAGGAGAAAGGGACAGGTTTGAGAATAAGTGAGTAAAACGTGGAAACTGGTGATTAATTGGATATGGATGGATGAATGATGTGATAGGAAAACTCTCAGTTTTCTGGCTTCAGTAACTGGTGAACAGATCATAAATGAATTTGGGAACAGTGTAGAAGAGGAGTAATATGAAGAACTTATATTCTGAAGGAAATATGATGAAATCAGTTTTTGACATAATAAGTTTTAGATTTCCACTGGATAACCCAAGTGAAAATGCTTAGTGAGCAGATTAATACATGCACCTGAATCTTTGAGGACATAGCACAGAGATCATGGTTGGAAATTCTAATGTAATGAAGATAAGAGAAAGGATATAACTGCCTAGATCAAAATATGTATAGATAAGGAGAGCAGAGGGAAAATCAAATGCAACCGAAGAATTCCAACACTCACTGTGAGGAGAATTAAGGAAACCAGTGAAGTAGAAAATTTCGGAAAAGAGAACTGTAATGAAAATCAAAGGTTTTGAAAATTTCATTATGCAAAGAATAATAAAAAGCATCAAATGTTTTCAGTAAGATAAAAATTTATAGATACTGAGGACATGGACAATTTCACTTATGAGGACAGTGGCTCAGAATTGAGAAAATTCTTACAGTGAGTGTCATTGACTCTGTGAAGAATCATGGCTGAGAAAGGAAAGAAAGAGATGGGGTGGGATTAATGGTGAGAAGCATGGTCAAGGATTTCCCCCCCTTGTTTTTTTTCTTCTATTATGGGGAAGACTTAAATAGAGTAATGTGAAATAATCATTAGGAAAAGAAATTTTTAAAAATAGGAAGCAAACTCTACAGAAAAGAAAGAAATGTCAACTAACACACTATTGTAATTATACTCCAATAAAGATGTAAAAAAAAAAAGAAATGTCAACATGAGAGGATTGATGTTACTGGTATGAGAGCCACTTCACCATCTAAAAATGAAGAAAAAGAGGAGGAATGCTGGTTTCTGATGGGGGTAGGGGGTGGGAAGTGGAGACAGTTCATGCCTGAGTCTTTGATTCTCTCTCTAAAGTTGGACATGAGGTCCTCTCTGTAGATAAGAGCCGTTAGTAAAATAGTCACTGAGGATAAATGGAAATTTTACTGGAAAAAAGACAAAGGAGAAGATTGCTAGATGACAGTATGTCCTGTGAGCTTGGAGGTGAAACTGTAGTGGTCTCACCAGTGACTGTGTCATGGGGAGCATCTGATGATTTGACATTTTATTAAAAAGGTAGAAAGCAAATCATGGGATTGGCTCAGGGGAGAGGTTTTATAGAATGGGTGTGTCAGGATTAGACTTAAGTGCAGGAACAGAAGAACCTCAAAGAACAGTGACAAAACTATTAGAAATGAGACGACTAGGTGATCTGAAGTTTCCGACTGGAATTCTAATGCCAACACAGTCCCCAGACACTCAGCTGCATGCATCTGGAAGAGGCTTCTTGTCAGTAGCTGTTTCTTCACAGGGGCTCTTGGAAATGTGGCCTGTAAAACAATCCACATCTTTGAATGACAAGACATTCAAAAATGTGAGGTGACTGTCAGAAAAATGCATGCTGTCTTAGCCTATACCAGTAGGGATTGGGTCCAAGAAAGAGAAAATACCAGTGTTCTCTGACTTAGCAGGACCATGTCAGAATGTCATACTCTTTTCTAGATGTTTCATTTTGAAGTCTCATTTTGACACTAGCTGATTGGAATATATCCAAACAAGAGGGGCTGTAATGATGAAAGGTCTGGAAAGAAAATGCTAGGACTATTGAGTACAGAAAAGAGAAAATGTATGGGAAAAATGATTAGCTACCTTTAGATATTGAACTGATAACGCATAAGCATGATTAGATCTATTCTCTGCAGTTCCAAAGGTTGGATTCAGAACCACTAGATGGAAATTATGTTGATTCAGGTTTAAGCATAGAGATGAAACTTCTAGCAATAGTACAGCTGCCATAATGAATGGGTTCATATATGAAGTTGTGAGCTTCTTAGCACAGCAATAGTTCAAGCAGAGGCTTTTGGCTATCCGTCAGTAATGTGGTGTGCAGTAGACAAATTCCTGAAATGGATAGGCATAAACTAGAATTCTTCCTTTAAAAGTATTTTCTACCTCTCTCTGAGATTCTAAGAGATACCATCATTCTCCACAAAAAGCTTTTTAGAATTGTATATTTTAATGTCTCTACGTACGTGCCTTTTGAAATACTACAGACTGAAGAGTCAGAGATGTGAGTTCTAGTGCTAACTTGACCTAATAAACTAAATCTTTGAGTAAATTATTTAAGCTTTCTGCATCTCATTTCTGTTTACTCTTTTGTAACATGATATTCTTGGTAAAGAATATTAATATCTAAGAAGATCTATTCCTATGACTCTATTAGTTTAGTAAAAACAATCATTCTAACAAATTACTTCTTTATATGATATTGATATAATTTAATATCAGAGCAAAACTATACACACACTTGTACACACACACACATGCACGCACACCCATTATTTATTTGTGTGTCTGTTTCTCCCTTCTGACTATTAAGGTCTGAAGGATAAAGGGCGAGACTTACTTATATTTTGTTTTAATAGTGCTTACCAGAGTATCTTACATATAGTAGATCCTAAATAAATATTTCTTCTCTTAAACAGACTGATGCCTTATCTCATACCCACCACATGCAAGTGGGGAACTTAGTAAAACAAGTTCAGTTGAAGAACACTCCTGATTTTATTTTGGTTGTGGCAGAAGGGAGAAGAAAATCCTAATGGCATTCAGACTGAAATAAAAATAAAACACTTTCCATGAACATAATTTCAGTGAGCTACTTGGCCACACAAGCTCACACACAACTGTGGTGGAATATGTTTGCTACCTACTCTTAGGGCAAAGAGTACACAGTGTTCAAAGTGAGTGCCTGTCTTCTGCTTCACTGTGTACCCTGAACTCTACACTAAAACATGAGCGGATGCTTTATTTTTCTTCTTCATCATTACTGGAGGACAGAGTTGAATATTGGAAAGAGCACTTGTGTTTAGAATGAGTTATTCATAGATCGCATCCTAGATTCCTTATTTACCAGATATGTGATTTTAATTAATATATTTATTTATTTATTTATTTATTTATTTTGCGGTATGTGGACCTCTCACTGTTGTGGCCTCTCCCGTTGCGGAGCACAGGTTCCCGGACGCACAGGCTCAGCGGCCATGGCTCACGAGCCCAGCCGCTCCGCGGCATGTGGGATCTTCCTGGACCGGGGCACGAACCCGTGTCCCCTGCATTGGCAGGCGGACTCTCAACCACTGTACCACCAGGGAAGCCCCTTTTTTAATGTATTTTTTTTAAAAAACTTTTTTTCTTGACTGCCCTGCCTCCTGTACTGGAAGCATGGAGTCTTAACACTGGACAGCCAGGGAAACTCCCCAGATATGTGATTTTAAACAAAGCAACAGATTCTGTAGAACTCAGTTTCCTTGTCTATTTAATGACCACTGTGATATACCCTTCCTAGAATTATTCTTAGAGTAAAATGAGACAGTGCATGTGAACCCACCCAGGCCAGTGTCCGGCTCATGTCATATACACTCAATACATGTCATTTGGGGACAATGGAATAAAGGACAAACTAACCCACACATTTTAAGGTTCAGGTGGGATTCCCACACCTCTGCCTTCATCAGAACTCAGGACGCTGCACAAATGGCTTAAAGTATAGATGTATTTTGGAATATAAACCAGTACTTAAAAAATTACGATTTCTTTCCTCTCTTCCTGTAATATATATGAATGTTTTTCTAGTTTTATTGAATATTTGCTCTGATATTTGCAATATAGATTACATTTTCCTTTGAGGCCATTAACTGAGAGAAATGTTATGAATTCTTTATAGTCAATTTATCATTTTCTTTTTAGTGCCTTAATGCATTTTTTGTTATCAGTAGAGTTGTTTTATATATTCTACCAATTGTTTAAACATTTTCTTGTACATAATATTTTCAAATTCACTTGAATTATCAATGTCAAGTTTACTTAGAATATTTGTAATTTTCATTCCCTAACATGTTTAAAATGAAGTCTTTTGAGAGATTTGACCATTCTAATCTCTCAAACAACATTTTTCTATTTAGATTATGGATGCTAAATGTCACTGTCATCTACTTGCATAATATATCATGCTCTGCACAATTCATTATCAAAATTTCCATGGTGTGATTTTTCTTTAGGGCTGGTGTCGTGGCTTTCACAGATCTGTTTTACACTTCAGGACACTACGTAACCACTCCTTATCCTTCACTGGTGAATATGCTTGAAAAACCCTTGTTTCCACTTCATCAGGCAACAAAGTGAACAGAAGGAAAATCTGACCTGTGTTTCTTTTAAAAATAAAATGACATTTCTAATACTTTGAGAACTGGATTATTCTCCAATGCTCCAAGTATTTCTTCTATCTGGAATAAAAACACATTTCTGTCAAAATTTTCACATATACCAGTTTGATATGCAACAAATAAGACAGATTTGCTAAATTAAACAATTCATCTGAAAATTTAATGAAGTGCTGATGAGAGTTGTTCAAATTATCACCTGCTTCTGCATCAAGCTGCTGATTATATATTAAGCCACAGCTTTTTATTTCCATATTTTTGAAAAACTGTGCTTTTTTACATAATACAGGATTTATGAAATGGTTTGTCACTCAGAGGTGACTATTTGATTCAGACTAGATTTCACACATATGAAATAATCTCAACTATGCAATACACTAACATTTTAAAGTCCATGGTTCTTGGACTCCTATCTTAATTAATGCCTCATGACTCCTATCTATAGAATACATACTTTTCCTATGTAGCAATATAAAACATGGATGGAATTTACAATGCAAATTTGAATATATTTCTCTGTTTTAAAGGTAAGTGCTAATCAATCCTGAAAAAAAAACTCTTTAGAGTTTTCCAAATATCATGCATTAATCTACTGAAATTATTTCCTTCCTGTCTACCTACAGTAGCTGAGAACTTACCTGATTATATTTAATTAATTAAAAACTCTTTGTTCATTCTCTACATAATTATTTCTATAAACATTTCTTAATCTACATTCAGAAGATGAGAGAGGAAGATGATTTTCATATGTTTGATTTCCTGCATTTGATTTGGGAATAAACAATGAAATTCATTCTTCACTGATTTTTCAGACACATTTTTCCAGGTGGGATTATTTCAGAAGAGGACAGTGTTTTCAAGGAGGTATCAGGAGGACTGCAGTTATACACTGCTATTCAAACAGATTTAGTAGTTGTAGTCAGCTGATGCTGAACAGCCATATAAAAGTAAAATGAGGATACAGCACATACCTCACTGGCTTATTCTGATAGCTAAATAAGAAAATGCATGTGGAACACCTATGAACTCAGGAATATAATATTGAACAGTCACGTCACTGTTTTGTTAACCACTTGTGTACATCAGAAGAGAGAAATACACAGTCTTCAGTGAACTTGGAAAATCCTTTAACTGGCCTAGGAAACCCAGTGAAACCCACTAAGTATAAAGAAACCAGAACATTGCATAAAACATAGAACATTATTGTGGTGGGCTGAATAGTTGCCCCCAAAGACGTCCAGGTCCTAATCCCCAGAACCTGCGAATATGTTACCATGTAAAAGATATCTTGCAGATGTGAGGCTCTGTAGATTAGGGCTCTTGCAATGTGGAGATTATCCTAGATTATCCAGGTAAGCTTGATGTACAGGCTCCGGCCCGTGCAGGCTCAGTGGCCATGGCTCACGGGCCCAGCCGTTCTGCGGCATGTGGGATCTTCCCGGACCGGGGCACGAACCCGTGTCCCCTGCTTCGGCAGGCGGACTCTCAACCACTGCGCCACCAGGGAAGCCCTATTCTTTTATTTTTTGTGGGTAGTTAATTTTCACCTTCCTTTTTTTTTATCATTCTGTAATTTTAATTTTTTAAAATTTTTATTGGAGTGTAATTGATTTACAATGTTGTGTTAGTTGCAGGTGTACAGCAAAGTGAATCAGTTATACATACATATATATCCACTCTGTTTTAGATTCTTTTCCCATATAGGCCATTACAGAGTATTGAGTAGAGTTCCCTGTGCTACATAGCAGGTCCTTATTAGTTAGCTATTTTATATACAGTTGTGTGTAGATGTCAATCCCAAGCTCCCAATTTATCCCTCCCCCTCTTCCCCCCTGGTAATTATAAATTTGTTTTCTACATTTGTGACTCTGTTTCTGTTTTGTATATAAGTTCATTGGTCGGTGTAATTTATTCTTACCAACAATGGGCAAGGTTAACTTTACCAGAGACCTTTGCCGTGGCTGCCAGTAATATTAAATAATGATTTTTTTTTTAATGGACAGTGTAGAAGTTCTTAATGCCCTGCCATGTCCTCTCGGCTCCATCTGGAGGCCACTGGCAGCTTTGTTATGCAGCTCCCTTAAATGTCCTGGCTTCCTTCCTCAGGCAGGCTGCCTCTCTGCCTAAAGGTATCAGTCTAGAGCTGAAGTGCCAGTGAGTTAATGCCTCCAGTATCAACCATCAACCAATGAGGGAGGGACAGGAATGGGTGGTGAATAGTCAGTTTTCTTATCTCTTTGTGGTCCAGTCTGGAGATGTGTTTCATACAGTTTCTCAGAGGATATCTGGTGCCCCCAGCAATAACCTGTTCATTGACTTCAGCCTGTTTTACATTCCTGCATCCTCTGTTTAACTTCCCATTCCTTCACCTTGCTTCTGGGGATCATCTCTCAGATAAACTACTTGCACCAAAATCTTTCTTTCAGCGTCAGCTTTGGGGGGAACTCAGATGAAGACGGACATCAACTATACAAGTTTGTGTGTATGTGTGTTGATACATATCATTTATATATATTTAATAACTGAAGTGGAAGAAAAGGAGGTCCTATTTGCATGTATATGCATTTCCTAGGGTAACAAACCACTGCAAACTTGGTGGCTTAAAAGAGCAGAAATTTATTCTCGCACAGTCCTGGTGGTTAGAAGTCTCAGATCAAGGTGTTTGCAGGACCAGGATTCCCTGAAAGCTCTGGAGGAGGATCATTTCTTGCCCTTCCTAGCTTCTGCTGGTTGCCTTGGCAATTCTTGGCTTTCCTTGCCCTGTAGACGCAGCATGCCAGTCTCTGCCTTCATCATCACATGGTGCTCTTTCTGTGTGTCTGTGTCTCTGTATTTCTCCATGGCTTTTTAAGAAAGACCCCAGTCATTGAATTTAGGGGTCCACTCTAACCCAGTCTGACTTTATCTTAACTAACTACATAGGGAAAAAAGCTGTTTCCACATAAAGTGACATTCACAGGCACTCAGGCTTAGGACTTTTATCTTTTTGAAGACACGATTCAGCCCACAAAAATATGTTTGGTATGTTTTATCAGTTTGACATTTAATGATTTCTGTATCATATTAGATGATGATGAGTAACCCACTGCCCTTAGACTGACTGCAGTCCACCTAGCCTCAAATACAGCCCCTGTTCTCATTTCAGAGTAAAAAATTAGGAGTGTCTTCCTGGAGCTACTAATCAAATATTTTGTAGATTACAGAACTTCCCCAGGCTGAAATTCCATAACCTAATTTTTTAAACCATACACTTAACTTCAGGACTTGCAAGGCTCTTCATGATCTGAGCTCCTATCTAAAGCTTCATCACCATCTTTCTGTAGCCCCCATTGTACACACCCTGCTCTTGTCACAAGCAAATGTACCATGTTCTTCCTCACTGTGTGACATTGCTTAGGATGCCTTATCCCACAAGTCAACAGGCTCACTTCTGATCACCTTCCAGTTTTCACATGGGATCATTTCCTCAAGATACTTTCTCTGATGCTCACTTGCCCAGCCTTCATCCCATGACTGGCTTTCCTTCTGGAGCTCATATACTCCTTTAATCCCCTGTGTTTACAGCTACTGTAGCAAAAATTACATTGCTAAATGCATTTACTTGTCAATTTAATCATCACAACTGTAGGCTACAGCTAATTAATGGCAGGAACTCTGACTGATTCACTGTTTTTATGGCTCCTAGAATAGTACAAAATGTCAGATAAGTAGCAAGGTGAGAATGAATGGACACATGTTAAAGTATCTCAAGCTGAAAATCAGCCAGGTGGTATATATTTGAGCAATAATATTCTTTAAATTTAATTTAAAATGAGAAGTCAAATTCATACTAAACTTTTCAGAATAGTTCTTAAAGTGAACTGTGAAACTTTTAATTTATCAGACTTACTAAGATGATGGGCTAGTGATGATTTTTATCAAGCTTTTAACAGATAATAGATACATTTAATTGAGTGTTTACTATATGACAAGCAAATAGTCTAAGTGCTATACTTATATAAAACATTTTCCCTATAAGAAACTTATTAGTTTGGTACTAATATTATGCCCATTTTAGCTAAAAGGAAACTAAGGTACAGGGAGGTTCCTTACATTGCCCACATAACTAGTAAGTGGCAGAACCATGATTTGAATTCAGCGAGCCTGGCTCCAGGTTCACGCTTCTGATGAGAAAGTTGCACTCTTTTATATGGAACTCAAGTGGCACAGTCCACAGTCACTCCCTTTTCTTTTCCAGTGTAGACATGTTTTCAGTTCCAGAAATAGGCACCATTGGGCCGTAGTCATGCTGGGTTGGACAGAAAACATTTGTAGAGCCTGTTGAGTAAATTATCACTATCCTTCACAGATGTGTCACTAAAAATGTGAACCTAGTATTCCAGACATGGTGGAGAGGAATAAAGAAAGTGGGATCATCATATTCTCTGATTTGGATTGTTATTCTCCTATTAAAGAAACCTAACGAATATTTTAATGTACTCCCTATCCTTCATTAACTTATAAGTCCCCCCTTCCCAGACTATAGCTTAAAAACTCTACCATCCATTTTTTTAAAATGTGAGTTGTTGGAAACAGTATTCTAGGAGACTGAATGGTACGTTTGCAAGCATCACATCCATTTGTCTACTCAGTTTTCCCTTCAAAGATGGTCCTCAAAACACCTTCACCAGAATCTGGTATGGTGCTTGTTAAACAGGAGGAGTCCATCCCTTCCCTCCTTCTGTTTAGAATTTCTGCGTGGTGCCCCCAAATGTATATTTTAACCACCCCTTGGCGCATTTGCACAGTGGAGTTTAAGAATCATCAGTCTGGATTTTACACTGTCATCCAGCTGATCATCAATAAATGGTATCTGGGACTTAATTCTTTCTGTGCCCTGCAGAGTTGCTTTAAGCAAACTGAGCTGAGTAAGTATCCTCCACCTAGCTTTCAAGGTTGTAGTAAAGAGTCACCTTCCGATGGTGTTATTGGCTTCACCATTGAGATATTGTTGAGGATGTCACCAATTTCATCACTTAATGTTCCAATAAAAGGGCCCAGAGGATTACTGTGTCCCAGAGCTGAGAGTTGGGAAGGCCTTGATTACCTCGAGTCGATGGTGTGCATGTATGTGTGTGTGTGCACACACGCATGTATGTTCATATCATTATATGTACATTGAGCCTTTTATAACTTATGTGCATGTAAGTTTGTGATCTCTGCTGCTTAATTTTACTATTTGTCATTTGTACCTGTCTTTTGGATTTGTGCTCCTATTTGTCTTACTATGTTGCATAGATTTCTATAATTCACCTTAAAGTCTTTGAGATGAGGCAGAGGTTAAAAGAACAAGCAAATAAAAAGAGAATGCACACAATAAGTCTGAAAGTACTTAAGCATCAGATGCTACTATGAAATTTGTGTGCTTATAAAATAGATATAAATAACTTATTTGCATTTATAACTGAAACATCTCCAGTGGAAGATAGTATCTATTCTCAGGAGGAGAAATGTTAATATTAGGGTTAGAGACTTTTAAAATTTCTAGATGTTAAAAAAATAGCAAGGTTATTGAACATATTAGCAGCCATCCATTCATATTGTTTTAGCTGTGAAAGCCAATCTCAGATTCAATCAGGGACAGAAAAGTGATCTCTTTGTGAGATCAACTACTCCAGTTATCTAATAGGTCAATGACATCTGACCTTTCGCAAAACACTTACAAAGCATGGGGGGCATAGCATCTGTGGGCTTATCTGCCTGATCTTTCTATAAATAAATCATCTTATTAACAGGCACAGAAAGCAGAGTTTTTGTGTCAGCAAAGCAAAGATGATTTAGAACACTGTAAAAAAGTAAAATGGGTCATTTCTAATGTGAGTTGAGAAGTAATCCAAATGAAGTAGAGTCAGAAATATTACTGAACTTAAAACTTCAAATATATTTAAAAATTCTTTTTGTTTCATTTCTTTTTTTTTTTTTTTTTTTTTTTTTTTTTGCGGAAGGCGGGCCTCTCACTGTTGTGGCCTCTCCCCTTGCGGAGCACAGGCTCCGGAGCACAGGCTCAGTGGCCATGGCTCACGGGCCTAGCCGCTCTGCGGCATGTGGGATCTTCCCAGATCGGGGCACGAACCCGTGTCCCCTGCATCGGCAGGCGGACTCTCAACCACTGCGCCACCAGGGAAGCCCTTCATTTCTTTCACCACTATGATACAGAAAATGTTTCATCAAGTCATCATGGATGCTAGGGGCCTTTTCAGATTACTTGAATAATTTTAGATAAATGATGCATTTTTATTTTGATTATATATCTAAATATGGATGATTTTTAAAATGGCAAGTTTATAATTTGAATTCTTTTATTTTTTTTCAAAAAAGAAAAAAACCCAGGTGTTATGACAAAAGGGTAGAGGCCATGTAAAAGTAGCTTGCTTATAAATTTAGGGTCCCAAGTATGATTAGAAAGTGGTGTACAGTTGTTAAAAAAATCTGTATTGTGAAATAATTTTAGGTATTAATTTAAGTAATAATTTTAGGTATGCACAGGACAAAAATTAAAAGTAAATGGTTCTATATTTCTTGTGATACATAGAGTTATGTCATTTTATATTCTAATAGTTTGAAAATACTCTCCAGTTGTAGTTGAGTGTCTATATATATATACATATATATATATATATATATATATACACATATACTTACATAATCTTGGTTTAAATTTCTTCAGAATCATGTTATCTTGAAGAATAAGAACATATTTTTGCAGTTTTCTTCATATTGTGAATACATCCACATTTATTAGAAGGTAAGGTTGCATTAGGAACTTACAAACACCCTATAAATGTCTTTACTTTTAAAGATGAGTGATGCAGACTTATCTTTCTTTGTTAGTATCAGAAATTTGATCTGGTGATACCCTATCAACCTATGGATATTCAGAGCTTTCAATGAATGTTTAAAGTATTCATTCAATATATAATATAACAAACATTCAATAACTGTTATTACTTATGAATGCAACACTATAAATATAGCACTACTGAGACATTTCTTAAGAGAAACAAAGTGAGACTCTCACCTGTGAAGGAAACCTTTATGATAACATCAATAGGAAAATATAGTAACAGTAAATGTACTCATTAAAGAACAGAGATCACATTCATTTAATTTTAATCTGTTAGGGATCTTCTTTTTATCATTTCATTGGTGTGTGTATGTGTGTGTGTGTGCGTGCGTGTGTGTGTGTGTATGTGCATGTAAAGAAAAAGCTTTTATTTTTGCACATCATGTCAATTCTGTGAAAATACTGCATTCTTTCTGTTATAGCAATTGCACTTAAAATGAAATTTATGTAAACTTAGAGGCAAACAAACATTTTCGCACATACACAATTTAATTTTCTAAGTTGCTATGTTGTGCTGTTCTACTGACATTGTCACAGAAGGAAGAGGGCTCCCATTTGTGTGACTGAGGAAGGATATATTTCACAGTCAGCATACCGGGAAGGACTGCAGAGACTTCCTCTGCTGGTCAGAAGCAGCTAGACTTCCACACGGATTTTTTCTTTGACCTTTGAACTTAGCCATTCTTTTGGGGATTCTGTGCTGTGGCACCTGTTAACTTGGAATTCCACAGAGGCTGTAGGTCTCCTTTCATTGACTGCCCATTGGACATCAGATTGTAGCAAGTTTTAGCTACTGTTAACTGAGTCTGGATTCAAATCGTTGACCTATAGGTCAGGGGCCCATTACTAATCCCTGGAGCAAGTCAGTCCACTGGTTATTATGTGTCATTTAGTAGGCTTGATTCATGTTCACAGCTCTTAGCAACGTCACTAGAAATTCTGTGCGGGGATCAAGAGTGATAAAGGGCCCAGATTTTATTGAAAAAATACAATAGAAGTGCTGGATTCGTTTTGTGATTTAGAGATGTGACATCTCATTGATTAGGAACAGGGATCTGTGTGTGCGTAAAAACCAGTGTGGCCACAGCACAAATTAACATGAGACAAACACATAGTTTTACAGGACTATAGAACATGAGTAATTTTACTTGCTCTTTAGTGCAGTCAGTGTGTATATCTCAGTGATCCACGCCAATTTTAATTCTCATTTTCTAGAAAAATCTCTCTATTTTAATAGACTTTTTATTAAGCATGATTTTTACAGGGATTGCTTTTGTGGCAAAGGCATTATTTATTCAGGTAGAATAATTCAGTATGTTACAAAGCTTTGAGACAATATTTTTGAGCAATAAGCATTAGTAGCTATATGGATACTTTTGGGGAAATGCATTCTATTAGACTATTTCTGTGTAAGAAGAAGAAAGTGTCATAGGGTTTATTAAAAAGTAGAAATATAACAGGAGGCACAGAGGGTAAATTAATTTATATTAAGGGCTGCAGCAACGAGCAATGTGAGCAACCATATTCCATTTTTTACAGAGGATACATAGTATACATTTGGTAAAAGAGAAGTAAGTTAGATCTAAGGTAGAGTATGTTAAAGGAAAAGATGGTTAAAGGCCAACTAATACATGACATAAATAATAACATCTGGCATTTATTGAGGGCTTACTGTAAGTCAGGTATTATTTAAAACAATTAGTATGCATTAACCCATTTGAGACTCAAAAAGCACAACAAAACAAACCTGAAGGAGTTTCTATTATTTTCCCGTATATTAAGGAAGAGGCAGGTGAGGCACACACAGGGTGAATCGTTTGCCCAGGGTTATATTGCTGGTTTGTCATGGAACCCAGGTTTGAATGCAGGCAGTCAGGCTCCAGAGCCTACATTCTTAACCTCTAGGCTACTTGGGAAAGTTCCTTTTGCATTCTTTAGACTGTCGTGGAAAGTAGCCATAAAATCAGTCCCATCATTTCTCCCGGATTTCCTAATCCCCATTTCCCTATTTCTATTCCTGGGTAATAACTTGATGCTCCTTATCCTGTAAGTTTGATTATTGGTCGTCTCTGGGTCCTTATTGTCCCCCATGCCCTGCATTTCATCATTCACAGGGTCCCGTGCTTGATGCCTGCTTAGTATATTCCTTCCCTCACTTCCCCCTGCTACCCTCCAGGTTTTCTCTTCAGCACCTTTCCCCCGGAAGATTGCAAACTCTTCTTAGGTTATCTTCTCTCCTGACCCAAGATGAGTCATTTTAAGACACAATTATCTTTGTGTCACTTCTCTCCTAAAAACCACCAGAAATCGTCTATTGTCAATGGAATAAAGAATAAACCAATAGCTTAGTCTGAAATGAAGTGTCCTCTGGTGATCTAGACTCATTTGCGTCTGGTCTCCTGCATAATCTCATAGGCGTTTCTTTAGTCAAGCTGGATTATTTACAGTTTAGCATGTGCTCCAGTATCTCTACCTCTGCTGTTTCACCCATGCCCTTCCTTCATGGGGAAGGCAGTTGACCCCCCACACCACCACCACCACCTCCGCCCGGTGATATGCTTCTATGCCCTTTCCAATCTCACTGATCGTATGTGACCTTTTCGCTCTTTGAACTTCAAGTGTTCAGTATATGATCCTCTTACACTGTTATCTACTTTTTCTCATTGTTTGTGGTCTTCTAATAGAACCATGAATGTTAGAGGAGAATTTATGGATTATTAAATACTTTTCTCAGTATAACCTGTGCACTTAACTAAAATTTCAGATTCCGTGTACTGCCCAACACCTAATGTATGAGAATGTCTGGCATCCATAAGCCATGTATACTGGCAGGGCTGCATCCTCCCTCAAATCTGTGCCTGCCTCTAATTCACACAAAGGACAGCAACCACCATGCTGACTCCTCACGTTTTTATTTGATAGTTGTTCAGTGTCCCTCCCTACCCTTTGATTCTAGACGTGGTTCACTGATTTAATCATGGCTTGTGACCGGATGGGTAATAAAACCAGACGGGCTGTGTTTCCACTACGTTCTATAATTTACTGCATGACACATCACAGACCATGTAATGGGCTTCCTATTTGAGGAGTGTAGTTATGAGTCACATTTTATTTTCCTGCAATCCCGCCACCCACCCACAATGCCTTTATTAGTAAGATAACACTTAGAATCCAGACAGAAAGTGGACCCAGAAAAAGCATCCTCTTTCCACACAAGCCCAGGGAGAACATTTCTATTCGTGGTTAGGATTTCTTATTTAATCTCTCATTCACGGACCTATGGTCATGATGCTTCCCATGGTTCCCATGGACTTGGGAGAACCTGAGGCAAAGGGTTTCTAGGGTTCTTAATTTGAGCGTCTTCAAATGCTAAGTGCTAATTTAAGAAAGCAAACATTTATGTAACAGAACTTGTGGGGGGCCCATGCCTTGGACCCTGTTGTATGCCAACACAAGACATGTGCCTCATAGTTTCCTGACCCAAAGAAAAGGACCTTTTGCCCAATGCATGTGAGCATTTAACATCCCACAGCTTTTCGTGAAGCTCACTTCACTCTTTTCTTCACTTGACAATGGAGAAGGAGAACTCCTTATTCTACTTAGAATGTCCTATAAAGTCTTGCATGCTCTGCTCTGCCTTCCTATAACTCCCTGAGAACAATGAAAGAGAATAATGGGTAGAGGCGACTTGTGAGGACTTCTTAGCAGTTAAGTAAACAGATAATGAGAACTGGTTTGGTATATACTGCTGCAGGAAGGATGAAAGACCAGTATTGGTTTCCACAGCGGTTACTTCAGAGCTGTCTTCTGACAGATAAGATTATCTCTTTAATGCAATTCATTGCATCTTACGATTTTGATTTTTTTGGCTAGAAGTTTATATATGAAATATAATTATAGTTACAGATACTTCAGTTGACTGTGTACACTTTCTATACACTATTGGCTTTATTTGGAAATAACAAACATACCTTCATCCAAAACTGCTTTCACAAAGAACAGGTTTTCTAGTAAACAATGGGCATTCCAGAAATACTGGGTCTTGCAGTTATGAAGGTTATTAAAGGTTACTCCAGTTAGCAGTCAGAAAAGAACCTAGCATGTTTACATCATTATTCATATCGAGCTAATGGAAATTTAACTGTGAAGGCAAAGGAGTAAGAGATATTTGCTCCCATAAGTATCATCAGTCACGGGGCAAGTGAACCTCTTTGACCCTCTTTGTGAACCATCAGCTACACTAGATAATAAGAGAACTTGACAATTTAAAGTTTATTTGCACAGTAACAGTCTACACAATCAAAAAGGGAATAAAAGCCACTTTAACTTGAGCATTTTCACTAAAAGTAACTATTCATTTTCTTTTATCAGGCCAGATGAACTCTTTCATTACATTTCTTTTTATCTCATAGATTATCAATTTTATTCAATTGAATTTATTCATACTTTATTTTATATTTTATTTCCAAAATATGATAAATTTTAATAGTACCCTGTGATTGTAATGCTTTCCTGCGAGTTAATAGCAGAGGTACAGTGTTTTGCCACGAGCAATACTGCTGTCTGTGCTAAGAAACAATAAGTTTGTTTTTCTGCTTTGTGATGGTTTATGCATATATTATAGTTTTAGTTTATTTTAATCTGCCAAAGCAAGAAGTATGCTATTTTTCTTTGTACAGTTCTTCTCCTCTACTTAATGTAGCAATTTCAAATTTTCCAAGCCATTATTTCTTCTGTCTTAATGTTGTTAAAGAAAGATCATCCACTAACTAGACTTTTGTCTTACCCATATTTCTTGTTATTTAATAAACAAAGCCACAGAATCTTCTCCCCATAGCCTCAGGGTGTAAATAAATATACAGAATTATAATGACTATCGATAGGACAGAATAGGAACAGCAGCAAATAACAATAACTACAAAATAAAATGAATGGCAGATATCACAATTTAAGGACAAAACAAAAGTCAGTTTTATCGAGTGGAACATGACAAAAATTCCTAATATATATCACTTCTTTACTTAAGGAATAATATTTGTTAAAGTTATCTCTTATATAACCATTACCTGTATATTCAGTAATTCCACCTATAGTAAACTATTCAGTTAACAAAATATGAAGTGTAGGTTGAGAACAACATGCTATATATTGATATATCATGAACTTCATAGTAAAAGATAATATGCACATTGTATAATTTGATTTTTTTCTTAATATTTTTCTAAGTTGTAAGTTTTATATTCTACTGACCAGCCAGTATTTACACTTGTCATCCCAATACAATGGCATCACAAAAGAAAGTGATCACTGATCCTATCTATCTATCTATCTATCTATCTATCTATATATATATATAAATTTTTTTTGGTCTGGCTTCTTTCACGCAACACAATTATTTCGAGATTCATCCACGTTGGCCTATTGATAGCTCCTTCCTTCTCACTGCAGGGCAGTAAGTAGTCCATCACATGTCTCTACCTCCTTTTATTCATCTGCTTACCTCCACGTCGGCATCTGTGTTGCTGCTAGCTTTCTGTCACTACAAATAAAGTTGCTTGAACACTCATGCACAAGTCTCTGTATGGACATACGCCTTCGTTTTATGAGTAGAAGAGCTGGTTCCTGTGGTCAGTGTATGTTTTACTTTTTTTCCCTCTTTTTTTAGCAATTTGTTTTGAAATATTTTAAACATATGGTGAAGTTGAAATGATTTTTAAAGTGGTCACCTGTATACCCACCATAAAATGTCATCATTCACATTTGATGTGCTTGTTTTATCAGATATCTATCAATGCAACCATCCCTCTGTTCACTCATCAATCTATCTTTTTTTAAAATGCATTACAAAATAAATTGCAGACATCAGTGCAATTCATAAATAGTAAGCATATCATTAGTCGGTGTTTAGTATTTGTTTACAGTTTTCTGTGTGAGAGATAAATTTTACATACAATGAAATGTACACAAAAGCGTACATTTGCTAAATTTTGAGCAATACATGCATGTGTGCCACCAAAATCCATATGAAGATATAGAATATTTCCAGCACCTCAGAAGGTTTTTCAAGATTGTGCTTAGTCAGTCCCCACCTCTGCTGCACCCAAAACTGGAAGTTTCATACATTTCTGGTGAGGATGTATCAATAAAACAGTACAGACACTTTGGGGAAAATTTTGGCAATACCTCATGAAAGGAAACATCCACTTACTTTATGATGTAGAAGGACTTGAACAAGATCATCTACAGCTTCATGCACACTAGACCCAAGCTGGAAAGAGCCCAGGCATCCATCCACAAGAGATTGGACAAACTCTGACCACGGAGAATTTAGAAGCAAGAGTAAATGCTGGACTTCTGAGGAAAGCAGGAAAGTGGGGTGTGCAAATCTCCTAAAGGAAACATAAGATGATTATGCTCCCTGTTCTTTATGAGTATGCTCATAAAGATTTGTATGTTTTTCAGATAAAGGAGATTATGCTTACTCAGTACAGATATTAAAATGAAAATAGATGCAAAGGTAAAAATTATATGAAAACAGAAATTTGCCAATCCACCTGAGAACTTCATTACATTTCCAGCAGTTGAGTCATGGAATGGAATTTCTTGAGGTGCCGAGGTTCCTGTTTTTCAATGGACCAATCATCTTGGGTAATTCAGATGGGGTCTTGGGGTTTTTTATTTTAATGGGTGGATAAAGCCAGAGTTGCCTTTCAAGATAACTTCAATTCTAATTACTTCTGATCCACCTTTGCTTTCCTTTATCTTTCTGTTTATTCTTTGCTGTTGTTGTTAACATGCACAACAATCCTGGGAGATGGTCGTACAGATGGTCCCTTTCACTGAGGAGCAAAGAGGGGAGTAATGAGGTGAGGTCACTTCAGTATTTTCTGACTTCAAATCCTTTACTCTTTCTAGATTACTCTATTCTTTCCATTATGCCCCAAACTGGTGGGATAAGAATAACTCACATTCAAATAGTACCTTCACCTTGGCTTGCTGTGTGTGAATCTATAGTTATCTGTTTATTTTTTATCTGCTCCACCAACACCCTTCAATAGACTAGAAAACTTAAAATCAACTTGACCTCTTTCTTGTTCTCACACTGTGTATCTAATCACTCAGCAAATCCTACAGGCTTTACCTTCGAAGTACAGCCAGCACATGTGACCACTTTCAGCACCTCCTGCTAACAAAAAGTTTCTGTTTCTTTCATGTCCCATCAACCAAGATTCACCATCAAATTTCCAGCTCATTATATTTTTTAACCTCCATAGTTTGCCATCTCCTTCCAACCAAAAGACAAAATTCTTATGATGAACCTCCAAGGCACCTGCACATCTGAATCCCAATGGTCTTTTGTCTCCTCCTGGTTTTCTAATCAGTCCACACCATTTACACTGATCTCCCTGCTGTTCCTCATACATTCCATGCACATCCCCACCTTATGCCTTTATACTGACAGTGCTTTCTCCCTGCAGTGCCCTTTACCCAAATATCCACACAAGAAGCAACCTCACCCACTGCATGTCTTAGTTCATGAACAGTTCATCTTCATGATACCTGTCCTGGCCCCCATTTAAAAGTTAAACCCAGCCTCTGCTTCCCTGACCAGCACTACTGATTCTCTTCACTTTCCTGTACCTTCTTACTTTTCCATGGCATTTATCACCTTCTATTACTATACTATAAAGTTACTTATAATTTACTTTATTTTTTTCTCTCTTTTTTGCTATTTTTTCTCTCGATTACTGAAATGTAGGCACTGATCATTTTCTAATTGGGTCACTGATGTCTCATAAGTGCCCCAAGCAATTTCTATCACTTAAAAGGCATCCAGTAAATATTTTTTGAATAAATTATTTTTTATATTTTGTGAAAATGCTTTTATCCCTAGGGCTTAATATTTTTCAACTATGTTTTAAGTTTTTTTCCATGCATAATTTAATGAAGGTATACTTTATATAGAATAAACTTTTTTATTTTATTTTATTTTATTTATTTATTTATTTATTTATTTATTGCGGTAGGCGGGCCTCTCACTGTTGTGGCCTCTCCCCTTGCGGAGCACAGGCTCCGGAGCACAGGCTCAGTGGCCATGGCTCACGGGCCCAGCCGCTCCGCGGCATGTGGGATCTTCCCAGACCGGGGCACGAACCCGTGTCCCCTGCATCGGCAGGCGGACTCTCAACCACTGCGCCACCAGGGAAGCCCTCAACTATGTTTTAAGTTTTTTTCCATGCATAATTTAATGAAGGTATACTTTATATAGAATAAACTGCACAGATCTAAATATATATCCTAAGGAGTTTTGACAAATTCCATGTAATCCACCACTCTATCAAGTTATAAAACAGTGCAAATATTGATTTGATTTCTATCACTATTAATTAGTTTAGCATATTCTAGAACTTCATATAACCATGTAGCAAAACTATGCAGTATGTACTTTTTCATCTCTTTTCACTTAGTCTAATGTCTTTGGGTCTTATCCATGTTGGGGCATGTATGAATAGTTTATTCTTGGTGACATTTATACTTTTCTTATTTTCATTCTACTATAAAAATGGTAGCTTGTAAATTAGAATTCTCCCCTTTAGCTTTTTCTAAAGGGTACATTCATCCTTCTACTGCTGGCCCTGTAGATATTTGCCATTTAGCGTTTTTGGTACAAGCAACATGCTGATTGAGAGGCACACAAACAGTATTTGAGATGAGTACAGCAGAGAGATTGGAAAGTTTGCTTCCAAGAGTATCAATTTGTCCTCTTGTTACATGTACTCCATTTTTCAAAGGGATGATGGATGAAAATGTGTTTGGATTTATCTAACATGTCCCAGTACTTTATATCCTTTGATTGTCTTAAAAGCTCCTGGTACGATTTGCTCTCAGAGAGTCTTCTCTTCCACTTCCTCCATTTCTAAGGCTCCTGCTATTCTTCATTTGAACAAATATCATTACTGACACTCATATTTCCTGAAGCTCTGGCAATTTCATCCTAAAGAAACACACATAGTTTCAGCAATAAGACTTTAAGTGATCCTTAAAATTAATATTCCATACAACTTTTGCCATTTGTGCTAAAGCAATTTTAGGCTGAACTGATCTTTATCAAGATGCTGAACCCAATGATGGCTTCACTTACGGTCCACTTAATTACAGTCGGATACCAATGGAGCAGACACTAGGGGTAGAGCTTTCAAATGTTAAAAGATTATTTGATGGCGACGAGATATCAAATTTCATAAATGTTTCCCTTTCTACCTTCAAAGGAACCTTTTTCACATTTAATCAATTCAAACAAATATTTGTAAATAGATCACCATGTCATGAGTAGCAAATGTAATGATGCAAATAATTACACTATTTAAATGTAAATAAACTGGCATTACATTAAACAGTTAAATATAATTATGGGAACTGATCTTTGGCACTGTAATATCAGTTAAAGCTCTTTCTTGAACATTGAAAAATAATTCATAAAGATAAGAGATTTGGGAACAATTTATATTCTCCCCAAGTCAGGTTTCAAGAAGTTGCTCTTCAGATTGTCGCTTTTCCCCTTCATATTTGATTACACAGACACAAACTACTCTCTGGGCTAGTTTTTTGAGGAGCAAATGTAAAGATTTCACAAATGACAAGAAAAGTAATTGAATGGAAGAAAGCATTTCTGTTGTTAAGCAGAATTGGCTAAATTATTCATGTCAGTTGTCCTAGACCAGAACAGAGAAAGGGTTGGACCACAGGATGTTCAGAACAAATTTACCAAATTGGAGGGCTCTCAGAAGAGTGTCTCAAAGCCACATTGTACAAGTTCATTACCAGAAAGACTGTTTGAAAACAAAGGCCAAGATGGAAAAGAGGAGTCCAGTTATAAACTTAAGAATGATGTAGAAAGTGAGAAATCTAGGGAAACGGACTCACTGAAGACACAGAACTGGAAGAATTGGAGTCACAGAAGTTTAGAAAAACAATGCCCGAAGGCAGTAAGAGGAAGCCAGGATGTGTTGCGTTGTGAGCAGTCAAGGGTCAGTTCCTAAATTCTGAAGGGTGGCCATACAGCCCTTCTTAAATTTTCTAAATCACACATTTCATTCTTGAATCCCCCCCGCACAGGTGCTTGGATTTTGTATGTAAATACAGTAAATGCCATATTTCTTTGCTGGGTAGAAAATTGACCCAATACTTCCTCTATCCCCTAAACTATTTTGAAATGCATTTTGCAGTAGTTAAGATCTCATTTCCATCTTGGTTGTTTTTACATCAATTCATTCACATAACAGTGATGCTGGGTGGTGAAGCTCATATTTAATAAATTTAGGGGAAAGATTTGTGTCGCCAGTTATCCAAACAAATAAAATTCTACTGTGAGGTTAACTTCATTTTTCCCTTTACTTAAATGCACAGTGCAAAGGAGAGAAGATATACATAAGTCCCAACTGCAGAGTCTTTCTCAAACTCTAATGTTCAGGTCAACATGAAGTGCCATACAGATGTGGGCAGGCTGCATGGCTGGTTATGTGCTCTGTAGTGACTGAAGAAATTGAAAATTAATCTATAGGGACCCTGTGTTTTTCTCCATGATATCATTCTATTCAGAGTTTTAGGCTCAGAGCTGACAGTATATTTCAACAAAGTTGCCTTTTTTAATAATGAAAAAAATAGATGTATAGAGAAGTTACTCCTTGATACCAGCATAAATATGAACCTTATGGCAGTGAACAGGTATTCTGATCCCTCTCCTATTCTGCGAAGCAAAGGGGGAAAAAAGGCAAAAGGATTTTACAATGCTAAGAGCTGCATCAAATGTATTCATTTCTCTTTGTCTTTGTAACTGAATACCTGTTACGAGAAATGATGAAGAACAGATATTTTGTTACTTTTGTGTGTGTATGCCATAAAGGACAATGATATATAAAACATCTTGGTCTCTTTCATTTAAGGGAAGTTCATTTAAAAAGCATGCTATGGAAACCAAAAATAACAGTTATACTTCTATTTATAAATAAGCAAGAAGACATTAGTTCAGAAAAGGACACTCGCTTTATTGGAGATTTATAAATATACTCTTCCTTCAATCAAAACATATCACTTTTAAAAGTCAAGTTTACATTCTGATATCTGTGTCCATTTTCACAGCATCACGTTGGCAAGTCATCTGTAGGAAGGGTAAACGTGACGGTTTTGACTTGGTTACAGATTTTATTAAAAATGAAAAACCCTTTCAGAAACAGAGCAAAATGGTGGAGGAGGGGGCGGACAAGTGAAGTAAATAGCCTCTCTTGAAATTCAGAGAACTTTCTTCTAATAACTCAGGTTTCCTGGTGAGACATAGGCCATTTGTTTGCTTTGTAAAGACCCGGTTCTTCAAAGGAAGTAGCCTCATGGAATCACTCTGCTCCTAGGTATCGGTGGCAAGGAATAACAATATACATGTGTGTGAAGAAGTAAATGGAGTGCACAAAATGTCCTTTTAAATCATTGCCTAGAGTTATTGTAAAATATTGACTTTCTTGCAACAATAAATTCACTTTTCGGGTTCTCAGTCACCATCTGAATTCCAATGTGATGTAAGTGAAGAAGTGGCACCGGTGATGGGCATTCTCTTCCTTGCAGCCAGCCACTCACTGGGTACCCACACATAGAATGCCATCGATTTGTATGCAGCACTCAATCATTCTATCCACCAGCTGGCTCTGCGGCAGAGGTATTTGACCACAGCCTCTGATGTATTCAGCGAGTAATTTCGTGTTGAGCTGTTCATTCAGATGCTTGACTTTTTGACTTTGTTTGCTAACGGCTCTGCTGTAAAAGCTTCCCAAAGTCATTCCTCTTTCGAAATTCCCCATTATAATCTCTTCAAGCTAGCTATGGACATTTGGTGTTCCTTCTTTAAGAGACATGTGTTTGATGTTTTATTTATTTATTTTTGATTAAGCAGGAACACAAATATGGGTTACATTTTTTTAAAACTACCATCCTTCATATTGTTTAAAGTTTCTACAGTTTATGAAGGTCATCTTGATATTACCTAAGTATTGAAAGTAAACAAAGGGACAGATTTAAATTTATACTTAACCTTTATACAAGATTTTCAGCACACACTCATGAGGTAAACTATAATATGAGAATAATAAAGAGACATAGACACACAGAGTTATGGTCTTTTAAACACCGAAAATGCTGAGAATAGTCCATACAAAAGTGAAAGCAATAGCCAAATGTTGGAGATGGACTTTCTTTCTCTAGGAACACTGGAGCAATTTGTTGACTATTTTTAATTGTTCCTTTGAAAAGTATACAGAATTCTAGACTGGCTCAGTCACACCGATGTGGCATATGCGTTTTCTCTTAATTGGTCAGATTTTCCAGAATTAGTCAGGGATGGGTATTATAAACTCAGAGAAATAAAACTTTTGACATTTAGTTTACTTATGACATTCTAAAAATTTAAAGTTGAATAAGGCAGTTATGTTTAGAAGTTCCTTTACAATGTCCTAAGAGACACATCTCCAGCAAACCAGATCCTATGTGTGCCCAGGTTATTTCCTGGATGAAAGCCTCTTAAGAAGAAGGTCTCAATGGCCAGGCTAACTCTTTAAATTTACCATAGCAACATTTATGCCAAACTATTGAAATCACATTCACAGGAGAATGTGTACTGATGCAATTCCAAGAGTGTGTGACATAGCTGAGACTCCTTGAAAGAAAAGCATAAACCCTAGTAGCATCTTAGAGACAAGTTTTCATAGAATGACTGGCACTGTGAGAACATCAGTGATAAACAACTAGCAATATATAGGTTAATGACTAAATAAATGGCAGTTGGTTGCCTCTTACTATTTTCAGTCATTCTTGGAAATATAGTTGTATTCTCAATTTTGAATATAAAAAGAGCAATATGTTGCCTCACCCATTATTATATATTAGTACTGCAATACATTAGGTATGCATGTCTCACAGCAAGACCGATGTCTGTTGTAAATTGCATAACTCGCTTCTATAATGTATTTGGATACTTTTAAATAGGGTGGGTTTTTATTTTACCAGACATAGCTGAGTACTTCCTATAAATGAGTTAATATATTTAAAGTTCTGAGAAGCACATCTGGCCCACAGTAATACTATGTAAGTTTTAGCTGCTATTATTTTGGCTGTTATTACTACTTACTTCAGAGACTGAAAGAGGTGGATTTCCCAGCTCTCCCTCATGCTCCCAATCTAAACACAGAAGAGTTAATTCTTCTCACATAACTAGTTTATTTTTCCTCTCCATCCTAAATTCTGTCTTCCCCTTAGGTTATTGCAATAGTCATCTAGATAAACAATCTAACACTCTAGCTTCACAGGTCCTTACCTCTTTCACATGTAATGACATCTACCTCCACTCCTCAGTAAAAAAAAGATGATGGTATTTAAAAAAAAAAATTTTTTTTCTTACCTGCACCATGCAGCACGTGGGATCTTAGTTCCCCGACCAGGGATTGAACCCGCACACCCTGCATTGGAAGCATGGAGTTTTAACCACTGGACCACTGGGGAAGTCCCTATATATATATATATTTATTTTATGAAGATAAAATTTAAGTCGAGAATTTTAACAAATATATACAACCACTTAAGAATCATCCTGATAAAGATGTATAACCTTTCCAGTATTCCCTTGTACGTCTTTCATTCAGTCTCCGTATCTCATCGGTAACTACTGTTGTAACATCTGATTGTGCCTGTTCTTCATGTAAATGAAATCATAGAATATGTACTTCACATAAGTGGAGTTATAGAGTATGAATTCTTTAGCTTGGCTTCTTTTGTTTAGCATTATGTCTTGAGATTTATCCATGACATTTATTCCATGTTTTTATTACCAAATATAAATACTTTGAAAGAATACACCAACATTTATTGATCCACTCTCCTGTTGATCAGCACTTGCATTGATGCCAGTTTTTGACTATTATGATAAAGCTGTTGTAAATAGTTTTGAGCAGATCGTTTTGTGGATGTATATTTTCCTGTCTCTTGGATAAGTGCCTGGAGTTAAATTGTTGGGTAATAGGATTAATGTATATTTAGCTGTGTAAGGAACTTCCAAAATCTTTTCTAAGACAGTAGTACCATTTTATAACTTACCAACAATGTGTAAAATTCCAGTTGTTCCAGACCCTGACCAATGCTTTGCATTGTAAGTGTTTTTAATTTTGGTCATTTTAATAAATGTGAAAAGGTTTAATTAGCGTTTTTCTAATAACTAATAATGTTTAGTCTTTTTCATGTATTATATTTATCCATATCTTCGTTAAATGTCCATTTAAATATTTTGCCTATTTCTTAATAGGTTGTATGTCTTATTAAGTTGTAAGAGTTCTTTATGTATTCTGGATATAATTTGTTTCATATTAATGTGTAGTTTGCTTATTTAATTTTGTATGCTGCCTTTTGAAGAACATTTTAATGAATTTCATCTTATTGATATTTTCCTCTAGAATTTATGATTTTGGGATTCTAGCTAAAAAATACTTACTCCAAGTTTGCACATATATTATTCTCTGTTTCCTTCTAGAAACAATAGTTTTTTGCCTTTAGGACTGAATCCATTTTGAATTTATTTTTGTGTAGGGTGTTAATAAAATTGATAATTAATTGTTTCCCCATGCAGATATCCAGTTCTTCCAGCATCATTTGTTAAAATAGCTTTTCTTTTCCCATGCAAGTGCCTTGGCACCTTTGTCAAAATCAATTGGCTATATATGTAAGGATTTATGACTGTGCTCTCTCTTTGGTACCTTTTATACAGTGTCTGTCTTAATTCCAATACTACATTACGTTAATTACTGTAGCCTTCTAGTAATTTTGAAATCAGGTAGTGTAAACCCTCCAACTTTGGTGTTCATTTTAAAACTTTGCTATGGTTATTCTATATCTTTCTAATTTCCATACACATTTTAGAATCAACTTGCAACATCTATGAAACAGCCTTCAGAGATTTTGATTGAGATTAAAGTGAATCTATAGATCAATTTGATCAGGTAAGGGAGAACTAACCTGGTAGCTGTATTAAAACTTTCAGTCTAAGGACAAAGTGATAGCTACACTTTTTAGTCCTTCTTCTTTTTGTAAAATCTCAGTGATTTTGTGTAATTTTCACTGAAGAGATCTTTCATATCTCATTTTAAATTTATTCCTAAATATTTTATTTTGGCATTATTGTAAATAAATTTTTATTTCATTTTCATTGTTTGCTACTATTATATAAGATATAATTCCTTCTATGAACCTGAATTCTTTAAAAAATTTCACATTCCCTTATTAGTTCAAACAGCTTTATAAATTTCTTAGAGTTTCTTATGTAAGTAATCATGCCATCTGCAAGTAGATACTGTTTTACTTCTTTTCCAGTCTGAATGCTTTTTTTTTTTCCCCCTCAGCTTAGGGCAACAGTGAGGATCTTCAGTCCCATGTTGAATAGAAATAGTGTGAGTGTGAAATTTGGCCTTATTGGTGAATTTAGGGTTAAGCATTCATAATTTAATCACTAATTTTGCTCTTTATCAGCATGAGGACATTTTCATCTATTCCTAGTTTGCTAAGGATGAAAAAGATTTTTAAATTTTATTTATTTATTTAATTTATTATATCCATTGATAACATTTTTGGATTTTCAAATGTTGAACCGACATTTTCTTCTAAGTACTGGTTTAGCTCTATTTCATACATGGTATATTTTTATTACACTGCAGTTCGAAATATTTTCTATTTCTAATTTCTTCTTTGACCCAAGTATTATTTAGAAGTATGTTCAATTTCTAAATATTTCCAAATATTCTATATATTTCTCTAAAATCTTATAATTATTGATTTCTTATTCAATTTCATGTGATCAGGCTACACATTCTATATGATTTCAATTATTTTAAATTTATTGAAACTAGTTTAATGGCCCAAAATATTGGTCTATCTTGGTGAAAATAACAATGTGCATTTCAAAAGAATTTTTTTCTTACATTTTTGAGCACAATGCTCTGTAAACATCAATTAAGCCATCTATGGTTTTATTTTTTTCTAGATATTTAATCACCTACTGAGAGTAGGATATTAATATCTCCTACTATGGTTGTGGAATTACCTATTTATAACTTTGTCATTTTTTTGTTTCATATATTCTGAGACTTTGCTAGTAGACAAATCCACCTATGATTGTCTTGTCTTGTTGAACTGATCCTTTTGTGATTATGAACTGGCCCTCTTTATCTCTGTATAATTTTTGTCTTGATGACTAATTTACCTGATATTATTGTAGCTAATTGAGACTTTTAATTCACTGTTTGATCCTTTTTAAAAAAACTATTTACTTTTAATAGATTGATATAACTGTATTTAAACTACATTTCTTATGAACATCATATACTTTTATATTTATCTACACTAGTAATTGCTGAATTCAATGAGAATATTTAGTCTATTAAAATAATATAATTGTTTATATATTGCATTTTATTCTAATTTGTCATTTATTTTGTTCTCTGTTTTTTTAACTGTGTTTCTTCTCTTTTTTATAAATTTATTTATTTTTGGCTGCATTAGGTCTTCGTTGTTGCACATGGGCTTTCTCTAGTTGTGGAGAGCGGGGGCTACTCTTTGTTGCGTTGCACAGGCTTCTCATTGCAGTGGCTTCTCTTGTTGGGGAGCACGGGCTCTAGGCACATGGGCTTCAGTAGTTGTGACATGCAGGCTCAGTAGTTGTGGCTCGTGGGCTCTAGAGCTCAGGCTCAGTAGTTGTGGCTCATGGGCTTAGTTGCTCCATGGCATGTGGGATCTTCCCGCACTAGGGATCGAAACAGTGTCCCCTGCATTGGCAGGTGGATTCTTAACCACTGCACCACCAGGGAAGTCCCAACAGTGTTTCTTCTTTAATGCCTTCCTTTGAAATATTTGAATTATTTTTAGAATTTTATTTTAATTTATCTATTGACCCTTTACCTATCTGCTTTATAATTTTTCTTAATTTTTCTAGGAATTACAATATATTATAATCCTTTTTTTCTCAAGTCACTACTACTATTTTACCACCTCATGTGATATTTCAAAAAATTGACACCAGAGTAACATTCTTCTGTTAACTCTTGTGTATGTACATAAATAAAAATCGGTCTTTTCTTTTGCTAAAAAAAATTGTGACTATAAGAGTTTACTGACCACTCTATTATCTTTTATGCTATACTTTACACGCTGTACAAATATACATTGAAAATCCCACAAAAATATTATAGTTTTTGCTTTAAATAGTTATAAGAATTTTAGATAAAGAGGAAACCTAGTCTTTTATGTTTACCCTCATATTTACCATTTCTGATGGTTTCCATTTCTTCCTGAAGATACAGGTTCCCCTCTGGTATCACTTCCTTTCAGCCTTAAGAACTGACATTAGCACTAGCTTATACGGACGATTGTAGGTGGTAACTGAAAATGATCTTAGTTTGCCTTTTTTTTTTTTTTTTTTAATTTGCTAGTGTCTATATTTTGCCTTCATTCTTAAAGGACATTTTTACTGAACAGAATTCTGGGTGAAAGTTTATTTTATTTTATTTTAAAAGAGGATCTTGACATAATGATACAAGAATCAATTCATCAAGAAAACCAAGCCATTATAAATGTAAAATTGTCTAATGACAGAGCCTCAGAACATATGCATCAAAAATTGTTAATATTAAAGGGTAAAATACCTAAGTTTACAATCATAGTAGACTTTAACATCCCTCTCTAAGCGGTTGATAATATACCTAGAAAAAGCAATAAAAACATAGAAGACTTAACTGATATTTACAGAACACTGCACTCAACAACTATGCCGTAAACATTCTTTTCAAGTACACATGACTATATTCACCAAGTTAGACTATGTACTGTGCCATTAAAGTCCCACTTTTTTCTGGTCTAGATCAATTGTAAGGAGAATTTTACAGACATTTAAATAATGGTTCCCTTGTAGATAATGTGTTGTTTTTCTTTGGCTGCTTTCCAAATATTCTCTCTATTTTTGCTTTTCAGAAGTTTGACTGTGGAGTGGTTTTCTTCACATTTTTGTTTGGCTTTTGGTGAGCCTCTTGAACCTATAAACTTGTGTCTGACACTCCATGTTGAAAGTTTTTAGCCATTCTATTTCCAAAGACTTTTTGCTGACCCACTCTCACTGCTGTCCTTCATCCTGCAATTACCCACCATTTAGATCTATCAGCATTACTAATAGTGTTCCTGAGGCTCTGATTGTCTTTATTCATTTACTCTTCTCTTTTTCAATTTAGATCATTTATATTGATCCATTTTCAAGTTCACTGACTCTTTCCTCCAACATCTCCATCAACTTATTAATCAATTCAGTGACTTCCATATTTTATATATTTTCTGTGTATTTCAGGTGATGCTACCTCAACCACCAGATACAAAGTGCGGGACATAACCCTGACTGAGACAGTCTGTGCAGCCACCTTCCATCTCCTTCTATGGGCCCAATGATTAGTTTAAAAAAGTGTAGATGGTGTAAGTCAGGTGGTTCATTGACCAGGAACCTCACTTTCTGTAACTTACATTGAGCTCTCTGTGACAAGGACACTCTCCACTTTTGACTTCAGAGTTTTGATTCTTTGATCCTGAACTTCACAAGGAATGCTCCTTTTAAAATGCTTATCAGTCATTCCAGTCTGCGCTCAAAACCCTCTGGTAGTTTTAGGTCTCATTATAGTAAAAGCAAACATTCTTATAATGACCTTAATGGCTCTAGATTATTTTGTCACCTAATTACCTTTCTGGCATCATTGCCTTGCACTCTCCCTTTGCTCTTTCTGCTGTAGCTGCACTGACTTGTTCAGTCTTCTTCAATCATATCAGGCATATTCAAGCTTCAGAGTCCTTGCCTTGGTTTCCCTCTTCTTGGAGGGCTCTCCATAGAGATAACCCCATGGCTGCTTTCTTGACTGCATTTCAATCTTAGTCCAAACACCTTCTAATTAGAGGTTCTTTTCCTTGACAACCTTGCCTGGCAACTATCAAAAATACATTTTCTCACAACTTTCTGCCCCTTACCCTGAGCTATTTTTCACCTTTTCACTAAATAAACACACACACACACACACACACACACACACACACACACACAAACCACCTGCTATACAATAGTCATTCAAAAGATATTTGCTGAATTAAGCCAACAGAGGTTACAGATTGGAGTCTGAGATTAAAGCCAATTGAAGAATACAAAGCAAGATACAACGATCCACCATATCATTTGAGACCTGAATCTAGACACTGGCTAGACCAGTGTCCTTTTTCATTTTTTTGAGCCAATATATTTCTTATAAAATGCTTTTTTAATTTTTTTTGCTTAAATGAGATTAGTTTGGGCTTTCTTTCACTCCTTTCCAGAAAAATTCTAAACAAAAATTTTAATTTTTATGGTAGTTGATATTACTTTGTTTTTATTCTATTCTTGGAATGACAATTTGCATTCTCTATACTGTGAATATGCCAAGCAAGACAATATTAGGAGGATCATCTTGTTAAAATTATCATCACCTACAAATTGGAATGAGAAGTTGTCAGAAAACTGCCATGTCTACTATTAAGTAAAAAGGAAATGTCATTTAGTAAATATGTGGAAGGTTTTTTTTTCTTTTAAATCTCCAGTTAAATGGTTAGGAAAGTGAAACAATTATATCACCTTTTTGTATAAATGCATGTGGTTTATTCTCTTAGTGCAAAGGTTTTTTGTGCTTCATTTAAGAGAGTGGGAGGAAGCATATAGAAAACCAAAAAGAAACATTTTACAAAGTTTCAGATTTGAGCACTATAACTTAGTTCTTCACAGAAAAATGTCATGCAACCAACTAAATATAATAAATGAAAAACGTGATAAATCACATAAAAATATAGTATAAGAAGATCTAGAAAGAAGTGGTATTTAATCTGAACCTTTAGAGATGAGTGGATTTTTCAGAAGGTGAGGATAAAGGATGAGTAGACTGGGAGAGAACAAAGAAAGGAAACAGCAGGCTGTATTTTAGAACTAGAGTGTAATGTTTGCTATGAGTTAGCAGGTGATAAGGGATAATTCGGAGTAGAGGTTAGAAAGCCTTGACAGCCATGCAAGGATGTTGAACTATATTCTTCAGGCAATGGGGGTGGGATCTCTCAGAGGTTTGGAAACCAAGGAGGGCTCGCTCCAATATACATTATAGAGCATAACATGATTGGAAATGTGAGGGATAGATTGGAGAAAAGGAATAGGGAAGCCTGCTGTCAAACTGATAATGGATAATATGAATCTGACATAGAGCTTTAGGACTAAGATTGGAAGAAAAGTAATATTTTTCAGTTTCATTTCCCTAAGATACTCACTTCATGCATGGACCATTCGGAATATTTGCAATCCCTTACTTTTGCCACGTTTTCTTATAAAACCTCACCTCTTTACAGGCTCTTCAGAGCAAGAGGAAAGCCCTTTTCTTCCATACATTCTGCAAACGTCTGTTTATTAACTGACCCAGCAGAGTTGTCTTCTTGGAAGGCATCTTCCCCTTACACTGCTCGATACACTTCTGTGCTTCCTTGAAAAGGAGAATAAAGGGCAAACAAATACAATTTGAATTTAATCCTGAATTTAAATTCAGGTACAGAATCACACTGTAATTCATGCAGGCAACCCATTTAAAAAGATTAGTGGAATTAATCCAAAAGTTTAGCAGAATATAGCTCCTATGAAAATAGCATTGACATGTTCATTATACAGAGATTATCTGTTTGTTTCTCCAAACAATTACCAACATTGTCTGCATTTTTGTACCTTAGTTGTTTTTTTTATCCCTTTATAGAATCTATCACCTCATTCCGTCAGTTTTGTCTTTGAGATGTATCCTGGTTTTTTCATTTCTTCTATTTTTATGGCCTCTTCCTTGGCCCTATTACATATCACTTTATTTCTAAATGATTTCTACAGTTTTATTTTACTAGAATCTTTTTTTCTCCCATGAGTTGTATACATCTGATTAATCTTCTTGAAGAAATGCCTTCAACATATCCCCGCAATATTCATGATCATTCATTTCTTCTATAATATTGCTAAACCCCAATGGAACTGTATAAATTACAAGTTTGTCAACAGTCTGGTCATTCCATTAACCTAATTTTCCATTCCTTTATCCCAATCCCTTTTCCTAATGCAGTCAGTCCTGTCTACCCACCGCCCTCCATATACAGCTCTCTGCCTTTATTCATTCTATGACATCCACAGGAAATGCCCTGCATCTTCATGGTTTCAGTTAGAGCAAGGTCTAAGCTTTCATAAGAGACCAAAAACACGGTGGCTTAAAGAAGAATGTTAATTCACTTACCTGTACCTTCCCAGGGTGACAGGCTGGTAGGCTTTATTCCACTTGGGCATTCAGTGATTCAGATTTCTTGAATGGTTTAGTTTCACCAGTATCTAGATTCATATCTTCATCTCTGTCATCAAAGCTGGATACAGGACATCTGTGTTCTAGTGATCATGAAGAGGAAATTAGGGAGGGCCATGCAAACAATTTCCTTTTAAGCAAGTAAGGCAGAAGCTATACATGTCAATTCTTCCAAGATCTGTTTGATGAAGACTTAATCACATGACTGTATAATGACTCACAGAGGAGAACTAGAAATGTATACTCTAGATAGAAGGCCACATTTCTTCTTTAAGTTCCATTATTATGGCAAGTGAGAAGATAAATTTTGCTGGCCAACTACTGATGTACTCCTCTTTATTGATTAAATTTAGACCCATCTTTAATATTTCCTAATCTTATTTCTTCTCACAGTTTCAAGTATTTCTCTGCCATCTGATAAGAAAACTTAGAAAATAGGTTCATATTTTACTTTCTGAAAGTCAACTTTATTGACGTATAATTTAACTCATTAAGTGATTACATTTTAAGACACCCATTGATAGGCTTTGATGAATGTAAGCATCCATGTAATACTAGCCACAGTCAAATTATAAAACAGTTCCATCACCCCAAAGTTCTCCGGTTAATCCCGGTTTAGCTGACCCCACTCTGCTTTCTATCACTATATATTAATGGAGTCATGATGTGTGTATTATTTTTTATCTGCCTCCTTTTGATTAGGAAAATTATTGAGATTTATTTATAACACACACATACATTATATAAATAAATTTGAGGTGGTCATACTTTATTAATTTATTCAACAAAATTTCACTGAACATCTAACTTTTATAAGATGTGTTGGATACTAAGTTATCAAACTCGTAGTTTAGCCAAATCAGGAAAAAGATATAAATAATAAATGGATTCCTGAGAAGACCGAGCCTGTCTCTTAGATATTCAATTTCAGTTGTTCTGAAATATGGGATTCCTTATATTAATACTCTAAATTTTTATTAAAAAATCATGCAGAAGAATCCAAATAATTTATATAAATATTTTGCTGTCAAGGAGGTGAGCTATGTAATTTATTCACAATCTTAGCCAGATGATCAAAGTTAACCATCAATGGTGATGTCATGCTGATAATTTATACCCTTAATAAGATGTGCTAAGAATGATGCTTCACTTCTGTGATCTTCCTCCTAAAACAGCATAACCACAGTCTAATCATGAGAAAAAGTTTAGCAAAATCCCAATTGAGGCACATTCTGCAAAATACCTGACCAGCCCTCTTTAAGACTGCCAAGGACATTGAAAACAAGGAAAGTGTGAGAAACTGAGACATTGGTTTCATTGGCTTCTCTACGTCAGCTTTAATTATTGGTATTTTATTACTAAAATATAATATAAAAATAATACTGGGTAAAAACTCCCAGCTCAAAAATTACTATAAATCCAAAAGTAATTTATGAGTTAGACACAAACACAATGACAAAATGAAAAAGCCACTAAAATTCAACAAATAAGAGTCATGTTATTGTGCATTGTTTTGAATTGTTTGTTTTTGGTTGAAGCTAAATTGCTAATCACAAAATAAACAGAGTGAGTTTATACTATGATGGGTCACTCCTTGTCCTACTCGTTGTTCTTTTTAAAAACTACTATTTTGTTTTCCATTTAAAATACAATGAAATTTTCATTCACACTTTGCTATGACATTATTCAGCCTTCACTTTTTGTAGCAAGCATCACTTCTATACCAACTCCTTCCTTATTCCTAACTTCGCTGTTTATGAAAATCAGTGTAGGGCTTCCCTGGTGGCACAGTGGTTGAGAGTCTGCCTGCCAATGCTAGGGGACACGGGTTCGTGCCCCGGTCTGGGAGGATCCCACACGCCGCGGAGCGGCTGGGCCCATGAGCCATGGCTGCTGAGCCTGCGCGTCCGGAGCCTGCACGTCCAGAGCCTGTGCTCCGCAACGGGAGAGGCCACAACAGTGAGAGGCCCGCGCACCGCAAAAAAAAAAAAAAAAAGAAGAAAAGAAAATCAGTGTAGTACAGTGTATGCTGATGAGACCAGCAATACGAACAAGTATAACCAATACTGAGTGGCTGTACTGGGTCATAAACCTGTATTTTAAATGGTCAGACATATACTTCAGTTATTTTTTAACATAGTTACTAAATGTGTGAAAGCATTACATTTTAAGGCTTATGGAGAAATCTGAAATCCAGGAATGAGTGTCCACACCTCCCAGTGTAGAAATATTGTTCTAGAACATACCATGATGATTTCCAGATATGTGCTGAGGATTCACTAAAGATTTTGAAAAGTGCTTCTGAAAGTTTAAAATATAAATATTGCTTATCATGTATCTGTGTGTGTGGGAAAAACTGGAGGTATGGAGACCAGGCAAAAGGACAACAGAACTTCAGGTGTGGGAGGGTAAGAGCTCCTGCTAGGTCAGTGATGTAGCAAAGTAAATAGAATCAGCACACTTCAGCAACAGCTTGGAAATAAATGTTAATATTACTATTAAGGTTTCACATCAGAATGACTGGGAGAATGATTGAATATTGTATTGGCTTTCTATTGCTGCTTTTAAAATTACCATAAACCTAGAGGCTTAAAGCAATAAAAATGTAGTATCTCACCGATTCCGTAGGTGGGAAGTCTGGGCATACACATCTGATTTCCCTGCTTAGGGTCTCACTGGGCTGAAATCCAGGTATCAGCCATGACTCTGGTTTTCGTTTGGGCTCAGGATTCTCTTCCAAGTTCACTGGTTTGGCAGAATTCCTTTTCTGATGGCTGTAAGAGTCAGGCCCCCGATTTCCCTCTAGCTGTTGTCGCTGGACCACTTTCAGCTTATACATGCTTCCTGCAGTGAGACCTGAAGGTGGAGTAATTTTCTCCAGGAGGATTTTCTCCTGCTGGAGAAAATTACCTGCTTTTAAAAACGTCCCCAAATTAGATCAGGCCCACCTCAATACTCTTCCTATCTTACAGTCAACTGATCCGAGACTTTACTTACTTGTGCAAAATCCCTTCACAGCAGCACCTAGACTAGTGTTTGACTGAATAACTAGGAGAAGGTGTATGTATACCAGGGGTTGGGAATCTTGGATATGGGGGTGGGTGGTATCTCAGAATTACGCCTGTTACTATACTGTTAGGGAACTCTGAAATTCAGATAGATGAACAGTCCTTCCCAAATAGTAGTTAGAATTTTCAAACAGGATACCAAGATTCAAATATCTGTGAGAGACTGCACAGGTAACGTAAATGAATAAAGCTGACTGAGTGTTAGAAAATATAACAAAATTCCAGCAATAAAGGACAAAATCACAGTAAAGGAGTGCTGCTAAATTACCTTTATACAAGTTAGAGCTGCTATGAGGGAAAAAATTCCCAGCTTGCCAGATCTTCAGGCTTTTTAAAAGAAGCCAGAAACTCAGGTTTTTATGTATCTCCCAATTTCCAAATGTTGGCAACTGTTTCAAAAGATTTATAACTATGTACAGGCCAAAGTTATATGGGCCAAACAAAACGTATCTGAGGGCAAAATCTGGCCTGTAGGCTGCCAGTTTTTGACCTCTGCTCTACAATCATAGGATTGATTTTTTAAAATTGCTTATTAAATCCCTCATTAATGTGTAGTCACACCTCAGGCTGGTGTTCAGAGTAACTCAGACTTCTTTCAAACTAACTGAGCGACCTGAAAATTACACTTTATGCTTCCCTAAGCTAATTTAAAATGTCCTAATTACAGGTATTTTGTAAGTTTGCTGCTGTAGAAAACTGAAATTTGAAACCTTGCTATTTTTAGAAATTATGAAGAGGTTTCTGGAAATTTAATTTGATTGGTATTGCTAATAACTGTTGATGAAAGTAGAATAGTAGAATTTGTCATGCAGTTTAATTCAGATTTATGAATAGATTGGCCAAGAGGAAGAGAAATAAACTCAGCCTATAACTGGACATTTTGCTTGGTTTCAGAGCTTCAGAACAGGGCTTTGACACATTGCTAACAGCATTCATCTTGTCAAGCACACATATGTGTGCATACACCTGTATCTGTACAGCTACGCATGTTGCAGAATACACACTGCCATATTATAGTGACCAGGAATAAGGACTCTGAGTCAGATTCATGAAATTCATGACATCTCAGTCCTAATTTTGAGCTGTGCCATTAAACTTTCTAAGCTTCACTTTACTCTTCTGTCAAATGACGCTAATACTATTACCCAGTTTTTATGGTTTAAAACAATATAATACATATAAAGCCCTTAAAACCATGTTCGCCCATTGCAACAGTCCATAATATTATCAATAGGTAATAGATTGTGTATAAACATGTTTATTCATGTAGATACATATATGTTATTTTATATTTATACTAATAAACTATCATTTAATATAATTAGCAGTGCCAGAGAAAAGAATTTGGCCTGAAAATCTTAATTACACGATCTTGGAATTTTTTCAGATTAATATAAATATTATTATGTTAGTTCATTTGATTAATGACCAGAGCTAGAAGAGGCATATTTGAAGGAGAAAGGGTATTTTTAAGGTCATTCTGAGTGATATTTATCAGAAAACCAGTGCTGAGGGCATCATTCAATTATGTAGAGTACAGAACAGGAAATTGCATGCAGCGTATGTGGATGGGATCTCTGCAGACAATGATATCAGCAGGCAAAATTCAGCTGCAAGAAGGATCTTGGTGTATCAAAATCACAAATAAAGAACTCCCATGACTAAATATCACACCCACTGAGTCATTAGAAAAGACGTAATTCTTAAGTGTCAATAACTAGGCATTCAGGATATTTGCTTTCCCAGCCAGAGTCAGTAAGTCATCATATTTGCTCTTGAGAGAGTGAAGGTTGTTTGACACAAAAGAGAAATTAAAGAATATCTAAGATAGATGACCTCTGTCGTTAGCACAGTTCTCAGGCTCTTTCAGGTCAAGGTTTTGTGGTGGTAAAATTGTCAAGTTCAGGAAACCTTTTCCTGCTGTGTTTTTAATCACTGCTGTGTGTGATTCTTCTCAAAGAAATCAGTCCACTTGCATTATCTGAGATCTTTTCCGGCTGCTGGTACCTGTCATCGTATATACTTATTTCTCTCTTTAGTTCTGGCCTTTATCATCTGCTACCTGGATTATTGGAACAACATTATAATTGATTTTCCTGATTCCAGCCTCTGAACTTTTATGTATGACATTCTCTCTGCCATCAGAATTGCCTTTAAGAAATGCAATGGGGGCTTCCCTGGTGGCGCAGTGGTTGAGAGTCCACCTGCCGATGCAGGGGACACGGGTTCGTGCCCCAGTCTGGGAAGATCCCACATTCCGCGGAGCGGCTGGGCCCGTGAGCCACGGCCGCTGAGCCTGCGCGTCCGGAGCCTGTGCTCCGCACCGGGAGAGGCCACAACAGTGAGAGCCCCGCGTACAGCAAAAAAAAAAAAAAAAAAAAGAAAAGAAATGCAATGATTATCATGCCCAGTTTGTACTCTAGCACCCTTAGTAGCTCTTTATTGCCAAGAATATGATCTAAAGTCAAATTGCAAAGGAGTCCTTTTGACATTTATATTGTATTTCAACCCTATTAGAATACTGAACTTATCCTGAAGCTTTCTAACTCTTTGACTTTCAGTGTTCTGCTTTATCAGCTTAGGATCCACTTGTAATTCATAATGTGTTTGCCTCTAGAAAACCTGCACTCCCCAAAATTTATGTCACGTGAATGCCACCCCTGATGACTAATCTTTTGATTAATAACTATAATAATAATCTCTCATTTTGTAGAATGTTGTGTGTCACACTCTAGGCTGAATGGTTCACATGAATTGCCTTTATTTGAGCTGCACAACCCTTCTCAGAGGATACATTTTTTCTATCCCCATGTTGTCAAAGAGGAAACTGAACTTTGGAGAGAATAATAATACATCCAATGACATAAGTGTCAGTGCCTGGACTTACAATATCCAGGTGTTTACAGTAAGGTCCTTGCTGCTCCTATACATCTTTATTTTTGCATCTACAAACATATTTTGCCTCATCATGTTGCCCTTTGTGGAATGTGTTCAGGTCTGTCTCTCCAATTAACTATCTACCTTAAAGTTAGAGACTGACCCCTTTGTTCCTCCAGGCCTAGAAAAATTGTGCTCAATATATTTTAAATAAATTAAGTGATGCACATCTCCATAGGGTCCTACAATTTTAAAAAATATATTCAATCTGAAAAACTGCAACTTTATATATTATCCTCTTTGATTCTTATTGTGAGGTATGCAGCAGATACTATCATCCCATTTAACAGATGAAGAAACTAAGGTTTGGAGATACAGGGTCCTTATCAGAAATACTTACTGGTAGTTACTAAGTGGATGAGCAAGTATTTGAATACAGATATTTTGTTTCCTAATACAATGCTCTACCATCAATGTTTAAATTTCTTTTATTAAAATATCAAGGTTATATGCATTTGAAATAATCTAGATATCAGAATAAAAATTTCAGCTCTCACGAGGATATTTGGCAACACTTAAGATTGGAGGGAGAATAGCTTTGCTGCTCGGGTCTGTCACTCACAAAATAATACGTTCAAGGGCCACACGTTTTAAAAAAAAAATCACAACCTCAGAAGTTATTTTTTTACTTATTATTTGTTTAGGGAGATATTTCTTTTCCTTCAGTACTTGAGAATGTTGTGCCACTTCCTTCTGGCTTCCAAGGTTGCTGATGAGAAATCCACTATCTTTTGAATTGTTTATACCTTATAGGTAAGACAACATTTCTTTCTCTCTGCTTTCAAGATTTGTTTCTTCACTTTTGGTCTTCAGAAGTTTGATTATTTTGTATCTTGGCATGGATTTATTTGCGTTTATCCTGTTTAGGTTTGCTCAGCTTCTTAAATATGTAGGTTTATGTTTTTTTCAGATTTAAGAATTTTTCAGCCGTTAGCTATTGGAATACATCTTCAGCCCTACTCTCTTTCTCCATTCCTCCTGAGACTCAGATGACATGAAATGTAAATCTTTTGTTATAGTCCTACAGGTTTCTGAGGCTCTGTTCATTTTTCTTCTGTCAATTTTCTCTCTGTTATTCAGATTGTGTAATTTTTCTCTTCTATATTCAAGTTAACTGATTCTTTCCTGTGTCAGCTCCATTCTCCTGTTGGACCCGTTCATAGGATTTTTTAACTTCAGTTTTTGTATTTTTCATTTCTAAAGTTTCCATTTTTTTGGTGACTTTTTTATTCCTTTGATGAGACTTTCTACTTTTTCATTTCCTTCAAGCATATTAGTAATTGCTCATTAAAGTATTTTTACAATAGCTGCTTTAAACTCCTTGTCAGATAATTCTAACATACTTCATCACAGTGTTGATGCCTGTTTATTTTCTTCTAATTTTTTTTTTTTTTTTTTTTTTTTTTGCGGTACACGGGCCTCTCAGTGTTGTGGCCTCTCCCACTGCAGAGCACAGGCTCCGGATGCACAGGCTCAGCGGCCATGGGTCAAGGGCCCAGCCGCTCCGTGGCATGTGGGATCTTCCCAGACTGGGGCACAAACCCGTGTCCCCTGCATCGGCAGGCATACTCTCAACCACTTCGCCACCAGGGAAGCCCGATTTTCTTCTAATTTAATTTGAGATTTTTTTGGTTTTTGGCCTAAGTGATTTTGGATATATCTTGGACATTTTGGATATCATGTCACAAAAATCTGGATATTATTTAATCTTCTATTTTAGTGGTCCTTCTCTGACACCATGTCAGCAAGAAAACTAACATGACTTGCTGAGTGGGGTGATAATTCAGGCTCCCCAGCAGGCCTCTGCAGTGACCGTTTTAGCTGGGACTGGAGAGGAACCTCATTACTGTTCTTCATGTGGTCTCCATTGACACTTTGGTTATGTGTGTGTGTAGGGGGAACTTCTTACTTCTAGGTGAGGATGAAACTCCCAGATCCCCAAATGGTCTTCTTTGAGACCACCCTGGTGAGGGATAAGTGAGCATCATCATAGCTAGGCAAAGTTGGAAATCTGGGCTTTCAATTTTGCCTTTGCTGACAGTGGTGATACTGGGTCCATGGTTCTATTCAAGGTACGTGTCTGAAAGTTTTTGTATTGCAGGATGCAACTTTCCCAGTCCTTTGCGTAGACAGAGCAGCTTTCCTTGGCTTTTTAGGTCTGTGCTCCTTGATGCCTTCAGGTTGATGTCTTCTTCAGTACCCAGGCTGGAATAGATGAAGAAAAGATAAGCCAGGGAAGCCACCACTGTGTCATTCCTTGAGTCCCTAGGTTGTTAGAAGCCTTGCCATTTTTTTCTCCATCTTGAATAGTGATCCCAGCAGAAGTAGTTATGGAGTAGTTGATAGAAACATTTAAATGGGTTAAAAAGGGATACGTTGAAGGCAACACTATGGAGACAGTAAAGAAGCTCTGTGACTTCCAAGGATAAGTGGGGAGAGAGGGATGAATAGGATAAGTACACAGAAATTTAAGGGCACTGAAGCTATCCTTCATGGTACTGTAATGGTGGATACTTGTCATTATACATTTATCAAAACCTATAGTATACAAAACACCAAGCATGAACTTTAATGTAAACTATACACTTTGGTTAATAATGATGTATCAATGTATTGATCTTATCTGAAACATCTTACGAAAAATCCCAAACGAACTTTTTGGCCAACCTGGTAGGTTCATTAGTTGTAACAAATGTACCACTTTGATGCTGGGTGTTGATGATTAGGGAGAGCGGTCTGGGGGGAAATCTCTATACATTCTGCTCAATTTTTCTGTGAATTTAACACTGCTCTAAAAAATAAAGTCTTATTTATTAGAAAGAAGCAAAAAATAATGAATATAGCATTTTAAAGAAAAAAAAGTGTATGTTGTTGAGGAATTTGAGAAAGAGACCAACAGCCATTTTTCAAGAAGTTTTGCTTTGAATATGAGCAGAAAATGAAATGTTAGCCAGAGGAAGAAGTGGGGTCGAAGAAAGCTTTTTTTTTTTTTTTTTTAATGGTATCTATTAAAGCAGGATTTAGCAGAGAGCGAAAAATGGAAAGTGTGTAAAAGGGAGCACAATTTCCAAAGCAGAAATCCTTGAGTAAGTGAAAGGGAATAAGATCCAGATGCATGAGAGAAGAGGCTACGTTTGGAGAAAGAATCTAGGATAAAGAGATAAAGATAGTTATTTGGGCAGAGAGTCATAAGCAGAACAACACAAGAACCTTATGAAGAATTATCTGTCTCATATATCCTTTAAGTTATGGATACTCAGTATCATTTTAATGTTACATTTATACGTTTTTATAACCACAGGTGCTATAAACTTGCCCTCAGATAAAATAAAGTAGGAAAACTGCTACTTTTCCAAAATCAAAATCTAAATCATTCAGATTTACCATGAAAATAGAATAATGTCAAAATAACACAGGTTAATAGCGAGGAAATAAGATTTTTTTAGACAATATAAATAGATATTGACTTACAGTGCACTATTAATGACAGAAATCCAATAAACCATGTATACTTCCTTCAAAATGTCCCTAAGAAAAGAACAGACTTTTCTCTATTTTGCTCATTTAGAGCCATTCACCATATTTAGCATCTGGTAGACCAACAACAATTACCTTCTTTTTCCTACTTGACATTTTTTAATTTTGTGAAACATGGGAGTTCATATTTATTAACTACCTAAGCTATTACTTTTCTCAAAAGAATTTTCCCTATTTCCTTTTCCTACTCTACAACTTTGGTCAAGAGAATGAACCCCATTAAATGCAAGGACAATAGAAAACATTATTGGTTATTTCAATGGCAGATAAGTTAGTTTAAAGGAATGAAATGCCAGTTCAGCTGTGAAGTGATGTGATATGATGCTGGAAGCTTCTGAACATATTTTATGCTTGACAGTAATAATATTGAATTAATATGTCCCTGCAAGGCTTAGAAAATCTGGTTCAAATTTAGCCCAATTTATCAAGGTTTGGCAGAGTTATAAGAATTAACAAATCATGCTGTGACTTAAAATTAGCATTATGAATATTTAGTAGCTGTTAAAACTGTGCACTAAATATATAAAATGTCACTGTCATCATACAAAAACACAGTTTCAAACATAAGAGAGGAAGGTTTATTACACAGTCCAGTATAGTACAAAATACAACATTTGATTTTGCTTTTAAGACCAACTTCTTTATAAATGTTTTTTTATTAGTAATAAAAAGTCTTCCACATCTGCTGCAAAGATGCCAGCTCAGGATATCTTTCTAATGTCCAATCTGATTGTCCTTTTCATTACTCATAGCACATGGAAAATATACAGTGACACTCCATCCTTTTAACAGGCAGGAGAGCGCCCTTCCAGAGACTGTTTCTCCTCGTCCTGCTGTAGAATCCATGGGGGATCTGAAGGTTATATGCAGTTGTTTGAACCCTAACTGAATAAAAGTGGAAAATGCAATTCTTTGACAAATGTGTATGACATACATTTGTCCCTTGTAAGTCCGTTATATACACTTTTATATCAGCAGATTGTAAAACTTTTGTTTTCATTTTAGTTTTTTGATCTGAAATTTAAAATAAAGAAAAAAAGCTTTCTATGCCCAGAGATAAACCCACGCACATATGGCCAACTTATCTTTGATAAAGGAGGCAGGAATGTACAGTGGAGAAAGGACAGCCTCTTCAATAAGTGGTGCTGGGAAAACTGGAGAGGGACATGTAAAAGTATGAGATTAGATCATTCCCTAACACCATACACAAAAATAAGCTCAAAATGGATTAAAGACCTAAATGTAAGGCCAGAAACTATCAAACTCTTAGAGGAAAACATAGGTAGAACACTCTATGACATAAATCACAGCAAGATCCTTTTGGACCCACCTCCTAGAGAAATGGAACTAAAAACAAAGATAAACAAATGGGACCTAATGAAACTTCAAAGCTTTTGCACAGCAAAGGAAACCATAAACAAGACCAAAAGACAACCCTCAGAATGGGAGAAAATATTTGCAAATGAAGCAACTGACAAAGGATTAATCTCCAAAATTTATAAACAGCTCATGCAGCTCAATAGCAAAAAAACAAACAACCCAATCCAAAAATGGGCAGAAGACTTAAATAGGCATTTCTCCAAAGAAGATATACAGACTGCCAACAAACACATGAAAGAATGCTCAACATCATTAATCATTAGAGAAATGCAAATCAAAACTACAATGAGATATCATCTCACACCAGTCAGAAAGGCCATCATCAAGAAATCTAGAAACAATAAATGCTGGAGAGGGTGTGGAGAAAAGGGAACACTCTTGCACTGCTGGTGGGAATGTGAATTGGTACAGCCACTATGGAGAACAGTATGGAGGTTCCTTAAAAAACTACAAATAGAACTACCATATGACCCAGCAATCCCACTACTAGGCATATACCCTGAGAAAACCATAATTCAAAAAGAGACATGTACCAAAATGTTCATTGCAGCTCTACTCACAATAGCCCGGAGCTGGAAACAACCTAAGTGTCCATCATCGGATGAATGGATAAAGAAGATGTGGCACATATATACAATGGAATATTACTCAGCCATAAAAAGAAACGAAACTGAGCTATTTGTAATGAGGTGGATAGACCTAGAGTCTGTCATACAGAGTGAAGTAAGTCAGAAAGAGAAAGACAAATACCGTATGCTAACACATATATATGGAATTTAAAAAAGAAAAATGTCATGAAGAACCTAGGGGTAAAACTGGAATAAAGACACAGACCTACTTGAGAATGGACTTGAGGATATGGGGAGGGGGAAGGGTAATCTGTGACAAAGGGAAAGAGAGGCATGGACATATATACACTACCAAACGTAAGGTAGATAGATAGTGGGAAGCAGCCGCAGAGCACAGGGAGATCAGCTCGGTGCTTTGTGACCGCCTGGAGGGGTGGGATGGGGAGGGTGGGAGGGAGGGAGATGCATGAGGGAAGCGATGTGGGAACAGATGTATATGTATGACTGATTCACTTTGTTATAAAGCAGAAACTAATAAAAAAAAAAATAAAATAAAATAAAGAAAAAAAGCTTTCTAAATAAAATCAGAAAAATGAGGTCAAAGAAATTGAATACAGTGATAAATGACTATATCCATAGAGAGATTGTTAAAAGATTACTTATGATAGATAATTGGTATTCAAACCTTGCAGAAAGCTTGTAAATTTTTTCATGAAGAAACAGTTTTTTGCAGGAATAAAGACTGGAAATGACATTACTGGTTAATTTCTAGAGCAGTGTTTCTCAGTGGGAGTGATTTTGCTGCTAGGGGGCATATGGCAATGTCTGGTGATTTTTTTTTATTATTAGGGAATAATTGACATATAACCTTATAGTTAGGTGTACAGCGTAATGATTTGATATTTGTATATATTGCAAAATGGTCACAATAACAGCCATCACCATACTTAGTTGCAATTTTTTTTGAACTTTTAGGATCTACTTTCTTAGCAACTTTCAAATATGCAATACAGTATTACTAACTACAGTCACCATGCTGTACCTTCCATTCACATGACTTATTTATTTTATAATTGGAAGTTTTTACTTTTTGAGCCCCTTCACCCATTTCACCACCCCTTACCCCTGGCAACCACCAATTTATTTTCTGTATCCGTTTTTCATGGAAAAATACTTTTTAGTGAGTGTTGTTCTCATGAAGTATCTTTGTCTATTTATAAAGATAAAAGTAAGGCTATTAAGTTTTGTAGCCAAAAAGAAGAGTTTCTTTCTGATTACTTGGCCATTTCATACAAAGCCTTTTTTTAAATCTCAGTCCAATTTGAATTACCTTGATAAGTTTTTCTTTTAAGGTTTAAGCATGGTTAAGCATTAGTTAAATTCTGACATGATGTTTTCAAGCATGTAAAGAACTCACCTATGTATATTTCAAACTTTGGAATTTGTAGGCAGAATCAGTTGATAATGAATCTTTTGAAATCACTCTTCCTTTGGAAACACAACTGATGAGTAATCTTTGTTTGGTTAAAAAGATCAGAACTAAAGAAAATAAAGTAAGATAAAATAAGAATAATACACTATTAGAAATGTAGTTTTAAAAAAGGTAGAGTGAACAAATACTAATTGTACTATGAAAATTAGAAAATTTCTCTGAAATTATCAAAACATGATGGATAAACCCAGTGTTAATGAGTATATTGTAATGGGTGTAGAAACAAAACAAGAACAAAACAAACAACCAAATAGCATTTTTATTATCACTACACGTAACAAGCAAAACAGCTCTACCACATTTTTAATGAAAAGTACATATCTTGTATTATTGTGAAGTTGCCCAGAATTGATGCCATAAATCTTTTGACCAGAAAAAGCCTTAGAAGAACACCTGGGGGAAAGCCCTGATAATTTGAGGGCTAGAGAAAGGGAAACCTCTTTGGATTCCTAGTCCTTACACAAGAAAAAGGAATAAAAACGGTGGAATTGTTTTCCAGACTCCTCTGATTCCTGGAGTGTTGAAGAGGGGGCACAAAAAGGTAGGGACTTGCATAATCCTGGGGAAGAATCGTCTCTCTAATTGCCCTGGACTAAGGTTTGCCATATCATGAGAGTGGAGAAGAAAAATCCAATCAAATTACAGAGTGAATTAAAAAAAAAAAAAAAGACACCAGAACTCCACAGTTACTGAGTCTCTTTACCAAGTGTGTCCCTTGCCTGAGGTCTCTAGGTGCTGAAGAGGAGGTCTAAGTAAGTCATGGCTGTGTCCTTATTCTCTAGGCAAAGAGAATAGAGAGGAAGGAGGTGGGGGAGGAAACTCAGATGCAGTAATTGTACTGTGACCTTGATTAAAGTAGAAAACAGATTGTGTCTTGCTCAGAGAGGAGTGATCATTTATTTACAGTGACATGTGTTGTATGAACACCTTGTCAGACACTCTGGGACTGTCATGTGCTATAGATCTTGGAGAAATCAGAGGTTCCTGATATTCTCTTTCTGGGAGCTTGAGCCCAAAACAGATTTACTGTTAATGAATCATTACTTGTGGTCAATTGTCCTTGATTCTATCCTTCCAAGATAGGTGTTGTTAAATGAAGGATTTTTACATGTATAAGCCTGTATTTGCCAAAGGTTAACTTGTGCATTTCTCTAGTTTGTATACAAGTTTGAATAATTAATTTTGTAACTCAATGCTACTTTAGTTTTAAAGGTTCTTGCCATAGTTAGAGGACATGTCTTAAGTACAGAAGTTATATAATATATTAGAACACACATTAACAGGATTTGAGCAAGTAGAACCGAACTGAAAAATTGGAGGACTAGTTAGGGATGCTAAATTTAAGTTGGAGCAAACAGTTTTCAGCATAATATGTTTATCTTTAATATTTCTTCTTTTTTATGATGAACAAATGGATCAGGAAACTTGCTACCAAATGCTCTAAAATGATATCTAAGGTTTTCTTGTCAGTGGATTCATGCCATGAATCATCCAAATGCTCTCATTTTTTAGCCTTATATGTGGAATCTATTTTGTTTTATGCCCTCTGTAAGGCTGAGGATCAGATGCATTCCAGATAAAGAAGGATGTTTACAGATCTATGAATTGTGATACCTACCCTGCAAATGCCCTAATTGCAAATAGGTTAGGCATAAAAGATAGCGATACAGGAGTGACATCAGTAAGATGTCAAAATTGGAAGTCTCAGACCTTCCTTCCTTCCACAGAAACGCAGATTCAATAACAGTACATACACCAATTTCCTTTACAAGAAATCCAGAAACCAGTTAAAGGCTTTTCATCTTACATAAGCATAAAACCAGCTGCATCAAGGCCACTAGGAAAATCATGGTATCGTTTTGCCATAGTACCCTGACACTGGTCAGGGTTACTGGTCAAACAATAGAATAAAATTGGACCCCTGTCTTACAACATACATAAAAATCAGCTCAAAAAGGATCAGAGACTTAAAAATAAGAGCTGAAACTGTAAAACTCCTAGAAGAAAACTCCTAGGAGAAGGGAAATCTTCATGACATTGGTTTTGGCAGTGTTTTCTTGAATATGACACCAAAAGCATAGGCAACAAAAACAAATAAACACAAGTGGGACTACATCAAACTAAAAAATTCTTCTGCACAACAAAGGAAACAATCAATAGAGTGAAAAGCAACTCACAGAATGAGAGAAAATATTTGAAAATGACATATCTGACCTGAAGTTGATCTCCAGAATATATAAGGAACTCCTGCAACTCAATAACAAAGAAACAGTGACTTAATTAAAAAATGAGAAAGGACTTGAATGATATTTCTGCAAAGAAGACATACAAATAGCAAGCAGTTATATGAGCTGAGAAAAGATGCTCAAAATCACTAATTATTTGGGAGATACAGATCAAAACCACAATGAAATATCACTTCCCACCCGTTAGGATGGTCATTATCAAAATGACATAAAATAACAAGTGTTTTCATGAGAATGTGAGAACTTGGCACCCTTATACACTGTTGATGAGAATGTAAAATGGTGAAACCACTGTGGAAAACACTATGGAGCTTCCGTAAAAATTCAAACTAGAACGTCCACATGACAGCAATCCTACTTCTGGATATTTATTCAAAAGAACTGAAAATGGGATCTCAAAGAAATATGTATGTTTCCAGGTTCACTGCAGTAATATTCACAATGGCCAAGTGGTGGAAACAACCTAAATGCCCATGACTGGATGAATGGACAAAGAAATGTGGTATATACATAAAATAGAATACTATTCAGCCTTAGAATATAAGGAAATCCTGTCATATACAAACAACAACATGGATGAAACTTGAGAACATTATGCTAAGTAAAATCAGCCAGTCACAGGACAAATATTGCATGATCCCACTTATATGAGGTACCTAAAGTAGTCAAACTCATTGAAGGAAAACGTAGAATGGTGGTTGCCAGGGGGTTGGGGGAAGTAGAAATGAAGGGTTGCTATTCAAAGGGTATAAAATTTTAGTCATGCAAAATAAAAAGTTCTGGACATCTGATTTAGAAGATTTTACTTATAATTAACACTGTACTGTTCACTTAAACATTTAAGAGGGTTGATCTCATGTTATGTGTTTTAACACACACACAAAAGATAATGGAAAACTAGCATATGTTTTATTTGAAAACATAACTATAATTTCTCTGATTTCATGTCTATTTTAACTTCTAAATAAACTCTCAATCATTTTGTAGGCATGCCTATTTCCATCCCAAGATATCATGCCAAACATAGCATAGTAAACAAGGAGATGGTTTTAGAACTGGGGAGAAAAGGAAGAGACAGAACTAGTTGGTAAGGTCCACAAATGTCCCTAGGTCAGAAGCAGTGCTGACTTTTCAGGTCTTCTTAAAGTTCAAATAGGATGGAGTCAAAGTAAGGGGATGGTGAAACACATTTCCACCCTAAATACACAAGGTAGGGTTTTAAATTTGCATAAATGTAAATCATAGTCTTTTAAAAATTTATTCCATTTTTAAATGTTATTTTAAATCTAGTTTCCTAAACTTTTTGATTCAGTTTTGAAAATGATACCTTAAAGTTTAAAAAAGAGTACACTCAAAGGTCTAAAATTACCTTAGAATATCTTCTAGTCTAACTCAGGCATCATATTTTACTACTTTGCAAATCACTTACAGACACCCCTGCTCAGTTACACCATCAGATACTTATTCCTAACTAGCATTAACTCCATCTTCCTTGTACTCACTACAACTGGTGTGGAATTTTACTTAACAGCATACATGAGAGAGCATTATTATTATCCTTCTTGTGTGAGACGCAAAGGTAGTGTTGTCAGTGGTTTGCTATTAGAAGTTTGGTCCTTGAGTGTTCCCATAGTAACTTGCTCAGGGCTTTGGAGCAGTGTTAGCTGGGACTGTTCCTCCTATAATAAAAGATTATTGTTGAGGAACTTCTTATTGCTTTAGTGTCTAAGTCTACCCAGCACTCTGTGTTCTTTGTAGCCCTTCCAGATAAATCCTACCTTTTAATCCTTTTATAATTGCTTCGTCTTTCTTTTAAAGGGGACCTTTTTTTTTTTTTTTTTTTTTTTTTTTTACTGTTGACAGGTCAGAATTGTGCCAGTTCATTTAAGGAATGTGTAGCCCTGCACACAATCTCTACAGAGAGAGCACCCATTAAAAAGACATACTTCCCCTTCTTTGAATTCCTTCAAATAGTTTATGCTACATATTTACATTTTACTCCATGGCTTCTTCTGGAAAATAAATATGGTCATGCAACTGCACAGCTTGCAAATTCAGCTTTAAATTTCTCTGTGGAAGCCTGGAGATGCACAGAAATTAAATACAGTAGAATTATGTAGGAAATGAATGATCTGTAAATTCATTTGAAATGCTCTTTGGCACCCCTTTCCAAACTGGGGTACTTGTAGTGATATGCTGCATTGATTTCCTTGTATGTCACATTACATTGGGTTTGTATGTCTCATTATGCAATGTTATCACTATATGGTGCTGTGGCTTTTGTGGTGACACTGTGAATATAATGTAACGTGATGTGCCATGGCTGTGAAGTGCCATCAAACTATGACACTCTAGAGACTCGGTGAATTATGCCATTTCACTACTGCAATTTCAGGAGGCAGAGAAAACTGCAGGAGGCCCTTGCCTTGTAGGGATATTTGAATTTGCTTATCTACCTCATTTGAGTCATGTGAAGCTATATATTGGTAGATTACTAATACTGCTAATACCACAACCATTTGAAGTCCATAATAGGAAACTCACTTGTCCCTAAATTTGTTGTTGTTACACTTTTTCATTTTTATAATTATGGAGCAATAATAAAAGAAAGTATCTGTGACATCTGACCCAGTACTTTCCTCATGTTTGCCAAGAAGGGAGAAAACGGCTTTCTAAACCTGGTACTTGCCTGGGAGGATGGGTCGAAAGTTATAGGGACAATTCAGAGGTTTGTGACTGTTATTGATACTCGGCTTTGCTCTTCAGTCTCTTGCTTTATCATGAATCTTCTAGTCCACAGAGACCTTCAGAGTAGTACAACCTTGGGTTTTACTTCCTTTTGATTCCGCACTGCAATGATTTGTTGCAGGAAGAACTTTCATGTCATGATATCATTGAGTTGGAAGAAGACATGAAACTTTTTCTGCTCATCCAGTCTTGGCATCCTTAATGAAACAGAAATATTTCTTTAAAACCAATTTATTTTTTGGCTGTACCACGCGGCATCTTAGTTCCCCCACCAGGGATCGAACCTGCACCCCCTGCAGTGGAAGTGAGGGGTCTTAACCACTGGACCACCAGGGAAGTCCCTCTTTAAAACCAGTTTTATTGAGAGCCAATAAAGGCTGGGTCCTTGGCAAGAATTCTCTGGTGGCTACCATTTGCATTGACGTAAATTATGGCTGTGGTTTTTTAGAGACTGGATAACTTAAACCCAGCAACAACAATACTTGGTTACATTCCATTTAAGACATTACGTTTTTGTAAACATGATCTACTTTAATTCTCACGATAAATATATACACATTATTGTATTTTATCGACTAGGAAACTACCGTTGATCCAGATTTACTCATTCCCCCATGGTTCTTTTCACACCACATCCTTACTGCTCTTGTTACTTCATCCTGTTAAAAATTATTAGGGAGGTATTTCTACCTAATTATTTATTTGTATGTGTGTTTTAATTTCAATATCAAAAAAGTATTCACCGTGACATCCAAAATATCAGCCTGATGCATTTGTACCAAACAGGCCAATTAGTGTAAATGTTGCCACAAGTTGTTTTATCATTAGTTGTAATAAGGATGCAGAGTCCTGAGAGCTGTGTGTGTTTCTTAGATGAGTAACGTCACCAGTCATCATTTGAAATCCTCTTTGGACTTAAATGTGATGAAGGAAGCATGCAGAGAACATGACTAGGTTCAGAGGGAGGAGTCCTCTCTTTTTTTTTTAAGATGTTGGGGGTAGGAGTTTATTAATTAACGTATTTATTTTTGCTGTGTTGGGTCTTCGTTTCTGTGAGAGGGCTTTCTCTAGTTGTGGCAAGCAGGGTCCACCCTTCATCGCGGTGGGCTGGCCTCTCACTGTCGCGGCCTCTCTTGTTGCAGAGCACAGGCTCCAGATGCGCAGGCTCAGTAGTTGTGGCTCACGGGCCCAGTTGCTCCGCGGCATGTGGGATCCTCCCAGACCAGGGCTCGAACCCGTGTCCCCTGCATCAGCAGGCAGATTCTCAACCACTGCGCCACCAGGGAAGCCCAGTCCTCGTCTCTTCATAAAAAAGCCTCATCTTTCATTTTGCTCCCAATTTTCTCTTACATATTTGCCTATTTTTGCTACCTGCGGGAATCTAATGCTGTGTCACGTTTTTCTTTCCTCCTGTTATCAGGCTAAATGACTTCTTTTTATACTTACATATAATTCCATGAATGATATATTTACTGAATTAATTAAAATATCTCTTCCATGCCCTTGATGAAAAATGTAGGATATAATGTAGCCAAGCTCTCCTGTAAAACTTGACCTTGACGTCAACATTTTTCAACTTCAAGAGGGTGTTTCCTAAGACCATTTAATTTGATATTATGTTTCGTCAGTGAATGAGTGCATCCTAATTTTTCATGGTGAAGTTCGTGTGCTTATAATATTTACTAAGACATTAATAACTTTGAAGTATTCACACGAAGCATCCAGATTACTGACATGATAATATGCTGTAGGAGTATTCCCAAATAAAAGAGTTCCTGCTCCGTAAATTGGCTTAATTGGTTCTCATTTATCTCCATAGGGTATAGAATTCTTTCATGAAAACATAGATGTTGTAGATTCAATTGCAATTTCTTAGTAAAATAAAGTATTTGCAATACTTAGGATGTGTGTGTGTGTGTGTGTGTGTGTATGTGTGTGTGTTAAATCTGTAAGATTGTAAAATAGGACTATCAAGTCCAGCTAGTATGGATCCATGATCCATGGAACCCCTTCATGTTCTAGCTTTATTTGTAATTCTTTATACCTTAAGAATTTACTTCCACTTTAGAGATACTCTACATTTTTGGCCAGTCCTTCTATATTCGTTTTCTATTGTTGCATATCAAATTATCCCAGACTTACTGGGCTTGCACAGCACACTTTATTATTTCATAATCTCTGGGTCAGGCTTCAGACAAGGCTTAGCTGAGTTCTCTGCCCAGGATCTACCCATGCTGAAGTCAGGCTATGTTCTCATTTGGAGGCTTTACTGGGGAGAATCCACTTCCCAAATCATCCAGGTCATTGGCAGAATGTATTTTCTTTTGACTGTATCGCTGAGGGTCTTAGTTTCTTACCAGTTGTTGGCTAGAGACCACCCTCAGCCAACCATATGGCCCTCTTCATAGCAGGTTACAACATGGCTGTTTGCTTCTTCAAGGCCAGAAAGACAGTCTCTCTCTCCAGGTTGCTAGGATGGAGCCTTATATAATGGGATATAACCATGGGAGTGACCTATTCTGTTGGTAAGAAGCACATCATAGTTTCCACCTCCACTCAAAGGGAAGTGATTATAGAAGATGTGATCTGTTGAGGTTCCCCTGAAGGTTTGCACAAGACAGGACACTCTCCCATTGCATTGAGGAAATCCATCAGTTTAAATACACCAAATATCTATTTTTTTGTTTGTTTATCAAAATATTTTATTTTAGGAGACCCCCTCAAAAAAAGACCCTCCACATCTGACAGATGCCCAACAATACCGTCGGCCTTTTTTTTTTTTTGGTCTTTTCTGTATTAATTTTTCCTTTTTAAATCAACTAAAACAATTTGATGCTTAAAATAAAAGACAGGAGTATTTCCCAATCGGACTTTAGTCAAGAATATATATATACTTTTTGATCCTGGGGATGGCAGGGGTGGGGAGGATGCTCGGCAGACTTGGTGTTCCTGGTGACAGTAGGAGGGCGGGTGTTGAGGTGCAACCGACCCGGTGGTGAGGACGCCTGACTGACGAGCAGAGGGAAGACTCATCATTTACATAAAATCCAGCCGGTCCTCACCGCGCTGCTGCGGGCCCAGCCGGCTCGCCGGACTTCTGCTCTGGGAAGGGGCTGCTTCAGTCTGGGATTCAGCGTCATCTTCGTTATGTGTGTGGCTTCTTTTCCAGCTGAGAAACTTTTTTTAAAATTATTTTTAAAAAGAATCACAGCCAAAATAAGACATTAACTGCAAAATCCAAAAAGGCTGCACGTACCCTATTTATAAAAACAAGTGAGTCTCTGCCTCGGGGAGCAGAGCCCGGGCTACACCTTCCCGGGGGTCTTGGCCCGCTTGCGGGCAATGGCGTCCTCCACGGCCTTCAGCTGCTTCAGCAGCTCCTCCTGCCGGGACAGCGTGCTGGCCTTCCCTGACTTGGTGCCCGTGGACGTGCTGGTGGCAGCACTGGTGTCTGAGGCTTTGCCGGGCACACTGGTGACCTTGTTGGAGCTCTTGGACTGGGGGGACAACGGGCGCTTCCTGTCTGTCGGGGCCGCGGGTGCCTTGGAATTCTGGCCCCTCTGCCGCTCTGGCTTCAGGGAGCTGAGTCTCCCACCTGACTTTCGGTCCTGAGAACCTCGGTCTGGGGAGAGGTTGGCCCGCTTGGCTGGAGGTGGGCTCTGCCTGTCCTTGTCCGAGGGCTTGTAGTGCCTCCTGCCCCCTTTATCAGCAGCCTTGTTCAGCAGAGTCAACTTGATCTCCTTGCGGACGATGAACGCGGCCAGTGGGGCCTGGCCGGGCAGCGCCTGCTGGGGATTGTGGGCTGCTGGGAGGACCTGCCACCCGCGGGGGTTTTCAAGGCTTTGGGCGGCTGCGTGGACGGATCCCGCTTCCACTTATCTGCTTTCACACCGTCTTCTTTCTTAGACTTTCCTTTCTCCTTCTTGGTCTGGGCTGGGGTGGGGATCTGCGAGCTAGCCAAGGACACGGGGTTTGCCAGGTCCGCATACATGTCATCCGAGTCCACGCTGTGCGCTGAGCTGCTGCTCGACGTGGCGCTGGACACGGAGGAGACACTGCTCACGCTCAGGGACCTGGATCTGGAACTAGAGCCGCTGACAGTCCGCCTCCTGGGCACGCTCCTAGCCTGCCGCTCCCTCCTCCTGGCTTCCCGAAGGTTTCCAGGCTTGGCAGGCTCGGGGGCAGGAGCAGTGGTTTTGGGGGCCTGCGGTGGGGCTGGAGGTGGGGCTGGCTTCTTGAGCAGCTTCTCTCTGGAGGAATTAGAGGCAGAGGCCGATGAGGCTGATGTTTTTCGACGCCGTCGTGCCCGGCTAGGGGAGACCGATACCTCAAGTTTCTTCTTGGGAGATTTGGACCGGCACCAGGGGTCCTTCCACTCATTGGCTCTCTTCACCTGGGGCCCGGCAGAGGCCATCTCCTTCTTTGGTGGCTCAGCTTGACGGCTTGGTGGCTGCGGGGAGCGGGCCTTGGGCTTCCCCTTCTCCTTCTCGCACTCCCGCTCCCACCGTCTGTTCTCTCGTTCTCGTTCCCGCTCCCTTTCCCGGTAGTTAAGGTATGGCTCCGCTTCTGTGTACTGCACCCGGAAATTCTCGTACTGCCCGCCACGCCAGAACCGTTCTATCTCATAGTCGTAATAAGGGTCTGCGTAAGGCTCAAGTGCTGTGTCTCTGACATCTCTTGTGATCCGATAGTTCCAATCTCGGAAAACTTCATTTTCTTTGTCAAACTCCCGTTCATCTTCACCAATGGTCACCGTAAACCTTTTCTCTTCAAAGTCAGGCTCTTGTTCTTTTCGAATGGTTGCTTTTTTTAAAACCTCCTTTGCATGCTGGAGTCCTCGTTTCCAAGCGCTCTCTGTAGGGGGCTCTGGAGGGGGTGGAGGCAAAATTTCATCCACTCCTGGCCCACCCCATGGGTTGGCAGGCATCAGAGGGTGAGGTCCGAGACGCGGGGCACTGTTGGGCAGGAAAGGTTTGGCTTTGGTGATGAGGGAGTAGTTGCCCTTGTCGTTGACTCCAGGGTGTATAAACCTGCAGTTCATGCCCCAGGTACAGTTCCCTTTAACCTGGCCTCTGAATGGTATGGAATTTGATATTGGTGAAGGAGGAATGGACAGTGGTGTCACAACATCTTTCATGAAGAATCGGCAGGTGGGACGAGGCCTCACCTTCCTGTCACTGGGGTCCTTCACTTCACCCTCCTCCAGGTCATCATCATTGATCTCTCCGTCGTCGATCTCTCTGTCGTCGTCCTCTTTTCTTTTCTCCTTGGCGGCCTCCACTGGCTCCCTGTCCTCCATGCCACGGACGCCAGCCTTCCCGTCCTCCCCGGGAGCCCCTTCTCCCCTCTCCTCGTCATCCTCGGGCCCGGCCTTGTCAGTATCATCCTCCTGCGTGGCGGGGGCCGGCTCCTCGGGGACCTCCTCGTTGTAGTCTAACTCGTGCTCATCCAGGTCCCTGGTGACCGACGAGGCCTCGTCCCTCAGGTCACTGGTGTGGTCTTCCTCCCCTCGGTCCCCCTCGGCCTGCGGGGGGCTGGCCGGGCCCCTACTCAGCTCCTGAACCTCAGAGTCCCGGTCCTCCTCGTCAGAGCGACTCTCCTCTTCCTCCTGGCTCAGTCCCGGGGCAACGTTCTCCTCGTCCTCCATGTCAGAAGCCCTCTCCCCCGCTCCATCCAGATCCTGCTCAGACGCACTTTCCCTCAAGATGTCATCGTCCGAGAACCCCTGCTGCTCCTCTTCTTCATCCTCTGGAGAGAGAGGGTCCAGGTCAGGGCTCTCGGCCACATCCATCGGTACCCATGGTTCTCAGCGCAAGGGCAGAGAGGGGGCCACAGCTTCGCAGGTGTTGGGGCAGCGCGGAGAAGTCCCTCAGCCCTTCCGCTCCTCACAGGCTCCGGCTTGAGGCGCGACGCGGGCGGAACAAACGGGCTCCACTACCCGCGGGGGCCGGCCATTGTGCGACGCCATCAGGCCGTGACGGTTGTCTGCGGGCCGGCGGGCTTCCCTCGCTTGCCACGCCCTCCGTCTGCTTCCTTGCGGCCGCGCCCCCGCGGCGTGCGCCCGCCCGAGCGAGCACGGCACCACCAAATATCTATTTTATCCACATTTTTCTGTGTTTCATATGGGAGACAGGTTGTTCTTAGGTTACTGTTCCTTGCTGCTATATCAAGGGTACTTTGTGGAAGGGAACACATGAACTGGAAATTTTGAGACTTGAGAACAATAATGATTTTTTTGGTCTCTTCTTTCTTATTGGTACCTTCCAGTAGAATGTTATCAATATTCTTTAAACTTGCCCAATTTTAACTGCATGGGATTTGAGTGGCTTATATTACTCCATATAAAATAGTGATAATGACAATAATAATACCAATTGCTATTATTTGCTCTGTGTGGTCCTTGTAAATATTGTCATTTACTCTTTATAGCATCCCTGAAATGCAAGCATCACAACATCCATTTTCAGAGATGAGAAAACTAGGATTAGAGAGTTTTGTGCATGTGCCCAAAGTAAAAACTCATAATTAGCAAAATGTATTTTTTAACTGAGGTCTGGCTAAAACCAAAGCACTCATGCTCATTAGAGTTAGTTTAATGTGATAAAATACTATATGGATGTTCCTAAGAAGAAAATTATCTTTCTTTTTCTATTTAAAGAAACTTTTCTGAACATACTCAACATCTAGTATATTGTTTTCTCTTTTTGATTTGGGAGCCTAATGAATAGTACCATTCTGGAATTCTAGAAGTGTCCATAACGGAATTGCTCAATCCTGGACTTCTGACATTTTGTGTTAAAAATTGCTGTGTTTTGAGGGGCTGTTCTATGCACTGCACTATGTTTAATGGCATCCCTTGTGACAAACAAAAACGTTTCCAGACATTGCCAAACGTTCTGGAGGTGAGAAGTGGGAGGTGTCAGAATCACCTGGGTTGAGAACCACTGTTGTACAGCGAACTCTAGTCCCTTTAAAGCTCCTGACTCTAGCTCTGAGACTTTCTCCCTAGGAATATTTTTATGATGGTGTTTCTCTAAATATGATATGATATCTACCATTTTTCCCCTTCATTTACACCTTTTCAAAACCAATGTTTTTTTATGATTACCTGTGTTAACGTATCATTTAAATAATTGCATATTTTATTTATCAAATATTGAAATAAAGCCAGGAAAAAAGAACTTCCTTGGACAGACTTGGAATCCACTCTAATTTCCTGCCATTCTAAAATCTTAGCAGCTTTGTCCAAGAACTGATTTTTAACCCTTTCCATGTCAAATGTAACAACTCCTGCTATTCAAGTTCTGTATCTGACCCAGTCTCAAAACCCATTTTTGTTTTAGCAACTAAATTGTCTACTTTCCCGTGCTTGCTTTGCAAAGCAACGTTAGTCCCAATCTTGTTTCTTGCTTAGTAACACCCTCTCTTTCTGTTGACATTTATGTTGAACGTTATTTGCTGTTTGACTACTGGAGGAGACTGGTATTATCTAGGCTAAAGTGAGAAAGTTGGTCCCCCTGAGAATAAACACATGTATATGTCTTCATCATTAGCTGGGACCTTAATTTTATACCCTATTTAACCTAGAAAATAAATTTTATATTTGTGGGTAGATGTCCTTATGCAGTTTAAGCCTTTAAAACAAAGTTTAAAATGAAAAAAGTAGAGAAGAAAAAATAAACTTTGAGTTAAAAGAGAACAGTGCAATTCCCAAGCTTGGAACTTTCTCAGTAGTCTCTTTTCATAGCATATACAGAATGATAAATGAGATTTGATTGTTGTTTGTTTCATTCAAAGATATGAGCATTTGATTCTATTCTTTGTTTACTTTATCAGGATATTTCCTCAACCAGAACAATATAGCTCCTTTATACCCTAATTCTATGATCATTTTTGTCATATTTTGGTTTTGATTTTTTTTAATTGAAGTAAATGTTCTTTGATTTTCCTTTTTTGGTATGCTTGTTTATTTCTTTTGTTCGTTAGTTAAGCAAGCATAATTTAGAAAAGTGAAATTTGTTTCTTCACCTTTTTCACCTGCTTGGAGAAATAAAAATTTGTATTAATTCTGAAAAGGCTGGATATAAATTTACATTTGTACCATCACTGAAAAAATGAAAAATACTAAGAAAATAATCATGTAAATCAGAATACGTTGGAAATATTTACTCTCAAGAGGAAGTAAATATAAGGAGTGTGATTATAGTGATAGCAAAAGGACTGTTTTATAAGGTGAGCAAGTAGGTAAGGAACTTCAAAGTCTATGCTACCTGTGAACCTAGGTGGAAACTTGTCTGATCAGGGTTCCCATTTATCACCTCTATCTTGATAGTGTTGATAAAATAAATGTTATAAATCGAATTACAGTTTAAAGCAGTTTTAATACCGTCAACATATTTCTAATTCAGAAGGACCTCGTCTCGGTTTGTATTCGTTGCTTTTCTGCATGTAAGTGTATATTGTATATACATGCACATAGAGAGTGGATCATGTGCTGTGGTTCTCTCTCTTTTACTATTTGTGCATGTCAATTAGGATTTAAATTAAATTCTAAACAATGTCATTATTTCACTTTCAAACACATGTTAAAATTGCACTTAGATTTGTCATTGCATGTGCAAGGTTAGAGCCTCTTGCTATGTAGCTCTGGATCTTATATTTGATCCAAAATCTTCTTTCTAAGAAAGCATATTTCTCATTTCTTCGTGTGATATCAGTCTGTCTTTCTTCCTCCTTATCCTCCCTCTGGCACCCCTATGGCCTGTTGGAACATGGTTAGGAATTGAACTCCATGATATTTCTGTCAATCAGGGTGGTCTCAGTTATACTATAGTAAAAACAGTGACCTCCCAATCTCAGTGTCTTAAAGCAAGAGAGGTTTTATTTTTGCTCTTGCTGTGTGTCTAGAAGGGGTCACTGGGGTTTGCCTTAGACGTCACTGCCACTCTGGGTCCTGTGCTGATAGAACAGCCACCACCTGGAACACTGTCGCTGTGGCAGAAAGAAAGAGAGACCAGTGAATTACACATTGGCTCCTTAACTATTCTACTAGAAGTGTTTCTTACATTTCCATTCACATTTCACTGGCCAAAGAAGTTAACTAACTGCTCCTTACTTCTTGAGTACAGAGAACATGATTCTTTGATTGCCCTGATGGAAAGTGAGACATACGTGTGAGCAACACCAATGTACTATTGACAATCACCACTTATTCTTTAGTTCACAAAATATTAAGTTCACTCTTCTTCCTACATGCAGAACACACTAACCTCCCTCCCAAGCTACATGGCTTAAAAGTCTGATCCAGTCACTGGGTCCAACTCAAAGCCCAAGAGGTTTAAATCATGTCCAGTTCTCAGGAGTGCCCTCTGAGACTTGAGACTTGTGAACTCAGGAGACACAAAATTTGCTATCCTCCCCTCCCCTTTATACTCCTGATATACATCTGCAGTACATGTTCTCATTCATGAAGGGGAAGGATGGGCAACAAACAGCATTCATTAACCCATAACAGCCTGTAAGCTCACTAAATTGGACTGTTTGGTTCCTCTACCCCAAGGGTGGGGAACAGTCATTGAATGAGCTCTGGTTGCTCTTTGCAGGTGCCTATCCATCCATCATGTCTCCAGGCTCTTCCTTTTCCATTATCCTGCTTGGCCATATCTGAAGTTGGAGAATATACCCTCCTTGGAGATGAGCAGCTTTCTCAGCCTGCTTTCTGCTTGTAGACTGCTGGGGTCCAAGGGTCATTTTATGTCTCAGATGGTCATAGTCTCTTTTACTTCTGGCAAGTTGTGGTTTTGACATAGAAACACTCTCAGAACTGTCAGCTTCTTACTGATTTGATTTTAATGCAGTTCCATGTATCAGTGTGTACACTCGTTGTTTCTTTCCAGACATAATTTCCATATTAGCTATATCTGTAACCTTTCTTCCCCCTATGCCTCTCTCATTATCTTTCTACTTAACTATGGGTCGCTGAGCCTATCAGGTTTTGGAGAGAGAGAGAGTCATAGAATTTTCTCTTTTCTCTGGGACATTTTGTCCAATTGAAATGAGTTCCTGGGTATTTATCTTTTAGTTTCACCTTTACTCAACATCTCTTTTTTCCTCCAGCTTGTGCACCTACTCTGGATTTCATTTCAGTGGTTGCAAACTGGTATGAAAGAATGCATTAGTCATGGTTCTTGGTTGCCAGGAACCAAAGTTGAGTCTGGCTGATTGAGCAGAAATTGTGTCTATTAAAAGAATATATGGTAGCTCACAACTTTTCTGACATGAAAGAACCAAGCTTCAAGCAAACTTTCCAGGAATAACACCAAAATCTTTCCTGCAGAGTTCACTCGATGAGGCATCACTGATGCTGCTGCCACCCCTGGAGCAATGTTGGAAAGTTCCATGACTGCGTTGCCTGATTGAAGGTGGCTCTGTGCTGGGGACTTTTGATTGCTGCTGCCCTCACAATGTGATGCCCAGCCACTACTGCCTTTGGGGACAAAACTACTTTTGGATGGACCTACCTCTTAAAGTTGCTCACTTTTGAATTCAAGTTCTTAAGATGTTTTCTGGATTCTACCTTAGGAGATCAACTCATAAATCTGGAAATTAATCAAACATAGCAAAGTTGTTCCAGAAATACTGGGTAGGAAAAATAAAAGGCATCCATGATCTCATCTTGATTTTAACCATTAATCTAGAAGTTTTAGTGGATCTCTCATAACACTGAAGATTTCTCCAAAATCCTGCATGTAGGTTCTGGAATTTCACAAGAATTCCCTTTACTAACTGGATACTACATCTGAAAGTTTCAAATTAGGATAGTTCCGCATGGACATCCATACCTGAGTGTGATAGCACCTTACCAATAACAACTTTCATCTGCAGAAAACTACTTTTCATATCCACTTTTTATTTCATCTTTGATGTTAGTGTTATTGTTATAATACTTTCACTTAACAAAATAGGAAATAAATGTACATAGGCTTTGTGACTTGACTAAGAGTTTATTTCTACAGAGTTGAGAATTGAATCCAATTTGGGGGTTCTAAAATTCATGTTCAACAGGCTGCATTTTAACTATGCATTGATCCTAGAAAAACAATAGGCTCAGAGGGGAAGAGATAGAAGGGGACAGAGTTCTAATATGTGTGTTGGGGGCTTCCCTGGTGGCGCAGTGGTTAAGGATCTGCCTGCCAATGCAGGGGACACAGGTTCGAGCCCTGCTCTGGGAAGATCCCACATGCCGCGGAGCAACTAAGCCCGTGCACCACAACTACTGAGCCTGTGCTCTAGAGCCCCCGAGCCACAACTACTGAGTCTGTGTGCCACAACTACTGAAGCCCATGCACCTAGAGCCCGTGCTCCACAATAAGAGGAGCCACCGCAATGAGAAGCCCGCACACCACAATGAAGAGTAACCTCCGCTCGCCACAACTAGAGAAAGCCCTCACACAGCAACAAAGACCCAACGCAGCCCCCAAAAAATAATAAAATAAATTAGAGGGTTAACATAAATTATAAAAAAAAATCATTAATATGTGTGTTGATGGGTGAGAGGAAAGATATGGATAAGGAGATTGAAGAGTATGGAATACGAAAACTCTGTGTCATGAGGGAGTATTGAGAAACTCAAATCATCTATATCATAGTGCAAGTCCACAGAAGGAAATAAACATGGGTGTGGGAAGGGAGATAAAATAAATTAATACCATACACCTCTTAATTAGCAGCAGACTTCTGACTACTTTTTGTAGAATTTCATGTTTTTGTGAAAGTTGATGCCACACAAATATTACACTCCATTAGTTTCCCCAAAATCACACTGGCTATTTTCTTCAAATTCAGTGTGTCTTCCCTATAGTGTTAATGAATTGTCTAAATATTAGCATTTTCTAATAGCAGCATTTCTTGGCAGTTTTAAGATTCACTCAAGTTCAAGATATGGTTGAAAACATGGTTTTATAAATTATCTTACTTCAAGTTGACACCTTTTGCCCAATGGAACTCTTGTTTTGTAGCTCTACTCACCAACTATTATTGCACTGTGACATTCCCCAAACAAATATTTTTTTTATTATTTTTTATTTTTTGCTTTATAACTAATTTAATCAGTTATACATATACATATGTTCCCATATCCCCTCCCTTTTGCATCTCCCTCCCACCCTCCCTATCCCACCCCTCCAGGCGGTCACAAAGCACCGAGCTGATCTCCCTGTGCTATGCGGCTGCTTCCCACTAGCTATCTACCTTACGTTTGGTAGTGTATATATGTCCATGCCGCCCTCTCACTTTGTAACAGGTGTATAATGTTTCTTTAAAAAATGAAGGGAAAGACACAGAAAATCGTAGTTTCAGTGTTGATTCATCTCTCATATATAGTGCACTGTGCTAAGTTCAGCTATTTGAATTTATTTTTTGATTTAGAAAATTGAGCTCATTTGCAGTTGGTCACCTCTGACCACCATCATCTTTTCTCCTGACATTGAATCATCGGCTGATTCTGATCTGCCTATTTCAGGTTCTGTGTTATATATTGAAATTTCTACAGTGCCTTTCCTCACCAAAAAAGTACAAAGTGGCAGCAAAAAAGTACCCTCAAGATCTATTTCCAGTATGGATATCTTATAAGAGAGCCTGCAGCCTTTGAGAGCATTTGCTTTTCCTCTTTATCAGTTGGGAGAGATTATTGAGGATACTTATCCTTTCAATAACGCAGGAGCCTCCTTGTCTCTAGAAAATTAATCAGGTTTCTGTCCCTTTTCAAACCCACCCTATTTTTAAACAAAGATGTTACTACATATTAAGGTATGATAGTTCCAATTTATGTGTCATATTGTATTTCTTAAATTAGATTCATTTAGACTTTGGGATCAGGCAGATTAAATTATGATTTAAATGCCAAATTTAATTTGGTCTTAAAAAGATTTCTTATCTGCAAGAGAAGCTCATTATGTTTATTATGTTGACCTTTTCATTATATATTTTTGTTTATTTCTTAACTGTAATTTCAGACTCAGAGTATCTTGACACTTCCAAGGAATTTTGAAGCACATGATTACATTTGTGTGTGTGTGTGTGTGTGTGTGTGTGTGTGTGTTATTTCCATGATGAAACTGGATAATATCTTATAATCGTATGGCTTTTGTTTCTTTAACTTTCCTGAATTCCCTAGTCTTATTATTGAGCCTACCCAGGAGAGCTTACCCTCAGTATCTATGCTTCATTTGGTTATCTTATTTACCATGATGATGCATTGTCTTCTTTATGTAGATGATATCCTGATTTATCTCTGTCAGTGAACTTTTCTGCAGCAATTTCAAAGCTGTCAGGCTGGCAGACTAAGATTAAAGACTAAAAGGCCTATAGCATTTCCACAACGAAGTACATACAAACACAACAGCCAGTTAGAGATCTTCCCTTGATTTAACAATATTTTGGTTCTGACTCATTTTTGTGGGAACAGACTCTTCTGTAGAAGAAGTGCAAAACCAAGGTCATGGAGGAATGCACTCTAGAGGTATTCTAGGGGGATATTATTCACCAGTTGCTTAAATGTTTCATTTAACTTCTAAGGAACATTGATCAACCATGACCATTGTTCTCTGGGACTGATTTATAAGTACAGGAATAGCCTGAGAGCATCACATTGTTAGATTAAATATCAGGAAATGAGTGGGAAAAATGTTAAGAGAGAGAAGAAAGCCCAGAATATTCTGCAGCCAGAAATACCTCCTTTACCATCTTCTAAATGTTGGAGTTAGTAGGGCCTGACTTTTGACTTTTTAAAAATTATCATTCGGGGTTCTCTGGTGGCGCAGTGGTTGAGAGTCTGCCTGCCGATGCAGGGGACACGGGTTCGTGCCCCAGTCTGGGAAGATCCCACATGTCGTGGAGCGGCTGGGCCCGTGAGCCATGGCCGCTGAGCCTGCGCGTCCGGAGCCTGTGCTCCACAGTGGGAGAGACCACAACAGTGAGAGGCCCGCGTACCGCAAAGAAAAAAAAAAATTATCATTCTACCCCTACCCTCAAGTCCAGTTCATTCTTGTTGGTTTAACTGTCGTCAATATTTTCTGATACCTATACTTACATCTCCAGCCCTGACGTATTTTCTACGATGCATACTTATGTAATAACTTATTTGAATATTACATGGAAATGTCATACTTATCTCCATGTTTATCATCATAAACTAGCTTGCCTTTAGTCTAGTGTTTCCCATCTCGAGTAAAAGCCATATCTATTCAACTAATTGCTCAAGCAAGACACCTAGGAATTGTCCTTGACACTTGCACATCTAATTCACCAGCAGTTGGGTTGATTTTACTTACAAAAGGTTTCCTCGTATCATCTGCCTCTCTGTTTTCAGTGCTGACCCTCTACTCTGATCAACCACCATCTCTTATCTGATTTATTGGTTTCACATTCCATTCTTGCCTGGTTTTAATGCACATGCTACATAATAACCAGAAATATATTTTGAAAAGCTAAAACACACTTATTACTTCACTGCCTAGAGCCCTGTCATCACCTTTTATTGCACTTAGAACAAAAGCTGGATTTTTTTCCCCAGAATCCTGAATGGATTCTCTTTCTAGTTCTTCCTAGTTGTAATCTGTATGAACTCCAGGATGTAATCTCTTTGCCCCTTAGTTTGCTCATTTTTAAAATGAGAATGATAATGGTAAAATACATTTGTCAGAGTTCTTGAGAAAATTAAATGAGTTAACTATGTAAGCAACTCGAATAGTGTCTTGAACACAGTAAGTGTCATATAAGAATTTGCTACTGTCCTTGACTTGACCTTCCAAACCTGGCATCATTTGGCCTCTGCTTCTCTCTTCAATCTCATCTTGTACCACTCCACTGAGATCCAACCATGTTGCCTTTTGCTCATTATTTAATTATTTATTCAATTATCCTCATGAATCAGCTGCTTCCCCATTTTCCTGTCAATAGGCCTCAGTTTAAATATCATCTTGAACATCATACCATAGAAATAAAATTCTTTCATTTGCTCTAGCTGTTGCAAATCATGACTCAGACCATCCTTGGGCCAGAACTAAGAGAGCACAAAGGGGGTCTGGGGGTGATGGGAAAGACCCCCTTACACTCTCTTGCTCATGGTGTCCCAAATTCCTGATTCTATGTCCAGAAAGACAAGGCTCATCAGACCTTTTGTTGCCTATGATACCCTGCTGGGGTCTCATTCTCAGATCCATGTCAGGACAGAAAGTAGAAAAGAAAAACAAAACAAAACTCCCCCCTGGGCTCTCACTTCATACAGGTTGCTTCTTCAAATTTTGACTTCACTTCCCAATCAATTTGATTTTGCTTCCTTTTTAGAGTCTTCTGGTACTTGTTCTTCCTATTTACCCAGCATTTTGAAGTGTAGTGAGCTTATTCCCTCTTACCCAACCCTGGAAGTACATGTAATTCATCTCTCAGGTAGCTTAGTTCATCAGTGATAATTTCTTCCAACTTCCCAGTCTGTAGACACTTGGGATCATCAGATGCAGCTCTCACTGTAAGCCCTAATTTCCTGAAAGGAGTAGCTGGCCTTCACTTCCCCAGCATTTCCAACTGTTGTACAGTTTTTAATTACCTATATTAAATCTGTCCCTGAAAAAATCAACTAGAATAATTTTGGATTTGCCAGTTTTACTTTGATACATGCTCAGAAGACACAACACATGTGAAGGTTCTATCAGAAAAAAGGAAACATTATACGACTGTTAGGTACTTTTTGTCTCCTCATATGTCTTTTTCTTCTGGAGAAAAATCTAATTTCTCATCTAAATTACTCTGCATTTTTCTTTTGTATTATCTTTCTGAGCCATAATGAAGCAATGTGGAAAATATAACACTTAAATTTTGAGTACAAGGTTGTATAATTTATACTGTGTAGTTGTATCAGCCTTTTAAAATTACAAACTTGCATCTAAGAGATTATTTTCTTTGAATAAATAAAGTATTTGTAGATTTGTTGTTGTTTATTTCTTTGTAATGCTCTGTTGAATAGGGTGATTTTAAAGTAGGGATGTTATTGCAATGATAGTACTTGTCAAGAAACTGTCAACTAAAAAAAAACAGAACTTGCTTATTCACAAAACAGTATTAAGGGGGTGGAGGAGGGATGAAGTGGGAGGTTGGGATTAGCAGATGCAAACTATTTTATATAGAATGGATAAACAACAGGGTCCTACTGTACAGCACAGGGAGCTATATTCAATATCCTGTGATAAACCAGAATGGAAAAAGTATATATATAAAGCTGAGTCACTTTGCTGTACAGCAGAAATTAACACAACTGGTAAATCAACTATACTTCAATAAGATAAAAAAAAAAAACAGTATTAAGTGCATATAAGACAACTCTGTCTGACTATTCTGCTGTAGATCTCATCACTAAGGGGTGCTAGTGAGATGGAAGATGAAACTTGTTCTGATTAAACTACCAAAAGATCTATAGCAGAGAATGACACAACATCAATGCCCAGAATCTCACTCAGAAAACATGGGTCATAATATGCTATAATTTGAAAGGTTTTAATGCAAAGAATTTTAATGAGGAAGATGAATAATGAAAAAAATATAATTTAATGTAAGACTTAGGATCTCTTGGGGAAAACAATACCAAGTCCCAGATTAACCTCATGACTTTTATTGCAAACCAGGGTCACTTTTCCTGGAGGAAACTATGAAGGCAGCCCTAGGCTACAGTGAGACAAGCTATGTGATTCCCAAAGAAGCTGAAGACTGGGGCAATGATAATAAAATTTCTAATGTTTATTGCCTGGGGAAAGATTTTCAAAGATGGCATGAAGCCAATAATAAATTACTTTTTAAACAAATCCCTGAACCTTTGCTCTCAGTGGCTTCCCTTTGGTGTCTCATCAAATGTCTCCAGTCTGATAGCCCACCTCATACTGAGATTGGTGCATCTATAATTTATTGTAGGCCAGACAGGGAAAATTCTTCCATTTACCTTCCATTCAGAAATTCTCCTAAGTTACAACAGCAATACCATTAGCAATACATAGGTCAGAAACTAGCAGTATGTATGCCAGAAACTAGCAATGGCTGTTACTGTGCATATTTATTTCTGCCTAGAAATGTGTCATTAAGGAAAATAAAAGGGGACTGAATAAACTATTACAAAAATGTAGTTATTGTTTCTTTCCTCTTCTTTTATAACACATGGAGCAGATATGTAAACTGTATAACACAAATCATATACTAAATAAAATCCTTATACATACCAGTTATTCCAGGGTATACTTGGGTAAATCATTTTAAAACTCATTAATTTGAGCCTAATTAACATCTGGTCATAAAGTTTTGCTCTATAGTTTCAATATGTGCCCCAAGTCAAATCAAATAAACTAGAAATATTAGTTTGTAACAAAATGGAATTTAAATTCACACAGAATCTTTTTTTTTTTTTTTTTTTTGCGGTCCACAGGCCTCTCACTGTTGTGGCCTCTCCCGTTGCGGAGCACAGGCTCCGGACGCGCCGGCTCAGCGGACATGGCTCATGGGCCCAGCTGCTCCGCGGCATGTGGGATCTTCCTGGACCAGGGCACAAACCCGTGTCTCCTGCATTGGCAGGCGGACTCTCAACCACTGCGCCACCAGGGAAGCCCCACACAGAATCTTTTTGTATGCACATCCTTTAATAACCAAAGTTCACATTATACAAAGTAGTCACTAAATTGTGATTCTTAATAGATATGAAACTAGTAGCCCAAGACTGTTAAGACTATATCAGTTGCAAACACAAAATGATACAAAACAAACAAAAAACATTCCTTTACTCAGTCTTCAAGATGAAGTAGAGCTGCATACAAGAAAGAGCAAAAAGGATGCATCAATAGGAATGCTGCACCCCTCCAAAAAAAATCACACTCTTCATTTGAGCTACATGGGGCTATCTCTTATTGCAGGTGTTCTTCATAATCTCCATTGCCTCTGCTATAAATGGAATTTGATTAGATGGGACAAGAAAGAAATGTATGCAGTGATAATAACTTCCAGGTTATGAAGAAAACATTTTCTTTCAAAAAGCCTGTGTTATTCACATTATTAATCAAGAGTGAGGGGAGGATAAAGCTATCTTCATATATTCAAAGATATATAAAATTTGTGTCCTATTAACCCTTTCTTGGAAAGTTCCCTGAGGCAATACTCTAGCAAAATGAGAGGATAAAGGTAGCAAGATAAAGTCAGATGACTCAGGAGAATTTTAAAGTTAAATCCTCAACAAAATCTTACAGTCCAGCTTAGAGCAGAAGGACAGAAGTCTCCAGGGCAAAATAATAATAACAGGAAAGCTCTATAGTAGAAATCTAAAATTCATGAGACATTCCATAAAATTAAAATAGTAAATTATTTAATTAAACATAAATAATATTAAATAAGTAAGCAACTACAAATTCTAGGAGAAAACAAACAAACAAAAGGCTCTAAAACTGTTATGGTTGAAATTTAAAGCAAACTAAAACACAACTTCATTTTGAGCAATTCAATGAATATCATAATGAGAGAGTTTGTCTTGACCATGTCACATGATATTTTGATTGGCATATTAGAAGTGACACTAAAAGAATTATAATCATATTATCCCAGGGTGTAAGCCCAAGCATCATAAATTCAAGGGTGGCACTTGGGTTTACGGTGACCAATGTTTATATAAATTAATTTCCTGAAAATAATGCTTGCTGATTTTTATCTTTTGGGATCGACAATGGACATACCATAGAATACTTAACTAAGGCTGGAGAACATAAAATAAGTATTAGAAGTTCTGCCAATATAAACATACACATACATTTTACAGAGACTGGAGGGAAGAAGGGGAGGGAGACAGATTAAAAAGGAAAGAGACTTCTTTTAAAGTCGATATTAGGAAAGTTCATCTTCTCTTATAGGAACAAGAAATAGAAGACTATGTATGATTTTTAAATTTCCATAGTTGCATAACAGGTGAACAAAGAATTTTGATAAAACAAAGTTAGAAAGAGAAGAGGTAAGAGGAAGTATAATATTATAAATCCATATATATTAACAGAAAAGGGAAAGAAAATGTTGTTTGAGCACTTCAAAATTGGTTGAAAATATTTGCCTTTGAGAAAAGTAAATCAACACATATTTTTTATTAAATTTCTCTGTGCTATTAGATTTTAAAAATCATGTGTGCATATATTACTTTAGTCAAATTATAAAACAATTGGAAAACAAAACTTTCATATAAAGGGAGATATATAGAGTAGCAACATTCTTAAGGTTGGAAAATATAATAAATTTATCAGTGCTATTCTGTGGTCTCCATAAAATTTGTTAATTCCCTATCAAATTCCCCAAAGTGACTTCTCCAAAGAACAATTATTTAACTTCAGTTTCCCAAACTTTGATCCTTAACTCCTAGAAGTTCCTCCTTGTCTGCTATTTAAATAAGAGGGTAGATGCTTATCCAGAAAAAGAATTGCTTAAATTCCCTTTTTCTCACCTTAGAATGAGGCTGTTCAGCTTATCTCCATTCATTTTCTTCTTTCTCTTCTGCTCTGATAAGTATGTGTCTGTTATTCTCTAAGACCAATTCCTATATAATCACCCTTAGTTCAATCTCAACCATCCAACCTCTTTTTAAACTTAATTCCCTCTATTCAGTCTTTAATCTTGGCTCATGTGGACTCCCTGCCTGCCCACTAACATGCTCCAATATTGTTTATCAGGTTCACATTTTTCAGATGGCCTATGCTCTTGCTTTCTTCCTGTCATACTCAATCTTATAATAAGGATAGTGTACATTTGCTGCCTCTATTTTCTTACCTATCAAACCCATTTGGTAACCTTTTAAAATCTGACATTTATCTCTATGGATATAAAGAAACTACTTCTTTATAGGTTAATAATGGCCCTACAAATATCACATGAAAATAATTTTTCTCAGTTTTATCCTCATTTGCCCCCTCAGCTTATCAGTTTTGATCACTCAGTCATGAGTGAAATTCCCTTTTTTCTGCTGCATCATCCGTTTGTGCCTTTGTGAACATGGCTTCGCTGTTATCATGGTTTGTTCTTCTCCCTCTTCTTAAACCCTAAATGATGTCAGTGCATAATTTTCTTCTCCAAACATATTTTTCCTGTATCTACATTCTCTCTTTGTGTGATTTCATACACTCCACAAAGCTGTATCTTTACTAATGCCTTTGTAGTTAGAGTACTGCATTTGAAACCAAAACCATACCTTAATTCATCTTATCTATTACATTTTATCCATCTATTACTGCGGACTGTTTATCTCTGGCCACTCTTTTCATCAACTAAGCTTAAGATCTCATGGAGTCAGTCTTGACTTCTTGGGCTTCCTCATTGCAACCATGCATCCATTTGATTAATCCCATCGTTCTTGTCCTCACAGTTCCTTGGGCATTTATCCTCTATTTTTTATTCACACTGCCTCCATTGAAAACTTCCTGATTTTGCCTTTTACTTCAATTTTCCATGTATTTTCATCACTCGATCCTAGTTCTTAAAGCAATTCAGACCAGTTGAAGATATATTTCAAAAGTTTCAGTCTCACAGTCTAAGAGACCTTGAATTTAAGTCATGAAGTGGATGATTTATGACAGATGCTGGAGCTGGAAGCCGGCCTGTTATTTCTAGGCTGTTTTGTGCTAACATATTTTCTCCTTTTCTAGCTAGGAGACAAATCCCAGGTACCCCAAAGGCTACAAAGCTTAGCACTCTCTGTGCCCTGGACCTGGCTCAATACTCTGGATTTGGTTTCAGATTTGGCTAACATCCCTCTACCATTTCCCCAAGTGCTAATCAAGAACAGCATTCCTCTACTGGATTTGAGATCCCATAGTAAACCACAGACCCCATCTGGGGGTACTTCTCTATTCAAATTCCTCAGGTATGTGATCTGCTTTTCACCTATTCCCATCCACCTGCAGAAGTTCTGCTGTAGCTGGACCATGTGTGAAAGATCTGCCACTTGACAGGCTTCTGATTTTAATCTGCTATAGGAATTCCCCAGTGCTGGCCGGGTTCACATTAATTGTACCACTCTGTACCAATATGTGAGATTACTGCATTTTTCAATACTATTCATACTGTTCTTCTCTGAGTCAAGTCTTTATAGCTGGTTTATTTCCTTTTGCTCCCACCTTACCTTAGCAATGTATAATCCATGGTAGACTTAAGACACTCTTCTCTACCCTTGTCCCAGCAGCTGTGATCCCATAGTTCAAACATAAATAATATCACTATCCTAATTCAAGTCTTCAATACCTCTTTATTCTCCTACAAAGCAATAGTTGTTTAATAATATTTATTACTTATCATTACTCTTCTAAATCTCCTTGTAAATCACTATTAGATTAGGTTTTCTATGATTGGGGAGCATTCATTTATATGAATTATTATTCAAAACCCATTTGTTTCAAACTACCTTAACTGTAATACTGTCATTATATGCAACCCACATTTTAGGTAAACTAGATTTCTCATCTTTCTACAGTAATCCTACACATCTACTTATAACATTTCTTCCACAGGAGTTGCCTTCCTGCCCTCATATGTATGAAAACCTGTATTTCCAGTTCAAATCTCAATCCAAGAGGAAACTTTACCAGATGTTTGACTATGAGAATAAGGGAAATTGCTCACTTTCTAAAGATTTTATTTCCCTACCTTCTAATCCTACAATCTTGATACCTCAGAAAGTGATAAAATAATTAATATGAAGTTGCTACTTGTTATGCTTCACAAATGGTAAATTATTAAAGAATATTACTATATTAATTATAAATAGATGTCAGCTTTTGTCATTTAATATAATGAGCACACAATAGAATTTAATTGTGCTTAGCATCCTTCAGCATAGTCTAAGTGGTTTTTATGGCAATAAAAATATCATATTAATATTGGTTAAACATTAACAATTTTTTTATGATTCATTAAGAACATACATTTAGATATGGTGTATCTACCCCTCTGGTCCTCTTTTCCAATGTGTTAAAATGGAAATATTCAGCATAAAGATAATAAATGCATATAAATATGGTTATTACAAAAAAGTCAAAGGTCTATGTAGCTAATTATCTTGATGTTATCAATAATACAAAGACAAGCAACTCAAAAATTATTTTATGCTTTTATTGATAAAGAATAAAAGATAATGATCTTATTTTAAATTACAGTTAAATTCATCACTAAGGCATGGGGCAGAACTTTAAACCATGAACCAGTTAGGTACCTACCTATATTATGTGCCATATGAGCTCTCTGAAAATACACATAAGCACCTTTCTGTAAAAAAGTGATATGAATTTGACAGACAGAGTTAGTTTCAAAGTAAAAGGTAAGACTATAAAATATATTTAAGGATCACTAATACAACGCATCCATGAAAATGTAAAGGAAAAAGAAAGAAAAAAGGGACCCATGGAAATTAAAGAAAAAAGTTTTCTTTCTGTCATTCAACAATGCAAGTGGAACACAAAGATAGAATAGTTAACAAGGCAGAGGTGATTCCCGCTTTCATAACACTTACTGTTTTACTAGAAGGCAAATAAACTATTAAATAAGCAGGATAGTATTAGATGGTGATAATTGATAGGAAGAAAATACAATAGCTTAGTATGGGAGTAAAAGGGCCAAAGGGGGAGTTACTTCTAACTGAGAGGTCAAAGACAATCTTTCCAATGTGACGTTGAAACTGAGAGTAAAATGCCAAGAAGTAGTCAGCTGTGAGAAGATTCTAGACAATAGCAAGTGCAAACGCCTGCAGGTGGGGATGAAAGTTGTTTTTCAAAGGAAATAGAAAGAAAGCTAATGCAGTTTAGTAAAAATAAATGAGGACAGAATAGCACAAAATTAAATCAGAAAAGGATGAGTTCATGTAGAATCTTGTAGGCCATGCTAGGGTATTTCAGTTTTGTTATAATATTTTATTGACATTGTCTTCTTTAAGCTAAGAGTAATGTCTAATTGGCCTTTGACTACCAAAGTCTATTTCTGCAAAATACAAAACAAATGTGTCCTGGAAAATGCAGACACCTTGTTCTTATTCTGACTCATTGTATCTTATGGGGAAAAATAAATAAATAAATAAATAAATAAATAAATAAATAAATAAATACACACACACACACACACACACACACACACACTTATGTATGTATACAATTTTATTTTATTGGAATCCTTGTATTACATACAGTCAAAATGTGTTTAAATGTTAATTATACCTACATCTTAAAATATTTACTTTAGAAAACAGTTGGGGATATTTTCATAGAAGGCTAATGGTATCGAACAAACCATTGTGTTTACTAAATTAACTGTGTCATACTCATAACTACTTAGGTAAATCATGTTCAGGAACTAAATGGAATGTGTCAGGTTGAGACACAGAGATTTTTTTTTTTTTTTTTTAGTATTTTAAAAATTTAAGACACAGAGATTTTCATTTTCCTCTGAGATATGACCTCTAGTACCATTGGTAGAAACAAAGAATGGAATTGCATCTGCCCATGGCAATCAGTGTGAGTATAACTTAATTTGTTGATTTGGACTTTTTCTCCTCAGTTGCCGAAACTTTACAAACATAAACACTAGGGAGTTAGATTTACAGTGTATAAAATTTCTGGTGTACTATTGCTTTTCATAATAAGAGAGAATAAAATAAAACAGCCGCCTTTTATATGTGTGGCATCCCTTAGTACCTCTCTTTAAGCTATTATACACATGGCCAAACAATGGCTTCCTGCAGGATTTCCATGGCACAGCAAACAAGAGATTGGATATATTATTTGTACCAAACATGTTGATCACAACAAAAAGACATCTCTTATATTATAAAATCATATATACCTGCAAAAAATAACAGTTTTAGTTTTTGTTATATCACTCTGAAATGTAAGGATTTTCTAAACAGGACAAAGAAAGACATAGATAAATTATATTTTTCAAATGTACTTTTGTATACATTAAATAACTTTCTGATACATTATTTGTTTATTTAAGTGTGTAGTCATATACAATACCATGGATCATTATTTTACTGAGACCAAATTCAGCATATTTGATGAATTACCTAGGACTGGGAACTTCAGATTGTCAGTGGTCTAGAATTTTCCTTTCTTCTTAAGTTTTATTATAAAGATAATTTAAAAAATGTTATCTAACCGTATTATGCAAATTTTAATGCAGCTATTCTAAGTCACAAGTTATAGGGGCATTAAAGGATTGCTCGGGTAGTTATTTTACTTGATTGTTTAAAGAATTTTATAGCAGTCAGAGTAGGGTAGCCTATGACAAGAAAAGAGAAGAGTTCAGGCCTAAAACAATAAAGGTTCATTTATGTTTCCCACTAGACAACTGTAACAGGTAGAGTAGGGTGCCCTGCCCTTACATCATCCTCACTCAAGGACCCAGGCTGGGGAAGGCTCCATCTCCCTCTTGTAATTCCATGATTTCTCTGAAGGAAAAAGATGTCATGGAGTTCAGGCCCTGGCTCTTGAAGTGACAGATAACCATTTATGCCTCTTATTCTTTTGTCAAATAAGTCATGTGGCCACAGCTAACTTCATGGAGTTGGGAACGTGCCAGATTACCCTCTGCCCAGAGGTGAAACCAGAAATATTTGGTGAGCAATGCTGATGACTACAATTTCTGCTTCTTCCTTGTTGAAACTCAGTAGTATATTCAAAATCCTATGGTTCAAAAACTTTATCTGCAACTTACATTTCCAGCCTCATCTTCATCATGTCCCCACACCCTGTGTTCATCCGTGTCAAAATTCCCATTGTTCTTGCAACCTGTTGTAGCATTGTATGCCTTCTTAATTTTTCACATACTATTGGTCATGTCTTGCATTTTCTTCTTTCCTTCCTCCCCTTCTTGGTCTCAGAATCATTCTTTTTTTAAAAAATTTATTTTTTTTTGGCTGCATTGGGTCTTCGTTGCCGCACTCAGGCTTCCTCTAGTTGCGGCAAGCTGGGGCTACTCTTCATTGCAGTGCATGAGCTTCTCACTGCGGTGGCTTCTCCTGTTGCGGAGCACGGGCTCTAGGTGTGCGGGCTTACGTAGCTGTGGCATGCAGGCTCAGCTGTTGTGGTTTGCGGGCTCTAGAGTGCAGGCTCATTAATTGTGACACACGGGCTTAGTTGCTCCGTGGCATGTGGGATCTTCCTGGAGCAGGGCTCGAACCTGTGTCCCCTGCATTGGCAGGCAGATTCTTAACCACTGCACCACCAGGGAAGCCCTCAGAATCATTCTTTAAGACATATGTCAAGTTCCAGCTTTTCTGAGAATTCTTCTCAACTCTCTTAGGTCAACTCAGTTGCTTTTTCGAGGAACCATAGTACATGTAAAAATATTTAATAATCTTAAGTATTTTCATCTTGACTTCAAGTTCTATGATATCAATTTAATTATTAATATTTAATATAAAGCAAAAAATGATGATGAAATAGGTTTCCTAATTTATAACATGCTTTTACTTGACACAATTCATCATCTTTCCATTACCTATAAACAAATTACACATAGTTCCACTTACCCATGACATGTCAGGAGTTGGCAAAATCCTACCCACAGGCCAAATCTAAATGTTTCCTGTTTAAGATAAAGTCTTATTGGAACACAGACATATTTTTTCATTCATTATCTATGGCTGCCTTTGTGCTTTAACAGAAGAGTTTAGTAGTTGAAGCAGAGATTATTTTTGCCAGCAAAGTCTAAAATAGTTACGATATGACTGCAATGGACTGAATGTTTGTTCCCCCTCAAATTCATATATTGAAATCCTCACATCCAAGGTGATGGTGTTAAGAGGTGGAGCCTTTGAGAGTGACTAGGTACTGATGGTGGAGCCCTCATGAATGAGATTAGTAACCTTATAAAAGGGACCCCTAGAGCTCTCTCACCCTCTTTCTATCATGTGAGGATACAAAAAAAGATGGCAATCTACAACTCAGAAGAAGGCCCTTTCCAGAACCCATGCTGTTACCCTCATCTCAAACTTCCCACCTCCAGAACGGTGAGACATACATTTCTGTTGACTATAAGTCACCCAGTCTGTGGTATTTTATTATAGCAGACTGAGCTAACCCTTATGAACACTGACCCTTTACAGGAAGATGGCGGATCTCCTAATCTAAATAAAATGTGACCTTCATTGTACATGAAAGGAGGGAATAAATTCAATATTTGTTACATAAATTTTTCTATCAGGCTTCATGCTATATTCTTTTTTTTTTTTTTTTTTTTTTGCGGTATGCGGGCCTCTCACTGTTGCGGCCTCTCCCATTGTGGAGCACAGGCTCCGGACATGCAGGCTCAGTGGCCATGGCTCACGGGCCCAGCCACTCCGCGGCATGTGGGATCCTCCCAGACCGGGGCACAAACCCGTGTCCCCTGCATCAGCAGGCGGACTCTCAACCACTGCGCCACCAGGGAAGCCCCATGCTATATTCTTTATCTTTGTTAACTCCTTTAACTCAAAATACATATATATTGGTACATCATATCTTTCTTCTTTTTTAAAAATTATTTATTTATTTATTTGGCTGTGTTGTGTCTTAGTTGTGGTGCGCGGGCTTCTCTAGTTGTGGCATATGGGCTTCTCTCTAGCTGTGGTGCACGGGCTCAGTAGTTGTGGCACATGGGCTCTTAGAACGCACGGGCTCAGTAACTAAGTGCAGGCTTAGTTACCTCACAGCATGTGAGATCTTAGTTCCCCTACCAGGGATCGAACCCACGTCCCCTGCATTGGAGGGAGGATTCTTAACCACTGGACCCCCAGGGAAGTCCCATCATCTCCTTTTTTCTACATGAAAAAATTATGGCTGAATTAGGGTAAATTTCTCCAAATCATTTAGCTAGACTTGAAATTGGAAACTTTAACTGACAAGACTTCTTGGTTTTCTACTATATTATTTTATTTCGGGGGGTTCTTACATGGAAGAGTCTATTTATAGTAATTATGTAGTTGAATCAATTGTATTTTGAAATGTATATGGAGGACAAGTAATATTCTGTATATCATGAGCGATGTAAGAGAAGAATACCTGAAATAGCCAATGCAAAAATCATCCCCACATTGGAATTTCCCATTTTATTATCATCACCATGAGTTTCCCTAATACTCAACATCATACCTATTAAGCACCTTGAACCTATATTTATCCATTTCTTTTACTTTCTACAACCTAACATGTTTCTTTTACATATTGTCTGAGCTATCCCTTCAATTTTTCTGCCTCAAGCCTCTTTACTCACCAACTGTAGGATTAACTTTATCATTTACCCCTTTCCTCTTAAATGATAACCTTGGGTCCCCTTTATTTAAAAAAAATAATTCAGTCTTCAAATGCAAAAATCATTACAATAATGCCAATTTAGTTCATTGGAAATATATTTCTCTTTTTTTTTTCTTGATTAGCCTAACATGACACTATATATTCTAAACTAGTGGGATAGTAAACAATTGTTCAAAAGTAATGAATGGCCTCCAAGATTACATTTCTTCCATTGTTTCATTTACCTGGATTTCGTTTTGCCTCAGTGTTCATATGTCTGCTCCTTACCTGAACTTCCAGGTTTGTCATTAAGTTTGTACTTTCTCCTAAGTGTTCCTCTGATAACAACAGTAAGATGTGAATTTCTGTAGAACTTATTATATCTCACATGACAACAATCACATCTTGCTCATTAATAGAGTGTTTTGTATAATTGTCAATTTTCTTTATGTATTGGTTTAGTGTAATGTACCAAATACGGATCTTTAGCTCTAATAGTCTAGGGTTCGAATTCAACTCTTTCACTTACCCATTCCCTGATGAACTTGGGCAAGTCATTTTATTCTCATTGTGATCAGTTTCTTCATTTAATTAGTTGTGACACTTTTCAAGATTGCAGTGAGAAATACACACACACACATATATATTATACACAGCACATAGAAAATAATAAATGATTATTGTAATTAGAATTATGTTAAGTGTGTCTAAGTTAGGGAACAAGTCATAATCATTTCCTTATTATTACAATGCAAATATGATATCTTGCTATATTCTACATTCAATAAATATTTGCAAGTTGAGTGGTATTTGTTATTGTTCCTTATGGATTCAGTCATACCATGAACTTGTAATGAAACTTTTTTCTTGGAGAGGTTGTGGAAGAGCCTATCTATCTATCTATCTGTTTATCATCTTAATTTAGGACAAAGCAAAATGAATTTACATATAAAAAATGACTCTGTCTCTAAATAGCAGTAATGTGAATATGAGTCATAAACTTTATAAATTTAATGTGTTGCTTCTTGCCCTAAAGCTTTCAAATAATGAGAATATTATTAAAAGATGGCGATAAAGAGAACATAGATAAAAGGCTGTTATTTACCAAATGGATGTTTTTTCATAATGACATCTGGTTCAGAAATTCCTTCTCAACTCAACCCATGTGAGTAGTATAAATTTCCTAGTATACAGAACTAAAAAAAAAAAGGGGGGGGACAGCACTAACACTAGCATGAGTATGAGGAGGGTTCAATTCAGTTTTTGAGTTCAGATTAACCTTTTTGATTATTGGCTTGTGTAGCTTAGGTGGTCAGCAAGCTCAGAAACAAAACATGACCCCTGAGGTCTTGAACCTTTATTACATAAATAGTGTTGAGCTTCCTTAGAAGATTGGGCTGCCTTAACACCTTAGCAACTAAGAAGTATTCAGCTTTGATAAGAGGATTCAAAAGACAAGAAAAAAAAATGAGAGCAGATTAGTTCATCCCAGAAATTACTAACCAGAAATGAAACTCATGCAGCACGACTTAGCTGATGAGAGCAAAAAAATGGTTTTTATTAGAATATTGTAAGCTAATACATTGCTGATTTAATCATGAACGTTTCAATAAAGAAGCAATAAGACTAACAAATTCAAATGTTTACATAATAGATAGGATACTCTAAATGGCAAGAATTTTTTTAAATAAAGAACTTGGCTTATATTTAAGTAATAAAAATTACATTCTTTACCAAATGTTTCATTAACAGAACATCGTATTGAGTTTTTCTATTCCCAAATACATGTTTCAAATGTCAGACTTGAAATTTTTAACTTCTCTTTTACCATAATATTTGCATGAAATTGCTTTTTAAAATTTCAGTGCAAAAGCATTGATTTTGTACTTAGGTGTGTTTTTTTCCCCCTCTCGATAGCTTTTCCTTTGTTAGATTTTAAGTCTACAATTTGCAAAATCAATAAAAACACAGCTTTCCCCAAGAAAGAAAAGTCCTCCAGAGGTTTACCTGAGAGTGTCTCAGGCAAGATTCTCGTGACCTTGAACTGTTTGTACAGGACCAGTGGTGAATTTTCAGAGCGTCACATCAAAATTGGTTTTCCGTCTCCAAGGAAGTTTCAGCATGTAATGTCAGTAACAGCTGGGGTAAAGGCAACAATTATATGTCAGCTCTGTTTTCTTTTCAAAGAGAGCATTTTCTCAGGCTGACACATTGCTGTGGAGAAAAAAGACACATACAAAAGTTTGTTTTCATTTTCAATTATTTTTGGAGACGTGGAGCTCCTGACAAGCCCATAATAGTCAACAAAAATGACAAGAATTAACACTGGTGACCATAAGATGTAGATGCTTCTGTGCTTGCTACACACCAGGGTTGGCCTCTTTCAATTTGGTGAGCTTGGAGAAGAGGAAGGAAAGAAATCCAGAAAGCCATACCCATTTAATATGATTTCGCTAGTTATAAAAATACACACTCAGCCATGCCTTTGAAACTCCCGCCATTTAAGGAATATAGAAATAACTGCTCAGCATGAAATCATTGCAAAACAGTTTAAGACTGGATTGACTTCACCATGCATCCTCGCCCTTTCTGAAGTCTAAGGCTGTGCCTTCGTTCACACATTATAGGGACTTATTTGTGTTGTTTGAACACTAGCCATGAAAAGATCGCTGTAAAAGGAAACTGTTGAAACTCGGCTACAACTAATTACTGTTTAATCTACACTTTATACAAGGTAAAAACAAAGAGAAAACTTTCATTTATTGAAAACGGTTGTGTGGGCTTGCTGGCAGAAGGAACTTCTATGTTATGTTATGAAATAATCAGAGGAAAAACCCTCTAATGCGCTTTTCATAACACTTAAAGGAGGTATACTAATATCACAGAAACCTTGGGGGAAGGTTGCAGACAAAAAGCAGCATAATTAAATTTCAGTTTAAAGGCCTGCCAGAAAGGGATTAAATCAATGGCTCTGTTATCCTTCCTTGGTGGACTTTACGGTGAGGGCTGAACCAACAGGATAAACACCAATCATGAGAAGTTGTCTTGGTTGAGGTTTTGCTTGATTAGGATTTTCAACTATTTATTTTCAAAATTGACTAGAGAGTTTTGAATGTAAGGGTAAAATGCTTTTGTTTTACTGATAAAAAATTCAATGACATTTTGCTGAATGTCATTTATTTGAATGTTTGTCGTCTTGTATATCAGAAAAAATAAGCTGCTGGAGAGAAGGAGAAAATATTTAAATTCTAATCATTCTTGGTTTGTGATTTATTTCAGGCTGTCATTTATACTGGGCCAAATTCAGGTTTATTTGTTTGTTTGATTTGAACATTTTCCATTTTAGCACTTTTCCCAGAGTATTAATTTGACCTTTCCAAATAATTAGGGAGGAATAGGTTGGCATTAAACCCAGAGAGGCGTCCAGGAGGAGACCTGCATGAGTATGGGCAAGTAAAAATCGTCAGCAAAGTCATATGTTGGCAGACCGTTAGGGCTGATGGCGACACAGGTCTTTCTTTTCCTTCCATACTTTGGGAAACAAACACAGACAAACACTATGAAGCTGGAGGACATTATGCTAAGTGAAATAAGGACAAATACTGCATGACTCCACTCATATGAAGTATCTCAAATAGTCAGCCTCTTAGGAGCAGAGAAAAGAACAGTGGTAACCAGAAGCTGAGGGAAGGGGGTCATGGAGATTGTTGTTCAACGAGTAGAGAGTATCAGTTATGCAAGACGAATACATTCTAGAGATGTGCTGTACAACGCCATGACTATAATCAACAATGCTGTTAAAATTTGTTCAGAAGGTGGAGCTCATATTAAGTGTTCTTGCCACAATTTAAAAAAAAAAGTGGGAAAAGAAAAGAATCAAGTCCTCCCTGACAATTCTGAATGAGAGAAACAGTACCATTGTTTGGATGGGCCATAAGCAACTGGGCATAATGCCTTTAAGTAACTTCAGTATTTTGAGTGGATAGAAGAAGAAGGATTAAGAGGACACAGTTATGAAACAAGTGCTTATGCTTATTCAGATAGAGCATTCAAAGAGAAAACTAGCTTGGAAGTTTTTCTTTGCTTGACTAAAGCCATGGAGCTCTAAAAATTCTTCCATTTCAGCTGCAGACAGGAATTTCGAGCCAGACATTTTTTTCCTGAGGGCATTTACAGAACATCCCCAGCAGTGGCCACATTTAAAGATACTCGAGCAAACGGAAAGAGAAGTAAATGTTGCTACACATTGCAAATGCTGTTGATGAAGTCTACATGCATTAAGAATTTCACTTAGGAGTATTTTAGCTATTGAGACTGAGGACTTTTGCAGCAATATATTAGCTCTGAGCCGAGAAAAAGTCTGGGCATTAAGGGAAGAGATTAAATCAATGAGGGATACAGAAGCAGATGGGAGTGGCCCAGGACCAACAGATGAAAATGGAAGAGGACTGACCTGGGCCCAAATCCTTCATCACATGTGGCTAAAGATGTTACCAATATTCTAGTGGGGTGGGATTGACATTTAATACCAGACACATAAAATAGCAATATATGTGCAGTTTGCATTGCTAAAATCATATATATGTGTGTATACATATATATATGTATACACACATAATACTAAGATATATACATATCTTAGTATTTCACACATTTTAGTATTCACACATTTAGTGTTTAGTATTTCGTATTTAGTATTTAGTATATATACATACATATCTTAGTATTTCACACTTTTCACACATATTCTTAAGGGTTTTCATTTTTTCATGAATTATTTTATTCCCTTTAAAATAAAATCTTCAGATTAAATAAATTGTCGATATATATTTTATGGGCTGTCTCCTGAATCTTATCTGTAATTACAGTCCATAGGCCAAAGGTACATAACCCAGGGAAACCTAGCTCCTTAGAAGTGCTACCCACAGTGACTACCCTTGAACTGGAGTCTGGGTTTCCACCTGTCTGTTGACACTGCTCTCTTGTTTCTGTGTGATGTTCAGAGCCCACCCAAGTCCTTGGCTCTAAGCTCTGTGCATGTGCTGATAATAATCCTCAAGGAATGATTATTCCCTTTACTACACCTAAATTAAATAAAGTCTAAAGAAATATGGGAAACATTAAAAAATGACATTAGCTTGAGCCTTTTTGCTTTTCTTTATTTTCTTTTTGGAGTAGAAAGAAAAGGTGTCAGTGTGTACCATACAAAAACAAGGAAGATGAGTTTAGGTGAGTTAATTAAGGCCACCGACCTAATACCCTAAGAAGTGGTACCACAGTTCGTTTGAGATATGAAAAAGAAGAGGCTTAAAAAAAGTTAATTTACATGTCATGAAATAGTAAAATTTCAGACATATTTGTCATCTTAACATGGCCACATAAATGAAGACCTGGGTTTGCATCTCAATCCTGCTCAGGTTTACAAGTTTCACATTTTCATGGAATCAGATAATAATTATCTAAATAATCAGCTAAATTGTTTTCTGTACTTGCTGTGTGCCAACTACCATCCTGAGTGTTTTACATGCATTGTCTTCTTTATCTTCACAAGGACCCTCTGAAGTAAGAAGTATGTGTTTCTTTATCTTGAAGATGAAGGAACTGAAGCTTCAAGGGGTTAAGTAAATTGTCACAAATCTACTAAGAGTAGTGCCAGGACTAAACATATATCTGTCTGACTCCAGGGTCTGGCCTGTTAAAGGCTCTATTATTTGCTTTTTTTTTTTTTTTTTTGGTACAATAATGTCTCAAGATTTAAAGAAGGGACACAAGTTTTGCAAATATTGAGTGTGATATTGCTGTGCCCTCCATGATAATGAATAATATTAAAACCATTCCTTTAGAGTTTCTCATTAAATTTGGGTGAAAATAAAGGTATCTTAATGCTAGATTTGATTCAGCAACTATGAATTATTTCATAACTAGGCACATTAAATAACTTTGAAGTAATTGCAACTATGTTATTATAAATATTTATTGTAAGAAATATTTGGGATATTTCTTTGGAAACATTGGGATTTCTTTGGAGTCAGATTCTTTCTGATTCAGGCTATTTCAAAATCAGATCTTCCTGATATTTATTGAATATTTACTATGTCCAGGCATGTGCTAGATTCTTAACTATTAAGAAAATATTTGCAAAAACGTACATCCCATAAAGATTTGTATCCCAAACATATTATATAAGGAACTCTTCTTCTCAGTAATAAGACAAATTATCCAATAAGTAAATGTTTAAATTATTTAAACCGACACTTCACAAAGAAGATAGACAAATGGAGGCTAAATAAGTAGATGAAAACATTCTCAACATCTCTAGTGCAATGTAAAATTCAAACCACCACTGGATATCACTACATGCCCAAAGTAGCTATTTTTTTTAAGTGAGTGTTGTTGAGGATTGAACAACTACAAACCTGTTACATTGTTAGTGAATATTCAAAATGAGAGATCTGCTTTGGAAAACAGCTCAGCAATTACTTATAAATATAAACACACTTATGAAACCCAGCATTCCCATTTACTGTTATTTAACAAAGAGAAATGAAAACATGTCCATAGGAACAGTTATAATCGAATGCCCATTGCAGCTTCTTCATAGTAACTTCAAACTGGAAATAACCTTCAGCTATCAAGAATTAATAGATAAACAAATTGTAGTATATCCATACAATAGAATACTCAACAATAAACAAGCAAGCAAACAAACAAGAAACCAAACAGGTGATTAGATAAAGAAACCACTGATAAATGCAACCATAATGTCAAAAACGAAATGACAGAAACCAGACACCATAAAATATGCACTATATGACTTGATTTAAATGAAATTCTAGGACAAACACAACCATGGTGATGAAAAGCAGATCAGTAGTCTCCTGGGGCTCTGGGTTGGAAGAGCTGATCCACTGCACAGGGACAAGAGAGAAATTGTGGAATGATGGAAATGTTCTATATTGTTATCGTAGTGGTGATTGTATGATGGAATATACTCATTGAGACTCATCAATTATGTACCTAAAATTGGTGAATTTTAAGAATTATACTTCAATAAAGTCACCTTTTAAAACAATCTTGGGACTTCCCTGGTGGTCCAGTGATTAAGACTCCGTGCTTCCCCACAGGAGGCACAATTTTGATCTCTGGTTGGGGGAACTAAGATCCCACATGCCACAGGGTGTGGCCAAAAAAAAAAAAAAAAAAGATAATCTTATTACAGGGGTCCCCAACTCCCGGGCTGCAGATCTGTGCTGGTCCCCGGCCTGTTAGGAACCCGGCTGCACAGCAGGAGGTGAGCAACTGGTGAGCAGGTGAGCAAGCGAAGCTTCATCTGCCGCTCCCCATCACTCCCCATTGCTCGCCTTACAGCCTGAACCATTCCCCCGCAACCCATCCGTGGAAGAACTGTCTTCCACAAAACCTATCCCTGGTGCCTAAAAGGTTGGGGACCACTGTCATTATACGTACACAATCTGCCAATAATAGAGTCAGTGTTAATTCAATTTTACATAAAAACAAATGAAGTAAATTGTCTAAACACATGGACTTAAGAAGTGATAAGATAAACGTATGAACCAAGTATTTGGAATGGCAAATTGGAAGCTCTTTCTAATTGCACATAGATTCCTCAGTGTCCTTATGTATCCTCAGCCACTGCATCTACCTACTTTTGGTATAAAGACTGATGCTCACAACCTCTGTTTGCTTCTACTACAGACTCACATGTCCCAGACTCAATCTCGAGTATTTCATACCCTCTTCTCTCAGTCTCTTTTCTTGCTATTTATTGGTACATACCCCTTCCTTTCTAGGGTCTTACTTATTGACTCAGTTGGACATGAGTCTTCTAAAATGGGTGAAAATATATTGAATTAAATAATATACAAGACAATTTTTTTTTTTTTTTTTTTTTTTTTTTTTTTTTTGCAGTATGCAGGCCTCTCACTGTTGTGGCCTCTCCCGTTGCGGAGCACAGGCTCTGGATGCGCAGGCTCAGCGGCCATGGCTCACGGGTCTAGCCGCTCCACGGCATGTGGGATCTTCCTGGACCGGGGCACGAACCTGTGTCCCCTGCATTGGCAGGTGGACTCTCAACCACTGCGCCACCAGGGAAGCCCAAGACAACTTTTTAATTCCATGCTTTTTATGAAGGAAAATTCATACAAAATTCAATTACCTGATCTGAAGCAGAAAAATACAATTTATTACAATAATTGCAGTAAGATCAATAAAATGAATAGACAATGCCAGTTCTTTTCTGGTGTCTTCAATTGTATTTCCCCTAACAGTAATGAAAAAAGCAGAAATGACAAAGCTTTTGACTTTTAACATAGGATAAATTGCTTTAAAATGATATACTATTAAATGAATGCAATTTTAAAAAAGTAATCTATGGAGCTTCCCTGGTGGCGCAGTGGTTGAAAGTCCACCTGCCGATGCAGGGGACATGGGTTCGTGCCCCGGTCCGGGAAGATCCCACATGCCGCGGAGCGGCTGGGCCTGTGAGCCATGGCCACTGAGCCTGCGTGTCCGGAGCCTGTGCTCCGCAGTGGGAGGGGCCACAACAGTGAGAGGCCCGTGTACCGCAAAAAAAAAAAAAAAGTAATCTATGGTCTTGTCATTAGGAGGAGAGGACAGAGACCCGCATAACAGCGCCCATATAGGAGACTTAGGGAAAACCCTCGTTTAGTTATGAATGCAGTGATCAAGTCTTTAGATAAGTAATAGTTTCTGTGGTATTTTTAGGTAACAAGAGGAAGTCTACTGAACATCGACTAAAAGCTGAAATATTGGTATTTCTTTAGAGAGTTTATTGGTAGTGAGGCACACAATAAAAAAGAAGAACTTTGAAATTATGGTGAGCTTGAAAACTCTGGCTGAAATAGTTTTCTCCTTTCAAGTTTCTGCTGTCATCTGTGGAGAGATGCATAACCCATGTGTGTACAGCCAGCTCCCTGATTGAATCATGGGGACTGCTTTAGTAATAAGTCAAGATGCAGTGATAGAACTCAAGAGAGAATTCAGAAATACATTTTTTCTATGTGTCAAAAAATAGAGAATAGCTAGCGCCTGACTTGACCTGGGATATTTCAAGCTAAAAAGAGATGTAAATATCTACCTTCACAGTTCTTTGTGTGCAGAAATCTGTAGTGTAAATGGTAGCTGGACTCTATGAATAACCAAATAATTAGCTTCTATTATAAAATATATTGGTCCATGAAGTTAATTCTGTAATTGCTTGCTACATATTCCTTCCTTGCTACATATATGATAATCATAACATATATCTGACTCTAGAAGATAATCATTGACAGATAATTTCTAGCACTAGCTTTAAGCAAAAATTCAACGTGGACAATGTTTTCATGGGGAATTTTAACCTTTCACTGTGTTTTCTTCTCCTGAGCTCTGGTATGCTCCCACCTGCTGCTCTTCTGCTACTTGGATTCTTCCAAGTGATGTCTTCTAAGCCTGAATTCTTTGGCCACATCCCAAATTTCAGAATGACCTTTTCTCAACCTCTGGCACACTTAACATTAAATCTCTTTTCTCAATTTTACCAAGATGCTTCACATAAAAAGTGGAAAACTGTCAACTCTACGGATGGAATTTCAGATGGTTTTAACAGCTGCTTATGAATATTCTCCACCTATGAAAAGGAATATTGCAAAGCAGAAATAATACTCTCCCCAACCCCGTCATTAACTATTATTTGTGGTTGGTCTGTGGGTGATGGTGTGAAAAATCCCTTGTCAGGGAAGTGGATGACAGGAATTCTGATTTTGACTTTGATTCTACTTGTAGTTGTGACTCTATGCTAGTAATGTAACATTTGTGAATCTTAATTTCTTCATCCAATGCATGAGGTGATTGAACTAAAATCTTTTACATTTCTTGTCAAGTTCCGAAGTTCTGATGTTTCTGCTTGTAGACTAACACCCTCTGTAAACACCTACTTACTCTTCCTCTTACCTCAGGTCAATACTGTAGGTTGGAATGGTTGTGCCATAGACTTTGTGTTCTCCGACCTTCTTTTGCCTTCTGCTAAAATGCTGATAAAGTTCTCAGACACTTGGAGTTCCACTTTGTCCAACCCTTAGATTTCCCTGAATGATCTGAATCACTTCATCCTTTGGGCTTTATTTGCAATTCTGGTATATCTCTGAACAACATTTGCTTTGTCTTAGAGCTATTTTTGTATCTGAATATTTCTGCAATTTGATTTTGAGGTCCTGAGACTGAAGATGTGCCATATTAGTGTTTTCAATCACCCACAATATGTAGCATGTGTCTTGTTTAATGGCCTAGAAATGTTTTTTTTTTTTTTACTGATGTATAGAAAAATGGGAATTGTCAGAAATGAGTATCATCGCTCCTATAAGTGAAAAATAATAAAACACACACACAATATATAAAGACAGTGTTAAAAATTATACACATAATATATATAGACAGTGTTATTTTTCTATTTTCTGTGGACCATTTATTCACAGAAAATAGAAAAATAAGAGAATAAACTTAAGTTTTTGGAAGATGTAGAATTGAGAATGAAGGAGGAAGAACAGGATTGACTGAAGAATAAAAATTCTATTCCAGAAGATTCTTGTTCTAGAGCATGATGTTAGTCAATATTAAGCTTAAAAAGAAAGAAAAGAAAAGGAAAAGGGAGATGTAATCATTTCTAATTGCATGATTCTTTAGGTGCATTTCTGATTGATAGCAAAAGGGCAAGGAGGCGATAACACAAGAAAAATGGGAGCAACAGATAGAAGTGATTTCCTGCTGAATTAGTCACTAGAAAGGGAGAGTGAAATACAGACTGATTAGAAATATATAGAGAGGAGAAATTACTTGTGGATAAGAAAAAGGAAAAATATCTTACCCTAGAAACAAAATTCAAGGAGGAGACCATAATTACACAGAGAGGCAACATGTGGTACTTGATGAATAATAAACATATTCAAGGCGGCCCTAAAAGTTACATATTTATTAATTCATATTGTGGGGATAAAAGCTTATGCTGTAAGTTTTGGAAGTGGAGCAGATTGTGATGTCCTTGAGGAATAACTATATTTTAAAAATATAAGTCACTAAAACCAAAGTAATCAAGTGTTGTTTTTTAGTTGTATTGAGGTATAATTAATACCAAAAATTGCACGCTTTTCATGTATAGATCTTGATGAGGTTGGACATATACAATCTCCACAACCAGACAAGCAAAGCACTAAGCATATCCATCACTTCCAAAAATATCCTTGTGTTGTTTTGTCTTTTATGTTGTTTTTTTTAATTACACCTCACATGAGATATATCCTCTTAGCATATCTTAAATTATACAATACCTTATCTGTACAGCAGATCTCTAGAATTATTAATCTGGCATAACAGAAACTCTATACCTATTGAAAAAAATCCCTCATTCCTTCCTTCCCCCAAACCCTGGCAACCACCATTTTATTCTCTGCTTTTATGAGGTTGACTATTTTAGATACTTCATATAAGTGGAATCACACAGTATTTGTTCTGTGACTGGTTTATTTTACTTAGCCTAGCATAACATCCTCTAGGTTTAATCATATTGTAGCAAATTGCAATATTCCTTTTGTTATTAAGGAAGATAATATTCCATTGTGTTGTGTCATATATAAAAATATCTTTATCCATTCATCTGTCAGTGGACGTGTAGGTTGTTTCCAAATATTGGCTATTATGAAGAACTTTGCAATGAATGTAAGGGTGCTGATATCTCTTAGAGATCTTGTGTTCATTTTTTTCTGTTACATATATATGTTGTATATATGTATAAAGAAGTGGGACTGCTGGATCACAATAGATAATTTCTTGAGGAACCATCATATTGTTTTCCATAGTGGTTGCACCATTCTACGTTCTCACCAACAAAGTATAAGTGTTCCAATTTCTTCATGTCCTAGTCAACACTCATAATCTTTTATTTACTTATTTTTTTTTATAAATACATCCTAACAGGTGTCAGGTGATATCTTATTGTGGTTTTGATCTGCATTTCCCTGATGATTAGTAATGTTGAGCATCTTATAATATACTTGCTGGTTGATGTATGTTTTCTTCAAGTCTATTCAAGTCATTTATCCACTTTAAAATCCAGTTACTTGCTCTTTTTACTATTGAGTTGCAGGAGATTCTTATATATATTTTACCCTTATCAGGTAAATGGCTTGCAAAAGTAAACTACAGGCCAATATCTCTGATAAACATAGGTGTAAAAATACTCAACAGAACCCTAGAAAAACAAATTCAGCAGCACATTAAAAGGATTATACATCATGATCAAGTGGGGTTTTTCCTTGGGATGCAAGGATGTTTCAACATAGGAAAATCAGTAAATGTGATATAACACATTTACAGAATGATGAAAAATATCTTATGATTACCTAAATTGCAGAAAAAGCATTTGACAAAATTCCACACTCTTTCATGATAAAAACGCTCAACAAATTAGGTATAGAAAAAATGTATTTCACCATCAAAAGGCCACATATGACAAGCCCATAGCTAACATTGTACTTAACGGTGAAGAGTTGAAAGCTTTTCCTCTGAAATCGGGAACAAATCAGATGCCAACTCTCACCACTCTATTCAACATGGTACTAGAAGTTCTAGTCAGAACAATTTGATAAGAAAAAAGAAATTTAGAAAGGAACAAGTAATTGCCCCTGTTTGCAGATTTCATGATCTTGTACATTGCAAAACATAAGATTCCACCAAAAAACTGTTAGAACTAAAAAATGAATTCAGCAAAGTTTCAGAATACAAAATCAACATACAATCATATGTTTTTAATCAAAATTGCTTGCTGAGGTGGAAAAAAACATTTGAGTGAAGTGTGAGTGAGGATGTGTTTTCTGGATCTCTCAAAAGGAATACATAATGTTCGAAATTTTAATATTAAATACAACTCAGAAAAACATATCTCCTAAATGATAAGATGCAGAAGCATCTTTTGATCATGTCATTGAAGCTGATTTTAATGGTCTCTACGTTAATTGAATTTAAGTTTTATCCTTATAACAGTGATTCCTCTTGTGTGAAAACTAGCTCATATTCAAAACAAAAGAATACAAGAGGTGATATACAGGACATTGAAGGTGAAATTTAAGTCATGTAGCTTGCACTTTTTTTAACCCGTTTTGTGATATTGGGACAATATGTTTCATTTTCATAGGCCCATCTTTCTCATCTGAGAGAAAAAAACAAACAAAAAAAAAAACACGTGACTGTTGTTATGACATCGTCCTTGTGAAGTGACCGACAAAGACAGGGAAAGATATATAGGAAAATGTAAGAAAATCTATTAAGTGAGGATGCTGTGTGGCCTGCAGATGCTTGGAACTGAGAGATGTAGAATTGGAAACCTAGGGAATCAGAGTGGAGCTGTCAGTATGAGTAGAGAGAAGATGCAAGAAAAGCATAATTAGCCTTGCCCAGTCCTAGAGCCCTGCCTTTCAGAGAATTCTTCAAGGAGCACAGAGGCCCACACATGCCAAGATTTCACACATTAACTTGAGGAAATGTAGCCGTTAAATTTGTCAGCAAGCTAAAGGGGTTTTAGATGCTTTGGCCTGAAGACATCCGGGAATATCTTATAGGCCATCTACCTATTAATAGCTCATTTTAAAAAATATTTAAGTTTTGATTAGGTATTACATTCATTTAGTTCACAATTCTAAAAGTGTAAGTATTGTATATATCATGCTAAGATTAAGTATCCTGTAAAACCCTGTAGAGTTGCTGGGTTCACCTCCAGTAAATAATCAACATCTGTAGTTCCTTGTGTATCTTTTCCAAGTATTTCATGCATATACAAGGAAACGTGATTCTACACAACCTTCTGTTCCTCCATCCACTTTTTAAAATTCTCTTAGCTAAACTTTCAGTTCTTCTGGCTGTCTTGTATTTTTGCTTTTTGCTCTTTCTCCAATTAAAAAAATACATATATTCCTGAAAATATTTTTGGTTATCATTCTCATGTTTTCTGTGGTAAGACTGAGTGCTGCAAACACTTGATGTCATTTTTTTGTCCCCTTTCCTTTTTTTTTTTTCATGTATCATATTTGCATAGAGTCTGTATTGATTCCATTTTCATTACACATCACTGAAAGGGGTGATTTCCCCACCCGCTCAACCACTCTGGCGGTTACTTGCAAGTGATTTGTTTTGGAAGTTGTCTGGACATGTTCCAAGCTAATTGGAGTTCTGAGTTTTATTGTTTGTTTGTTTTCTTGGATATTCTTTTTTGTCTGAATTTGATAATGCTTTTCTTCTTCCTAATTAATAAGTTAAACAGCTCATTGTGAAAAGCCACATTTCGAAAACTCTCTTCTCGTCTATTGTCATGGAGACAGTATAGATTCTGTGAAAATGACTTTTTTTTTTTTTTTTTTTACAAATCATCCTCATTTACTTCTGCCTCTTTCATTTCTCAGAACCAGTCACCTCACTTGTAACCTAGTGTTTTGCAAATAAGTGTGTGCCTCTACTTCTGAGAGTTATGCTTGTTCTTTGCTTGGGATCCATCAGAACCGAATATTCTGTACTGGAGTAATAGCTCCACATTTTTCTGGGTGCCCACTTCATCTCCATCTTTCCTGGTAGCCACTCCATCTGTTTTGTTGTCTGGCTTCCCAGCTGCCTCCTTGTTTCACTGAAGATTGACTTTTCTTTTTTATTTGCTATTTTTTCAATGACCTCTAAAATGAGATAGAAGAAAACTGAATTTTTACATTCATGTTCAAACTGAGAAAAAATCCTTCTAATTCCTTAATTAAATTTACCAAATAACTTATTATGTTCCTGTGTTTTAGAACAAGATTTAGCAATAGACCTTAAAATCAATTGCATGGAGTATTTTGTATAAGCAATCTGTCCGGATGAATGAATTTAGGCAAGTGTCATTTTAATATGCTCATATGTTTATTCCATATGTTATCACAAAGTAACACGATATATGAATGTTCCTGCAACCTTCAAGGATGACATCTTTGCAATGCTATGTGATAATGGGCCAGGTGTTTTGATATGCTCAAAAAGATACTCAGGCATAAAACCTACTCCTGAAGGTATTCTTCAATATATAATAAGCCAGAAAAAAAAATCACAAAGTTTCAAATGAGCCACTTTTCACACTCTCTTTCAAAAGCAAAAAGTTTGAATCTACTGAAAAGATCAAAACAGGTCATTAGTATCCATCATTTTCAAATTTCTGGTCAACTTCTCCTTCACAAGTGTAGCTCACAATGCATTGCTAGTCCTTCGGTGTGTTTGCTTAGTTTTTTCCCACATAGCGATTAGCGTACATTTTCAACAGGTATTATTTTAAAAGACTGGCATAATAGAATGAGGCACATGGTAGACGTGAAAATGAATTGGGATCAAAACAGAAAAGCATGAGTCTAACCTTTGCAAAGCTCAGGGAACTGAATGAGGCCATTGATCTTCAATGGAATCTATAGATAGGGAATTTTGTGTCTCAGCTATGCAGAACTCAAGGGGGTCCCACAAGAATTCCTCAGAGATCATGAAGGAGACAGAGGGGATCAGATGGACAGAGCTATTCACTAGAGATTCTATCACAACAAAAACTGCCAGTTCTGCTTTGTTTTATGGCTGCTACTTCTCCTCAGTCAATTGATCTCGCTTCATCCCCTGTGCTTTTGAGTACTTAAGATCCTATGCCCTTTGTTCTCGAACTCAAAACAACAGTCTCAGGATAATCCTCCTAACTTCTAATTGCATATAAAAAATTAAGTTTCACAACTGTTCTCCAAATAGTCACTTACATGAAGCATGTCACATTAAACCTCTTCTATTCCTTATCTCAAAGTATTTCAATTGAAGAGAAAAAAATAGTCCACAAATGCTATTTGTGTAATATAAATATCACATAGATCATTTTAGGCATGGAATCCACCTGCCTGACCTTCTGTTTCCAAGCTATATGTAAACACATGCTCATTTTGTGCCTGTGTGTATAAACCATATTTTCCAAAGTGATTCAAGCCTCTGTGAGAATCAGTGGCTCTGTCTTTAATCATGAAGTCATTCTCTGAAGCCATTCTTAGTTTTCTTCTTTGCTTCTATCTTTAGCTAAACAAATCCTCTTCCCCACCCCAGCCCAATATCCTCTATGCCCAAACTTGGGCTGGCTTCCCTCTTGTGATGATAGGTGAGTGAGAATGGCCCTCATCTCATCATGTGTTTCAACTCATTGCTCCCAGAGGGCCCACAATGAGGGTCCCATATCTATCCTAGCTGCTGTTGTGTCTTTTGAAGTGGATAGCAGATTTTATTGTTTTAATTAAACTCGTTGCTGATTTTGTTTTTCTACTCCACTGACATTGTAGCCTCTGGCCTTGACTCTTCTTCCATTAATACTAGTGATCCCAACATCACTTTGCTGCTTTGCTGCTCCCAGGGTCCAACATCTAATGTCACCAATTTAAAGAGAACTCCAACCATGCAGTTCTAACAGTTAGGCATTAATGCTGCAGCCTCCTAAAAATCAATTGTTTCCAAAGGACATAAAATTAATTCTCCATTGGTTTGTCCCAGAGGCTTCTGAGGCTTTTCTTAAGTCTAAATGGTTGCCAGAAAGTGGCTGTGTCTTAGATCAGTCCTTTTCTCATATTGAGTTCCTGACTTCCTGGGTGACCCTCCCTGTCTTTAATATAGAACAGATCTTCTTCCCAGATGGTCGGTATAAGCTTAACCCTTGTTATATATAGCACCACCAGCCACTTAACCCTCTCCACACATAACCAGTTTAATAGCTTTCATTGATATTCCCGTGTCAGTAGTGGAAAGATGGTGGAAGTAACTTGAATCCTGAGATCTTGAATTGTTTTCCACATGTTCAAACTGCCACAATTTTAAAGGGAGGTATGTAGAAAGGGATGCTTCCAACTAAATTCACACTCTCTTCAAACACAAGAGTACTTGTTTCCAAACTTATCTATTGGACTTCTGACCTTAACACATGAGGCCGAAACATGTACAGGAAAGAAAGACTTTATTTTCCTCTATCGACCCCTTTTTCTAAGTTTTTCATCCTAATTTTAGCAATTAATATCTATGTTCATAGAGGGAGTGAGAGAGAGACAGATAAACCTAAGGACAAAACATTGTGCCCTTGGATTTGACATGCACATGTTACTCTAATGCTCAGGACCAGAATAGGTGTGTGGGTGAGGTAGGGAGTGGCTAATGTGGTTCTCTTCCATAAGTGGATGGGAATGTTGTGGTCATGGTCAATGTTAAAAATCCATTAAACATTGAATATAGATTTGTCTTTGATCCCCAGGGAAATGCCTTCTTGCTTCCCAAAAGTGACTTTGCCTTTTATTTCAGAAAGCCAATAAATCTAAGAAGCTCAATCACAGACTTCTAATTGTGAGTTTTTGCCCTGGTGGTTAGAATATGCTACTAACAATAAGATGTGTCAGTTCCCTGCTCCTTGTTCTCTCATCAGCTTAAACTGATACAGCAATGTGCCCCAAGAGTCTGTCCAGCTAGAGATGATAGTGTTCCACTAAACCCAACATTTCAACGGAAGATATAATTACAGTTGTATGGTGGAGTCAACAATGTTTTAATAAACTTTAAGGGACATGTGGAATTTCCATTACAAAGATGTCCAAAACACAGAAGCTCAGCTCTGTCTGTTTAAAAGCCACAGAATCCTGAAGGTAAGAAAAACAAATGCTACAAGAAGGATCTAGTTGAAGGCACACTGGGCATAGAAGACCAAGCATTGAATCCAGCTGTTACTTATGATCTGAGTTCTTTTGCAAGTCCTTTCTGGGTCTCTTTCTTCTCATATATAACATAAGGATAATAATTCTTAGCCCATGGAATTGGTGTTATGACCAAACAAAATAATATACCCGCTATACAAGAGGTACTCCACGACTAGATGAATGAATGTGGTGTAAGAGTTTACACTGTGTGCTCATACTTTGTATGCACTCAGTAAATGTTTATAATATAATCACTATAAAGTATGTGAGATATACCCTCATAATATTTAAAGGTGTTTGCCTTATAGGGTCGCCTTATAATGCAGGAAGGAGGGTCAGAGACACAGGTTAATTATTAAGTGTTTATATGTATGTATGAGAGAGAGAACGTTATTGCAAGATTCCCTAAACACTTTGAGCTGAATAATTATAATATGTAAGAAAAAATGGACCACACAGGGTATTTAAAGACAGTCTTCTTGGTTGTCCCATAAGATACCATACTTTCCAAATCCTTGATGACATGAAAGTTGTCAGAAACCTGCTAGTATCCAGTTAACCAAATTAGTTATGTTAATACATAGGACACTGATTTGATAACATCCACTGCTCAGGGATTCCTAAATTTCCTTTTACAAATAAAAAAAAAAAAACCCTAAAAATATCATCCCTCTTATTTCTCCAGAAACACATTCATTGATGCTAATAAAGTTCCATCTTCCCTTCTCAGAATATTTCTACAAAAAAAGAGACTACGGGTCTGGAAAAGAATCTAAATCAGCATTTCCCTGACTCAGTTCCTTAGAACACTAGTCACAATGAAAATTTAATAAATATATACACCAAAAGTCAAACTGTGGCAATTTGGGGAATGTTAGGCTTTAAAATTAGGATATCTCAGACTCTCTAATATGTGAGTTTGTATTGTGACAGACACAGTGTCATTTCATAAAACTTACTTGAGTCAGAGGAAATTTCAGCCATGGTAGGCTATCATCTTAATTTTCACTAAGTATTTTAAGTAAATGTGCAGTGTCTTTTGTTTGCAACTGGAAGCAGCAGAGCAGAGAGATTAAGAGACCAGACTAACCTCATGGAGTTGCTATGAAAACCAAACGAGATAAAGTTTACAGAGCACTTAGAATAGTGCCTGGCACACAAGAAATGCTATGTTAGCTATAGTCTTACATATAAAGAGAAATTACATGAAGAAAATTTTTGTGTAAATAATTGTTAAGCACAATTTTCCCCTTTCCTTGTGTTTGTGAGGCATACTTAAATCTTTACTGAGAGTTTTAGAATTGCCCATTTCATTACATCTCCAGTTAGAAAAAGAAATATAAAAGGGAGAGGCAAATAAATTTTAGTTACGTCTTGAAGAAATGATGGATTTCTGACATATTTAAGCAGACAAGAGTGAATATACACTCATGGATGGGATTTGAGCAGCTGCATTTCCATGGACAAGTTCTACATGGAGACATGAGTTAGGCAATATTATTATAACTATTTTAAAGGTGCGTGATTTGCAAAAGAGTGAAGTTAGGTCATCTGAGCATGTACTTCAAAAGTTTGGCAAAGCTGAGATTTGAAAATGAATGTCCACGCTCTAGAATAGACACTCTAACCATTATATTTTTAACTTAACCTTATAGCAACAGCTTAATAACTTGTTTTAACCACTCAGGTTGGCAATAAAAAACTCATTGGCACAGAGGAAATAATGCTCTAAAGACTCTGAAATCTGGAAATCTTTTTATTTTACTCTCCTTATATATCTTTCTTCCCCCTAAATAACAATAATTCTCTGCAGCTGGTCATGAAAATTCAAGTCTAGACTTTAAAATGTATATTTGATTCTGACAGGTTTTGCAGCAAAATTTTGTAATAGAGTAATTGGAATTTAGATTATAAACTGCTGTTTGTCATATTTAATTGATATTTTGGTTGTTTCCACATTGTGAGGGTGAAGCTGTGGTATTCTTGGGTGTTCTGAGTGTTTCCTAAAACTATAGAAAGATGTAGTTTGCGAGAGTTATTTTCAGAGGTGCTGAAATGATTTCAATGGGAAGATGTCCCAGGCCTCAGATAATTAAAGAAATGCCTGAAATTTCATTCATTCACTTGACTGTTATTCCTCACATGAATGTGAGCTGAAGTAAGGAGCCACATGGCACATATATGTTTTGGTACATAAGTGAACACTCCAGTGGTGTTAAGTTGGTAGATGGGAACACGGAAGTGGACTTTTACTTTCTTTAGCTCTCCTGATTTCTCAGTGAGAGCCTGGGCTCACTTGGCAGAAAGAGGGGAGTCTCAATGTTGCATTTTACTTGTCCACACACTTTCCCATGGTGAGTGTACCCCTGTCTAATGACCTGAGTTTCAGTCTCTTTTCTGGTGATGCCTAATGGTATATCTCCATCCCTTGTCTATTCACTGAGCTCACGTATCCGATGCCTTGTCTGTTATCTCCACACGGATGCCTTGTAAACGCCTCTGACTTAACTTCTCCAAAACAGAGTAACTGATTTCTCCCCACACTCCCAAAGACTTCTCCTTCCCCAGTCTGCTGCATTTCAGTGAATGGTGTCGCCATCTACTGAGTTGCTTTGACCAGAATCACAGAACATATCCTTCATGTGCCCCTTTCTTAAAGGTAACATCTCAATGATTAGCAAATACCACCTCTGTAATACAGCAGAAATCCATTCATGTCTCTCCGTTTCTGCTACTACTACTACCTTAGTCCAAACCATTACCATCCAACCCGATTCTCATCTAGACTTTTGCATCACACCCAACTTAGCCTTCTCGCTTCTACTTCATTACTTGACAGCTGTCCAGTAGTCAAGATGTTATGCAGCTTCCGGAGATATCAAGTCAGAATAAATAAAAGCCCTTAAAAGCTGATTCACATACTATTTTGACCTTTAATACATGAAAGTAACATAATTCTTTTCATTATTAGAAAAGAATTCCAAAAGGGGCAGGGAGAGTTCTTCCAGAACGAGGTTTCTCCTATATGGAGAGCACAATGAACCTAGTTAATTGTGTTCAAGATTTCAAAACACCACAGGAAGAAAAGGAGAAAACCTATTTCAGTGTGTTTATCCCACATCACACCCTAACTGCAAGGTAGTGGCTACATAAATGTTCAGTGTAGTCAATATCAGTGTGACAGAAGGCTCGAGGCTCACCCATCCTGTACACTCTCACTTTACAGTGGGAAAGTAAGTGAATTAGAACCAAGAACTGGACCCATTACTCTCTGGAGGGCCCTGGGTCACACTTGAGAATCTCTATTTCACAAGTTGCTAAAATGCCACACCATCCTGGTTGTCTGCTCTACATTGAGGGAGGAAATGCTCTGTTAGAAGTCCAGGGCAAAGTGGAGCCCTCTAATCCACAGAGACATAAGAAAGGACAGCATTTGATCTTTCTGCAGATGAGAAAAATGATTACATATGGACCCTAACAGGTGTGATATTGTTTCTTTGATGCAACACTTTCCTTTGAACTCTTGTAATCCATGTGGAAAAGTGAAACTGGAATTCTTTTCAGACTGTGAGGTTCTTTGCAAAGTACAGAGTAGAAACAGGGTAAGATCATTGCTGGTGGAAAGACAGCACTCAGCCCGAGGCTTTCCGTGCTCTGCTCTTCCTGTCCCCACTGGAAAATAGAAGCAATAAAGGTTATGTGTAATCTGGGTTTATAAACCAGGATATGAGACCAGGCAAGCTTTGCAGAAAATACAGATCCTTTTAGTGATTAAATCATATTCTCCAAATACACATCCCCTTACTTGAGAATTCAGCAAGGTAATGATGGCTGTGGTATTCAGATTAGGGATTTTGGATTCTGTGTTTTACTTGGAGCCATGACTGAGGGGTGTTTATTTTTATTTTTCTCTTTTAAAAATTGGAGTATATTTTCTAAGTACTTGTATTCCAATGTAGAGGTTTTGAATGGAGGTAAGGGGCGAACCACTGGCGTTAACATTAGGTTTTCAATGTCATAGTATCTGAAGCAAATACACACCTGAATGACCACTACTCTCTCTGTCAACAGAAAAAAAAAAGTGTGGAAGGGAGCAGTGAACAAAATCATAGGACAGGGGGAAAATGGACTTCACTGCCACATGTCAAAAAAGTATTGGTTAGGGCTTCCCTGGTGGCGCAGTGGTTGAGAGTCCTCCTGCCGATGCAGGGGACACGGGTGCCCCAGTCCGGGAAGATCCCACATGCCACGGAGCAGCTGGGCCCGTGAGCCATGGCTGCTGAGCCTGTGCGTCCGGAGCCTGTGCTCCGCAACGGGAGAGGCCACAACAGTGAGAGGCCCGCGTACCGCAAAAAAAAAAGAGTATTGGTTAAGTTACAGTATTTATCACTCAATGTATGTAATTCCAAAAGCACATTTATAGGCGATGATCAGATAAGTATGCTGAGCCATTCTTCATCAGATTAAAAATGAAGGCATAAAAAGTGCAGGCTGACACCGTGTTATATAGGATTATAGTTTTTTTTTAATCAAACATTAGCAGATTGTATTCTATTACCTAGCATGCCGAAGTTCTCCCAAGCCATTGCGTTTGCGAGGCAAAATGACAAAATTCAAATTTCAAATGCAGCCAGAGAATGAACAAAGAGTGGAGATGACTCAGACTGGAGAAAATATGACTGTTGGAGTATAACCATAAAACAAGCCTCATGTTCAATCTGTCAACACAAATAACCAGACGAGTAGGAAGACCCAGGTGGAGAAGGGGAATCTAAATGAGTATGGAGCTCTCAATCTTTCTGCTGGTTATTAAAAAAAAGGAAAAGGATACCTTTGTGAAGAAGAAAGAGAATGCTTATATATTTAAATTCAAGGACTGATTTAATTTTCATCTATAAATTGAAATAGGAGATTGCATGAATAAATGGCTTTTGGAAACCACCTGGCCAGGATGCTAGGGAATAGGTATAGATTACAACTGTACCTGGTCAAGTCTCTGATACGGACTCTATTGATTATCAGAAAGCAATCCCTTATTTGATATGCAATCTATTTATTTAGGAACTTTTCTTTTTTTTAAAGGTTTGAGTTTTCTAAATATTAAGCCTATGAGAACAAAACACCAGTAGGATTCTGGAATGAAATAGCCTACTCTTTTTTCATGCTGCAAAGGAGAATGCAGCCACGAGATGAGCAATTGTGACTGGGAATTGTCTGCTATTGATGATAAATGATGAGGTTAGTGGTTTTTGTACTTAGTAAACAAAGATCGGGGTCTTGAAAGATCTGACAGAGTATAAGCTTTGAGATTATTTTATTGTGGTAAAGATGTGTGTTAAAACCAATCCTTAATACAGAAATTTTAATTTAAGTGCCAGATACATTGATTAGCTATTGAGCACGTAGTATAGACACAGATCAATCTAATATTTAAAGCAACATGCTCCGTGTATGAATTCTGCCCTACATTTTCAGGAATATAATGAATTTGAAAGGCAGAATTTGGATCAGTTTTCTATTGTACTGCATCAGCTATTTCTTTGTAGATCCAGTTACTTTTAAAATGGTTGGAAGTGATAAGGATAACAAACACTGTCACTTGGCTCTCACAAAGTGGCTACATGCATTATTGACTTGCCACCAACAGGGTACCTAAGAACATACACACTGAGGTCATCCTATATTACAATTTTTACAACTTGTCTTTATTCAGATCAATGATTTGTGCTTTCTAGTTCATGGGGAATCTCTGGTACCAAGAAGCAGAAGAATTGCATTTAGGAAATGGAAGCTCTTCCACAGGGCACGTGATTTGGGGGGAATCCACTTGGGCAATGACCTTTGCTCTAATCCTGCTTGGTGTGAATTTTGGGGTTCTGCCATCATCACATTATGGTAACCCCTCCTTTTGGTGGAAGAAGAGAGGACATCACTGACTTTGCATGTTTAACTTAGGTCATAAATCTTCAGATTATTCAGCTATAATCATACCCTTAGAACTGGCAAAATAAACTTCTTTGTCACTAGTTCTTGTGGGAAATTTGCATTTAGGCTATGCTTTTTTTTTCAAGAAGTTATGTCTAATATTTCAGAGTCTGTGTATATTTGCAACTATCTTTTCAATGTCAATCAGTAGAATTTCATACATTTTTACAAAAAAGTTATTAAACACTTGAATAAGTTTATTTTCTAGGTAATTTTCTAGTCTCTATTTCTCTAAAGTGAAATTTCTTTTACTACTTCATTTAAAAAATTTGGTTATTATTGTTGAAATTTTCTAATATTTAAAAATGTAGTTCTGGTCTCATAAACCTGATCAGTTTTATTTAAATAATTCTCTTGTGTTTTGAATGTTGACAGTCATATCATTTAATAACGATTCTGTCATTTTGATTTTTTATTTCTTTTTATTGTGTTATTCCATTGGCTACGATATCTGGTATAATGCTGTATGACAGTTTTATTATATTATTGGACATTCTTCTTTTTTTTTCTTTTTTTTTTTTTATTAGTTTCTGCTTTATAACAAAGTGAATCAGTCATACATACACATCTATTCCCACATCCCTTCCCTATTGCGTCTCCCTCCTTCCCACCCTCCCTATCCCACCCCTCCAGGCGGTCACAAAGCACCTAGCTGATCTCCCTGTGCTCTGCGGCTGCTTCCCACTATCTATCTACCTTACGTTTGGTAGTGTATATATGTCCATGCCTCTCTTTCGCTTTGTCACAGCTTACCCTTCACCCTCCCCATATCCTCAAGTCCGTTCTCAAGTAGGTCTGTGTCTTTATTCCCGTTTTACCCCTAGGTTCTTCATGACATTTTTTTTTTTAATTCCATATATATGTGTTAGCATACGGTATTTGTCTTTCTCTTCCTGACTTACTTCACTCTGTATGACAGACTCTAGGTCTATCCACCTCATTACAAATAGCTCAGTTTCGTTTCTTTTTATGGCTGAGTAATATTCCATTGTATATATGTGCCACATCTTCTTTATCCATTCATCCGATGATGGACACTTAGGTTGTTTCCAGCTCCGGGCTATTGTGAATAGAGCTGCAATGAACATTTTGGTACATGTCTCTTTTTGAATTATGGTTTTCTCAGGGTATATGCCTAGTAGTGGGATTGCTGGGTCATGTGGTAGTTCTATTTTTAGTTTTTTAAGGAACCTCCATACTGTTCTCCATAGTGGCTGTACCAATTCACATTCCCACCAGCAGTGCAAGAGTGTTCCCTTTTCTCCACACCCTCTCCAGCATTTATTGTTTCTAGATTTCTTGATGATGGCCATTCTGACTGGTGTGAGATGATATCTCATTGTAGTTTTGATTTGCATTTCTCTAATGATTAATGATGTTGAGCATTCTTTCATGTGTTTGTTGGCAGTCTGTATATCTTCTTTGGAGAAATGCCTATTTAAGTCTTCTGCCCATTTTTGGATTGGGTTGTTTGTTTTTTTGCTATTGAGCTGCATGAGCTGTTTATAAATTTTGGAGATTAATCCTTTGTCAGTTGCTTCATTTGCAAATATTTTCTCCCATTCTGAGGGTTGTCTTTTGGTCTTGTTTATGGTTTCCTTTGCTGTGCAAAAGCTTTGAAGTTTCATTAGGTCCCATTTGTTTATCTTTGTTTTTAGTTCCATTTCTCTAGGAGGTGGGTCCAAAAGGATCTTGCTGTGATTTATGTCATAGAGTGTTCTACCTATGTTTTCCTCTAAGAGTTTGATAGTTTCTGGCCTTACATTTAGGTCTTTAATCCATTTTGAGCTTATTTTTGTGTATGGTGTTAGGGAATGATCTAATCTCATACTTTTACATGTCCCTGTCCAGTTTTCCCAGCACCACTTATTGAAGAGGCTGTCCTTTCTCCACTGTACATTCCTGCCTCCTTTATCAAAGATAAGTTGGCCATATGTGCGTGGGTTTATCTCTGGGCTTTCTATCCTGATCCACTGATCTATCTTTCTGTTTTTATGCCAGTACCACACTGTCTTAATTACTGTAGCTTTGTAGTATAGTCTGAAGTCAGGGAGCCTGATTCCTCCAGCTCCGTTTTTCGTTCTCAAGATTGCTTTGGCTATTCGGGGTCTTTTGTTTTTCCAAACAAATTTTGAAATTTTTTGTTCTACTTCTGTGAAAAATGCCAGTGGTAGTTTGATAGGGATTGCATTGAATCTGTAGATTGCTTTGGGTGGTAGAGTCATTTTCACAATATTGATTCTTCCAATCCAGGAGCATGGTATATCTCTCCATCTATTTGTATCATCTTTAATTTCTTTCATCAGTGTCTTATAATTTTCTGCATACAGGTCTTTTGTCTCCTTAGGTAGGTTTATTCCTAGATATTTTATTCTTTTTGTTGCAATGGTAAATGGGAGTGTTTTCTTGATTTCATTTTCAGATTTTTCATCATTAGTGTACAGGAATGCCAGAGATTTCTGTGCATTAATTTTGTATCCTGCTACTTTACCAAATTCATTGATTAGCTCTAGTAGTTTTTCGGTAGCATCTTTAGGATTCTCTATGTATAGTATCATGTCATCTGCAAACAGTGACAGCTTTACTTCTTCTTTTCCAATTTGGATTCCTTTTATTTCCTTTTCTTCTCTGATTGCTGGGGCTAAAACTTCCAAAACTAGGTTGAATAAGAGTGGTGAGAGTGGGCAGCCTTGTCTTGTTCCTGATCTTAGTGGAAATGGTTTCAGTTTTTCACCATTGAGGATGATGTTGGCTGTGGGTTTGTCATATATGGCCTTTATTATGTTGAGGAAAGTTCCCTCTATGCCTACTTTCTGCAGGGTTTTTATCATAAATGGGTGTTGAATTTTGTCGAAAGCTTTCTCTGCATCTATTGAGATGATCATATGGTTTTTCTCCTTCAACTTGTTAATATGGTGTATCACATTGATTGATTTGCGTATATTGAAGAATCCTTGCATTCCTGGAATAAACCCCACTTGATCATGGTGTATGATCCTTTTAATGTGCTGTTGGATTCTGTTTGCTAGTATTTTGTTGAGGATTTTTGCATCTATGTTCATCAGTGATATTGGCCTGTAGTTTTCTTTCTTTGTGACATCCTTGCCTGGTTTTGGTATCAAGGTGATGGTGGCCTCGTAGAATGAGCTTGGGAGTGTTCCTTCCTCTGATATTGTTTGGAAGAGTTTGAGAAGGATGGGTGTTAGCTCTTCTCTAAATGTTTGATAGAATTCTCCTGTGAAGCCATCTGGTCCTGGGCTTTTGTTTGATGGAAGATTTTTAATCACAGTTTCAACTTCAGTGCTTGTGATTGGTCTATTCATATTTTCTATTTCTTCCTGAGTCAGTCTTGGTAGGTTGTGCATTTCTAAGAATTTGTCCATTTCTTCCAGGTTGTCCATTTTATTGGCATAGAGTTGCTTGTAGTAATCTCTCATGATCTTTTGTATTTCTGCAGTGTCAGTTGTTACTTCTCCTTTTTCATTTCTAATTCTATTGATTTGAGTCTTCTCCCTTCTTTTCTTGATGAGTCTGGCTAATGGTTTGTCAATTTTGTTTATCTTCTCAAAGAACCAGCTTTTAGTTTGGTTGATCTTTGCTATTGTTTCCTTCATTTCTTTTTCATTTATTTCTGGTCTGATCTTTATGATTTCTTTCCTTCTGCTAACTTTGGGGGTTTTTTGTTCTTCTTTCTCTAATTGCTTTAGGTGCAGGGTCAGGTTGTTTACTTGAAATGTTTCCTGTTTCTTAAGGTGGGATTGTATTGCTATAAACTTCCCCCTTAGAACTGCTTTTGCTGCGTCCCATAGGTTTTGGGTCGTTGTGTCTCCATTGTCATTTGTTTGTAGGTATTTTTTAATTTCCTCTTTGATTTCTTCAGTGATCACTTCGTTATTGAGTAGTGTATTGTTTAACCTCCATGTGTTTGTATTTTTTACAGATCTTTTCCTGTAATTGATGTCTAGTCTCATAGCATTGTGGTCGGAAAAGATACTTGATACAATTTCAATTTTCTTATATTTACCAAGGCTTGATTTGTGACCCAAGATATGATCTATCCTGGAGAATGTTCCATGAGCACTTGAGAAAAATGTGTATTCTGTTGTTTTTGGATGGAATGTCCTATAAATATCAACTAAGTCCATCTTGTTTAATGTATCATTTAAAGCTTGTGTTTCCTTATTTATTTTCATTTTGGATGATCTGTCCATTGGTGAAAGTGGGGTGTTAAAGTCCCCTACTATGATTGTGTTACTGTCGATTTCCCCTTTTATGGCTGTTAGTATTTGCCTTATGTATTGAGGTGCTCCTATGTTGGGTGCATAAATATTTACAATTGTTATATCTTCTTCTTGGATCGATCCCTTTATCGTTATGTAGTGTCCTTCTTTGTCTCTTCTAGTAGTCTTTATTTTAAAGTCTATTTTGTCTGATATAAGAATTGCTACTCCAGCTTTCTTTTGATTTCCATTTGCATGGAATATCTTTTTCCATCCCCTTACTTTCAATCTGTATGTGTCTCTAGGTCTGAAGTGGGTCTCTTGTAGACAGCATATATATGGGTCTTGTTTTTGTATCCATTCAGCCACTCTGTGTCTTTTGGTGGGAGCATTTAGTCCATTTACATTTAAGGTAATTATTGATATGTATGTTTCTATTCCCATTTCCTTAATTGCTTTGGGTTCGTTATTGTAGGTATATTCCTTCTGTTGTGTTTCTTGCCTAGAGAAGTTCCTTTAGCATTTGTTGTAAAGCTGGTTTGGTGGTGCTGAACTCTCTCAGCTTTTGCTTGTCTGTAAACGTTTTAATTTCTCCATCAAATCTGAATGAGATCCTTGCTGGGTAGTGTAATCTTGGTTGCAGGTTTCTCTCCTTCATCACTTTAATTATGTCCTGCCACTCCCTTCTGGCTTGTAGAGTTTCTGCTGAGAGATCAGCTGTTAACCTGATGGGGATTCCCTTGTGTGTTATTTGTTGTTTTTCCCTTGCTGCTTTTAATATGATTTCTTTGTGTTTAATTTTTGACAGTTTGATTAATATGTGTCGGCGTATTTCTCCTTGGATTTATTCTGTATGGGACTCTCTGTGCCTCCTGGACTTGATTAACTATTTCCTTTCCCATATTAGGGAAGTTTTCAACTATAATCTCTTCAAATATTTTCTCAGTCCCTTTCTTTTTCTCTTCTTCTTCTGGAACCCCTATAATTCGAATGTTGGTGCGTTTAATGTTGTCCCAGAGGTCTCTGAGACTGTCCTCTATTCTTTTCATTCTTTTTTCTTTATTTTGCTCTGCATCAGTTATTTCCACTATTTTATCTTCCACCTCACTTATCCGTTCTTCTGCCTCAGTTATTCTGCTATTGATCCCATCTAGAGTATTTTTCATTTCATTTATTGTGTTTTTAATCGATGCTTGATTCATCTTTAGTTCTTCTAGGTCCTTGTTAACTGTTTCTTGCATTTTGTCTATCGTATTTCCAAGATTTTGGATCATCTTTACTATCATTATTCTGAATTCTTTTTCAGATAGACTGCCTATTACCTCTTCATTTGTTAGGTCTGGTAGGTTTTTATCTTGCTCCTTCACCTGCTGTGTGTTTTTCTGCTTTCTCATTTTGCTTATGTTACTGTGTTTGGGGTCTCCTTTTTGCAGGCTGCAGATTCGTAGTTCCCGTTGTTTTTGGTATCTGTCCCCCGTGGCTAAGGTTGTTTCAGTAGGTTGTGTAGGCTTCCTGGTGGGGGGGATTAATGCCTGTGTTCTGGTGGTTGAGGCTCGATCTTGTCTTTCTGGTGGACAGGTCCACGTCTGGTGGTGTGTTTTGGGGTGCCTGTGGCCTTATTATGTTTTTAGGTAGCCTCTCTGCTAATGGGTGGGGTTGTGTTCCTGCCTTGCTAGTTGCTTGGCATAGGGTGACCAGCACTGTAGCTTGCTGGTCGTTGACTGAAGCTGGGTGCTGGTGTTGAGATGGAGATCCCTGGGAGATTTTCGCTGCTTGATATTATGTGGAGCTGGGAGGTCTCTTGTGGACCCGTGTCCTGAGGTTGGCTCTCCCACTTCAGAGGCACAGCACTGACTCCTGGCTGCAGCACCAAGAGCCTTTCATCCACCCGGCTCAGAATAACAGTGAGAAAAAGTAGAAAGAAAGAATTAGTAGAAGAAAGAAAGAGAGAGGGAAAGAAAGGAAGAAGGGAAGAAAGGAAGGAAGGAAGAAAGAAAGAAAGGAGGGAGGGAGGGAGGAAGGATGGAAAGAAAGAAGGAAAGAAAGGAGGGAGGGAGGGAGGAATGAAAGCAAAAGGAAGAGTGAATGGAAGAAGGGAGGGAGGGAGGAAGGAAAGAAAGAAAGAAAGACAAGAGGGAGGGAGGGAGGAAGGAAAGAAAAAGAAAGTGGAAAGAAGAAGGGTGGGAGGGAGGGAGGGAGGAAAGGAAAAAAGAAGGAAAGGAGGAGCAGAGGGAGGGAGGGAGGAAGGGAAGGTAGGAAAAAAAGAAAGAGCAGGTAAAGTAAAATAGAATAAAGTATGAAATATAGTAGCATTATTAAAATTAAAAAGTAATTATTGAAAAAAAAAAACACGGACCGATAGAACCCTGGGACATATGGTGGAAGCAAAGCTATACAGAGAGAATCTTACACAGAAGATTACACATACACATTCACAAAAAGAGAGCAGGGGGAAAAATCAAAAATCTTGCTCTCCAAGTCCACCTCCTCGATTTGGGATAATTCGTTGTAAAAAGAGGAAAAGGGCGAGAAGTCTGAAATCTTGCTAAGTCCACCTCCTGAATTTGGGATAATTCGTTGTAAAAAGGGGGGAAAGTCTTAAATCTTGTCCTCAAAGTCCACTTCCTCAATTTGGGTTGATTCGCTGTCCATTCATACACTCCACAGACGCAGGGCACATCAAATGGACCGTGGAGCTTTAATCCACTGCCTCCGAGGCTGCCCAGAGAGATTTCCCTGTCTCTACTCTCACAGCTCCCGGGTCTCAGCCTTAGACCTGGCCCCGCCTCTGCGCATAGGTCGCCGGAGGGCGTCCGTTCTTCCGCTCAGACAGGACGGGTTTAAAGGAGCCGCTGATTCGGGGGCTCTGGCTCACTCAGGCAGAGGGGAGGGAGGGGAATGCCCTCTCCTCGCGCACCAGGCAACAAAAGGGAAAAAAGTCTCTTGCCTCTCCGGTAGCTCCAGACCCTTTCCCCGGACTCCCTCCGGGCTAGCACTAACCCCTTCAGGCTCTCTTCCTGCTGCCAGCCCCAGTCCTCTCCCTGCGCTCCGACTGAAAGCCGATACCCGAGCCTCAGCTCCCAGCCCCACCCGCCCCGGCGGCGAGCAGACAAGCCTCTCTGGCTGGTGTGTGCCTGAGGGCACCGATCCTCTGTGCCAAAATCTCTCCGCCTTGCCCTCCGCACCCCTGTTGCTGTGCTCTCCTCCGCTACTCCGAAGCTTTCCCCCTCCGCCACCTGCAGTCTCCGCCCTCGGAGCTTGTAGTGTGTAGAAACCTTCCCTCCTTCACGGCTCCCTCCCACTGGTGCAGGTCCCGTCCATATCCTATTGTCTCTGTTTATTCTTTTTTTCTTTTGACCTACCCAGGTATGTGGGGAGTTTCTTGCCTTTTGGGGGGTCTGAGGTCTTCTGTCAGCGTTCAGTAGGTGTTCTGTTGGAGTTGTTCCACGTGTAGATGAATTTCTGATGTATCTGTGGGGAGGAAGGTGATCTCCGCGTCTTACTCTTCCGCCATCTTCCTCCGGTTCGTATTGGACATTCTTGATTTTTTTCTTCCCTGAATGTAATGGAATGCACCAAAAGTTTCACATCTATTTTTTTTTTAGCTAATGCCATTTATCAGTTAATGACTATCATGTCTAATCCTACACTGCTAAGTTTTTATTATGAATGTTTTAATTTTATAAAACATATTTTGCATATATTAGTATGATCTTTTTGTTTTATTTATTAATGGCATACATTATGTTAACCAATTTTCTAGAATGAAATTACTTGTATTTCTACGATATGACTACTTGGTTAGAATACATTTTTTAAAAAAACACACTACTCAATTAAATATACAGTTGACCCTGGAACAAGATGGGAGTTAGGGGTGCTGACCCCCTATGCAGTGGGAAATCTACAGACTTCTATCTCTGCCTCAAAAACAAAGGAATTGATAAATGACTCACCCAAGGGCTGGAAGCTGAAACAGTAGTTCTTTTGATTCCACATATTGTGATCTCTAATAGGACACAAATTTATCTCCACACCTAGTTAATTTAAAGGTCTGTAAATGAAAACACAGATACTATATTTACTGAAAGAATTTTGCCTATGAGTCCATCCATGCAGTTCAAACCTATGTTGTTTAAAGGCCAGCTGTAGTTACATTTTTAGTTTGAACTTTTACTCTCGTTGGTGTTGGAAGCCTTGGAAAATAAGTTTGAGAATCCTTCTACTTTTTTTCATTTTCAAGAAGAAAATGCATAGGATTGAAGAAGAGTTTTGTATAAGATTGTTGATTCTGTTCCATGAAAATTAGAAAGCATATGCCTAAAACCTGTACCTCTACTTTCTATATTTTTGGGAGGGGAGTAGATGATTTACAAGTGAGTTTATTATACATTGGACTAGTAAGATGTGTGTGTGTGTATGTGTGTGTGTGTGTAGATAAACTTTCCTATTGTACATACCCTTTTTTAGTCACTTTTCCATTTAATTTAAACTTTAGACGTACACACACATTGCAAGAAAATTTTTCCCTATATGATTTTAGGCATTTTTTTTCCACAGGAGATAAGATCCTCTTTTTTATTTTCACTGCATTTTTCCCTTCTTTGTTGATTTTGCTGTCTATATTTACTGACTTTATATATGTGTGTGTATGTGTGTGTGTGTGTGTGTGTGTGTGTGTGTGTGTGTGTATGATTTATTTTTTTGGTGGTTTGGGGGAGTCTCGTTTGCTTACATTCATTTTTTATTTTGTATATTTTATTTCATATATTTCCTCTGTTATTCATATTTTTTCTTCATTTTACTTGAATTTACTGTAATATTTTCTTGCTCTTCAAGCTGAATGTCAAGTTAATTATTTTCAGTGTCTTTTGTTTTATGACAAAAACATTTAAGACTATAATTTTCATTTAAGTATATAGCTAAAGCTGTATTTGACCACGTTTTATATAACATGTTTTTTGCTACGATTTAATTCTAAGTATTTTGTAGTTTTCACTATGACATTATTCTTTGACCTGTGCATTATGAAGAATAATTTGGTGCTGTTTGTTTCCAAATACTTAGGGAGTTAAACATTTTAATTTACTTATTACCAAAGAGGTTATACATGCTCCAGATAAGTTTTAAAAAGTACACAAAGAGGGCTTCCCTGGTGGCGCAGTGGTTGAGAGTCCGCTTGCCGATGCAGGGAACACGGGTTCGTGCCCCGGTCTGGGAAGATCCCACATGCCGCGGAGTGGCTGGGCCCGTGAGCCATGGCCACTGGGCCTGCGCATCTGGAGCCTGTGCTCCGCAACGGTAGCAGCCACAACAGTGAGAGTCCCGCCTACCACAAAAAAAAAAAAAAAAAGTACACAAAGAAATACTGTGAAAATTTTTCTTTCTTCCTTCTGCCTAACTAGCCACAACCCCTTCTGGATGTGTTCATTCTTCTTGGGTGACCTTCCAGATGTTTCTCTGCACTTCCAAGCATTTTATATGCCTCCTTTTTCCACACAATTAAAGACAAGATAGGCGATTTAATTTTCATTTTAACAGTACATCTAGAGATGCCATATTCTGTATAAAACTATAAGGTATTCTATTGTATGAATGTAGCATAATTTATTTAACTTGTCCCATATTTGTAGGCATCTAAGTAGTTTTATTATAACACACAATGGCTGTCCTTATGAGTAAAATACTTTACAAAGGTAGGATAAATGCCCAGGAAAATGAATTTCTGAGTCACAGAGTATGTGCATTGATTTTGATAGTTATTGTCAAATTACCTTGCATGGGGGTTATAAAAATGTATAATCCTACCAACAGTGTATATTTTTAAGGACTCTGTATTTTTTTTTTAACTGCACACTGCCCTTTGTTTCTCTTGGTTGTGTTTTTCTTTATCCTTTTGATTTACCAGAATACTTACATACTAAGAAATTTTTTCCTGCTGTCTGGGATGTTACTTGAAAATATTTTCCCAAACTAATATTAGTCCTTGACTTTATAAAATTTTCTGTAATGAATCTTAAAATGTGTACATATTAAAATTTATTTATTTTATTTAGTGTCTTTTGTGTTTTGTTTTATACTTAGAGATGACATGCCCACTACAGATTTTTAAACCAATCTACATCTCATGCTTTCTTTTTATACTTTTTTCTTTTTTTTGCCAGTTATAGATGCAGAGCAGCTATAGATGCATCTGTTTTATTCAATGGAGTTTTTCTAAGATGTTATTTGAAAGAAATTTCTGGTGCTAAAATAACTTTGAAGATTCTAAAGTAGACTATATTTTTCCTTTGATGAAGACTGCAATTTGCATACATTTTTAAAATATTTAAATTAAAACTCAGATTCAGCTTTAATCAAGAAGCCATCTATAATTATTCTATGGTTCATTATATGATATTTCCTCCACAATCTCATAATATCCTCTGTAAACCCTCTTTATTGGTCCCGGTTCTCCAGAGAAACAGAATCAATAGGATATAATATATAGTTATTATAAGGAATTGACTCATGCAATTATGGAAGCTGACAAGTCCTTAGACTTGGAATCGACAAGCTGGAGACCACGGAGAACCGACGGGGTAGTTCCAGTCTGAAGGCTGGAAGGCTCAAGACACAGGAAGAGCCAATGTTTGCACTTCAGTCCAAAGGCAGGAAAAAGCTGATGTCCCAGTTTGAAGGCAGTCAGGAAGGAGGAGTTCCCTCTTATTTGGGGGGAGGGTCAGCCTTAGTTTGAGTCAGGCCTTTGACAGATTGATTGAGGCTCACTCATATTAGGGAGAGCAATCGGCTTCACTTAAATCTACAGACTTAAATGTTAATCTCATCCAAAACACCTTCACAGTAACACCCGAAATAATGTTTGACCAAATATCCGGGCACCCCATGGCCCAGTCAATTTGAAATTAACCATAAAATTAGCCATCATAACCTCCTTTGGTGATCTTACCACATTTTGCATCTTGAACATCTAGAACTCCATAAAGACAGACCAAGTCTTTGAGCCTATGTATTTTTAGTAGTAAGCACTGTCTTTAATAAACTTCAAAGGTTCCTGAATAAATTAATCAATTAATTAACATTGATAAAACTATACATGTTGAATTAGGATAATAAATATTTTGGCAAGAATTTGAGTCTTCTTTTAACAGAAAATTCAAATGAATTCTTCTATTTGGAGATATATTAGACCATGTTTTTAATTAAATAAAAAGGTTGTTTTTTTTTTTTTTAAGAATAAGCAATTTGGTTGACTACCCTATTAAAGCTGGTCCTTAGATTGCTAAAATAATAAGTTATTCAACTACAACACAAGTGATAAAGTATCCAGGCTTATCTGTAAAATTTCTCTAAGAGAAATGAAAACCACACACACACACATATATATGTATGTGTGTGTGTGTATATATATATATATGTTTATAACATTAGACATAGTTTTAGTGAGTTTAGATAATATGCTGCTATGTCTTTTAGTAATTTCCATAATTAATTTTATGTGAGTCTTTTTGTTTCTCCTTTTTTCCCAGGCATAAGCTCCACGAGGTGAAATGGCATGTAATTAAAGAGGATACTTCTTTTTGAGTGTCTGTCTAGCAAAACCTTGGATCTCAGTAGGAAAATTGTAGAATTAGAGGGATTAGATAGTTTGTCTCCTGCTCAACATTGCCTCATTCACCTAGTTCTTTCTATGATGAAACTTATGGTCAGTGATGTTAAGAATGAAAAGCTTGAAAGGTAATGTCTATGTACAAACAATGTTCATTTTTCAATTCATTTTCTCACTGAAACAGTGAGAAACAATGCAAAGCTGATTAATATGGATCCCTTAAATTGTGCAAATCTGTGCAACCTAGTCTTCATTGGGAGATTTTTCTTAGATTTAACACAGGGCTACCTCCTTCTCTATAAACTTTTGTTGTTGTGTTGGGAAATTAATTTGGTATTAAATTTTCTTCCGTGAATAATACAACTGTCCTTGGAGACTTGATTCATAGGCAAATTCTCCTTAGAAAAACATTTCTTGAATTTGAAACATTTGTAAAACCATGGCTCTTTGGGACTAGTGGCTTCTGACCTCTGAATCCTCATTAATACCCTAAGGCCATGAATGTACCTAGCCATCACCTCGACAGGCCATTCAGTGGCTCCCTTAATTTGTCAATCAGTATTGCTGCTTACAGAACATATGCTTCTTAAATCCTGGGTATAGGCTTCTAGGGTTGGGGTCTTCCTACTTTGTTATTTCAATCTGCAGCTGCTCCTAACCTGGGTCCCCAGCAGCTGTGCTCAAACATCTTTTCTTACAGGATACTCCTGCCTGTGTTCAGCTTCCTTACGTCTAAGTGCCCACATATTCACATAACTGATGTCCTTTTTATTTTTCATTTTTCCTAAGAAGAGTTAGGTACAAAACAATTAGATGGTGACACAAACTGTAATGCCTGGATTGAATGAATTTATATTGGAGCTACCTAAGGAAGAGGCTTGCAATTGACAATGCGATGTGAGAGAAAACTAACGAGTCAAAGGAAAGAGGTTAAACAAGGTCTCTAATAATACTGATTTTAAGGGAGGAATAGGGAAAAATGAGAATCGTTTGTAGAAAAACACTATCACATATGTTGACCTAGAATTCTACATTCATTAAATTATTCTGGTACACCTTGTTCACTGTCCTTTTCCCAAAAGACCAGAAGAAAACTCTGTTGATTAAGCAAACTAAGTATATTAGACTTATGGAAGTAAGAAGAAAACCATATTGATAGTTTCTGGAAAGACTCTACATAAAGAAATTATAGAATTGTATTTATTGATGTTTGAGAAATGAGATAGGTGATTTTAAGTTGGGTATTTCGAGGTGTAGAACTGGCTGGGATTGGGCAAAGTTTACAATATAATAGCTTTGGTTTTGCAGGCACATCAAAGAAGTGAGAATCTTCAAGTGAGGTTGATGAGCAAATTTAGTCTTGATAAGTAAGCAGTTTAGTTAATTCCTAATCTTATCTTCCAGGAGCAGTTAATTCCTGGAGCAAAAAGATAAGCTATTTTTGCTTGATCTAGTTATAGGAAAGTATGCAATTATTGTTTAGCAATGTACAGGAATTACGCTGGTTTAAGTTCTTGGTCTTCAGCTGATGTAAGATAACATCCTCTATGTGTTTAGAGAGAAACTTAAAAAAAAGAAACAAGTGTTTCTCAGCTGTCAACTAGTATACACATCCACACCCAAACACATATTCATAGATGCAACAACTACCATAGTCAGTATTTACTCCTGGTTTGAGAATAACCATGAAAGGACCCTGGTGTTTCATGGGGGTTTGGCTTTCTCAGTAGATTTTTGACCACCAACAGTGGTAACATGTTTATTTTGAAAATCTTTCTTGGAAAAAAAATTAACCATGTTCAATTTCTCTTTATTTTAATAAAGTAAAAAGATCTAGAAATATCAAAGTATTTGGATGTTTTTAGGGTCCATCATTGATGGTTGACGGAACAATATATCTGGGTCTGTCCACAGGTCAGGCTATGGAAAAAGTAAAAATAGTTACCTTGTGAAGATCCTCCATTATGCCTTAGCCAAAAAAATCCATAAAGAAAGTCTCGAGAAAATTCCATGTCTTTGTTTTTGTCTAAGTCTTAACTTAGGGAACATTTTCCTTGTTGGCATTTCCCTGAAGAATGAACACCATACTTGCCCCAAAACCCTAATTCCTGCCATGTATGCAGAACTTTTAATATGGCAGAAAATTTTCACATGCCATATCTCATCTTGCTGGGTCAAACAACCCTGTGGCAGATGGGGATTGATTTGTAAAGAGTGAGGTGCCGAAGCGCTCAGGGTCATTACTCTGTGAAGCAGGAGAGCTGTAAGTAGAAATCAGCCCTCTGGCAGTTAGTGCTCCTTCAACTTCTTAAGATATAGGATTGTGACTGCAGACCTGGGTATAATGAGGACGCAATCTTCCTCTCTTTAAAAAGATAATTATCTTTATACCTGGGATGCCTTCCTAGACAATCTGGATCAGTGTGGATAGGAACAAAAAGAATTAAATCTCTTACTAGACCCCTGAACTCTCCTCAGCTAAGTCTCTGTGGGATAGGTGGGTGCGAAAGAGATTTAGCCTGAGGCCTCACTGTGCTGTGCATTTAAATGTGTTTCTTCTCCAGGAAAAAGTCCTTACTTCAGAGCATTTCAAATATCTGAGATGAAGAATTCATTTAATTTTTTTGAATCTTAATATATCACCACTATACACTTTCATAAAATCCAATAAAAACTTACTAGAATAAGTAAAGGGGAAAAGAGCATACAAAACACAAACCTACATTAAAAAAATTATTGCATTCATTATACATAAAATTACCAAGTCATCTTAGAACTTTCAAATTGTTTACTCATACTTTCTGTGTTAATCTCACCACAGACCTAACAGAGCAGCACTGGTCCGGGCTACACCTTGAGGAAAAGTGCTTTAAGTCAGGGCGTATCTAGACTGTAAATGCTGATGTATTTGAAGAGGCAGAAGAAGATCTTTACAAGCTTAAAATTCCACGGGGGAGAAGAAACACACTGCTTTGTTGAACCATGACTATTAGCTGGAAAATCTCCTTATGTAGACACTCTACTCCTGGCATTTAATCCCCATCTCTTAAGGCACTTATAATTTTCTATTTTGAATTTGTAGTATTTTATGCTAGCTTTCTTTCAGTTTCTAAAATGTAAGCTCTTTTTAAAAAGATTTGTGCCTAACTTGCATGCATTTCCTTCACTCAGTTGAGCACCTTGCCTAGGAGATCAATAAAGATATTTCGACTCAATAATGCGCCCGTCTTCATAAACATAACAAAGGAATACAAAGCAAATTACTGTCTAAATCAAGTTACTGATAATCAAGTACAACCAGCCTGTTCTTAAATTGTAAAAGGCTCAAATTCTGCTAGAGATAAAATAATCAGTTGTTACCCTGGTTATTATGGGATGAAATATGCCCCTTAAAAGATATGTTGAACTCCTAACCTGCACCCATGAATTTGACCTTACATGGAAGTAGGATCTTTGCAGATGTAATTAGTTAAGATGAGGTCATTAAGGTGGGCCCTAATGTAATATGTCTGGTATTCTTATAGGAAGAGAAGAGAAACAGACACAGAAGGCAGATAACAATATGAAGGCAGAGGCAGAGATTGGAGTCATGCAACCACCAACCAAAAAGCACCTTGCAAAAGGCAAGGAAGGATTCTCTGCAGAGGGTTTGAAGGGACCATGGCCCTGCCGATACTTTGATTTTGGACTTCTGGCCTCCAGAGTTACGAGACAATAAATGTTTGTTGCCTGAACCCACCCAGTTTAGGAAATCAATACATCAGGGAAATCTGAAAAAATTGGAATGATGAATTCTATGTGGAACTTCCTCAAAATCTGGACAATAGACAGAAAACTTTAGGAATGCAGTGTTGGCCTGAGGCTTTGGACCAGGAGCTCGCTGAGTCTATGGATACAAAGAAGGAGATGAGTACAACCTATCTAGCAAACATCTGATTTTTAAAGCTGAACAAACTACCTTAGACCTAGAGAAAAAAAATGTCAGGTAAAGAAATGGCTTGGCTTTCAGTGCCTGGTGCAATAGCGGTACATTTCTGTATGCAGAGGAGAGGCACGATGTTCCCTCTTAACACTGTAAATGTGCCAAGGTGCCTCGTGCTATTTGAATTCTTTTTCCCCCGAATATCACTAATTATTTCCTGGAAGAATGGGAACACATTTGTAGAGAACCACCTAACTGTCAGTCCTTTTACTCTAATTGTAATTTCCTTTTACTACTGATTTGTTGTTCAGGGTATTCTAGAGAAAATAGGAAAATCTTGTTATTTTACAAGATTTGAGTTAAAATGCTTATCAAAATAAAACTCAAATATAAGGCTGCGTTCAAAGGGCATGTAATAACTTGAAATTTGAAGAAATATAGATCAGTCCTGTTTTGATTCAGTTTAAAAGCTTGTCAGGTGTGTATTAATAGTAATGCATTAAGTGCAGAATGATGCATTTCCAATTTGTAGAATCAAGTATATGAAATCATTAGTGTTATGTCCATTAAGTACAATATAATACTTATAAAATTTATGGAATCTAATATAGAAAGCTGATACTATATGAACATGAATTCTCAATTCTAGATTTATTTAACCATAACTTGTTACAGGGAAGGATCTTCAGTCCATAATAAAAACGGGAAAAAATATGAAGAAAAACTCAAGTGGAAACAAGAACAGGTGGAGATGGATGAACACATTTAAAATAAAGTAATAAAAGCAAAGCAATCTATTAAAATATCAGTTGCCCATAAAAGTGGAAAGAAGATTTTAAAGTTGAACTCAAGGGCATAATTTTTAGATGCTATTGTACCTGCAAAAGAAAAAGCAGTTATCTGCAATATTTTCAAAGGTCAAGGATATATTCAGAAATAGGTCAGCAAGAACTGGGGTTGCAGGTGCTGCACATACCTTGGAGAAGGTGCCTCCCACCTGGCTCTCTGCCCTCCCTCTCTGATGACCCATATGGAACCCCACCCAGCTGCTGTAACCAGCCAGGGACAGGAACACTGAAGGTGCCATCAACGTTTGCAGCATCGCTTGCTGTATAGACGTGTAAGGCAGCAAATTAGAAGACCAAGCAATTCTAGGAAAGTATTTATAGTGTGCAAAAGTCAAGTGAATCTAGTTAGAAATTGAACTGCTAAATATGAACATTCTTCTGGAATAAAACTTAAAAGTCAGACACAAGCTTTTAATCATGTGATTTTTCACATCTCATTACAAAGCATTCGAATTAGAAAAATCGATAACTCCAGAATATTCTGAAAATAAGATCAAAGAGAGTCAAGCAAAGGAAGACAGAGTAACTTAACAAAGCAAATGAAACATAGGAGATTCTAACCTAGCTAATATTTTCCATGTGGCAGGCAGTCCTCTAAGTGTGCTCTATATGCTGTTATTAATTCATTTAATTTTGGAAATACCTTTCAGAGTAGGCACCACCTCAGAAATGAAGAAACTAAGGCACAGAGGGGTTAACTTACTTTCCCAAGGTCTCACAGTTGGTAAGAGTTGGAGGTTGGATACAAACCCAGGCAGGGTGTCTCAAGGTCAGTGGCCAGTCCATGTCACTACATAATATTGACACTTGCATAGTTTTAGTTTGTAGTCTTTCTGAAACTGTAGCATGTTTATATAAAGTGCTTCAACTTGCTACTCATAAAGAATTTTTTAATATTCCTTTGCAATTTCACTTAAATAAACATGAATAGCTAGAAATATGTGTCTTATATGATATGAATCAATTTGAGAATATAGGTAAACCTGTTAGCAGATATAATAATCAGGTCTTTGTCCCTTTATGCTTTATGGAAGTTTTTCTTTTTTCCTTTTCCTATTTCAAATCAGAACAGGAGACCTCTGGTTAACACTATGTTCAGTGCAATGATGCTGATTTCCGTGACTCATAAACTAGCTTCAAAATCAACTCCATAATTGGGACTGCAAGAATGTTCTATTCAATAACAACAAGATGGAATTAGTGTATAGCTTCCTAGTGTGACAACACTTATTTTAAAAGCAAATTGGGATTAGGCTTGTCCCAATATTAGATTCATTATTTAGAGCCCAGACTAAGTGCTCTTTTCATCATTAGCTTGTATGTATGTATGTATGTATGTATGTATGTATGTATGTATGTATTTATTTATTTAGCCAAAAGTAAGTCCTAGGAATGTAGAAATATTGATTTTGGAGGCAATTACTATTACTTAGACACTCCAGCTGTATTTTATTGATGAAGTAGAGGTGGATGTGTATTAAAGTGTGATATCCAAGGCAGCAACATAAGTGTTTTGCACTTTTATATACTGACTCCATCCAAGTCTATTATATTGACTCCATCGAAGTCTATTAGTAAATGCACAAACATGGAAGACTTTGAAGATGGTTCAAAATCACAGTGGGATATGCAGAATATGCTAAATTTTCAAGCAAATGACCACAAATTTAACTCATCATTATTGATTGTAAAATGAAAACATAACTTTGAGATTCTAAATTATCTCTGTTGGTTGAAGTTAAACATAGCAGGTTGATCACACATATTTATCAACATTTTCTACTGATAACCCACTAGGATTGCTATTGGTTTAGTGCTGATCATTTTTTCTAGGCTTTTTCCTTGACAGAACTAGGAAACATTTTAAATAAACATACATAATATTTTCATATTGATATTTCTAATTCAAAGTTAAAATTGTAGAATTTTTATTTAACTTGAGTTTGTACTTGTGTCCTTTTTTTCCCCACTGAAAGTCTTAACTACATAATTATTAGCTCTATCATCTATTATCTATTTATCTTTCTATATATCATCTCATAATTGCAAGGTAGAATATCAATAATGAAAGAGCTTGAGATTTGAATATGTCATATTCAAAGAAGTAAAACCTCTATCCTGCCACTCTCCTTTCCCTTTGTGTAACAATTTTTATTGATTTTTAATTTTTCTTTCTTTGAGTGGGGTTGGAAGGGGGGTTGGGAAGGTGGGAGGGAATGAAAGCAAAAAGGTGTTCTTCCATTTTGTTTTTTATCTTCCAGGCTTCTAAATTTCTCCTTCTGACGCAGTTTTTTTCATTCATCAACCCATTTGCATCAGGCCACTCACCCTTTGCACCACCTTCTCATCCAGGTGGGGAGGAAAGACAAGACAATCACACATTGCATCAACAAATAAGTATATATTGTAGGGGAGCAGAATATGCCACCCCAAAATGTGTCTTGTTGTCACAAGGATTAATTTAGACTGATTATTTTTTATGAATGGAAGGCTCAGGAATATATATTTTTTTCTTACCTTCTCCTTAACTGCCTAAAATAATTTAGGTAAAGGGCCTATTTCTGGAATAGAGCTATCATCAGAGATAACTGCAAAAAATATAGGCTAGGCATGGTGGAGGACATTTGGCAGGGCCTAGAATCAAACTCCACTCTGTATCCCATTTTCTCTGCCTGGCCCGGCAAACATTTGTTTATCAACTGTTTGCTTTTCCATCTCCATGTGAATTGCCTTTTTCCCCTTGAAGTCTCAAACCACTACCCCCAATATCCTCTTTTGTCTTTAGCTGAAGATGATATTTAAGGTGAGGATTTTGGCCATTTTGGCGAGTTAGTACTCCTGGGTATCTCCCATGTATATATGTTATTAAACTTGTATCTGATTTTCCCCTGTTAATCTATCCCATGTCAATTTTATCCTTAGACCAGTCAGAAGAACCTAGAGGTGTAGAGGAAAGTTTCTTCACCCGAAATAATGTGTCAGGCACATTTTAAGCACTAAGGTTACCTCGGTGGAAAAAAAAATAGACTAAAAAATCTGTCTTCATAGAAATCACATTTTAGTGAGGGATGCAGAATTTAAATGAATAAATTAAAGTATCAAGGGAGGCCAAGCAGAGGTGGTCAATGCTCTAGAGAAAAAGTGTGCTTCTCAATAACATTGTTTGAAATAGCTGGTGCTTCATGAAAATGAAAAGCGAAAGGCTTTTGTAGGTTTTTTTATGACTTTAATTCTTGACAGTTGTACCCCTTTAATGCATATATTTAATGCAGGACCACCTCTCCCCCAAATTCTCAAATCTGATATGTGGCTGGTAAATATCAAATAGTGGCAAATGCTCCAGGGGAAAAGAGCCTAGGGAAACGAGCACAGAGCAAGAAGTTGCGGGCATGGAGATATTAACTAGGGTGGTCTTTTATGAACAAAAAACGCATGGGTGCAGAAAGAGAAGAGAGGCCTCTGGGGGCCCTTGATATATTTCTGAATTTTGCTGTAACTGCAGGGGACACTTTTCCACAAGGACAGACTCACCTTGGCTGATAACGTCTCACCTCCAGCGCTAGTTGTGAGTCCTCTGCTTCTGTCCGGCTTCACCATCACAGTAGGGGCGCTCAGCCAATAGGAGACAGGGGCTTCCAGATGCTGACTTTCCCAGACCATTCTGGGAGGACTTCTGAATGCTGCTTGGTGGGCGGGGCCTGGTAGAGTGGGTCACTGCCCACAGATGTGACCCCGATGCTGGTACCTTGTTTGGACTTTTCCTCCTTTCCTATGTAAGCATGTGACCCTTCCACTCTCTCAGTCTCTCTCTATGGGGAAGGCAGTCAGTCAGCCAGGGGAGCCTTCCAGGCAGAGCGAAAAGCAAGAACCATGGAGGCATGTTCTCATGAACCGGGATCATGGAGGCCAGTGCACTGGGAAAGCGTGTGGACAAGGGGAAAAGGAGAGAAGTGCTCAGAGGTAATAGGGCCGAATTGGGTAAAACAGCCCCTTGCATCCCTTGCAGAGGAGCCCAAGGTCTCCAAAAACAAGCTCAGAATAATTAGCAGCAGAAAACATTACACAACGTTAAATTGCTAGTAAATCATGTGCCATGGAAAGACATAGCATCAGAATATCTGGGTTCAGAGATAAAATGAACCTCTTTACTTAATCCATACACTGCTGTTGAGATAGGCCTGGGACTTGGACCCTTTCCTGCAATGCTTGCCCCTGGACAAACCTCTCCTCAAGCAACAAAATATGAAGAAACTGTATTGGACTAAAAACAACTGCATGCATGTGCAGTTGGGGCAAATTCTGGACAAAAGATATAAAGGGACCAAAAAACCCAGCTGCCACTTTTGAAGAGCCTGGAGCAAAAGCAGGCTATTGCGCATGCCCCCTGCACACACCACCTAAGGGGTGGGCAAAACACCTAAGCCACCACTCCAGCCCGACCCCTGGACACACCCCTACCCTCACCCCATATAAGGGATCAGCTCGCTCCTCAGGGAGCGAGCAAGGGAACCAGGGGTCCCAACAAAGTCTTGCCTGAATTTCCTGTCTGGCCTCTAGTCAATTTCTATTGATTGGGGAAGGCCAAGAACCCTGGACGGTATCACTGTTATCTCCGCCCGCCATGGTGACTTTTCTTTTCTTTTCTTTCTTTTTTTATTTTTTTTTCTTTCAGTCTGCTCTGAAATACTCTTCAGCCTTCCTGCCTGTCATCTCTTCTCTCCACATTATAATCACCATTTTGTCAATTTCTCCTACCAAAATGCTTTTCCAACTTCCTACGGTTATCAGACATATTAAGCAATATATACAATTTTTTTTCTTTTTTTTCTCCATTTCCTAAAGCGTGTAGCTCTGGCGGGTTGGTGGGGGGGGGGAAGGGAATGAGCAAACTTCCCTTTACTTATAAAGTGTTATAAAGTAGTGACTATACATTACATGGTGGAATACTGATAAATTTGTTTTATGGGAGCCTTCGAACCATTACATTTATGTTCAAAGAAAGAACCATAAAGCTAAATTATCATAACAAGGGTTTCTACTTCCGAGTCTCTAAAGTATTTTAGAGAATAAACTCACTAAAATTTTATATACTTATAAAAATACAGTGTATAAAGTTATTTAGTAATCATTCATCTTTTCAAAACCTTTTCCAAAGAAATGAGGTAACATCTGCTACATATTTATGCACAAAGTCTTCTAATACCCTTAGTCTTTGAGTGGCTGCCCAGCAAATAAGATGGACCGTTTGCATATAGATTTAAACCTCTGAAAGAGAAACAAGAAATTGGTCAGGACAGCTAATAAAGGAGATGTTTGATGAATGCAGAATCAATGAATGAAAGCGTGATCACTAACAAATCTTGCTATTCAAGTTCAGCTAAGCTCTCAGGCTTGTTCAGCTCTCTGTTAGACCTACCTTGATTATCTTACTATTACTTTCTTCACAAAAGCTACACTTAAATATTTCACCCTATTTTAAGCAGCAAACTCAATCCTGTTTCCTTTGCTTCAACAGATTGTCCTCTCCGCTGCTGCAGATTAAGGCCATCTGCGTGGAAACTGGCCCTGCGTTCATGAATAGTAGTGCAACTGAGACCTGTCCTTCCTTGCTCTGAAACTGTAAGTAACTGCAACTTTCTGTTTGCTTTGTAACACCTAATCCATAAACTTTTGTATTATGTTAGTGTGTGATCATATCTTATATTTTTAGTAGACTGATTAAATTAGTAAATATGTATTTAGTGCCAAATATGTTTCAGGAAGGCTTATTGGTGCCAAATACACAGAAGTTAAAGAAATCAAATCACTTCCTGTCAGAGATTGCATTCCAAAGGGGACCAGGGAGAAAACCGAGAATTAATGAAGAAAAACACAAGATTATTTGACATAATGAGAGTGTTAAGAAGACAGTAAATGAGGTGATTTGAAGAATTGAAGGTAGTAGGGTGTGCATGGGGATTATTAATTCAATAATGTAGTGAGGAAAAGTACATCCGAGGGGCAAATGTTGAAGATCCTAGACTAGAGTTGGAGGAGGAGACTCAGAATCATGAAGAAATATTTGAAGCAAGTGGAGATCGTGAGATGCATATAGAGAATGCAAAGGAAGAGAGAAAGTTTACATAGCTATCTTTAAATAATCCAAAGAATTGTTTTAGGGATTGCTGTATTTCTTTAATATGTAAAATCAATAGGCAAAGGGTAGAAATGATAGAAAAATGTGTTCATATAAATCAATATTAGGTGTTTAGAGATGGAGCTAACTCATGATGTGCAAGCAGAGTTGGTACTGCTGGTCAGAGATGCTGCAGGAGAGACCTCTCTCCAGGGCAAGAGAACCAGTCCAGCGCTGGGTGGCGCCTATAGTTCTTTCCAAAGCAAATACTAAACGTACATATTATGCTACGAGCGAATGAATGAACTCCTTGTTAAACACAGCAGCATAATATAGTCAAAAGCTAAAAGCAATGCAAAAAGGAGTTTTAGAAGAAAAATTCTAGACAACTGAATGTAAACTTTGGTTCTGTTCACACAGCGGTGAATTCTTCCTTTTGATTGACAAACACTTGGGCAAACTTTTTTTCTCTCTCTTCTATTTTACATACTTCATTGTATACTGGCTAACAAATTAATTTAAACATTTAAATAGTATCTCAGTATTTGTTTTCCTTAATTTTAGTCCTAATAAGTTTCAATGGCATCATATTTTGTGATGTATATTAAATCCAGAATAGAAGACCCAGTGTAAACTGCCCATTTATCAAGTCAGTCTTCATAAGTTAAATTGGACTTTGACCTGTTATATCCTCATTTATTTCTTTTATTCCTAAACCAGGAATTCCTTTAACTTGTGTTACCTGCTCATGTGTGACATCTATCTTGTTGAAGTGGAAAGAATATGGGCTTTATCTTTAAGACTCTGTTGTCCATCTTAATGAAATGGGAAACATTTAGATCTTAGTTAAATCACTAACTCAATGACACTGGGACTTTCCTTTAACATATACAGGCTCATAAAATGATAAAATGAGGGCAATAATTCCTATTTTAAATTGTTGCAAGTTTTACATTAAAAGGAGACATTAAAGGCAGCTGAAATATTAGCACAAAATAGCTGTTCCATAAATAGTTTGTTTCTTTTATCTGGATACAGAGTGGTCATAGAGAAGAAACCTGTTTTCTTATATGTTTCATATTTTATTTGGGGGAGATTATTTTACATCTCAAATTATCAATTATCTATATATAATTGATAATTTGAGAAGTAAAATGTATATATGATATATATAGTATCTAATAAGTTAATCAATGTAAAGTATTTCTAATCTACAAAATGTCATACAAACTAATGTTTGGAAAAAAGGAAGGGCACAAAAAAAGAACAGATTTTCTTTATAAAAATAAGGTAATTTGATGAGGAGTATAACATACATTTCCTTTACTTATTGACTTATTTATTCATTCATTTTGCATTTATTGGTTCACTCTTTTAGAAGCATTTGTTGACATTTACTATGGGCCAGTGTTTACACATATACTCTACACATAATGAAATATTTTGATATCATACCACCAATATAAATACTCTATGCTTTTGTTGATGGACCAGCATTTAAATTACCATTACTTTTAACTGTCATATTTTTTATGGCATATTTTTGGAAAAGCTCCAATAATGGAATTTAAATGGACTATCATAATTTCTTATATTATTAAAAGGACTCAATTTGATGTTTATTCTTAGAGTGTGGTCTTTTGGAACATAATTCTGAACGAGGCATGATTGAAAGAAGGCTTTAAAAGTATGTATGAAAGACATGAAAGACCAAATACATTTTTAATGTCACTTCTTAAAACCAGGCACTGCTTTACTTATGGAAAGCAGAGATGTAGCAGTAAAAGTTTAAAATGATAAGATGGATAAGTAAACCACCGAGATGATTTATACAGAAAACTACTTTTGAGTTTATTTTAAAACATTTTGTATAAACTAGATCTTTATTGAAAGTTTACTTATGGTGTAAATGAGTTACACAGGCTTTTCCCACCACTTTTTATAAATGAATAGTTATTACTACTAAAATGAGCTTGTTCAGAATGCATTACTTAATTCTCAGATTTTCACAAGTCACAAAACTCAAAGGCAACCACAGTACTTCTTTACATTATTTTGCCAAACTATGGAAGAAACTGTTTTCGATGTTTAATAATAGGATTAATGGATTTTTCAAATTATGCCCCAGTAAAAGTCTGCTGCTATTTGCCCCTAAGAAGGAAGAGGAGGTAATACTGAAAATGGCTGGTATAAAGCTGCAATGAGAAATTGAAATTCAATCACACATTAAATACCGTGACATCAGCATGCTTTACATTTTGAAGCTAAGAATTTAAATGCAAAATAAATTACTGGGGCTTCCCTGGTGGTGCAGTTGTTGAGAGTCTGCCTGTCAATGCAGGGGACATGGGTTTGTTCCCCGGTCAGGGAAGATCCCACATGCCGCGGAGCTGCTGGGCCCGTGAGCCATGGCCACTGAGCCTGCACGTCCAGAGCCTGTGCTCCACAACGGGAGAGCCCACGACAGTGAGAGGCCTGCGTACCACAAAAAAATAAAAAATAAAAAAAAAAATAAGAAGAAGAAGAAAAAAATGAATAAATAAATTACTGACATTTTAAAGAACAAAGGGACTAAAATGCGACTTTAAAAAGGAAGATTTTCTGCCATAAATTCCCTAGTAATGGGAGTTCCATAATTTCAAATATTCCTCCAATATCTCAAATTGTTTCATTATCATGAACTACATACCCTAAAATAACGTCAAATATATAATGTTGAGTAGATATGCCATCACCTTTATAAATATACACACACACATACATATATATTTACATAGGTGATGGTATATCTACTCAACATTATTACTTTCTCAGTAATCTTGCAACTGATAATGAATAACAAGCGTGACATCAGTGAAAATGATGTAGCTGTAGTTCCAAAGGTCCATCCTTCTACAAGAATTTTGAAAAATCAAGCAAAAACTATCAGAATCAACTTGTTTGGAAAACAGTCAAAGCTATACAGGAACCCAGGAAAACAGTGGATCAAGAAAAATACAACTCAAAGATGGTAGACAAGCTCTGTGATATTTTTACCTGGGCTTGTTCCCCTTCTAACTGGGCTCAGCAGTTGTCTGGAAGACAGCAGCCTACATTTCCTCTGTGGAACCCGGATTCCTGGGTCTGGGGGAACAGCCCAGACCTTCCTCTCAAAGAATATGTTTCCCTCATGTTCTAACCTGTCTGGGTGCTACCTAGGCACTGACACAAGGAGCTTGCCATTTTTTTGCAGAATTTGGAAATCAGTCAGAGCAGAAATGGAACAGACATTCCCCAAAACTGTTGTAAGGTAAAGTAACAACCCACTGCTGCCTAAGGTGAAGATTTCAGGTGAGTGAAACAATAAAGCACCAAGTCTGGGAGGAAAAGCTGGGAGAGAGCATCTTTGGGAAAGGAAGGCCTTCAAAACACCTGTAACCGGGGACTTCCCTGGTGGTCCAGTGATGAAGACTCCATGCTTCCGGGGCTTCCCTGGTGGTGCGGTGGTTAAGAATCCGCCTGCCAATGCAGGGGACATGGGTTTAAGCCCTGGTCCAGGAAGATCCCACATGCCGCGGAGCAACAAAGCCCGTGAGCCACAACTACTGAGCCCACATGCCGCAACTACTGAAGCCTGTGCACCTAGAGTCCGTGCTCTGCAACAAGAGAAGCCACCAAGGTGAGAAGCCCATGCACCGCAACAAAGAGTAGCCCCTGCTCACTGCAACTAGAGAAAAGCCCACACGCAACAAGGAAGAACCAACATCGCCAATAAATAAATAAATAAATTTATTTAAAAAAAAAAAAAGACTCCATGCTTCCAATGCAGGGGACACAGGTTTGATCCCTGACTGGGGAAATAAGATCCCACATGCGATGCGGTGGAGGAGGTGGATGAGGACAAAAACCAAAAAACACCTGTATCCGGGCAACTGAGGAAGCCACATGCATAGCGAGTGCAGAATCCAGGCTCAGAATCAACCTGAGAAGACCCTAAGCTCACCTCTGGCTCATCTCCAGGCTCAGGGCAAGGGGAAGTGAGGCCTGAGGCAGAGTCCTCAGCTGCCTTGTTGCCCTTGAAGGCGAGCCCAGCTGGGAGATCCCCTCCAAGGAGTAGGAGGGCTGGTCTTTTCTTTCTCTCTTTTCTGTTTCCTATTCTTCTTCTTTCCCTCCCTCCTTTCTTTCTTTCCTGTCTCTCTCTCTCTCTTCCTTTCTTTCCCTTTCTTTTTTTCTTCCTTCCTTCCTTCCTTCCTCCCTCCCTTTCTTTTTCTTTCTTTCTTTCTTTCTTTCTTTCTTTCTTTCTTTCTTTCTTTCTTTCTTTCTTTCTTTCCTGTTTGACTTTAGCTTTTAAGTAAAACAAATCAATTATATGTTTTGAAATAATTCATTTCATGTGGCTGATACTATTTTATTCCTGAATATTGTGATATTGCAATGTTCCCTAGAAGTAGATGAAGAGAAAATCATATATATGAACATGAAAATACATGAGAAAATGAAAAAATGAGAAAGAAGGAACACTGACTATGATTGTGGAGGAGTAGCTCAGAAAATAGAAGGGGAAATAAAATAAAGGCAAAACATGAGTACTCAGCAATAGAATCATTCCCCCCCCCAGGCCTACAACCCAGGATTGTAGGTTTGTAGTAACATGTGTGAATCTTGGAAAACTACAGCACTACAATCAGTGTATTACCAGACCAGAAACTTTTCTCTTGCAAAAATTCAGAGATATTTCCTTCACTATGACATTCCATGGGAGAAGGAAGGAATTAACACCATTTTTGCTTCTTTAAGTAGTCATATAAAGTTTTACTTTACCTATAGAATTTGGCAAATGCTTTTAAACTAATCATTACTTTTAATTAAACTAAATTTTATTCTCATAATTATTATTAATTAGTAATTACTAGGCATAACAGGCATAAATGGTATTTAACTGTATTGAAATTTAAAAAAAGATATGCCAAGCATATACTAATGCTCTAATGGCCAGAAATAGATGATATTGAATGCAATTTTTGCCAAAATACTTTCATTAAATAAAATTTTAGCATTTGATGGAGGATTTTTATTAAGTATGCAAAATTTTGACAAACCAACCAAGTAAGCATTGAATTTTATTTCCTTACATGATATTAAGGAAAATCAAAATTATCAAATACACTGAGGTGTGTAAAATAAATACATTTTCTTGGTAATGTGACTTTAGACATTTTAAAATCAAAATAAATTAATTTATCTTGGGTTAAAATGGTAAAGAACTTAAAATGCTTTTTTCAAATAATAATTTAGAGTTAACCATACTGGAAAAAAAGAAATACCTGTTAATTTACTAAGTCTTTTTTAGTGTGTGCACAATTCTTATGACAATATAACCAGGAAATTGTTGGGAACCATTAGTTTCTGCATGTTTGACTAAGAGGAGATCCTGCCCAGGAAATGAAAGCCTGCAATTTTCATAACTTGTAAAATCAACAATATTTTTCATCTGAGGTCATGATAGGTCAATCTTTGGTGAGTGAAAAGAACATGCCAAGGTCAGTGAAAATTCCCACGGGAGAATATTGATGTAGATTAATTTTAGAGGAAGATAAATGGGCTAAAGCAGAAAAGAGCAGAAAAGAATTGACCATAGACGATTAGGGTTTATGGTTTAGAAATATTCATTTTAGCTGAAGGGTGTTTTTACCATGATCCCTTATTCAACCTGACTAATTTAATTATTATCAGGTGTTAATAGTTCAGCAATTATGTTTGGATTTATTTAACCATAATATTAATTATGGAACCTGAATATTAATAAATAGCAATAAAATAAACAAGAAACATCAGGACAAAATTGGATCTCACAATGAAATATCACTATTGCATACCATTGGCAGTTAATAATAATTAAGGCTATATTATAGCATGACACTGATTGGGCTATGATATTATATTATTATTTTTTAATTTATTTTTTATTTGGTGCCAGCTGGGTTGGAAGACTTGCAGCAGATTACTTTGTCTCAGATCATTGATCTTGGTCAAGAGGGTTGTAACACAAAGGCAGCAGGCTGAGTTTACTGTCTAGGAACCTGGAGCAGGACAGGGTCTGAGAGATGACATAAATAAGAGTCTAGAAACACTGCCTCTAAAGATGGTAAGCCAGTGGTTGACACCCATGACCCTCAGCTCACTGTAGGACTCTAGAATCATTGCAATGTGCAAAATCCAGATATCCACATAACACTGCATTCAGATAAAATAAATTGTACTATATATTCCATCATTCAACAGATGTTTATTGAGTTCCTACTATGTTCTAGCCATTGTTCTAGGTGTGGTGTTACAGGATGGGCATAAGCATGTTGTGGGTCCCTGATACATCTGGAAAGGCATGAAGACAGTTCACATTCACACACACACACACACACACATACACACATTTATTATTGCCAGAAGCAGATCAGAGTTTATTTTCCCATCAAGTCACATTACGGAGGTGGTGAGTTAGATGGGCATATGGCTGTTGACCATTTCCTAAGTCTTTCTTCCTCTTTGCTAAACTACCTTTTTCTCCTCCCCACAAAGGTGACCATTATTCTTGACTCTGTTATGTGATGCTGTAGGCAGGTCCTCACACACCATGGTTCCTTGAGGCTTTTGTGTTTACAAGAAGAAACTCGGTTCTCAGAATTTTGAAAGGAGCTTCTGTAATACAAATGCATCCTTCTCTTGCCAGTAATGATAGGTGTTCATGGCAAAACATCAGTGAATTATTATTGAAAACAACAAGAGCAGCAACACAACAAAAAACCCTTCATGTGAGGGTGAAGACAAAAAAGAACACAGGTGATGGTGGCATGGGTATTTGTATATGTCCAAACTCATCAAATTGTACACATTGAATATGTGAAGTTCTCTGTATACCAATAACGTTGTTTAAATAAATTAATTTTAAAAAAGAGAACACAGGGAAAATAAAGGTCATGTTTTGCAAATATATGTAGATGCTATTTTAATGTCAAAATATTTTAAGGGTTAATTTATTCATTTAGCAAATGTTTATTGAGTTTCTTTTATGTGCCAGCCTCTCTAATATTTTCTGGCTATTTTCTCAGTGAACACCAAAACTTCAACAATCATGTGAGATTCATGGGCTTTTTTTTGTCATCTAAAATTCATGTTCTTATGACATAATAGTATAGTAGGATCAGGATATACCTATTGGATGTTTATGACAGTGGGGTTTATAAGAATGAAAAATAAGAAACTAGCTCAAATACTCAATAATAAAAGGTATGACTAAATTCAATATGGGATACAATGACACACGTTGGGGCTATCAAAATTATAATATAGATATATAAGTATGGAAGTGGGAAAAAAGCCCTATAACACTAAGAAAAATGAAATTGCATTGAAAACACTGTGTATTACCACTTTTCATTAAAAAAATGAATTTCTATTTAAAGAATATTTTCTTCATTATATACTGCAGGAATTTTCATTTTTCAGGTGTGATTCTATTTTCTAACAACCCTTTTATGGTACCCCATGTCTTCCCCTGCCTTGCCCATTGCATAGCAACACTAAGGGACTATTATTGTGAATGTGATTGTTTTTATTAAACAGAATGTTTTAATAAACAGTGTCTAAGTGGAAAAGTGTGTAATTTAGATGAATGACAGCTGGAAATTTCTCACGACTCAGTTACACATTCACAAACTAACAGTGTCAAGTGGTGTTTTCTTCCAGCTTTCCGTCCTCACTCTTTGGTCACTTTATTCTTTTATTTTATACTTTTAGATAAATCATTATTTTTTAAATAATTTATCTGATTCTTCTGTGTTGTCCCAAGTTTCCCAAACAAACAGGAGTTGGAGAACTACTGATTTCTCAAACTCCTGTTTAAAACTATGTGTTTTTTGGTTTTATTTTTCAATAAACACTAAACTTTCTAACTTAGCCGAACACTCCTTGGCCCACCCCACAGAAATTGTGGTTTATTTAGTCCTTACTCCTTCTGGCGTGATGATCTCATCCCGGGTTCCTCCTTCTCTCCCCATCAGTTTTCTCCAATCATTTAAGAATGTTTGTCCTGCTAGTCTTGATCGTCGTACCCTGGGTTTTCCTTTTTCTTCCAAATCTATTGTTTCTTTAAAATTACCCTAAAAGCTATTTTATGTCCAATGATCCCAAAGGCACTAGTGGGCAGCTTACTCTCCAGGATCTATAGCACTTCCGAGCCTAATTCAACCAACACACAGAGATTAAAAGAAGGCCTGGCATCCTGCTTTTATGAATCACCTTTGCTTCCATTGGCTTCTCATCCCAGCTGGTTAAACAAATTTTCTGAGGGACCTGCAATAATTTGAGGAGGGAAGTTTGTACAAGTCGACCCTCTGTGAAGACGGGTTCTGCATCCGCACTTTCAACAAACTGGTTCCATCCCGATTGGTTGGATAGAGGGATGTGGAGGGGCAAGTGCAGAGGGTACTAAGTTATTTTCTATAAGGGACTTGAGCATCTGAGGATTTTGATACCCATGGGGGTCCTGGAACCAGGAAGACTGACTGTACTAAGTATTACCAAATACCTACTACTATGCATCTTTCTATACAACCTTAAATACCAATCATGGGAAGAAGTAAAATTGGATAGGCAATGGTGCTAATGGCACTAATAGCTGATGCTATTGTACAGGGGAGGAAATAATGGGAGGGAAAACTGGGGTAATATGTGAACATTTCTGCAAAAACTGGTCTTACATCTCTCAAGTTTCAACGAAAAACATTACCACCATTAACACTGACAGTCATCAGCAGCTTTACACCTTGATTTCAATGTGAACTTGTAAATTCACAGCTGCCAGATTAGTCATCATAGACTCATAAAGAATCTTGCCATTACAACTTTGTAGTTCTTTTCTTAGGGTGAGATATTTTGAAAATGGTTGCAATGAACTAAAATAAATAGCATTCATATAAAAATTATCTATATGGCCCAAGAGCAAACTGTTCTCTGGATCTTAGCCTACATAGCCTGCCTTTTGTTGTAATGGTGAATTTTAGGTTATGATGCTCTAACTGAATCTTGCAAGTTATAACAGGTATCCAGTTATTCCTAATTGTTTCCTAAATGTTTCACTGAGTTTCTATTAAAGACACTAGTTAGGAAAAGAATTTAGAAGATATGGTAGGGGTTAGGTTCCTGATATAATCCATCATATAGTGTAGGATTTTTCAGATGATAGAGTGATTACCATTGTTGTGAGGTGCCATGGTCCAGTGGAAAGGGCACTACCTGGGACTCTTCAACAAAAAGCACATCTTGATTCAGCACCTAATTACAGGTGGCAATATGCAGCAAGGTGAAAACCCAATCTTGGGTTTCACCTCTATACAAAACCATGACCTTGTGTGAGCTATTTAAACTTTCTGTACTCCAGTTTGCTAACTGATAAAATGAAGAAGACACTATTTGAAATATCTTACGTATTCTATGCCCCTGATAATAAATAACTTGGTATATGTGAAAGAGATAAAAATTAATCTTATAAAAGTTTACCTATTATACTTATCTTATTTGTAGTTATTTGTAATTAAGTAACATGAGGAATGTCATTTTGTGAGATTCTTTCCAAATAACTTACAGATTTCTTTTTTCAACTTTGAGGAAATTTTGCTTTCACATAGATATCACAAAGACAGATTCCAAATTCATTTCTGAAAGATCATGCTTTACAGTTGTGACATTAAAGTAGAAGAAACATTGAGAACATTTTAGGGTTTATTAACTTTCGAGGTTATGAGAGCTACAATTCAAAAGGTTTTAAACAATTTGAATCAGGTGTATATACTTTGTACAGTAACCTCAAAAATCAAGTGAAAATTGATAGGAACTACAATTAACCCATTACAAACTGGTTCAAATGATTCAAATTTTCATAAGTACAGAAAATATAAAGTAAAATTATTTTTCATTTGATGGCAGTGTCTTTATGACCATAATTATTTGTTTTAAGCTAACAGTAGCCAAAAGAGAAAGGTAAGAGCATACAATTCTTTAAAATAATGGGAAGAGCTGTGGCTTTACATTGGAGTTTATCTTAGAAATACTTTAGTCAAAGTTCACTGTGAAGGTAATGGAGGATAAACTAATTTCCCATCGAGACTGACCATGTGAAATCATAACATATGAAAGTAGCAATTTAAAATCTACTGAAGCACAACCATGGAGTGTAATTTCAAATCTAAATCCTTGCAGAGATTAGGAAAGAGAGAGTGAGCAAGAGTAGGATGTTACCTCTCCAAATAGGGCGGGAGGTGAGAGAATATCACCCTACTGGACATTGAAATGATACTCCTTTATATTAATTTTCAGCCCCATGATTTTGGTAAATGTTCTCAAAAACTAGTGAAAGGCAAAAGCTCAATAGAAGTTAAGCTGTAGCTCTTAGCTTCACCTCGAAATAACAGAACATGTTCACTTTGCTTTTTATAGGGCATTTTCATTTCTAAAATGAGCACCCCTTCAAGGCTGGAACCACATCTTTTCCATTTTTTTTTGAGTTTGCCACAGTGCCAATAAGAATGTTTAGCAAAAAATAGGTCCCAATAATTAAAATTGAATCAAATTTCCTATTCATTCAGATTAAATTAATTCAGTTCAATTTTATGTCTCAGAACTATGGAGCATAACCACTTCCATATCCACTACTTAAGTTCTAAGAGAAAACTAAGAGTTTTTGAAAACAAATGCATAATTATTTGCTTCTCTTAAAAGTATTATTTCGAAGATTGGAAAAGTGACTACAAATGTATCATTAACAAATATATGCAAGGTTATTCATATTCCTGTACTTAGTCATTTTTGACATATGAAATAGTTTGTTTCACTGAAATAGTTTGTTGAATTTGTTCCAGTAACATTAACAACAAGAATAACTAGGATTTGTTTGTGATATGTAAGAACTGCACAAAGCTTTGATGTAGAGTATCTCATTTAACTTTTACTTTCACACTTTGAGAAAAGAACCAATGCCACCATTTTGGTACAGGACTAGGAGAGTGAGATAGGCTCATTCAGTTTTGCAAACTGAAGGAAGTGGCCAACTGGACCTGTTTTTAGCTAATTTACTATTAAACAAGCAAATAGTAGTGACAAATATAAATCTAATGTTAAAAATATACTGGTAGCTAGACAGGACTCCATGATGTCTCACTACGCTCCCAGAGGCCTGTCCCAAGTTAAGTGGACAAGGCAGTCTATACAGAACGATGATCTTCCAGGACCTTCCATGATCATGAACATCTAGGGTGCTGGAGAGGCCTCATCCACACTCAAGGATCTACCCTATTATCATATAAGAACATCCTTGTCGGGTTAGAGTTTCATTCTTCTCTTTTCAATTTTTTGCTACCTCATTGAGTCTACAGCAGTCTTGGCCTTGTCCTACCACAAAGAAATTGAGAAACTTGTTAAATAATTTGGGACCAGCCTGTGTGATTCCAAATGTCTGTCTGTTCCCTTGTTTTATACATTGATTTAAAGTTCCAATTAAAAAAAGAAAACAATTCCATGAAAACAAATATTAACAAAATTAATACAAGTATATTCTTCTTTATTATACAAAATATAAGATATAAAATACATTAGAAATATCTACATACATTAACCACGTCTTTAATCTTAACAGTGTTGCCACGTTAAGAATTGTTTGTTTGTTTTCCCATTGAAAATTGTACATTACTGTAGTCAGAACTGGATGTTATTCTTTAGAGGAAAGGAAAAATCTCACAGAGAACTAAAGCTAAAATACATTGTGAAATGCATTAAACTTTCCATAATTAGACTTTATGTTTAAACTTATATTCTTTTTTAAAACAATATTTATTTATTTTATTCATTTATTTATTTAGCTTCACCAGGTCTTAGTTGTAGCATGCAGGATCTTTAGCTGCGGCATGAGGGATCTAGTTCCCTGACCAGGATAGAACCCAGGCCCCCTGCATTGGGAGCACAGAGTCTTAACCACTGAACCACCAGGGAAGTCCCTAAACTGATTTTCTTGTCAGATCATTTTTTCATATTCCCTCCGTACTATTGTCACATGCACCATCTCTCATTTCCTGCTTCTGTATTTTTTTTAATTTTTAAATTTTTGTATTTTTATAATATTTATTTATTTATTTATTTTTCATCGAGGTATAGTTGATGTAAAATATTATGTAAGTTTCAGGTGTACAACATAGTGATTTACAATTTTTAAAGGTTATGTTTCGTTTATAGTTACTGTAAAATATTGGCTATATTCCCTGTGTTGTACAGTAAATCCTTGTAGCTTATTTATATTATCCATAGTGATTTGTACCGCCTAATTCCCCGCCCTTATTTTTCCCCTCCCTCCTTCCTTTCCCCACTGGTAACCACTAGTTTGTTCTCTATGTCTGTGAGTCGACTTCTTTTTTAGTATATTCACTGGTTTGCTGTACTTTTTAGATTACACATATAGGTGATATACAGTATTTGTCTTTCTCTGACTTATTTCATTTAGCATAATACCCCCCAAGTCCATCCCTGCTTCTGTTTTTTTGAGTACCACTCTACATATTGAATATATTAAGTTTGTAAACTAAAGAGCAGATATTTACAATTATTTTTATCTTTTATATTCTTTTACAAGATGAATTTTTATAAAGAGAAATTATTAGAATATTTGAAGATGTACACATTCAAGAATCTCAGAGTTGCTATAATTTTATAACTTCATACAGAAATAAAACAAGGAAGAAAATAATAACTCAAATAATATTGTAAGATACAAGCAAATAACATTTGACAGAGATGTAAATATGCACAAGTGTAGAGATATAAGTATCTGGAAATGTGAACTTCATAGAGGCTTACAGGTGGTTTTAAATATACTATAGATGAAATAGCTTAGTATCACTTATTGAGTTCCTTTTATATGTAAAACACTAAGGCTGATATCAAGCTGTTTCTTTTTGAAGATATTCTGGTTTGTTTATGGAAGATAAAATCTTCAGAAATACCATGAGACCAATCAAAAAACAAAGCAGCTGACATATGGGATTTGATAGAGTATTAATCACTGGAATCCAAAGGCAAGTTTATACCTGTCTGGATAACATTCCAGACACATTGGTCAATGCATGTAATTGCCTACTTGACAAGCTCAGGATGAAATATGGAAGTATTTGAAGATTAGCATTAAAGTTCGCCTTCTAATACATACTTCTTTCAAAATGATGTTCAAAATTCATCTCATGCAGGGTGCTTCCCTGACAGTTTTGGCTGTGAGAATCATTTTTCCCTCTTCAAATGCTGCTGTTGAGAAATGTATTTTCTTTCCAAATTAACATGAAATCTTCATAAAAATAAGAAATAAAAGCAACAAGTGAATCAGTGCTGATAAAAAAACAAACAGCCACCATGAAATGATTTCTTGTTCTGAGACTTTCTATTGGGGCTCTTTTCTGGTAAAATAGGTGTGTATATCCATTCATGCATATACAAAAATATATGCAAACTTGACTTACTTCTTCCATTCTCACTATAAGCACTGGAATGGTATGGATGGATAGGAGAATGTGTCCGCATAACATCATATTGGCTGGAGGTTTATTTGTATCATGTGGAAGAGAAACTTGAACTTCACTTTGATCAATTCTGATAAACATATAAACTGAATGTAAATGTGGCTTCACATCCATGGAAAACAAAACATGATGGTTTTCCTGATGAGTAGCAGCTGACATCTCTCACCCACTCAGGGCTTATCCCTGATGTGGGGCAAGTTTCACAGAGGTGATGAACACAATTCAAGCCATTTTGGAAAAGGACTTTAAAGAGAAAGCATTTTTTTGATGCAAGACTCTTGGCACAGTAGAGTGTAGAGTGTACATGGGTATCATAACTTCTGATTAAGAAAACTATGGAAAAGGGACATCTTATGAGAACACTTCATCATATAAATAAGTTTTCTATTTTAAGCTGAGAGTTCAGGAAAGACATTAATGATAAAATGACATTTGAAAAGCAGCCCTGAAGGAGGTGAGCAAACAGTCATTGGAATAACTGACAGGTAAGAGGGAAGGCTTTCAGGCAGAGAGAATAAAATTATTTAAATGATTATCAGCAATTATAGTGCCTTGTGACTTTCAATTTTCTTCAGTAAAACAAATAAACATATGTTTAACTGACAGTATTGCACATAGCAACTTATAAAGAGAAGAATTGACAAAAATCCCCATCTTTATAAATGAAATATAGAAATGTTAGTATTTACAAGTGGAATGTGGGAGGAAAAACACATTCAATTTCCTTATATTTCTTTTAAGACAGCAAATGTGGTACAGCTTTAATGGAGGATAAATGAATATCCTTTTTTCGTTTAAAGCAGTTAGGTCACAATTGAAATGAGTAATCGATTTGAAAGAACCCTTTTAAAGAGTTATCATTCATTATTCTCTTGACCTTTTCCTCATATAACTGCATCTGCCTAATAGAACTCAAAAGAAGATACACCTAAGATCATGACATAAAATATTCAGAAACAGTCCAGTGAAGCTAAAGAAAGAGGGCGGAATTTTAAGACTCAAGTAGGAGGATATATGCACAAACAAACAAACATCAAAAGGTCTAAATAGGCACAGTTCACAGAAGTATAAGGGGATAAAAAGCAAAGAATTATAAAGCTCTATCCAAAGTTACTTTATAATGTACCTTTGTTTTCCTACTCCCATGCTGCAAGACAAATTTTGAAATTCTACCTTAAAAAATGTTTCATTCCTCTATGAAAGTCTGATTTATCTTCTAGATTTATCTTCTAGGCTTTTTGCATTTGAAGGCAACAAAACATTTTAATTTGTTTCTATTACACCAGTATTTTATTTTCAGAGACTGTCTCTATTAAAGTGCTCTGATTTTTCCATACACACTTATCTTTTGTCTTTAAAATACCCACCACTTGCTTTACATTGAGTTTAATAAACTACTTACACTGGCCCTGGGGAAAGATCCTTATATAAATGAATGCATTTAATGGTGTGTGGATGGTTTCTGTAAGCCATTTAGAGCACACTAATGTTTAAATCATTTCTAATATTAAACTTATTTTAGGTCTGTAACAAATATACAAATATTAGGAGGCATATGCTTACTTATGTATTTATTTTGTATATTTGTGCAATCACAAAAAGTTAGGAGATTAACTAGGATACTCAAAAGTCAGGTTTCTTAGAAAAACAACATTAGATTTAAACATATTCTGTTGGAACACTAGATGTGGGGAGAGATACAAATGTAGCCTATAAGTAGAATTGTATTGCTGCATTGCCTCGTATTCCCTGTGTGTGGTCGCCGGTATCCAACTTCTTACAGCAACCCTAATCCTTGCTTGGTAAAGATAATCTAGTAAATATTGCCTACATTTGATGTGATAATGCCAATTCCCCTATTTCCTAATTTTGCTAAAATAGATAAAAATATATACAGGGGGTGGGTGGGAACAGTAAATAAAGACTCCTCTTCTTCTGGTGGTATTTTCCACAGTTACTTTTTAAAAATTCTTCTTTCAAGTGTATATATTTCTAGGCAAAGGTTTACTTCAAAGATTCTACATTTATCTTAAGGAAAAAATGCCTGTATGAATTGGTTCCTTGCAAGGCAGCCAGTTGTCAGATGTCAGGATGAGGTGCTTCCGAAGAAGATATTATCAGTATCACGGCATCACCATTTATCCACCTTTTGTGAGGTGAAGACCTCTTCACATCTGTCTTTTGCTTTGCACCATGACTCCGTGTTCACAAGTCTTGTGCCTTTTCAGATATCATCTCTACACTTAGGGTGCACGTCCAAGAATTCAATTCTGTCATTATTTGATAAGTACAAGAAAAATATTCTTTTGTCACACTCTCCCGGTTTAAGTGTCTTTACTAACACCGTGTAGGTCCAGCTGCTACTTGGCCTTCCCTAGACATATTTTGCATGGATGATGCATTTGCATTTTAAGAGTCATCTGTTATTTTGATTCTCCCTTCCATAGCAATTTGTTTGATTTCTTGTCTAGTGAAGTCATTCTCATCAGAGTTCTTTCGCTTCTCATTCCTGCATTATTTTACTACCCGTGAAAATTGTGATGGAGACATCTTGTCACCTTAAGGACAAAAAAATGGCTGTAGATTTTTAGGCAGCGGCAGATCAATCCTTCTTCCATTTACCAGCATGGGAATCAATTTGGCAGAGATAAAATGTGAGAATATGCCTTGGCTTTTTATTATGGCATAATTCCAGGTGTAACTGATGCTATTTTCAACACAACAAATTATTTTTGTACATGTTTACAATTCATGTAAGTTAAGAAAGCATAGGATTAACATAGATAAAATAAATGTTAAGTATCTTAACAAGCAAAAAAAGAGGAAAGAGGAATAGAGAGTGAAAGAAAAGGAAATAAACTAAAATTGTTGCCGTACTAATTTTATAGATGTCATTGCCCTCTTTCATTGTTAGTCAAGACAATGCACCAATGTGCCCATTTTGGAAGCAGATATTGCGTACAGGTTTCCTCCTCTATCTGAAAGTAGAGCATTTCTTTGAAACCTTCCATAAGGTGAAATGGCTTAAAGGGAAGAAGCAATTACCTTACGGCACATCTTGCTAACGGATGCACAAAATATATCGAGATAAAGCATAGATGCTCGTGGACACAGTTCAAGGGTATAGGGGCTTGATGTTGAGATGCTGAGTGTATTTAGTTCCTGGGGAAGGAGCTTGCAGGGCCCCTTTCTACTCGGGTCTGTGCTGACTCTATAGAAACTCTCTGCAAAGCAAGTGCTAAACACTATTTACACTTGTCATCTTTTTTCATAAAAGTGAAAATCCTCTTTGGATTTCTTTCAGTTAGCAAAAACTGAAAATGTAGGTGCAAATGTAGGTGTTTCATCAAAGTGAAGAGGTGTAAAGAGGACCTTTGAAAAGTGGGGGTACTTGTATAGTAGTGTGCTCATAAGATTATCAATCTTATTTATGTAAAATATAGTTTAAAAGTTCATGAAGAAAGTACTACATGTGTGTATCAAAGTGTTCCTGTCAATGCCAGAACATGCTCTCCAGTCTAGATGGTACTATAGTTTTAATTATCTGCATTTTGACAAAATATTTAAGTAGATTAAACATTTCTCATAGTTTGCTATACCCAGAAATATATATGTATACTTGTATTTTAAAAAGCTATATCTAAAAACTTAGTTTTCCTAAATAAATATATATGTTTTTTTCATAGCTTCATGAGATAATCTGCAACAGGTGAATTCTATCACACATTAATAGAAGGAAATAATACAAAACTCATACAAACATCTTTAGAAAACAGAAGTTAGGGAAAGATGCCCCAACTTGTTTATGAGGCCAGATGACCTTGATCTGAACATCAGACAAGGATGGTTCAAAACAGAAAATAGTAGAACAATTATCCTTCATGAATTCAAACTAAAAATAAAAAAAAGAATATTAGCAACTGAATTTAACAATATATTAAAAAGAGTAACCGAGTATGGCCAAGAAAGGTTAAAGCAAGCAAGGTTGACTTAACATTAAAAATGTATCAATGTAGTTTGCCACATAAGTAAATAAAGGAGAAAAATTATATGATCATCAAAAAAAATAGAGAAGATATTTTTAAAACATTCAGCATCTGTCCATTCATAAAAAGGAGTGAAACGGTCCTTGTGACTTATTCTGCTTCTCTGCAAGTTTGTGTGACTTGGACCTAGAGTTTAACCTCTGAGTGTTAGGTTTTCTTATCTGGGGAATGTCAGCTGTTTGGTATTTTGTTTGTTTGTTTGTTTGTTTTTGTTTGCGGTAGGCGTGCCTCTCCCGTTGTGGAGCACAGGCTCCGGACGCGCAGGCTCAGCAGCCATGGCTCACGGGCCCAGCCGCTCTGTGGCACATGGAATCTTCCCAGACCGGGGCACGAACGCGTGTCCCCTGCATCGGCAGGTGGACTCTCAACCACTGCACCACCAGGGAAACCCCTGTTTGGTATGTTTTTGTTGGGAGGAAGATCACACTCCAAAAGATCCCATTGCTGAGTCTTTTCTAACCCATCCTTCATCCTTGCTTCCTGCTCAGAGGAATCCCAGCCCCTGAGAGGCTTTCTCCTAAGACTTCACTCTCTGCTCACATCCCTCTTCTTTTCAAGTCTCTGTTGGTAGGGAGCTCACCAAATCCATTACATTTGTGTGTTACTCTTATTCTCGTGGCTTTCTTGAATCTTAATTTTAGTTTCCTTGAGGTCTGGAAAAGAATAAAACAGCATCTGGGATAACTGTGCATGAGCATACAGGGAGAACAAATAGATAATCCACACAACTTGATCCTTTAATATGCAACCTTGTCAACTGTGTGTTAACTCCCTTATATGTACAGCATTTAGCACAGATTCTGGGAAATAAATGCCTTCATTCCTTCAGGTTCATTGCTTTGGGGTTGTTATCATTGGTGTTTGAGCAGAAGTGAATTGTAGAAGGAAATTGCAAGCATGGTTACAATTTGGTGGGAAAAACAAAATATTGTGGAAAAATGGAGGAGTGATATAATTAAATAAACAAGCCTAAAGAGCCTAATATTCAGGAAATTCACAGGGCCACGTGCTCGACAAAGATTTTGACAGATAAGTGGTCAAATGTTGGTAAATCTGGAAGCAAGATTCAGTGATGAAGTAAGCCAGTGCCCCAAGCCAATGCATTAACTGCAATAAACCAGTTGCCCAGCCTTGGAGGAAAAATATAAAAGAGGGGAGAAAACCTCCAGAAAATTGTGTAAAAATCAGAGAACCCAATTTCTTAGAAGTATAGATACAAAACAATTTTCTAATTAGGGAATGGCTCCAGTTAGAGAAGAGACTTCTTCACCAACTAACCAATTGGGATATGAGATCAGATCAGGACCAGGGCAATCCACGAGGCCAGGGGTTCACTCCCTACAGCTGATGAGCCGATCCTGTTGTTTGCAAGTTCAGTTTTGCTGAAACAGCCATGTTCATCTGTTTGTGTGTTGTGTGGGGCAGCTTTTGTCTACAGTGGCTGAAGTGAGCTGTAGAGACTTTGCACCCTACAAAGTACTTTCAGGCACCCTAGTAAGGCTGAAATACTTACTAGCTGGCTCTTCATAGAAAAAAATGCCTTACCTGTGCACTAAATGTTAACTTTCGGAGGAACAGTTTTAGAACATCTTTTACCTCCTCCGAGGACCCAAGCAATTGGCTTCATGGTATGAAGAAGGCACAGCTAATCATGAAGGTGAAAGTTAAGTGGGTTCACCTATTAGAGGCATCATGCAACCTGGGATAGAACTGAAAACTTCACTGTGAAGCCTGATTGATTAACCATCACATTCTTTTAGATACAACACTGTTCTCTGGTTGTTTAAATGTGTGTCTTGTATTTCTAAGTGGATTGTGTGATCCTTGAGGGAAAATCAGATACTTCTGGGTTTTTTAAACCTCAGAGTTCTCATGAAAGAGCAGATATTTTAGCAGGCATGCTTATGGAATGAATTGAAAAAAATGTTAGGATAAGTACATAATAAAATACTAATTTTCTTTCATCATAATTACTGAACTTTATCATTAATATTGCATAATAGTGTATGCATTAGAGGATCTCAGTGCTGCTCATTATGAATTTTTTCAATTCCTGTCCTGTGTTATAACATATTTTAAAATATTTCAATAAGACAATGTAAATAACATTTGTCTTTACTTATATTTGTAGATTAGGAGACATATAGAACTGTTACTTATGATAATGATATAGTAAGTTATCCTCTTCATTAATGGTTTTCCAATTGTTAGTTATCTAAGAAGACCTTCAGAATACCCAATGAATATCATAGAATTATAACTATGACATAGTACATTTAAAATATATTGGTTTACATAACAAAATTAAATACTACATTGTAGAGCTTCAATAAATATTAAACTACACAAGTTTTGGCAACCACTAATTCAGTTAACTGAGAGTTTTCTACCCTAAGTGTATAATCTGAGAGAAAAATTAAACTATTTTTATTTTAGTTATCTTCCATTTCATATATTCCATGCATACTCATTCTATAATGAAAAAAAAACTTCTAGGAACTATAATGATAAAACTAAAGAAAGAAGAGTACTAGATTTCTGATAAAAAGTCTCTCTGACTCTGAGTCCTTCTACTATAATACTATTCTTTAAGCACAAGAAGTGATAGCAATGTGGACAGAAAAGATGTTAGAATGAATTTCATATAGTAAATACATTCTTGTTCTGTCTAAACCATAATTCTATGTTCTATAAGTATTTCTCATATTTTTACAATAACTTATCTTCTTTTGAAAATTGCATTAGAAGAGAGTACATGAAGACCAAGTTTTCTAAGTTGATGCCTGCTTCATTCATGATGGGTAGAACGACCAGCTGGGTGACCACACACTTAGAACAACACATCTGGGACATTTACCATGGGTTCAGGGTCAGATCCTAAGCTTTGAAGTTTTAGGAATGCTATTTAGCCAGCTAATTCAAGGAGGGATTATTTTGACTTAAACTGCTCTCAATTTAAATATACGAACTGACAAAATCATTACTAAAGTACTTATTAACAAACAGAGATCTTAACTTTTAATGTATCAGTACTGTTCATTTACATAGTGCAGCCATTCTAAGTGGACAAGACTATTTAAGGTAAAGGTACTTGGGGAATTCACAACTGGAACAAAGAGGGTCATAAGTATCTTGTTCCATTTTTTAGAGACAAATTTCTCCAACCTACTGACCTTTTGTGTGTGTTTGTTTCAATAAACTTATTGTGCATTAGAAATAGAATTGCATTGTGCTGGTGCACAGATTTTTATTCTTTGTTCTTTCTTTTTCCTGAATCCTGTCCTGTGCAACATTACATAGTGTATTCATCATCTTGCAAAATTAATATGATTTTGATTAAAATATTTCACACCAGATGAATATATGGAGATTAATCAAGATCTAGAAATTATGAAGGAAGAATTTGAAAACTACTATGGAAGGTAACATAAAAATGATATCCTTTCATGAAATGTGTATCCAGCTGTGCAAGAACTAAGCTCAGCTACCAATAATAACATTATTCTTTGCTGTTCATCGTCCTCCCCTAATCCTTCCTCCGCTACTTCGTCCTCCTTTTATCTAATTTAAAAATAACATAAATTAAGATTAAAAATGTTTTTAAGAATCTACTGAGGATCAAATATTGCTCTTATTTGTGATACAGAAATAAATCCTTTTTTGAGGTCCCAATCACAAAAGAAACATAGATATTTTAGCTAATACAATTTAATTTTACTTTGGATAACTCATTTTGAAATTTTTTAAAAAGACTAACTTAATGCTATTTCTTCCCATCAGGCTTGATTTCTAAGAAAATGAATTTTTTTGAAGTTTGGTGTTACATGGAATGCACGAGACTATTTAAAATATTTACTTAATATAAGACTCTGAAAGTAATGTTAGGTGCGATATTGTGACCAATCTTATTGTTAATATAATCATGGAAGGGAAATAAATTCTTTCTACCTGGATTAGGAAACTAAATATGTCTAAATATCACCAAGGGTGTAGACACAAATCACAAGTGAATGACCTTTTTTTTACATTAAAAATTCCCATTAATGCCAGTTTGTTATTAAGTTATATAACTTCAACCCTTTCTTCCAGCAGAGAGGATTTTTCATTTGTGGAAATAACATTTCAGCTGTTGATTATTTTCTAATCTTGATATATTAAAATGGAACAAAATGTTTCCTCCAGAGCATCCTAAGTGCTCTCTTCATTCTTCTCCTTCTTTCCCTAATAGCATTTAATGTGAGTCCTTTCTCTTCATAGTGAATTGAATAAATTAGGATATTACATTTTAGAATGTTCTGCCTTATTATTATTATTATCCTAACTAGAAACATTTTTTAGATGGTTAGTGGTCTATTTGGAGACTGATGCCACCAAAAGGAAACACATTTACAACAACAGAGATCCTATAGAGGAAATTCAAGCTGATTTTATATTGTATACATAAAGCAGTATGCATATTTTCAAATAATATAAGCCTGGATAATATAGACCAATGTTAAAAGAAACTAAAATCACCAACAGTAAATGATACTGTGTTCTAATTGTGTTTATTCTTGCGATTGAAAATCACCGGGTATTACTGAGAACATCATGATTCCAAGGGGAGAATCATGGCTTTAGGTGAAGGCTTTAATTGCCTTACACTCCCAGTTTTTGGATGGTTGAAATGAACCCTTGTCTCACTTGCCTGGAGTCCAGGGCACCCATTGCCAAGGTTATTTTATGGCTCCATTTCTACAAAGGAGAGGCATCTTCACAGTCTCCTTTTACTTCTATCGAGGCTTAAGCAATGGTGAACATGTGTTTAAAAGCATGATATTTGAGGCGCAATACATCTGGATCTGCTTCCACTTCTTAGTTATCTTGAGAAAATTACTTAAGTTCCATAAACATCAATTTCTTTTTTTAAATAAGGCATTATATTATAAAGCATTATATTAGTCTCTACTTCATGGTGTTGTTAAAAGATTTAACTTGAAAATTTACTGTAAAACTGCCTATTAATAGAGTCCCATTTGTATACAAGTACACAGTAAATGTTAACTATAATTATTTTGCCATTTATTTTTGGCATTATACATGGATTATCTTGCCTCAAACCTAACAAATCTTATTTTCCATTTTATTTTAATGACCATACTTATATATGACCTAAGTAAAATATATTGTTTCTATTTCGTCATTATCTTGTGAGGCCTGCCAACAGGATTTAATTGGCTACTTTCACCTCCTTTCCACAAATCACTTTTCAGGGTTTTCTAGTAGAGATTTAGGCTCTGGTGAAGGCACGTGTGTACATGTGTATACATGGAAGTCTGTGTGTGGGCATCTGTGCGTGTGTTTACATGTATTTTAGGCTCCCAAGAGAGAAATATTTAGAGGAAAATTGCACTGGGGCCAAGCCTCTCCCCACCCCCTTCTAGACAACTAACACCATAATGTGAACTGAATTCATCCAATATTTACCAGTTTTGCCAGTTTTCTACCTTCCTCTCTGACCACTCCTTCTCAGTATTTTTTTCTTGACTATTCTGCCAGATTCTGACAATTGAATATTGAGTTTTCAGTACTCTACAACAGGCCTTCTTTTACTTCTTGTTTAATATTTTTTCCTAGAGTGACTGTACCCATCTTCATAGTTCAATTACCTGTGGCTCTCAAACTGTATGTCTAACACAAAAATCTCTAAATATCTTGAGGTATACATATGTAAATATTTATTTGATATCTGTAGGCATTTCCAAAGGCCAAAGCAAAGCTCATGATCTTTCTCCTAAACAAGCTCTTGGCAGAGTGCTCGGGTAAAATGTGGTCTTTTGCCTACAGTATCATATATTAGACATAATTCCATGCTCTTATACAGCTTATTAGACTTGGCTGATGTCTGTTGAATAAATAAATTAGTAGTGATCATTATAAATTAAATAAAAATAACCTTTGGATAGTAATTGATCTGTGGGAAAAGATAAGTATTTTAATAACAGTTAGCTAGTTGTACTAATTTTTTTTTTTTTTTAAATTTATTTATTTATTTTGGCTGTGTTGGGTCTTCGTTTCTGTGCGAGGGCTTTCTCTAGTTGCGGCGAGTGGGGGCCACTCTTCATTGCGGTGCGCGGGCCTCTCACTATCACGGCCTCTCTTGTTGCGGAGCACAGGCTCCAGATGTGCAGGCTCAGTAGTTGTGGCTCACGGGCCCCGTTGCTCCGCGGCATGTGGGATCCTCCCAGACCAGGGCTCGAACCCGTGTCCCCTGCATGATTGGCAGGCAGATTCTCAACCACTGCGCCACCAGGAAAGCCCAGTTGTACTAATTTGAATAATTCCTTTTCATATTTTGAATTCACTTAGTGAACCACATTGCTCATAAGTATTATTCAGGCAAAGAACAGATATACCACAACAGAAAATGCTTTAATTGGTGTCTATCTAATGACTTGGCCACTAGCACAATGTCTACATGAGCAAAATGAAGTGGAAAACTGATTCAATCTTCTACATTATTAGAGAAAAAACATATGCTCTAATTATATGGATAGCATATCATTGTCAAATATAATTTCTTTAAAAGATGGTGTTGGCACAAATTGGGCTTTAAGACGTCTTGAGGTATATACTTGCCAAGCATATCATTCTGAAGTCTGAATGTGACTTGTCTAACTTGCATTCTGAGACTATATACAGGCAAAATTGGGGAAAAATGTATTTTTTTCAGTTCCACCCAGTAAAACATTTTAATTATGAATCAAATTTCTAAATAAAGCATCATTTGTGAATAGCCTTGGAGAATTCGGACACTACTCCATGTTCTGATTGCAAAACTTAACGTATAATATGTAGAGATCCGAGTTTGTGACTGTTTACTGAGTAGCTTCTAGGATTAATTCAACCTGAATCACTCCTTCTCTATTTCTAAGCTGCCATGTCCTGCTATGGAAAATGGCAGACGTGTTCTTGGTCCTCTTCCAAATGTGTGACTTCAGTGCTGCTAGCAACTACACCTGCTGGTCTCTCCTCCGTCCCCCATTCTCAGTCCACAAGCTGATGTTCTCTACTTCAGCACTTCCTCCCAATGGATTTGGAGTGTGGCTGTCCATCCCCAATCCAGATTCTTCCAGGACTTTGTAATGAGTGGGTCAGATGTTACATTGCCAAACTCACTTATCTTTTTTTGTCTCATTTTCCTCTTATGTTAAATGGGAAAATGGTAATACCCACATCATAGTGCTGTTTTGGATGAAGATTAAATGATCTAACAGTGAAATGCACTGAACATTGTATGGCACATCATGAGTGCTTTATTGGTGTAACTTCTTAGTACCATTTTTATTGTTATCATCATCCGTAGTTGTAGTAACCTTAGTGTTGGGATTGAGGACCTTAACAAACATTTACCTTATATTGCTTGGTATTTACCTCTTTACAAGTCAAAGTTGAGTATATGCTGTTATTACTTATTGCACGATAAAATTTCCATGTGACTTGGTCCTAATATCATTAGTAAAAATGGAAGTAGAGACAACTGTAAAGATTCCAAGGGTCCTTGAGAGAGAGTCATGACCTCTCTAGGTTTTAGGAATGTTCAGATTATTTACTCAAACCCTCCAATAACTTAGGTGTGATACAGAGATAATCGTCCTCTGAGAGCATGCAGATTTTTTATTCTGCCTTCTTGGCTACAGGTCAGGTACTGAGTGATGCTTAGAGCCTTTCCTGATCTACATGAGCAATAGTCCCTTGTGGAATTTCCTAAGGGCTACAGTCCAGGAACATTCAGGTTACAAATAACAGTTTTTGTTTGTTTGTTTTATTAATAGGGTGTTGCAAAGGACAGTTTATATGTAATGTCTTCAATTTAATTTCATAGTTAAACTTGGTATAAATTAAGGATAGCAGATCAAGATTATCATAGATGAAACAGGAACCTGAAATCACATATGGTTATTCCCTTTTTTTTAACTTTTTATTTTATATTAGAGTATAGTTGATTAACAATGTTGTGCTCATTTCAGGTGTACAGCAAAGTGATTCAGTTATACATCTACATGTATCTATTCTTTTTCAAATTCGTTTCCCATTTAGGTTATTATATGATATTGAGCAGAGTTTCCTGTGCTATACAGTAGGTCCTTGTTGGTTATCCATTTTAAATACAGCAGTGTATACATATCAGTCCCAAACTCCCTGACTATCACTTCCCTCCACCCTTCCCCTCTGGTAACCATAAGTTTGTTTTCTAAGTCTGTGAGTCTGTTTCTGTTTTGTAAATAAGTTAATTTGTATCATTTCTTTTTAGATTCTTCACGTAAGCAATATCATATGATATTTGTCTTTCTCTGTCTGACTTACTTCACTTAGTATGATAATCTCTTGATCCATCCATGTTGCTGAAAATGGCATTATTTCATCCTTTTAATGGCTGAGTAATATTCCATCACATGTGGTTATTCTCAAAGAAGGGGATGAGGTGAAGCAGGGAGCTGTACCTTATTAGAAAGACAGTCAGTTTTTAAAGTTCTCTTCCAGAGAGAGAGATCATTTGTTTTAATACAAAGAAACTTTCTGGCAGCCTGTTAACTGCTTCTTGCATTGCTAGGTTGCTGCTTTGCCTTTTCTGATGGGAGGACTTGTGTTAGATAAGTCTTCTCTATTTTATTATTCTTTTTAATATATTTAAAAATTAACTTCTACAGTAAGTATATATACATCTTAAAATGAGATATATTATTATTATTAATTTTTAAACAACCATATTCAATGAAATAGAATACTTTACCATTTAAAAATGCTGAATGTTAGTATTTGATTAGCTCTTCTACTTTCATTTTCTTTTTATAGTCCACTGTCTAAAAATGTTATTGAGTCTCACATATAACTCTCTCTCTCTCTCTCTCTCTCTCTCTCTCTGTCAAATATGAGTTAAAATGATATCAACAGCCAGTATAGTTTGCAGATAATATATCCTATGTCCCGGTTTTCATTCTTAAATATTAAGTATCTCAGTTCAATAATACATATGCATAAATATTTATAAATAATAAAATAATCTATATTCCACACTTCCAACCATGTCTGATGAGGAAAACAATACCATCTACCCAAGAATTTTCCTAGGATGCTGATTTCAAACATGTCCTGTGCTCATCTCTAGTCAATTCATTTGTATAGAGGGTAGTGGTTTACATAGTACAAATTACGGTGTGTTAATTACAGTGAGGCTGAGCTGCTGTAACAAACAAGCCTCAAAATGAGCCGTTCAAGCTCAAAGGTAATTTCTTTATTGGTTAACAACCTAGGGTGAGAAATACTCTTGGAAATATTCCGGGAAACAGGGCTAGCAGGCAGCTCTGCCCTCTTAAGGTGTAGCTTCTGAGATTAATCCAGTCCTTATCATTCACATTCCACTGTTGAGAACGTAGCAACATCAGCACATTAGAAACAGAGGAGGCTGGAAAACATAACTACCTGGGCACTCAGGTGTTTAGGAGGAAGGCTGTCTGGGGGGAGACAGCTGGCAATCTCTAAAATATATCATGACATGGGTTTGCTGATGCTTGGGTCTACAAACAGTGCACACACTATTGTGTGCCTTGTAGGTGCCCAGAGCATCAGGATCTACCTAGAGAGCAAGGGCAGGGTGGGCATCATTAAAGGGGACACAGTACTGGAGATGCCACTGAAAACAAAACTAACAAACAAAAGCAGGGAGATCTCATGTATCCTTTTATTTGTTGAACAAAGCTATGCCGTGTACTGGAGGAGACTCTTCTCTAACCACCACGATGGTTGTATATTGAGAAAACAATGGGGCAAGCAGAGCTGAAACAGGCGACATTAATATGGGAAGTATCAGAAATTTCTGACATCACTGCTGATGTCTGTCTTGTTTAATGGTAGAGGTAAAGACAGATTAAACCCACCGGGTGGTGGGAATCAGATCTGAAGATGAAGGCAGAAAGCAGATGTTAGAGCACATCTGTGACTCAGCCCCAGCGTTTTATGAAGAAATGAGTAGTCTCAACATAATTTTCACCTAATCAGAGATTCGAAAGAAAAAGACTCAGTGCTTTTCTACTGTTGTTATTCATGTTCCTCAGATACTATTGTCTGTTATTTCTTGTAGCCTTAGATGGGAGGGGTAAGAAGTTATGTGCTCATAAATTCTTGATTATTCAAGAGGAAGAAATAGGTTGAAAGTTTACCATGGAGAACAATGGAAATTCTAAGCATCAAGCCTTCTTTATAGTGAGACGAACTTTAAGGAACTTTCCCATTACACATAGAAAACTCTTATTTTAGCCACTGATCTGTACTCTCCCTATAAGAAGGTCTCCGAATGCAAACTCCATTTTGAAATCCGAAGTTCATAGTCAGGTTCCTCAAAAATATGTGTTAGAAGTCCTGAACACCAGATGAGAAAGTCATAATTAATCAACCCTAGTTCCTTAGCATTGTGGGAAAGCCATTCAAATATTGTATCTTCCCAAGGGTGGATAGAAAAAGGAGTGGCATCTCTGCATTTAAAGGACATCGTGTTTTTCCTGTGTTCACTGGAGAGAACCATTTCCTTAATGACTCAATTGATTTTCATTTTTGCTTTTGTTGTTCTGTAGCTTTCTGCCCTTACCTCTGATATTAGGAAATTTTAAATTATTCCACAATTTACTTTTCCTAGTGGGGATTGCCTTGGAGATGTTTTCTCCCCTACTTTACTCTGGAAAGCCAAAACCTTTATGAGAAGTGTAGGCCTACTAAGTTCTTCTCCTGTGTAGTTCGTCATGGAAAAAGCATTCGATGTTAGATATTTTCAGCCCAACCGAGGAAGACAAGAGCCGTAAGCACTCCCATCTCTAGGCAGCTGCTGTTTTGACGTTTGGCCTTTGTTTTCTTCAGGGACATGAAGCCTGAGGATGTGCAAGCTTTCTAAAATGTCTTAAACATAAACGACTAATGACAAGATCTTTTTTAAGCATCAAAAACACAGCTGCATCAGATTTTTTTTTTTTTTTTTATTTAAGGCATTGTGGGACACTTCAGTTCTCAGTCTGGAATTTCAAGCAACAAGGATGTGACCGTAACGCCTCAAGGACCGACCTATGGGACCTTTTCATTCCTACGTATTAACACAAGGAATTGATTTGAGAATTAAAATGACGTTTGAACAAGAGCATTGCAATATAAAAAAGCACAGGGTTTTGTGATTTTGTATGATTATGTTGAATGACGAGGTTTATTTTAAAGCCCTTGCTTCTCCCCTTTGAGCCTAGAATTCTAGTTGTATACTATTTTTGGATTTAAGGGGGAAAAATCCCTATATATTTATATTGTCTCCCACTAACTTACTAAACAAACAAAATCTATATCTTTCTGCACTAAAGGTTACAATTTAATTCAATTCAATTCACTGCCAGCAAGATACATACATATATATAAAATAATTCATATTTGTTCAATGAACAAAAGCATGAATGGGCTCAAGGAACAGTTATAGGTATTAGGGGGATGCACACAAGAATAGAGAATAATCCCTGCTCTCATGCTTCTCCTATCCTATATAAGAAGGGCAAATATTTATGCAATAAATTGAATGATGATAAGACCAATGATCACAGATCAACGGCTATAAGGGGCTACAGGAACAGTCCTGAGTAGGGTGAGGATACTTGATAGAAGTCTCATAGAGGACGTAACATTTGAATTCAGCTTTGATGACAGGTAATTTCTTCAAAGAGAGAAAAGGAGTAGAAAACGTTGACAACGGAAGAATACAAAACCACATTAAAAGACTTAGTTTTGAGAACATTGCAGTTGAAGATATGGAAACACTTATCTTGCAGCTTAGGACTTTTCTATTTGTTTGGTAAAGATATGGAGTCTACAGTAAGAAATGAAGCCACAGATTGTTGGATATCTAGACTTTTCTCTTTGAAGGGGATGAGAGGATTCCCTTTCCTAGTTGAATCCTCACTTGCCTACAAGACGAGAAGCCGAGAAAAGTCTCACCTGGAGTCTTGCTGGGCTACACGGGGCTGATAGGTCCTGACAGTCTGGTTAAGTGTAAAGTCCCCAACAGGAAGCCAGTGAGGATTCAGGAGTCTATATTAGGACCAGATGCCCAGGTATAGAGGCAGAGTTCAAAAGATCAGCCCTGAATGAAAGGAGAGGTGCATCTCAGAGCTCTAAGTGAGTAAGTCAGTTTGAAGTGTGACGCACTGTTCCTGCTGCCCATGTACATCTCCTGCTAATCATTTCATGACTGAAATGATTTTCAGTGTTTCCTCTGTGAACTTTTCCTTAACTCTGCATTTGCCATATACCCTACCAACGAGTGGGGCATTCTGTTTTCTCTTCTCCCTCAGGTGTTTAAAAAATCTATTTCATTTTATCAGCATTATTTTACTTGCCTTTCATGTCCATCAAACCATGAATCTTTGAGAACCCTTGCCATGTCTTGTTCATCATTGTCTTAAGTCACCCAGTGGGGGGAAAAAAGGAAAAAAGAAAAGAAATGCATCTAACGGATTCTTAGGGAATGTCTAAATGACAGGTTGAAAGAATTCAAGCAGATCCTAGAGTCAGTCCCTAGAATGACTTTGATTTGTGAACCAGACCAAGGTCAGCACTTAGTTAGATCTGAGCCCATAGTTGGGGACAATTAAGACCTAACTGAAGGAAAGGATGCAGGAGAAAACTCTCAGGCATTCCTTTTCTGCAGACTTCAAATATTTTAATGCACACTTTTAGTATGTTGAGACGAGAGGTACAATGTAAAATAATTATTGAACTAATTCTAGTAAGTTATTCAACCAATCCTAGTAAGTTATTCAAGTAAGTTATTATTGCAAATAATGAAAAGTAATTTATGCTTTATATATCTGAATAAAGACATCATTATTATGTTCAAAAATACCCTTTCCTTGTCTATTTCCTTTGAGAAAGATTATCTTTTATTTATGTGCTCTGTGAGTACATAGTCCACAAAGGTTTAGAACCAGGATAGAAAACTAACAGAAACTGATTGTACTTTACATAGATTGGGCATTTATTACCATTTTTTAATTGAGGTAAACTTCACGTAACAAAAATTAAACATTTTAAAATATGAATTCAGTGGTATTTAATACATTCAGAAAGTGCGTAACCATAACCTCTATCCAGTTCCAAGGCATCTTCATCACCCTAGAAGGAAACTCCCTACTCATTAAGTCATCACTATGTCCACGTTCCCCCTCCCCTAGCTCCTGGTGACAACTAGTCAGATTTCCATCTCTATGGACTTAACTATTCAGAATATTTCATATAAATGGAATCATAAAATATGTGGCCTTTTGTACCTGGACTCTTTCACTTAGCAGAATGTTTTCTAGGTTGCATGTATCAGAACTAATTCCTTTTTTGGCTGAATGATATTCCATTGTGCCGTTATATCACATTTTGTTTATCCATTCATCTTTTAATAGACATTCAGGTGGTTTTCACCATTTGACTATTGGGGATAATGTGACTATGTACATTTAAGTATAGTGTTTGTTCAAATACCTGTTTTCAAATCTTTTAGGAATATAAGTAGGAGTGGAATCGCTCGGTCATTTGGCAATTCTATTTTACATTTCCACCAACAACATAGGAGGGTTCCTATCTCTTCACATCCTCACCAATACCTGTTGTAAATATTTTGAAAAATAATAGCCATCTTAGTTCATTTAATTGATATTTCATTATGGCTTTGGATTACATTTCTCTAATTATTGATTATGTTAAGCATATTTTCATATATTTGTTGGCCACTTATATATCTTCTTTAGTGAAATGTTCATTCAATTTCTTTCCTTATTTTTTACTTGAGTAGTTTATATTTTGTTGTTAAATTGTAAAAAATCTTTATAGATACTGTATAATTGACTCAACAGATATATGATTTGAAAATATTTTCTCCCATTCTCTAGGTTCTTTTCCTTTCTGATAGTGACCCTTGTTGCACAATAGTTTTGGATTTTGATGAATTTCAATCTACCTAGTTTTAAATTTTGTTTCTTGTGCATCTGATGTTATTTCTAAACATTAATTACCAAATATGAAGTCATGAAGATTTATTCCTTTAGTTTCTTTTAAGATTTTATATACATTTTAGCACTTACACTTAGGTCTTTGATCCATTTTTAATTAATTTCTGTATTTGGTGTCCAGAAGGGGTGCAACTCCATTCTTTGCATGTGGTAATCTAGCTGTCCCAACACCTATTATTGAAGAGATTATTTCTTCCCTTTTGAATAGTCAAAAATCAACCAATCGTAAATGTATGGGTTTATTGCTGGGCAATTTGGCATTTGATTTTCAAAACATTTGAGAAATCTCATGCACAATCTTATTTGGGAAACACAAAATTTTAGAACTGAAAGTAATGATATAGTACCATCTCTAAGTCATCCCATTGCCTGTAACACTATCCCTGACCATAGCTATAGAGCTTCACCATGAATACCTCTGGTAAATGGCAGCCCATCTATTACAAGGCATCAAGTTTCATTAATTGGCATCTCTAATGTTTATAAAATTATATTTTTTCTTTTCTCTTGAAATAATAAGCTTTAAGTTTCTGTAATTCTTGGCCATTGGCTATCAATTCTCTTCCATGGAACAAAATAGAAATCAAGTGGAAGGAATGAAGGAAAAAATAAAGAAAAGAAAGAGGATACAAAAAAGAGAAGGCAAAAGAGAGGAAAAGAAAAGACTAGGAAAGAAAGCTGTTTGTATCCATCATGGTCCAGTTAAAAAAAAAAGATGGCAAATACAAACTGAGAACCTGGAGATAGTTTGATAAAGTAATATTTAAGCATGAGTAGGGTATTGGGAAACAGAAAGGATTTTCAGTACCTTGGACTTGGTAACAGTGAAGCTTAATGCCACAGTAAGATCAAAGGGGTGAGGAGGGAGCCATTAATAAAAGCTGAAAGAGATTCCTGTAAGTGACCATGGCTGAAGAGGTAACCATTGCTTAAAGGATTCAGGCAGACTGTGGAGACAACTTTGATCTCTTTTGGGGTTCCCCATTGGCCAAACCAACCAGAAGCCAGAAGGCAAGGAATTCCACTGAATTGATCTGTAGCAGTCAGTTTACTGGATACAGGCCAGGGTGTAAGAGAATAGATTCCCCAAGGTTGTATAGTGTTTGGTAGTTGTAAGTTGCTTGAATATTTATTATCTTCCAGACCCTGAGTAAACACCCAAAAACCTAACAATAATAGTGGAGACTACTAATTGCACGAGCTACAAGAAACGCTAAGTACCTTACCTTGAGGGGTTGGGTAGAGAAGGGGCCAGAGAAATCCTAGGTCAGAATAGGAATGGACAAGTCCCCTTTTATCAGTAGTTCAGAGTGCAGTCCCTTTAGTGAATGAAGGACAGACAGAACTGCTATCCCAGTGAGGAATCAGAAACTTGAGTCCAGGGGAAATGCTCATTTGTGCTTTTGGAACGAGGAGATATCTATTTAGAGCTAAAAGCACTGGCTTCAGGAGATGGGCAGTTACTGAAAGACATGTTTTCTTATTCATATAGTATACCTGTTGTGGCACACATTTACAAGTTGTTATTTCTATAGCATACGAGAGTCTCTTCTATAACATTGGAAATATTTATATAATATATTTATTAGGCTAAATTTGACCAATATTAAAAAAAAACTTTATTTTAGCTCTAAAAGTATTCAGATGTATTGGAGTTATTTTATATAAATCATTCAGCTTTTACGGAGATGATATAGACATCAAAACATTCATTGAATAGATGTTAATATTGTCATATTTAATTATTTTCCTCTTTATACATATGTATACTTCTGTTAGTATTGCTCTTTGCTATGAACAAATGAGTATTCCTTGTTGACAGAAAATTATACTAAATGTAGGGAATGAACTAAGGATTTGACACAAAAGAGACAGAAGTCACCAACCACACTGTAGTTTCAAATGTGCACAATTCTACCCCAAGATGTGCACCTTACTTTCAAGCTAAAACCGAACTTATTTTTCTTCATATTTATTTCACTGCCTGTGTTCTCTATCTCAGTTAGTTTAATCATCATCAACATCCTCATTCAAACTATAAGTCTCTGTTTTTCTTATCTACTCCCTGTTCCAGTTTTTTTATGCCTTCAAAGATTGTGCACCATGTTTCACCAAGTCAATTCTTCAATATATTTTGCATTTTCTTCCTTATCTCTACATTTACCATTTACTGCTCCAATTCCGTTCTGTATCCACTACTGATGACCTTGTTTCAGGTCTATATCAACTTATTCCTTGAAAAACTTGAAATTAATTGACATTCATATTGAATAAATTTCTATATAAGGGTATTAATGTACATGAATAAACAAGAATTCATAAATAGGAGATAAAACAGGATATATAGTCTAATCCTCCAGAATATAAAGTTCATTTTATTATCCATTTGTACTTCAAATTTTAAGAACAAATATGGATTTGTTCTACAATAGATTAATCTAGAAGTCATGAACATTACACTTAGTTGAGCAACAAGGTCATAGAAGATTTACCTAGCTTGAATTAAATCAATATCACTTTGTTATTCTTTATCCTAAGCCCAAAAGACCATATAAAAATCAACAATATATTGATGTAACTAAACCTTCTTCAGTGAGATTTATGAGACACTGATAAGAGAAAAGAGGTTGGCTCAGCAGTAACCAAGGATATGAAATCTTCATTTGAGTTTTCAAAACAGCATCATCTGTATGTGTTCTCTTTGTTAAAAATTCAGACACATGTACCAAGCTAAATAGTATTATTTAATATTCTCTTGTAAATAATACACATCGATATAAAATTAAAATTTTGGTAATTATACACATATCATGGATTTGATGCTGTTTTATCTTTCAAGTTTAAATGTAAGTTAATGTTAATTTATAGGCACAAGAAATGCATATATGTAAGAATAACTGGGTAGACATAAGGCAAATATGTGAAATACCTTATTAGAGAATAAATGTGGAAAATAATTAAGGCAGATAATTAAAGTGTTCATTTTTCTTGAATTTTATTTTATTTATTTTTTATACAGAATGTTCTTATTAGTTATTTTATACACATCAGTGCATTTAATACACATCAGTGCATACAGTGCATACACATCAGTGCATACATGTCAATCCCAATCTCCCAATTCATCCCACCCCCACGACCACCCACCAATCCGCTCTCCCCCCTTGATGTCCATATGTTTGTTCTGTACATCTGTGTCTCTATTTCTGCCTTGTCAACCGGTTCATCTGTACCATTTTTCTAGATTCCACATATATGCATTAATACACAATATTTGTTTTTCTCTTTCTGACTTACTTAACTCTGTATGACAGTCTCTAGGTCCATCCACGTCTCTACAAATTCCCCAATTTCGTCCTTTTTTATGGCTGAGTAATATTCCATTATATATCTGTACCACATTTTTTTTATCCATTCATCTGTCAGTGGGCATTTAGGTTGATTCCATGACCTGGTTATTGTAAATAGTGCTTCAATGAATATTGGGTTACATGTGTCTTTTTGAATTATGGTTTTCTCTGGGTATATGCCCAGTAGTGGTGTTGCTGGGTCATATGGTAATTCTATTTTTAGTTTTTTAAGGAACTGTTCTCCATAGTGGCTGTATCAAGTTACATTCCCACCAAGAGTGCAAGAGGGTTCCCTTTTCTCCACACCCTCTCCAGCATTTGTTGTTTGTAGATTTCTCTGATGATGGCCATTCTAACTGGTGTGAGGTGATACCTCATTGTAGTCTGATTTGCATTTCTCTTATGATTAGTGATGTCGAGCAGCTTTTCATGTGTCTCTTGGCCATCTGTATGTCTTCTTTGGAGAAATGTCTATTTAGGTCTTCTGCCCATTTTTGGATTGGGTTGTTTGTTTTCTTAATATTGAGCTGCATGAGCTGTTTATATATTTTAGAGATTAATCCTTTGCCCGTTGATTCATATGCAAATATTTTCTCCCATTCTGAGGGCTGTCTTTTGCCTTGTTTATAGTTTTCTTTGCTGTGCAAAAGCTTTTAAGTTTCATTAGGTCCCACTTGCTTATTTTTCTTTTTATTTCCATTACTCTAGGAGGTGGGTCAAAAAAGATCTTGCTGTGATTTATGTCAAAGAGTGTACTTCCTAAATTTTCCTCTAAGAGTTTTATAGTGTCCATTCTTACATTTAGGCCTTTAATCCATTTTAAGTTTATTTCTGTGTATGGTGTTAAAGAGTGTTCTAACTTCATTCTTTTACATGTAGCTGTCCAGTTTTCCCAGCACCACTTATTGAAGAGACTGTCTTTTCTCCATTGTATATCCTTGCCTCCTTTGTCATAGATTAGTTGACCATAGGTGCATGGGTTTATCTCTGGGCTTTCTATCTTGTTCCATTGATTTATATTTCTTTTTTGTGTCAGTACCATATCATCTTGATTACTAGAGCTTTCTAGTATAGTCTGAAGTCAGGGCGTCTGATTCCTCCAGCTCTCTTTTTTTTCCCTCAAGATTGCTTTGGCTATTTGGGGTCTTTTGTGTCTCCATACAAATTTTAAGATTTTTTTTGTTCTAGTTCTGTAAAAAGTGCCATCGGAATTTGATAGGGATTGCATTGAATCTGTAGATTGCTTTGGATAGTATAGTCATTTTTAGAATATTGATTCTTCCAATCTGAGAACATGGTATATCTCTCCATCTGTTTGTGTCAGCTTTGATTTCTTTCATCAGTGTCTTATGGTTTTCTGAGTACAGGTCTTTTACCTCCTTAAGTAGGTTTATTCCTAGGTATTTTATTCTTTTTGTTGCAGTGGTAAATGGGAGTGTTTCCTTAGTTTCTCTTTCAGAGTTTTCATCATTAGTGTATAGGAATGCAAGTGATTTCTGTGCATTAATTTTGTATCCTGCAACTTTACCAAATTCATTGATTAGCTCTAGTAGTTTTCTGGTGGCATCTTTAGGATTCTCTATGTATAGTATCATGTCATCTGCAAAAAGTGACAGATTTACTTCTTTTCCAATTTGTATTTCTTTTATTTCTTCTCTGATTGCAGTGGCTAAGGCTTCCAAAACTATGTTGAATAACAGTGGCAAGAGTGGACATCCTTGTCTTGTTCCTGATCTTAGAGGAAATGCTTTCAGTTTTTCACCATTGAGAAGATGTTTCCTGTGGGTCTGTCATATATGGCCTTTATTATGCTGGGGTAGGTTCCCTCTATGCCCACTTTCTGGAGAGTTTTTATCATAAATGAGTGTTGAATTTTGTCAAAAGCTTTTTCTGTATCTATTGAGATGACCATATGATTTTTATCCTTCAATTTGTTAATATGTTGTATCACACTGATTGATTTGCATATATTGAAGAATCCTTGCATCCCTGGGATGACTCCCACTTGGTCATGGTGTATAATCCTTTTAATGTGTTTTTGGATTCTGTTTTCTAGTGTTTTGTTTAGGATTTTTTCATCTATCATCAGTGATATTGGTCTGTAATTTTCTTTTTTTTTGTAGTATCTTTGTCTGGTTTTGATATCAGGGTGATGGTGGCCTCGTAGAATGAATTTGGGAGTTTTCCTTCCTCTGAAACTTTTTGGAAGAGTTTGAGAAGGATGGGTGTTAGCTCTTTTCTAAATGTTTGATAAAATTTGCCTGTGAAGCCATCTGGTCCAGGACTTTTGTTTGTTGGAAGATTTTTAATCACAGTTTCAATTTCCTTACTTTTGATGGGTGTGTTCATATTTTCTATTTCTTCCTGGTTCAGTGTTGGAAGGTTATACCTTTCTAAGAATTTGTCCATTTCTTCCAGGTTGTCCATTTTATTGGCATAGAGTTGCTTGTAATAGTCTCTTATGATACTTTGTATTTCTGTGGTATCCATTGTAACTTCTTTCATTTCTAATTTTATTTATTTGCTTCCTCTCCCTCTTTTTTTTTTGATGAATCTGGCTATGGGTTTATCAGTTTTGTTTATCTTCTCAAAGAACCAGCTTTTAGTTTTATTGATATTTGCTATTATTTTCTTTGTTTCTATTACATTTATTTCTACTCTGATCTTTATGATTTCTTTCCTTCTACTAACTTTGGGTTTTGTTTGTTCTTCTTTCTGTAGTTCCTTTAGGTGTAAGTTTAGATTGTTTATTTGAGATGTTTCTTGTTTCTTGTGGTAGGATTGTATTGCTGTAAACTTCCCTCTTAGAACTGCTTTTGCTGCACCCCATAGGTTTTGGATTATCGTGTTTTCATCATCATTTGTCTCTAGGTATTTTTTTTAAATTAAAAAACATTTTTTTTTGCTGCATTGGGTCTTCATTGTGGTGTGTGGGCTTCTCATTGTGGTGGCTTCTCTTGTTGCAGAGCACAGGCTCTAGGTGCTCGGGCTTCAGTAGTTGTGGTACGCAGGCTCAGCAATTGTGGCTCGAGGACTCTAGTGCGCAGGCTCAGTAGTTGTGGCACACGGGCTCAGTTGCTCCACGGCATGTGGGATCTTCCTGGACGAGGGCTCGAACCCGTGTCCTCTGCATTGGCAGGCAGATTCTTAACCACTGCACCACCAGGGAAGCTCTCTAGGTATTTTTGATTTCCTCTTTGATTTCTTCAGTGATCTATTGGTTGTTTAGTAACGCATTGTTTAGCCTCCATGTGTTTGTGTTTTTTACGTTTCTTTCCCTGTAATTGATTTCTAACCTCATATTGTTGTGGTTGGAAAAGATACTTGATATGATTTCAGTTTTCTTAAATTTACTGAGGCTTGATTTTTGACCCAAGATGTGATGTATCCTGGAGAATGTTCCGTTCGCACTTGAGAAGAAAGTGTATTCTGCTGTTTTCAGATGGAATGTTCTATAAATATGAATGAAATCTATCTGTTCTATTGTGTCATTTAAAGCTTGTGTTTCCTTATTAATTTTCTGTCTGGATGATCTGTCCACTGGTGTTAAAGTATGCCACTATTATTGTGTTACTGTCGATTTCCTCTTTTAGAGCTGTTAGCATTTGCCTTATGTATTGAGTTGTTCCTATGTTGGGTGCATATGTATTTATAATTGTTATATCTTCTTCTTGGATTGACCCCATGATCATTATGTAATGTCCTTCCTTGTCTCTTGTAACATTCTTTATTTTGAAGTCTATTTTATCTTATATCAGTATTGCTACTCCAGCTTTCTTTTGGTTTCCATTTGCATGGAATATCTTTTTCCATACCCCCACTTTCAATCTGTATGTGTCCCTATGTCTGAAGTGGGTCTCCTGTAGACAGCATATATATGGGTCTTGTTTTTGTATCCATTCAGCGAGCCTGTGTCTTTTGGTTGGAGCATTTAATCCATTCGTATTTAAGGTAATTATCAATATGTATGTTCCTATTTCCATTTTCTTAATTGTTTTGGGTTTGTTTTTGTAGGACCTTTTCTTCTCTTGTGTTTCTCACTTAGAGAAGTTCCTTTAGCATTTGTTGTAGATCTGGTTTGGTGGTGCTGAATTCTTTTACCTTTTGCTTGTCTATAAAGCTTTTGATTTCTCCATCAAATCTGAATGATTTCCTTGCTAGGTAGAGTAACCTTGGTTGTATGTTCTTCCCTTTCATCACTTTAAATATATCATGCCACTCACTTCTAGCTTTAGAGTTTCTGCTGAGAAATCAGCTGTTAACCTTATGTTTTTCCCTTGTGTGTTATTTCTCATTTTTCCCTTGTTGCCTTAATAATTTTTCTTTGTCTTTAATTTTTGTCAATTTGTTTACTGTGTATCTCGGTTTGTTTCTCCTTAGGATTATCCTGTCTGGGACTCTCTGTGCTTCCTGGACTTGGTTGGCTATTTCCTTTCCCATGTTAGGGAAGTTTTCGACTATAATCTCTTCAAATATTTTCTCAGGTCGTTTCTCTCTCTCTTCTCCTTCTGGGACCACTATAGTGTGAATGCTGCTGTGTTTAATGTTGTCCTAGAGGTCTCTTAGGCTGTCTTCATTTCTTTTCATTCTTTTCTCTTTATTCTGTTCTGCAGCAGTGAATTCCACCCTTTTGTCTTCCACGTCACTTATCTGTTCTTCTGCCTCAGTTATTCTGCTATTGATTCCTTCTAGTGTATTTTTCATTTCAGTTATTGTATTGTTCAACTCTGTTTATTTGTTCTTTAATTCTTCTAGGTGTTTGCTCTTTAATTCTTCTTGGTCTTTGTTAAACATTTCTTGAATCTTCTCTATCTTTGCCTCCATTCTTTTTCTGAGGTCCTGGATCATCTTCACTATCATTATTCTGAATTATTTTTCTGTAAGGTTGCTTATCTGCACTTCATTTAATTGTTTTCCTGGGTTTTTATTTTGTTTCCTCATCTGGTGCATAGCCCTCTGCCTTCTCATTTTGTCTATCTTTCTGTCAATGTGGTTTTCATTCCACAGGCTGCAGGATTCAGCATATAGTTTTAAATGATACTGCCACTCTCATTTGAATAAAGGGTGCAGCAACTTTACACTTTCCTCTTCCAGAGATGATAATAATAATGAAAGCTTCAGAAACAAATATCCTCAAATTCACCATGAATGATTTGATGTGCAATTTCTGGAATGCTTTCAACAATGGAAGAAGACTCACACATTTTTTTGACATGTGTCACAATATCCTAGGACAGATGGTGATTTGTGAAGGTCATCTCTTCAGTCACTTTCTGCTAGTCTTGGAGGGTCTCCTCCAGAGGCAGGGGGTGGCTATGGCTCACTGTGGGGACAAGAAAACTGGCAGCAGAATTTCTGGGAAGTAAGTACTCCTTGGCGTGAGCCCTCCTGGAGCCATAACAAGTGTTATTAAAGTTTTTCCATCCCAGTCTATTTTTGGACTGTGAGAAATGACATCCTTGAGTTATTAGGTATATATTAACTTTGCATTTTAGGAGAGTTTTATATATAATACTACACAGATTTGTTTAGAGAATTCTATAATATTCTGTTAGCTAAATTCTTGATTGATTTTTTTCCAGCTTAATTTCATAGACACTGGAGTTGCAGAATAAAAATAGAAATTATGATTGGTTTTAAGTATATTTGAAGACCTTTTTAAAAATTACCTTTTGTTAATTGAAGTGCATTGTTTGTGCCAAGACTTTTCCATTTACCTGTAGTTAGCAGGAACTGACTCCATTTTTTAGATGTTTGTTTATTTGAGCTTTTATTTATTTTGAACAAGATTGAAATGTTTGATAATTACTATGCTGTCAATCATGAGTTGAATATCCTTTGTAAAATCTTCTGGTAAACATTAGGCAGGAGCCTCAAATTCAAGGCAGGTGGATAATTTTCCTGTAATTATCCCTAAATGAACTTCAGGCAAAAGGCTAAGTGACAGAGAAAGACATGATCGTTGCCTAGGATTCCATGTTTTTGGGTGATTTTATTCAATTAAAATTTAGTGATATGCACAGATGATTATCACTCAATACTTATGTCATTTAGGAGTTTTCATTTTTGACTTTATTTGAAGAAAAACACTGTATATTTCAACAATAAGTCAATTGTATTGGTTATAAGGAGGATGGCCATATAATTTTTTCTCCAACGGAGACATTTGTGAGTCTGAGTCATCTTGCTTTGATGGAAAACAGCAGGACTGATACACAAACACATGTAAGTTCTATAGGAAAACAATGAAAGCTCCTAGGAGGTTAGGCCTCCTAAAGAGTGTGGAAGAATATTCAAATTTAAAGTAGAGTGGTTGGAAGTGCTTCATTCAGAATGGAGCACTTGAAGTAGGAGTTGAAGGAGGTGAGGAAGTGTGGATGAAGAGTGACAGGAAGAGTACAGCTCAGGACCAGTGCACTGAGTGGGACTGACCTGGTTGTGCTTAAGTAAAAGGTCATGATCAGTGTCCTGACCTGGGGGAGTGCAGTAGGAGCAGATGAAATTGCTGAGTTAAGGGGGGGGGGGCGTGGGAGGTGGGAGAAAGAAGATTATGATGGGCCTTGTAGTTTTTTAGTTTTTACTCTGAGAGCTAGGAATATACTTACTCAAAGACTTTGAGAAGAGAGGTGATATCTAATTCACAGGGTTGCTCTGGTGCTGTCTGTGTGTATATCTCAGCCCATCTATCCCTATGCAGCATACTTTATTGATTTAAAAATAGAAAGAGATAGAAAGCAAAAGTTGTTAAATAAAAACATAATACCACTATTTCAGTGGAAAGTTTGAGATTTTTAGATGCCTGACATTTTTCTCATAATTTTTTTTTTTTTTTTTTTTTTTTTTTTTTTTGCTGTACGTGGGCCTTTCTCTGTTGTTGCCTCTCCCATTGCGGAGCACAGGCTCCGGATGCGCAGGCTCTGTGGCCATGGCTCACGGGCCCAGCCGCTCCGCGGCATATGGGATCTTCCCGGACCGGGTCATGAACCTGTGTCCCCTGCATCGGCAGACGGACTCTCAATCACTGCGCCACCAGGGAAGCCCTCATAATTTTTTTTAAAAAAGAAATAACCAATTATAAAGTGAATGATAAAGAATATGCTTTTTGGTTAAACATGAATGTGGTCAAAAGCAATGATAATTATTTGCATTTATTTTGCAGATGTTTTGAAAGTTTCATTTCTTTATTGAAGTGCATCATAAAATGTACGTCTTCATATTTGTGGTGTAAGAAAAAGAGTTTGCCCTTCCTCTCTTGTTATTTCTTTCCCTCCACACCTTTAATTTCTCCAAGTTAGAAAGAATTGAGAGTGACATTTTTGGTAACTTCCACCTAGGTTTTAATGGGAAGATTGAGAAAATTAAGGTGTGTTAATGTTGTTAAAAAAGGGAAAAAATAAAGAGTCTATTTCCCTGAGAAATGAAGGAAGAATATAGAGTAAAAGGAAGAGAAGGAAAGAAGCAAAGCCTTGAAATGTTTGCCCTACCTCTTCCACCTGAGCCCATTGCTCCTGAGACTCTGTCAGGCTCAACTCCCAACCAGATGAAAGAGGATAAAACACCATGTGGCAGAGAACTATGGTTCCTTTGTTGCAGGAGATGGCTGGTCCTTCACAAATACATGAACTTATTCTCTCTCTTCTAACTGGAAGCCTTAAGGAGGCAGACCGAAGAAGGTGCAGCTAGTTAAGAATATCATTTCAGAGCCAGACTTCTCCTGTCTTCCTGCTCTAGTCCTCATGTTTCCTGCCAAACCTCCAGGGGTACTGATAGAGTAGGTGTGGCAGGACCTGAAGTCTCTCCCTCTACTGGACTTTCTATCAGCAAAAGGATATTCCTCCCAGCAAACTTCCATTTACAAATTCTGGAGCAGAGTTTAATCAAGTGACCAGCCCTGTCCTAGAGGGTGGCTAGAAATGGTATTTAGATTCTAGCTTTTAAGTAGTGAAATGCATAGAAGAAGGCGCTTGAGAACAGATACTGTGGAAGAGACCTTATAATATCTGTTACTATTTGAATATGATTTTTTAAAGCAAGACTAAAGTAATAACTTTTAGTAAACTATCTCAGTATATGATACATTCATCATTTCAAAATGTAAGGTCTTTAGAATATGCCATGGCACAAAGAAACCAATGTGAGCTAAAATCCTTGGTTTCAAAGTTAAGTTTTTAAAGATAATAGTTTTCTCACAATTCTCCTTTTGTATGTGATCTTTCACAATAGCAATGGCTATTTATATGGTCTGTTCACATGCATTAGGAAAATAATGGTTATCGTGGACTTGTAAATCAAGTAGTGTAGTGTAGATTGGTACAGATATGATATAAAGGAAGAATAACAATTTATTTTCTTAAATACAATTGCTTAGAAAATGCAGCTTTAGCAAAACTAATAAAATGGCCTTAGATTTTAGAAGAGATATGCGTTTATAATATCTATTGGGCCTGGTTAATACATAAACGTGGTTGACATCATAGGTAGATAGATAGATTTCATAAGATTTGCTTATGAAATATGAGTTCCATTTGCAACCTAGGGAGGAATATCATAAAATACATTGTCTTCTCCAGACATTTCCATTTTGGCATATGACTGAGACACTAAAGACATCTTTCTGGTGGGGTCTATAATTTGGAGAAAACTAATTAAGATTAGGATTAGAATTTTTAAAAACCATATTTAGACTTTACTGCTTAGGTATGACACACTTTCTTATTTCTTGACCGTTTTAACTTTTTAAAATGTGAATGAAAGCAAAAAAAAAATTGATATAGTAACTTACATGCATGTGAAGAAATTTAGAGAGTTCAGAGTTTAAGACCCAGCTCATTAATAAGGGCACTGGAAATTCTTTGGGCCGAGAAAGCTACAAATAAATTCTAGGTCCTCAGCCCCAGCAGGCTGGGGAGAATGGGTTTCTCTGCAGGAAGTCCAGAGGGGTAAGCATCCATGGTATCTTTTACCCATAGGCAGAAGGCCCTTCACAACAGCCAGCCCAATTTCACCTTATTCCTGGGTCTGCCTGACAGTCAGAGAAAGGTACAGAGCAAATGGTACAAACTGACAACATTCTTCAAGAGATATGGTCCTCCAGGAGGGAGAGCCGATCCCTTTAACCAATTCTACTTGCCAAGTTTGCCCTTACACTTTCAAAACTGTCGTGCAATCTCAATACAATTCTAGCAATCTGAGCCCCTTTAAAAGTCTTTTACTTCCCCCAAAACAGGGGGAATCATTCGGCTTTCTCTACTCAAGGCCTAAGTTCTCTTGTGTCTTGATTTGATGTGGCATCATTATCACTTCTAGCATTTATCCGTATGAGGGTTTCCAAGGACACTAAGAAATCATTTCATGCTTTATATACTTAAGTGAGAAGAGCTTAGAAATTAATGGACAGCTACACTTAAGGATAACAGTCTCACACTCCGATGTTCACTTTTTTATGTTTTCCACCATGCCCTCCACACTCAGGAAGCAGTAAACAATGATATAATAAATTAATTTGCTTAGGCCCACAGTGTACTTGCCTCTTCATTGAGCTGTTAGATTCTCTCTGATTATCAGTTTTTCAAAATGCTTCCAATTTTCTTCAGATATTTCCTTTTTGTGTTTTGTTTCTTGGTTCTGGAATACAATTTTTCAAAGGGTAGGTCCTGACCATTGAGGGGATGATGAAGTGAACTTGATGAGTTGTGATTAGCATTTCTTTGAATATGAGAAAGAATAGAACAGAATACAGACTAAGAGTGCATCACATGCAGCAAAGTAAATATGACTTCAGGAGACTTTCTTTTAACATACATATACAGATAGATTTGTGTACTGGCGTCCCGGGTCTTGCTGGAAAATGTTTATCTATTATGAATACCAGACAGGAAAAGATTATAATTCACTGCTCTAGGCCATTTTAACTTCTGTATTTGAGTAAAAACTTTTTTCTTCAAATAGAATGCATCTATTTTTAGCTTAACTCTAATAACATGGTACATTTTCTTTGACACCTTGATATTGTTCCTTTGTGTTCCCCCCATGGATACCCTCCCCAATACCAACATTTCAGTTGCAATTATTTGACATCAAAATGTCATTATCACTGTTCATCCTCCTAATTTTGTTTGAAGAGTGCTCTTTCTCACAGTTTTTTACATTCCACTGGCTCTTTCTTCCACTCCTCCACATTTCCTTTTCTAAGTGTCATTTTCATCTACCATTCAAGAATGGGTCAAGTTTAGAATGAAGGGAGTTTATTTAGGATTCATTCTAATTGACAATAAATAGCTTGGGGATTTAGCTGCCACAGCTGTCCCTTATTAGATCATAGTGCAGGTCATCGAATTAAAATAAGCAGTCCTAAATTCTGCACTCTACAAGGGAAGAAAGAAAAAAGCACTAGGTCCTTTCGGAGAGCCCTTTAGAGTGAATTATGGTGATGGTTTGTGTAGAAAATGAGCCAGATGACAGCCACGTCAGAGCAGCCTGTCACTGCCTCTCAGGCTCACATGTCAGCTCTTAGACTGGAGCACAACTGAAGGCTTACGAGTGACTGGCCGTCAGCTTTGGTTCAGGAGGTCAAGGTGCACAGGGTGAGGCTCTCGCTGAGCTTTCAGCATGTGGCTCTGAGCTTTCCGTTCCCCACTTCTGGGGTTTGTAAATGAGGGGATGTTATGGGTCTGCGTGTAGAGTTTTCAATCACTATCTAGTTTGGAAGCTTCGCTGGAAACACATTTACTTTTACCCCAGTTTTTGGAGACAGCCGATTTAGGAGAGCGCCGAAATTAATTGATACTGAGAAACGCAATCAGGCAATTGCAAGGAAGTCTCCATGCTAATGGCGAAATCAATTTCTTTGCTGCCATTTTCCCTAATAAATTTATGTTGTTTCTAAAAGTATAAAAGCAGCGTAGATTGATACTATGGTGTATGCTTTTAAAATGAACGAAATGCACTTTCTTTCTCTTGTTTCCAATCCCCAAAGCCAAGTAAAGAGTAAGATTGTAAAGACCTAGACTATGGTGGGATTGGGATGGGAATGCGGCAGGGGGACAAGCTTAAGATCATGCTCAGTTTTTTGTTTTTTTTTTAACTTTAAGATGGCCAAAAATAAATGATAGCAGAGAACAGAAGCACACTGAAGCTTATTCAAGCAATTCTTGGGTTAAAACTAATCTTCACTTGCTCAACATGAGGTGGGCCATTTCTAATGAATAAAAGTGGAAGCCATGTGAAGTACTGAGATTTTGATTTGTTGATAGTTTCCGTTTCCTGGCTGTTTAGAAAACCATAGATAAAAGTATCATTTTTTTTTCCTATGGAAAGTAAAAAGAAACTAAGCTTTGTAGAATATCTGCTATGTATGACCATTTTGATTAGTACCTGTATGTGTACTATTGCATTTAAGACCAAGATACATATTAATGTTTATTGTTCAAGGTTACACAGCTGAAATTCATGGACATGAGAATATATATATTTTTCTCTATTTACTCAATAACAACACTGGATATGGGATATATGTGTATAAATTGAACCTAGTAGGCTATGTCAGGTTTAAAATCTAATTCCTGAAATAGTATTACGGCTAATTGTTTTTCATTCCTTCTTCGAGCTTTCCCTATAAAATCTACTTAATATAAGATGGCAGCAAGAGAAACAAAACATTTCTAGTTCAGCAAATGATGCTTCTGGTGATTTCAAGACATATCTTTATCTTCTCACTTTGTAACTTGAGCCCATTACTCCTTTAGCAATTTTTCCTAGAATATTGACATAGGTAGATAAGATGCTTAAGCATCTCAAAAAATAAGAGCATTGCAATAGTATGAAATATTAGTAGTAGCAAAAAACCTTTCCATTTGCCATAGTTATTAATTACTTTGCTTTAAGATGAAAAAAGTTAAAATTAATGCTAAAGGAAATAGTTTCAAAGTAAAAATAATTTTGTTTGAGCGTGTTCTTCAGTTTCCTGCTTTTTAGCGGCTTAATGGCATCTATGTCTGGTGACTCAACTCATGGGAATGAGACAAAAACATAATATCATGTTGAATCATAATTATTATTTTCTAAGATCCTCAAATATAATGCAAAATCAAAACATATTACTTTTGAATCAGCCTAGGTTTAAGGTGATGTAGGCCCATTGGGTTATAGTTTAAGGAATGCATCTTCAGTGTGAATTTGCTTTATGAGATTCTGAAGAAAATTTCCACTTGTGTAATAGAGATAAAGCACAGACTGGCCTATTACAAACAATAAAGCCACTGACCATGGGACTAGAGCACAGGCTTCTGTGAAGTATAATTGACATAATTATATTAGAACCAATTTGACTGAATTTATTACAGCCTTCATATTCCCTGAAATGTTATACTCAATCTTTCAAATAATTGTTACACACATAATATTTTTAGTTCCTATTTCATATGCACTGCATTTATTTTTTTTCAAAATATGAAAGACCTTCTCTTTTACCTTTGCTTTTAATCTGGTGGGGGGAGAGGGCTGGCCTGTATTTGAACTCTACATAACCCCCTTTCTCCACATTTCCATGAGGTGCTGCTAACATGTTGTAGGATTGGACCTGAGCTTTATCTCCACTTGTTAAAATATTTGCTAGTCTGTCGAAAAAGCACAGCTAATAGTACAGTGCAATTTTTATTAATTTTGGGATCCAAACTCTTTCTGCCTCAGTAAGTGGTGATTGCCTTTTTTCTTGATACAAAAATGTTATATATTTAAAGTGCACCTGATCGTGGGAGGAACGCTATTCTAAGAATTTTAGAGTGGGATCAAACACTTCACTTTTATATGAGAAAAATATATATATTCCTTTAATTTGCAAAACCCAGATGACCTGATTGCAGATTCTAAATGATTTCAAGGTATGCTTATGTCACTTGCATTCAAATAGATTTTCATATAATCAGAAAACAATTCCTTGTGATTCTGGTATATTTTAAATCACTATATATTTACAGTAGCAGTGGTTATTTTTAATTGCTATGATTATAAAAAAAAATTCTCCCACTGCTGCCTCTGACCTTGCAGCACTTTATCATAAAAGGATAGTGGAGAACTTGACCTCAACAAATTTAATGGTAAAACTTTTGGGTGTCAACCAAACGTGGACACAGAACTACCTCTTCAATCATTTTCTCAGATGTTTTATACCTTAAGTCTCAGTGATGGAATTATTTTTGCCTGAAGAACCTGGGTGTAGGAAAGAGAATCAAACAGAGCTTATCAGAGGTAATCACATCTTGCTCTGATGCTTGTAGTTCGATCCAAAGTTTTATAACAATTAAATTTATATCTACCTAGAAATGTATTGACATCCAATTTCACATGTGAAAATAAAAAAAAAAATAAGGAACCATCAATGTCCATCATTTCATATTAAAGATAAACGATAATGACTCTTAGTAATAGATTTTATGTACTGAGCACTTCAGAAATGTCATATATTTTATATAGTTTATTTCACATTATTTATTCAAAGACCATGAGATGTGGATAGTTCTACAATGAATTTTTAAATTGAGGAAACTGATGCTTAAAATACTGTAATTTTCCCAATTCAAAGAGCTAATAATAAATGACAGAGTTGGATCTGGAACCCAGATTGGTCTAACTAAAAAGCTCATGTTCATCATGATATATGATCCTCTATTTAGAATATTATCTCTATTTCAGTTTGAAACAGATAACATTGAAGTCATTTAATAATTAATGGAGAACTTGAACAACAAAGAAATCAAATATCTTTGAACAACCATTTTGGAAAATTAGTCCTTTTTTCACTGTTTAGGTGATGTAAATTTTCACAAATATACTTCCGAGTATTTTATATAGAAGCATTGAGAATATCAGTTCTAAGAATAGCAATAATAATGCATTTCTTACTCTGTTGTGCTATATATGTTTACAACACAATTTTTGAGATGTTTATGTAATTAAAAGTATATGAAAGCATGATTAAATTCGTTTAACGTTTATTGAGACCTAAGTAGATACACCTTTCAAAAGAAAATGAAGGGAGAAAATGCTTTCTGAGTTTTAAGAAAATATAAAGTCTCAAAGGCTAAAAAACAAAGCAACGAAAATAGCAAAAAAAAAACTAGAAATGTTGGGATTAATCTTCTGAATGAGGATTTTTGTTTCTGAAAATTTCAAGAGACTATTCAAATCTGTTTTAGTCTTAATGACTTGGTTATGATTTTATGTTGTTATTAGTGAAAATGCCAAGATATTCTAACCCTAATGTACATTGATAGTTTGAGTAGCCAAATGATAAATAAAAGGAGACAAAACACAGGAATCTTAATAAAAATGTGCAAATATGCAGATTGTTATTTAGATATTAAAAAGTCTTTTTATTCATATTTTCAGGCTTAAACATTTTTTCTACCTTTATTAGTCTATACCAAATAAATGTCATGAATGCAATTTTCAATTAGGCCAGTTACTTATTCACAAATATACAAAGTACCAGGATCACATGCAGCTAAGATTTTAGTGTGTTGGTGTGATCTTGCAAAATTCTGTGTGTGATCCTGTATTCTTCCCTCTGGTCCTGACAGTAGTTTCTGACTTTTAAAGAGGACTGAAAAAATTCTGCCTTATGGAAGATTGCAAAGGATTGCTGCAAAGCAATTTTGCATTTTTAGCAGAGGCTTAAGCAGAGAAAGCACCACCTTAATAAATGCAAAAAGAAAAACTAAACATATACTTAGTAAAAAACAATAACCCCCCCCAAAAAAAAAACACACACACACACACAAAACCTCAACAACTTGATTTACTACAAAGTAAGAAATGATTTATCTTTAGGAATTATATGTCTGCCACTCTTTTAAATTAAATTTTGAAATCTTTATGTCTAATAAGATTTTTCACATGCTCAGCTTAGAGAATATATGTATCATAAACAATTATTTCTGGCAATATGAATACTGAAATACAATGGTACTCACATATTCCAAAGTATTTTCTTACCAGTGACTAGATCTTACTTAAAACTGTTATAGCATTGAGATCCTGATATTGAGGCAACTGTACCTGATTTATTTTTTGTAGCAATAGCATAAACTTAAGCCTCTTTTCATATTCTCTAAATACATTTTAGCAGTTTGAATTTAAGAAATTAGACTTTCAGTCATGCATGTAGCTCCCTAACTACTGCTTTAATAAGTCATTGTAAAAGTGTTGGCTGTTAGCTTACTTATGTTACGTAGAACATTTGCAAGCATTTATTTACTGTAACTTCGTTGTGTTTTAACAAACCAAATTAGCATAATGGCTCAGGTCACTCTTTTTTCATCCCTTTTGATGATTAGAGTTCACTTAATTATTAACATCCATTCTAGTCTTTTACCTTATATCTACAGAAGAGATTATACACAAATTTAAACATATATTAACAAAATCAACACCCACAGCAGTGTACAAATACTTCTAATGCAGGGAGAGATGTAACGTAAGTAGTCTTACTATCTCTATAACCCAGAATTTTTAGGAAGTTCCATATACCAGCTGAGTGCTGCCATGATGGAAAGAACCATGGATCCAAGGAGAAAGGAGAATAAATTGGCTTTCATAGAACTTAAATAAGCATAAAGTCAGATCTAGTTGCCAGAAAAGGGGCCGCCAATGATAATTATTGTATCCAAGGGAACATGGGCAACGCACGCTGTATCCAACCACTACTATCATCTAAGGCATTGATCTGGTGGTCATATCACAGAGGAACGACTCGGGCAGCTATGCACACAGCCAATCCCTGCCCCCACCACTCTGTCCTACTCCAGGCCCCAGTATCTTTAGCCTTCATTACAGCAGCTTCCTCCTAGTCGGTCTCCTGATCACCAGGGTAACCTCAGCTCTTATCTCCAATCTGCATCACCATAATTTGGACCCCAAATCTAAAAATGTAATTTGATGAATAATAAATTTAATGTGTTTGGTGAATGGACAAAATCCTTTAAAATTTTGAAGTTTGGGGGAAATTGTCTAGAAGGTTGAGAAGACAAAAGCCCACCTAGGAACTTACCAGCGACATAAAGGAATCTACCAGGATTTGATTCCTTCCGCATCTCCTCAATCCCTCCTCCATCTCCTCAATTCCTCCTCACAGAAAGTAGAAGAAGGAAAATAATATATTCTGAAGATAGAACTAATTATTAAAATTAAATTATGTTATAAAGCTACTGTGACTCACAACATGTATAACTGGATAAGATAATATTGAAAAAAATCTACACAAAAGATTATAGCGTTTATAATTCATTCAAATGAGCATGTTAATTATCACATTAGAAAGTAGATTATTCAATAAATATTTGAGGCAAATAGCCTATCTAAATTTATTTAAGAAAAAATTAAAAATAGATCAGATAACATTTAAAAATTATATTAAAATATCAGAAATAAATAAAGGATACTTTTATAACATATGGATTGGAAAAGTTTTCTAAACAATTAAAGAAATGTGGCAAATATTTTTTAAAATATTGTCAAATGTCATTCATAACATGTTAAAACATTTTAATGGCAGAAAAGGTAAAAAGACAAAAGAAATTTTCACCCAATATTTTATGACACATGTAAACTGGTGAAATCAGATAACATACTAAATAAAGAATTCCAGAAATTTTTTGGAAAAAGATAAATACAGTAACTATGCCATTTTCTCTAAGGGACTTGAGCATCCTCAGATTTTGGTACCTTTGGGGGATCTTGGAACCAATCCACCGTGGATACCTAAGGACCATGTTAAACCAACTCAAAACCTGTCAAAAATATAAACATGCAATTCACAGAAGATTATGCAACTGGCTAATGGTTTAGTTTTTAGGGCAATAATTATTCAAAATGAAACATTGGGGATTTTTTGGAAAGTTATTTAGGTATTGATTTAAATTTAAAATGTCCATAATCTAATAATCTACTACCCAGCAACACCGTCTGTCTAGAATTTTATCCTACTTAAATAATAGGCTGATTACATCAATATATTCATTAAAATTAAAAGAAGAAGAGGAGAAGGAGAAGGAATTGGAGGAGGAGGAGGAGGGAAAAGAAAATAAAGAGAAAATAACTGCAAACAAATGCCCATCAGTGGAGGGGGAGGGAATGGATGGAAGAGAACATTAAACTGTAGTACAGCCATGAAACCACACTCTGAACACTGGAATACTATACTATACAAAGAAGAGACGTAATTATATATGTCTCCATTGTTTACCATTTAAGGTTGAATGACGATGTACCTGACATACATTGAAAGAAATAAAATGCATTGTCACAGTTTGGAAGCACATATATTATGTCCATAATTCTGGTTATATCAGGGTGCTCAGGTTGGGAGGAACTTGAAGAGATAGTGGATGATTTTAAAAGGCTTTATGCAAAAATATCTTTTCTAAACATGACACAAACATAAGACAACATCAAGTGAAATACTAATAAATTTAACTGTTTGATAAATTGAACCACATCAAAACAAAGAGTGGCAAAAATATCAAAGCAAAAGTAAAAAAAATAAAAATAAACACTGAAAACTCTTTGTAACCCATATGACAGAGAAAGACTTTTATCTCCATTTTTTGAAGAGCTCTTACAAATCAAAAAGAAAATTAAATGATCAGAGAAAAGCACAAGGTTATGAACATACAGTACATAAAATAAATAGATATTCAGATTTCAGGTCTATTTTCCCATATAAGAAGCTATAAATAGTTGAATAAAAAGTGGTTTTCCCGACCCAAATGGCCTTTTTTTTAAAAGAAAGAACTAGAACAGCTTATTTCATAAATTTATTAGAAAAAATATGGACAACTTTTAATAATTTGTGAATGAATAAATACAATTATATTTTATTTTGCTATTATGTTATTGTGAAATATCATTTTCATCCAATTTAGTGAAATTCCAAACAATATCTGCAAAGGTTCTTACTATAGGAATAATTACTGGTAAGATAAAAATAAATAAAACACAAGACCTGCCTTCTAAGAACATAATTTACTAACAGTTGCTATCTCAATTACATAACTGTAATATAAGGTTAAGTTGGGTAAATGCTTCAATGGGAGTAAAGGGAGAGAGTCCTATTAAATTTAGGGGGAAAACAAGAACCTAATTCTGAAATGCATCAGGGAGTTAAAATCACCCTCCATGGCCTTTGACAGGCTGATACTGAGGATAAAATGTGATTTGTAAAACGATACCAATAGTCATTTACTCAAAAATATAGTTTATGTTATTAAGGGGCTGTATCATTGGTGCTCTATCAGGAAAGTAGAAACTACTCTAATTATTTTAAGTGGAACTGCACTTAAGCAGGGGGATTATGTGTTGGCAAGTCTTCTGGAAGGAGTAAAGGTCAGGGAAAGCCACCACCAGCTCTCCACTCCGCCACTGTCATTAACAGAATCTGGGCACCGCGGATACAGAAATTGCACCCGCATCACTGATGCTTCCAGGGACAAGGTGGGTGTCTCTCAGGGAAGTTCCAGGATGCTATTGCCAACTCCCCAGGCTCGCTGAGAACCAGAGACCGAGCAGAGAGAGATTTGAAGGGATCTAAGAATCATACATTCATTTGTCCCTGAGGCCAGTGTCCCTTGCAGCATTTTACATTATTTGTTTATCTCTTGCTAGACTCAGTAAAGTCAGCCTTTAATCTAGGACAGCTCATGTTTAGTTTCTGTCATATGCTGTCAGAGGAGTCTTGATTAATACGGGTCTCCTAGCCTTCACGGCCTTTTCCCTTTGTTAAAAAAGTTTTTTCCCAACAAATTTGCCCATTTTCCAGATGACTGTTTTTCTCCTCAGCCAGGGCCTCTATGGTAAGTATGGATCAGTGAGATATTTTCTTTTCAGATTCAGTCACAAATCTTGTATTTCTCAGAATCCCCAGATTTTCCTAATTAGCTTCGGGGCAGCATCCTTCAGTGGTAAGGACAGAGACCTTGGCGGTGTCCCGCCCTCTGGTGGCCTTGGGCAGGTGAGCTGTCTGCTCTAACTCCGGATTCCTCATTTCAAATGGAAGTGATAATTCCAACTTTTTGTAAGGATTCGATGGTACACTGCATGCAAAGAGCTTGGTGCACTAAATGCACATGGTGAATGACAAGTGGCCAATGTTGTTATTACTCCCCTTTTGCCAGTGTTCAAAGGTGAAAAAATATTCTGTAAAGTGGGGTGAATATGATTACGGACTAAGGAAGGAAAAACTTAGAAGACATCGGTCATCAAATATCTTTCATCTCCCTACTTTCATAAAAAATATTCTCCCTCTCCCATGGCTTGAATTAAAACCTAGAGGCTAGATTGTGGTTAAGAACATGCACAGTGGAACCAGGAATGTTTAGGTCTTATTCCAACCCTCGGATGGAATGTGTGATTTTAGGGAAGTAGTTTAATTCCCATCCCTATTTCGATTTCTTTATATGCAATCAGGGATTATAATCATCCCTACTTTACGTCTTCTTAAGAAGATTAAATGATATGATGTAGGAAAGATATTCAACAGAGTCCCTAGTACAAAATAAATGCCCAGCGAATCATAACTAATATCCTCAGCATCCTCATCGTCATTATTAATTCAACTTAACATATTCTTTTATGAACAGAATTGAAGTAACTTCTGAAAGAAAGGGAAACAGAAACACAAGAAATTTGGGCTTATGTTTTTATTTTTAGTAAAGATGTCTAGATGTGATAGTCTCAGAAAATAATAGATAAACAGGAAAAAATAGTTCATATTATTTCTACCTAACTCTTACTACTCATAAAAAAATCACCTGGGGTAATTTTTGAAAACAACTTTGAGAAAGGGCTTTTGTGTAGCTCCAACTCAGCCTACCCCTTAGCCAATGGCCTCAAGTCTCCACTGATGAGGTGCGGCTGGTATTTTTTTTAATCGTTCACATTTTAAAATGAAACAAGGATTGAGAACCACTGACCTCAATCTCATTTATGTGATCCTCTCCCTGACAAATTTCAAAAAGAAGGAAAATGGTCCATGATGTGGTGAAAATAGCAATGGGAATGCTGTCAGGGAACTAGGTGCCGGCTACATCACTAACTATATCATCCTACAAAAATTACAACTTCCCCATCTCTCAGCATGAAAAGATGTCCAATAAATTACTTGAAATGTTATAAGTACAAGAAAGAGTTATTATACTATCTGGTTGAGTTTTCAGATCAATAATTGCATGACTGTTGAAAATGAAAGTGGAACTTTGGGGCAGAAATGGGAGGTGGGAAATTTTCAAGCCTCGATTATACAGACATTTAGGGTAGATGAGGGTACTTAGCCATTATTTACTTTAAATTATCTAAATATTTCCCTACTTTTGTTGTGCATGATACATAATGTTTAAGTCAAGTCTCTATTACAGAAGTTTTGCTGTTTGAAGAGATAATAGCAACCTGAATTCAATTTTCTGAGCAAATCTGGATCAGGCCTTTCATGACATTTTACTGCCTCACTCTGCCATTAAAAAATCTCTCCATAAAGGACCTTGATGTAAATGTTAATAATGGTATTTTCATTTTAGTCTAACTAACTGAGGAATACAATGGTGGTTCCCCACTTAAAATAAATTGTTATTTCAGGAAACCAATGAGGAAAAACTCGTCCTCAGGCTATATAACCTCTGAAATCCTAATACTTGGACAGTGCCTTATTCTAACTATATAATCAGCCCTTTTTTCTGTAGATAAATTTCTCATCATTAGTAAAACCCAAACTTTGGTTCTCCTATATAATCCTATCAGCATAATTAGAAATAATGGATCTCATATTGTTTAATACAAATCAAAACAATATTTGTGATCAAGAGAATACATTACAATATATAAAAACACCTGACAGGCATCCTGATGTTTTTTTTTCCTTTATTTATGTTAGCGTTTTTCCAGGCCCTAAGGTAAATAAATACAATATAAAATAATATAAATAAAAATAGAAAATAAATATTAACATGAAAGTTTGATACAACATTGTAAATCAAGTATACTTCAGTAAAAATTAATTTTTAAGTTTGAATTTATTTATAATTCAACTATATATCTATTATCTAACTCTATTTATATAGATAGCTATGTAACATACAGATATATATATAGAGAGATATTTGTACAGATATAGAGATTTTTGTTTAGGTATTATAGACATTGTATATACAGATGTAGCTAGATATTTATATAAATATATAGAGAGATAGATTTATGTCTATCTATCTTAGACAGGTCCGTTATATCTTGCAGACCTTAAATACTATAAATAGTGGGCATTTATAACTTTCTTTAATCTCTTACTGATAATTATGTAAAAGTTTAAAATCAGTGTAAGTAATGAGAAGTGGGCACAGTGACGACATGAAGCAGAGCCCAGGGTCTCTGTCATCACACGACTGCACAGATTGAAGTTTGAAGGCCTCACTATTGCCCCGTTACTCAAATTTCCCTTTCATGGTCTTTCCTGAGACTCCTGGCTTCCTTTCCCTTGGAAGCCCTGAGCCAACGTGAAGACCTGAAAAGATCTAAACTATTAAGCTTTCCTCCAGTGTCTTCTCTTTCCCTCACCTTTCTCCAGTGGACTTAGTACCACCTTCTGTTACTGATTTCTCCTGTGTCTGGAGGAAAATCCACCTATTACTCACATGTTACACTGAAACTTGCTGTAGAATCACAGACACAGAGAACAGACTTCTGGTTGCCAAGGGGAGAACGGGGAGGGGAGGGATGGATTGAGAGTTTGGGATTAGCAGATGCAAACTATTATATATAGGAAGGATAAACAGCAAGGTCCTACCGTATAGCACAAGGAACTGTATTCAATATCTTGGGATAAACCATAATGGAAAAGAATATGAAAGGAAAATATATATCTATAACTGAGTCACTTTGCTTTACAACAGAGATTAACATAACCTTGTAAATCAACTATACTTCAATAAAATTAAAAGAAAATAAAACAGTGTTAAGTACATATAAGTGTTAAGTACATATCTGACTATCTGACTAACCTGCTGTAGATCTCATCACTAAGTGGTGATGTTATGGAAAAACCCGAACGAACTTTTTGACCAACCCAATAGAATGGATTAACAACGAGGTCCTACTGTACAACACGGAGAACTATATTCAATATCCTGTGACAAACCATAATGGAAAAGAATGTACATATTATAACCAAATCACTTTGCTGTACAGCATAGATTAACACAACATTGTAAATCAACTATACTTCAATTAAAAAGAAAAGAAAGAAAGAAACTTGTTACCTCCTAAAACCGATTCTCTTTGATTAAAAAAATAGATCTGAACTGGAAACTTGCAACACAGCTACAAAACAAACCATTTCATGCAGATGAGTAATTATTATATTTTGGTCCAGTGACATAGGAAACTTTTCCCCCTTATTCTCTTAAATCAGAAAATATGAATTCTGATATTATTAAACCTCAATTAGCAAGATGGAAAAAGGTCAGAGACTTAATTTGGATAATGAAGGTTTCAGATAAGAATGGGAAGTTCTTAATGTAAATGACGCATGTAGAGAAACATGGCCTAATTCAGAGAGTGGAGCTTTTCAGATAAGAGGTTCACATAATCAACTTTTCTGGGAGTTGAATACAAATGCAGACAAAAATGCATTAAGGAAAGCAGTTAAGGATAGATTAGTAAAATACATAGATAAGAGACAGATAGAGAGAGGCTCAACCAGATATATGGCAACATACTTCTTTCAATGAACACACATTGTATTTTCTTTACCTACTTACATTTTGCTTGAAAGAGAAAGCCCACATGCTGTTATAATATGGGGAATTTCTCACCGGCAGGGCCATTAAGGAACACAAGCTACTCAGAATCAAAATGTGCTTTACAATGAATACACAGACACTTGCCCTTTGGTCCTCATGGACCTTAGTAAGGTTATTCTTGGTTCTCTTCCAAACCCTTTGCAATATTCTGCATTGTATTCAGCACAGTATTTGTGTCCTTTTGTGTCCACAGTATTTTGTTGACAAAATTAGCTGTTCAGTGTAGTCTATTCAGTTAAAAAATACATTCATGGAAAATAAAATATTAAGTAATTGAGTCAGCCTCTTCTTTATTAATTTTTGATAATATCACTTGTTCAAATAAATTTTGAAGGTTTTATAAATATCTTGTGTTTATTGAAGAGAAAAATCGTCTAATGGTGAGAAAATAACAATATCCTATGAATTCTCAGAATTGAGCCTTAAACACTCATTTTTTTATTAGCAAATCAGTCAGATCTATGTTTAATTTAGAAATATATATGAGGGTGAAATTATTCAGAGAATTAAGTTGGTTAAATAATACAGTCACAACAGATATATAATGTAAAATATTTAGCATGGTGTCAAGAAAATGGATTTTATACAAACATTAGCCTTTTCATCACATGCATATGCATATATACATCCATATGATTTTGTATTTTAAATAAACTTTGATACAACCTTATCCATCTAACTATATTTGTAATATTGCATGTTCTTTCCTTTTAGGTTTGAGATTTTGCTAGTATGTGCTGTCTTGGGGATGGAAAGAAAAGTTTAATTCTGGGACAATATCAAGCATACAGGTTATGTTTTCCTGTGCATAGTTAGAGAATTATCTGGTTAACTCAAAATAAAGTCTTGACTTCATGTTTCAAAAAGCAAGCAAGGAGAATTGTTTTCTTTCATTTGCCAAGTAAAATTGTAATAAGAAACAGAAAATCTCTTTCTAGTTTTCATGCTTATTGCCTTTTCTCTTAGGGTTTGTTTTCTACTGTGAGAGCCTGAGACAGGAATTCTTGTGTGTATGAGTGACTAAGGATGTGCTCCTAGGAGAAAGCACAAGAGGGAAGAATAGAGCACTGGAAAAATCCAAGCAAGATTGTGATCTCTCATGCAGTTGAGAGTGGACCTGATCCCACAGGGAGCTCTGTAGTAAGATGTGCCCTTCCATTGGGGCAAAGGATAGAAGGCTCTTTTATTTCATATTATTGGGTACCTGTGCATATTCATTGTTTCATATAATAGGTCCTGATTTTATTAAGGAGGGTTGAATTTTTTCTCTGTTCTTAGCAACCAAATGATGCCTAATAAGCCAAATGGCTTAATAATGTTGGAAATACATTTTATGTGGTGCCAGATGTCAAAATGGAACATAATGACTACAAAATAAATGCTAAAGAAAGTAATTTTTAAATGAGTTATTCAGAGAAATTGAAAAATCAAGGAAAGCTACAAATAAGATTGCAGAGAGATGATAGGATTTATTTGAAGCTTGAAGTAAGGTAGTCATTTTGATAAGGAGGGTGGTTGAGGAAACCCACAGAGGTCGTGGAAACAAATACTTGGAGAATCAGAGAGATTTAATGATAAACAATCAACTGAAATATCGGTATCTTTCAATGTCTTTTTAAGAGATGTCAAAGCAATTTGAGATGAATTAGTTTTAGCACTTAAAACATCAGTAGTCCTTATTTGCAAGGAACTCCTAGAAGAAACAAATAAAAAGGAACATATTTTGACAGAGGATGTAAATAAGCAAACCATAGAAGAAAAAACATAGATTGTCAATAAACGTGTGAAAATATACTCCACTTCATGACTAATCAAGGGAATGCAAATTAAAACAATAAGACACGATTTCTCTCCTACTGAAAGAGTTGACAAAATAGAATTCTTTTATAATTATGGGCAATACGATATTCTCTTATAATGTCAGTGGAAATGTACACTGCTAAATTTTTGCAATATAAATTGATCATCTATTAATGTTTTAACTGCACATAGCTATGATCCAACAATACAACTTCTAAGCATCTCTCCTGCATAAAAATATATATATATATATATATATATATACACATGAATATATATACACATATATATCACATGCTACATTTATTCCTCTATTTCTCTCCCTATATTTATCTATTTTGCTCTCTTAAAATTCCCTGTGCTATACAATATATTCTTGTTGCTTATCTATTTTATACACAGTAGTTTGTATCTCTTAATCCCATAACCCTAACTTGCTCCTCTCCCCATCCCTTTCCTCACTGGTAACTACTAATTTTGTTTTCTATATCTGTGAGTCAATTTCTGTTTTGCTATATACATGTGTTTATATTATGTTTTAGATTCCACATATAAGTGATAATGTAAAGTATTTGTCTTTCCCTGTTTGACTTATTTCATAAGCATAATATCCTGTAGGTCCACCCACATTGCTGCAAATGGCAGAATTTCATTCATTTTTATAGTTGAGTAATATTCCATGGTATGTATGTATATATATATATATATACACCACATCTTCTATATCCATTCATCTGTTGATGGGCACTTGGGTTGCTTTCATATCTGGGCTATTGTAGATAGTGCTGCTATGAGCATTGGGATGCATGTATAGTCTTGAATTAGTGTTTCCATTTTTCCCAGATATATACTCAGGAATGGAATTGCTGGATCATATGGTAGTTCTATTTTAAGTGTTTAGGAGCCTCTATACTGTTTTCCATAGTGGCTACACCAATTTACATTCCCACCAACAGTGTTTAAGGGTTCCCTTTCTCCATATTCTCTCCAATATTTGTTATTTGCAGACTTTTTGATGGTAGCCATTCTGACAGATGTGAGGTGACATCTCATTGTTGTTTTGATTTACATTTCTCTAACACTTAGCAATGTTGAGCAATTTTTCCTGTCCCTGTTAGCCATCTGTATGTCTTCTTTGGAAAAAAAAAATTCTATTCAGGTCTTCTGCTAATTTTTTGATTAGGTTTTTTTTTATATTAAGTTGTATGAGCTGTTGTTATGTTTTGTATATTAACCCCTTGTCAGTCACATCATTTGCAAATATTTTTTTTTTCCATTCTGTAGGTTGTATTTTCATTTCTTTGACTGTTTCCTTTGCTGTGCAAAAGCTTTTAAATTTAATTAGGTCCTATTTGTTTATTTTTGCTTTTATTTATTTTGCGTTAAGAGATAGATCCAAAAATATATTGCTATAATTTATTTCAAAGAGTGGTCTGCCTAATGCTCTCTTCTAGTTTTATGGTTTCAGGTCTTACCTTTAAGTCTTTCTGTATATGGTGTGAGAAAATGTTCTAAACTCATTGTTTTACATGTAGCTGTCCAATTTTCCCTGCACCACTTACTGAAGAGATTGTCTTTTCTCCATTGTATATTCTTGCTTCCTTTGTTATAGGTTAATTGATCATAGGTGTGTGGGTTTATCTCTGGGCTATCTGTTCTGATCCACTGATCTATGTGTCTGTTTTTGTGCAAGTTACCATGCTGTTTTGATTATTGTAGCTTCATAATATAGTCTGAAGTCTGGGAGGGTGATACCTCCAGCTTTGTCCTTTTATCTCAACATTACTTTGGCAATTCTGGCTTTTGTGGTTCCCTATAAGTTTTAGGATTATTTGTTCTAGTTCTGTGAAAAATGTCCTGGGTATTTTGATAAGGACTGCATTAAATCTGTAGATTGGTTTGGGTAGTATGGTTTAAACAATATTAATTCTTCCAATCCAAGTGCATGAGATAAATTTGAATTGTTTTTATCATATTCAATTTCCTTCATCAATATTTTATAGTTTTCAGAGTATAGGTCTTTAACCTCCTTAGTTAAGTTTATTCCAAGGCACTTTATTCTTTTTGATGTGATTTTAACTGATTTTTTAAAAAATTTCTCTCTCTGATTGTTCATTATTTGTGTATGGAAAGGCAACAGATTTATGTATACTAATCTTGTATCCTACAACTTTGCTGAATTCATTTATTAGTTCTAAGAGTTTTTGGGTAGAGACTTTGGTGTTTTATATATAAAGTACCATGTCTTCTGCAAATAGTGACAATTTAAATTCCTCCTTTCCAATTTGAATGCCTTTTATTTCTTTCTCTTGTCTGATTGCTGTGTCTAGGACTTCCAGTACTATGTTCAACAGAAGTGGCAAGAGAGGGCATCCTTGTCTTGTTCCTGAATTTAGAGGAAAGGCTTTTAGCTTTTGACCATTGAGTATGACATTAGCTGTGGGTTTATCATAAATGGCCTTTATTATGTTGAGATATGTTCCCTTTATATCTACTTTGATGAGAATGTTTACCATGAATGGATGTTGAATTTTGTCAAATGCTTCTTCTGTGTCCATTGAGATGATCATGTGATTTTTACCCTTCCTTTTATTAATATGGTGTGTCACATTCATTGATTTGTAAATGTCGAACCATCCTTGTGTCCTTGGAATAAATCTATCAGTTATTTTTAAGCGGTTCTGAAAGGGTGAACTTGGAGATGAGAGCCAATAAATTGATAACTGCACATTATGCAAGGTAATAAATCCCTTTTTACTTAAGTCATTAATACCTAGGATTCCTACTTCCCTCATCTGAAAGCATACTACTTAATATAGAAATGGCTTGAGTATTGTGATGTATTGTGTCCCTCAAATATAATAGATACACAGCATTGTAAAACTGTTAGCTGAATGTTTGGCTTAAAAGGATGAGAAATATTTAAATTAAGTATTTTTGTTCATATATATATATATTTTGTTGTTGTTGTTGTTGTTGCGGTATGTGGGCCTCTCACTGTTGTGGCCTCTCCCATTGCAGAGCACAGGCTCCGGGTGCGCAGGCTCAGCGGCCATGGCTCACGGACCCAGCCACTCCACGGCATGTGGGATCTTCTCAGACTGGGGCATGAACCCATGTCGCCTGCATCGGCAGGCAGACTCTCAACCACTGCACCACCAGGGAAGCCCTATCTGGGCATCCTTTAACTCAGTCAAGTTGACATATAAAATTAACCATCACACCCTGCATTTACATACTTTATAATAAATATCTGACATTTTCACACTTATATTTTTAGGCAATATTAATTTTCCAGTACAAAAGATAAGGGAGTAACAATGCTTTATGTAAATAAGATATTTAAACCCATTTTAAAATTTGCTCTTTGCTTTTCTTACTGTTGTTTGATTGTTTATTTGAGCTATGGTTATCAGTGTGTACCACTCTTTCTAAATACTTTGTGTAGCCTCTTACACTCATTCATTCTTATATAAATGTCCATAATGAAGTTGATGACGGGACCAGAGTTCATTATGAAGACCTCTTAAAAATTACATTCTATTTCTAATGGTATGCTGAGGCAGGTCTTTCATGCTGTGAGTAAATATTTAAAATATTATCATCAACCCCATATAAATAATTGTATATTTGGATGGAGTTTCTCATTTTCATCTTGGTCTCTATGTATACTTTTCTTTGCCATTAAAGTCTGTTAGTCAACAAAATTTCATTGTTATCTTTCTGTCATTCTCAGTTCATTGCTGTTGCCAGTTCCAACAAATTGTCAGCCATATCATCATTGTACCTGGCTTCCTTTCAGCTATCACCTTCCTGACTGACACTTTTGACAGATACTTAAGGCTTTTTGAAAATTAGCATTAAAAAAAAAAGAAGCTTCCGACTTATTTGGAAAGGTTTGGCCTGTAAACAAAAGACACTAGAAAGTCATTACAAATCTCTAAGTAGAAGAATGAAGAGCCCTTTGCCAAGTCCAGGATACTATGGCAAGGGTTGTGAGGTGGAGGGTGTCACATGAGGAACCAAATAGTGGGCAGCCATAGTTGGAAATACAGATCACGTGTGGAATTAAGAGAGGCAAAACACACTGTCACACTATCAATGACAGACTCAGAATCTGAGCACACACCTTTTCACTGTAGAATATGTGTTCTTAATTCCTGTAACTGTAAATGAGTTTGCACATTTAATCTATATTTCATAGTACTTGGTATGATTTGTGTATGCTAGTGTTTATGTATGTATATGTGCTCTTCATTGATGGGACTGAGGAATAGCCATGCTGATCCATCAATCCCTGCCTGAGGACCTAGGATGCCTACTTAGGCATATGACTGAACTACAATTTCTCTCCATAAATGTAAGACTAAGGGGGGAATTGTTTACATATATAAGTTTTGAATTGAATTAGATAGTCTAGGTTGTTGGCCAACGGACAGAAGTAAGAATAAAGGTTGCTCTGGTGAAGAGGAATGAGTATTCTTTGTATGTGTGTGGGAAGAGGGGTCATGAAGTGGGGAGAATCAAATTAAACTAAAATTTGGTTATTTGAGTTAGTAATAGCCATTAATAATCATTATTACTTAATAGTCACTAAGTAATAACCAAAGTTGTTAAATAGTTGTTAAAAGTTCTCATTAAAATAAAAAAAAACAGTGAAAGATCATGTGGAAGTGAGCATGTGAGCCACAGGAGCACAGAATTTTCTTGAAGGTTAGAGTGGGTGATTCACATTTCCTTTTGTGTACGATTCAGGGTGTCTTAGAGAGGCCTCCAAAATTTGGAAAGAAGGGCAAATCAGAAAATTTTGAAGATCTAGGAATTGTGCCAGAAGGTCAACACATGGTATATAGAATCCATCAAGGTGATGCTCAGCAGGGAAAGCTTACTTCAGAGGATTGATCCACTAGATGAAATGTGGTACCTTAAGCAGTCAGCAAAAAAATGGTGTGCCACTTGTCAATTTATTGGATGTAGAATGGCTAACGTACAATTCTAGAATGTGGTCTAAATAGCCTTGGGAGTCTCAAACCATGGGAGGAAAAGAACAAGGGCAAAATTTGTGTCTGGGGTTCAAGTCTGCTGCACAGCTATTTGAATTAAAAGTTTTCCAAGATAAAGGTTTGAGTGATTGCAGGAAAGAGTGTACAACACAGTTATTTTCCCAGGTTTATGAGTTTATTTCTAAGGAAAAAGAAATTAATCAGCAGCCTTTTATATAGACACTAGGGTTACAAAAATTATAAAATATTTTTAACAAAGACATAAGTTCATGCTACAGCTGAGATTAAAAAGGAGTTAATTTCATCCCAGTGACCCTCAAATAACAAGAAATTAAGGGAACAACTTCAACTTCTAATAACTAATACATTAGATTTGTAGTGTATTTTGTAGTTTAAAAGACACTTTCATTTTTCTCATTTTATGCTCACCAAAATCCTTCATAATAAGTGAGATAAGCATCATTATCATCATCTTCATCATTCCCCCTTCATTTTCAGGATGGGTAATTACTAACAAATTAAAGATGTCTTTAGGTTTAAGAATGGTGGAACTACTAATGCAGAGAGTAGATAAATAAGAGGGCTTAGAAAGAGGCTGATGAGTTTTTCTTTTCATAAAGCACTATATTATTTCAAATTCTAATTTGGCAAATATAATTGACAACACAATTACAAATTTTCTCTTTAGAATTCTAAGTCGCTCTTTAAGTTAGTAAAGATTTTTCCTAGGGTTCTAACCATAGAATGAAAAAAAAATGTCCTGGAAATAACCTAATGTTGATTTATACTGAAATTATTTCAATTAAAATTGAATCGAAGTTTAAAAGTACACTGGATTTGTAGTCTTCTGTGAGTAAAATAATCTATGCAAAGAACAATTGATAATAATACAGATAACTCTGTGTGTGTGTGTGTGTGTGTGTATGTGTAGTTCCCTCATAACTTTGACTCCTTAGGCTATCACCCATACTCATTTAAATCTAAAATTTACAAATATTTCTTATTCATTTCTCCTACTTTAAAGAGAAAACACCACCTTTATACATAATCTTTCATTTGCCCATTTCACACTCAAGTCCTCATCAATTACATAATAGTTAAAGAGGAAATTTTATGATCCCAAACTTCATATGATCAACCTGATTGAATGACACCTTGCTGTTTGTGATTACACTTTTCAACTGCAGCATTTCTTTAATTGCTCAGTCCCAAACCATCGACTCAGGAGACATACAATATGAGACAAATGAATGAGGTCAGATGTCACAAGGCATAAGTTTGCATCAATACAGTTAAACAGCGAGAGCTTCGAGTGGAATTTGACAAGACTCCAAATGTGTAATAACTGTCTTAAAATTCACTTCCCTATAATCTGCTATAATAAAGAAAATCACTTAGAAATTTGTGAGAAGTAACTGAGTGCCTTGTTCAATACGAGTAGCAGAATCCTTTTGGAATGTGAAGGTCTGGCCTCCTCCAGCCTCATCCTCTGGCTAAAGGACTCCCATGGAGTGACATCATAGCACTCATGAGCCAGACGAGATAGTGTAGTCTCCGTTGCTTTTGGTAAGGCGGAAGATTCTAAACAAATGTATTCCAAGCCTGTCACTGCTTTGGGTGAGACCCACACGATTATTTTATTAAGGATTGCACCATTCTTCTTGTGAGTCAAGCTTTTTTTCTTGGTTGAGAAAGGTCTCCAGCAGAGAAGTCTGCTTCATAGTTTTCTCCTGCAACACCGTAAAGGCTATTAGTATTTACTGTTTACTGAGGTGAATATTGTTTAAATTTGCATGAGACAATCCCTTTAAAAAACAACAAAGAGTTGATGATTACAATGTCTGCATTACGTTAAAACTGTTAATTTGTGGCAGTAATAATTTAGGATTTTAATTATAAGCTTGAAAAGCAGATTTGGCAATGTAGTTGGCACGACTAATGCTAATTTGTCCTTTAACGTTTATTGAAAGCAATATATCCAATATAATTACAGTGAGTGTCAAATAACCTACTATTTTATTTTTTTAATGTATGATCCCTTAATTTGCTAGATTAAGATGACTTACCATCTGTTAAGATTTCTGTTGTGCCATTTTTGGTGAGTTTTATATCACTTATCAACAATAAGAGATTATCTAGAGCATTTTTTTTTTCAATTGATGCCATAATCATTTTCCTGATGCTTCATTAAACTTCTCACCATGTGGTTGATCATCATTTTCTCTATGCTCATTACATCAAGGGTCATGTAATGCTCAATTACTAAATTCTGCAAATGTTGCTGTGAATCCGATGTGTACTATCATAACAGACATGAAATCAGTGCCAAGCACACAGTCCCTGGGTTGTTCTTCTCAGTAGAAACTAGCACAATTTTTCAAGCATTCTTACCTCCAAGATAACGATACTGTTTCTAGCCAAATTTGTTCTGAATTAACCTTCTGCTTTCTGCTCCATCATTACTGCTTTGTAAGGTTCTAAATACATTGCTAATCCAATGTGTATTCAACTTTATGAGATTGCATTCTTAATGTCCTTGGCTGGAGATTCAATAAAATCTGTGGATGTAATTGAGCATTTCAGTGCTCACTATAAAGTCTAATTAAAACTTTAAAATGTCATTCATGACAATTGTATGGAATCTCTTATTCTAATTTTTAATTATTAAATTTTAAAGTCACTGACAGTTCTATAAATCAAGTTTCCCCTTTATTTCGGCCCAAACACGAACATGTTCTAATGAACTTAAATCAATAAATTTTAAAGAGTGTGAAATTCTTCCATTAAAAATGTGCCTTCCAATTTTATTTGGTTTTGCTCACAAGGATTTTTAATTGAGAGTAATTTTCCTTAATAGTTTTTGGTGTCAAATAACAGTTTGCATGGTTACTCATCCTATCCTCACTCACAAAAGAAAGTCTTTGACATCTATATAGTATTCATATTTGTATTCTCACTAGATCAGTTTAGATAATTTGCAACTGTTTTACATACATTGGTGTGAACTTTAACAAAATGTATCAGTCAGAAGGGTCATATACAATTGGATATTTAAATGTATTTAAAGCATGTATTTAAGTAATTATTTAAAAGAATAAATTATTTTAAACCAGTAGCTGTTATGTGGAGCTGTTTAAAATGAACACATATTTAGAGGAAAATTAGTTTACAGAAAAGATCAATACACGTATTTGATGATTATGTCATGGAAATTAAAAAAAAAACACTGAGGTAAAGCAAGCCTTATTCATTTAAAATAATGAACTTAAAAAAAATAAAATAAAATAATGAACTTGCTTTACAAAAGAGTGCAGACTGAGCATGCTAGTGGTTCTCAGTTGAACTACCATTCAATTAGCCCTTTTCAAAAAAGTGTCCTAGAAGATTTTACTTTAGATTTCTCCTGGAAGTAGCAAGGGCTTACTGTTTACTACAAAATGCAATAACACTTCTGTGACCATTTTTGCAAAGCACCATGAGGCCTGCTACACAGCAGGGCAATACTTGCATGGTTCTATCTCTCTCTTACAAAGACTTGAGAACAATCCTCCCCTTACTTTGACCCAGTATAATTAAGAGGAGAATATTTGCAATGGATTTAAGAAGTGTCACTAATTTACTATAAGGAAAGAGCCTAAAGTTTGCTTCCTTTAACTTAGGAAAAGTCGAGTAGGTTTATAAAGTTTTTTCCTGAGAACTCAAGTAGGCTTATAAAATACAATAAGGGTTTCTATTTATTCATCATGCACAAAAATACACACATGCACTTACATACACACACAGACACACACTTTTCTCTTTGGGACTGTATAGACTTAGTATGAAAATAATAATGTAGTACTCATTTGTTTTATGTGTAACACTGTTTCATATACTATAGAGGAAGCAATGGTATTGGATGATTCATAAATATTAATTTCAGTGATGGCAATAATCTTTCAACATAGTTATCATTAGTCTCACTTTATATTTCAAGAAACTAAGACTTAAAGAGATCAGGGGACTTGCCTTTACCAACGTTCTGGAGATCACGCTGACTGAGTTTCAAACTCCATGTTTTCTCCCTTCCCATAGATTTTCAATAACTATGTTAAATACAATCATAGTACTCCAATTTTTAACTAGTTGTCATAGCCATGTTTTCTGAGCATAACTAGCATCCGTTTCGATCACTTACGTGAATGTATTAAATAATAAATTACTGTTCATAGAAGGAAAAGTAAATTTTACCATTATCCTGAATTATTGCTTTTACATACACAATTAATCTGCATTTTCCAATGTAGATGTAAAGAATTTTAAAAATGTAAAATATGAGAATTCCCTGGCGGTCCAGTGGTTAAGACTCCACGCTTTCACTGCCGTGGGCCTGGGTTCAATCCCTGGTCGGGGAACTAAGATGCCACAAACCGTGTGGCGTGGCCAATAAGTAAATAAATAATAAAAATGTAAAATATGTTTTTTAAAAAAATCCTAAGACTGAAGAAACAGGACACTTAGTACTTTGCTTGAAGCACAGTTATGTACCCATTAGAAATGCTCGTTAGGTAAATGTGATACCTATGCATGGCAAATGGAAATTCACACACTATGTGGAGGTGATTTCCCCCCACAACCCCCAGATTTCTATTGGGTCTTCTAAGTTCGCTAAGCACATTAGAATCCCTCTGCTCATATTGGTATAACAAACTATCCCATTTGTATATACATTCATTATGAGAAGGCACAGTGATAATTAGCATACATTTGCCTTTAAAGTAGCAAGACTATTGGATATTCTCTCGTGCAAATAATATTTCAAGTTCAGACATTACATAGAGGCATTTCCCAGGCATAGGTCACCTCCTTATAAATTATTTGAGGAGGCACTTTAAAGGAAAAAATATGTTTGGCCCAGGAAATTACATTTAACTAAAAGCACTTTTTAAAATAAGTATTAACAACAACAAAAAAATAAATAAAAATAGAAAATAAAATAAACATTAACAAATTAGCAGGGAATGCATCATTCCCATCTTACACTCTCAAGCACTTACTACGGATGGACCTACAAATCACATTATCATCACTTTCCATACCTTCATCAAATGTCATAGCAACAGCTGTCCTAGTAACTCTGAGGATGCCTTAGGCTAAAGGAGACATCTGTTTGCTGACAACCTCAGATCAATTGACAAATGGGAGACAAAGATGTCAGTGCTTGGCAAGGTCAGAGGCCTTAGCTATTTGTGAGTTTCAGTGATAGACACAGGAGTTTTTCTTCATTTGATGGACAGACAGGAAAATGACTAACATAAAAGCAGTTAATGATGATGCTAATTCTTCTTCAATCAAAATTAAGTATGGTTTGGAAGGAAGACTGTTCTTTTGTGATGGACAGGTGTTTTCTCACACTTCTTTCACTTTGTGTTGACTTTCCTTGTACTTCCAAAGTAGTCTGAACAGTGTAGAATTGGGGACAACAGATTTCATTTATTTTGAGATTTAAAGATTTGCCTTTTTATTCTAATTTTAAAAGGCTTACTTAAAATATGTTAGTTTGTTCAAACTAAGGAAAAACAATATTTTTATAGTTTTTAGTCCCTGAATGTGAACACTTTTTTAAGTGAAGATAGTAAATGTAAATATCAAGCACTTTAATTTCTTAGTACTTTTTATCAAATTTTTAAAAATGCAGTTGAGAGTTTGTTTTCTCTACCAAATCATTTTGAAGAATATTGTGCTATTTCTTATATTGTTTCCTCCCAAAATGGCAGAAACAGATGCTGTGCAAAGGAAAAGTTCTCAATTCTCAAAGGAAGATGCCAGAAGCTCTTACACATGGAGTTTCGATTTAGTTAGGTTTTATCAAGCCAGCTTGAGATGCCAGCCTTTAGTGAGAGAGTCTTGATGATAAAGAAAGATTACATAGAGTTTTTGTAGAGACGTGTTTTATCTTTGATAATCCCTGTGTTATTTTTTGCAATATTTCTTGGCTATTTTATGTTTCATTTAAACATGTTTCTATGTTCCTTCATTGTTTTCTTTTTGTTTTTTATGGGTTTTTTTTTTCTTGAGTCTCATGCAATCAATTTCATTTAATGGCTTATTGGTACCATTAAACATGCATCAATTTTGACATCTAAATAGAGATTCCAATGAGTTTAATGTGTGCAGAGGAACTTGTCAATTAGATGCACATGAAAATTAGTCCCTTTAAGAACACATTTTAGTCCTTTAATTAGCAACATTTATCTATGTATCCAATTCATAAAATCACTAATATATGGGAAAAATGCCAGAATAACTTTTTAAAAATAAGAACAAATTTTTCTGTATATTTCTTCCTTTCTAGCTGTTCTCTTTAGAACCATTTTTGTTTAGATTTTCCTCACTTTTACTTGCTTTACTATTTAAAAAAATTTTTTGCTTTCTATTTTATTCAATACATAATAGTCATAATATTATACAACCTTATCTTCTCAGTAATAGGGTAAGGTTAAATTTTGAGGCTCGGTTCAAAATCAATCTGATGCACAATTTTTGATAGATTAATAATATTGGTTCATTCATTTTGACATTCAGTATGAAATTAGTTAGTTTCCACTAAACCCCAAGTACAATACTAGAATCTGGCAACAGGAGCAAGCATGGGGAGCAAAACTACCCATGATGATCTCAACATTTAATTGAAGAGTCATATACTTCAACAATATTAATATTTCTTTTTATAATGTAATAATCGAGTGAGTATAAAATGGTCAAAGCAAATTCACTTTGATTAAATGGTTTAGGAAAAATTCATTTGTGTTCCCTCTTAAATACTTTGCTCTTTCTCTGTGTGATGTACTAACTCATTCTCTTTCACTTTATAACTCTGTTTAAGAAATTAATAAAATATTTGAATTGTATTGCTTTTAACCAAGACTTCTTATGGTCTTGTTTCATTGAGTTAGATGCCCTGTGTTTCTTCAATTATTTTTCCAATGACAACAAAAAATCATGTAGTATTAGGTGCCTAGATCTACATACACTCATTCAAATTCTTAAAATGTGAGGCACAAGTTTTTATGAAAAAGTCAAGGTGTTTACTGACTAATTTAAAATATAGTAAAACCTTTACTTCTCTATTTTGTACGTAAGACTGCTACCAATACTGCCTATAATTTACTACTTTCTTTTAGAAGAATTTCTTAATTGAAGTATAGTTGACTTACAATGTTGTGTTAGTTTCAGGTATATAGAAAAGTGATTCAGTTATATATATAGATAGATATAGATATAGATGTAGATATATATATACATATATATATATATATACACATATATATATATGTATATATATATATATATACATATATATATAGGTTATTACAGAATATTGAGTATAGCTCCCTGTGCTACACAGTAGGTCCTTGTTGTTTATCTATTTTATATATAGTAGCGTGTGCCTGTTAATTCCACATTCCTAATTTATCCCTCCCCCCTTCCCCTTTGGTAACCGTAAGTTTGTTTTCTATGTCTGTGAGTCTATTTCTGTTTTGTAAATAAGTTCATTTGTATCATTACACATATAAGCGTTATCATATGATATTTGTCTTTCTCTGTCTGACTTACTTCACTTAGTATGATAATCTCTAGGTCCATCCATGATCCTGCAAATGTCATTATTTCATTCTTTCTTATGGCTGAGTAATATTTCATTGTAAATACACACCACATCTTCTTTATCCATTCATCTGTCGATGGACATTTAGGTTGCTTCCATGTCTTGGCTGCTGTAATTTCTTTTACAAGAATTTGTGCCAATCTTCTTCATCTTCCACCATTCATGTAGATTTTTTCTCACCCACAGCAAGACCTTTGACTAGTCTGTGTTGCTTTCTTAATGTAATAACAAAGACCTCCATCCATGAGAGAAAATTTGGGGAAATATTGTCTGTCAATGGTCAAATGTAGCCCTGTGGGGTTTAACCAATCCCTGTTTCCAGGTTGTTTATGCATGATCTCTGAGTGCCCCAGGCAGGAAGAAGAATGAAGCACACATTTGACTCAAGGTGCTGTCAAGTTTTACCTACATGAAGCAGAGTTGTTTGCTTCAGCAGTGATGGAGTGAGAGGTGAGGTCACAAAGATTTGAAATGGTACATATGAAATGTGATAAGATATTCTGTAGTCACTCAAAGAGAAAAAGGCAAAAGAGAAAAGACACAGAACAAGCAATTCCAGTAAACTAATAAGATGACATTAAATAATTAGATGGTAGATTTAACCCCAAATATGTTAGTATTTAGTTTACATGTAAATGGGCTAAATACTGCAATGAACAGCAAACATTGTCAGACTAGAGAAAAACAAGACAAAACAAGACAAAACAAGACAACCATTTTGTTTACAAGAGACAGATATTTAATATAAGAATGAAGAACTTTTGGAATCATAAGGACTGAAAAAATGTAGCATACAAACATAAAAATAAAGTGACATATCTCTAATCACTTTAGATAAAAGATAATTTAAGGCAAAAAAGTATTATTAGGGCTTCCCTGGTGGCGCAGTGGTTGGGGGTCCGCCTGCTGGTGTAGGGGACACGGGTTTGTGCCCTGGTCCAGGAAGATCCCACATGCCATGGAGCAGCTGAGCCCATGAGCCATGGTCACTGAGCCTGTGCGTCCAGAGCCTGTGCTCTGCAAGGGGAGAGGCCACAACAGTGAGAGGCCCACGTACCGCAAAAAAAAAAAAAAAAAAAAAAAAGTATTATTAGAGAGAAAGAAGATATGTCATAAGGCTGAAGGGTCAACTCAACCAGTATAATTAGTATGTACATAATAATACATATCCAATATAGATAAAGACCAAAATAGAATAACTTCAAGAAGTAGGAAAATCCATATTGATAGTGAGGGATTTTATCACACCTACCTCAGTAATCGATAAACCAATCAGATTTGTAAGATTATGGGATGTTAGAATGATACTATTAACACGTTAGACATGAACAGATTATTTAGTTCTACTCAGAGATGTGCAGTTTTCAAGATCACCTGGATCATTTGACAAAACTGACTATATTCTGAGCCCTCAAGAAAATTTTACCCAAGGGTAATAAGAAGTGGTTGGGACTTCCTTCTCTGGAGTCGTTGGTTGAGCATGAGGAGTGTTGTAATCTTCCCATTTCCATTTTCAAGTAGGTGGGACATCTTGAAAAACATCTTTGCATTCTTTTCAGTGGTTGTTCTCTTACAAGAAATTTTGACCCTTTATCTGTTTACAAATAGAAATATCTATTAGCAAACTTCGATCAAGATCAAATGAAAAAATAATTTATTAAGTCTATAAATACACATAGAGAATCTCTCCAAATAAAAACATCTCCACTTGAAACAATCTTCACACACTTTAAAGCAGCATTGCTTGCCAGTAATTAAATACCTTTTCTAGCTCGTTGTTTCCTTACAAGCAGTTATCTCTTCACTGTTATAGAAATGGAAATTTCAATTTCTCAGAATCATGGAAAAATGAATGTAATTAAAAAAATACACCCATGAAATGTAAGCTACCAACACAGTCTATGTTAAAAATATCTAAACATTTGTAAGCAAAGGTTAAATACTATTATGATAATATGGTTGAAACATTCAAAGAAATAACTGTGTTTAAATCTTCAGCAAACATTTTCAGAGGAGGAATTGTGTGAACCAGAATGGTGCATGCCATATTTCTACTTTCCCTGTTTGGGAAATAAAGTGAAATGATAAAATAATAAAATAAAATTAATCTATATGGCATTAAAAACTACAACGTAAATCACCAGCACTCCTAAAATGGTAAATTTAACAAAATCACTTTCAGATATCTAGATTTATTTTTGCTAACTATAATGATTATAAAGCTGGACTGAAAAAAAATTAACCCACCCACATATTATACTATTATATATTTATCCATACCTATCCTCAATTTCCTGCTCAGCAAAGTAAAATTATTGCAAAAACATTGCAGTTCTTTTACTGTGGCTGCTCTTTAATAAGTACAATTTCAAAAACCAACCTCACACTTTCCTAAATACTTACATACACACACAAACACACACACTTATTCACATAACTTAGAAGGAACAGTAAAATAAAAGGGAAAAATATCCTTAGATAAGTAAGTCATCACTGTTTTTAATAAGGATGAAAGAGAGCATTTTGAAAATAAAGAATAACCATTGGACAATAATAACAGTTAATTTTTTTAAAAAAGGAAAATGACTGGAAGATAAGATTGAGGAAACAATATAGAAAGTATAATAAAAAAGACCAAAAAGATCAAATGAGAAGGAATATACTATAATTTTAAAGAATCAGTCCACTAGTTCCCAAAACTCAAATTGCAGATTCACCAAAAGAATAGAGAAAATAGAGGTGAAGAAATTATCAAATCAGTAAGTCTAGGAAATTTCTGCAAATTGAAGGACATGAATTGTCTGACTGCTAAGGTCACCTAGTTCTCAGTCAATTAATGAAAATAGATTTATAATAAGGCCATCATTCCCAACTTCAGTTCAATGGGATCAAAGATAATCCCTAAAGGCTTCCAGAGAAAATATTAACATAACTAAATATCAATATTTCAAAAGCAAAATTTGAAACTAGGTATAAGGGAAATAATACCTTCAAAAGAACACATCTTACTGAAGAAAAGAATTTCCCAACACTGATTCTATAGTCAGTCAATTAAGCATGAGTCTACAATAAATATAATTTCATACATGCACTTCCTCAAATTTTCACCTTTATTCTCAAGATGTCCTCCATCAAAAAAAGGAGCAAACCAAGGATCAGGAAGATACGAGATCCATTTAATGGAGAATTTTACATACAAGAAAGAAGAAAATGTCCATGTGTCTGAAATTATTTAAAAGTGATGAGTGCAAGGAGGTGATTTAATGGAAAGTGAATACAAGTTAAACAAATAAAATTATTAGACCATTATTAACTCCAGGAAACACAAAGGGATGCAAGAGACATGTGATCTTAGAATACCACCTGTCTTTTAATTTTTTTTAACATTTTATTGTAGTATAATTGCTTTACAGTGGTGTGTGAGTTTCTGCTGTATAACAGAGTGAATCAGCTATATGTATACGTCTATCCCCATATCCCCTCCCTCTTGAGTCTCCCTCCCACCCTCCCTTTCCCCAAGCACCGAGCTGATCTCCCTATGCTATGCGGCTGCTTCCCACTAGCTACCTATTTTACATTTGGTAGTGTATATATGTCCATGCCACTCTCTCACTTCGTCTCAGCTTACCCTTCCCCCTCCCTGTGTCCTTAAGTCCATTCTCTACATCTGCATCTTTATTCCTGTCCTGCCCTTAGGTTCTTCAGAACCATTTTTTCTTTTTAGATTCCTTATATATATGTTAGCATACGGTGTTTGTTATTCTCTTTCTGAATTACTTCACTCTGTATGACAGACTCTAAGTCCATCCACCTCACTACAAAAAACTCAATTTCATTTCTTTTTATGGCTGAGTAATATTCCATTGTATATATGTGCCACATCTTCTTTATCCATTCATATGTTGATGGATATTTAGGTTGCTTCCATGTCCTGGCTATTGTAAATAGAGCTGCAATGAACATTGTGGTACATGAATCTTTTTGAATTATGGTTTTCTCAGGGTGTATGCCCAGTAGTGGGATTGCTGGGTAATATGGTAGTTCTATTTTTAGTTTTTAAAGGAACCTCCATACTGTTCTCCATAGAGGCTGTATCAATTTACATTCCCACCAACAGTGCAAGAATGTTCCCTTTTCTCCACACGCTCTCCAGCATTTATTCTTTGTAGTTTTTAAATTATGGCCATTCTGACTGGTGTGAGGGGATACCTCATTGTAGTTTTGATTTTCATTTCTCTAATGATTAGTGATATTGAGCATCCTTTCATGTGTTTGTTAGTAGTCTGTATATCTTCTTTGGAGAAATGTCTGTTTAGGTCTTCTGCCCAATTTTGGATTGGGTTGTTTGTTTTTTTTTTTGATATTGAGCTGCATGATCTGCTTGTAAATTTTGGAGATTAATCCTTTGTCAGTTGCTTCATTTGCAAATATTTTCTCCCATTCTGAGGGTTGTCTTTTTGTCTTGTTTATGGTTTCCTTTGCTGTGCAAAAGCTTTTAAGTTTCGTTAGGTCCCACTGTGTATTTTTGGTTTTATTTCCATTTCTCTAGGAGGTGCATCAAAAAGGACCTTGCTGTGATTTATGCCATAGAGAATACCACCTGTCTTACCTGAGATGATGCATAACTAGCCAATATGTAAACACCACATATTGTCTGGTCAAAATTAAGAAAACCGGTTTGGATGATGGAGAAGAGAAAGTGCATTATTTGTGTCGTTGATGTGACGGAGCCAAATTCTCACTTTCCATAATTTGAAATCATTGTCACGTCAAAACCTGAAAAATCAAGAACTACTGGTACACAAATGATATTGAGGTATGGAGTTAAGTGCTTGACACAGATTAGAAAATTTTTCAAAGAAATTAATTCTGTGAGCTGGTACAAACTGGGAGGAGGACTGACTTTTCTTTCCATAATCATCTAAAATAATTTGAATTTTTAATGTTCTGTGCCAATGTATCTCCTTAAAATATAACAACAAATAATTAAAGAGAAAATAGGGGAGGGTCGTAGAATATTTAAGGAAAATTTAATAAAATAATTGAGTGCATAAGTGTATACAAAAATACTGTTCTTTTACGTGTGATAACAAAGACCAATTGAGGGGCATGAGGATAAAAGTAATCTCAACAACACAAAAATTGAAATAAAACAAACAGTCTAGATATTTAGAAATATGGTTAGAGACATATGTAGACCTTGTATTAAAAAATACCCCCTTCACATCTATATAAAAATACTGTAACCATAATTTGGAAATATGAAAAAAAATTGAAAATTTGGAGGGCTATACCAAATAATATTCTGATCACCATAGGACACTTTTCTTTCAGTGCTACAGAGAAACCATACACACACCATACCACACAAACACAAGAAACTGGAAATATGTCCATAGTTTTAACAATGGCCATCTGTAACTGGAAAAGTAATAGGTACTTCTTGTTCCATTAATCATATTCTACATTTTATCATCTCTGTTGTATTTTTATGTGTGATACTATAAACCATGAGAAAATTAAAGTGATTTCTATTACTATAATGTGTTCATATCTGTTTTTCCGTGGTGTTGATGTCTCCTATACAATTAAAGGTCAGCTCTAAAGCAGCTTATATTTCTGTTTCTTAACTGAAAAAAAGCGTAAATTCTAGTGTAAAAGGAGCATCTTGACTTAATGCAAAAGCAAAAGCAGAAGTACACCTTCAATGCATGCCTGTAGGAAAGACTGCTGTGAGTTCTACCTAAAAAGATAATTTAAAATACAGTTGACATCAAAATACCATTGTATTTGCTTGATTCACTGTTTCTTGTTGATTGAAAAATCTTTTTTCATTTTTCCATTTGGTTCCATAACAAGGAATATATGTGAATAGTTATACTTTCTACAGTCAATGGCCATAAAAATTATGGCATTCCTTTGTGTGAGGTGAAAGTATAAGCTATTTACTGATTTGTTGCTTATTATTTTTGTATTCATTTCTTAATATGTGGGTTGCTTGATCCATTTGCAATTACTTTCCATAGATGTCATTTCTATTACCTAGCATAATGCAGCCATCACAAAATGTCATTTCAGATGATAAAGTTATGAGTAGGCTACCAAAATAAATATACATGAACTTATGAAGAACACAAATAATGGATTTTCAGATGTAAATTTGGATGCTAGCAGTAGAATCCTCAAACGGTTTATTTGTGGTCTCTTTGTGTGTGTGTGTGTGTCCTAAAAGGTAAATATATCAGAAAACGTTTGACATGACCATGGATATCAGTCTTAAAATAACATCTAAATCTAGGCATTAGATTCATCAAACAAATAACATACACTAAAATTTGATCATTTTTCAAATATGTGTTACTGTTTTCTCCTTATCTGGCAATTTGATTCCTTTGACAGTTACTGATTACCCACTACATATAAGGCATCATACTGAGGATTGTGTAAGTAAACATAGATCAATGAGGCCCAGCTTGTAGCTGCCAATAACTCACAGTCTATTTGGTGACCATGATGAATGTAAAAACAATTATAATTCTAAAAAAGTATAGGTTTAGTGTGGAAAAGAACCACAAAATACAATGAGGAAGTAGTAGAAAGAGAAGAATTCATACCAGAGAATCTGGATAACCTGTGGAATTTTGATTGAGGCTGAAGTCCTCCAAAATTTATAAGATTTTATAAAAATCTGGATTTGGTGATGCTAGATGCTCAAGCAGATGGAGTGTGAATAACCAAAGTCATGGTGATTATGGAGATTAAGTCTTTTATGGAGAATGGTAAGAAAATGATACATTCAGTACCTTGGTAACTAGCCATCTGTACTTGATTTGAAGCTTGGGTAGCATGCTGAAATCATACTCTTTTGGACGTAATAAGCTATATATACTATAGAAAATTTGCAAGTATGTATAGTCGAATTCTGGCTCTGCCACTTGAGAGCAATTTGGACTTGGATCAGTCATTTAACCTTTATGAATTTGATTTAGTTCTCCTGTAAAATGGGGATAATAGTCCCAACTGGCAGGTGAAAGAATAAAAGGTACAGTATGTAAGGTATCAAACATGATAATAGAACTCTAGAATATATTCAATATATGGAAGCTATTATTTTGACCACTTTACGTGTGAGGAAAGTTTGAAGTTCTTAATGGTTAAGTGACTAACCCAAGGCTGAGGCTGGTGAATGGGGAAGCCAGGCCACTCTAATGAGAGTCATTATAGGTCTCCATGTGCTTTCTTTCAGGAAGATCACCTCATGAATTCTCTCGGTGTGTGCAATAGTTTGAAATGTTTACCTCACCCGTGCCCATACTTTGTTCTGTCTTTCTGAATTCCTGCAACACACCCCTTGGTGCTTGATCTTCTCTGATGACAATGCCTCAGTGTTATATGGGATTAGAATTTCGGTCAGGGTGGAGAGTGGGGCAATGCAGCCTTGGATTGAATTACTTCACATCTAAGACCTCTGGATCCTCCTACTCTGAAATCATTTTACAAAGGAGGGGTGATTGTTGTTAAGAATGAGACATGGTAATTACAGTTGTCTTAGAGTAAAGAAAGTAAAGAAAATACTACCCTTTGCCACCATGAACAATGTATGTAAACCTATAGAAGTTCTCATGCAAAAGATTTAAGACAACTCGCTTCTAATCTCCAATTTAGAAACATAGACATTTTATAAACTACTTGTTCTATTCATAACCCACATCAAACAAGCCTTCAGTTAAATATATCAAAACATGTTTGTACATATATATGTAAATGATAAAGATATCTTTGTACTTTTCTATTAAAATTATACATTTAAAATGTTATAAACTATGGAAGTGACAGAGGGAAGTTCTGTATATTTATAAACCATTAGATTGTCCACATTTCCTTTATAATATTTCTTTTTCTCAACAGTAAAATTTTTAGTAGCAGTGTATATCTTATTTGGAATATAATCTGTTATCAATACCAGAGATCTTTGCCCAATGTCTCTTTCTAGATTGTTTCAGTTGTTCGGTATAGTATAAGTAAACCACATTTCTCTAAATCAAATATGGATATTCTAGAAGGCTCTTGTTCAGTAAACAGTATACTCTTTCCTTCTCGGGGGCTGTGCTTTTTGAAAATTAACTTTTAAGTACCTATAATCAAAAAGACATGTTGGGCTGCAAAGATCCTTCGAATATTGAAGGGAAGTGATAATGTGCTCTTAATAATCCCATCCATTGAGGTGAAGTATACGAGGTCCAAACATCTCCCAACTAAAAGGCTCACAGGCTGAGGCTGGAGGGTCCTTTCTAGTCTGGCACATCTCTTAGCCGAGCAGGTAAACTGAGTTATGCAGGGCAAACTGTGGGAAGTAGGATCTGATGCTTCCGTTTCTGTGCATTAGTTCAGAAATCTGCCTCTGGATGTCATGATTGAGGGGAGCTCCTGGGTGCTGTTTACTGGAAGTTTGAACTCCGGTTAATAAACTCTTCTAGCTGACAATACTGCTCTCATTTGCCCCGTGCTGAGCTGAGAGAAAATTTTAAAGTGCCTCAAGCAAGCAGGTAGCAAGTGGATGTTCAGGTTTAATTCCCATTGGTGAGCCCCACGTGGCAGCCCTGTTCTGAATACCAATCATGAGGATTAAAGAACAAAAAGCAGAGCTCCCCTCTGAGGTGAAAGGAAAGTGAGTTAAGAAAATACGGACATTGAAAATACTCAAATATCTTCAATATGTCATTTTCACATGGTGAAGCTGTAATCACTCTGCAAACTCCAAGACAGCTGTCTGTTTGCTCAGATTTCCCACCTTTGTCCCTCTCAAAACAAGACTGACCTGAACTTATAGTAAATGTGTTCAAAAATGGTATGATTTCAGAAAAATCTTCAAAATAAATGACTCACCAACAGAGGGTCAATGCAATGCCCAAGAACTTTACAAGCTTAAAGCCCTAAAAATGCAAATCACCAGGGCAGGGACAGCAACAGACATTTTGGCATGTGTGCTTCCATGTAGATGTACCATGTCCAGTGTCACCTGCGTGCAGAGACTCAGAGAAGGCTTGAGGGGGCACTGGGAGGGGCGAAGAGCATGGGAGGCAAAGCTAGGTGAACCATTAAAAAATATGTCCTCCTAGCTTATTTTTCCTCTAGAGCATGGTTATTGGACACTTGGTTGTGATTCCAAATTGAGAAGGGAAGTGGTTGTGAGATTCACAGCAGACTTCAAATACAGTGCAAAACATTGGAAGCAAAATCTCTCACTGATAATTTTCTATTGATAACATATTGAAATGAAACTATTTTAGGTATATTGGGTTAAATTAAACATATCATTAGAATTAATTTTGCTTGTTTCTTTTTTCTTTGTTTAATGTGGCTTCTAGAAAATTTAAAATCTCCTGTGTGGTTTGCATTGTATTTCTACTGCATGGCTGTGCTCTGGGGGGCAATGGAAATGTTCTGAGGGGAACAGAGGTCAGTCTTTTCCTCTCAATGGCCATCACCATACTTATGGTACTTATGTCTAAAGAAGGGTTTATAAAGAAAAGTAGATAGTATCAGGTGAGGCAGCCAGAACAAGGAAAAGCATGGGACATCCCTTGAGAAGGAGATTTAGAAGATTATCTTTTGAGGAATGAGGTTTGCAACAGAAAGGCTGGCCTCAGTTGGCTGGACATCCTACCAAAGTGTGGAGGAACCCCTGCAGGTTGAGTATTCAGGACACCGGGCAATCCACACTGACAACTATGAGAGCTAGTTTGCTCTGACTGTCCATGTCTGTGACCAGTGCAGCTCCTCCAGAGGGAGGGTGAGGAGAAATGGGCCAGTGTGATAGGTAGCCCACACCTAAATCTAAAAGTGAGCTTACAATTATTAACTTAAATATACATAATGCATAGTAGGGGGCAGTGTTCTCTGATTAACATATTTGCCTCAGAGTTTTTATATATATATATATATATATATATATATATATATATATATATATATATATATATATATATATATATATATATATATAAAGATTTAGTTTGGAAAAGAGATTTATATACTCACACAGACTAATGACAGAGTCTGGAGCTCAGATTGAATCTTGTGGTCAGTCACTTTTTGCCTGCTGAGTTATTTATCCGCTTTTGTGGAGAAAAATGTGTTTGACAGCCCAGTCTGGGACTGGAAACATTATACCCAGGGGGCCTGAGGACACTGGCATTCTCACAGCCACTTCTTTTTCTGCATTACTGGATGTTACCTGCCCCCAAGAAAAAAGTGCAAGGGGAGTGTTCATTTCTCTAGAGAGGACACCAAGACAGGAAGACCAGCTAAACTAATACTTCATATTCACACCCTAATCTTTTGAGATCCTCTCTCTACCATGCTACCAAAACTGTCATTCTGTTTCTATTTTCTCCCTGATTAAAAACAATTAATGTCCTTCTATCATAGTCAAGATTAGCAGAGCAGAGCAGGAATGTTTTTGTTATGAGCTAGTCTCCACCTACCTCACCAAACTCAATCCCTGTTCCTTCTCTAATAGCTTTGTAACCCACCAAATTTCCCCAAGTGCTTAGCTCTTTCAAGCTTCTGTGTCTCTGCAAATGATGCAATGTTTTACTTCCATGCATTTCTTCCTTCCTCACCACATTTGACTTAGCTAACGTCTGTGAACTGAGATGCCCACTCTTCCAGGAAGTCCTCTCTGAGCTCCACTGTCAGTCACCCCAGGCTTGGATAGGTATCCCATTTGCTTCTCCAGGATCATATAGATGTTGTCATTGTTGAATTAGCCACCAGCATGTCAGATACATCTCTTTACATATTTTTCTATTGTAAGTGACTCCCAGATCCTAGAGTTAAAACATTATTGTTCAGGATTGTATTTTCATCTCCTAGCACAGAACCCCATATGTAATAAGTGCTCAGTAAAAGTTTACTGAGAAGAAGAAATTTAAAGGAATGTGGAAATGCTCTTCCCGGTAAACTCTCAACAGGCGTTTGAATCAGACCAAGTGACATATATATTTGTTATGGACTTGCCAATCTGAAGCATGTTATTCTGATTTCCAAGCATTGTTCTTAACAAAACTGGTAACTCGTTGTCTGTGAAGAAAAGACTATAAACAAAATGGTGGATCTCAGAATGACACATGTATGTAGAGAACTAAATATACAAATGGACCCTGATATACGAAAAGATCATAAAATAGCTCTGACTGTAGGAATATATGAATCACACTGTGTCGTCCTTAAATGGCACTGCCTTGGCAGAGAAATGTCATGAAGTAAGTTGTGTAATAAATGGAAAAAAACTATGAACTCAAGTTTAGCCCTCTGATTTTAGCTCCTGACAAATCTACTGAACTTCTGTTTCCCATTTACTTTAGCTTGTTTCTCTCTTCAGTTTCCATTGGAGCTACCCTTCTCTCAATATAGATCCATATGGTGCTGTCTTTAAGAAAGCCTGGATAACTCAGAGCAGCCAAGTGGCTTTCCTCCCAGACTCTGTAGTCCGCTTAATACCTCGCGCATACCCACCAGATGCTTCCTCTTAGCTTCAAGAGGGTTGCTGAGAGGGAAATTCTTCAACTACTGTCTTATGTAACAACTGGCCATCTGTCCTGCCATTGCTCCAACAGGCTAAAGATTCCGGTTCCAGAAATTTTACATTCACAACATGCACGTTCAGTAAAGGTTTCAAAGATGTTTAGATTAACCACATTCTGCTGAATGCTGTTTACTAAAGATGTTTTGAGATTTAGTGATCAAATAACAAGTAGAAAGCACAAAAAACGGTGCTGTCATTCATCCACACATGCAGCCAGATATATACTAATGAGTTCCTAATACGTAAAATACACACTGTGTGGTTATAAATATTGACACAAAATCAGCATACATATGACTACTGTTGGCTCTCGGGCTTGATCGAGAAGATTTTTGTATAAAATTTATTTTTTTCCACTAGCGTATAAGGATTAAAAAAATTACAGATGTGACCGTAGACCCATTTTGAAAGAAGGCATGTGTATTATGTTTGAAAGCACCATTAACATAGAAACTAACTCTAAATATATACTTAATGAAGCAATACACTTCGTCTAACCAGGAATTTGAGATGGAGAGGATAATAATTTGAAATGACTAAGAGGGTGAAACCTGGCACCTCTTGAACTTACTCTATATTAAGTGCTACTCTTATGTAATCCCCAAATACAAGAAAAGTATTGTTTGGCTTATTCTATGGGTGAGAAACCTGAAGTACACAAATAGCAAGTCACTTGACTAGAGTCACAAACTTATCAAGTAAATAGTAGACTCTCAATTAGAACACTGATTTTCAGCATAAATCTCAAACTTCTTTTTTTCTTTTAAAAAGCTTTATTTAGGTATTACTGATAGCCAGGAAACTGAAAATATTGAAAGTATAAAATTTGATGTTATAGAATAAATAATCATTTGTAAAAACATCACTATGATAAAAACTGTGAGCATACAAGCCCCCTCCCCCAAATTTTGTCGTGATAAACATCAGTGACTCTTGTCTGACATCTTTCACTGGCATAATTGTCTTGAGATCCATCCATGTTGTAGCATGCACCAATAATCTATTATTTTTTTAAATTTCTGGGTATCATTCTATTGTATAGATCTATAACAATTTGTTTATCTATTCACCCTACTGATGGGTATTTGGGTGATTTAGAGTTTTGGGGTATTACAAGAAAATCTTTTATGAAATTCAGGTATACAGCTTTGTATGGACATATGTTAATTTTCTCTTCCTGAATTATATAGGAGTGAAATGATGTAATGCCAAATTGCATTCCAAAGTGATTGCACCATTTTATATCCACATCTGCTATGTATGAGTGTTCCTGATCCTGCAAATATCACTAAAACAAGGATAGTCAATTTTTAAAATTTAGTCGTTATAATAGACATCTACTTGTATCTTGTTGTGGTTGTAATTTGCATTTCCCTATTATCGAAGATGTTAAGCATCTTTCCATGTGCTTATTTGCTGTCTTCGTAGTTTTCATGAAATGTCTATTCAAACTTTTGCTGATGTATTTTGTTACACATAATTGAATTTTGAAAATTCTGTATGTAATCTGGGTATGAGTTATTTATCAGGTGAGATTTGTAGCCTTCTATAATCATGTCCCACAAATTTTCTAATATGGAGTTATCATTTTCATTCAGCTCCAAATCCTTTAAAATTTCTCCTTTGTCTTGTCTGTATTGTCTCATGAGTTATTTAGAAGTATGTTATTTACTTACCAAGTATTTGAGAATTTCCTAGAAATCATTCTGTTGATATATAATTTAGTTCCACTGTGGTTAGAAGCATGATTTGTATCACTTGAATTATTTTAATGTTTGATCCATCTTGGTAAATGTTTCATGTGTGGTTTAAAAAAAATGTATATTTTCTACTGCTGTTTGATGGATAGTTCTAAAATGTTATTTTGGTCAAATTGGTTGATAATTTCATTCAAATCTTCTATATCCTTACTGATTTTTAGTTGTCCTGTGAAATATTTAAAATAGATATTAAAATATTCACTTGTAATGGTGGATTCATCTCTTCCTCCTTGCATATCCACCCATTTAAACTTTATGCATTCTGAGCTCTATACTCAAGCATTTTGAAGCATAAAGGTTTAGAATGTCCTCTTGACTATCACCTTTATCATTACAAAATGACTTTAGCTTGATGACATTCTTTGTGCTCAAAACTACTCTAATTTTATGGCAAAATTAAATTTTATTTTTTTAAAAAAGATTTGCCATCTTTGCATTTTCCCCCCAAAGTAAAACTGCTCTTGCCTTTGCTTCCTTCCAGTGATTCTGAGGTTGTCTTCCAGATGTTAACTAGTCTAGCCAAGTTGTTTTCAGTGATTAAGGGCTACAACAGTGAAGGACACTGCAAAGGGAAACATTAACCAAGGAAACAAAACATGGTTCTGCTTTCTAGATGCTGTTGCCTCTTAAAAGAATCGACTTTCATTAGATGTAGAAAATACATTTCTTGCAAATTATCTGGGCAAATAAATCCCAATGTGTGTAAAATAGTTGAGATCATTTCAAGGCATGTTATTATTATTTTTAATTCAATATAGACATGTTATTTTAAGTATAGTGAAATAAGTTTGACGAATATTTGCACTTTTACACAGAAAACTTCACGTACATTTACTATAAAGGAAAATTTCATTTTTTGTGTTTAAACCATTGTCCTTCTGAATCAAAGATTTAATTTTACCTTTATACACAAAGGGCAATCAACAATGTGTGTTAGATGCTGCATAAAAACTAATATTTTCTCATATTTAATGTATTTAATGGCTCCTCTCCTCCATGTCAGTGTAAAACAATGCTTTAAAGACTCATGATGCAAATAGCTAAATAATAGGAAAAAATTGACATTTTCTAATAAAAAGAATGCTTCTGCTACAAAAAATGCATGTTCACATGAACTAGGACATTTACTATAAAATTTAACTAATTCTGGGAACCAATTAAGAATATATTTTAATAGCTGTTATGTAGCTGTTTGATTTCCATTTAATGTATCAATGTTTATTTTTATTTTAAATCTTTAAACGATTCTTTCACTGTGCCATTTATTTCTCTTTGCTGTCAGTGTCTAGATTCAGAAGCCCCCTTCCAAGTCTCTCAACAATGTCTCATGTTTCTGAAGTTCTGCCACTTATATTTCTAAGGAGGATCATGATGAGTGGTAGATTAATGTTATTTTATTAATCAGTAAAATGCTCTCATTTTTTTCCTAGTGGTTGTCAAAAGGGATTTCGTATTTCTGAAGTTGTCACTTATTCTCACCCAGCTATTTTTCTCATGGCAAGCTATTCCATTGTTTTCCTGAGCCATTTGTATATATTTTCTGCAGATTCAGAAAGAAAATATAGATAAACCAGAATATATCAAATACAAAAAATTTAATGTATTACAATCAGGTAAAACAAAAACATTTTCAATAAAATTTTAACACTATGCTACATATATTCAATTTCATAACACACATAAACACAATAAAAACAACACATACTTCAGGGGAAGATGTCTACCAGATTTCCAGTCAAACATGCATTTATTTTAATAAAACATGCATTTTTAAAACATGGAAAATTTTAAGAGGGTGATATGATATCTCATTATTATAGTTTACATTTCCTTAGTGAATAATGATGTTAAACATATTTTCATGAGCTTATTTGCCATCTGTATATTCTTTTTGGTGAAGTGTCTGTTCAAGTCCTTTGCTTATTTTTATTTGGGTTATTCATGTCATTAATGCTGAATACTGAGAGTTCTTATAAATTCTGGATGAAAATCCCTTGTCAGATATGTAGTTTGCAAATATTCTCTCTCTCTGTCCACATCTAATCTTTTTATTCCCTCAATAGTACCTTTCTCACAACAAAAGACGTTTTTTATTCTGTCAAATTTATCATTTTTTTCTTTTATGCATTATGCTTATTGTATCATACCCAAGGATTTTTTTCCTAACCACAGCTGACAAATATTTTCTTCTATGTTTTCTTCTACAAGTTTTATATTTTACATGTAGAGTTATAATCCATTAAAAGTCAACTTTTGCATATGATGTTTCAAATAGAGATTCAGAACAATTTTTTTTTTAATGTGTGGATATCAATTTATTGTTCCAACACCATCTGTTGAAAGGGCTATTCTTTCTCCATAGAATGACTTTTGAACCTATGTCAGAAATCAATTTGCGGGGGGAGACCTTCAAGATGGTAGAGGAGTAAGACGTGGAGATCACCTTCCTCCCCACAAATACATCAAAAGTACATCTATAGTGGAACAACTCATACAGAACACCTAATGAACGCTGGCAGAAGACCTCAGACCTCCCAAAAGGCAAGAAAATCCCCACGTACCTGGGTAGGGCAAAAGAAAAAAGAAAAAAACAGAGAGAAAAGAATAGGGACGGGACCTGCACCTCTGGGAGGGAGCTGTGAAGGAGGAAACGTTTCCAATCACTAGGAAGCCCCTTCACTGGCAGAGACGGGGGGTGGGTAGGGGGGAAGCTTTGGAGCCACAGAGGAAAGTGCAGCAACAGGGGTGTGGAGGGCAAAGCAGAGAGATTCCCTCACAGAGGACTGGTGCCGACCAGCACTCACCAGCCCGAGAGGCTTGTCTATTTACCCGCCGGGATAGGTGGTGGCTGGGAGCTGAGGCTCGGGCTTCAGAGGTCAGACCCCAGGGAGAGGACTGGGGTTGGCTGCGTGAACACAGCCTGAAGGGGGTTACTGTGCTACAGCTAGATGGGAGGGAGTCTGGGAAAAAGTCTGGAACAGCCTAAGAGGCAAAGATCATTGTTTCAGTGTGCGCGAGGAGAGGGGATTCCTACCCTATGAGCCCGCAGAAGGCAGAGCACTACCTAAACCAGCTCCACAGATGGGTGCGATCTGCGGCTATCAGCTCTGACACCAGAGATGGGCATGAAACACTAATGCTGCTGCTGCAGCCATCAAGAATCCTGTGTGCCAGGGCAGGTCATTATCCACACCACCCCTCCCAGGAGCCTGTGCAGCCCGACACTGCCAATAAGTGGTGCTGGGAAAACTGGACAGCTACATGTAAAAGAATGATATTAGAACACTACATAACTCCATACAGAAAATAAATTCAAAATGGATTAAAGACCTAAGTGTAAGGCCAGACACTATAATACTCTTAGAGGAAAACATAGGCATAACACTCTTTGACATAAATAACAGCAAGATCCTTTTTGACCCACCTCCTAGAGAAATGGAAATAAAAACAAAAATAAACAAATGGGACCTAATGAAACTTAAAAGCTTTTACACAGCAAAGGAAACCATAAGATGAAAAGACAACACTCAGAATGGGAGAAGATATTTGCAAACGAAGCAACTGACAAAGGATTAATCTCCAAAATTTACAAGCAGATCATGCAGCTCAATATCAAAAAAACAAACAACCCAATCCAAAATTGGGCAGAAGACCTAAATAGACATTTCTCCAAAGAAGATATACAGACTGCTAACAAACACATGAAAGGATGGTCAGCATCACTAATTATTAGAGAAATGCAAATCAAAACTACAATGAGGTATCACCTCACACCAGTCAGAATGGCCATCATCAAAAAACTACAAAGAATAAATCCTGGAGAAGGTGTGGAAAAAAGGGAACCCTCTTGCACTGTGGTGGGAATGTGAATTGATACAGTCACTATGGAGAACAGTATGGAGGTTCCTTTAAAAACTAAAAATAGAACTACCATATGACCCAGCAATCCCACTGCTGGGCATATACACTGAGAAAACCATAATTCAAAAAGAATCATGTACCACAATGTTCATTGCAGCTCTATTTACCATAGCCAGGACATGGAAACAACCAATGTCCATCGACAGATGAATGGGTAAAGAAGATGTGGCACATATATACAATGGAATATTACTCAGCCATAAAAAGAAATGAAATTGAGTTTTTTGTAGTGAGGTGTTTGGACCTAGAGTCTGTCATACAGAGTGAAGTAAGTCAGAAAGAGAAAAACAAATACTGTATGCTAACACACATATATAAAATCTAAAAAAAAAAAAAAAGGTTCTGAAAAACCTAGGAGCTGGATAGGAATAAAGATGCAGACGTAGAGAATGATGAGGACACAGGGAGGGGGAAGGGAAAGCTGGGACGAAGTGAGAGAGTGTCATGAACTTATATATACTTCCAAATGTAAAATAGATAGCTAGTGGGAAGCAGCTGCGTAGCACAGGGAGATCAGCTTGGTGCTTTGTGTCCACCTAGAGGGGTGAGATAGGGAGCGTGGGAAAGAGACGCAAGAGGGAGTGAATATGGGGATATATGTATATGTATAGCTGATTCACTTTGTTATAAAGCAGAAACTAACACAACATTGTAAAGCAATTATGCTCCAATAAAGATGTTTAAAAAAATCAGTTTGCTACATTTGTGTGGATATCTGGATTCTCTAATCCATTCTTTTGATATTAATTTGTCTGGCTTCACTCCAATAGCACACTGTGTTGATTGCAATAGCTTTTTAACAAGTCTTGAAATGGTTTAGCATAATTTCTTTACCTTTCTTCTCTTTCTAAATGATATTAGCTCTTCTAATTCCCTTACCGCTCCGTTCACATATTGATTGAACCCATCAATTTGAGGACAGACCAGTATTGGTTCCCTTGCGAATTTCCTCTTGTTTTCATTGAAGCAGATCATTCTCTTCAAAGTCTATCATACACCTTAGGTGAAAAGCCAAAGCACATACTATTCAATGGAAGTATTCATATTTGCAGCTAAGTGAGGAGAAACTCCAGAGAAGTACTTTCAGATTACCTGGGTGTTTTGCTGTTGTTGTTTGTCTGTTTTAAAATTAATTCTATTGTCCAGACTTGAATTTCAATCAACACAAAACACATCTCTATGGATGAGGCATGGGCAACTGAACCTTGTAACACCTTCCAAGGTAATTCTGATGTCCAGTATATGGGGAAGTGCTGCTAGAAAAGGAAGCGGTGAAGTAAAGAGAGAAACCATTGTATTTTCCTAAAAAGCATTTCCTATGAGTGCCACCCTAATTAGCAGGGTTTATGCTTGTCACATATGTGCAGCATCACTGTGTCTCTGTCAACTGGCCTTGCAACGCACAGGTCTTTCCTCCTCTTAATTACTTACAGGAGCAATTATCTCAACTGTCAAAGGTTAACAAAAGAATTTTCTTTAAAAGCTATTAAGACTTTTCTTTTCTTAATCGCTAACTAAGCTGACAACTTTATTCACAAGTAAATCATCTGCCTGGGGTATTTTCAGATTAGTTTTTGATTCAATAAGTGGATGCATTTCCGTAAAACGAAAGGGCATGGAAAATAACGACAGGAGAAAAATAAAGCTTTATAAAGTTACCATAGTAATATTTTCCATTTAAAAATTGCACAGTTTACCATGAGCTTTCAGAAACTTGCTCTATATTAACATCAAGGCAAATTTCACCTCATTTATATTTCCAACAATATTTATTTTGAAGTCAGAATAAATAGAATCAACTCATTTCCACCAAAACATAAGAAGGAAAATCTTTTTGTGTCCAGTTCTAATATTTTTCAGACCATTTTATGGTTCAAAACTAAGAAAATCCTGGTGGATATGACTTACTACACTTGATGTCTGGTTAAATGTTCATCCTTGAATACTCATACATATATTTTGCATCAGGCATGCTTTAATTCATATTATACTAACACACTTTCATTATAAATATAAATCTTGACTACTGTCCAGCCTCTTGCTAAATGACCTTAAGAAGAAAAACCCTGAGCTTATAATTTAATGTATTTGTACTTTTTGATCGGAAACCACTGGAATTCAACAAACTTTTATTCCATGAAGACAAGCACATTATTCAAAAAGCTCCCTTTGATGCTTTCATGGGTGAAAAATATCCTCTAAAAGTCTTTCTCTTGTTTATGGTAAATATGTTGTCATGGACAATGTATCAAATATAGTAGTAATTTCATTATGAAAATTACTACAACTGCATGATTTTGAGAGGCAAATTCAATTAACTGGGATTTTTTAAAGGAGTGTGAATACATTCTAGTTTAAACATTATATACTGTTTGCTCATGAAAGCACTATTTGGGTGTTGATAATTAAAGGTGCCATAGTAACGAAGAGAATCATCTTTGGGGATAAAGTAAAACAGTTTTTAGATGGTTTCTGCTCATGGACTTTATCATCTAGATTTATATAAATTCACTGAACTCACCGCCTTGTAAAGTATATTACATTATCATTTCCATAAGAATATCACTTGTCTTTGTGTAGCAGAAAAATGGCTATGGTAATGATTAGGCCAATATCATTTGTCATCGATAGCTCCCCACTTTCAAAGAAATAAAGTACTTTCATGTGTAATATGTCATATAGTTTGGCAAATTAGCAATGTTCCTATGAAGAAAAACGTTATTTTCTCCATTTTATTGGTAGAAAGGCCTAAAGAGGTTAAGTGACTAAATTCAAGTTGGAATTTGGGAGCAAAGTCAAACAGATCCAGGATTTTCCTTTAACTTTTTACTTTTACATATGTATGGATTCACAGGAAGTTAAAAAAACTACACAGACTGTGGTGCCTTATACCCTCCCCAGAACTTCCTCCAATATAATAATAGCCTGCCTAGCCATCCTACAATATCAACAGCAGCAAACTGACTTTGGTATAACATGCAGAGCTTATTCAGATTCCACCAGTTTCATATGTACTTGTTTATGTGTGTGGTGGGGTTGAGCTTGTGGCAGTGGGTGTGTAGTTCTGTGTAATTTTCTCACATGTGTAGACTCCTGTGACACCACCAGAATCAAGATATAAAACTGTCCCTCCCCATAAGACTCCCTCGGGCTACCCTTCCACCACCATCCCCCAACTACTGGCAACCACTAATCTATTTGCCATTTGTATAATTTTGTCAGTTTGAGAATGTTATATAAATGCAGTCATACAGTATGATTCAAATATGCCTTTTGAGATTAGCTTTTCACACAACAGAATGTCCTTGAAAGAGCCATCCAAGTTGTGCATCAATAGTTCATTCCTTTTTATTGCCATGTACCATGGTATGTATGTGCCACAGTATATTTAGCCATTCACCTATTGAGAGAAATTTTGGTTGTTCTCAGTATTTGACTATTATAAACAAAGCCGATAAACATGAGATTTTGGGTAGACATTAGTTTGCATGTCTCCGAGGTAAATGCAAAATTTCATTTGCTCAATTGTATGGTAAACAAATGGGTAGTTTTATAAGGACATTTATGCAAACAGACAGAAGTAGACAGTGCTGAATGGGGTAGAATTGTGTGTTGGGTAAGTATGTGTTCTCTGAGACCAGCATGTCTTGGTTTTATATACAAGATTCACTGTTTACTACTGATGGGGACCTCATTAATAAAATGGAGATTATAATGATAATGATGCTATTTCAATAGGTTCATTGTGATGATAGAATTAGTTAATTCATGCCAAGTTCTTAGAATCACATCTGACACACAATACCTTTTCAATAAATGTTAGCTATTATTATAATTTGCATGATCTTGGCCACCAAGATTTTTTAATTTTTTAAATTTTTCTTTGGCCATGCCACACAGCATGCAGGATCTTAGTTCCTCGACCAGAGCTTGAACCTGTGCCCCCTGCAGTGGAAGCACAGAGTCCTAACTACTGGACCACCAGGGAATTCCCCCTTGGCCACCAAGATTAAACATTATGTTAACTTGTTGAAGTTCTTCTTTTGTTAATTAAATGTTCATGCTTGAATATACTGATATTGTCTAATCATTTTTCTTATTGATTTGTTTTATTTTTATAACCTTTTGGAAGTTCAAACGCAAATATTTGAATTAATATTTAAAATAAATATTTATAAAACTCAGCAATTGGTCTTCCCTGGTGGCGCAGTGGTTGGGAGTCTGCCTGCCGATGCAGGGGATACTGGTTCGTGCCCCGGTCTGGGAAGATCCCACATGCTGCAGAGTGGCTGGGTCTGTGAGCCATGGCCACTGAGCCTGTGCTCTGTAACGGGATAGGCCATAAAAGTGAGGGGCCCGTGTACCAGAAAAAAAAAAAAAATCAACAATTAAACTTAAAAGTTCCTGGGAATTTTATCTATTATAAAATTCACTAATTTTATGTTTTGCAGTACTACAAGACATATTTTGGGAGGGCTTTAATGAGCCTGCTGATATAGGGATGAAAATGTGGTGTCTCATTTTCCTGATGTCTGCACAATTTAATGGCAATCTGTCAAAATTAGCCAAACTTCTTTCTATTCAATACACTAGTGGTATTCAAATAATTGAAGTTATGGTTCCAGATAGAATATAAAAGTGTGTAGAATATAATGAAAAAGGAAACCTCAAAACCACCTTCAAAACATATTGAAACTTTTAAACATTTCTGAACTTTTAAAGCGTCCCTAGAGTAGAGAACAAAGTCGGGGGATAGTGTTTTGAAATGAACAGACAAGCGTGCTCTCTGGCCATAATCCCTCAGGCCAAATATCCTATGTGCTTTGGCCTACAGCACCATTTCCAAGTTCTGTTTTGCTTAACTCTGGAGTGTTTAATGAAAAGTGTTAAAGAGTAAATATTTGCTTTGGTGAGCTTATTCTTCTAACAGCTTCCCAAAACATCCAGTTTATGTAGATACCATAAAACCTTTGTTATTATTATAAAAATGTTAGAAATTTTGTATTTCTTAATGCCATTTGCAGCTACATGCATGGACCTAGAGATTATCATACAAAGCAAAGTAAGTCAGAAAGAGAAAGACAAATACCATATGATATCACTTACATGTGGAATCTAAAATATGACATGAATGAACGCATCTGTCAAACAGAAAGAGACTCACAGACATAGAGAAGAGACTTGTGGTTGCCAAGGGGGCGGGAGATGGATTGGGGGTTTGGGACTAGCAGATGCAAACTCTTATATATAGAACAGATAAACTGCAAGGTCCTACTATAGAGCACAGGGTACTATATTCAGTATCCTGTAATAGACCATAAGGACAAAAAAATTGGATTTCTTATTCATTTATTTTACACATATAGTGAATGCCTACTATATATCAGGCACTACCCTGACCACTAATAACACAGGTTGACCAAGAGAGTGAAGACTCTGCTTCCGTGAGACTTATTCCATAGGGGAAACTGACACCTTACTGCTAAAAAAGTAAATGGCTAAGAGGCATCATTTCAGGTAGTGAAATGGGTATTAGATGAGGGTGATTATTCAGGGATGAGGGTGTCATAGAGAGTGATCATGGAAGGCCTCTGTGACCAAGGACTGACAGAGAAGAAGCTCATGAGAACAGGGTGAAAAAGGTTGTAATCATTTATGGAAGAGTTTTTCAACCAAGGAATAGAAAGTTGTAAGACTCAGAAGTGATAAGAGTGCACGTTATACATCAATGATAAGATTCTGCATAGTTTATTACATGAGGTTGTTTTAGTGCATTCCACCTGCTATAATGAAATTACCATAGACTGGGTGGCTTATGAACAACAGAAATGTATTTCCTACAGTTTGGGGGCTGGGAAGTCACTGGGAGATTAAGTATCTGGTGAGGACCCTCTCCCTGATTTGTGAATGTCTCTCTTCTTGCTGTAACTTCACATGTTGGAAGAGATGAAGGAGCTCTACGAGGCCTCTTTTATAGTGTAGTTATCTCATTCCTGAGGGCTTCACCATCAGCACCTAATCACGTCCCCAAGGACTCTCCTCTAAATATCATCACATCGGGGGTCAAGTTTCAACATATGAATTTTGGGAGGACACAAACATGAAGTGTGTACAGTGTTTTTAAGGCCATGTGAAAAACACAGAGAACAGTTGTGTAAGGCAGTTTCAAAACCATTTCTGAGATCCCAATTAATGGTCTGCAGAGCTCATAGTATTAAAGGGCAAAGATGGGGAATAACTAATCAGGTCTACAGGCCCATGTTTCCTACTAGAACGTGCATTCCTCAAAGTCAAAAAGAGTGTTTTATTCATCTCTGAGTCCAAAAGACCATAGACTCTATAGGATAGGCCAAGCACCAAGTCAGTATTGGTTAAAAATCCCAGAGATTAATTTTGTTCCAAAGAACATGATAGAGTTTGTGTTTCAACAGATTGTTACATGTGGAATATCTGGTCACTCTAAGAAAAAAAATAGTTAACTTATAATGGTACCATTTTTTTCTCCTCTTGATTTCTCCTTAATGACCAAACTAACTGCCACCAAAACACATGAACAAATGTTCCAACTTTGTTTACCTAGATATGGAAGGAAGAGGAAAGTTTACTGGTTGGTACTGTTAAATCCATATGACGAAGTTACTTTAATGACACCAAGCAGTATTTCCTAAGTATTCATTAAAAATCTACTTATTAGGTACCTAGAATATGTCAAGCAGTGCCTAGGCACTGGGAATATGCAATGACGATGTCAGACAAGAATTCTGGAACTTACACTCTAATAGGATGAAATAAATGATGAACAAAAACGTTTAATATAAGATCAGATGGTGTTAGGAAGGGAAATTATATATCTTTAAAAGGCTAGAGAGTGACTGGAATTTGGACTGCTTCTTTAAATACAAATGTTACTTGAATAAGGGTTTTACCAAATCAAGGTGCACATAGACAATTTCACAGTAACCATTAAAATTATAGAATGTAAAATTTTCAGATAGTGTTGGCAATAAAAGGAAATAATAAAAATGGGTCAATTCAATAGTAAGTAGACAAAGACAAAAATAGCCAAATGAAGTAAGAATGGTAAATATAAAATGCATGATAATATATTGTACCAAAACTCAAATACATCCATCATCATAATAGATGAGACATACTTTACAAGACCTAAATAGTCATACTGAATTAAAATAAAATCTAGATGGTTTACTAGGGAATCAGATACATATAAAGATATGAAAATGTTCAAATCAAAAGGGTAAAAATATTATTCTAGAAGAATGAAATAAATCTGGCACAGCAATGTTAACCTTAGACTAAAGTATACTTTGGGAAAAAAGTAATCCAAGGAAGATTTGGGATATTACATAATGGTGGAATACAAGTTATAAGAGCTGGAGACCACAGGACTTTGTAATCCAAGTAGATATGGGATGAGGTAAAAGAAGGAATTTGAGGGTGAATTGATAATGAGGGTTGTCATTTAGGTTATTGGGTGCTTTTCCTTGAAATGGGGGATCTGGAGGAATCACAGAGTCTAAGCTAAGATACTGGTGCCAACCTCAAAATTTGCAGTGGGTTGTACGTGAGTGACTCACCAAAACACCCCATGAAATTAGGAGTCAGCATTACACACCGGTCACTCCCAAAGACACTGGTGCCGAAGCACTGCTGTGCAGTCCTGATCAATTACATCCTTGGCCTCTGATCTTCTCTGCTCTGGTCTCTCACATGGAGGGGTCAGGAATAGGAGGTATGGAGTGGGGTGGAGGCAAGTAAGGAAAAAGGAAGAAGCTACCCACGTGCTGCTTTTCCTCTGGGGGCTGCCCTGCTTAAGCCTCTTGTGCAGAATAAGTCATAAGTTTTAAAAATAAATAATTTTCCATTAGTCAAGACAGAAGTATGTGATGTGGATACTTTCATACTTGAGAAAGAGGCAAGGAGTTTTAACTTGGTGAGAGTGACTGTAAGACTTACTCACCCTATCAGAGATGTCGCTGAGCGGAGGATAATGAAAGATGCCCTAAATGAGATGTAAAGGTAGGAGGAGAGGAGGAAAAGCAGAAGGTTTAATTTACATTAGGCTCAGTCCAACTCATTTAAGAAATGTTTTTAGTCCAAATACTTGAAAGGCTTAAGTAAATATTTGGGTATTAAACTGAATTGATGGAACTTCTGTTTTAGGAATGTCTCTGATATTTGTCATGGCAAAATCATAAAAACCCAAATGGAGCAGCCCTACTGAACCTTCACACTTTTCTGTTGCTCTCTATTAAAATGAAGGATATCTTAGTCTTGATAAGGGACATTAAATTTTTTAATCAGGGCTTTGGAAAACCATTTATTCATTAAACAAACACATCTTAAGTGACTTCTACATCTTAGGGAAAAGCAGAAGCATGTAGGATACATTAACAGGATGTAAACAAATATACCCTCTTTGCCCTCAGTGAGTTTACAGTATAGTAAATTTATCTACTGATGTCCAGATGCTCACTTAACTCTGTATACCTACTGAATAAAAGAGCCCAAAGTCCAATTTTTGCAGTATTCCCTTTTTAGCTGCTTAACTTGTTTACTCATTTTCAGAATACTTCCAGTGTATTTACTCCTTTCTCTACAGAGAAATAAAGACTGAAATGCTGATTCAGTTGGGAGTCCCATACATATAATATAAATGAGTCAGAGTTGGAAATTATTAATCAAACTACTGCCAGGAATCTTTAATCTCAATTGATGCTCAATGAACTTAAACGAATAACTCTTGTGCTTAATTGTGAATAAAAGGGACACATTTTCAGAACATGAAAAAATGTCAGAACTGTCAGTTCACATGTCATTTGGAATTTGACTTTATGTAGCTAGAATCAGCCTTATAGCATGTCATATATTTTCTATCTTGCATACTTAAAAATTTTTTTCAGGAACATACCATGTTGTATTTGCCTCACCCAAATGAAACTGGCTTAAAGGAACCGGAATTTATATTTTCATGATCTGCAGTTTACTGCTGTAGTTACTAGCAGGAATTGCCCTGGTTTTCCAGGCTCCACTTTCTTTCCAATGCCTGATTTTTCCATCTGGTACCCTGACGTCTAAGACACTCTCAGGTCACATTTATAAACGGTACCACTTAGTAGGAGCAAAGCAGAGAAAGCTCAAACTTTTCCAGAAGTCCACAGAAGAATTCTCCTTGTCCTCATTGGTCTGAATTAAGAGATACACCTTGAATCATCCACTCTTAAAAGAGCTATATCGGCCAAAGTGTAGGTATCTTGAAATCAGGAACCCTTCTGTGACAGAAGGGAAGAATGAACTCGGGACACAGACAACCAATGTCTGCTACTGTACAGAAAGAGAAAACAGCATTCATTTCACTCACGCACACATCTGACTTGGCCATTCATTTCAGTGGCAACGATAATTAAATTTCTTTTTTAGAAATGTAATTGGGCAATGAATCCTCAAATCTGGAAGTCTTTAAGAATAGTTTGTAGGAGATTTAAACTGAAGAATTAGAAGTTATAATAGGGTCTTTGGAGTTCCCTCTGATCCTGAGGTACTATAAGACATGTGATAATTGCTATCATTGTTTTTTTAATTTTAAAGTTTCACAAATTGAATACTCTTTCAAGACCTTGCTTCTGCTGCCATAATTTAACTTGTGGTGTCTCTGTATTGTTTCATTTATCTATTTGTTTACTGTTTCTTTAGAATATAGATGAAACAAGTGAAATAGAAGGGATAGTTATTTGGGAGATCTTGCCTTGCATAATATGTTTAAGGGTGAGAGACAGGTAGTATAAAAAATGGATCATTTGCCTTATGGTCACTTAGAAATCATGTAGATTATCCCTGAGCATTAGACTGGAGTATTGGCTTCTCCTCGTTTGCACAGTATTATCTAGACAGTCTCAAAATGACACAATATATCCTTATAATGTCAAAATTAAACAACATTTTCATCACAGTAAATATGCATATCTTTAGGCTTCTACTGCTGGGTTTATGCAAAATGCAAAACATATATACACCTAGAAAGAATTCTAAACACTTGGAATACTGGAGGCCATCAATTGAATCAGCAATTTGCCAATATTAGCATTTTAAAAATAATTATCTCTGAAATAAATTGCATAGAAAGATGTTTAATAGTAATACTACATGCTTTTAAGGTTACACTGATGAGACAACACTTCAGAAAGGCATGTTCTATCAACACTGAAAAGACAGAGGAACTGAAGATGGCATTGCTTCTCTCTCCTTAGATGTAAACACCAAGTTTCCTTACGGTCTTGTTCAATAAATGTTTCCAAATGGTAAAGTCTCTTGGTCATACTACATCTGGTAGCCAACATCTATATCACCTTTAGTGACTGGAAACAAGTGTTATGGTTTCCAGTAGGTTTTGCATTTGAGTCATAATTTTGTGCATTCGTGTATTTCATTTTTAATTCAGCAAACATATTTAGCTGTCAGTTAGGCTAAGAAATCACAGTGCTAATTATATGGTATTTGGAAGAGCTGTATAAACTTGAGTGTGATTTTTTTTCTTTTTTCCTGAAGTTTCCTCATCTGCTAAGTAAGAATGTTTCTTACATCTTTGTGTGGTTTGGATTGAATTGGACAATATCAATAGCAAGCATTCGCTAAATAATATTTACCATAATAATTATTGTTAGTACTAAGTAGATGATAGGACTTAATAACTAGGAGAATAAATGAAGATATTTTCCATGGCAGACTGTGTCATATGGTGCTGCAGAGCCAAGTAGGGAGAAAGAAAACACATTGCCTCAGCTCTCAGAAAATTCTGGTGCTTGGAAAGGCCCCAACACCTCATCGTTGCTTTACGTTTGTCTTGGTTATAAAAACAAAACAAAACACAACCAAAACAAACAAGCAAACAAAAACTGGTCTAAATAGCATTAAAATTGACACTAAATGGGGAATAATGAAATTAAGGCAAAATTTCAGGGGAAAAGATTTCGCATAAAGGTCAGTAAAGTGTAGGGTGATTTAGAAAAGTTTTCTCAAGTCAGAGCACCTAAATTAAATTTCCAGTGTATTTCATCATAGTAGTCATCTGTTTACTTTTTTTTTTGGCTAAACAATTTTTAAACTTGCAATGCCTCTATTATTGTAACTTAAATACAAATAGGAGAAGCCATAAAGAGTAATGAAAGTGTTCCCGCTCTATATACTTATAATATATATTCATATTCTGTTAACCACTTAAGTTAGATGACCACTGTGCTAGAGAGAAAATGAATATATATTGAAAATGATCTATATCTATATCTATATAAGTATAAATGAAATGGCTAAAGGACAATTCCAAAGAAATGTATTAAATGTATTAATACATTTGTATTAAATGCATTAAACAGCTCAAAGAAATGTATTAAGCAGCTATGTAATAGAATATAGAACGGCATGGACTGACTGTATATCTATGGTGGAGAAATTTAACAGAAAGACAAAGTGCTTTACAAATCCTATTAAGATCTTCCTTATTCTAGAGCAATGTTCTCCCTGGATCAGCGGTACCCATCGCCAGGAAGCATGTTAATAATGCAGATTCTCAGACTCTATCTTGGATGTTGAGTCAGACACTCTGGGGGTGGGACCCTCAAATCTATGTTGAAACAATTGATTCTTATGGCCGCTTTTGCTAGAGAAAATTGGGAGAATAGCTGCTGATAACACATCAGTTAAACCTTTAAATTGACAGGTGTACCATCCCTGTCCTTACCCAGAAGGACTTTATCCTCAATTACCAATCCATGTTGCTGTGTCCTTGTCCCCTTTTCTGCCAATCTCACCTACTCCATCCCATGTCTCTGGATTCCCAATGAAACTCCACATTTCTTTTTATTTTATTCTGCATGACAAATTAAGTCTCTTTGTCATGTAGCCTTTCAATTAAAGCCAATGAAAATGACCAACCAAGGGTTTCAGCTTAATAAAAGATAGTCTTCTTTCTAAGGAGTTTTATCACTTTTTTAATATCATCTGTTTTAAATATATATATATTTTTTACCACTGCTACTTGCCTTTCTTCCTCTCTGGGATGTGAGCTACTCTAGCTCACATCCCAGAGATGTGAGCTACTTCCTCTCTGGGTCGTGAGCTACTCAGTTTTTGTTCATTTTTTAAAATAATTGGTATCTCACAATGTTTGCCATAGAGTGAGTAGGCAACATTTGTGGTTGAGATGGCAAATTAATTGTCCAATGATAAGGGTCTGAAATGGGAATTTGTTGTTTTGCACAAGTTTCTGATGAGAGTCACTTATTCATATATATATATATATATATATATATTCATATAAATATGGATATAGATATGAGAGACAGAGAGAGAGAAACATACAAACATTGGAAAGTATGTATACACAGCATTATATGTTTTTCTGTATCTATAACATGTGCAGTCTAATTTAGATACACCTATTCTAACATATCATTACATGCTATAAAAAGTCACCTCCTCAGAGAAAGATTTCCTGATTGATCTATCTAACCTAGCCTATATCAGGTCCCACATTTATTTTGATTTATTTTTGTTGGAATACTTGTTGAATGGGGGCATGAATATTGCTTTTATTGTTTCTTTCTATAGCCCTATGGCCTAGAATAGTCTGTGACAGTTAATAAATGTTTAGTGTTTGTGAATGGAAACTTTATGAATGAGGTGAATGAATTTATTCATAAATAAATAAATTTTAAATAAAGCTAACCCTATGTTTGTTGATAACACACACATGGTCCTTGTATTGTATGACTTGAAATATTATCTGGAGTCCTATATATTTTATTAATTTCCCAAAATACTTCAATTTATTGGTGAAATAAAAAAGTAGGTTGTGATACCCACCAGAACTTTCTTATTTGGGTAAGTTCATTTGTTCAGTTTTTCTCCAATTACTTTACACTTTCTTTTCCTTGTGTTAAATTTCTTTCATCCCTTGAGTTTGTCATGATATTTTGTTTGTTCTCCAATACTCTTCACATTTTTAACACTTCTAGGCAGTAACTGTAAAATTCTCCACATTTCATATACATCTCCAAGTAAAATTTTATTATTTCTGAAGCAGTACTATTACTTTATAGCACCTCTTCTCAATTCTTCCTGAGAATTCTCACCACCTATAAACACATTATTCTTCCCAAGGCTCAGATTATCTAAGTATTCATATCTAAAGAAAAATTATTTAAAAAGCCTAATTATTATGGCTCAGAAAATCTAAAATCTTCAGGTCTCATGGCTTAACCAGGTAGAAGGTTCTCACCACCTCACTGGGTATCAAGAAGTATGAAAAATGTTACCACAGAAATGACTGTAGGCCCAGGGTCCTCCTCATTTCCACCCTGCATTTCCTCCTTTGCATTTCCTGTACAGCTACTTATGGCTATTTTGTCTTCATCTTTGCCACATGGTCCCCCAGCTCCAGTTTTCTGTCAGCATCACAGGCAGTAAAAAAGGGGAATGGACAAAAAACTAAAGGCGTATATTCACTGAATCAGTTTTACTCAAAAACATTATGTTACAGTAACCCCAATTTATTAAATTGCAGTTACATCCCATTGGCCAGAACTGGGTCATAATTATCCTTAGCCTTAAGCAAGTCTGAGAGGAGATGTGTCATGTTGACCAGATACATTGTCATTTAGAACAAAAATAGGGTTCTTTTAGAAAGGAAGAAGTTAGGTAACTATAGATGGCAGCCACAAAGAAGTATCTTAATCTAATAAATAACACAAGTAATTACAGTTTTGATGAAATCCTTGTATAAATATATGTTTCTCTCCTTTTAAAAAACTCCTTCACCTAGACCACATACCCACATTTGTCCTTTACTGATATTAATGGACTTCGCTCTACGTAGAGCTTAGATGTTAATTTCATGAATAGAATGATGAGACCTCCCCAAACAATTAAGAAATAAAAATGAGGGGAACATGAAATCTCAAGGTAAGTCAAAATTATTTTATTGGTCTTTCATTGTAATGTTGGCGAACTCATGTGCCATTACAGAATTCTGGTTTTTACAGAGCCCTGGGTTTTGTTTTTGTTTTTGTTTTTTCTCCTTTACAGATTTTTCAGCTGGTCTTAGGCTCTCCCAACAGACATTCTAGGGACTAACATATGAATAGAGTTGGACTATTAATCCTGCTTTCCCATACTTTAAAAAGCACTTGCTGATGTCAGCCTGAAGAAGAATACAACATGGCAACTATTTCATATTTCCAGGAGAGTTTTCTTTTTGACATTCAGGAGAGTCTAACAAAATATTTGCATAAGTGCTGGCACATGAAGAAGTTGGGAAGAGAATAATAAGTGATTCTTTTCTCTTCCCCAATTGGAATTAGGTTTCCCTTCAATTACTGAATCTTCCTCAAAGCAAAAATTTTTAGTGTTAATTTTATGTCTATTTCTCATTACAAATATATTGTCTCCTTTTGTGTTAATTATTTCTTATTTTTATGTAGGAAAAAGTTCATAAAATTAATCATTATGCTTGTAATTATTTTTATTTTAGAAAGGGCATCAATATATTTTAATCACTTATAGAAGATATTTCTCTTTCTAATATAAAAAAGATAAGTAAAATTATTATTTTGATAAGTAAAATAATTCAGCATATTATGGTTTGTTCCCTTACTCTTGACCATTTTACTTCCTTTATTTCATTATTGTATTTACTTTAAAATATTTCATGTAGTATGGCAGACCAGGAACCTAGAGGGAGAAAATTGATGAATTTAAATAAGGTTCACTTGATATGGTAACATCTAAATAGCCTGGAGGCCAGATAAGTTTATCTGGAGAGTATGATAATCAATTCATAAATTATGTATACCTGAGCCCTTTTCACCTTGGGCAATTTCAAGACATCCAAAAAAAAAAAAAAAAAACCCATTAAACTTAATGTACTGAAATCAGTGGTTTAAGCCATCTTAATAGCCAATTAGAACCACAGCAGAGTCTAATCCATTATGCATAGTTGACTATTAACAGTGAAAAAACTTAAAGGATTTTAGCCCAGATTTATAAACATACTCTTTGTCTTTCTAATTTTAAGCTCATATTCACTTGCTGATATCTGTGTGTATTTTTACCAGAGGTGGACAGAAGTCATCCTCTCAATGAAGAGAGAAGTAGATATTTGGCCTCAGAACCTCTGTACTAGCAGAACACTAGACCAGGAAAAAATAAGGCAAATTTTAAAGATACATAGCAAATGAGACTTTGGTGAATAGTGCTGATGAACTGATAGTAACATTGGTCAAAAATTTTAATGATGTCACCCACACAGACTGTCATACACACAAAATCAGGAACCTTCCATATGAAATGTATCCTTCCACTGCTAAGGCATAAATGTGGTGGGTAAATGACAGGAGAACATCTCTTCCTCTTGACTGAAGATTTTATAGTAAAGATTACTAGATTTCCAATTAATTGGTCTTGGCTATTGTAAAACTGTCATCACTAAGAATCTTTTATTGGAGAGTTACTTATTTTCTCCATTTTAAGCATGCCTCCTAAGACTCTTCAAGAAATGGAAACAAACATAGATTTATATAGAGCTGTTTTATGGTGAAAAATGAAGTAATTATAGAGAATAGAATTAGAGGAAATAAGGAAGGATATTAGAATAACCCATTGACCAAATCAACAAAATTTGAAACATTAATAATCTTATACTTGAATATCCCTCTGTGAATGAAAACTCACTATCTTATTAAGCAGCCTGTTTCATTGTTTCATAAACTAAAGTGTGACAAAATTCTTTGTTTGGTCATTGATTCATTCAATGCTGTTAATTGTGCTATTACTATGTAGTAAGTATTGAAATGTAATGCACTGAAATCTAACTTAATTACTAATTTTTAGTCCTGTTCTTTAAAGTATTAAGACAAAGGTAGTCCTTTATGTTTCTGCAAGGAAACCATTAAATACTTGAAATTAGTCATCATGCTTGTTTTTTCAAAAATATTCTTTTTTTCAAGTTAACAATCTAATGCTTTCAGTTGTTTTACCATAAAATTCTGTCTTTACTCACTAACCTCCTGTTTCACATATCAAACCTAGTATTTCAGATATGTACACATAATATTCCAAAATGAGGTCTATGTTATCCACAGTTCTGTACACTCAGCTTCTTCTAATGAAACATATGCTTTTGTTTTTAGCAGCCTCTTTGCACTGTTGGTGATTATTGAGTTATGGCCAAGTCAGATCTTATAACCATGAACTACTGTCTGCACTATCCACTACTTTACATTTCTTTTTCTCTTGTTTTAAACGCAAAGCATGCCTTAAGATTCATCTGATCAAATTTCATATTCCTGGTATTCATCCAGCATTCCAGTCTTTTGAGATAACCTGAATCTCAATCTTGTCATCAACTGTTTGTTATATTGCTTATTCCTCCCGGTTTTGTATCATCTCAGATTTGGAAAGTGACACGTTCAGCCTGATTCATGATCCACACCCTGTCTTTTCCTTACAGCTGAAGCTAATTGATCCATGTCAGTAAGCATAGACTATTGCCTAATTCCAAGAGCTCTCTTTCCCAAACAGGAAATATTTAAACAGTTTCAACTTCACTCTTGACAAAAGTCTCCCATGGTATCATATGGATATGAAACGAACAGGCAGACTGAAATTTGATGTTACTATGCAGATTTTTATGTGATTTAATATCTACAGCTAAATTGTAATACTTTTGAAATATTGGATAGAAAAAAGGAAACCACACAATGTTTTTATATGGGATTATAGATACTTTATGCAAATGATAGTTTCATTATATTTATGGGAAAACATTAACCTAAATCTCAAATACTGCATATTTTCTAAAATAAATTAAGTTGAAAGCAAAAAAAAAGAGAAATTCTATTTAACTCACACAATATGCCATTTGAATTTTCCTGGGATTTAGCAAAACTGTCAGACTCAAAGAAGCTCTCTGATAGTCAAGTGATTATTTTGCTTTAGAACAGTATATTTGGGAAGCAAAGTCATCTCTAGATTTGTTTGTTATGAATCTGAACTAATTTCCAAGATTATTTGTGGAATTATTTTAACACCAAAAAAAGTTTGTGACCAGCTTTAAAGAGAAGGTGTAGTGGTTTCAAGAAATCCAAGTTATTTCAATTTCTGCTGGGGAATGTTATTTTTTGTTGTTGAGGATGGGGTGAGGCCAGGCTTCTTTCCTATAATAAGGAGGGAGATCCATTAGAGCACCAGCATGCCTGGCTCCCTTCTGCTGCTCCTCATCTTGTCATGGGGAAGATGTGATATATCTCACTGGTGAGTGTTGGGGGGTTAGTGTTAGCTCCCTGGCTGAGTGGTTCTTGTCTTCATCTTTCTGGTCTTACCTACAGAGGGCATTCATTCTCTGCTTTTCTACTATGTTACTTAGCAGGAGAATACCTAACGCTTGAGTGAATATCAGAAAATTCACCTTCTCCAACATAGACTGTTTTAGGTAATAAAGGTAATATTTAATCTCCATCTGTCTAACTCCTGGGATTATCTCTAATTGAAAAACAAGGTTGTCATGTATTTGGCCCCCTCCCCCAAACTACAACATTTTATTGATTTTGTTCCTTTTTTTGTTGGTTTTATTTATTTATTTACTTACTCATTGAAGTATAGTTGATATACAATATTGTATGTTACAGGTGTGCAATATAGTGATTCACAATTTTTAAAGGTTATATACTCCATTTATAATTATTATAAAATATTGGCTATATTCTCCGTGTTGTGCAATATATACTTGTAGCTTATTTTATACCTAATAGTTTGTACTTTTTTGTCTCCTAACCCTGTATAGCCCTTCCCCCTTGCCTCTCCCTAAAAGAGGTAACAAAACTAATTCCAGTTAGGTACATAAGATTATAAAAGGAGTACACAGTTAAGCAAAAATGGATTAATCCTGTAAGTATGATTTTTAAGTATTCTCACCATCCATCATCAACTCACTAATGTAACTTTGAGGGGTGAGCAAGGGTCAGACACTGGGTGCAAGTAATATGTTTGGCTTTATTTTGGAATGGTCAAATATTTTATTCACTAATTATAGTATTTTCTGTAAGTTTTTCTTATTTTTTTAACTCACAAATCACAGATCCCTAGAACTGAGAGTTATGGCTGACAATGAGCTTAATTTAATAACTTCCTGTGTACAGGTAAACATCTAACAAAGTTCTACATGCAAACGTTGCCTTACTTTGATAGATTCTAAAACAGTATGGTCATTTTACTGATCACAAAATAATATTAGATTATTTTCATCTAATATATACTCACACTGTTATATCATGTACAGGTTGTTTAACAAGTATGGAGAGGGTATTACAAATTCCTAAGACTGGAGAGCCTATGTAAATAACTACATAAGTCAGTCTGAGAGCTAAAGATAGAAGTTGTAGGCACTCCTTTCATAGCCCCTTCTAAAATGTAACAAGTAAATAATTGTAATTTTTGCCCACTTGCTATATTCAGTCTTAAATGCAGAAAATTCCATATGGAGTTATTTGATCGAAGGGTCCTTGAATAAAGTAGGATTAGTCATAGGGACCCAGTAGAATTTAATTATTTCAATTTTGTCCCTATGTCTATAATATTCAGCATATGATTCTACAAAATATTAGAGTATTCTTAATGTTATTTAATATTTTCAGTTTTTTTTTTCTTGGATAGCAAAAATTGTTATATCAGATACCTAGGAAACATTTATTTACATGAAACAGGCTAACTTTCTCTTCACTTTATAACAGCGAGAATGTTTCTGACAGTCATGTATCAGTATTTGACATCACAATTACTTTGATAAAACCTAAATTAAGGTATAGTGTATGTCCTGGGACAAACATATTTGCCAAAGAATCTTGGAGAATAGTGATGTTTATTACAATGACTTTTTAAAAGGTGACTATCAGATCATTAAAATACATAACCAACTAATACCAATGGCTTAAAGAAAAATCTTTAACCTTTTTATTAAGTTTTTTTTAGGTTTTATTCTGTTTTTATTTTGTTTTATAAATACCAACACTAACAACATAATGTTGAAGGGTGGAAGTAAACTCCTGAGGTGTGAGATGGGATCTCCATCATCAAACTACTCTGTAAGCAAAATGCATACGTGCAGGTGCATGGAGAAATAAATAACTCCAGCATATTTATTAAAAATAACATTGAAAAGAATCCAAACTATTTCGGCAGATATTTTTCTAGAGAAAAATAAAAGAAAACTTTACTTCTAGGAGCAATAATCTGTAATTATTCCATCAAAATAAATCTTTCAGTGAAAATACTTTGAATTAAATAACTTAAAATTTTTTTTTAATTTAACAAATTTAATCAGTTATACATATACATATGTTCCCATATCCCCTCCCTTTTGCGTCTCTCTCCCGCCCTCCCTATCCCACCCCTCCAGGCGGTCACAAAGCACCGAGCTGATCTCCCTGTGCTATGCGGCTGCTTCCCACTAGCTATCTACCTTACGTTTGGTAGTGTATATATGTCCATGCCGCTTTTTAATTAATTAATTAATTTTTATTTTTGGCTGTGTTGGGTCTTCGTTTCTGTGCGAGGGCTTTCTCTAGTTGTGGCAAGCTGGGGCCACTCTTCATCGCGGTGCGTGGGCCTCTCACTATCGCGTCCTCTCTTGTTGCAGAGCACAGGCTCCAGACGCGCAGGCTCAGTAGTTGTGGCTCACGTGCTTAGTTGCTCCGTGGCATGTGGAATCTTCCCAGACCAGGGCTTGAACCCGTGTCCCCTGCATTGGCAGGCAGATTCTCAACCACTGTGCCACCAGGGAAGCCCTAAATAACTTTTAATTAGAAAGAGTGGGATGTATACCTCACTTCTGCCTCTTAATGACTAATTTCTTTTTTTTTAACATTTTTATTAGAGTATAATTGCCTTACAATGTTGTGTTAGTTTCTGCTGTATAACAAAGCGAATCAGCTCTATGTATACATATAGCCCCATGACTAATTTCTTTATCAGTTATTACTTCTTTCATTTTCATATACGTGAAATAACTTAATTACAAAAAGTTTCAATTCAACAAAAGAGAAACATTGATTTTATACAAAAATGTAAGCGGGAAAGAGGGTTTTTTACTTCCACACTATGGATACAATTTTAAAGCAAGTAAGGAAGGAGGAGAATAAGTTGGGATTTGTATTTGGGGGTCATAAATGTAATAATTATTAAAGTCTTCCATGAAGATGCCAACCTACTTGAAAATCACCAAAACATCTAAGATTCAGATGATTTCTGGAAGGCATATAGAAATTCTGTTTATGTATTTTGTTGCAGTGGAACGTCAAATCTGCAACAGAACTAGTTAGAAGGATGGACAACCTGACAACTACACAAGGTGTAAATAGAGAGTGTTGAGAAATGAACATCCACGTTCTTCCTGTGTGGTCAGCTGGAACCCTCTAGCCATTAAGCCTCTCCTAACACTAGGGAGCACACTTTCCCCAGGAATTATCCTGGGAAGTAAGATAAGAGGCTTCCTTTCCGCAAATCAGCATCAGGCAGGGTGCCAGCCCATGCCCTGCTGTATAGAATGACAAGGCACACAGCTATGACAGTGCTCATGGTAAACAATGACAGTTCTGTCAGTAATCTGAGAGGCTTTTCATACTTCTGCATGTGCCAAAAGAGAAGCAGAGTTATTTTATTTGTGGCGTATAAAAATGACTGCATGAACTCTTCACCCCTTTTTTCCTTTAAACAAATCAAAATTAGAAGAGTGTTAGCAGCTTTTTGATGGTGGGAATGGAAAGGAGGAGGCTGTAGAAATTTGGAAATTAGAAAAAAATTGCCTTCAGTAAAAATATGAACTCAGATTGGTTAATTTTTTTAATCAAAATGACCTTAAGCTTGTAATGCTCTTACTGTAAAGCTCTTTCTCACTCTTTAACGCATACGAATATCATATAGAGAGGGTACAGAACTAACAGGCACACATCAGAGGATGTTTAGGGCATGCATCCTTTGTATGCATACATGTTGCTTATTCTGTTAAGGGTTCCATTGAAGGGAGTGATACTGGGTGGCCCACCATGTTATATACATCATGTTTTCATCTGAGTTTATTCATAAGTTTATTATATATCCAAAGGACACAACATATTGCCTAACCTCTTTTAAGAGATACAAAGAATGAGACAAGAACCTTTGCTTCTGGGGAGCTGACCATTTTTCAGGGAAAAAAGATAATCATGAGCGATGTATGGTATATGAAAAGGCAAAGTGCAGGCAAGAGTTATGTAGTGAGTGCCTAATTAGAGCAGGAAGTCATGCTAGGTATTATGGGGATAAGAAGATGAAAAAGGTATGGACCCCGACTGCAAGAAGCTTAGTGCAATGAGAGAAATAAGACAACATGGTCAATGACACATCAAGAGGAAAAGGAGCAGTGATCATGTCAATAACAAAAAGAGTGCTTATACTCTGAGCTGTTGAAAGAAATGATCTTGTATCTTCCAAGCAACGTATTTTATAGATAAAGCTTAGGAAGGTAGCTGGCAAGTCATAGGGTAAAGATTCAAACACATATATCCAAACTTAAAGATTTGTTGTCACTATGTAATTCTGCTCCAGTGGCTCTTTGCACTCTGTTTGTCTAAACTCCTGTTCACATTTTCTAGTGAAAGCCTTCCCTCATTGTGGTTATGGTGGAAGCCAGTTAGGTGGTGCCCTGTCCTCCTACCTGTGACGGTGGAAATGTGACCAAGACCTCCAAGCCACAATAGTTGCCTCAGAAATATACAAAAGACCAAAACTAAATCAGTAAAAACCCTTCTTTGTGGTTCTTGTACCTATGTTGGGAGAAGGATCCTCTCTCTTTCCTCCTGGATTTCTATTTTTTATCACCTAAGCTGTTGCCTTCTGAAGGTATGTCCCTCCTCCTCTCGCTGCATGGAAGACCTAGCTATGGTTAAAGAGAAAGAGGCTGGAGCTCAGTGCAGGAGGGCCCACAATTCTACCCATTCATGTCTGCATCTCAGTTCACCTCGGGACTTCCCAGTAAGTTAATTTGAGTTGGTTTTCTGTTATTTACAACCTAAAAAGATCTAAATAATGAGCTTAATGCTTGGAGGGTGAAAGAATGCAAAGAAAGTTACATATATGCTAGAATTAATTGTGATCAGTATTCCAATGTGGATCATTCCAGGGGAGGGATGATCAGTTGTGCACAAGTAGAAAATTATGAGGCAAGATAAAAATTATGTGTCAGGTTGGCTATAGATCTCAGTTTTCCAGGGATAGATTTGACTTATGTTTGTTATCCCTATGCTCTATCACCTGTTTTCTCAGTAGCTTCTAGTTTTTATAATACATTATATGGTATAGTCACCCTATTTATATATGCAAACTGATACAAAGAATGCATATGTAATATCTATAATTTAGTATTTAGGTTTGAGACTAATTATAAAGCCATGTTAAATTTGGAAGAGTGAGGTATGAAATTAAGAAGTTATTATAGTCTATGTGAAAGATGATTAAACTCTGAAAATAGTGGCATAAAGGACACCAGGGTGTTGATTTTTGAATCCAATGAGTTAAACAGTGTAGGCCTTCTATGTGCATTAGGCCAACAGCTAATAATAGAAAGAAGAGAGTTAAGCTACCCCTTTTTCCACCATGGAGAGAGGAATGAACAGGTTGGAAAGACTTTTGGAGCCTTGGATAAGTGGTCTTATATAAAACAAGAATTATATTCAGCAAAGTGAAGCGTGAACCCTATAAAATAGTTTGTACAGACCTATGGGGACTAGTGAAGGCCATAGTTTCCTGCTGACTAAGTAAGTTTTTGACACATTTTGTTCTTAGCTCATGGGACTACAACTAGTTTTAAAATGCACAAACTCTTTTATCTAATCTTATTGTCTATTTTAATTCAAATTGTCTTGGACTCTGAATGGAGCTACTACCAGTGCCTAGTTAAGTGGGACTGGGAAAAGCAGAAACTGAGATGGTAAAAAACAGATGGAAGCAGAACTAATGGGACGGGGACCAGGGATAGAGTGTGGAGAAGTTTAGAGAACTAATTCTAGTTTTAAAGTCTAGATGATGGATAGATGTTCATTCCTACAAAACAGGTTAGGAAGGAAAATGGTGCAGAAAGCCATGAGCCCAGTGTAAGGCATCTGAGTTTGAGATAATGGCCAAATACTCTAGTGGAGCTTTCATCATTTATTTTATATGTAGATATGAAATTCAAGAGAATGAGGCTATATACAAAATAAAGTATATTATTTTTGTAAAGAAAGAAGGAAAATAAGGCTGACATCAGGTCTTTGTGGAAAGGTCTGTGTTTATTGCTTGAAAGGACAGGAAAGAGGCAGTTTTGGAGGAGGAGAGAACCAGTAGAAGATTTGCTATCTCTAGTAATTGAAGCTAGAAATACCTTTAAAGCAGAAAGAGCTCAATAATGTCAACTGGTCTCACAAGATACAGAGGATGAAACAGATTTCCTAATTATGAGATAATGTTTGAATAACAACAATTTCAACAAAATAAATACATTGATAAAAAGAAATTGAGAAGTGAAAGGGAATTAAGATTGGCTGACATTAAAAACAGTAAAGTAATCTACACTAGGGATGAGCTTGATGGTAAAAGGAACATAGAGCATAGAATAGCAGCTCCAGGGAGTAGAAGGGTAGAGGCAAGGCCTTGTGGAATGAGTTAGTAAGGATGGTCTTGAGGCAGGAGATACATGAGCCCTCAGGGCAAACGGGTTGAGTTCATTCTTGTGGACCTATACTCTGAGATGGGAGTAACAGGACAATTGAAAGAGGAGGCTGGGCCCCATCCAGATAGAAGTTAAGAGGTTACATATTCCTCATTCTCGAAGTCAGGAGACCTCCTCGACTACTCATGTGCAGAAAGGCTCCTTGGATTTCAAAAGGGCAATTGCCAAGTGGACAAACCTACCCATAGGTCTCTTCAGTAGAATCTCTTTTGGCTAAGAGATGCACACGCACATGTGGGAAAATCCTGAGATACCCCAAATATGGAGTCAGAACCAGGTAAATCGAAATGATTGGCCAAAGGAAACTTGGAAGAAATGCACCATAGAAGTGATTTAAACTGCCATGTGTGCGTGACTCTCTCCACATGTATTGTACTTCTTTTTATCCTAATAAACACTTTACTTGTTTCACTACTCTCCGTCTCTGTGGGGATTCTTTTCTGCAAAGCCATAAGGCCAGGGCCTTGTCACTGACCACTGGTCTAGTGGCTAGGATTCGGCACTCTCCCTGCCACGGCCCGACCTCAGTCTCTGGCTGGGAACTAAAACCCTGCTTCAAGCAGCTGAAGGCCGAGGCCACCCCAGATCAGACTAAGCTGTGTCGCAGTATTAATTTAATCAATAAACCACAGAAGTTTAACATATTTATTTCTGGCTCATGCAAAGTCTGGAGGAAGTTGGGTGACTCCCCAGGGCCCCCTCTTCCCTGATGGCTCTGGACTCTGTCTACCATATCATGTGACTTCCTATACCATCAGAGTAGAGCAAGAGGACAGAACGGACTCTGGTTTTCTCTGTTTTAGCTTAGAGTTGATACACAATCTCTTCCATTTATCACCTACTGCTCAGAATTACAGCAGAACCACACATCAACAGAGCTAACCACAAGCAGCCCAGAAAAAGAGAGGGCGCCAGGATGCTCTGTGGGAAACGTGGCTACATTAGTATTTGAGAGAAAAAAATATATCAATACGAGGAGAGCATAGCCCTGGACGTGAGAAAAAAATACAATATGATACAAGTGCTATTTCATTGAGAAATAGTTTATACAACCTTCTTGTTCAAAGTTACAGATTATTTTGATGTCAAACTCTCCCTCGCCACAAAGATGAGTCACTTACTTCTCTGTATAGCAGATGCCTCTTCTGTAACATCCAACTGTAAAATTCTCTAATTCAAAGTCATTTATGGCATGAGATTGAGATCAAATGCTGGTTCCCCCTCAAGGGATACACAGAACAATATCTTTGAGCTGTTTTGCAGATTCTGAAACCCCTACCAGGTGGGAGAACTTAAGGGTTTGCTGCCCACAGCATATAGACCCCAGACTGGTTGGAACCAGAAGGTTGATGATGACAACTACCACTTACCTCCCCACCAACCAATCAGAAGAATGTCCACGAGCTGATCACGCCCACTTTGAACCATTCCTATGAAACTCCTCACTAGCCCCTCGGTGTTGGGATAAACAGTTTTGAGGGCATTAGCCCTCTCTGGCCCCCTTTGCCTGGGAAAGCAATAAAGCTATTCTTTTCTACTTCACCCAAAACTCTGTCTCCTAGATTGAGTTCGGTGTCGGTATACAGAGGCTGGATTTGGCTTCAAGTTTTCTTGGTTTTATTTTTACTTCTTTCAGAAATACTTACAACTTCTTTTCTGAAGAAATGGCAGTAAAATAGGCAAGGTATGAAAGAGAATCACTGGTAGTAAAGCAGACAGAGAAATGAACACTTCAGCATTAATTTTTTTACTGCCTAGTTAGCCTCATTGGTTTTATATAGCTGCCAGGGTTTGATCTCTTTTGATACCAATTGAAATTTATGCTGTAAGCCACATGATTGATCACATAAGAACAGGGAGAAAAAGCAAGACTTGATCTGATCCCCGTGTATATGAGGGTTATATTAAATATTGCAGATATATAAAACAAATTTAAATAATCCTATTTTGTAGGAACATTGACTGAATAAATCCAGGTTACCAAATTATTACCTGGAAGAGAAAGGTATTTCAATCAGAAAAAAAAAAAAAAAAACATATTTAATGTCCTATGTGGGATGAGATTTGTGTTAGAAGAACAAACCATTTAATCAGTCAGAGGAGTAAAAACCTCATTTCAAGTGCCTCAAAATAGAGAGTTCTTTCTTTCTATCTTCTTATTGGGAAGGCAAAGAGTAGACATGTTATGAGTCTATGGGTAAATAATATCCACTTCAAAAGCTAAGATCTGAGTCTTGAGTCAGTCATCTTGAATGATGTTTTGCTTGTGTATTTTTAAAATCATATTTCAAAGAAGTAAAGAAAATAAGTATCAAAACATAATTCAAATACTTTTGATTTATAAAAGAATTGTTGGCCTCTGGCTACTACTGACTGTGTGATCAGAATTTGGTTTATAGAGAGATTCTTTGTGATAATAGGTTTAAGGTAGAATAAGAAAAGTTTGTACTGTAAGTTCAGTTCTAGATTAGTGAAATATATCGGTCATTGCTATTATCACACTCTCTCATGCAAAGTAATATCTGAATTATGCTCTTATTTTAGTTTTTGAATGTCATTTGCAGGACTATGGAAATGGATATGAGCACTTTAAAGATTTTCTTTTTAAATTTCATGGTAAAAGCAGAAATGAAGATAATCCATACAGGAAAATAATTACGCATGTCACTGGTTATCTTTTTGCTTGTTAGTGTTTTGTTTCGTTACTTTATGAATAATCAATATAAACAGAAAACATGGCCTTTACTAGCTCCCATTAGTTTATACAAATTTTTGCTCTTGCCAACGTGCAGCTTTTAATCAGATAATTTTTCAATAAAATGTTAATACTAAACATTAAAGTATGTTTGAGTCATTCTTTGTTTTTTGTTGTTGTTGTTGTTGTTTTTGTCCATGCTGCACGGCTTGCGGGGTCTTAGTCCCCTGACCAGGAATCGAAACCAGCCTCCGCAAGAATCATGTTTGAGTGATTCTTGATTCCCATTTAGAATTTTAGTAAACGGAAGAACTATTCTTTGTGTGTCTTTGCAGATATTGTTTTCAACTGTTTTCAGCTTATTCATTTATACTATTACTTGAAACATTTGTACCAAATTTCCCTTCCTGGATTCTTTCCCAAAGATGCTATAATATTGAGATCTATTTCCTACATTGTATAATCCGTACTACAGTAATTACAAGTTAAAAAATACCAAACATCTAATGAATTCCTCTGTGGCACTATTTGTATCCCATAATCATATAAGTCTGGTTTTAATAGCTAGTGGGGACATTTGCACATTCCCTTCTGTTCTTACAAATCTCAAGCAGTAGTCTTAGGTTAAACTCTCTCTCTATCACCTAATGGATGATAAAATATAGGAAATAATTTTATGGCAGATCACCTCCTTAACTGCCTCAGGAGAGAACTGCCCTGGTTGTCAGTATACAGCACTTTAGCAGCTGAGTTATAAGCATGTCAGGTGCGTAGTTGAGTCCATAACGGAGGAAAAATTACTGCAGTGATAAGAACTTATCTAAATTTTGGCCCCCTTTCCACCTACTTCTGAGTTCGTATAGATTCATTTCCTAACAAGTTAACGGCAGTAATTGTTATTCATAGGCAGTCTGTTAATATTTAAGCAAATTAGTTTGTCCCGATAGTTTATTTTCGTTATGTCACCGTGATGCATAAGATAATCATTGTGTTTACTTAGGCTGTGCTGGCATGTTTTAATGTAAATTCAGCTTTTGTTCCTAGGATTATTTATTGCATTACATAGCAGACCTTAAGATTCACTGGTACAGTTGTAGTAAGTTTTGTCTTCTGTACTTTTTTTTTTTAGAAGGATTGGTCTTATTTCATTCAGGGAAAATGATTAACTTTGTGTAGAGGGATTATTACAATAAAGTGAAATAAGCATGAGATTTAAGATGTGGTTGGGCTGAACAGATGTTCCTCCAAGGTTTGGTTAGTGATAATCATTGAAATATGTATGTTCCATATGCAAATTGAATTTCTGCCTCTTCAAAGATTCAGGGTGGTTGTCCCTAGATAACAGCTCGATTTAATTAAAGTTCCAAATGTCAGTTCATCTACTTTTGACCAGTTAAACTTCTGACGACATACAAAGAAGTACTTTCTACTTTCTTTATGATTATGTCTTAAACTTGAGACATTTCACTTGCTTGACTCATAAACCACAGATTAATAACAAAGGGAAGAGAAAAGAGAAATTGAGACTTTCCTTTCTTTATCTTATCCTTGTGATCTTTTAGGTATTGTAAGCTTAGAGAAAAGGTCGTTTGTTTAAAACCTTTAACTCAAATTTATACAAATTATAATGTAGTCAAGGTCAAAAATTTAATCACACAAATCTGTTAGACAAGGTCAATTTATTTATTTTTCTGATTTTCTAGAAGTCATTTAATCTTCCTTATAAGTCCTCAGCCTACTTTATAGAAAATAAATTTAGACTCATCTCTTAATTTTATCTTGATTTTTATCTTCTTTAAAAAATCTCTCTTGGTTAAATTTCAGTTCATTCTGAGTCCAACTAAATTTTTCTATTTTCTCATATTCAGGGGGAAGTAGAGGAAATCTGACCATCCTTCTCTGTAAGAAGGTAAGAGTGCATACCTAGTACTGTCTTTTTGCCTGGTCATTGCCATTAGATGTTGGCTTGATTAGTCTCTGTACTGGAATCCGCTGAGATGAATGCATTCATCGGTCTCTTGATATGACATAAAACCCACTGCTGCTGACAGCTGACCACATGCAAACCCATCCCAGGTCTCTGTCAACTAAATGAGGTTTTCAGCAGCTACATATGTCCTTCCCAGGGCACACAGAAACTTCTTGATTTCTTGAATGCCAGGAACAAGTAGTAGTATGCTATCTTCATCACCTAGCTAGCAAATCCTCTCCTTTGCTGTGTAATTAACTAACATAATGTTTGACATTGCTTCATTTGGGACTTAAACTGGAGACTTGGTTTTTAAAACAGGAAAAACTTTCTTGGTTATCACATGTTTATTTGTGTATTTCTGTTTCTCTTCAATCTCGAACTTGTCCACTGGGATTTCAAATTGGACCCCAACAGACCAGCAGGGTCAAGATTTCTTTTTCCTTTTTATCCAAATAGAACTTCCTTTCTGTGATACATTAATTATTCCTTGAGTCACCAAGCATCCAGACTAGGCTTAATTACATAAGGACTATCTTTGATAGCCCATGAAAAAATATCTGTGAGTAAAGTAGAACTTGGATCGTCAGATTACCATGAACTAAAAGAAATATCTTTTAAATTCTCCCAACATTAGCTATTTTATAGAAATTTGAAGGCAATATTGAGACCCTTTGTCATTAGAAACCTGGATTTAGATCTGGTTAATTCAAACCATGTCAAAAACTACAAGGTTGAATCATAGGAAATTGTTATTTTTATATTTCTAAAGCAATGAAATATTGTCAATTGAAATCTCCCATGAAATGCACACACACACACCCTCTTTTTTAGTATGGTTTTAACTACACCAAAAATTGATTTATTGCTATATATTAACTTATGAACTTTTGACTTGATAAATGAGAAATTATCTACTTAAATAACAATATTGTTCTGTGTCTCTCCTCCTTTAAAATTAAAGTAATGCAAATATATAAATCTACTATGTATAAAAATATGAATATATATATATATATATATATATATATATATATATATATATATATACTTACATAATGCTATGTTAATTCTGGTCAGTACATATCTAAAGATTATATTATGATTATATCTAATACCTTGTTGTGCATTTTGTTTGTCTGAGAGTTTCTATTTGCCATCTGTTTTGCTCTTTTCATTATCAAAGTATCCAATTTCAATTTTTTGTAAACATTTTAAGAAGACTGACAAATCTTTTTTTTTTTTTCCCAAAGAGACTTGTATTCTGATGGTTTCCATTTTTCTAAAATCTACACTGGTTGCTTTTTAAGCCTGTACAAAGCTGTCCTCCTGAGATATCCCATCATTTGATTGCTGAATATGGTATATTATTTTCTAGACATCATATCTTTCCACTTAATGGTTTAATTCTTCATTTGTCTGAAGTACATCCTCAAGTAAGGAATGGTACATAGGGTTTATGAATCACTGATTGTCTAAAAATATCCTTATTCTGCCTAACTTAATTTGTCTCAGTGAAGAATGCTAGGTAGAAAAGAATTACGTGCAGAAATTAAGACATTTTCTCTTTGAATCATCCAGCACCACTGACTATTTCAGTTTATTCTCTGTTTTTTTGTTTGCTTGCTTGTTTGTTTTGAGATTGCCTTGTTTCCCACCTCTTGACACCATGTGTACTAGTTTCCTAGGGATGTCATAAAAAAGTGCCAGAAACTTAAAAATAGGAGAAATTTATTCTTTCACAGTGCTAAAGACCAGAAGTCTGAAATCACAGTGTCAGAAGGACCCTGCCCCCGCTGCAGGTTGTAGGGAAGCATCATTCTTTGCTGCTTCCTAGCTTTTGGGGTTGCCACAATCCTTGGTGTTCCTTGGCTTGTAGCGGTGTCACTCCAAACATTGCCTCTGTTGTCACATGACATTCCCCTTATACGTCCCAGTGTCTTTTTGTTCACATCCCCCTCCTCTTAAAGGGAAATCGGTCATTGGATTAGGGTCCATTCTAATGCAGCATGACCTCATATCAACTTGGTTAAGACGCTATTTCCAGAGACCTTCAAGATAGCGGAGGAGTAAGATGTTGCGATCACCTTCCTCCCCACAAATACATCAGAAATACATCTACACGTGGAACAACTCCTACAGAACACCTACTGAATGCTGGCAGAAGACCTCAGACCTCCCAAAAGGCAAGAAACTCCCCACGTACATGGGTAGGGCAAAAGATAAAACAGAGACAAAAGAATAAGGATGGGACCTGCACCAATGAGAAGGAGCCGTGAAGGAGGAAAGGTTTCCACACACTAGGAGCCCCTTTGCGGGCGGAGACTGCGGGTGGCAGAGGGGGGAAGCTTCAGAGCCTCGGAGGAGAGCGCAGCAACAGGGGTGCGGAGGGCAGAGAGGGGAGATTCCCGCACAGAGCATCGGTGCCGACGGGCACTCACTAGCCCAAGAGGCTTGTCTGCTCAGCCGCCGGGGCGGGCAGGGCTGGGAGCTGAGGCTCGGGCTTTGGTCAGAGCGCAGGGAGAGGACTGGGGTTGGCAGCGTGAACACAGCCTGAAGGGGGCTAGTGCGCCACGGCTGGCCGGGAGGGAGTCCGGGAAAATTCTGGAGCTGCCGAAGAGGCAAGAGACTTTTTCTTGCCTCTTTGTTTCCTGGTGTGCGAGGAGAGGGGATTAAGAGTGCCACTTAAAGGAGCTCCAGAGACGGGTGAGAGCCACGGCTAACAGCATGGACCCCAGAGACGGGCATGGGACGCTAAGGCTGCTTCTGCCACCACCAAGAAGCCTGTGTGTGAGCGCAGGTCACTGTCCACACCCCCTTTCCGGGGAGCCTGTGCAGCCCGACACTGCTGGGGTCCCGGGATCCAGGGACAGCTTCCCTGGGAGAGCGCATGGCGCGCCTCGGGCTGGTGCAACGTCTCACCAGCCTCTGCTGCTGCAGGCCCTCCCTGCCTCTCTTCCCCTCCCTGCCCCCTGCCTGAGGGAGGCAGAGCCCCCGAATCAGCTGCTCCTTTAACCCTGTCCTGTCTGAGTGAAGAACAGACGCCTTGGGGTTTGCTTTCTGCATCTAATATATTTCTGGTTTAATGTTTATCTTAGTTTAGTATTTAGAGTTTATTACCATTGGTAGATTTGTTTATTGATTTGGTTGCTCTCTTCCTTTTTATTTTTTATATATATAGATATATATATTTTTTCCTTTTATCTCTTTTTGTGAGTGTGTACGTGTATGCTTCTGTTTGTGATTTTGTCTGTATAGCTTTGCTTTTACCATCTGTCCTAGGGTACTGTCTGTCCATTATTTTTTCTTTTTTAATTAATTTTAATTTTTTAAATTTTTAATAATTTTCAAATTTTTTTTATTTTAATAACTTTATTTTATATTCTTTCTTTCTTTCTTTTTTCTGCCTTTTCTTCTGAGTCATGTGGCTGACAGGTTCTTGGTGCTCCAGCCAGGTGTCAGGCCTGTGCCTCTCAGGTGGGAGAGCAAAGGTCAGGACATTGGTCCACCAGAGACTTCCGAGTGCCACATAATATCAAACGGCAAAAGCTCTCCCAGGGATCTCCATCTCAATGCTAAGACCTAGCTCCACTCAACGACCAGCAAGCTACAGTTCTGGACACCGTAAGCCAAACAACTAGTGAGACAGGAACACAACCCCACCCATTAGCAGAGAGGCTGCCTAAAATCATACTTAGGTCACAGGCACCCCAAAACACACCACCAGACATGGTCCTGCTCACCAGAAAGTGAAGATACAGCCTCATCCACCAGAACACAGGTACCAGTCCCTTCGACCAGGAAGCCTACACAACCCACTGAACCAACCTTAGCCACTGGGGACAGACACAAAAAGCAATGGGAACTATGAACCTGCAGCCTGCGAAAAGGAGACCCCAAACACAGTAAGTTAAGCAAAATGAGAAGACAGAGAAACACACAGCAGATGAGGGAGCAAGGTAAAAACCCACCAGACCAAACATATGAAGAGGAAAGAGGCAGTCTACCTGAAAAAAAATTCAGAGTAATGATAGTAAAGATGATCCAAAATCTTGGAAAGAGAATGGAGAAAATACAAGAAATGTTTAACAAGGGCCTAGAAGAACTAAAGAGCAAACAAACAATGATGAACAGCACAATAAATTAAATTAAAAATTCTCTAGAAGGAAGCAATAGCAGAAAAACTGAGGCAGAAGAATGGATAAGTGTCCTGGAAGATAAAATAGTGGAAATAACTGCTGCAGAGCAGAATAAAGTAAAAAGAATGAAAAGAATTGAGGACAGGCTCAGAGACCACTGGGACAACATTAAATGCACAAACATTCAAATTATAGGGGTACCAGAAGAAGAAGAGAAAAAGAAAGGGACTGAGAAAATATTTGAAGTGATTATAGGTGAATACTTCCCTAATATGGGAAAGGAAATATCAATCAAGTCCAGAAAGCACAGAGGATCCCATTCAGGATAAAACCAAGGAGAAACACACCAAGTCACATGTTAAGTAAACTAACAAAAATTAAATAAAAAGAAAAAATATTAAAAGCAGCAAGGGAAAAACAACAAATAAGATACAAGGGAATCCCCATAAGGTTAACAGCTGATCTTTCAGCAGAAAGTCTACAAGCCAGAAGAGGGAGGCAGAACATATTTAAAGTGATGAAGGAGAAAATCCTACAACCAAGATTACTCTACCCAGCAAGGATCTCATTCAGATTCTGTAGATTATTGTCTGTAAATTAAAACCTTTACAGACAAGCAAAAGCTAAGAGAATTCAACACCACCCAACCAGCCTTACAACAGATGTTAAGGAACTTCTCTGGGCAGGAAACACAAGAGAAGGAAAAGACCTACAGTAACAAACCAAAAACAATTAAGAAAATGGCAATAGGAACATGCATAATGATAATTACCTAAAATGTAAATGGATTAAATGCTCCCACCAAAAGACATAGACTGGCTGAATGAATACAAAAACAAGACCCATGTATATGCTGTCTACAAGAGACCCACTTCAGACCTAGGGACACATACAGGCTGAAAGTGATGGGATGGAAAAAAATATACCACACAAATGGAAATCAAAAGAAAGCTGGAGTAACAATTCTCATATCAGGCAAAATAGATTTTAAAATAAAGACTATTACAAGAGACAAGAAGGACACTACATAATAATCAAGGGATTGATCCAAGAAGAAGATATAATAATTGTAAATATTTATGCACCCAACATAGAATCACCTCAATACATAAGGCAAATGCTAGCAGCCATAATAGGGGAAATCAATACAATCATAGCAAGGGACTTCAACAACCCACTTTCACCAATAGACAGATCATCCAAAATGAAAATTAATAAGGAAACACAAGCTTTAAATGACACATTAAACAAGATGGACTTAATTGATATCTATAGGACATTCCATCCAAAAACAACAGAATACACTTTCTTCTCAAATGCTCATGGAACATTCTCCAGGATAGATCATATCTTAGGTCATAAATCAAGCCTTGGTAAATTTAAGAAAATTGAAATCGTATCAAGTATCTTTTCTGACCACAACATTATGAGACTAAATATCAATTACAGGAAAAAATCTTTAAAAAATACAAACACCGGGAAGCTAAAGAATACACTTTAAACAAACACATGAAAGGGTAGTCAACATCACTAATCATTAGAGAAATGTAAATCAAAACTACAATGAGATATCACCTCACACCTATCAGAACGGCCATCATCAAAAAATCTACAAACAAAAAATGCTGGAGAGGGTGTGGAATAAAAAGTAACTCTCTTGCACTGTTGGTGGGAATGTAAATTGATATAGCCACTATGGAGAACAGTATGGAGGTTCCTTAAAAAACTAAAAATAGAACTACCTATGACCCAGCAATCCCACTAGTGGCATATACCCTGAGAAAACCATAATTCAAAAGGAGTCACATACCACAATGTTCATTGCAACTCTATTTACAATAGCCATGTCATGGAAACAACCTAAATGTCCATCGACAGATGAATGGATACAGATGATGTGGCACATACATACAATAGAATATTACTCAGCCATAAAAAGAAATGAAATTGGGTTATTTGTAGTGAGGTGGATGGACCTAGAGTGTGTCATACAGAGTGAAGTAAGTCAGAAAGAGAAAAACAAGTACCATATGCTAACACATATATATGGAATCTAAAAGAAAAAAAGTGGATCTGAAGAACCTAGGGGCAGGAGGGGAATAAAGATGCTGATGTAGAGAATGGACTTGAGGAGACGGGAAGTGGGAAGGGTAATCTGGGACGAAGTGAGAGAGTGGCATGGACATATATACGCTACCAAATGTAAAATAAATAGCTAGTGGGAAGCAGTTGCATAGGACAGGGAGATCAGCTCGGTGCTTTGTGACCACCTAGAGGGGTGGGATACGGAAGGTGGGAGGGAGATACAAGAGAGGGGAGATATGGGGATATATGTATATGTATAGCTGATTCACTTTGTTATAAAGCAGAAACTAACACACCATTGTAAAGCAATTATACTCAAATAAATATGTTTAAAACAAGACCTTATTTCCAATTAAGATCACTTTCATAAATACTGGGAGTTTAGGATTTGAATCTGTCCTTTAGGGGAAATGCAGTTCAACCCACAGCACCCTGAAAGCTTTTAATTTCTACTTTATTCCTAGGTTTTCTGATATTTTGAAATTCTGTATCCTAGATGTTTTTCTGCATAATTTTACTCAGTAACATTTATGTAATTTGAAAAGGTCTATGCCATTTTAAATCTGAGAAATTCTCTCATATTTCTTTGATAATTTCGTCTACTCCATTTTGACTTTCTCCTTTCTGGAACTCACATTAATTGGATCATCAGTTTCTCGGCTTTATGAGTTATTTCATTTGTCTTTTTTCCTCATATTTTATGTATCCTTTTTATTGAACAAATCAAAGACTATCTCTAAACTCTATATTCTAGAATGTGTCATGAAATTTTGTTTATGTTTATCTTTAGTTTTCAAGAGATTTTGTTTTTCTCTTTTTTGATACCACTCTGATTTTAATTTATGAATATGTAATCTCCACATTTTCCATGGAAAATACTATTTTGAACACTTTTTGCTTTCATTTTTGTATCTTTTTCTTAATTATAGTACTAGAAATTTATTGTTTACCTAAGACTTATGTCTCCCTATTGCAGGCTCTCTTTAAAGATGTGCCCAAATTTGTTTTCCTATAGATATTGTTGATTTAAAAAAAACACACAACCTAAAATTGAGAGTTATGTTTTATTTGGTGGATTTTCTGAGTACTTCATGCCCAGAGGACAGGACTCTCAGATGGCTCTGAGGGACAGCTCTGAAGAGGGGAGGGAGGAGCTATGATGTATAGGAGTTTGTGTAACAAAAACCGTGCAGTCCAAACATTAAAAGATTACAGTTAATTAAAGAAAACCAGATATCTCAAGATAATGAATTTAACACTTTTCTATGTAGGGAAAGATGCAAAATCTGGGCTTATCGAAATCATTCCTTTGATATGCACCTCAGCTATCTAGGGCTAGTATCCCATGTTTTCTCATCCTGAGTCCCCTCAGGGCTCACCTTTGTGGCGGAACTGTAGTGGCTGATGGCTTGATGGCCGCAACATCCTTTGTTCACTGATATGGCAGGTGGCATTCTTAGTTCACAATATTTTTAAATGTGGCCATAGAATATTGTAAGCTAGTAACTCAGTGAAGGTGGACAAGGTACATCATTGAACAGAACCAGACATTCTGCTGGAGACTACTCAAATGCAAGAATAGAAAAGCTTTATTGTGCGGTGTCCAGCTACGTATTGTAATTGTCTTTTGACATTTTCTTCAATTTCTTTCCAAAGCAAACCTCCCTTTTAGCCTTGGGTGTGATCACCTGGCTATACTACTTCAGCTTAGTATTGAGAAAATGTGATCTGGTTTGAGATACTAAATGTCCTCCACACGATCCTTCATTTGCATCTTATATATGGAAGCCACACCTCACTGAGGTTCTGGCACCTTGCTGAGAGATTGGATCATATTAAGATCAGCTTACCCTCATTAATCAATGATTACCCCTCAGCTTTCCTTCTTACTAAAATTTTGGAAATTTCTTTTCTGCTGAAGTGTGCCCTGTTCTTTTGCTGATATGGGATTATATAAATTTTATTTTATTTTTAAAATTTAAACTTAGTTTCAGGAGGGAACATTATAAATATCTATGGTAAACTTGCCATATGTCTCCTAAGAAGATTTTTAAAATTTCGAGCCGGATGCCGTCATCTTCCTGAAGAATTGTTGTCAGAAATTAGTTTCTGGGTGAAAATATTCGATGAAGACAGTTACTCAGAAAAAGTAAAAGAAAAACTCTATGATGTCTGTCACCAAGGCAAACAATACTTTCTATGAAACTAAGAAACTATGGTCACAGAACAAAGAAGGAATAAATTTTTCAGAGATGATATTTGTACACAACTATCCCTGGAAGCCAACAATATAAGTATTTTATTCTACTCTACTTTTTTCTTTATTTTTTAGTTTACTCATGTTTTCCCCTTCTCCCCTTTTCCATTTTTTTCTCTATTTTACCCTATAAGCTCTAGCATCTCACCAACTATTCTCATTTTGTCTTTCATCTTAATTCTCCTTCAATAGGACCAGAGAACAAATTGAAACTTACTGAGATTGAGTGAAAATAGCCATGTTGGTTTTGGCTCTTCCAACTGGGTTGTCCATGACACTGCCTTATGCTAACTGGACTAAAAATAAAATCTGCCTAAAATATTGTCATGACACATTTTTGTAACATCTAGAAGATGCACATACTTTTTAATAAATATACAACAATTATTTGATTGATTTTACGGGCAGCTAAATTTATAGATTTATAAATACTAGAGCAAATTCTACATAAAGGAAATACATATATGTATGGTCTTTGAAATATTATTTGTTCATTCTGCTTCAATATCATCTTAATTTTCACATTTTTGCTTTCCAGTTTTATTATTACACCATTTAAAAAATTTTATGTTTATGATCTGTATGTTTACTTGTGAGATACCTCAAATATTGTTTGGGGGTTGTGTTAGTTGGGGTTTCTCCAGAGAAACAGAACCAATGGGAGATATACAGAAGAGACTTATGATAGGAATTGGCTCACATAATTATGGAGGCTTAGAAGTCCCACGATCTACTCTCTGCAAGCTGGAGAACAAGGAGAGCCAGTGGTGTAATTCAGTCTGAAGACCTGCAAACTGGGAGCCTAAAGGTCCTCATCTGAGTCTAGAGGCTCAAGAATCAGGACCATCAATGTCTGACGGCAAGAAAAGATGAATGTCTTCACTCAAGCAGAGAGAGTAAATTTACTCTTCCTTTGCCGTGTGGTTCTATTCAGGTCCTCAGTGGGCTGGATGGTCCCTCCCCACTGATGAGGGTGACCTTCTATGCTCAGTCTACTGATTCAGATGCTAATCTCTTCCACAAACACCTTAACAAACATGCCCAGAATTAATATTTTATCAACTATCTGGGCATCCCTTACCTCATCAAATTGATGCATAAAATTAACTATCACAGGGGTTCAGACATAAAATAAATAGATTAAAATGTATTGAATCTTGAAGAAACATTTATTGTATAATGATTATGGAACACACCCTATTTGAATACTGAGGATAAATTTGCTAATAAGTAATCTCCCTGCATAAATAAGCAACTTAGTAAGGAAGATGGAAATAAACAGGCAACATGAATAGTATGTTAATGCCTTCTGAATTTGTATGTACAAATTGCAGGGTTAAACGTGTTATTCTGAAATAGCCCATCCTCCCTAAATCAAAGGCAAACAGGAATAGAATTGTGGGTGGAGATGGGAGACAGACCATCTCTCATAACATTCTTCAAAGAAGAACCTAAACTTGCTATATTTAATTTCTCTGTCTGACACCCTCCCATTTGACCATTTAAAAAAATATATTGATGTATAGTTGATTTACAATGTTGTGTTAGTTTCTGCTGTACAGCAAAGTGAATCAGTTATACATATACATATCCACTCTTTTTTAGATTCTTTTCCCATATAGGTCATTAGAGAGTATTGACAAGAGTTCCCTGTGCTGTACAGTGGGTCCTTATTAGTTATCTATTTTATATATAGTAGTGTGTATATGTCAATCCCAATCTCCCAATTTATCCCTCCCCCAACATTCTCCCCTGGTAACCATAAGTTTGTTTTCTACATCTGTGACTCTATTTCTGTTTTGTAAATCAGTTTATTTGTACCATTTTTTTTTAGATTCCACACATAAGCAATATCATATGATATTTGTCTTTCTCTGTTTGACTTACTTCACTCAGTAAAACAATCTCTAGGTCCATCCCTGTTGCCTAAATGGCATTATTTCATTCTTTTTATGGCTGAGTAATGTTTCATTGTATATATATATACTACATCTTCTTTATCCATTCCTCTGTTGATGGACATTTAGGTTGCTTCCATGTCTTGGCTTTTGTAAATAGTGCTGCAATGAACATTGGGGCGCATGTATTGTTTTGAATTATGGTTTTCTCTGGATATATGCCCAGTAGTGGGATTGCTGGGTCGTATGGTAGTTCTATTTTTAGTTTTTTAAGGAACTTCCATACTGTTCTCCATAGTGGCTGCATCAATTTACATTCCCACCAACAATGCAAGAGGGTTCCCTTTTCTCCACACCCTCTCCAGCATTTATTGTTTGTAGACTTTTTGATGATGGCCATTCTGACCGGTGTGAGTTGATACCTCACTATAGTTTTGACTTGCATGTCTCTAATGATTAGTGATGCTGAGCATCCTTTCATGTGCTTTTTTGCCATTTATACGTCTTCTTTGCAGAACCAGCCCAACCCTACTCATTATTCATGGATTGGCTCAATTGCCTTCCTTCCAGGAGCCACCATCATTTTTACCATCACCAACACCATTACCCACATCATCACAAAAACACCTCTGTCGCCAAAACCAATGTTGCACCCTCCTCCCTCAGGCTTGAAAAAGTATGCTTTCTATTCTGTTATAAAAGTGGGCAATTTTCTTCTATATGTAAAACATATCTGTTTTTAGTCTTATTATTTCTTTATACTACAACGGACATTTTGTATCATTGTATTCCAGGCAAGCCATAGTGCATGGTAGGCATACAGAGTATAGTTTTCCATAATAGTATCCTCCTATTTATAAAAAAAATAAACCTTCACAAAAAGGTGAAAAACTCATTTGGCAATTAGTATGATGCAGGTTGGAACAAAATATACACATCTTACTGTCACTGTGTCTGCTTTGGATTATAATTTATACATGGCCTTGGTTTCATAATAAGGTTGGAATATTAGCCTACTAATATCATATATATCCTTTCATACTAACTCATTATAAGAATAATGAGTTCTTATTAAATGATTAGTGGTAGTGAATGTTACAGTAGCACTGTGGAAGTGGGGAGATTCAGGAAACTTTTGATGCATATCTAAGATTTTATTTTATTTTATTTCATTTTATTTATACTTTATTTTATTTTATTTTAGCATTGAAGAAACTAAATCAGCAGCATAAAAATAGTGCCTCTGAATATAGGCCTCACTTTATAGGAAAACATTTCTTATTGAAACACACACAAACATAATGTATACTCATTTGCTTATAGTAAAATCACTCTCAATTTTTTGCATAGGACTTATAATTTTCTGGATTTGAGATATAATGAGGAAACTTGGCAATGATCAAATACTGTGAGACTTACTATGCCTTATATATGTTAAATTTCATAGTTTCATCTATAAGCAAAGTGCACGACTAAAGCAGCTAAAGGGTGATATAAATGTATGTAATTTAGACAAAATAGTGCATGTTGCTAGAGAAATCCTGCAGGTGCAAAGAATTTAAGCAGGAACTTTGGAGGAAAACTAATAGTTGGATTTTTCAAATCCTTTTGGAAACATTTGTGGAAAGAAATATTGGGACTTTTAATGAAACAGTATGAGTGTACATGAGAGTCCCAGCAGTCTGAGATGATGGTAGACTACTTCCCCCCCAGCAAAGAAAAATGCAGGAGCAGACACTTTTTGTAACCCACCCACTGAGCTGGCAGTGCCCAAGACTCCCAATAACCTCTGTTTGACTTGTCACTTGCAAGACAAATTTGCTCATATTTCATGACTGTCAGAATCCCTTTTCTGCAACTGTATCAGTAATTAGCTATGCCTTGTTAGTGCTCAAGGCATGTGTATCTGTCACATTGATAAAAAGTCTAGTTATTATTATTTTTTTAATTTCAACTAACATGTTAGCCTCTCAACATTATAATGCCAACAAAGGGCCACAATATTGATCAAACCCTCATTGATGACCTTTACAAATACTTACATTATTCAAGAAAATAAGAACTAGTGTGCTGTGCCACCCGAAGGACTATTACAATTTGAGAAGAAAGTAAACTCGGTAGTTAATATTTCAAATCATTGGGGAGCATTTTCATAAATTCTTTGGCTAACTTTTCTAATAGAGTCAAGCAATGTGAACTATCTTCTGTAGAGTTTCCTTTGAAATTTTAGTCAATTAAATGTATTCATACCTTGTTTATTATAAAAAACTAAGAGGTAATTACACTAGTTTCAGTCCCACTCAGGGGAGGTGGAGTCAGTTCAGATGTTTGTATGTAGACCAAGTAAAAAAGCAGACATAGAATTACATAGATCAGAGATTTTCAACATTGGATCATCAACAAAATCAAATGCAGTGTTGTCTTTATTTAATAAAAATTCTTAGGCCCAAACTGAATGAAACAAAATATCTTAAGAGAAAATATATCATAAACAAAGTTGAAAAAGCAAGAAATAGTCTCGGGTGAAGTATTTGGAAAAAATATATAAGGTGATATTATCATGAACAGTTCAGCAATATTTAATTAAAACATAAAGACACAAGCTGCTACAAATCAATGAGACTAATATTAAAAATCAGCATGATATATGAAAAGGAAATGAACAAGAACTATTAATGGCCAATGAATATATAAAATTATATTGAACCTCTTTTGTTATCAAGATAAATCAAAACAAAATAACAATGGAATTTTCCCTTTTCCCATAGATTTATAAAATTAAGTAAAATTTTAAAAGATTGCCAGTAACTCTGGCCATGGTTCATGAAATTTAACAGCATCATCAACTATTGGTGAGATTGTTCGCTTTGTCAACTTTGAGGAGAGATGTAAAAATATCCACCAGCAAATATGGTATCATCATAAAACAAACATGCCTCCCACGTCTTCTGCTGTGCCTTGTACTCCTAGAATAGTGACTAACACTAACGAGCACATGGTTGATTCTCAAATATAATCAGTTCAATCAGATACTAACTATGCACATTCTCTACCCCAGGTATCACGCTTCTAAAATCAATCGCATAGAAACACATAACACGAATGGCTAAAAGTGCACTAGGATGTTCATTGAAACACTGCTTTTTGAAAAGAAAGACAATTTAAATGTGAATCAATGAAAAAGAACAAGAAAGAACTAAATCTCCTATGCTTTGGTTATACCTAGGTTATTAAATTAAAGTTAACAGTACAAAGCAAATTGTAAATTTGTGTATAGTGTATGGATTCTCTAGAATGTTTAGTTAGGTAGGAAAATAGCTAGGAGTTGGACAGATCTGTGGATGTATTTTAGAATTTGGGGAGAATATCTAAACTCAGACACAGAATACCAGTCAGATGAAAATACGTGAATGAATGATTAAATTCAGAAAACCTAGGAAAAGAAAATAATAATAATAACACATTACTTTACTTGGCAGTACAAATATTCAAGTACTTATAGTATGTAAATATTTGCTATTTATATATTTTTAAAATGTCTTTAAAATGAGTTGTTTTAGGCAGGATGTGGGGAATTTAGAAAAAATGAGCCCTCAGCCACTGTAACAGGTAGTTAAAAGGTCTTGTCTATAATTAATTGTATCAAGAAATTGCTACCTAAGTATATTATTAAGAAAAATGCAAGTAAATAGTAAAAGAAGTGTCTAAAAGAAGAGAAAGGCTCAGAACAGAAAGCATAGCCTAGACAAGTTTTAGAGAAAGAGGCTGCAAATTTAAACCTTTAGCACAACCAATTTTTAGATTCTTTTCAGTTTGAAAATAAGTACAATTTGTGTTTCTGTATGTTTTTCCTTTGCTTTTTTTTTTTTGTGTGTGTGTGGTGGGGGCTAGGGACTAGGTGAAAGATTTTTAATATTTCATTAGAAGATTTGGTAAAATTATTCAACTACCTGTCCTGCATCTTCATTATTTTTTCTGATTTTTACACATGAAAAGAGGAGTTTGTTATTGTATAAGCATGTCGAGGGGCATATGAAAGAAAAGATTATAGAAAAGAAGGTAAATACCATTGTGGTATAGGAGGGAATAACACAGTGAATAATTTGTCTCTTTTGAAGTCAGGAAAATATCATTTTTAATGCCTGAGCAGTGTTACATATAATATATTTTAGATATGATTTGAGAAAATAAACTGTTCAATTTTGCCCATGAATTTTATTCTCTTATCATATCAAAATATATGCTAGCAACAGTTTGGGTAATAAGTTCACATTCTCTTATTATTTGAAAAGAAACAGAAACTATTTCCTTTAGTTCAACACACAGTAAGAAAGCTTTCTGTGCCAAGATAGCTTTTACTTAAGGTAAATTACACTTTCAGCCAGAATACATTAAATATCTATCATCAAGTAATGTTATTTTTAGCACATATATTATGAATAATTTCTCATGAGCTATACAAACTTAGATGATTCTATTAATCAACTTGAACCTCAATTAAATGTTGATAAAATTGGAATTATACAAGGAAAATTTGAGTTGATCATTTGAACTTATGACTTCATCATAAATTAGCATGCAATGGTATCTAGATACGTAAAGTATAATGTCACTAATTCATTAGAAATGCAAAAAAACAAAACAAAATATGATTTGGCTTTAATAACTGACTAGGTTATAAAATCAATTTTTAAATATTTTCAAATGCAGTCTAAAATAATTGTTTTCCTTTGTCTGGTAATAGTAGACAAAAATTTCTTAAACATATATTTTCTAAGATATTTGTACAATACTAATTTTTCTTTTTGTTTCAAATGAAAGAAACCAAAGAGACAATCCCACTCAAATCATAATCAATTCACACTGACATGATGCCCTCAACATTAGCCATGCCATATGCTTGGCTGTAAAATGGAGTAATTAGTGTGTGCCTCCTGAACAGTAGCTTGCTAATTTACTATGAACATATTAATACACATTAACAGGAAATCACAGAAATCTGCAAATATATGTATACAATTTTATTAACTGAGCATATTCATCACTCCTTCTAGCTTTCTCATGTCCCTTTGTGATTCTCCTTCCCACAGTTGCCCCTGCCTCCTGGCCATCCATGCAATGCACTGATTTGCATTATTTCACTCTAGGTAGCTTGTATTTTCTAGACTTTTATTGAAATGAAATCACACAATATGTATTCTTCTTTCTGGCTTCTTTCTCTCAGCATAATTATTTTGAGACTTGCCCATGTTGTGTGTAACAACAGTGATCTTTTTATTGCTAAGTAGTACTCCACCATACTGTGTATTTTTCAATTCACCTAATAATGGATGTTAGGGATGATACTAAAACATCTTCTAGGAACATTCGTGAACAAGTCTTTATATCGATGTAAGTTGTCATTTATCGTGCACAACAAAATGCTGGAAATGCTGGAAATGAAATGCTTGTATCAAATGTCAGGAGGATGCTAAACTTATTAAAAAATTTTAAAACTACCAAATTATATTCCTTAGTGTACCATTTTTATATTCCCATCAGCCTTGTATGACTGTTCTAGTTACTCAACAGCATGACAAAAACCTAAGATAGTCAGACTTTTAAATTTCAAGACATTCTAATAGGTGGATATCTCATTGTAGGTTTAATATATTTGCAAACAACTAAAGAATAATGATATTAAGCATCTTTTCATATGCTTATCTATTCTTTGGTTAAATATGTGTTCAATCCTTTTTCCATGTTTAATTGGATTTCTTGTTTAATGATTGGGCTTGTGAGTATTTTATATACTGTGTGTGTATAAATTGTAAATATTTTATCCTAGTAAATAACTAGTCTCTTCAGTTTCTTAAGACTGTCTTTCAAAAAAGCAGTTCTTAATTTTGATGAAATTCAACATAAATAAAACTAATTAAATATGACGTGCATACCTTTAAATAAAGGAGGTCCCTGACTTATGATGGTTTGTTTGACTTAGGATTTTTTCCACTTCACAATAGTACGAAAGCCATATGCACTCAGTAGAACTGTACTTTGAATTCCAAATTTGATCTTTTCCTGGGCTAGTGATATATGGTAACAACTGTTACACTTACAACTATTCTGGTCCATACAGCCATTCTATTTTTCACTTATATATGTTATATATGTTTTTCACTATATATATATATATATATATATATATATATATATATATATATATATATATAGTATAATAGTCAATAAACTACATAAGATATTCAACAGTTTATTATAAAATTGGCTTTGTGTTAGATGACTTTACCCCCCATAAGCTCATGTAATTGTTGTGAGCACATTTAAGTTAGGCTAGGCTAAGCCATGATGTTGAGTAGATTAGGTATATTAAATACATTGTCTACATACCATGGATTTATCAGGACTTAACCCCATCTAATTTGAAGAAGATCTGTATATTCAAACTTATTTTATATCCTAGAATACTGTTTATCTTGGGAAATATGCTCTTCATTAGCTTGAAAAAAATTTGTAAATCTAATGTGTTCTGGTAGCTTCTTCTATAAATGTCAATTAGGCCAAATTGGTTAAGAGTATTTTAAGACTTTTATATTTTAAATTGTTTATCATTTGCTTATTCTATCAATTATTGAGTCTTAAAATCTTTAATAACTATGAATTTGTTTACTTCATTTATTTGATCAGTTTTTGCTTCATATATTTTTATTAGCTTTAGTAAGGTATAATTCTCATGTAAAATTTACCTATTTAAAATGTAAAGTGCAATGTTTTTAGTGTATTCCCAGAGTTGTGCAACTATTATCACATTCTAATTTTAGACTATTTTTCTCACTACAAAAGAAACACTGTAGACATTAATAATCACTCCACACTGCCCACCCTGATCCCCATAACTGCTAATTTGTCATTCTTTCTCTATTTGCAAGATATTCTGGAGGTTCACCCATGTTGTAGCATGCATCTATACTTCATTCTTTTTTATTATTAAATAATATTCTATGATATGGATATTTTACACTTTGTTTATCCATTCGTTAGTTAATGGATATTAAAGTTCTTTCCACTTTGAGGCTATTTTGAATAATGTCACTATGGATATCCTTGTATAAGTTTTTGTGTGGGCATATATTTTTATTGATAGATACCAAGGGATGGAATTGCTGGGTTATATGGCAACTATGTTTGTCATTTTGAGGAACTGCTAGATGTTTTCCAAAGTAGTTTCAGAATTTTATGTTCTTGACAGCATTATATAAGGTTTCTAATTTCTCCACATCTTGGTCAACACTTGTTATAGTCCATCTTTTTAAAAAAAATATTGATTTATTTATTTACTTATTTTTGGCTGCATTGGGTCTTAGTTGCGGCACATGGGCTTCTCTCTGGTTATGGCACACATGGGCTCTGTAGCTGCGGCGCACAGGCTTAGTTGCCCCAAGGCATGTGGGATCTTAGTTCCCCAACCAGGGATTGAACCTACATCCCCAGCATTGGAAGGTAGATTCTTAACGACTGGACCACCAGGGAAACCCGCACCTTTTTTTTTTTTTTTTTAGTTATCCTATTGTATGTGAAGTGAGATCTTATTTTGGTTTTGATTTACATGTCTGTAATACCTAAAGATCTTGAGCATATTTTCACGTGTCTGACAGTCATTTGTATATCTTCTTTGGAAAAATACCCAGGGAAATTGTTTACCTTATTTAAATTGGGTTATTTTGTGCTTTTCTTTCTTTCTTTCTTTCTTTCTTTCTTTCTTTCTTTCCTTTCTTTTACTAAACTCCAAATTTTTTTATATATTCTGGATACAAGTCCCTTATCAGATATATGATTTGGAAATGTTTTCCATTCTAATTCGTGTATTGTCACTTTCTTGATGTTTTAATTTGTAATACAGAAGTTTTTAGTTTTGAGGAAGTTCAAATTTTTATTTTATTTTTAGTTGTTTGTGCTTTTCGCATCCTAAGAAAGCATTGCCTAACCAACGTCAAGAATATTTGCTGCCATGTTTTCTTCTAAGAGTACTTGAGTTTTAATTCACACATTTAGATCTTTTAAATGAATTTTGAGTCAAAAGTGTATGTTATGTAACTTAGAGATCAAACTTCATTCTTTTGCATGTGAATATCCAGTTGTCTGGCACCATTTCTGGAAAAGTTTATTCTTTCTTAATTGAATTTTCCTAGTACCCTTGTCAAAATCAATTGACCATAGACAAAATGTTTTATTACAAGACTTTCAATTCTTCTTCATTGATCTATATGCTTAGCATTATACCAATACCATATACTTTTGATTATTTCAGGTTTATATTCAGTTTAAAATCAAGAAATCTAAAACCTGAAAATTTGTTCTTTTTCTTTCAGAATTATTTTGCTATTCAGGGTCCCTAGTAATTTCATATAAATTTTAGGATTAACAAGTAAATTTCTGCAAAAGAACAAGCTGGAATTTTGAAAGGGATTGTGTTTAATCTATAGATCAATTTCAGGAGCATTGTCATCTTGACAATATTAAGTGTTCCTATCCATGTACATTAAATACCTTTCTATATATTGAGATATTATTTAATATCTTTCAATAATATCTTGTGGTTTCTAATATACAAGACTTGCACATTTTTGTTAAATTTATTCCCATGTATTTTTTTGTTTTTTGTTTTTTTTTTGTTTGTTATACGTGGGCCTCTCACTGTTGTGGCCTCTCCCGTTGCGGAGTACAGGCTCCGGACGTGCAGGCTCAGCGGCCATGGCTCACGGGCCCAGCCGCTCCGCGGCATGTGGGATCTTCCCGGACCGGGGCATGAACCCGTGTCCCCTGCATCGGCAGGCAGACTCTCAACCACTGCGCCACCAGGGAAGCCCCTATTCCCATGTATTTTATTCTCTATAGTGTTATAATAAATGAAATGATTTTCTTAGTTTTGTTTTCAGATAGTCTACATGCAGTGTATAGAAATACAATTGATTTTTAAAATGTTAATCTTACATCCTGAAAACTTCCTGAACTCAACTATTAAGGTATAATACTTTTTAATGGATTCCTTAGGATTATCTTTATACAAGGTTATATATCCTGTGCAAATACTGATAATTTTACTTATTTTTTTCTCAATCTGGATGATTCCTACTTATTTTTTAGCTTGATTTCCCTGACTAGAACCTCCAGGGCAATGCTGAATTGCAGTGTTGAGAGTGGACATCCTGTCTTATTTCGATCTTAGTGGGAAAGCTTTCATATTTTTACCATTAAGTATGTGGGTTTTTCATTGTATTCTTTTTGCTATGGAGGTGGAATAACCCCACATACAAAGTTTTGGTTTTAGCTTTTCAAAAACATGATATCCTGCAATAATAAGCCATTTAAAGAAATAATATATATATATATATAATATATATATCCTATATAAAACATATATGTACATTATATATATTATAAAAATAGTAAGGAAAGACAAATTTAATTTTTGGAGCTTATAGAAATAACATTATTAAGTAGTTGCATAATTTATTGAATTGAGTGATAAGTGGCTTCAAAATAAATCAAAATAAGATCTGTATTTAAAATAAAGTATTATAATGAAGATCAAATCTAAAACTCAAATGTAAATGCAAAGGGTTAGAAATAGTCATAGAAATCTTGAAGAGAACAAAAAAGCTGTAGTATGTACATTTCCAGATATTAAAATTATTATAAATCTATAATAATTAAGAGAATGTGATATTGTAACATGAATAGAAAAAAATGGTCTATGGACTAGAATAGAGGCCAGAACCAAACCTATTCATATATAATATTTATAAATATTTGCCTGGGTTTTATCTAAGATAACACTTCAATACAGTGGAGATAATATGATCTTTAAAATAAATGATATTGAGTCAATCAGATATACCTCAATCACACACACAAAATTATTTCCAGATGGTATAAAGATATTCATGTGAAAGGTAACCTAAAAACATAAAAATGTGAAACATCTTTCAGTCCCAAAGTTGGCAAAATTTTCTTCAATAGGAGCTCAAAATCACTTACCATAAAGGAAATATGATGAATTGAATTATATTAAAATTCAAAATTTCCATCTATCCATTAGAAAATACCAATGCTAGATTGAAAAAGCAACCCCCAGTGAGGGAAAATATTTCCAATGCACTCCTTCAACAAATGCATATATCTAGAATATTTAAAAATTCAAATACAAATCAGTAAGAAAAAGGCAGACAACCTAACAGAAAAAATATCAAAAGACTTCAGCAGACATGTTGCCAAAAATGTAAACACATGATCAATAAATATATGAAAGTATCAATAGATTCTTTGGATTTTGTACATGTTTATTGAGCCATGATTGGCATACAAAAAGCTTTACATATTTAATGTATACATTTTGACGAGTTTGGAGATCAGTATACATCTGTGAAACCATCACCACCACTATGTCATAAACATATTCCTCAGCTTGTGTTATATACATATATATAATAGAATAATCAGCCTTCAAAAATGAAGGAAGTCCTGCCATTTACAAGGACATGGATGGATTTGGAGAACATTATACTAAGTGAAATAAGCCAAATACAGAAAGACAAACACTATATGATACTCCTTATATGAGGAATCTAAAATAGTCAAACTCACAGAAGCAGGGAGTGGATTGATGGTTGTCAGAGGCTGGGGGGGAGGGGAAAACAGGGAGGTAATGGTCAAAATAGATCCTTATTCATCAAGGAAAAGTAAATTAGACTTATAATACAATAATACCATGCACTACCAAATGACTTAAAAGAGGAAACAACAATAAACAAAGCTAAAAATTATAAAATAAAGAATTATACAAAATGTTCACAAGAACATGGAAAAACGGAAAGGTTCTGGCACTGCTGGCAGAAATAATAATTGGTAACAACTCCTTCGAACCACTTTGGAAAATTCTGGTAATGTTGCAAAGCATAGCTTATATTCCAGCAATTCTACTCGTAGATGTAAACCCACAAAAATGCATACATATGTGAACCAAAAGCACACACTAGATCGAATGTTTGCAATGACAATATTTGTGACAGCAACAAACTGGAACCTACCCAAATGTCCATGGTCAGTGTAGAGGTTTATTCACACCATGATATTCTAGATGACAGTGTGAATGCACAATGGACAACTGTCCACACCAAGGTGAATGAAACCAGACACAGAGCACACACTGTATGATTTGATGTACATAAAGAACAAAACCAAACAAAACTACTCTCTGCTGGTAAATGTCAGGAGGAGGGGTAGTGACTGGAAGAGGGCACAAAAGGAATATCTGAGCACTGGCCATGTTCTTGATCTAATAGAGATGGTTATACAGGTGAGATCACTTTGTGAGCATTCAAGATGCATAATTACAACATGTACTGTTTTCTGTATGCAATTTAATAAAAAAATAAGTACAAGAATAGAGTGTGGCAGGAAAAATGTTATTCTGGATAATGTACAAGACAGTAATTCCCCCCCCATCATGTTTAATTGCTGAAAAGAATCCTTGATGCTGCGTTTTCCTAACCCTTTTCTTGGAACTTTCTACTACTGATATCATTATGCCCCCCAGAGGAAATCTGGCTTGTGGTTCCCTGACTTGCAGTTTTGTGGTTTTAAAGCAATGTCGTCAAATTGTCACTGGGTTGAGTTTGTTTCAAGGCATTCATTTTGAATGAGAAAGAGGATTCTTATGTCAAGTAATACTGTGTTCTCAGAATTCACTAAGAGCTCTTTTGGGGGCAAGGAAGGGAACATTTTGACTTTATGTAGGGCACAGATTTTATCCATCACTCTTTTCTTAAACTCTTAAATTTTTTGTTCTCAATTTTTAAAAGGAAAAGATGTTAAAAAGTAGATAAGGTGACAAACAAATGAAAATAAGTAAAAGGATAATAAAAAGAAACTTCTGCAAGTGACATAGAAATGGCTTATCTGATTTACATCTTAGTGAGAGCTGTTAGTTTCTGCATGGCGGGAGAATGAAGCATGAAGTTGTTGTTTACTAGGATTAGGATTAGGATAGAGGCAATTAAAGACTAAAACAAAATTGCTGATGAGAATTCTTAAAGACTGTGTTTCCAGTCCGATCGAATCTCTTAGTGACTCTAGTCTATTTCAGATAGAAGCTGAATCTTGGTAATCAGACTCATGGCCGCATCGGCTGTGTAGGCCACAACTCAGAACAAAACATGCACTCTCTCAAGGATACATTTAATCAACGTGTGGTGGGAGCTTTCTGGATAAACCTAACTAAGCGAGCTTCTCCATTTGATTTTGGAAAACAGCCTTCTCAATCTAGAGGCATACTTGCATTTGGATGTTAACATTCATTTATGTATTTGTAATAAATGATCTATTTATCCAAAACCCTTTATGGAAGCTAGCATTTACTCAAATTACAGTTTTTGTATTCTTGGCAAGGCATTAGTTCTTTTGCTTTTACAAAGAATTATGATTTAGTGTTTAGGAATAGATGAATACCTTCTTGACTTACCATGTCTGATGAAATGATAGGAAAGAAGAAACCAAATAAACATATATATATATATGTAAAACCAAATAAAGCTAATATATATACATATACAGACAAGAACAAGTTAAATTGCTCATAATGTCCATTATTTATCCAAATAGGCCTCATTTTGGAAAGATAAGGAAAGTAATAGGAGCTATTTCCAGACCATATGGAACTGCATAATTTATTGGGGCTGTTGCCAGATTCAAGGAAAGTGAGTGTGTTTCACAAGCTGGAAAGTCCCCTTCACAAGTAAGATTACAGAATGAATATATTCATCTTTATATGGTTCTGAGGGTTTTCATTGGATTTGTATATGATGACAGAACACTATGATGATGACATTTTTTCAAAGTTTTAAATACATAATGTGGTTCTGACTTTTTATTTCGATTTAAAGTAAAGCTTGTTTTGCCAGACTATGAGATATTTCCATTTGGTTGAGTCAATAAGGACATGACAATTTTTATTTTTGCAAGATGTTGTTTTCACAATTTCCAAACCTCATTTTCCAAGAGGAGTTGTTTCTTGGATGGGTTGATAGTTAATTCAGTCATGAGCAAAAAAAGTGTTTATTCTGAGACTCACCAAAAGCCTTTTGACAGTCTCTGACATATTTCTTTCATGGGCTTGGTCATTCCTTTCTTCAAGTTGTCATGGACTGAACTGTGTCCCCCCGAATTCATACATCAAAGCCCTAACCCTGCTACCTCAGTGTATGACTGTATTTCATGATGGAGCCTTTAAAAAAGAAAATTAATTTAAAATGAGGCTGATGGGGTGGGTCCTAATCCCACCTGACTGGCTCCAAAATGTTAAATCCCTTACTCCCCCGTCTCTTCTTTTTAGATCTAGAAATGCTCAAAAGTTTTACTGAATGTTTTTCTCCTGAGAACATAATTCTGAAATTCTTGTTTTTATTATATTTTAAGTCCATGGAGTATCATATATTAACAATTCTAGGTACAAACTTTATTATTCTAAGATACTCAAAATTCCATTAAACTAATTTAATTAAAAAACACACAGAGCTATACTCAAAAGAGCACTTTCTGTTTGAGTTTTCAAGTAATCAAGAGCCAATTTCTTGACGTTGAAATTATGTTGCATATTTCCACTAAAGATATTTGTGAAAGAAGTTATTATCTTCACTACCACTTGGAAAGAGTACACATGAGAAATATAGACACACATACTCAACGTTAAAAGAAAATCAATTTGCCTTTGATTGCATGGTAGATTTTTTGTTATTTTATTAGCTGTGATATTACAAAGGATAGATTTACAAATAACATTGGTTTCTCTCAGCTTATTCCTGTAATGGGTTCTGTGACAAAGAGCTTATGGAACTTATCATAAACTCATATTCTTGTTTCTGTTAATACTGTTCTGTATGGCCACTTTATACATTCTATGAATTGGATCTCTTAATGACTCACTGCTTTCTTCGCGGTGCATTGTAATGGTATGAATTCCTTGGGCCTCCCTAGCACAGGAGCTATAGCCTGAGGTTCCTGCCTGAGAGAATGAATTCTACCTATTTAACCCCTATGGGAAAAAAAGGTGCCAAAATTGAGTGAGTGCATGTCGAATAAATAATCTCCCTCAACTTCAAGGTTACATTCATTGCTAAGATTACCTTGTATATTGGCTCCATGCTATAGATTACACCTTCCCCATGCATATACTTCTTATTATAATCGCTTTAACTTTTTCAACATTTCTCTGAAAGCATAACATATAAATAATTAAACTATTCATATCCAAGAAAGTTTTGCAATGATTTTTGAGAATATGTCAATTCGCCACTGATTATGCCACTAATTTCCCCCTTGACTGTATCCTTTAAACAGTATTCTCCCAGGAATTCAGAGGATCCTGATATGTGATGACGGATATGACCTGTGGTCATATTTATGTTTTTTGGGCCAGCTCCAGACCTGGAAAACTCAATGGTTTTTACGGGACTTTCTGAAAGTGCCTGATTTTAGGTTGAGTGTTGGGAATGGAATAAAGGAATCACATGTAAGGAATTATGTCTAGCACTAACCTGATTCCCATTTGCATTCCTGGCCCATATTTGGTGGTTACACAGTCTCAAAAAAAGAAAGTGCTTCTTCTCTCCCAACTTCCTGGGAAGTAATATCCTAAAGAATGTTGACTTGGCAAATACATCTTAAATTCTTGAAGTGATTCTGATACTTGTTCCTCCAGCATCCCTCAAAATAAATATGTACAATCATAAAAACATAAATAATGGTTATAGTAACCATGTGGTTTCTGATGTGAAATGAAGACTCTCTCAATTTAACAGATGATTGCTGTATACTTAATAACACAATTTCCAGCTCTAGAATCCTCCTGATAATGTTCAGAATGGTAAAAGTATTATTCTGGAATTATCCTGGAAAAGGTTGACCTTCATAAACACTCTCTTCTTTGTATGTACATCTCTTTCTCCTTACAGAATACACATTTTAACACTTTGGCCCCAAACAAATCAAAGACCTAAAAATCAATTTTAATTTTAAAATTGAAACAAAGCCAGGCAATAAATCAATAGAATATCCAAAGTCCTTTGCATATTTTAAGACAAAAATCAATAATGATGACACACGTGGCTTCAGTTGTTTCATGTATTATTGTTTGTCTTCAAATTTTTACAACAGATAAGGTTAAAAGTTTACAGAACATCTATAATCTTTTCTTTGGAGAAAAGAAGACAATACTTCTAGAAAAATAACAATAACACAAGCTATATTGAAAGCTATTTTACAGCATCAAAGGTAAATATTTTTGACCTATTCCAACTTAGCATGTATTATACCTATAACATGCTCAGTAAAATAACAGATAATCTTAGAATATTATATCTGGCACATGGTAGGTATTGATTATTTATTGAATTACTGAATTAAATGACACACTATTCTTCCACAAGTGGGATTTTTATCTCTGCAAATACCTTTGAAATCTTTGAAATTTAAAGAAACTTAACTTACGAACTTCAAGGCTTAATAGAAGGTATAGTTCATAGTATTCCACAGCTAAGAAAGGGGAGGACATTCAAAATGTTAACTGAAATCAATAATAAATATCAAAGAGAAGCTTGAAGTATTAGCATTCACTAACGGATCCAGCAAGTTAGATATGTTTAAAAAACTTAAGTAACTAATTAATATGTTTCCTAAAGTGTTATATTTCCAAATGCTCCATCATATCTTGTGACTGGACTATCTTTAGTGTAATTAAGAGGGGATAACTATTCTGTTCACCCACATGTGAATAGTAAATAATGAGAAAGAGATTTTAAAGTTACACTATAGGCAGCGAGATGGAGATGGCAGAGTAGGAAGACCCCCAACTCAATTTCTCCCATGAACACACCTAAACTACAGCTACATATAGAAAAACTCTCTCTGAGAACAATGTGAAGACTAGCACAATAGCTCTTTTACAAGTAAGGATAACAACGAAATGAACAAAACAAAACAAAACATAAAACATCAGGATAGGTAGGAGGGAAAGAGAAGGGACCTAGTTAGGACCCACGCCCCCAGCAGGCAACCTAAAAGAGGAGGGGCGTGTCACAAACTTAGAGGTCCTCCCTAAGTATCAAGGGGCTTGAGCCCCACAGCGGGCACCCCGCTCTGGAGACCAACACTGGGAACACAAGCCCCCTTCACTGGTTTTGTAAAACAGTGGGGACTACAACCAGGAAAGCCAGAGGGCTCTAGCAAACTGAGACTCAGCACTAAAGGTGTGTACTCTTAATCTCTCCAAGGCCCAGCACAGAGGCAGAGGATTGAAGAGCAGTGGGCACTCTAGCCAACCTGCCAAGATTGCCCCCCATACCTCCCATCCCACAAACAATTCCAGCTCCAACATCCCTGCCGACCCAGGGACCCCATGTGTGCCCTCAGGGAAGTCCCAGCCCATGCTGGGCTCTGAATCGAGCCCCTCCAGAACCAGCCACCCCTTCAAGATGGCAGCTTCTGATGTGCCCAGGGAAAAGCTGTGACCTGCGCTGGATTCTGGCTCCAGTGCTCCCACCTCACGAGATGGCTTCCAGAGCACCCCAGGAGAAGCTCTGGCTAGTGCTTGCTTAGCTACAGCTCTCCTGCTAAAGTTGCTGGGCTCCTATACTAGGACACTAGGATAGATAGGTAGATAGATAGATAGATAGATAGATAGATAGATAGATAGATAGATAGACTGATAGACATCTTTCTTTTCCCACTAATTTTAGCATGCATTAGTGAATCTTTCCTGTAGCTAGAATTACTGAGATTTTCTTTTTCTTTATAAACATCTTTATTGGAGTATAATGGCTTTACAATGGTGTGTTAGTTTCTGCTGTATAGCAAAGTGAATCAGCTATACATATACATATATCCCCATATCTCCTCCCTCTTGTGTCTCCCTCCCACCCTCCCTATCCCACCCCTCTAGGTGGTCACAAAGCACCGAGCTGATCTCCCTATGCTATGCGGCTGCTTCCCACTAGCTATCTATTTTACATTTGGTAGTGTATATATGTCCATGCCTCTCTCTCACTTCGTCCCAGCTTACCCTTCCCCCTCCCTGTGTCCTCAAGTCCCTTCTCTATGTCTCGTGATTTTCTAGGTTCTTTGTCCTACTGCATGTATTGATTGAAATGCTTCCATGAGGAAAGTGGTTTCTTTATTTTTCCATTTATTTATTTACTCAATAATTTATTTATATCAGCATGGATTTAAGAATATTTATTTTATTTCAGGGAGTGTTAGTCCACGTATGTGTTTTTAAAATAGAGATAAGGATTAAAATTTTATTAACCTCAATGAGAGTTTACAATGGCACCCTCATTAGTATAAATGTCGAGTAATCAGGGACTTCCCTGGAGGTCCAGTGGTTAAGACTGCACTTCCACTGCAGAGGGAGCGGGTTTGATCCCTGGTGGAAGAATTAAGATCCCACATGCTGTGTAGTATGGCCAAAAAAAAAAAAAAAAATGTTGAGTAATCTGTTGCATAACACAAAGAGAGGTCCTGATCCCAGAAAGTTAAATGAAGACGTTGGCAGAAGCATTATCATGCATTCATTAATGCATTGAATCATTAAAAAATATTCATTGTGCACTTACCACGTGTCAGACCATGTTCCGGGCATGAGGATACCCACTAAACCAAACAGACTCATTTTCACCATGCATAGACTAGAGTCAAAATGAGTGTTAGATAAAGACTTAAAAGGTTACCAGGAACTACCCTGCTCGAGGTCTGCTGGTATTAAGGAACGATAATATTTTAAAAGACAAGAAATCGTAGAAGCACAAAGGTGGAAGAAATGAAATGAGTTAGGAGTAAACTAAGGGAGAATAGATGGTGATTTGGACGAGGAGGATATTTACTACAGTGGTGAGATTGAGAATGTATTTGGAAGTTTAAGTCCTCACATTGGCTAATGGATTGAATATAGGATATGAAAGGGGAAGAGTCGGGGTTGATTTCACAGTATTGGAACTGAGCAACTGAGGGAATGTTTTTTTTTTATTCCCTTGAGAGGGAGACTTTGGGAAAGGGAGCTTATCAGACATCCAATTGGAGAAAATTCATATATATGACTTCACGTGCAAGTCTCTATTTTAACCATGGAGAGCCTGGAGTTGTGAACTGAGGATTCATGAGTGTATAAATAGCATTTGATTCCTCTGGTAAAGAATGTTTCATGGAGTATATTGGAAGGATAAGAGTCCTGAAAACTGAGGCACTGATGTACTCTAAGCCCAGTACTGGGGAATTAGGAATGAGATCCAGAAAATCAGTTTGGGAAGGATGAGTGATGTTATTATGGGAAGCAAATCATAGAATAGTGACCAAATAAGAAACAGAATAAGATTTCAAGAAGAGAGAGGCAACTTCATCAGATGCTGTTGTCAGGTCATGTAAGATGAAAATTGAGACTTGACTATTGGATTTGGCAATGATGAAGTCAGTGTTGACTTTGACAAGAGAAGTTTCTGTAGAGCAATGAGGAAAGAGGCCAACTGGAATGAGTCTAAGAAACAATAGTAAAAAGTGTTGAAAAGATAATGAGAACCAATAATTCATATAAGGAATTTTGGTACAAAGCAAGGTAAATGAAAGGAGTAGTTGCTGATGAAGGAGTTAAATAAGGTTCTTTTTTTTTATTTCCAACTTTATTGAGATATGATTGACATATGACTTTGTATAAGTTTAAGGTGTGCAATGTCTTGATTTGATACCCATATACTGTATACGACTACCACTATACAGTTAGCTAACACCATCAAGTCACATAACTCCATTTCTTTTTTGTGGTGAGAATATTTAAGATCTACTTTCTTAGCAATTTTTAATATATAATATTTGTTAACTATATTCACTATATTAAATCTCCAGAAATTATTCATCTTCTACTTGGAAATGTATACCTTTTGAAAGAAGGTTCTTGATGGTAAAATAATATTTTTGATCAAGGGAAAGTGTGAATGGCTGAATTCACGAGCAAATAAGCACTTAAAAGTGTTTTTCCTTTATTCTAATTATTTGTGCCAAAGGTTCATTAATAATACCATTAGGTTCAAGACTTACATTCAAATTCAGTATTTTGATTTTCTCTAATATTCTCAATATTTCAACCTTACTTCTATCTTATTCTCCCACTCTTTTATTAAAAGTTATAATAAAGTAAAATAGAGTGGTTGGTTAGGCATAGAGTGACCTTATGTCTTGAAGTAATTATAGATGGAGCACTTTTTTACTTTCAAAAATGTTCTAGTTTTGACAGTAAGGTCTGTGATACTGTAGTTAGGCAAATGTGATGTGCTGGTAATGTGAGTGCTGAAACTGTAAAGTCCAGAGGAGGGAAATTATTGTAGGGATAATTTTTTTCATATGACTTTTAAGCTATGTTGGCTCAGCAGGCACCATGAAAAATAAATTTACGTAGCAATAATAAAGCAGTTCCACACTATAAAATTGAGATGTAAATTTATGTATACACCATCTTGTTATTAATGCTTTACCTTGCTGATCTCTGAATTGATAAAGTCTTCTTGGTATTTCAGTTACAGCTAATTTATTCATAGATTGGAAGACTCTATAGATATGTTGCTTTATTTCCTACAGCCTCATAGTAAAGATAATTATTGAAAACATTTTAGTGTAGGGAAAAGGGAACTGGATCAGTAGTGAGAAAATCTGGGTTTGAATCAGAATTCCACTCCTTGGCTAGGAGACCTGGGGCAATCCACTAGCACTCTGAACCTCAGATTCCTTCCCTATGAACGGATGTGCTGTAAATGGATAGCCACTGATCAGGAGTTTTGTAAGTATCTAGATAATAAAAATAATGTTCAAACTATAAATGTAAGATATAAAAATACTCCATACTTATTTCACACCTTCCTCTATTTTAAGGATATTCACATATGTGTTGTCATTTGATCCCTCAGCAACTTTGTAGATTAGGCAGGGAAGAAACTTTTGCTGCAAATTTGCTTACAAAAAAGGAAGCAGAGGATAATAGACATTACAAGTTTTAAGCAAATCAAGTTGAAAAACTATGGCATGCGTTAAATATTATTAATTCATGTGTTTGTATATTACATGGTTCCAGATCCATAAGAGGAGTTTCACATGTACAGACTAATGCTACTGAACACTGTGAAGTCATTATTGGATTAGAATATCAGAGATAAGTAGAAATTTAGAAACCATTTCAAAATCCTCCTTCAAGATGAATGAACTGAGTCATAAAAGAGTTAAGCATTTTTTTAATGTAAGAGTGAAAATATATGAAATAATCTTTGTATTTATTGAGTTCTATTATTTTCTAAGTACTTCATGCAGGTCCATTCATTGTTAATCTACACAATTAACCTCAAGCTAGACATAAGCAAGATTAAATAAGATACTCATAAGTAGTGGAGCCAATTTTAATCTGAATACATACTCAGATTTGTATCATCCTGCATCACTGTTTTGGTTGTGTCATGATGAAATGTACTTATTAGTAAAAAAATCCAGAATTAGGCCTTTGGTCTCCTGAATAAGTGTGGTGTCCTCTTCTTCTTATGATTTGATCCACTTATAATCAGTTGCTGATACCTATTGCAATGTGGAAGGCATTTCTAGGTCTTGAAATATGTACATATGTTGAAACATAATCATGTGTATACAGACATTAATATAGATGACTGTGATGAGTAAGGAAAGAGAAACATATAGTTAGTGCTTTGGAAGAGATAAGATCAGTATTCAGTTATGATTGAAGAACAGAGACTTCAAGGAGAAGTTACTTACATTGTTTTGTTTTATTTTTTTAGTCTTAAGACAGAGGTTTTTCTTAAATTCATTTTTATTGGAGTATAGTTGATTTACATTGTTGTGTTAGTTTCTGCTGTACGGCAAAGGGAATCAGTTATACAAATATATATATCCACTCATTTTTAGATTCTTTTCCCATATAGATCATTACAGAGTATTGAGTAGAGTTCACTGTGCTATACAGTAGGTCCTTATTAGTTATCTGTTTTATATATAGTAGTCTGTATATGTCAATCCTGATCTACCAACTTATCCCCCTATCTTCCCCCTTGGTAACCATAAGTTTGTTTTCTACATCTGTGACTGTTTTGTAAATAAGTTCATTGATATCACTTATATGGGGAATCTAAAAAAAATGGTACAAATGAACTTCTTTGCATTGTCTTTAAATTTTATCCCTGGAAACAAACTAGCATAGTCAGAAATAGAGGTGTGAAAGTAGCATGTGTTCAGAGCCCAGCTATGGCCGGTAAATCAGAGTCAATGGACAGGACTTCAAGAGATGAGCTTGGAGGAGTGGAACACAGCAGACTGTGGAGGGCATTGTGTGCAATGTTGAGGTGTTTATGTTTTTCTTCTTGAAGTAATGAGGAACTATCATAGGCATATGAGATGCTGAAGCAAGGAAATGACACGATTCAATTATTAGAAGTTTTACCAATTTACTTAAAATTACATGGAAGATACGTCAAATGTGGAAAGTCTCATATTTTTCAATGCCAAGAACCATTAAAAGAATAAAGAAAATTTATTTCTTTAACTTTCTTATTAAATTTTTAAAAGTGAGAACTCATTTAGTTTGTAAGATTTTGATGATTTAATCTCATTTCTTTATTCATAAATTATGTCTTTAGGTACAGTCGGGAGCAAATCAATATTTTCCAAAGCTTATGGTGCCAACATACTTTAGTGAAAGGAGGTGGGTTACTTAATTTATGAAACTGAAACATAGTAAAATATGAAATCATTTCTTAAAATATTCTTCTATTCACATGTATGTTTATTTATGAATTAACAAATTTGTCAAGAAAAAAATTATTGTATAGAGAAGCTTGTTTAGTTTTCACTTGCATTCTAGGGGAAAATATTTTGCATATATCTGAGGTGTATCTTAATATTTCATCATTTTTTACACCTAAGTTTATTTATCTCTGTTATTTCTCAAACAAATCAAGACTACTAAAAGTCCCATAATTTTGTGTTAGGTCTGTGAAATGAACGGATTTTGTGAAAATCACATAAATCTAATTAATGCAAGTGATAGGCAGTATCTACATTTTAAAATCATTGAAATAGTAGTGAGTATTCTCACATAAGGATACTTAGTTATTAAATCTTAATTTTAAGGCAACGTAGGCACTTATAGATATAACTTGACTTTAAAGTTGATGGATAAAATTTTTAAATTAAAATACGTTTAGCCATAAATGATCCATTACCTCAAATGCATGATTATTACTTATCAATATACATAGTCATTTGATTTTCCACTATCATTAAATAAAAATAAATTTGACAGATTAGTTAAGTAAACTTTCCTGAAAAGAATTTTTTTCTACTCAATTATTTTTTGGTGAGTGTTCATAGACCTTTCTCCTTTTTTCCATGGTGTCTTTCTTCTCTAAAATCCACAATGTGATGGAATTACATTTTACCTATAATTTCTTCTCATAGATATAGCTTTGCAATTTTGCTATCCTTTAAGGATTTTTGGTTATGTATATTCCATCCATCCATTTACTCATTAAAATTTATATTGAGCACCATGCTAGGGTTTAGGAATATAAAGACCAAGAAGTTCATAGTTTTGTTCCTGGAGGGAGAACCAACAAAGGAATGTCTTATAAAATCCAGCCTGATGAGTGTTGATAGAGAGGGAGCAGAGAACACACAATTGGTATATTTTTAAAAATTTTTATTAGAGTATAGTTGCTTTAACAATGTTGTGCTGGTTCCTACTGTACAGAAAAGTGAATCAGCTATACATATACATATATCCCCTCTTTTCTGGATTTCCTTCCCATTTAGGTTATCACAGAGCATTGAGTAGAGTTCCCTGTGCTATACAGTAGGTTCTCATTTGTTATCTATTTTATACATAGTATCAATAGTGTATATATGTCAATCCCAATCCTCCATTTCATCCCACTACCCCTCCATTCCCCCCTGGTATCCATATATTTGTTCACTACGTCTGTGTCTCTGTTTCTGCTTTGCAAGTAAGATCATCTATACCATTTTTCTAGATTCCACATATATGCATTAATATATGATATTTGTTTTTCTCTTTCTGACTTACTTCACTCTGTATGACAGTCCCTAGGTCCATCCACATCTCTGCAAATGGCACTATTTCATTCCTTTTTATGGCTGAATAATATTCCATTGTATATATGTACCACATCTTCTTATCCATTCATCTGTCGATGGACAATTGATTTGTGACCTGGTCCTTTTACGGGTGCAAATCGCTTCCGCACTTTACTACTTTCATAGACCTCAAGCAATTGCACAGTAACGCTTAGCACACATCTCTTGCACTATAACATTTTGTCTATAAATACTCCGAAGGAAAAACCAGGACATGTCTTGGGTATATCCATATGCAAAAGCTTCTTTGTATTCTGAAGCATAATTACCCATGATGTGTAAAGGGTTCACTATAGGAGGTGAATACTTCATTTTTATGTATTTTTAGAAGCCACCTGACTGTGGACTGTTTTGTGTCCATGTCTAGAACATCTCTATGTCATCCTAACCATAACTTTCTCTCTCCTTCTCCTCTTCACCTGATCACCCTCCCTCTATTTCTGTCCATCACTCACCCAACTCCAAATCCCTTTACTTCCTTCTGGTCACGTCTTAGGTGACAAGTGAAGGTCATAGCAATTATCATACACTATATATATAATCTACTTACTTCTCTGTTTGTTGTTCTTTTTTTTTTTTTTTTTTTTTTTTTTGCGGTGCGCAGGCTTCTCACTGTTGTGGCCTCTCCCGTTGCGGAGCACAGGCTCCGGACGCGCAGGCTCAGTGGCCATGGCTCACAGGCCCAGGCGCTCCGTGGTATGTGGGATCTTCCTGGATCGGGGCACGAACCCACGTCCCCTGCATCGGCAGGCGGACTCTCAACCACTGCACCACCAGGGAAGCTCTGTTGTTCTTTCTAAGGTACTATACAGTAATTGTCCTCCAAATATTTTCTCTCTAAGTCACATTTTCAGTACTTTCTTTCATAAGATGCCTTTCTGATTGAACACATACGCTTATTAATATTTTTCTAATATCCTCACTTCTCAAATTCCAGTCCAGTTACTTAATGTAATTTTCTACTTTCATAATATTTTTATATTTATCTGATAACATTCATAAGGCATATAACACTGAACCCAATAAAACGCATGAATGGACAGTAAAAATCACATTTAATCAGCCAGCAAAGTAATGATATTTGTTGCAATTTGTTACAGTTAGTTCAGTTGTATATTCTCTTCAAATACAAAAGCACACTAATTTTAAAAGTGGACCAAATTGTTTCTTACAGCTATGTAGACTGATTTTTCTGAAAAAAACTTATTAACTTGTCCCAATGTTACTAAATATTCTAAAATTTTATTTTAATTACTGACTCTATTCCATATTCATAAATCAATGTCTTTAACAGAAGCCTTATTGTTGGTAATTATATTGCTCCCAATAGCTCACGATTAAAAATGCTGCTGCTATCAACATTCTTGTATCAAATCCTTGGACACATCTACAATAAATTCTTGGGCATACATTGCCAGAGATAAAGTTGAATTGATCAAATACCTCAGAAACTTTAAAAATAAAGGACTGAGAAAAATACACACAAAAGTAAACTATTACTCTTAGTACTAAAAATACAATTTTAGCAATATTAATGTAGGCAAGTTTGATTAAATATTAATACTTTGCTATGCACTTGAATTCTTCCAAACACAATCTTATTGGTGAAGTTCCAGTTTTGAGAGGCTATTTGACTTTATAAGAACCAGAAATGATAATATGATTATAGACAAAGCACAAAATCTCAAACAGTGTTAAATAAGGAAAAGTAAGTTATTTGATTTTGACAAATATTTTATTTTAGATTTTATTACTTATACATAAATAACAAATGTATAAATATTTGTAAATATTTATAAATCATAAAGTGCAGGAACCAGTAAGTGAAAAAAAGTTTTAAAAGAAAACAAGCATATTAATATTTTTCACTTGCTTTTCATTTAAAAATATAATGAAACTAACACAGTATTGTGAAGGAATTATCAACAAAGACCTATTAAAAATATATTTATAATGATACCCACTGCTGAAAGTGACCTCCAGAATCAACACAAGCATAGAATTACTGCTCCAGGTCGAGGATTATTTTCTTTTTTCTTTCTGGAAGCAGGGTATGAAATGGTTGTAGATGTCAAGAAATAGTATAAGGGAAATGAGATGATTACTCACTTAAGCCAGATGGAAAACTGGGTCTAACTGTCTGACTGCTTCATTGACTTCAAATAGTCTGAAGTCACAGACTCCTCAGAGGTATAATGCACTCGACATCTCCACAAGGAGCTAACAGTTCTTCTGCAGCAGTGAATGTCCATGGGAATTCAAACAGATTCCGTTTGATTCTGTGTCTCTTCATGTCTTCTCAGTGCTAATTTTTTTCTTTTAACACGCACCGAAATTTCTTGGTTCATGGTTCTCTTAGTTCTTAGGGATTGCTAGAAAAAACAAAAGCTTGGGAGTAATAATATCAAAGTAAGATAACACTATTCCTTTTTGTTATTTTACATCTAAGCAAAACACCCTTGGGTCATTTTTGGTCCCTTAACGATTCCATGGCTATTGCCAGCACTTTGGTATTTATTCAACCATTCAAAAAGATTTTCTTTTGTACAGTATTTTCCAACTTCATAACAGAGTAAGTCTTTTTACCAGCTAAGAAAATATTTCATGGGATATTTTAATATTCAATTTTTTTCTTTGATGCTTAATTGATTAAAGTAAAATATTGGACACATATCCTACAGTTAATATGCCAAATGAAAGTGATTTAAATAATGGAGTTTCCTAAAGAATGTTGAAAATTGTTCATTGTTTTCACTAGCCATAGAGAAATTTTTACTTAATAAAGGCCAAAAATATCCTATCAAAAATACATAAAATCTTAAATAATTGAAATTTCTTAAGTTGTGTAACATTTTCTTATCATGATGTTCTGGAAAACTAGAAATTATAAATACTATTAATATGGTATCATATATATCTAAATTATAAAACAACTAGAATAATAAAATAATAACAGCTCAATTTTCACAATATATATTAACTCTGTTTCCTATTTTCCTGTTTCTATTTCAGGAAATAGAATGGCTTCAAAGCAAACCCTTTGTATAACAGTTAATGACAGACAAAAACTTGGGCAAAATTCCAATGGAAATGTTGGATCAGATAATACCCAAATATACATACATATTATAATATTTGTTTGAAAATAATTTACAAAATTATATCTTCATCAAAAATGAGTGGCATCAGAGTTTGCCATTGGCTAAAATGAAGCAACATTTTAATAGCCTTTTTTGTTTTTTTGACACGGGGGTGGGGAAGGAGGGGTGGGATGAACTGGGAGATTGGGCTTGACATATATGCGCTACCATGTGTAAAACAGATAGCTAGTGGGAACCTGCTGTATAGCACAGGGAGCTCAGCTCGGTGCTCTGTGGTGACTAGATGGGTGGGGTTGGGGGGTGGAGGGCAGTCTAAGAGGGAGGGGATCTATGTATATATATAGCTGATTCACTTCATTGTACCGCAGAAACTAAAATGACATTGTAAAGCAACTCTACCCCAATTAAAAAAAAAACACTTTAATAGTCTTTGAGGATGCTTTTGAGAGCCAGTATCAGAATCAGATATCATCACACTGGGATGATTGACTCAGTGAAGCACAAATTATTGTCAACAGTAGAGGTAAATAGGAGCTAAACATGAGAGGGTCATCAAAATTCATACAACTTTTGGTTTAATAAACCAAAAAGCACCAAGGAATTTCACTTGCTAGCATCTTAGGGTAATGTGACTTGATTAGAATAAAAAAGACTCACATAGAAACAGAGAATATAAAAAAGCCACATATTTTGCTGAATATTCTAATTTAAGACCAAGTATTTACTCTGAGAAATGATTAGAACATTGGAAATTGTAGTACAAATATGGACTATGATATGATTAGAGGATCCGAGAAGGACAATAACAATGTGGAAATTTTAGAGACCCCCTTCACCTCTAGGAAACCTAAAATATAGCACAGAGGAGAGATATAAATTATAAGAGTTTGGTAGAACTTATTTGGCTAAGACATGGCTGCAGTCCTTAACAATTGTGTGGACAGGGAGAGAGAGGCAACCTTGCAACATTATTACTTTTCTTTAAAAATAGACTTTGGGGGCTTCCCTGGTGTCACAGTCATTGAGAGTCCGCCTGCCGATGCAGGGGACATGGGTTTGTGCCCCGGTCCAGGAGGATCCCACATGCCGTGGAGGGGCTGGGCCCGTGAGCCATGGCCGCTGAGCCTGCGCGTCCAGAGCCTGTGCTCCACAATGGGAGAGGCCACAGCAGTGAGAGGCCCGCGTACCGCAAAAAAAAAAAAAAAAAAAAAAAATAGCCTTTGGTTTTCAGTATTTACCAAGTTGACGTCACACACCCTCCACCAAGTATATCTATTCTCTTCTATTCATCATATCTAGCTATCCATCAAAACAAATTCATAACCCTGCAAGGCAGAAACTACATTTCATTTATAGCCTGAGCACTTAGCATGTTTTGGTTTTTCATTTATGTAGTAGGCATGGATAATGTATTTAGAAAAAGAGTAAGCTGCTCAAGAAAGTATATAAAATTTATATTTTGTCTTGTGCTCTTAAACTATATTTAAAGGGCTTCCCTGGTGGCGCAGTGGTTGAGAGTCCGCCTGCTGATGCAGGGGACACGGGTTCGTGCCCCGGTCCGGGAGGATCCCACATGCCGCGGAGCGGCTGGGCCCGTGAGCCATGGCCGCTGAGCCTGTGCTCTGCAACGGGAGAGGCCACAGCAGTGAGAGGCCCGCGTACCACAAAAAAAAAAAAAAAAAAAAAAAAAAACTATATTTAATTGTATCAGTACCATTTTCTTTTATTTTTTATATTGATTTCTATTAAATCAATAAAGCATAAAATCAATCCAACATAAATTTTTAAGTATTATCCATTATTTCAATAACAATGCAATTGAAGTCGCAGTTTTGATATTTCCAATTTCTAATGAGTGGATTTAGCTAGCAATTGAGATTAGTTCTGAAGGATTCCAAACAGGAAATCACTGATATGTCTAGATTTCCATAAGAAATGTTTCCCTACTACATCCTGTCTGAATCCTAGAGAAAGTAGATCCCTTCATCCAACAAAATAAGTTACCAGCACTCCAGAGCCTCTTTAGGGAGAAAATCCTGAATTGGTACCTCACCAGGAATCTAGTTGAGAGACATGTTATAGAGATAATACAATCCATGTGATAGAGTATATATCCACTCCTCTATATGGCCTGAGTTCTGCCTGTGGATCCATCTGTCTAACCTCTTAAACTATATTAACTTAACCCTTACAGAATATTCTTTGTATGTGTGTGTTTTTATTTTTACTATATTTTAATGTTAATGTATCTTTTATTAATGTATATATAAATAAAGAAAAGCACAAGGCAATGTAGGTACAATTAGATGAATTTACATGTTACTAACACCAAGATCAATAAGGTTTTTACAAGTGGCCTCAAAATATTTTTTTGCCTTTTTTTCAAGGATATGTTTCTTGGGTTCAGGATTCTTGGTTATTTCTTTTAACATTGTAAAGAACTCTACCCATTGTCCTGTGATTTTTGTGATTTCTATGGAGAAGTTACTTGTCAATCTTATGCTTGTCTATTTGAAGGAATTACTTCTGTTTTTTTTTTCTCATTTTTAAAAACTTTTTCCTTCCATTTGCATACATTCTATTAACTTAACTTCCATTTCTCCCTGTGTTCTGTGTCTAATCTTTTGTTAATATGACCTAAATAGTTCTTAATTTCAGGAGTTCTATTTTTTACCTTTAGAGATTCCATATATTTCCCTTTACGGATTCTAATTAATTCGTGAAAGTCTTTATGTTTTTGTTTAACATGCCCACCCATCCTTAAAAAAATAAAATAAAATCATAATATTCATTTTCAAACCCTAGTCAGCTAACTTCAATTTCTGCCTCATCTATCAGTCTGCTTCATTTTCCTTTCACTTTCTTGGTTTTCAATCCTATCTCTTGGTACAACTAGCAGTTTTTGATCGAATGCCATATATTGACATTGCATATAAAAACTGTGAAGCCTTCAGCTAATGTTAGCATCCTCTAGACCTGGGGTTGGCAAACTATATAGTTCATGGGCCAAATCTGTCTAGTTTCCTGTTTTTGTAAATAATGTTTTATTGGAACATAGGCACACTCATTTATCTACATATTGTCTATGATTGCATGCACAATACATTGGCATACCTGAGAAATTGCAGGAGGAGACTGCATGGCCTGCAAAGCAAAAACTATTTACTATCTGGACATTTACGGAAAAAGTATGCCCCCAGCTCTCAGCATATAAAGTAGGTTCTGATCATCTTAATCTAATCAGGGACTGGCTATATCTCAGCTGTGTTGCAATCCTGGAAAGGCCAACTCTATCCATGATCTCCTTGGTCCTTTAGGGTTTTAAAATAAGGTCACAGTGCATCCTCTGGGGCCTTTCTCCATAAAGCAATCTTACTTTTATCTCAGAAAACTAACAAAATGCTCTGTTTTGCTTTGCCTGGGCTTTCAACTTAGGTGTTTAGTCTCAGCCCCATAGAATCCTCGTATTCAGCAAATGTACTTAGGGAAAACCTGGCTGTATGTTTGTGGCCCCTCAAATCTCTGCACAAACATTTTCCAATTCTCTATTTCTCTCAGCAGTTGTCCTCCATGGGTATGTAAGCAGAATCATCAGCCTACTGTAATCACTCAGAATCAGAAAATGTCTCCGTAGTAGATCCCCTTGGACCTAATTTTTCATTTCAAAATATTCATCTTATTATATATGTTCTGCTTTGTAAGTCACCTCAAATATTTCTTGGTAATTGGACAGCAATGAATGCATTTAGTTATTAACAGGAGTACATTAGAAATGTCTGTTCTTTGCATTTAAATATATTTAAATGCAATATATTTAAACAGAAAATAAACTGCTTGTTAATAACAGCACATTTACACTGGTGTTCTCACAGACTCTTGCAAAAGCAGTCTGACAATAAAAAAGAAGTTAGTGTTCCTTTACAAACACAACCCTTCAGGAATTTCCTTTGACCCAGAGAACAGAAAACAAAGGTACCATTCAATGTACCTACTTATTGCTCAGAGTCTGTAGTATGTTTCTTTTCTTCTCTGCAATAGAGTTGTCACTTGGTTATCTTTAGTCATATAATTTTCAATTGCAACTTATTCATAAACAACATATTCTAATTACTGCTATTGTCCCAGTCCTGCTTTTTTATCATGGTTGGTGGTTAGCATTAAATATGATTAAATATGAACATTTCATGGTTGATTTTTAGGGACAGACTCTTGATAGATGCTCAACAAAGACTAGGCTGCTTCTTCCTATGCTTTTGTCAAAAGTGTCCTATGTTCTGATATGACCCTTCCTGATTCTGTTTCACTCATTTGTCAAATTTTTCATATCATTTGATATTATTTTAGGTAAATATTTCATTAAAATAATGAGTACAAGGGGACTAAAATTTACCAAGAAAGTAATATGACACAGTTACTGTGCTAGTTACATTATACATTATGCACATTGTTTTCAATTTAATTCCCTACATTGTTTCTCATGTTTAATACATGAAAGAAATAAGCTGAAGGAAGTTTAACGAATCTCCATAGGTTACACCCCAAGTTACTATTTTCACATCTTGAAAGTTACCAGTAATTATTTGATGTGTGCAAATACCCAATTTCATTTTCCAAATTGTCCTATAACAGGGTTTCTAATGTATTCTATGTATCATAATTGATTAGTAGTTTCCTTAAATCTGTTCCGGTTTTTTATTGCTACATAAAAAAACTTTCTAAAATTTAGTGGCTTAAAACAAAAAAATGTATTATTTTCTTTTATGTATCTGTAGCTTGAAAAGAAAAAGTATGTATTATTCTCTCTTATGTGTCTTTGGGTTTACTAGGCTCTGCTAGGTAATTTTCACTTAGAGTTTCCTCTGGGACTACAGTTAGATGGTGGTTGGGTTGGAGAAGGAGTATATATTGGAGCCAACTTTTACTGACTTAAGAGAGACAATGTAAAGATCTAATTAAAATTTAATAATCTCCACATAAAACTTAAATAAAGGCCATGCTTTTCCAAACTTTTTCTTTGAGGTTGATGCTCACCCATATATTCATATATTTATTTCAGTCAAAATACATGTATCTAAGGAATATAATTAAGCCAATATAAGGAGAAATTCTGTAATTACTTAACAGTATTTTTTGCACTATATAGAGGGTATAACACCCTATTATCTTCCATCTTCAAGATGAACAAAACAAACCAAATATTCCTAAAAGGAGATTTCAGAAAACTCTAGATAAATAATTTTCAAACTAGTGATAAGAGTTTGGGAGCCCTGGGAGTAAAGAGATAATATTATACTTTCATTTTACTATAATCTTACTATGACATTAATCTGCTGGAGTTTGAGATAAGACTAATTCTGGAGGTTTTTCTTTCCATTTAGTTTTTTGAACAATATCATATTGGATGGTTGAGAATTGTACTACAAGTTAATTTGACTTTTTTTTTTAACTCAGATCTATTACATATTTTAAAGTAGGTCTTTTCCTCAAACACAGACAAAAAAAAAAAAAAAAAGAGAGAGAAAAGAGAGAGAAGGAAGATAATCTATGAAACTAACTAAAGATACAATTTAAAAAAAAGAATTCTACTTTTGTGTTGGTACGCAATATCAAAAAAATTGCAAATTGAATTAATGCTACATGCTTTTTAAGGAGAATAACTCCCTGAAGAGAGGCTTCTGAAAATGGGTGAGACTACTGATTAGTAATGTTTCTCATTGGCTTAAGGACAAACATACTCGGTTACAAAATCTAAAAAAGACTTGATGGAGTCAGTGTTTTAGAAAGAATTGGGTAATGACTTAGAGTATGTTATCTGAGTCAAACAGACTTGGATTGTAATACTTCATGTAGTAGCTGAGTGAACTTGGGCAAATTTCCTCTGAAACTTGGATTTCCCACCTGTAAAATGGGGGAAATTAAAACTATCTCAAAGGGTTTTTGAAGATAGTAAATAAGGTAAAACATGCAAAACATCCAGTAAATAGCATATAGTTAGCATTCAATCAGTTATACTTATTATTGCCTGTCCATAGTGGAATTCGAAAACCTTGTGGTAATTCTCATATGGAGTTCTCTCTAAAATGATTTGGGGGTGAAAATTTTAAATTACAAAGCATGTTTATTACTATAAAGATTAAAACACTTTTTACAGTAGTATTTATTTAAAATAAGAAAATACGGTTTTGTCATGGAGGACACAGAGACAAATCTGAAAGATTAAGGAATATGAAATCACTAGGTAACAGTATCTAAAGCATTTGTTAATGACTGCACTTCCTTCCATTTTTTTAATTGTTTTTCTTTTTAAATTTATTTATTTATTTTATTTATTTATTTTTGGCTGTGTTGGGTCTTCGTTGTTGCACGTGGGCTTTCTCTAGATGCAGAGAACGGGAGCTACAGGTTGTTGCGGTGCTCGGGCTTCTCACTGTGGTGGCTTCTCTTGTTGCGGAGCATGGGCTCTAGGCACATGGGCTTCAGTAGTTGTGGCTCGCAGGCTCTAGAGCACAGCCTCAGTAGTTGTGGTGCACAGGCTTAGTTGCTCCGTGGCATGTGGGATCTTCCCAGACCAGGTCTTGAACCCGTGACATCTGCATTGGCAGGTGGATTCTTAACCACTGCGCCAGCAGGGAAGCACTGTAATTATGGTTTTAATATAGGATCTTGACAAAGTGTAGTGCCAAGATTTTTTATTCTTCATCTTTTTGTTTTTGTTTGGACTTACTCTAGAGTTCATTATTTAAGCTAATTTATCTGTGATTTAGCAAAAAAGTATGTAAAATCCCCTAACAAATTAAAGCTATGCTGTCATCAGACTCATATTGGATCATATCGTTTAACAAAATTTGTTTTTCATAGCAGAGACTTATGAACTATTTCAAGGAAGAAGTTTATCTACTTTAATAAGGAGAGAAAACATTTTTTTGTAAAGGTATCTTAGTCTAATGACAGAGGAATAGTATTTAGCGACTACTATAGTTATAACCTAGGAAAAGAATGATTTGGTGTACAGTTCCATTCACATCTATCAGAATGAAGCATATCTGATAATTTTGTTTTAGTATTACTTGTATAGAGAAGTGAAGGGGATAGCCAATAGATTGATAGTGAATTAAATCTTATTATTTCTAGGTCACTGCTCTTTCAATTAATACTTTACAAAATACTATAGTTTTTTAAAATTGATATTTATTAATTAGCCAGAATGTAAGATGCAATTCAATGTACATCATAAGAAATATTTCTAGTTTTCTCAAATTATTAATTTCAACCTTATGATAAAATGTTATGTCCTGATAAAACCCTTTTGGAGTGAGCCCTTATGGCTTGTTAAGATTTAATCATAAAGATATTTTATTGTAAGTATGCAAAGCATTTTTAAATGTTTTCCATTTATACCTATCAACAAGCCGATTGGTTTGTACATTTTCTTTACAAATGTCTATATTTGTAGTCCAAAAGGATTTACGTCACGATGGTATAATTTGCTTTACTAGTTTCATTGGATTAAGATGCAGGTTACTCAGTTCATTCAAAATGAAAATATGTACAGAGTTTATAGAATTTTACAAGAGAATATTATTATTTTGTAGTAGCCTAAGATATATGACTTTATCTTTCTCCATGTTTTTTTCTCATTTAAAAATAATATTTAACTACATTTTTGTTTGCACAAAGTATAGATTTGAAACTAGGCCAGTGATATTTTAGACACAATTTTGTGTCTTTTGTTATTAGATTTAAAAAGACATTTGGAAAAATAAATTGTGTAAATTCAAGTTTTGCTTATTGATAAAATTTAGGGTGAAAGGTGTTTTAGTAATATGTTCCAAGGAATTTTCATTTCATTCCTTCCAGAATATATTGAAAACTGGTAAAACTGAAGTCATTTAATTTCCATTCTGAAAACATAGCTTCCTTTTCCAGATCATGAAAAAATTTTGCCGAAGAATTTTAAGTGCTCTTTAATCCTCTTTTTTTGCCATGATATTCTGAAACTGTTTTGCTTTACTAATCATATATTATGCAATTAAATATTTTCTTCTCTTAAATGATACTTTATGAGAAACATTCCTTATATAATTCAATATGTGTAGTTAATATTTTCTAAATATGAACATTTCAAATGCTCTGTTGTCACCAAAATATTCCTGTAAAAGTATTTTCACATTAAATTTCCTAAATTTAATATCACAGTTGAATAGTGATGTGTAATTGGGTTAGTTCAAAACTAATTCAATTTAAAAACAACTTCTCATCACAACAAAAACTAGTTCCACTTCTGTGATTCTACTAAGGTAATTGATTTTTTTGCCTTCTATGTACTGTTGTATTTGAGCAAAATAGAAATTCAGTGGCTCAAACACTTTAATGTATCCTAAGCAGACTTTTCCCTTTCTGGGCTGGGAATTTTTTATTTATCATAAGATCTAGATGTCTAAACTTATGGTAATTATTATTCAAATATATTTGAGTCTCAAACATGAGAAATAGCTGACTTGTCTCCTGTTACAAAGCATAGAATATTGACTCTAATAAGATGGTTTAAATCAGATCAAAAAATGAGTATGGCGTATAAATGTCACCTTAGGTGGGTATCATTAGAGATTAATGAAAATATTTAATTTTACTAGTGAAAATTCAGAAAAGTCCATTAATATTCCTTTTAATTTTAAATATTCCATTCATGGTTTTTTTTTTTTAGAAAATAATGTAGCGTTTACAAAAGTAAGAAATAATGACCTATATATCTATCTACCTAAATATCTATCCATCCATCCATCCATCTGTATATCATCTATCTCTCTGTTTATTAACCACTTCAACTCAAATTCAATAAGACTTTATTTGGCAATTCACTAACAAAATTGTTTCAATATTTATGTCTAGCACTGTAGTTTATAATTTGCCTATTCAGGCCTTATAAACTTTTATACAGGCATTTTATTTGTAAATGCCATCAGGTACCAAGTTCACCCTTAAAACTTGGAAACTAAATGTGTGAAGATACAACATATTATGCTGGTATTATGGACAAGAGTACATGTATATGTGTAACATGAGACCAATAGCAGAGCTATTTCTAACCTGAACGTACATGTTGATTTGCAACTCTTACTAGTGCCTAAGAGGCACTGGAGGCACTGGAAAGGAAGCTGTGAGTTCAAATTCTGATCTTAACCATCTCGTGGGCTTAGAAAAGTTTTAACTCTCTTTTGGATATCAATATATATTACCACCTGTGATGAGAGGGCTAATACCATACAACTGCGAAATCTACTTTGCACACACACACATACACACACACACAGTGCTGATCTGTGCACCTGTCCAGTTGCACATTTTATACTGTTGTTTTGTTTTCACTTGTCAACTTCTTTGCTAAAACAATCATGGATATTTCACCTCCTGGTCCACGCCACGCATTTGTTAAATAGAAGGTACTGACACATGACTTTTCATTTGCTGACCAGCTTGTCCTATTGTTGGCTGTCAATAATGATGCTTCCCAACAGTCCACAGTAATTGAGTTGCCTGAATATTTGCTTCAGAATATCTGCATGTCATCCAAAAGAAAGTAAACATGTTGACAAATGTTCAAGAGTGTCAATCAGTAGAGTGATAATTGAAAATGCTGAAAGGTGGCAGTTGTGATAAGGTATCAATGCCTGAGGGGAAAAAGACCTGATGGTCAATGAAATGTGGTCTGAAATATGGTGTCACTTGAAGTACAAGTCCTTTCTCCAACAAAGAGCACAGCGACATAAATGTAAAGATATGAAAGTCTAAATTTCAAGGAGGGAAGCTTCAAGAGAGATAATATCACACATTAATAAAAGTTTTGGCACAATTCTCTGGCTTTCCTACAAAATACTGCTTTTCTGTAAATCATTTTCTATTTTGAACACCTCACAGATGACAGAGCACAGAATGGGTGTTTCCAAATATTTGATGATTTAATGAATGAAAAAGAATGAATAAATAAATATGTCACCGGAACAGAAAACTAAGGTAGAGCACCTCAGACAGCAAAATTCAGGTGATCAGATTTTAATATGACAACAAATGCATACGATTAATTTGCAAAGAAATTCAAATGAAAGAATCGCAGTTCACAAATTAATAACTAGTCATGCAGTTTGCAAAACACAGTGATTGAAAATTAAGTGCTAGTAGTAATGTAATTCTTCAAGGCACTGCACTTAAAATGAATTTTGAGCAAGAATCTAAATACTTAGGGTATACACAGGTGAAGGAATCTATTCCAGAATTTTAAAAAGAGTGAGGTGCCACCAAAATGTGAAAAGTAAAAGTAAGTCAAATTGAACAAGATTCAGAAAGAACAAAATTAGTAAACTGAACTGAACACAAAGAAAATATTTTTAGAGATTGATGGGCAAATACTTATTTAGTAAATATGTTACTTGAATTTTTAATATCAGAAACTCATTATAGGTATGCTTTAGAATGCTAGATCATAAAATATATATTCAGTGCTTTAATGATACCCATGTTATTTTTAGAAACACATTTCAAATCATTTTATGGGTAGATTTTTACAGCAAATTATTCCTGCCTGACTTGTTTTGATTTGGGGGTAGAGAAAATTAAAATGAATAAGCAGCACATTTTACAGAATGTCTTATCCAGACTAGCTTGTTATTCTCTCTGTTGCTCTCTTACCTATGTTATTCAGTATTCAAGTCACCATATTTGCAAAACTTCAAACAGAATTTTCTGATTTATATGGCTTGCTGCATTGATGGCATTTAGCTTTGGGAACTTCTCTAAGAATATTTTGTATTATTTGTCTTCTAAAGGACCCCACAAAAGAGCTCACATTAATTAGAGTCATTTTTATTTATTGTACCATTTATCAACTCTACTACTTGTTGCAACCCAAACTGGGTACTCATGAAACATAATTTTCACTACTAGGACTACGACTTCCAACTTAGTCTCATAGATACAGTGATATACAAACACCTGAAGTTAAGAGCAGCAGTTGCAGCACTGAAAACAAATCTCAACCCAAGGTTCTTGGAGACACTGCCAATTTCCATACTCTTAGCCAAGAGATGGGATATTCAGAGAAAGCAGAGCAGAGGAAGAGCTCTAGTAAAGAAACCTATGAATTTCACATGTGCAGGACATGAAGAACTGGTTAGAATAATTTTCCAGCCATACATGCTTTTTAGTGAAATAGATAATGGAATCTCCATCATGGGACCAAAGACTTGATAACAAGGGTGTTAACAGGTTGGGTTTAAATGCCCTCTTCTGTACATTGTCTTATTTATGTTTATTATAACATACACTTTTTATGTAAAATAAATAATATTTTATAATATCTTTGGAAACTATTAAAAAGAATACATAGAAGAATAACCCCTGAAAGTATTGTTAGGAGGTGGTTGTTTTCCTTCTAATACTAATCTCTGTTTTGGTCCACATGTGTCACAAGTCTGTTCGTTCCACATGTATGATTTGTAGTCCTTTAATTCACTTATAGTATAGACATTTATGAAGACATACATAATTTTACTTAAAAAAATGGGTTTTAAAATTCTCCAGTACCCTGCTGAGCTTAGGTTTACCACTTATACATTATAGCATAGGTGGCTCTAATGTTTACTGCCATATTCTGACTAGTAATATGCACCATTTGCAAAAATAGGTTTTCTTACCAGATGCTCACTGGCAATGAAGATTATAGTATCAGAGTATCATATTTTTTAAATGGTGTTTAATTTAATGTACATCTATTTGATAATCAGGTTCAATAAACATTTTATCTTGCTATTATATTATTAATGGAATTGAAGACATGTTACATTTTAAAGATTTTAATTAGAGAGCTAGAATTTTGCTTATTCATTTGAAACATAAGTGTTTGTACAAAGGTTAATAATTATTTTTTAGCCATATTTGTCACAAACAGTTTCTTTTTATATTTTAACAATTTTTCTTTGCAGTGTGAAATGTGTTTTATGTTAACATAATATTTTACTTTGTGATTGTTTCCTCTGATTTAATACTTAGACAATTTTTCACTGTTTGAGCAAGTAAAATTTTCTACATATCTTTTGATTTTACATTTTATTAAGTCATCTATTTATTTATCTTGGGATCTGTAAAACCAATAGAGCAAGGGAGAGACCTGTCACAATCACAGAACAATTATGTTTCTCTTAGTTGATCATTGTTATTCTAACAGGGTTCTGGTTTATATATTTTGTTGCCATCCTATTTATGACAGAAGCATGCATGAGTGATTACTCATTGTGGATTGGACATTTCGTCAATTTGAACCAACCCTATTTGTCTTGGTCAAAGACTTTTCCTTTAAATCCCTCTTTGCTCACAATTAATTTGCCACAAGTGCACTGTTTTTGTTTCCTTTGTCCACATCACTTTGTCCACCTTTGTTTAGAAGTTTCACGTCAAATTTCATTTTAAATGTGTCTCTTCAAAGTAGTATCTATTTGCACTTAATGTCTCTAATTAATCTGAACATCAAAATGGGGTTTAATTGGTTTACAATAGTTCTCAGAAGTGATGGATTTGGTTTTCTGTTGTGTTCGTTCAAATGGATTATTTTACACTTTTTGGTTCTTTATTTCTCCACTCTCGTAAAGTGAGATTTTTCAAAGAGAGAATTGCTGGTGGGGCTGGATTAACATTCCTGTAGCTTCTTCGAAGAGCAGCAGAGGAGATCAGGTCGTTATTACTCGCTTGTTTTCATTGTTTTGCCCTGTTTTTTGTTTGTGGTGGAGGGGCAGATATTATGACTCTCAGTTTGCGGTCAAACAGTAGAAATGTATTTTTCTGACTTGTGTCTTGACAGTGGGATTATAGCAGTCCTAGCAAATAAAAATGACAGGGGTTCACATTTTGTTTATCAATGGTTGCACTACACTTACAGGAGAAAATTCCTCTGTGTTCTGTAAATGGTTTTATTATAAGTTCTAGCTGGTGTGGTGATGTAAGCCTTCATCATTTCTGTTTTTCTTTAGTCTAAACAGCAGTTATTTCAACTCTTCTTCCCTCTCTTCATATCTCTAACCCTGTATGCACTCCCAAACTTCTAGCAAAAGCACTTAGTATCTGCATCACAGAAATAACTTGTCATAATAAAAGTAAACCTACCTGCCTCAACTTTCCATCTTAGACTCTTCTCAATTATTTTCTCCAAGCAAAAATTTTCATTTTTCCTTTCTGTTTAGTAAACATCTGTTGCTTGTCCTCTGCGACCCACCATTTCATTCTGGACCACGTGGTCTTCAGCCTTCTCAGGGACCTTATACTCCAATCACTCTCCATCTCTGATATTTTGAAAAGTTCCTGCTTTGTTCACTCCATTTTATCAGCTTTTATATATTAAAATGTTCTCCAGTTGTAAAAACAAACAAAACACAAAATAGAATCTAAATCAAAACTCAGCTTCACAACGCCCTCCAGCTACCTCCTTCAGTCGTTCTGTGCTTTCCTGCCCAGATTTCTTGTTTTCACTGTAACTTGACAGCCCCACTCATTTTTGAGCATTGGTGGGCATTGGCCCTTTGGTTTTCCACTGCCCGTTCTTTATCCTGCATAGGTTTTCTTTCTCATTCCTGTGGAATTATTTTTCCTTAACTAAAAACATGAGTTTTTTTTTTTTTTTTTTTTTTTCTGGAGGAAAATGAAAAACCTAATACCCCACCTGTATCATTTGGCTGTTGCCTCATAAAGGTGATGTGACAAAGAATGATCCCCAAATTCTGGAGTTTTCATTAATAACCATTTGTTCACCATGACCACAGGTTGGCCCCATGTTGCTGCTTTAGGTTGAAATGCAAACGGGAAAATCTGCTTTAGGCTGCAGTTGGGCTGGGCCTGGCTCTTCCTGCACATGGGCTCAGGTTTGCTCTACTAACGTCCGTATTGTGGATTAGGGACAACCACTCCTCAGAAGAAACTCCTCCAGTCCTGATGGCTGGAGTGAGAGAACAAGCTGGACAAAGCTGGCACATGTCAGGGCCACTGAGAACTGTTAGCCAAGGCAAGTTTTATGGCTGATGTCAAGCCAGGCAAGACACCGCTCCACCATCACAGTCACATGGCCGAGACCACCCCAGGATGTACCTGGAGAGGTTGGAGCTTTTGGAAAGATAATGCAATCTAATACCCTCATACTCACTGGAAAGGGTTTGTCAATTTACGGGCAGACACCTAAGTAAAACTGCAGGGGTGTGGCATATGCATTCAGACCAAAACTGGGTCACTGTTCTTGCCTATTATTTTTCTAACAAATTTTAATTTAGTAAGAGATTCAGTCCATTGCTGATAATCTGAGTTTTGGTCAACCTCCCCTGGCTGTCATTTCTCCTAAAATTAGAGAAATCACATTGGAAAAAATAATGCTTATATACACACAAAAGTCAGGGATTATATACACACAAAAGTCAGAAAGTGACTTATATACACACAAAAGTCAGAAAGTGTCCTCCTTAACTCCAAGACCCTGATTCCAGCTATTTCTGAGGTCCAGACAAAAGTGCACTCTATTTAATGTTAATAAATCTTTTGGTTTTGGGCTTCCCTGGTGGCGCAGTGGTTGAGAGTCCACCCATGTACTGCAAAAAAAAAAAAAAAAAAAAAAAAAATCTCTTGGTTTGATGTAGATATTCAAACTAAGTTTCTCTCACCAACATCAGCTCAGATAAATAACAGTCACACGCTAATTTACACCATTCTGCTTTTTTTTTTTAAACCACATTACATTGAAACTGAATTCTCTGATGTTAGCATGGTCCAGCTCATCAACCCTTAGTTTTTTTAGTCTCATGGAAAAAAATGAATGACAATATAAATGACATCATCTTTAAAGCTCTCTTCCCTTGACTTCCAAAAATTTACCCATTTTTGCTTTTCCTCAGTTTCATTTGTGGGTTTTTCTAATTTTGTCTAATAAACATAGATGTCCATTGGGGTTCTGCTTTAGCAAGACTTAACCCCTCATTTTAGACACTTTTCCTATGCAGTCATATCCATTCCCATCTTTCTAGTACCATGTAACTGAAGGTGAGTATAGAGTCACTATTTTCAGTGCAAGCTGTTTTCTAAATATCAGATGCATATATGTAACTCATCTCTGGGCACATGTATGTAGATGTTTGCAGGCTTTTCAACCATACTATGCCCACAGTTAAACTTGTCTTTTTCCCTCAAACTTCCCACTTCCTGCCTGTCCTCCTTCGTGTGATAAATGTCTCCATCATTCATGGACTTGGATGTGTTTTAGACTCTTCTTTGGCCTTCATCCCACCAGTAATGTTCACCAAATCTTGCATATTCCACCTCTTAAATATTACACCAGCTACTCCTTTCCTCCAAAAATCACTGCCACTTTCTGTTTCAGGTTATTCCCATTTTTTGCACATGGATTTCTGCCATAATATATTCATTGTTTTCCTCTCTTCAGTTTGATATCTGCCAAGCTATACTCCATATTTCACCCAGTATTTTGTTTCTATTGTACCAATAATATCACAATGCCCTCCACTGATGAAGATTCTCCGATGCCTCCTTTTGCTCTTGGGATCAAGTTTACACTCCTTAAGATGCTTATTGGAGCTCTTGTGGTCTGGATTCTGCTTACCTTTCTTACTCTTCTCTTATCCCTCTTCACCAGCACTCTATTCTGATACTGAGCGTGTATCAATTTCTTCAATATGCAATGCTCTATCTCGCCTCATGCCCTTCTATGGATGTTCACCTCTCATTTCAAAGCATCGATTACCTTCTTTTTCTCCCCACCCCTTTGCCTTGCTAATAGTATTGTACTTCAATGTTTAAGGACTCCAGGCAAAGAAACACAAAGACTTGGCTTTTTTTTTTTTTTTTTTTTGCAGTACGCAGGCCTCTCACTGTTGTGGCCTCTCCCGTTGCGGAGCACAGGCTCCGGACGTGCAGGCTCAGTGGCCATGGCTCACGGGCCCAGCCACTCTGTGGCATGTGGAATCCCCCCGGACCGGGGCATGAACCCCTGTCCCCTGCATTGGCAGGTGGACTTTCAACCACTGCACCACCAGGGAAGCCCCGAGGTAATTTCTTAATATTAGTTATTAGTAAGTTAATTTGTATATGTTACTTTTTAACCATTTATGTCTACCATCAGAGAATCCAGGGCCTTTATTCCTTTTCATTGTTTATGCTTTACTCAGTACCAAGGTAGAGAAAATAAATTCACTCAAATAATTGGACTTTATTAAAAAAGAAACAATATGAAGGAATGATTTAGAAAAGTGTTTGTAAACATGAAGATAGATTTAAAATTAATCTGGGTAGATATATTTTCAAAGCAGTGTTCAGTTAGTAATTCATGATGATGTGTAAATTGCACAGTGTTGAGAGCATATGTCCCTGTTTTGATGTGCAGCTACAACTGGAGATGTAATTTACAAGTATGTCACTGGAATCATTGTTGAAAGTGAGCCCTGTCTCTACCTGGCGTTAGAAGTCACTGACCAAAGATTCACTGAGGATATACCTGTAGTCCAAAAGTTAGGCTAATTTAGCTCACTGCAACAAGGGCAAATGCTTCCCAGAGGCATCATGGCAACACCTCAAAAAAGACTGTTTGGAGGAGCATTTTATAGAATTTATAGAATTCAGGCTTGTGCCAAATGATTCTTGCTAGAAATTCAGGAAGCTGTGGCTGGTTCTTAATTGGATATTTTCTGGAAGCAGAGGGAATTCAGACACTCTGTACCTTAAACATTTTAGCTAGGGGGAAGGAGTATCAGAGTCGGCTAGGATAGTCACTGGTTAAAAAAAAAAAAAAGCAGCAGCATCCATATGAATCAAATGCAAGGTTTGCTCAGTCACTGTTAGGGTGGTGGATTTGGTGTGTCATCTTGTTCCAAGCATGCTTGCAGCTTGGCCTTATTGGATATCATCTGTGTTCAGCTGGGAATACTTTGTACTGGCTGCAAGCAGTGCTGTTTTTAATTTTCTCAGAAGTGATGATGCATCTCCTCCACACTGATCAACTTGGTCTGGGTCTTATTTTGATCAGTGAGTAGAAGTGATATCTGTTATGAGGAAAAGCTCTAAGACCACCATGTTTTCTATCCCATCGTTCTCTTGCCTCTGCTCTGAAACCTGTGATATTGCTGATAGAGTCTTCTCCTCCAGGCTGCATCCTGGCATGAAGACAGCACAGAGCATCAGAGCTCATGTTTAAGGACATATAAATAAATGTGTAACCAGTCTTAGCTCGAGTGAACTCCTGAGGTGTAAGGGTTGTTTGGTTCCGTAATATTACTAAGTCTGAGCTGTACGATATATAAAGTTATCAGGACAAGTTCTTGTTTACTAATAACCATTCCATGAAAAACTGCCTAATTTACATTTTCTGTTACCTTCAAAATAATTGCAAGCTAACAGCATGATTTGTCAGTATACTGATTATGGATTCATCTCTCATACACAGAATCTGTAAATAATATATAACACTAGATTTCCAGCAATTTATTCTCTCAACAACGTGTATCATTTACAGAGAGATATCACTGCTGGGATGTCAAGACTTTAAGTACTTATATCTGTGCTTATAAGCAAATCTACAAGGAAAGATAAACCATGATGAAAATACTGCCTGGAAAACATGGAATCATTATACAATGTTTTAGGAAAATCAAATGCTTATTCTCAATGAGCTAAGATGCAATCATCTTTAATATTGAATGACTTCAGCAGGTGTGGACTACTCGAAGCTGATTGGTTCTCTCTCACCTGAAAAGCTCATGGTTGGATACTCCCCTTAACATCTGCACTAATATTAGTACGATGTGACATAAATCCTCATCTATTTATTCATACATTTATATACATGTATGAAAATCTGAAGGCTCCAATCCTAACTTTCCATTCAGCACTCTAATGGCAAAATATACATTTGCACATTATTGGAAACATATTTTCCTAATTCCTTCATATATGGGTTGTTAGTTTTCTTAATGGTGGCATTAAACCCTTATACAATGATTGCATGTTTGTCACCATCTCCTTCTTTTGTACATCCATAAAGTACATCTCCTGGGACTACTGAACATGGATTCTTTGTGAAATGAAGCTTTTCAGTCAGGCAGTTAAAAAAAAATAGTACCACCCCAGCAGATGTAACATCAGTAATTTAGTACTAATCAGCTCAACTGGTTTTTACAGAATTTCTTCCTTTAATGTTCTGTGCCTTCATTGTGTATGATTTACATCTTAGCTGAGAGGAGCTTCAAAGGCTGGCTGCTATCAATAGCTGACTGATGCTATCTGCCTGTCATTATTGCTTCCACTGCCAGTGCCCTTTGGATCAGGTGACCAAGTACAGCTATAGAAAAGGGCACACTTTTAAATGGATTTTCCCTTATATGAGCCAGATTAAGACTTAGGAGAAAAAGTGGTGCCCTATATATGTTTCAGACCACCAAGTAACCTAACCATTATCCCGTCAGCCATCAAGGAGAAGTGAGACGGATAAGGATAGAATACTTGCAAATAGAGTCACTTTCATCCGGAAAGAAGATACTAGAACTTCAAAGACTGGTTCCGCCATGGTTAGGTATCTGTTAATTTTGCCATCCAGGAAATATCTAAAATTTCATATGGTAAAGACTTGATTTTGTTTCAACAGTTTTTGAAAAATTACTTAACCAACAGAAGTCATTAGAAAATAACTTACACTGGGTGCTAGGCTTTGGGGAAAATAGCTATTTTATTATTTATTTTTTCAGAGCTTCATTTCAAGATGCTGTATTCCCCAATGTTATTACATCAAGCAGATGCTCAATAGTTTATCCAGTTTCTTTTAAATGCCTGAATGGAAACATTTTATCCACACTAAACTTCTCTAATTTCCTTTCAACTCCAAAAGTGGATTTTGCATTAAGGAGAATCCCAGAGGAATTTAGATCCTGTGATCTAATGCCATGCTGTTTTTGTTTAATTTAGCCACTGGTTTTAAAGGCATGAGAGAAGCATTTAGGATGTTGATTCATAAATGTTAAGGAGCATAGTGCTTTAACTTTTTTTCAGTTTTACTTCAACAAGTCCTCTCTAAAGGGAAATGGAGCTGAATTACTTCTAAACAAATACCAGCAATAGCTATAACTTGGTAATCTGATATCAAGCTGATACATAGAGATAAATCAGCCCCTTCATTGGATGATGGATGGAACAGAATTAATTTTAGAGTTAAAGCCATTACAGAATGTGGCAATTATCTCAAGAAATATCAGTTGTTTTACAAGAATGGGAATAAACACTGTATGTGCAAACTGCTTACAAAATGATTTTTTTTGCACTACTTTTCACTGTTGATTTGATGCTCATACCTAAATGTCCATCAAGGGCCAAGATTCAGCTCCCTTTTGAATCTTAAGTGTACCTATGCATAATTGGATGCCAAAATGTAGCCCTAATATTTCTTAAGAAACAGCTGCCAGGAAACCGGCTTCTATAGAAATAATAAGTATACTTGCCTTTTTTGGAGGGATGAGGGGTGGGAGAAAGTAATTCATGGAATCTATGAAATTTGCTTTTGCCTTTTACAATGATCATGCTGAAATAATCTGAATTTCACTATGGTCATCAATACGTCACGGCTAGGTTAAGGTGTTGTCCATATGTGTATTGAGGTCAGAAAAACTGAGTTCATTTTAAATAAGTTCCGAGATCCTCTCCACTCAGATACAAATGAAACATACGTGAGTACTACATGCCAAGTGTGATTTAAAGTGTTTTAATATGAAAAACCTCCAACATGTATAAAAGTAAAAGACACAGTATAATGAACCCAGATGCACTCATTACCCTGCACCAAATATTGTATACTCCTTTCCAATATAATTTCATCTGTAACACCACCCATTCCTTGGGAACCCATATGCATTTACAATAAATCCTGGTATCATTTCATTGTATTTAAAGCTATTTCAATGTCAATTCCTAAGAGAGAAAATTTTTAACAAAAATACCCATCATAGCATTATCATTATTTAAAAAAACCCTTAAAATTATCAAATATCCAGTCAGTTTTTATTTCCCCCACTTGCCTGAATGAATGCTTGGGTTTTGAATCGGGATTCAAAAAGCTATATATTGTAATTGGTTGATAAATTGCAAGTCTCTTTTATTATGTAGTGTCCTCCTTGCTGTCTTGTTTTCCTTTCGCAATGTGTTTGTAAATGATACAGAGGGATTAGTCCCATAGAGGTTCTCATAGTCTAAAATTATTTTATTGGTGTCACGTTTCATGTTCTCTGTTCCCTGTTTTTTCTGTAGATGTTTGGTCAGAGTAAGGTTCTATTTTTTTTTTCTGTCAAGAATATTTCATCAGCGATTGTTCACTTCTATGAAGAAGAAAATAATACCTTATTGATGAAAACATGACTGATTTTTTAAAAATTTACACCCCTTGATTTAGCTGACGCTGACAAACCTGTGCAAACTTTGTTTTTCAGTCTTTGTAGTCTCACAACCATAGTGACAATTATTAAAACAATTAGTTAATTCAAAATCAGTTGGGGGCATATCATTTATTAAGGACTGTTCTCTTACAAAGGGACAGGATTGGGGTAAAAGATAATCCCTGCTCTCGAGGAGCACAGTTCAGTGTATGAAGATTCATGGCATTGCTGAGAGGTATGAATATAGACAAGATATGACTCTTAGTCTGGTGAAGACTTGGGAGCAGAGATCTAGTCTAGGGGAAAGGTCTTACTAGAAATGGGGCAAGGAGAGAGAAAGGCACGTTTGGCGTGACTCAATAATAGAGTTTACATGTCATCCACTAAATTAGGGCTTTATACTGGAGACTATAGGGAAAAATAGTAGTTTACTAAATAGGAAAAATATGATCATATGTATGTTTTAGAAAGAAAACTGTGGTATGGAAATGCCGAATGCTTAAACTGAGAGAGAACTGGCAAAATAAAAAGAAGACAAGCTATTTTAAAAGCAATTCCACTCCTGTGTATATATTAAAAAAAAAACAACACTAATTCGAAAAGATACATGCACCCCAGTGTTCATAGCAGCATTATTTATAATTGCCAGGATATGGAAGCAACCTAAGTGTCCATCAAAAGACGAATGGATAAAGAAGATGTGAGATGTATATATATATATATATATGTGTGTGTGTGTGTATATGTATACACACACATAATGGAATAGTACTCAGACATAAAAACCAATGAAATTTTGCCATTTGCAGCAAGAGGCATGGACTTGGAGGGCATTGTGCTAAATGAAATAATTCAAACAGAGAAAGAAAAATACTGTATGTTATCTTTTATAGGTGGAATCTAAAAAATACAACGAACTAGTGAATATAACAAAAAAGAAGCAGACTCACAGATATAGAGAAAAAAAGTACTGGTTACCAGTGAAGGGAGGGAGTGGGGAGGTACAAACTACTGGGTATAAGATAGGCTCAAGTGTATACTGTACCACACGGGGAATATAGCCAATCTTTTGTAATAACTGTAAATGGAAACTAACCTTTAAAAATTGTATAAAGAACTTTAAAAAAGAAAGAAAAAGCTATTCAAATTAAACTACTGATTAGATAAGCTCTAGAGGTATATAACCCAATGGAATGCAACTAGTATATCTGAATTCAAGTACATGTGGCATAAAGGTCTCAGACACTTCCCTGTCCTACGTGATCCTAGACAAAGTACTTTACCTCTCAGCATCTGAATTTTCTTACCTGGAAACTGGGTATAAATATTACTTGAGAGGATTCGATTTTAAGTGACAAGAAACCAACTCAAACTTGCATAATGGAAAAGGGATGCATCATGTCATGTGAAATAACATCCAAGAGAATGTCTGAAGTGACTTGATTCAGGGACTCAATGTGTCACCGGAAACTGGTGTTTCTCCATTTCAGCTCTATTCACATCTCTGTAAGCACCATCCCTGAAGAAGTAACATCTACACAGCAGGCTCCTGGAGCCCCAGGACTGCATCCTCTTCCTCAAGTCCAATAGATGAGGAAGAGATGCTGATTCCTAAGAGTGTATGTAAAAGCTCTAGTTCTGGATCCCATTGGCCTAAATGGGATTAGTTGCACATCCCTGGACCAATCGTTTGGTTGGGAGATTGGGATTTACTAACTGACTCATACTATGACTGCCTTGAAAATTGAGATTGGGTGACTCCTTCCAACCACAAAGACTGAGAGCCAGGGAGATGGCTGCTTTTAATTAAAAAAAAATTATAGTGCTCTTATGAGACAGATGATAAACAAATGCTGGGCGATAAAGTAACAAATGGCCACATCACACAATGAAAATAAAGATGTCTATTGAGTTAGCAGTATCTTATTATTCTGTCAAATGCTCTTGGCCCACATTTTTGTTCTGACCATTGCTAGGGTATCGTGGGTGTACGGTAGTCTGACAGCCCCTCATCTCAGTTGTGCTGTGTGTCTTTTACTTCCACGACAGTGATTGTGGAAGACACAAACTCATGATATTCACATTCTCCTCAAGAAAGAATTACTGCCCAGGTGCAAAGAAAGTGGTTACTCTGACAGACCCAGGCTATAAATTCTTTCAGAGACCACTTCAGCTTCTTAACTAAAGTCAAATTATTCTCCACGTGGCACCTGGTCAATGTTGTTTAGGATTGTTCAAACTCCAGGTATATGAGTAGAGAATTTGGACGTTTGTATACTTTCATGCATACGGTGTACTAAGTATGTGCAGTGGAAGAACAGAAATTAGAGGTACTCTTAAGATGTTGTAGAAATTATTGAAGAAATGAAACCTCAGGCCAGGTTATAAAAGTCAAAAGAGAAGTAAAGGACAGTCACTGAGATAGAGTAGATTAAAAGTCTATAAGGCTGGGTATAATGCTTTTTTTTTTTCTTGGAATTTGTTTTTATTTTTTATTTTTTGCTTTATAACAAATTTAATCAATTATACATATACATATGTTCCCATATCCCCTCCCTTTTGCATCTCCCTCCCACCCTCCCTATCCCACCTCTCCAGGCGGTCACAAAGCACCGAGCTGATCTCCCTGTGCTATGCGGCTGCTTCCCGCTAGCTATCTACCTTATGTTTGGTAGTGTATATATGTCCATGCCGCTCTTTCACTTTGTCACAGCTTACCCTCCCCCATCCCCATATCCTCAAGTCCATTCTCTAGTAGGTCTGTGTCTTTATTCATGTCTTACCCCTATGTTCTTCATGACATTTTTTTTTCTTAAATTCCATATATATGTGTCAACATACAGTATTTGTCTTTCTCTTTCTGACTTACTTCACTCTGTATGACATGCTCTAGATCCATCCACCTCATTACAAATAGCTCAATTTCGTTTCTTTTTATGGCTGAGTAATATTCCATTGTATATATGTGCCACATCTTCTTTACCCATTCATACAATGATGGACACTTAGGTTGCTTCCATCTCCGGGCTATTGTAAATAGGGCTGCTATGAACATTTTGGTACATGTCTCTTTTTGAATTATGGTTTTCTCAGGGTATATGCCCAGTAGTGGGATTGCTGGGTCATATGGTAGTTCTATTTGTAGTTTTTTAAGGAACCTCCATACCGTTCTCCATAGTGGCTGTACCAATTCACATTCCCACCAGCAGTGCAAGAGTGTTCCCTTTTTTCCACACCCTCTCCAGCATTTATTGTTTCTAGGTTTTTTTGATGATGGCCATTCTGACTGGTGTGAGATGGTATCTCATTGTAGTTTTGATTTGCATTTCTCTAATGAGTAAAGATGTTGAGCATCCTTTCATGTGTTTGTTGGCAGTCTATATATCTTCTGTGGAGAAATGTCTATTTAGGTCTTCTGCCCATTTTTGGATTGGGTTGTTTGTTTTTTTGTTATTGAGCTGCATGAGCTGCTTATAAATTTTGGAGATTAATCCTTTGTCAGTTGCTTCATTTGCAAATATTTTCTCCCATTCTGAGGGTTGTCTTTTGGTCTTCTTTATGGTTTCCTTTGCCATGCAAAAGCTTTTAAGTTTCATTAGGTCCCATGTGTTTATCTTTGTCTTCATTTCCATTTCTCTAGGAGGTGGGTCAAAAAGGATCTTGCTGTGATTTATGTCATAGAGTGTTCTGCCTATGTTTTCCTCTAAGAGTTTGATAGTGTCTGGCCTTACATTTAGGTCTTTAATCCATTTTGAGCTTATTTTTGTGTATGGTGTTAGGGAGTGATCTAATCTCATACTTTTACATGTCCCTGTCCAGTTTTCCCAGCACCACTTATTGAAGAGGCTGTCCTTTCTCCACTGTACATTCCTGCCTCCTTTATCAAAGATAAGGTGACCATATGTCCGTGGGTTTATCTCTGGGGTTTCTATCCTGTTCCATTGATCTATCTTTCTGTTTTTGTGTCAGTACCACACTGTCTTGATTACTGTAGCTTTGTAGTATAGTCTGAAGTCAGGGAGCCTGATTCCTCCAGCTCCATTTTTCGTTCTCAAGATTGCTTTGGCTATTCGGGGTCTTTTGTGTTTCCATAAAAATTGTGAAACTTTTTGTTCTAGTTCTGTGAAAAATGCCAGTGGTAGTTTGATAGGGCTTGCATTGAATCTGTAGATTGCTTTGGGTGGTAGAGTCATTTTCACAATGTTGATTCTTCCAATCCAAGAACATGGTACATCTCTCCATCTATTTGTATCATCTTTAATTTCTTTCATCAGTGTCCTATAATTTTCTGCATACAGGTCCTTTGTCTCCTTTGGTAGGTTTATTCCTAGATATTTTATTCTTTTTGTTGCAATGGTAAATGGGACTGTTTCTTTGATTTCACTTTCAGATATTTCATCATTAGTATAGAGGAATGCCATTAATGTGCATTAATGTGCATTAATTTTGTATCCTGCAACTTTACCAAATTCATTGATTAGCTCTAGTAGTTTTCTGGTAGCATTCTTTAGGATTCTCTTTGTATAGTATCATGTCATCTGCAAACAGTGACAGCTTTACTACTTCTTTTCCGATTTGGATTCCTTTTATTTCCTTTTCTTCTCTGATTGCTGGGACTAAAACTTCCAAAACTATGTTGAATAAGAGTGGTGAGAGTGGACAACCTTGTCTTGTTCCTGATCTTAGTGGAAATCGTTTCAGTTTTTCACCATTGAGGACGATGCTGGCTGTGGGTTTGTCATATATGGCCTTTATTATGTTGAGGAAAGTTCCCTCTATGCCTACTTTCTGCAGGGTTTTTATTATAAATGGGTGTTGAATTTTGTCAAAAGCTTTCTCTGCATTGATTGAGATGATCATATGGTTTTTCTCCTTCAGTTTGTTAATATGGTGTATCACGTTGATTGATTTGCGTATATTGAAGAATCCTTGCATTCCTGGAGTAAACCCCACTTGATCATGGTGTATGATCCTTTTAATGTGCTGTTGGATTCTGTTTGCTAGTATTTTGCTGAGGATTTTTGCATCTATATTGGCCTGTAGTTTTCTTTCTTGGTGACATCCTTGTGCGGTTTTGGTGTTAAGGTGATGGTGGCCTCGTAGAATGAGTTTGGGAGTGTTCCTCCCTCTGCTATATTTTGGAAGAGTTTGAGAAGGATAGGTGTTAGCTCTTCACTAAATGCTTGATAGAATTCCCCTGTGAAGCCATCTGGTCCTGGGCTTTTGTATGTTGGAAGATTTTTTATCACAGTTTCAATTTCAGTGCTTGTGATTTGTCTGTTCATATTTTCTATTTCTTCCTGAGTCAGTCTTGGCAGGTTGTGCATTTCTAAGAATTTGTCCATTTCATCCAGGTTGTCCATTTTATTGGCATAGAGTTGTTTGTAGTAATCTCTCATGATGTTTTGTATTTCTGCAGTGTCAGTTGTTACTTCTCCTTTTTCATTTCTAATTCTATTGATTTGTCTTCTCCCTTTTTTTCTTGATGAGTCTGGTTAATGGTTTATCAATTTTGTTTATCTTCTCAAAGAACCAGCTTTTAGTTTTATTGATCTTTGTTATCGTTTCCTTCATATCTTTTTCATTTATTTCTGATCTGATTTTTATGATTTCTTTCCTTCTTCTAACTTTGGGATGCTTTTGTTCTTCTTTCTCTAATTGCTGTAGGAGCAAGGTTAGGTTGTTTATTCGAGATGTTTCCTGTTTCTTAAGGTGGGATTGTATTGCTATAAACTTCCCTCTTAGAACTGCTTTTGCTGCATCCCATAGGTTTTGGGTCGTCGTGTCTCCATTGTCATTTGTTTCTAGGTATTTTTTAATTTCCTCTTTGATTTCTTCAGTGATCACTTCGTTATTAAGTAGTGTATTGTTTAGCCTCCATGTGTTTGTATTTTTTACAGCTCTTTTCCTGTAATTGATACCTAGTCTCATAGCATTGTGGTCGGAAAAGATACTTGATACAATTTCAATTTTCTTAAATTTACCAAGGCTTGATTTGTGACCCAAGATATGATCTATCCTGGAGAATGTTCCATGAGCACTTGAGAAAAATGTGTATTCTGTTGTTTTTGGATGGAATGTCCTATAAATATCAATTAAGTCCATCTTGTTTAATGTATCATTTAAAGCTTGGGTTTCCTTATTTATTTTCATTTTGGATGATCTGTCCATTGGTGAAAGTGGGGTGTTAAAGTCCCCTACTATGATCATGTTACTGTCGATTTCTCCTTTTCTGGCTGTTAGTATTTGCCTTTTGTATTGAGGTGCTCCTATGTTGGGTGCATAAATATTTACAATTGTTATATCTTCTTCTTGGATCGATCCGTAGATCATTATGGAGTGTCCTTCTTTGTCTCTTCTAGTAGTCTTTATTTTAAAGTCTATTTTGTCTGATATGAGAATTGCTACTCCAGCTTTCTTTTGGTTTCCATTTGCATGGAATATCTTTTTCCATCCCCTTACTTTCAGTCTGTATGTGTCTCTAGGTCTGAAGTGGGTCTCTTGTAGACAGCATATATATGGGTCTTGTTTTTGTATCCATTCAGCCAATCTGTGTCTTTTGGTGGGAGCATTTAGTCCATTTACATTTAAGGTAATTATCGATATGTATGTTCCTATTCCCATTTTCTTCATTGTTTTGGGTTCGTTATTGTAGGTCTTTTCCTTCTGTGGTTTTTCTTGCCTAGAGAAGTTCCTTTAGCATTTGTTGTAAAGCTGGTTTGGTGGTGCTGAACTCTCTCAGCTTTTGCTTGTCTCTAAACGTTTTAATTTCTCCATCAAATCTGAATGACATCCTTGCTGGGTAGAGTAATCTTGCTTGCAGGTTTTTCTCCTTCATCACTTTAATTATGTCCTGCCACTCCTTTCTGGCTTGTAGAGTTTCTGCTGAGAGATCAGCTGTTATCCTGATGGGGATTCCCTTGTGTGTTATTTGATGTTTTTGCCATGCTGATTTTAATATGATTTCTTTGTGTTTAATTTTTGACAGTTTGATTAATATGTGTTTTGGCTTATTTCTCCTTGGATTTATTCTGTATGGGACTCTGTGTGCCTCCTGGACTTGATTAACTATTTCCTTTCCCATATTAGGGTAGTTTTCAACTATAATCTCTTCAAATATTTTCTCAGTCCCTTTCTTTTTCTCTTCTTCTTCTGGAACCCCTATAATTCGAATGTTGGTGTGTTTAATGTTGTCCCAGAGGTCTCTGAGACTGTCCTCTGTTCTTTTCATTCTTTTTTCTTTATTTTGCTCTGCAGCAGTTATTTCCACTATTTTATCTTCCACCTCACTTGTCCGTTCTTCTGCCTCAGTTATTCTGCTATTGATCCCATCTAGAGTATTTTTCATTTCATTTATTGTGTTTTTAATCGATGCTTGATTCATCTTTAGTTCTTCTTGGTCCTTGTTAACTGTTTCTTGCATTTTGTCTATTCTATTTCCAAGATTTTGGATCTTGGAAATAGAATCTTGGATCATCTTTACCATCATTATTCTGAATTCTTTTTCAGGTAGACTGCCTATTACCTCTTCATTTGTTAGGTCTGCTGGGTTTTTATCTTGCTCCTTCTCCTGCTGTGTGTTTTTCTGTCTTCTCATTTTGCTTATGTTACTGTGTTTGGGGTCTCCTTTTTGCAGGCTGCAGGTTCGTAGTTCCCGTTGTTTTTGGTGTCTGTCCCCAGTGGCTAAGGTTGGTTTAGTGGGTTGTGTAGGCTTCCTGGTGGAGGGCACTAGTGCCTGTGTTCTGGTGGATGAGGCTGGATCTTGTCTTTCTGGTGGGCAGGTCCACGTCTGGTGGTGTGTTTTGGGGTGTCTGCGGACTTTTTATGATTTTAGGCCACCTCTCTGCTAATGGGTGGCGTTGTGTTCCTGTCTTGCTAGTTGTTTGGCATAGGGTGTCCAGCACTGTAGCTTGCTGGTCGTTGAGTGAAGCTGGGTGCTGGTGTTGAGATGGAGATCTCTGGAAGATTTTCGCCATTTGATATTATGTGGAGCTGGGAGGTCTCTTGTGGACCAGTGTCCTGAAGTTGGCTCTCCCACCTCAGACGCACAGCACTGACTCCTGGCTCCTCAATTTGGGATGATTTGTTGTCTATTCATGTATTCCACAGATGCAGGGTACATCAAGTTGATTGTGGAGCTTTAATCCGCTGCTTCTGAGGCTGCTGGGAGAGGTTTCCCTTTCTTTTCTTTGTTCTCACAGCTCCTGGGTCTCAGCTTTGGATTTGGCCCCGCCTCTGCACGTAGGTCGCCGGAGGGCATCTGTTCGTTGCTCAGACAGGACAGGGTTAAAGGAGCAGCCTCTTCGGGGACTCTGGCTCACTCAGGCCAGGCGGGAGGGAGGGGCACGGAGTGCGGGGCGAGCCTGCAGTGGCAGAGGTCGGCGTGACGTTGCACCAGCCCAAGGCGCACCGTGCGTTCTCCCAGGGAAGCCACCCCTGGATCCCTGGACCCCGGCAGTGGCGGGCTGCACAGGCTCCCGGAAGGGCGGTGTGGACAGTGGCCTGCGCTCGCACACAGGCTTCTTGGCGGTGGCAGCAGCAGCCCCAGCGTCCCACGCCCGTCACTGGGCTCCGCGCTTTCAGCCGCGACTTGAGCCCCTCTGTGGAGCTCCTTTAAACAGTGCTCTTAATCCCCTCTCCTCGCGCACCAGGAAACCAAGAGGGAAGAAAAAGTCTCTTGCCTCTTCGGCAGCTCCAGAGTTTTCCCGGACTCCCTCCCGGCTAGCTGTGGCACATTAGCCCCCTTCAGTCTGAGTTCTCAACACCAGCCCCAGTCCTCTCCCTGCGTTCTGACCGAAGCCCGAGCCTCAGCTTCCAGCGCTGCCCACCCCGGCGGGCGAGCAGACAAGCCTCTCGGGCTGGTGAGTGCCGCTCAGCACCGATCCTCTGTGCTGGAATCTCTCCGCTTTGCCCTACCCAGGTATATGGGGAGTTTCTTGCCTTTTGGGAGGTCTGGGGTCTTCTGCCAGCATTCAGTAGGTGTTCTGTAGGAGTCGTTCCCCGTGTAGCTGTATTTCTGGTGTATCCGTGGGGAGGAAGGTGATCTCCGCGTCTTACTCTTCCACTATCTTAACCGGAAGTCCCCCTTAGTTTCTGGGTATAATGTTTTTGTCTACTAATTATGACCCATATATTGGCAGTAATTCAGGTAGAGTGTAGGAGATAATCAAATAAGGTTGAGAGGGACTTGGAACTTTGTAAAAGTCAATGACATATATGTTTTAAGAGTAAAATTGTTAAGTAAAATGATATCCTGCTTTTTGCAGGATAAATGATAAATTTAAAAGTCTGCAGTGAAAAGCTTTGAAAGCAACCTTGCCATGAACCCTCATTGGAAACATAGATAATATGAGAAGATGAGCAGATTTAACCCAAAGAGGCAATGATAGAAGCTGCAAGCTGAGGGGAGATAATAAAGTCAGCAGGGAGAGGGAAATTCATGGATGAAACTAAGAAATAGCAAGAACTAAAAACAGAGTGAAAATGTTTGGTAAGAGTATTAGCTGTAACGTTTGAGTCGATGTCAAAGAATGAGACAGTGGAATAGAAAACAATGAAGGGGGCAGGGAAAGAAAAGTTTAAAATTTTACCCACAGACGTCAAGGATAGAGGCATGGCTAGAACTACCTAGTCTTGCAATTCCAGATGGCATCTTGATGCTAGGTTGCTTTTGGCATCTCTCAGTCATGTCTTCTAACGTCTTTGTCACTCCTGAGGCTAGACTGTACTACCCATCTGTGCACTATTATGCCATCAGCAGACTTAACTGAGTACTTCCCCTGTATCAAGTGCTATCTAGGTTGAGAATATGGTATGCTTTTGCTCCTGTTTCAAGAATTTAATGGCATCTTAGGGGAGATAAACAAGTAAACAAGCTAGTAATTGTGGACTTGGAAAGTGCTATAACTGGAAAAATGTGAAACGTGCTGTGGGAAAACAGAGGTGGGCCTACAGACTCAATTGTGTGCAATCAACAAAGAATCCCCTTGGAACTAAGTCTGTAGGAGTTTTGAAGGGTAAGTTGGAGCCATCAAAGTCAGTGAACAGAATCTCTGAATAAAGAAAGCATTTTTATATATTTTTGAAATTTTACACAGTGCACATGTACAGTGCTTCAAAAATGAATGTGGCGTATTAGGGGATTTTAAGTAGTCAATATACCTGCAGTCCTTGTGAAAATCGGGATGTAAAGGCGAGGCTTGTGGGAAGATAGGCAAACAAAAGCAGCTCATGGAGGACCTCACTTACCAGGAGAAGGAATTTGAACTTTATTCTGCAGAAAAGAGCTATTAAGCAAGGGAAGGACATAAGAGGATTTGATTTTATACTCTGAACATTGTAAAGGATTCATTGGATGGGGAGATAGATAAAAATAGACTGATCTGAGAGATATTTGCCAGGGTTCTAGTACATTCGGAAAGAGTTGTCAGTGTGCTATTGTATTTACAACGTTTATGAAAATAAAAAGAAACAAATACAAGCAGTATGTAACCTCAGAGATATTTCTTTTAGGAATATTGACAATGCAAAGGCAATTTTAGAAGAAAATGAGCATGGGAAAATAAAACAGATGCACACATAAAACACAGTTATTTAACATTGTAATAATTTACTGTGTCATTCTTGTCTTGAATTTTTTCCATGATTTGTTGGGAAATCCAATGCAGAACCAAATATCACATTCTCAAATATTATTTTATTTTTGTTTTGTTTACAATAAACTCTAACAAATTTGAATAAAATTGTTAGTTTTGTTAATATTATTTGTATATTTAATACACAACATATGTATGCATATATATATATTAATATACATGTATACATCTTATATATGTACACATATATATTATATATGTACACAAATAGATATGTCAAGTTTTAAAATATTTGTTTCTAGTAGAAACTGAGATTTAGATGAATTAATGTTTAGAAAGTTTAGTAGGCTAACACCAGGATGCAAACCCAGGATGTCTGACCTCAGAGCTCATACAAGACTGCTTCCAATTTTTTATTTTCAAGTTTTTTTTTCCTTTTGCTATTGACTAATATCAACTATATGGTAACCTCCATTTGCTGGTATTGCTGCCAGAAAAATGCAACAGATTTTGGTTCTAATGAAGTATAACTTTCCATTTATTTTGAGAAAACTGAAGAGTCTTTACCCCAGGAGGCCTTTCAATGAATCCTCAGCAGCATCTGTGGCCACCAGTGTAAGATTGCCCATCAACATTCCCTCCAGCAATACTCAAAGGAGTTTGCAGTAAGGGTTTGGCCAGAAGCTGAGCTGCTTTTAGAATTTTACTTTCAACATCTCAGTTATTCCTCCAACTTCCAGGAAACGCTCTTCCCTTTCATATCACTCAGATTTAAAATGCACATATTTTACTTTTGGAATTGTTTATTTATGTCTATTCTTAACATGGATTTGTACCATTGGCTGACATTGTAAATTCCTACAGGACAAGGGCTGTTTGTATTTAAACCATCTTTTATTTCTTATAACTCAATGCAAAAAGTATATTGCTTAATAAATGGTATTGATAATCATAGTTATTTGCATTCCTTAGAGATTAAACTCATTCTTATGATTACCAAATGGAAAACCACGATGGAGGAATGGGCAGAAGAAAAAGAGAAAATGTTTACTCCACTAAGTGCTATAGAGCAATACACTAAAAATAAATCTTTGCAATCATTACTCAAGTAAAAAGCACGTGACTCTTTTCTTCTAAGTTTTCTTAACTGAGACTCAGCGTGAAGCCAGATATTCATGAGTATGATCATGAATATCGATCATGTAGTCTGTCTCTTTTTTATAATTTCTGTAACCATGTTTTAAGACAACTTTTTACTGTTATAAAGCAAAGGGAAACCAAAACGAAAATCCCTAAGAGATAAATCTTATTTTGTCATCTGCTTCCTAACAAAGATGTTAATTTAAAGAAGTTCATCATTATCTAATTTGATCAGAAGTTATATTTCTTAAAATTATTCCCTATTATTTTAAAAGTTTGAAGACAGCTTTCTAGTAAAATTAATGTTTGAGAAGAGCATTTCACTTTGTAAATGTGGGCCCTTTGAGAATAAATTGGCTATAGACTTCTAAAAATCTTTATCAATTTTCTTATATTCAGATATATTCCTCACCACATTTACTATTTCACGTAGAGATGGATCTATAGTTTCAGGGGGTCCATAAAACTATGTTCAATTGCAGAAAATCTGAAAATCTGGCAGAAATTTTAAGGTGCAATCAAGTGCCTACTCTATTCCCAGAATCTAAAGAAAATGACAAAACTTGAAAGAAAGAAAAAGGGGAGGGAAGGAGGTGAAGGGAGGCATCATCTATCATCAGATATGCATATTAAAGAGAAATGCCAGAAGCTATAAGAGAATAAGTAAATAGAAATAAAAGCATGTAGAGTATATCTCGTGAATTCTCTCCTTGTGAAAGCATTGATTCAAGAGCGTCTCTGGAGACTGAAAGAAACCCACTAATTCAGAGATACGAAGATAGATTTGGGTTCGATGACTTTGACAAAGAGAAACCTAATGTTAGGGTGATTGCATTTTGGGGGCAGGTGTCCCAAAGAAACCTTACACAAAGACTTTGGAAAGAGTAGTAAATCTGTATGGCAGGGGTATTTATCCAATGAGCAAAAAGGGGAAAAAAAAAAAAGAAAGGAGGTAATTTGTGAGAAAATGCTGAAATCCAAAGGAGGAACAACCCAAAGAATAAAAATAAAATAAAATAATTAAATACAACTAATAAAATAAAATTAACAAATATAATAAAAAATTAAAAACTATGAAATCTATTTCAAGAAACAGGAAAATAATAAAAATAGCATCTATTTTCTCAGTTTTGTTAAAGAATACATTGTCTATAAAGGTAAATACATAATCATGATAATATAAAATGGCAATACAATTAATGAAAGAGAAGGTATAATTTGTGAGTTGATATAATTCAGCAACAAAGAAGAGGAATTATAGTGTAGAAAAATTACATATGTAATCCTGAAAAGATGAGAGTTTTGTTTTATAAGAGAGAGTGTGTATGTAAGAGAGTAGCAGGGAAATGATTTGGGGCATCCCTGAGGATGGGGAAAATAGAAACTACCCACCTTGCCAATGAGTTACCTGGGGGTGTGAGAGTATAAATTAATCATATGGTGAATAATGAAATAAACACTCTATTTACTGAGAGACAAAAATGCTACCAGTAGTATGTAAGGTTTGCATATTCTAAATATAATTCTGGAGCAGAGATATTTTATTCAATATAAAGAAACTGTAGCTTATAAATATGATTAGGATGCACATTAGATTACTTACCAACATCAGGACATAAATGCAGTTCTTCATGAGTACAAATTTCATGTTCTTTCCATTAAAATAGATTTTACTCTGTACTGAGGGACTTAGGTACAGGAGAGACATTATCAAAGGATCAAAAGATAAGAGAAACACTATCTGTACAAGTATTTCTCTTGTACAAGAATCAAAAACTTGAAACTTAAAAATCTATGGCGGGGAAGAAACTTAAAGTCTAAATCATTGATTTCCTCTTTGTACTTTAGTTTTTACCTGAAGGACTTTGTGGACAAAGATCAAGGTTGAGGCATTTTGGTAAAAGCAGTTATTTAGAGCCACGATATTCAGACAGACAATGACAACATCAATATCTATGTCAGTCAATACGTTTCACAGGGACAAAGGGACTATTTCACAATAATTGGTGCCAGCATTATCCTACATGAATGTGTCTCAAATATGCACCCATGGTCATGACATCCAAGTAGTCGAGAATAGCTCTGTCACCCTGTGGTCACAATTTTATTTAATCGGTCTTTGAGACATATATTCTCATTATTTTTAATATTATTGATTAATTCTCCTCTTAGCAGGCAGTAGCTAATAGTGATAACAAGTATGCCAAACCTTTCCTAATCCTAGGAAATAAAGTTACTGTATATGTTTTAAGAGATTGTAAATAATTCCTTAGAGATCATAGGTAATGTATGTAAAATGGCATGTCTAAATTAAATTGCGTCAAACAAGGACCATGAGCAAGACACTGATTGCACTTGGATCCCTGAAAGCTGCATCTGCCTATTTCTCCCCAGCTCTATCACCCTTGGTTACCACTTTAAGTCACTTGAAGTTCTCTATTAACTTGCTTTACAACTTTATATGGCAACAATGATTGATACAGAGTCATTTAAGGTGTTTTTAAACATCTTACTTGAATTTGTTTTTTTCTAGGAACCCACTCCATTATACTACTATTAGTTTACTTTGGCAAACATTAGGGATTTCCCACTTCTACACAAATAAACAAAAAGAAACCCCTCTATAATGCAAAATTTATACCAAATCACCTGTTGCTTTTATTCTTTTTTATTGTCAAATATCATTAACATTTTTAATTTAGAAAAGAACAGGTTTACCCCCCCAAAACATTCCATTGCATGAAAATAATTTGTCAATTTTATCAGATCTATTCCAGGTCCTAGCATTTAAGCAAGTTATTCATCCTATCTTAAGTAATCAAGAATCTTAATAATCAACTGATTCATTTTTAATTGCCTCAGAGTGTTGTATAAATTTAATATAATAACAAATTAAAATAACTGAACACATAGAAATCTTTAGTACTCAGTAATTTTGTGACTGTAATTATTCTTCCAAAGTCCTCTGACTTACCCCTTGTGAGTATCATTGCTTATAGTAGACTTCATAATATTTACCTTTTTAATTGAGTACATGAAAGACAATCTTTCATTCAAAGTTTTTAAATTTCTACTCTCAGTGTTAAAAATACACCTAAGTGTTGAGATTTAACAAGAGTTTGTGGTTTTAATTTCTTTAAAACAAGCTTAACCTTTTCAGGTCCAGTGTTACATCAAGTCTACTAGTGGGTCATTGTCATCTGAACTACCTACGATTGATGGTGGGTTTGGGGGGCACACTTGTGGTGGTTAAGGTGAGTCAAGGAAAACTAAGAAAAGTAATTAAGGAATGTCAAGGGTAAGTATATCTGACATAAAAATAGCCTGGCTCTCCTGCCATGCAAGCGACTGTTGTGGAATTGAGTAAAAAACCTCATTAATGAACATAATTATCTCCTCCTGCTTTTTAACTATTGTTAATTTTTTAAAGTTCCTTTAGCAAGAGCTTGCCAAAAGTTGTAATGATACAGCAAACAAGGTCATTAAGTAGATATTGAGCATTCCAACGTGAGACACACATGAGGAATACAGTTTTAAAAAATTCAATTTATTTATTTGTTACATGAGATTGTAAACATTCCTGAAGGTAACATAGTATCTTCCCTTTTATGTCTTACCTGGATTGATGTACTGAAAGATTTAAAAGACTGCCAGAAAAGTGATCTAAATTAAAATAAAGAGAAATATTTTGGAATTTCCTCATTTTTTTTTAGTAGTTTGTGTTTGTGGATTTGAAAGAATCGAAGACTAGAATTGTGTGGTTTCTCCTGACTTTCTGATACATCAATTTAGGTCAGTCAGTGTCTATCCTGAGTATTTACAGTATTTGGAAACAAAATTTGACATGATTAAACACTTTAGTGTTACTCCTTTGTAATTTGGAAAAGCTGTTGAATTTTATTAGACATCCTTTCTCTTCTGAATCACTAAAATTCTATAGGGGTTTTAACTAAGTAGTTTGTTGCAGTAGGTTCTAAGGATCCTCTGAGTTTTACTTTAGATCATTAATTTAAAAACATACTGGTTATTGCCATATTGTTATATCATCTCTTCTGTGTTTATCCATATGTGTGTGTATTTTAATTTCCATTCACGGGAGTTATTGCCTTATCTCTTTTGCTATATTTCTGATTTAGTCCCACATGTTTTAATACTTGGCTATTATGTAAATAAGATACTAACTTAAGTATTCAAATTAAAATGTAACATATGGGCAGCCAGTTGTCCCTTTCTTATAAAAGAGCTTGAGGATTTAGGAAAATATTTTGAAGAGCCAACCCCTTTGATTATATATTTCACCCTTAAAATATGGGAATTAAGAGTGGTGCTTGCTAATTCCGTTTGAAGATGTATAAATCTGGTATTTCCCCCTTCTGTCCTAGAAGCAACAAGGAGAAGTAAAACAAAAACGAAACATTATTTTTATTTTCTTTCTTTTTAAAAAAAATAAAACTAATAAAAAGCTAGAGCCTCTATATGAAGACTAGTTGGAAGACCTTCTAGGATATGTGAAGGGACCAGAATATCATGAGGAATATATCAAGAAAAGAGAACCCAGTGGTCAAAAAAAGACCCAGTCAAATCCCATTCTCAAGGGCTAGGTGTGAAACCCAAACCATTGGTTTAAAACAGAGGGGAAAAGGACTTAGTATGATGATAACAGAGAACCATTGAATTGCTGTTTGATTTCAGAAAGTGATTCTGCAGACTAATAAAGAACTGCATGAAAAAAATCCATATTTGTAGAATATAGCCTGTCCCTGTGGAGTGGAAAAATCCAGTCTTTGTATTTAAAATAAAAATATAAATGAGAAAATAAGAAAAAAAGTCCTACAGATTTCATTTCCTCTTGGTTAGGGAGAAGCAAATTAAAAACTAATTTACCCATAAATTTTGGACTACTAGGGAAAAATTCAAGGTGATCAGAAACATTTTCTTGCCCCTACTCACACACCCCCAATCCCAAAATAAAAACAAAACCAATAAATGAGAAAAGTACCAAAGACCTGTAGATATAGCTGACCAGGAAAAGCCTGCTTGTATAAAGCTAAGACAACAAAAGAAAAAAAGAAACTGATCCAATAGTTTGAACTCAAGTGTCTTCTGATTGTAAGTAGCATAGAATAGCTGATGGCAGATAGGAACTTCTGAAAAGTTGGGGAAAAAATGGTAAATCATCTTCTGAAACATGCAGAATGATGTGAAGACAAGTGAGGCAGAGAGCTAAGAATCTGAAGGGGAAAATCTTGTTCGGGTTAGTGACTTGGCAGAAATTTCACTCGGGCTGACTTATTGTGAGAGAAAGTGGATAAGCATCAGATGTTACATAGAAAGAGGCTGGGGGTCAGGAGGACAAAAAAGCAATAACAAAACCCCAGAGCTTTGTCAGGGACCTGTGGGCTTCAATCATCTGGACAGTTTTCCCCTAGGACATTTACAGGTACTGGGTGGGGAGGGGATGCTGCCATGACACCAAAGTCAGCAGACTAACAGCCCAAGCAGAAAGCTTTTGAAAATCAGACTGGAGTTTTTCTGCAGTCTGGTGAGACATGATTGGATGTGGCTGAGTTAAGAGGCATGCAGAATACACAAGACCCTGATAAAGACCTTTGATGCTTAGGGACAAACAGCAGAAAGAAAGTATTGTTTCTGATTGGTCAGAACTGTGGTCAACCTGACTCTAGATGCCCTTCCAAGAGAGAGTCAAAGGAGAAGCAGAAAATTGCACAATCTTAGTGAAAGACTTAATATATCTTTCTCACGAGCCAACAGAAGAAAAAGACAAAGATTCTGTAATGATATAAAAGACTTGATATCACAATTAATTAAGTTTACCTGACATAAAAAAACTGCCCCTAGCAACATTATGAAACAAGTTCTCTTCAAATACACAGTCAACATATACCAAAATGACCATAACAGGGTCAGCAGGCAAAACTGATGAAATTTCTGAAGACTCAATTCACTCAGAGTAGATTTTCTGACCATAACAGAAATAAGGTAGAAGTCAATGATCAAAAGGGAGCTAAAAACAGCCCCACTATTTTGGAAAACAAGCAATATGCTTCTAAATAATAAAAATCACAATGGAAATTAGAAAATATATCGAACTGAATGATAGAAATATCAATCTGACAGGAAAGCAGATAAAACAGTGCTAGAAATATAATTTATAACCTCAAACAAATCTACTAGAAAATAAGCCTGAGAGGACTTCCCTGGTGGCGCATGGTGAAGAATCTGCCTGCCAATGCAGGGGACACGGGTTTGAGCCCTGGTCCAGGAAGATCCCACATGCTGCGGAGCAACTAAGCCTGTGTGCCACAATTAATGAGCCTGCACTCTAGAGCCCACAAGCCATAACTACTGAGCCCGAGTGTTACAACTACTGAAGCTCACAGGCCTAGAGCCCGTGCTCCACAACAAGAGAAGCCACCGCAATGAGAAGCCTGTGCACCACAACGAAGAGTAGCCCCCGCTCACCACAACTAGGGAAAACCCTCATGCAGCTACGAAGACTCAACACAGCCAAAAATAAATAAATAAATAAATTTTTTTAAAAAAGAAAATAAGCCTGAGAATGTGGATTTTAATCCTCTAAGGCAAGCAATGAACAAGTCAAGAATTAGTTTAAAAAATGATTAAAGATAATCTCTTATTAAGACTAATAAAATGTAAAAAGGAGTGTAGGGAGAGAAAAAAGAGTAATAAAATATATCAGAATCGGAAAATATTTCACTATAGATTCTGTAGATGTTAAAAATAATAAATTATGGTGAACAGTTTTATGCTGCAAATTAACAATTTGAAATTGACCAATTCATTGAAAAATAATACCAGTTTAAAATATCACAAAAAGAAATACAGAATACAATTACTCCTAAATGTACCGAAATATTTTGAACAAATATGCCAGTTACAAAAGGATAAATACTATATAATTCCATTATATGAGGTGTCTTAAAGTAGTCAAACTTACAGAAACAGAAAGGAGAATGGAGGTGGCCAGAGTCTGGGAGGACAGAGGCGAGGGAGATTTGATTTAATGACTATAGAGTTTCAGTTTTGCAAGATGAAAAAGTTCTAGAGTTCTGTTGCAAAACAATATGAAGATTTTTAACACCACTGAACTGTAAGGTGGTGTTAAGATGATTTTTATATGTTTTTTCTCACAATTAAAAAATTTTAAACAGCAAACCAATATTAAAACTGTTCCGCGAAAACAATATAACCCAGACTTAGATGGCTTTAAGAATAAAGACGGTAGACTTCCTGACTGAATTGTTAAGCCAGCATAACTTTGAAACTGAAAACATGAAAAAGATATTATAGAAGGAAAGTTACAGATCATCTCTGTCAGGGCTATGGATGCAAAAATCCAAGTTAAATACTATAAAATCCAACTTAATATCATAGGAAGGAACAGGACTTACTGAGGTTTAATCCAGGAAAGCAAGGTTTGTGTAACAATCAATAATCAGTGCAATTCATGATATTAGCAGAAGACACTATGATTATCTAGGTAGATGCAGGAAAAGCATTAGTCATAATTCCACACCCCTGCTGTTTCACTCAGGAGGGCATAGGCTTCTTACACCATCTCTCTCACTAAATGCAAGTGAATACTTCAAATGGAATGTATGAAGCAAGTATGTTAAGACTCTGGTGAGTAAGTGGTAGCAGGAAGTTTGGATAAAGAAACCAGAACTCTAAGTACAGCTGAATTGGTAGCAAGACTCCGATTTTATTTTCCTCCAACTTTTAAATTACTGGGGGCAAATTTGGTATGTATATTGTAATCCTCCTTAGAGCAATCACAAAAAAAGCTACTGAATACAAACAAAAAACAAAAATATTAAAAAAAAAACCCAAACTCGAAAGATAAATGAAAATGAAGTGTGTTACTAAAAAAACAGAAATAATTTTTAAAAGTAGGAAGGATATAGAGGAAAAAATAATAGAAGAGAAAAACAGAAAACAATAAGATACAGATAATTGCAATCATATCAGTAATTCCATTGAATGAGTTAAACTCATCAATTAAGGCAGAGGCTGTTGAGTCTAATCTTTTTGGTGTGAAAATCCCTTTAAACATTAAATAATTACTGAGGATTTCAAAGATCATTTGTTTAAATGGGTTAGTGATACTAATATTCACTGTATTTGAAATTAAAATAAAAGTTTTTGAAATAGGTATCTATCAATTCATTTTAATAGAATAAAACCACATATGTTAACATAAATAACATATTTTGTAAAAATAACCATATTTTTTTAAAAAGAAAATATTGGGATTGTTTTATATTTTGTAAATCTCCCTTAAAATTTGATTTAATTGAACCCAGTGGGTCTCCACAACTACTTTTACATTCAACTCTTGTTATATGAGTTCAGGTTGTAATATATGAAAAATATTTGGCTTCACATTCATATATGTAGCTGGAAATGGGAGGAGTATTTTAATGAACTTATCAGATAATAGTGCACATTCTTCTTTTATGCTACACCAAAACTTGACAAGTACTATTTTCTTAAAAAGCTAGTTGCAATATAGAATCTGAAACGATAGTCATGACTTTTTCTTACTCTGTAATATTAAAATCCATTTTGTAATTTGAATGCATCTTCTATCCATACATAATTTTGTAACATCTTGCATTGGTCATTTGGAAATTTTCTGTTCAATGATTTTACCCATATTCTAATTGTTAACAGATTTCATTACACAATATCAGGTAGCTATGTCTCTGATCATTGCCTTACGAATATCACATAAGTTCTATTTTCAGGATATAGATTTGATAAGTTTTACAATTATTTCTGCTTTGTTTACCACTCAAGTATTAGTTAAAGATTTCTTAAGTTAATTGCCAGAATGAAGGTCTTTTTTCTAATGTTTATTAACATTTTTTCGTATTATAATCAGATAGCATTGCTATACTAATTCCATTTTTTACTTGTTGAATTTTGATCATGACCATAAAATACGGTCAGTATTTATGAATATAACATAGACACTTGGAAAATAACTATAATGCTTTTTGTGTGTGTCAAGTGTTTGACATATTTAAGAATCAGTCCTATGTTTTTACATATATTATATACCAATGTATTTCTTAATCAGAGGCTGAGAGAAGTGAGTTGAAGCATTTGGTCACCAAATTCTCTTTTCCTCCCACCAGTACTTATTAATATGATGGACATGGCTTGATTTTCTAACAAGTTACATTATGTTTGTGTTTTTATGTTGTAATTCTAATTTGTTATATGACATTTTGTTCACTTTATTCTTTATTTACATGAACCCCTTCTGATATTTGTGGTAGTTTATGTTTCTCTTGTGCTCATCGTAATTATCCTTATACATTTATAGAATACACTTATGCCTCAAATAGCTTCATATAACCAACAAATAGAGTGGAATGTTGTCTCAGTCTCCTGCCAAGTTTTATCAGGTGCTAAGGCCATGCATGATAGGTAGAAATCTGGGCCTTTTACAAAGCGAAAGGCTCTAGAACAAGATGAAAACTAAATACAGCAATTCTGAGCTAATTCTTTCATTATAAGATACTATTGGGACATGCAGTAAAACATGAATGAGGTGTAAGGATTAGATGGTAGTAATTTATCAGTGTTACTTTGTTAAATTTGTTAGTGGCAATACTGTCTTAATTAGAAAAAAGAAAGGAAAAAGATGAGACTGGGGTCTTTGTTTGTTTGTTTGTTTGTTTGCTTAGCTGTTACATATTTGACCAAAAGGAAGGTAAAATCCATTCTAAAGAAATATAGTTTATATTGTCTTCTGGAAATCAAAGAGTCTCTTGTATTTGTTACTTCAGCATGCCCAGCAGGAGAGCATGACGTGACCTGAGATCAGTTCTTGTTGGATTGTAGTTTGTGGCATATGTATCTTCAATTATAGAAATAACTGCAATAAAATAACAATTTATATAAGAGACCTTAGAAATGACATGAATGCTTTGAGCTTTGTTAAAAATGAATATATGCATTGAATCCTTTATGATATTTATATCTGAACAACAGAAGAATGTGTTCATAAGCATGCTTTGTTTTTTAGATTCTAAATTTGAAATGGGTATGCTGAACGAAAAGGGAGATTTTGAAGGGTGAGTTGGATTTTTATGGAATCCATTCCATTTCCATTTCTCCCTGCTTGTGGAAAGATGCCCTCATGGTTTAGTGCCTGGGCCTGGTATGAGACTATCCCATACCTACACACCACTTGGTATTGGGACGTTTGTAAAACATGTTCTCTCTTTCCTGAAGTTTTGTTGTCTCTAAAATGGGGCTAGTAATTGTTGCTGTTTTGTAGACTTTTGTTTCGAGGCTGGGATATAAATGACTGACTCATTCTCAGATATGATTTCATTAGGCCCAAACCTCAGTACTAGGGAATTTCAATTTTAAGTATTTTCACAATGTCAGTACTTATGTTGATAGTTAAGTATTCTTCCAATGATTAGCATACCATGATCCAGTACCTCGTGGAATTTATCTTTTAAAAAAGGCATACTTTTAAGAGCAAGCAGTAATTAATTGTCATTTTGTAATTGCAACTTTAGTCCTTTCTCAAGAGGGTATTTGGACTTTGCACAGAGTACACAGGGCTATGGAGCACTATGAAACTGATGATTAATAGCAGCTTTAGCAAAGAATGGATCATGGCTTTGTCCTCCTAGAACACCTTGAAATGATGAATTCGCATGTACTATATATATTACACACTCACACTGTTTTATGGTTTGCTAGCTATAAATATTGATGGAGCGATAAAATAAGGAAGTAAGGGAAGTTTTTTCAGTTTTTGTTCTCCAGTGGGGAGATCTCCTTTAGCTAATATGTTTCATTTAGCTAAATTCATATCAACTGTTTATCTCTAGTTTAATTTTTGCTTAGCTTTGTGTAGCTTCGTTTGCTGTGGTTGTATGATGTAACTCTCTAAGAGTTTGGGTATATGACTCATGTGTAATAAACAGTGTCCAATCCTGCTACATCTGTCACAATGCTATATAAGTGAATTCTGAAGTCAAATAAAGATTGACAGGAAAAGCCACTCTTTGTATGATATCAAGTAGCTTGGCAAACATAATGATAATCTGGCTGTAGGCAGAGATTCACCATCCTTTCCTGTCCAGTGTTGTCCTTCTGTGCACTCAAGTAGAATCAGTGAAACAAACATTTGGCTTCTCTGTGCTTGCAAGGGCACCAGGATGGAAATTCTGATGAGAATAGCACAAACTGTTAGTAGTTGGAAACTGGTAGTTGCACTCACCACATTTTGGGGAAACAAAGCAGCCATTTTATATTTAACCTCCATAGAGCTGGGGATAACAGTTGCTTATCCACTAGGGTCTTGTAGTGTTGTTTACCATTATTCTCTGGGCACTGTATTCACTTGGACAATATCCCACGAAAAGACTGATTCAACAGAGAAACACCGTCCACTGGGAAAACACTTCCCCAATAGACCTTGGGACTTATTTTCTATCTCACACTTCATTTCCACACTCAGATGAAATCCACATGACACTGACTCTCTTATATTGGGTGGTTGGGTTCTAAAATCAGCATGGGAAGTGAAAGTGTATACCATCAAGATAACCTAACCAGTGAACTGAGGCCCTGGATCTGTGAGAGGCAGTCGGGAATGAAGACTGCCTGGGACGAGAGCAAATCAAATATTTCCTTTCATCATCTCATGCTTCTCTGCAGGGCTTATCGAGCTGCTATTTATATGACAGTTGATAATTTAAAAGTGCTGTTACACAGATCATTTTTTACAATTTATATGGGACCTACATGTGGCATTATCCCTATATTAAAGATTAAAAAACATACTTGCCTAAAGACCTCCCTTAGGACTCATATTTCATAGTAGCTATATTTTGGTTCTAATTTCTTTACACTAGGATGTTGTAGTGTTTTTTTCCTTTTCATTTCTTAGCTAGACATACCCATGTGAACACACCCTGATTGTGGAGCTCTGAGCTCATGTTCATACTCGTTTGTTTCTTTTGGATCTCTGTGTCCTTCACGGATCTTTCCTTCTTACCGATTCTAGAAATTGACCAGTCGATTCCTCAAAGTTGCCCCTCCCCATTGGGTAGACGGCAGATGTTTCAGGATTATGAGTCACCGTGCCCTGCTTCTGTGGCTATAAAATTGAAAAAAGTTTTATGGGTTACTCATTTATTCTCAGCTTGTTTGTTGTCATCAGTTTAAATGTCTATCAGCCAGAATCAATAATGTGGGGATAAACAACACTTCTAATCTCTTCTGGTACCATCACTCTATCATTTCAGGCTTAAAACCCAGCATCATTTTTTTTCTCATTTCTTGTACCTGAGCCCCTATGAACACATGAGAGGCAAGAGGGTAAGAGAGGAATTTAATAAAAATGAATCTATATATTTCATGGCTATATAATTCAACAAATTTATACTTTTAATGTGAACCATGAAAAGAAACCTGTGGTATCAAAGAGCCTCAAACATGTTTCCTGAATCAAGATTGTATTATCTATAATCTACCAATAGGGGAATTTTCCATGAACCTAAAGTACCTTAAGCTCCAGGACCCTCCTCACTTTCACGGGCCTTTCTAAGACCCTGGACAAGTGACGTATTCACATGTTCATATGTCTGTAAAATCTGCAAAAGCAAGATATTTTGTTAGGACCACTCTTTCTTTCCATTGAAATTTCCACTCCATCACCTTTTCCCTAGGGTGACTGGAGTAGATAGGAGTGGATACAGACATTTCTGTATCCCCTTAAGGAGAAGCTGAGTGAGAATACATGTAATGGATATAGCTTTGTGGTTTATATCACTTAGGTGTACAGCTCACTTATTGCCAGCTGCTCTGGGGTGGAAATAATTTCCAAGAATATTCCTACTTCTCCCTATCTTGCAATAAGTACTCTGTGTCTCAACTCAAAGGTCCAGGGCCTGCAGTCAATGGATTTGAAGGTATTCTAGAGCTATATCTTCAAAGTATGTAGGTCTAGGAGGAAAAACAAGGTCGACAATGTATGGATCCAAAATCTAATCTGTAGAAGAATTCTCAAAACATCATGTGTAGACTATTGTTATTATGCTCATGGGTAACTTGTCAGTTGGAAGTTCTTTATCATCAGTGACATCCTTAATAAGGCATTCAACAAAATAATATATTTGATGTACATTTTATTTTTTCTTTGATGAATATCGTGCAAAATAGAATTTATCAGAATTCTTACATCTGCAGAGCATAACCTGTGGCAGCACTAGAAAAAGTGGATATATTTGGAACAGCTCAGGTACGGGAGAATCTGACTGAAATTTCCCCAAATTAGAGAAAAATCCTACAATTGTGAAGCTGAAAGCAAATTTCTGAACTTTTAAATATCAATAATGCAAAGCAAAATTTAATTCGTTGGGCTAAAAGGAAGACTGAATTATCTTTTTCTTATCTCTACAGAAAGTAGTGCAAATATTATTCTGTTATATGAAAGGTGATCTAAATATAAGTAACTGAAAACTAAGGAAGTATTATAGAGTTTGTCAAGTAGTCAGTTAATGAAAATGCGTCATTTTTCTAGATTTTGTACTTTAGGATACTTTTCATTAAGTTTTGTTTTGATTTTTTTTCATTCTGATTGTGCTCATTTTTTAACAGCTTTATTGAGATATCCTTGACATAAAAAATTGTATATATCTAAGATGTGCATTTGATGTTTTGATATATCTACACTGTGAAAAGATCAACAAACTCAAGCTAAGCAATATAACCATCACCTCACATGATTACCAAGTATGTGTGTATGTGTTGAGATTTAATTTAAGAACTATCCTCTTAGCAAATTTCTGGTATACAATATGTATTGTTAGCTATCGTCATCATGCTGTACATGAGATCTGCTTTTTACACATATTTTTATTCATGAGCTTGTGTCAACTTTCTTAAAATGGGACCCTAAATTATATAAACAGCAGACCCCACTCGACTCTGATTGTACCTGCATTTATTCTTTGATTTTCACTCTCTCTTTCTCTTTTTTATTTGTAGTTATTTTGAAGATAAGTTTTATTTTTTTAACAAATAAAATTATGAAATGATAAGATCCTTATGATTTCTTAAGAATAATAACATTCTTATGTTATTGTTGCATGGTGAATAAGGACAATAAATTCATTTTTTTGGAAAAAATAATACAAAGTAACTAAAAAAGCTACTTGAGTAGAACAATGATTAAATACTATAAAATATTTATTAAAATTATCTCATATTAATGTTTTATGAGGAGAAGCAATATATATATATTTTGTCTGTGTGCAAATAAAATGAAAATCCTCAAACAATTTTTAATACATTTTAAAGTATATCTTATCATTTAAGGAAAAGCATAATATTGGAAAAGGTACAAAAATTATAAAAACAAATATGTCAGCGGAGTCCAGTGACGGGCGTGGGACGCTGGGGCTGCTGCTGCCGCCAACAAGAAGCCTGGGTGTGAGCACAGGTCACTGTCCACACCGCCCTTCTGGGAGCCAGTGCAGCCCGCCACTGCCGGGGTCCGGGGATCCAGGGGTGGCTTCCCTGGTAGAACGCACGGCGTGACTCAGCTGGTGCAACATCACGCCGAACTCTGCCGCTGCAGGCTCGCCCCGCACTCCATGCCCCTCCCTCCCGCCCGGCCTGAGTGAGCCAGAGTCCCCGAAGAGGCTGCTCCTTTAACCCTGTCCTGTCTGAGCGAAGAACAGACGCCCTCTGGTGACCTACATGCAGAGGCGGGGCCAAATCCAAAGCTGAGACCCAGGGTGAGAACAAAGAAGAGAAAGGGAAACCTCCCCAAGCAGCCTCAGAAGCAGCGGATTAAAGCTCCACAATCAACTTGATGTACCCTGCATCTGTGGAATACATGAATAGACAACAAATCATCCCAAATTGAGGAGCCAGGAGTCAGTGCTGTGCGTCTGAGGTGGGAGAGCCAACTTCAGGACACTGGTCCACAAGAGACCTCCCAGCTCCACATAATATCAAATGGCGAAAATCTTCCAGAGATCTCCATCTCAACACCAGCACCCAGCTTCACTCAACGACCAGCAAGCTACAGTGCTGGACACCCTATGCCAAACAACTAGCAAGACAGGAACACAACGCCACCCATTAGCAGAGAGGTGGCCTAAAATCATAAAAAGTCCGCAGACACCCCAAAACACACCACCAGACGTGGACCTGCCCACCAGAAAGACAAGATCCAGACTCATCCACCAGAACACAGGCACTAGTCCCCTCCACCAGGAAGCCTACACAACCCACTAAACCAACCTTAGCCACTGGGGACAGACACCAAAAACAACGGGAACTACGAACCTGCAGCCTGCAAAAAGGAGACCCCAAACACAGTAACATAAGCAAAATGAGAAGACAGAAAAACACACAGCAGGAGAAGGAGCAAGATAAAAACCCAGCAGACCTAACAAATGAAGAGGTAATAGGCAGTCTACCTGAAAAAGAATTCAGAATAATGATGGTAAAGATGATCCAAGATTCTATTTCCAAGATCCAAAATCTTGGAAATAGAATAGACAAAATGCAAGAAACAGTTAACAAGGACTTAGAAGAACTAAAGATGAATCAAGCATCGATTAAAAACACAATAAATGAAATGAAAAATACTCTAGATGGGATCAATAGCAGAATAACTGAGGCAGAAGAACGGATAAGTGAGGTGGAAGATAAAATAGTGGAAATAACTGCTGCAGAGCAAAATAAAGAAAAAAGAATGAAAAGAACAGAGGACAGTCTCAGAGACCTCTGGGACAACATTAAACGCACCAACATTCGAATTATAGGGGTTCCAGAAGAAGAAGAGAAAAAGAAAGGGACTGAGAAAATATTTGAAGAGATTATACTTGAAAACTTCCCTAATATGGGAGAGGAAATAGTTAATCAAGTCCAGGAGGCACAGAGAGTCCCATACAGAATAAATCCAAGGAGAAATATGCCAAGACACATATTAATCAAACTGTCAAAAATTAAACACAAAGAAATCATATTAAAAGCAGCAAGGCAAAAACAACAAATAACACACAAGGGAATCCCCATCAGGATAACAGCTGATCTCTCAGCAGAAACTCTACAAGCCAGAAGGGAGTGGCAGGACATAATTAAAGTGATGAAGGAGAAAAACCTGCAAGCAAGATTACTCCACCCAGCAAGGATGTCATTCAGATTTGATGGAGAAATTAAAACGTTTAGAGACAAGCAAAAGCTGAGAGAGTTCAGCACCACCAAACCAGCTTTACAACAAATGCTAAAGGAACTTCTCTAGGAAAGAAACACAACAGAAGGAAAAGACCTACAGTAGCGAACCCAAAACAATTAAGAAAATGAGAATAGGAACATACATATCAATAATTACCTTAAATGTAAATGGACTAAATGCTCCCACCAAAAGACACAGATTGGCTGAATGGATACAAAAACAAGACCCATATATATGCTGTCTACAAGAGACCCACTTCAGACCTAGAGACACATACAGACTGAAAGTAAGGGGATGGAAAAAGTTACTCCATGCAAATGGAAACCAAAAGAAAGCTGGAGTAGCAATTCTCATATCAGACAAAATAGACTTTAAAATAAAGACTACTAGAAGAGATAAAGAAGGACACTCCATAATGATCTATGGATCGATCCAAGAAGAAGATATAACAGTTGTAAATATTTATGCACCCAACATAGGAGCACCTCAATACATAAGGCAAATACTAACAGCCAGAAAAGGAGAAATCGACAGTAACACGATCATAGTAGGGAACTTTAACACCCCACTTTCACCAATGGACAGATCATCCAAAATGAAAATAAATAAGGAAACCCAAGCTTTAAATGATACATTAAAAAAGATGGACTTAATTGATATTTATAGGACAGTCCATCCAAAAACAACAGAATACACATTTTTCTCAAGTGCTCATGGAACATTCTCCAGGATAGATCATATCTTGGGTCACAAATCAAGCCTTGGTAAATTTAAGAAAATTGAAATTTTATCAAGTATCTTTTCTGAACACAATGCTATGAGACTAGATACCAATTACAGGAAAAGAGCTGTAAAAACTACAAACACATGGAGGCTAAAAAATACACTACTTAATAACGAAGTGATCACTGAAGAAATCAAAGAGGAAATTAAAAAATACCTAGAAACAAATGACAATGGAGACACGACGACCCAAAACCTATGGGATGCAGCAAAAGCAGTTCTAAGGGGGAAGTTTATAGCAATACAATCCCACCTTAAGAAACAGGAAACATCTCGAATAAACAACCTAACCTTGCACCTACAGCAATTAGAGAAAGAAGAACAAAAACCTCCCAAAGTTAGAAGAAGGAAAGAAATCATAAAAATCAGATCAGAAATAAATGAAAAAGAAATGAAGGAAACGATAACAAAGACCAATAAAACTAAAAGCTGGTTCTTTGAGAAGATAAACAAAATTGATAAACCAGTAGCCAGACTCATCAAGAAAAAAAGGGAGAAGACTCAAATCAATAGAATGAGAAATGAAAAAGGAGAAGTAACAACTGACACTGCAGAAATACAAAAGATCATGAGAGATTACTATAAGCAACTCTATGCCAATAAAATGGACAACCTGGAAGAAATGGACAAATTCTTAGAAATGCACAACTTGCCAAGACTGAATCATGAAGAAATAGAAAATATGAACAGCGCAATCACAAGCACTGAAATTGAAACTGTGATAAAAATCTTCCAACAAACAAAAGCCCAGGACCAGATGGCTTCACAGGCGAATTCTATCAAGCATTTAGAAAAGAGCTAACACCTATCCTTCTCAAACTCTTCCAAAATATAGCAGAGGAAGGAACACTCCCAAACTCATTCTACGAGGCCACCATCACCTTGATACCAAAACCAGACAAGGATGTCACCAAGAAAGAAAAGTACAGGCCAATATCACTGATGAACATAGATGCAAAAATCCTCAACCAAATACTAGCAAACAGAATCCAACAGCACATTAAAACGATCATACACCATGATCAAGTGGGGTTTATTCCAGGAATGCAAGGATTCTTCAATATACGCAAATCAATCAACGTGATACACCATATTAACAAATTGAGGGAGAAAAACCATATGATCATCTCAATAGATGCAGAGAAAGCTTTCGACAAAAGTCAACACCGATTTATGATAAAAACCCTGCAGAAAGTAGGCATAGAGGGAACTTTCCTCAACATAATAAAGGCCATATATGACAAACCCACAGCCAGCATCGTCCTCAATGGTGAAAAACTGAAACCATTTCCACTAAGATCAGGAACAAGACAAGGTTGCCCACTCTCAGCACTCTTATTCAACACAGTTTTGGAGTTTTAGCCCCAGCAATCAGAGAAGAAAAGGAAATAAAAGGAATCCAAGTTGGAAAAGAAGAAGTAAAGCTGTCACTGTTTGCAGATGACATGATACTATACATAGAGAATCCTAAAGATGCTACCAGAAAACTAGTAGAGCTAATCAATGAATTTGGTAAAGTAGCAGGATACAAAATTAATGCACAGAAATCTCTGGCATTCCTCTATACTAATGATGAAAAATCTGAAAGTGAAATCAAGGAAACAGTCCCATTTATCATTGCAACAAAAAGAATAAAATATCTAGGAATAAACCTACCTAAGGAGACAAGAGATCTGTATGCAGAAAATTATAAGACACTGATGAAAGAAATTAAAGATGATACAAATAGATGGAGAGATGTACCATGTTCTTGGATTGGAAGAATCAACATTGTGAAAATGACTCTACCACCCAAAGCAATCTACAGATTCAATGCAAGCCCTATCAAACTACCACTGGCATTTTTCACAGAACTAGAACAAAAAATTTCACAATTTGTATGGAAACACAAAAGACCCCGAATAGCCAAAGCAATCTTGAGAACGAAAAACGGAGCTGGAGGAATCAGGCTCCCTGACTTCAGACTATACTACAAAGCTACAGTAATCAAGACAGTGTGGTACTGACACAAAAACAGAAAGATAGATCAATGGAACAGGATAGAAACCCCAGAGATAAACCCACGGATATATGGTCACCTTATCTTTGATAAAGGAGGCAGCAATGTACAGTGGAGAAAGGACAGCCTCTTCAATAAGTGGTGCTGGGAAAACTGGATAGGGACATGTAAAAGCATGAGATTAGATCACTCCCTAACACCATACACAAAAATAAGCTCAAAATGGATTAAAGACCTAAATGTAAAGCCAGACACTATCAAACCCTTAGAGGAAAACATAGGCAGAACACTCTATGACATAAATCACAGCAAGATCCTTTTTGACCCACCTCCTAGAGAAATGGAAATAAAGACAAAGATAAACACATGGGACCTAATGAAACTTAAAAGCTTTTGCACAGCAAAGGAAACCATAAAGAAGACCAAAAGACAACCCTCAGAATGGGAGAAAATATTTGCAAATGAAGCAACTGACAAAGGATTAATCTCCAAAATTTATAAGCAGCTCATGCAGCTCAATAACAAAAAAACAAACAACCCAATCCAAAAATGGGCAGAAGACCTAAATAGACATTTCTCCACAGAAGATATACAGACTGCCAACAAACACATGAAAGGATGCTCAACATCTTTACTCATTAGAGAAATGCAAATCAAAACTACAATGAGATACCATCTCACACCAGTCAGAATGGCCATCATCAAAAAAACCTAGAAACAATAAATGCTGGAGAGGGTGTGGAAAAAAGGGAACACTCTTGCACTGCTGGTGGGAATGTGAATTGGTACAGCCACTATGGAGAACGGTATGGAGGTTCCTTAAAAAACTACAAATAGAACTACCGTATGACCCAGAAATCCCACTACTGGGCATATACCCTGAGAAAACCATAATTCAAAAAGAGACATGTACCAAAATGTTCATAGCAGCCCTATTTACAATAGCCCGGAGATGGAAACAGCCTAAGTGTCCATCATTGTATGAATGGGTAAAGAAGATGTGGCACATATATACAATGGAATATTACTCAGCCATAAAAAGAAACGAAATTGAGCTATTTGTAATGAGGTGCATGGACCTAGAGTCTGTCATACAGAGTGAAGTAAGTCAGAAAGAGAAAGACAAATACTGTATGCTGACACATATATATGGAATTTAAGAAAAAAAATGTCATGAAGAACATAGGGGTAAGACAGGAATAAAGACACAGACCTACTAGAGAATGGACTTGAGGATATGGGGATGGGGGAGGGTAAGCTGTGACAAAGTGAAAGAGCGGCATGGACATATATACACTACCAAACGTAAGGTAGATAGCTAGTGGGAAGCAGCCGCATAGCACAGGGAGATCAGCTCGGTGCTTTGTGACTGCCTGGAGGGGTGGGATAGGGAGGGTGGGAGGGAGACGCAAAAGGGAGGGGATATGGGAAAAAAATGCCATGTATATATAATTGCATACATTACTTATTAAAACATGATTTTTATAAAAGTTTCATTAAATTTAAAATAATTAAATAATGCTCACTTGACTTTTTAGTAGGTAAATAGTATTGATCACTGATTAAATATGTATTCATTGAATTGTCATGATTATCCAATTAAAATATAATAAGCTAATTTTATTTTCATGGTGTGTTTGTATAAAATTCTAAAAACTTTAAATCATTGTCATTTCAAGGAATTCTGAATACATGCTATTATAGAACATATCTCGAGTTCCTTAACACATTTTATTAGATTACACATGATTTGTGTTAATATTCTGTGAAGGAATGAAACATGTTAAAATGAGTTTATTTAGTAAAATGAATCCAAGGATTTGAAGAAAGATGAGAACATAAGAACATTTTCAGTTAAAAGAATCCAGTCTTTGTCCAGATCATTGGTTCAGATTTAAGAGCCCACCACTTATTTCAACAGGGAAAGTAGTATTGGAAAACAGGCATTTGAAAGAAATCTAACAAATTTCCATATAATTCTTACCATGTAAAAGATAGGCAAATGGTCAATTCTTTCATGTAGGTATGCTTTGTACAAATTCAACTACATTGTTGCAAAATGCCATTGGAATTGTACATAACATTTAAAAATAAAACTTGTGGAGTTCTCTGTTGAAACCATCTGAACTGTCAGTTTAGCTAACCTTTGTTTGCCTGTCACTGAGTTCCCATGATTAAATGTGAAGATTATAATCATTAACCATGCCAGGGGTTCACTGTGGGTGGAATTTGATGTGTGGATGACATTCTGTTTATATGATGAAGCCAAAATCAGACTTCATTTTTTCTAGCTTGGCACCCAGAGGTCTCTAGGTTAGTTATCAAGGGCCTGCAGCACTTACATTTCCTGACTTTATATTAAATATTGTATTCATATTGGCTGGGGAATAGTCTCCTACATCCTGTCATCGCTGCCTCCCCTTTAACTGGGACACATAGCATATTTTATATCACATGAGAAACAATTTAATAATTTTCAGTCATTTAAAAATATGAACTTATAAACATTTTTTATCCAATAAGCAACTTTAATGAATACGCATTTGCAACTTGATTTCTCATGTTAGTTTATCATTATAAAGGGTAGTAATAACAAGAATGTTAAATATTGCTGAAATTATTCAGCTACAAATGAAAATAGAGCGTACATAGTTTTAATAGACTAAGTGATAAAGTGATTTTTCCAAGAGTATGCTAGTTTTTAACACCTTTCTCTAGCTGTTGTTATTCGAAATAACTCTGAATATGTTTCTTCACTATGTGTGAAAGAAATTTTACTTAGCAATTAAAGTGCTTAGTAATTTGAATTCAAATAAAATAGTTTGTTTTTGTTCTTTTAAATTGACTTAAACTCTGTTGAAGAGAACAAAGCCATTCTGCATTTTGGTTAAGACTTCATATTTGAAAGAATACTAAATTGAAGGAATATAATATTTTCATATTTGTATTCTTTTACTATTTATGACTTTTAGTGTTTTCTTGCTTATTTTAAATTGAGAACAGATTTGTAATTTGTAGTTCTAACTCTCTATAATAGATTAAAGCTTTATTCTAAATATCTGAATTTCCCAGTCAGCTTCCTTCAAAAGTTATACCTTTTGCAGCTGATAGAAATGGTTAAATCCATTGATTTACTGACTATCTAAATTTGTAAGCCCCAAGGTACAAAGTCACTAATTTAGTCATGTTTCAAGGAGAACAAGTCAATCTTCTCTATAAGCTACCTCTCATTTAAAATCACTTTCCTAGATTCCAGTAGGTTTCAGTAATTGATACAGGAAATATCTAAAATCAAATTACACATTAATAACTTTCCTTTTGATTGTTAATCAGTGAAAACAATTATTATTTACCATCAAATCCTAACTTATCCACAGCAAATAACATCCTAAACATTTCTGGAAATATGAATTTCATGTGAAAAATAACCACAACTTTAGGCTATATGAATTCAAATAACTGTAGATATAGTTCTCATAAGAGAAACCTGAGACCCTTTACCACATATACTCTGATCTGTATTAAAATTCAGATGAGATGTTTTACAATATCTGGAACGATGACTTACTAAGTCAGACTACAAGGGTGTTCAATTAAAATGCAATCTGTTTATTGTGAGTTCGGGTAGCCATCAAGGCAAAAGCCCTTGAAGAAATACTAATAATATTTGAAATTGGGTAAATTATGGTGCCGCACATTAATTAAAGCCTGCAGATGAATCACAAGATAAGACAACTTGAACACAGCATTTAGTGGGCTTATTTGCCAATGCCTCGTGGGGCTGTCCAGCTGCTAAGTCTCCTCCAACGTTCTTTGTTGTTTTCATTAATGTTATAGCGATTTTTCCATTGAACGCCTGCAGTGGGACTGCCTTCTTCCCTCCTACTCATCCACAGCGTAGGGAGGGGGGCGAGGAGGCAGGGTTGCAGGCCCCATAAAGGCTCCGCAGGTGCTCCCCAATACTGCCCTTTGGGGTAAACTCGTGAGAGGAGTTAGGGTCAAGGGAGACCAGCATATTTAAACATCTTGGTAGACAACACATAACTAAGGAGATTTAGGTCTGATTTTTTCCTTCCTTGCTTAAGTAATGAATGTAAAAGTACTGTAGTTATATTGATAGAACACATAAAGGGAGACCTAGTGCAAAATGCCTACAACCAAGACAGGTACTCTCTTATGAAATGAAACTCTGACCTGTAACATCATCTCATGGGGCCACGATTATTCCAACAAAACTTTGATGGACAAAGATAACACGCCCTTCTCACCACACCACCTGAATGTATATGGTACTTCATAAAAGAGATCCTTGAGTACTTCAGGGACATACAAACATAGCCAAGGTCAAGTGGGAGTTACACATGGTTCTAGAGTGAAGAATGGGATAGTAATAACACTGGTAAATACAATAATAGCAGTAAACAAAAAAATGAGGGTTTTGTTTTGTTTTGTTTTTTCCTGCATTGAGTACCAAGCATAATTCAAATCGCTTTACATGTATTAACCAATGTAATTCCGAAACCACTCCATAACGTTTTATTTTTACCCTTATTTATAGATGATGAAACTGAAACACAGAGAGATTAAGTAACTGATCAGCATCACACAGCTAGAAATAAAAAAGAATAATCAGGACACAAATGCAAACAGGTTATCTCTGGAGCCAGCCTTCAGAGTCACTCCAACATGCTGTCACTCTAATGCATTTGAACATATTATCAAATATTACAATCAAATGTTATTTGTCTGCCCCAGGTTATTTTCATTTTATTTTTGTTATTTCTATATGATAAAGACAAAAATTTTTTGGCCTGAAAATCTAACTTTCTCAACTAATATTTTGAAATTTTCAGTGCAAAACTTCTTAGAAAGCAGACCCATCTGGTTGTTACTATTGCTTGTAGGGCCTTGGGTGTTGGTATAAGGAGTGGATGAGGGGATAACAAGGTAAATAAAAATAAAACAAGCAGAACACAGCTAATTAAAACACTTTAAACTGTGCCTGTAGTGACAGCCTATGCATGATAGGTTTCCATGTTCTTGCAAGGGATATGGGGAAAGATTGTTGCAGATCAACAGTGGCTATTTCAGAATGATTGGAAGTCTGGTGGACATTTTTTAATATATTTATCTTTACCTTGACTTTTGATTTCTACAAAGGCCCTTAAGCCATACAAAGAGCTCATATATTAGCTTGGAAATCCTAGTCTAGATGGCTCAACTAGAAATTCTAGATCCAGATCCTGCAAAGTAGATCTGAGCAAATATTTGGGCTCGAATACTAATGGCATGGCTTCTTAGATTGGAACCACACGCCCAAATGTAAAGAAGACTCAATACTTAATTGGCTTGGCGTGATTCCTACCCTATGTTGACTGCATAAGTCCACAGATTTCATGAATACAAATGGCTCCCTGGGGGAGGAGTAAAGTCATTCCTTACCATGAGTGTTTCCTTTGTTCTATTTAGCTGAGCTCCAAATTAAGTAAACATTTGCTAATAATTTCAGCAGAACTTGTATTAAGAGAATAACGCCTGCGTGGACATATTGGTTGTCTATAGATATATATCTTTTCTCATAGGTTGGAACACCTGCCACAGAGGGTTTTCAATGTGTTGAATGTCACCCTTCACATGTCTCTTACATGTCTAGTTTCTTATTTCTGTTGATTGTAACTGCTAACTTACAACTGACCTGACTTCACAGTTGTCTGGGGTTCCCATTCATACCCTGAGGATAACTTCTACTTTTTGCTATTCATTACTTAGTCCCCCTATTTTCCTATTATATAGACCCAAATATTAAATTTAGCTCCTCCTAAATTTAATACACATACAGATACTTGGCATACAGATACATTGACGTAGTAAAACTTTCACATCAGCCTTTGTATGTAAAGCAAGCTTAACAAGAGACATCTGTGATCCTACAAATGGAACCGTCCAGTATTCCATGTTTCTGTACATTTACTCATTTTCTCCAGCTCCCCCCTCTCCTCTTTGCACTGCCTCTCCATGATTTTCCTGACCATTTCTAAAGCAGAGCACACATTTCCTTTTTTTTTTTTTTAAATTCATATGCTCAGGGTCTTACTTCCCATTCAAATTCAAGTATCTTACTAAATTTTTTTCTAAAGCTCCCCCCGACCCAGACGAATTTTTATTTTTTTTCTTCAATACCCAAACATGTACACTAATCTCAGATAACATACTTGATGCAAAAAGACATTAAATCACCATCTGTTTTCTTAATTCCAGTTCCCATCAAGTCTGTCCTCTCTTAATCGATTCCCTTGGTGTAATCTTGCCCCCGAACACCAGCACTAGAATGGTCTTTCAAAACTGCCAGAGTGATCACTTTATTCCCTCCTTCAAGGGCTCCACCATCATCTAAAGAGCAAAGTTCAACCTCCTGGATATCAGACATGTAGGCTGATTTCTCAACAAAATCCAGTTCACAACTTACACAGTAGTAGTTCATCCTGAACTACTTGTATTTTTCTCAAAGATACTCCTGCCTTTTAGCCCATCCCTTTGTTTACCATGGTGCATTCCCCTGGGATTTATCCCAACCAGCTTTTTCACATAGTAACCATCCACACTATTCATCTCAAGCTTCATACCTTGTTTGAAGGAGTCAACCTCATTGCAAGTTGAATTGAATCTCTCTTTTTGTGTCCATTGAATCTTCTGTGCTTCTAATATACAGCTAACAATGAACCTTGATAATCTTTATCTTCATGCCTCTGTTTTCTGAGCCAAATCAGAGGCCTTTTTTAACCCTAATAACTAAAATAATATCTAGCATCTCTTAAACACTCAGTAAACATTAATAAATGAATAACTAAAACTTAGCAATAATTTAAACATGCTGAAATTCAAAATTATTAATAAATATGAAAAAGTGACATCAATTTAACAACTTTCATATAAACCATTAACTAAAAATCAATAGGTTTTTGCTTTGCCCTAATACTGAACTTATATAACATCATAATGCTAGTATTAGAGCATTCTGCCTAGATTTATCAAAGTTTCTAGCAAATCAACACTATCAAAACTTAAGCTTTATACATCCAAGTATTTCATTATAGTGATATGTGTGGTCTAATCGTTATCCAATATGTGAAATCAGAGGTATCCTGAAAAACGCAGGATATATAATTTCATTTTAGGGGAGCTAGCTCTTTCTTTTCTGAAGGCATGATTTGGGTCTGGCAAGTAGGAGACAATTCTGGTTTCAGTCTACCTTGCGTAAGTCAGCACCTGAAGTGGAAAATGAGGGGTTGGGAGCAGATAATTCGTAAGGCTATTTCAGTTCACATTTTGATTTTTTTTTTTTTTTTGATTCCTAATTTGGCCACAGTCTGGCCATGTCTGGGCAACTTAATCCCCTGCCTCTGTCCGAGACAGCAGGTAGCCAGCCTTCCCATCAGAGACCCCCAGCAGGTGCTCTGTGATAGAGGCGGCAACTCTCTTTGTATTTCCATACTTTCTGGCTCATTCCACGTCTGGAGTGCCCGTCATTGGTTCTGCTTATCGTCTTGTGTTGCTTCATGAGACGGTTTTAGTTTGGTGCTCTTCAAACTTTAACGTAGATGAGAATCACCTGGAGATCTTGTTACAATGCAGATTCTGCTTCTGTGGTTCTGGCGGGGGCTGTGAACCTTTCATTTCTAACAAGTTCCCACATGAAGACACTGCTGGTCCCAAGACACAGATCAGTCTGTGGAGGAAGAATTCAGTTGACAAACCACGGATTATTGAGTGAGTTTGTTTGGATTTTGGACTCCGGTTTCACTACTTACTGGCAGTGGAACCTTGGATAACCTATATAAATGCTCTCAGATTCAAGAAACTTTTCCTATAAAATGGGCCATTAATACTTCATAAGGTTCATGGGAGGACATGGGATAATAAACTTTACAGTCCAGTGCCTTTCAAATGGGAGGTGGCTCTGTAATAGAAACGCTTTCCTTGCCTCTCTCTCTCCCCTTGAACTTTCAACCTGATTCACTTACTGAAAGTGTCACTCACTTTAGCCTGCCAGGTGCCCCTTTTCTGGCTTTTAGTTTCATCTCTGTGGTCTATCCATTAATTAACTGATCATTCATGGCCATCTTTCACACCCACATCTTTGCTCATAGGCAGACCCTCCTAAGATCCCAAGGATCCACAGTGGTGAAGCCTTCATCATTTTAGCACTCTGTTGGTGAAATAAAACTTTTTCCCCTAAATCTATAGTTAGCATTCCTCCAGCACATTTTGTGAAATTCATTGAAGTCGATGAAATTCAATAAGAGTCTCTATTGGGCTGCTTAATTTCAATATAGTAGGTGCTCAGTAAAGGTCAACACCTTCCTTCCCCATGTAAATTTCTTTCCTAATAAATTGGCATATAATAAAGGGCCGTTTGGCTAATGTGCTTATTACATATGTGGCTTCCCTGAATTAAGTTTGATGGAAATGTTTAATTTCAATAAAACGAGGTTTTTAAAATTATTTATATGATCCAGAATAATCAGTTTTCAGAAAGATCCATTTTAGCTGATTTAAAAAAAATTTTTCAACAACTGTTTAACGTCAATTAAATGGCGACATAGAGCACAAAACAGAAATTACCATCATCATTGTGGCATTGGGTATATAAGCAATTAGAAGCATTTGATCCCCAAATTAAACAAGCAGGGAAATATTAGATCAAATCTACTGCAAACCAAAATAACATGACAGGTATGATTTATACATGAAGTTTATGGGAGGTGACATATTTTTAAAATTGTCTTTTATTGATGCAATATTAAATAAAAACGTGCTATTTGTGGTATTTTAATCTTTTATACATTTTATTCCAACTATTGTTTTGACATTCAATTTTTTAATTTTTTAAAATTTTTGTTGAAATATAGTAGATTTAAAATATTGTGTTATCACTGGTGAATTCTATCAAACATTTAGAGAAGAGCTAACACCCTTCTTTCTCAAGCTCTTCTCAAAAATTGCAGAGGAAGATACACTTCCAAACTCATTCTATGAGGCCACCATCACCCTGATACCAAAACCAGACCAAGATACTACAAAAAAAAAAGAAAAGTACAGACCAATATCACTGATGAATATAGATGCAAAAATCCTCAACAAAATACTAGAAAACAGAATCCAACAGCACATTAAAAAGATCATACACCATGATCAAGTGGGGTTTATCCCAGGGATGCAAGGATTCTTCAATATATGCAAATCAATCAATGTGTTACACCATTTTAACAAATTGAAGAATAAAAACCATATGATCATCTCAATAGATGCAGAAAAAGCTTTTGACAAAATTCAACACCCATTTTTGATAGAGACTCTCCAGAAATTGGGCATAGAGGGAGCCTACATCAACATCATAAAGGCCATATATGACAAACCCACAGCAAACATCATTCTCAATGGTGAAAAACTGAAAGCATTACCTCTAAGATCAGGAACGAGACAAGGATGTCCACACTCACAACTATTATTCAACATAATTTTGGAAGTCCTAACCATGGCAATCAGAGAAGAAAAAGAAGTAAAAGGAATACAAATTGGAAAAGAAGAAGTAAAACTCTCACTGTTTGCAGATGATGATACTATACATAGAGAATGCTAAAGATGCCACCAGAAAACTACTAGAGCTAATCAATGAATTTGGTAAAGTTGCAGGATACAATATTAATGCACAGAAATCTCTTGTGTTCCTATACACTAACAATGAAAGATCAGAAAGAGAAATTAAGGAAACAATCCCATTCACCATTGCAACAAAAAGAATAAAATACCTAGGAATAAACCTACCTAAGGAGGTAAAAGACCTGTACTCAGAAACTATAAGACACTGATGAAAGAAATCAAAGATGACACAAACAGATGGGAGATATATACCATGTTCTCGGATTGGAAGAATCAATATTGTGAAAATGACTATAGTACACAAAGCAATCTACAGATGCAATGCAATCCCTATCAAATTACCAATGGCATTTTTTACAGAACTAGAACAAAAAATCTTAGGATTTGTATGATCTTTCAGATCTTACAGATCTTTCTGTATTCATTCTTATTAAATGAAATACTGTGTTTCCTTCCAGGAATTAATACTTACCTGAATTAGCCTCTGTCAAGTAACTAATCAAAGAAGAAACACATTTGTTATGTCTTTTCTTTCTCTCTGTCCAGATTCCAGGGGTGAAATGGAAACAGAGCTGGGTATATAGGTGGGTAGATAAATGTCAGTCTTAAAATAATGAGATTAATAGTGTTACATGAATAGATTCATTACCCCAAATTTACATTTTTTTATAATTGTTTGGAGAAATAGATCCAATCTCAATTCCTATTCTTCTTGGAATTACATACCAGCCTTTCCAATCTCAATCTATTTCCTTCTCAAGGAGGAAAAGTCACCCAAATTCAGTGACCTAACATTCTAGATATTCTAATAGCCACATTTACACTCAGTGATCTAAATAAAAGCATTCAAATTAAAATGTATTAGCAACTACCATCCCTTAATCTGGATGCGTAGGTTAAAATTTAATCACATAGAGTTAATAAGCATGTCTACTTTTGTTTCCTAACTTTGCATTTCATGGAAAAATCCAAGAACCAGCACAGTGTTTTAATTTTAATTATTTTATCCAAACTTTCAGCAATGAAATGTATCAAATATAAAATCATGGTATAATTAACACATTTTATGACCACATAAAATATGAACAAATGTGGCACACCTATATTAAATCAATATTTTGATTAGTTACATACATATGATATTTCTATTGAATTAATGTTCACATACCATTAAATTTATATTTAACCAATACTCATGAAGCAGTCAACTCAATTAAATGCTAATTGCAATATGAGTGTATAGAATAAGACAATTTTGTTGAGTGAATTAAATGTAATGTAAACTCCTAACCCATTATTTTCTCTCTAAAGATTGTCTCAGTCCAGATTTCTTGTAGTAAAGTCTCTACCCAGAAAACTTATCTAATAATGAATATACTTATCAAAATTCATAGTAGGCCTTACTGTAAAATATTTAGAACTATGACCACTAGCATTCTTATTCAATACACAAATCTGTAATGAAACAGTGTAGATATTTTATAACATAAATATCAATTCAATAATCCCTAGATTAAAAAAAAATACTTAATTTCAGAGTAAGTAGTTTTCTTACTTTTCTTTATATTGAAACTATTTTTTAAGTTCTGACTTTCCAGAACAAATTCTAGAGCCTCAAATATGTTTAAATGTAATGTTACTCAAAGCATACCTAAATACTGTTACTACACACACACACACAGACACACACACACACACACACACACACACACTTCAAGTTGAAATTAGCCCCTAATGAGCTATTGTACCTATTGTCAAAATTAAGGCAGCCATCCATATTATCACACATCCATATAGTTCCTTACCATTTTTTAAAAATAGAGAAATATTTTGAACTAAATGTCTTTTTCAATGTTTTCTGCTCTTTTTAATAAATCTAGTTCTTAGGATTGATATAATTATTCAATTTCTCATCTACAATAATTACTTAAAATTTCTGAACCTAGATAATGCTTTCAATAACTGCAAAACTCAATTTCAGCATCCTTAACAAGTGTGCCCCTCTCTTTCCAGGGTTATATGCCTCTTCAGAATTCACATAGCATTTTGCATTTCTAATCCATTCATAATATAAGCTATATACTATAAACTGTAAGTTATAATTAAACTTTTTCTTCCTAGATCCAAAGACCTAAACACGAATTGTCACCTGTAGACCTCACTTCCTTTTCAGCTCTCTCATTGCAGTTCTAAACCATTTATTCATTGCTTTATTTACACGTCTCAATACCATTGAAGCACCTTCCATGAGATCATTCTTGCCATTACCCGTGACAGTGAGCCTTACCTAACGACCTCCAAGTGCTAGTTCTTTTGAGCTATCAGCTTTAGCACAAGGGTACTCTCCTCCTTCCTTCTTCCCTGCAGCTTTGCATCCTTCTTGGAAACCTCAACATCCACAAGGATCATCCACCAACAGCTGTCACTGGCTCATCAGTTCCTTGACCTATTTTGCTCTATCTTTTTTCTCAAATTCGCTCTAGTCATTCTACTGTATATCTTCTCATGACCACTATCTATGTCACCTTTAAATCGTGATTTGAAATGTTTGTTTTCATTAATCTGTCTCTGTTTGTTTCCCGCTGACTTACTTTACTGCCCATAACAACCTCCAATGAATGCATCACACCCTACCTCATTTTTGCTCTATCCTCACCCTCTTATTGTCCCAACCTCTTTCGTATTTTCCCACTTAACACTGTAATCACTCTCTTAAAAACATCATTAATTTCCTTGTCCTTCCGGGGTTTATTTTTTGTTGGTGGGGTGTCAGGGGACATACTCACATGTCAAAATACCACTGCTTCAGAAGCTCCACCCACTGCACAGACCCAAGCAGCTGAACGTTGATGGAGAAAAAAATCCCACAAACTTGCTGGATGGACTCAGTTCACATTTATGATCACTGATCTCAAATAGGCTGTCAACACTGTAGGATAATGCAACTCCATTTCTCTGCTAAATGACCTTTTCTACTTTCTGGGATGACAATCTCACGCATTCTCCTCAAATCTTCAACAACTAATCCCCAACCTGACTCTCAGCATGGAGATAAAATCATTGAAACTAGTCAAAACGACTTCATTTTTCTATCATCACTTTAACCAGTATTTACCCATATGCTCAAGTGTCCCACCTGTGGATATGAAAGAATAGTCACTGTATGAAAGCCAGCCTTAATAAGCCAGACTTAATACATAGTATCTATGTCTTTGATATTATTCATCTCTGCCTTTGTACTGTGATTTCCCTTCCTTCAGAACTAATTTCTCCCCAAGTGTCCCACCCTCCTGGGCTTATTTCCTCATCTCCTAGTTTTCCTCACCCTTCTCTGGTCAGACTTTCTGTGCCACCATTCCAGAGACTTCTCTTATAAAGTCTGCCAAACCTGAAGATCAATTTTCTCTCTTCAGGTTACATTACGTCTTAGCAGTGTTAGGCATCCTCTTTTTCATAAAAGTTTCTTTTCTCAGCTTTCTTGACATTTCACTAGTGACTACTAGTAATGCACTCCCATTTCCTTTGTTGGTAGTTTTTTTTCCACTTTATCAGTTACTGGCTAGAGAAGTGTCCTAAGGTCCCTTCCTCTCCCCTCTTCCCTATATGTGCATTCCCTCCCACAGCTAACTTATCCAATGACTGCAGAGAGCATCCAAACACTGACTTTCAAATGCACAAAAATAGCAGAGCCCTAGTCCATGACTGTCAGATGCCTATACCCAACTTTCCTACTCGCTGTCTGCACTAGGATTTGTACTCAGTTTAGACAAGACAGAGGTAATAGTTTTCATTTTTTTGTTATTTCCTTTTGTTATTTGCACCCCTAAAAATAAAGGTAAAATAAAATAAAACCCTGATGTAAATCTGAATAGAATTCCATTAAGAGTGTGAAATATTTGAAAAAAAAAATCAATATTTCTACATCAACAAAACTTGGCTTAAAACAATGGTAATTTTTTTCCCTTTTATATTGACAAGCTAGTATTTTCAGACATTAGATATTAGCAGCACTTATTCTACCTCATTTGAATTGCCTATTTCAAATCACATTTACTTCAACATGTCATTCTGACAATGAAAATCATAAGGCAGTGTTACAATAAAGTATCACAAAATAATAAGTCAAATGCTTGCCAATTTGGAAACTCATAAATAAAAAGATTTATATCAATACTTTAAATTGCAATGTTTACATACGAAAATTTATAAATTCTGAGAAATAGACGTATTTTAATCATTGAATCATTTACATATTAATCTAGAAAAAAATACTGTCATATTGCAACTTGAATCAATTGTAATGATATTTCTGTATTTTATTATCTTTATTTTACCTCTTATCATTTGTGTGTAAATACTATATGCTTAAATATATGTAACTTTAGGTATTCCAGCTAATATATGATTAATCTTCTTTGAATTATGGAAATATAATTTTTTCTTAATAATATAGAATGAATTTTACTCGTGTTAAACTGTTCAAGTACAATAATGGAAATGTAAATATACGGAGGCCAAAATGCCTATAATTATTATTCCATCTATTTTGCTTGTAGCTAATATGTAACATTTGGTAGGCATTGCAGGAGAAAAATTATTTTAAGGGAATTATGTCCATATGTAAAACTTTTGAAGTTAGAGATTTTTTTCTTCTAATATCCCAAGTGTTATTTAAGTGCATAAAGAATTATAAAACCTATATAGATGCTAACAGAAAATGGTTTTGCAACTGACAAATTTCTTATTTGGTAAGATTTTTATTGTTATTATTACTGCTTAGTTTCAGCTTGTTCGAGGACAGTATTCTCCCACTTTTTTGATATTTGGGTATTTCATTAAATTCATTCAGATGAATTTAAGAAGACTTTCTCCAGAGAGTACCTTAATCCCATGTATTTTGTTTAACTGAAATACGTTGGGAAAAGATAATTGGTTTTATTAACATATTGAGTGAAAAAGGACCTTAGGTAAATTATTTCAAGATTTAATTTAAAGTAACAATTCTATCTAATCTGAGAATTAACCAAAAATGACTTCACAAATGTAGCTGTGTTTCATAATCATCTACTCTTATCACTGGTGGAATTTACAGTCTGAGATGTGTAACTGTGGGTTGTCATGCATATGTATGATCATGTGTGGAGTAATTTTTAAATGTATCAAGAAAAAAACAAGTTCAGATGCAAATGCAAGTTTCCAGAAATGCCCTCTTGCCTCTCATGACAGCAGAATCAGAAAGGACCAGCAGATGTAGTTATCAAAGAGATAGATCATGAAGTCAGCCAAAGATCCTGATTCCTGAAATCCTCTGAACTCCAGCTAGGAAACACATTACTCAAGCCCTACGCTCTGGGAAACCCCTGAGTGTCTCCTCAACCCAAGTTTCTATTATAAATGTAACAACAAAAGTAATGAAATCATAACAACAAGTTATGAGAACTTGTTTTTTCCTATCCATGTACACCATATAAAGATTTTGGGTGACCCTGAATGCTATGACCACATCTAGAAGTGCTAAGAAAAAACATTCTTTCTTTCCTGCAGTATCAGACATTATGCAGAGGAAGAAAACCCCAAACCAACCCACACACATGTGGTCTGTGATGTACCCATAATAGAAAGATCAATCTGGTTTTTGAGGTTAAGTTATTCTATCACACTGACATTTCACAGTGACCATCAGACTAGTCCAGGCCAAGGTTATCAATTGTAAGAATCTCTAAATACTAAGGACAAAACACAGGTTTTGTTCAATCTTTTATTCAAATTTTAGAAATCTGGAACAATCCCAAACCCTCCCTGAACTGTCTGAACTTGAAAAGCTACAAAAGATGTCAAGGAAAAATAACAATTTCATGGACAATTGCTTTTGTATGTTACATTCTGTTTGGCATTAGCACATCACTCAAATATCTGAAAAATGTCTAAGATCAGCTACTTCTATCACCTGCCCTGGGAAGGTGGCAAATAGAATTCAGAACAGAGGGTCCCTCCTGTGGGTCCACCACAGACTGGTGGCTTGTGGGCCACACAGGCTGCAGAGAGACTAACACTGGCATTTTGAGGGAGGAGGTCAGGGCCAGGGAACTCTGCTTACATAAAACTTGATCTCATATCAAATCCATCTCTCCTCTATAAACTAAACTTCAACCTGTTGAATTGAGATGCAAAAAGATGCTACATGCAAATAACCGATGGCTTAAAAATCCATTGCTTCCTAACTAGTATTCTTTATATTATCCTCTTCCTAAGGTGAATTACTATCTCAAGCAAATAAGACGGCTGAAAAGGTATTAGCTTCAGGATTTCCATATAAAAACATGAGAGTAACCTTAGAAAATTCTCTAGAGTCAGAAAAAAAAAGTAAACACATTTGCATAAAAAGCAATAATGATGTATTTAAAGGTAAGCATCTTTTGGGGAATATTTGCTCAAAACTTTGAGTAAATTCCTGATAAATGTCCTGGATTTATCTTGATGGGTAAATGTATATACACACATGAATGGATCCAAGAAGTATATGAGAATTTATGCTAATATGATAGCAATCATCCTCATAAAATGATTAGTAGTTTTTTAAGACTAGTTTTCATCTGTGACAGATACTAAACAATAGTCTTAGTTATATTTACAAAGGTGGTTTTATTGAAAAAAATACTTCAGAACATTTCACACATATTGTATACTTTATTGGTCATTTGCCTTGCTATTTCTCACATAATAATATTTTAAAACACTCTCCAATGGTAATTTTTCATGTTTGTTAGCTGATTTGTTTAGTGTCTAGTTGGCAAGAACCTGGGTTTCAAGGTGCAAGGAAAAAAAACTGCATCCAATATGTTTAGAAATCAAATATTTATGATTGCAATCATGGTAATTTCACTCTTGCAAAAGTTTTCTCCCCTAAATTAAAATGAAACAAAGTTCCACGTGTTGTTAGAAAGAATGGCAAAGCGAGAACCAGGCCCCCTGAAACAATAGAGTCATCAGGCAACTTTATAGCCCGGTCTAATTCGATATGTCAGACCCTAATCAGCTCTGTTTCACAGCGCTTTGCTCCATAAAAGCAGATTTGTTTAACTGCAACCTGTGTATTTCAGCATGACTGGGGCCAAAGAATAACGTCTGAAAGCTGGCACATCTCATGGGTTAGATGGTGGGGGTAAAGTGAATCCATCATTTGCTGGAGAGGTAGAGAAAAAGTGACAGGCTCATTCATGCCTTCGAGACATTTTTAGGTCTACTGAAAATTTTAATCTGTGCACTCTAGATGAGCCCCTGCACTCCCTAATTTAGAACATGTAGCCATGTGGGGAATCTGTCTGTCTCAGATAGGGCAGGCGGGATGCTGTAGGACAGCCAGCCCTCCGAGCGGTTTTCTCCTCTAAATGCATCCTGCCTTGAACTTTACACACAACGCATAAGCTCCATTTACAGGAGGATTTCAGAGTTAATTAAACGTGGAATTTTTTCTTTAGATATCACGTACGCCTAGGGGTTAAGTAATAGCATTTCAGCAACTACTTTAATTTAGGATTAAACCTACTGTACATTTTCCAAGGGAGTTTTATTTTTATAAGGACACATCTATAGAGATGGGGAAATTTGGCCCTTCTGTTACCATAAAAGGTTTTAAAAATAGCTTTTAAAAAAGACACCATGCACTAAGAGATGCTGCAAATCAGCAAATTCAAAATCATGCTTTGCATAAAAAGCACTGGAAACAGACAAATAAAGGACAGTGCTGGTAAAATTGTTGCTTTGCTGATAAGGCCGTCAAATGACTTCCACCAAAGGCTCCCAGGTTTGAGTTCTCTTTGCTCTGGATTTGCTCTTTGCATGCCACAGGAATAATCCCAGAAGCATAATATTTACAAATATTTGGGTCAAAGATGACAGGTCAGATTTTTATGATCAAACTAGCAAGTCAGTGCCAATATATTTCATCATTTAGTAGGAACTCCGACTAACGTTCCTACATAGAATAGGACATATCATCATTCTTAATTTTCTTAAAGCTGGAGCCTTAACAGGGGACAAAATGTGAGCAAATGAAGAACAGACCAATCCAGGAACTTAGTATCTTCCTCAGTGGATTTACTTTGGAAACACCGTGCAATAAAATCTTCACAGTAAATGTAGGACTTGAGTTCACGTTCATTGATGTTTTTGAGCATCGTTTGCAAGAATGTTGCACGTTAGCAAAATGCCCGATCTATTAGGTTGTAGATTTACAAGAAGCCAGAGAATATTTTTCAAAATAAAATTTAGAAAAATACAGAGAAATAAAGTGCATTTAAAGTTTGGGAACACCCGCAACATTTTTCTATTTCTGTTTAGTTTAAATTATTTATGAGACTTCGTGTGTTCTCAGCATAGAGGGCTTCTTTCCTTTCCCGAGCTTTTGCACTGGCCATAAAGCTTGAGATGAAAATAACTGTTACCAGTTTTAAGGTAGAAATACAATTAGGCAGCATTTGACATTTTTTGTGGTCCACTGAGCATATGGACTCTTGGAGGTAAAAAGTTCAATTCATGAGGAAGAGCAGAGACAACGGAAGGCTAGAATGACTACAGTAAAATAAAACAGCCCCAAAGCCCCACCGAATAAGCCCCCATCCATAAATTTTGTTAATCCTCAAAATAAAGTGAGTAAGGGAGAAAAGTATGCTCTCCTTCAGACTGGCCCAGATTCTTTATTGCTTAAATGAAAGCCTTGAAAAAATGAAATGATTAGGAGAATGAAAGAGGTAATTAGATCAAGAAAAGTTGAAACTTTTGTAGTTTGTAGAATATAAGCCATGGATAGTACTGTGAGGAAGTATAAATATCCTGTACTGAATGTGTCAAAGTTTGGTATTGGCATCTGTGCAGATTTCTGTTGGTTGTGTGAAAGATTCTCATTTTAAAGCGATGCATCTATATGGCATGTGATCTCCATTGTTTGACCTGTTAAAATAAAAATCATATTGTTCTAAATGTATCCCCTGTCCAAATACCTTGTCCAGAGTTTTAATTCTGGAACACTTCCTGTTTCAGTTCTTATTCATTTGGACAATAATTATATATTCCTAAGTTCTAAAAATAGACATTGGAAAAGGAAGTTAAATAAAGCAAACAAAGATCATCTAATCGTGACTAAAAGCCTCATCAAGAATTGTAATTTGGAAACTTTATCTTAATGTCTATGGGGAATCTGCTATTAAAATAAACCTTTGGTCTTGAGAAAAATAATGCAGATATAATAATGCAAACATTTAAGATAACTTAATTAGCCCAGTTTTGGATACAAGATAATGAATTTAATTGATTTGCATGATTATTGTTTGGTAATTATAAAACAACAATCTTATAAAGCTTCAAATCTATGTTTGTAGTAAAAATGATTTTTTAATGATTTTTACTTTCAAATAATTTGCTAATTATAAAACGGCATAATGATTTTCTAAAAACACAATTCTACATACATACATAGTAAAGAAGGAAAAATAATCCTATCGCAGGCTACTTATAGATCCTAACGTTTTGCTCTGTATCTTTCCGAGTTGGATTGCTCTCAATGAACCACATAGTATAGACACAGTTATATAGACAGGGATAAATACAAATGGGAGATTTTGCTGCTTATTTTTGTGAATCTGTTTTATGCTATCACATAAGATCATATCTTGAATATTTACCATGTCAGCTAGTATCTTTTGGAAAGAGAAATTTTGTTAGCTTTGTGAGTCTCCATGTTATAGATACAGCACAGTTTAGTTGATTGATTAGGGTTTTTGAGTATTTAGGTTATTTCCTTTATCCTCATAATACAACAGGCCTAAGCTGTTTATTTATTTATTCTGTTTATAAAGTTGATGCATGGTAATTTTTTAAACTGTCCATTTCACAAAATCTAATACAAATGCCTTAAATAAAATTTCTCAAGTTATAAGAAAAATGCATTTTCAATGTTTTAAATTGCATTTTTGGATGCTTCTAAGAATAACAATCATACATAAATATTTATATGATTTTTTAAGCATAAATTCTATTTTTATGTTTTTTCCAATTAAGATTAATATCTTTTATATAAGCACTCATCATATATTACCAATATTTTTCTTTTTATATTTTTAGGAAGCTTAAAAGATTCATTTTTTGCATATGTGTAATTCCAAATGTATAAAATTAAATGTAACATTCTATTATAGTTTATGCCTTTGTGTGAGTGCTTACAAAATCTCTTTAAGTTATGGAAATATCTACCTATATTTTTTGTTCTCTTTGTTTTGAATATTATCTCATATTATCTATATGTAATGTGCTTGAACACATGGTAGGGTAGAAGAACTAATTTTATTTTATTTTTTTAATAAAGAGTTACCCTGGAACTATTATCAAATAATGTCTCTCTTCCATTGATTTCAGAGTATCATCTTTAGCATGTATGTACTAAAAACTAGACACTAAAGTCTATTTCTGTTCTTTGGTTCTGTTTGATTAAATTCTGTCTTTCCAACTCAAGAGGACACAGTTTCAATCACATGGCTATTTAAAACGTATTTTAATTTTTAGCACAGCAAGTTCTCTCGTTATAATTTAATTAAATTAAAAGAAATTGACAAATTTTCTCCCAGTATTGCTTCCCAAACCATTTCATCATACTTCTGTTAAGTAGCCCAAAGTAATATTGTTATTTACATTTATATCTTACTTAGGGATAAGTTGCATTTAAAAATATTTTTATGTTTATTCATACAACTTTAGAAAAATTGTCTCTCTCTCTCTAGAGATAGATACATACATACATACTTACATAGATACATAGATGCATACATAGATGCATAGATAGAGATATACATACACACCAAGTTAATTTTTAGATGATGTGCATTTTTATGGTAGGTGTAAATGAAGGCTTTGAATCCATATGCTTCTTAGTTACTATTGCTAGATTTTGGAAATTTTGGAATTTGATTTCTATGATTCTTAATATATATTAATTGTATTCCCTTGGATTATCTACATAGTAAATTAAATCTGAAAAGATAATTTTTCCACAGGCTTTTATATCAGCTAAAGAAAATCTACAATCAAAACAGAGTTTTCACTAAACTCTAATCCCATCACTTTTCAAAGTGCCAGAGAGACAGCACTAAAACACCACATCCGCATCATAGAGTATATGGTCTTATTATTTATTCCTATGTTTGATAGTTCTGATTTAGTCTTTTATTCCTTAAAAAATCTATTAAATATTTTTAAAGGATGAATTTTATTGTTTATAGTTTTTATTTTTTCAGTTTTCTATATCAATATGAGTTTTATTCTTTATTAATTTATTTTTCTGTTGTTGGGATGTTGTAGGCCTTTTCATTCTTACTTATTGATTTTACACCTAGTTTATTTTAATTCTGTCCAATTGGCTTTGCTGTACTTAGATCGAGGTCTTTCTGGGGAGGCTTCAAGATTGTGTTAAATATTATGCTTTGAATTTTAATTTTTTCCATAACTATCTATCTATCTATATTTATATCTTGTATTAATAGATATAAATTGATTTTATATAACTATATCAACATATATAGAGAGATATTGGTAGATACAGATACTGATACTAGTACAGATACAGATATAGATATAGAATAAATAGATCAGAAGTAACCTGAATCTGTTTTGACGTCTTTCCTCGGACAACGCAATTAATTCCTCTCCTCCACTCCCTCCTTTTATTTATTTTTGGAGCCAGTGGCTCGAGGTCAACTTGTTAAAATAAGAAGTTAACAAGGTGTTGAATGAAGAGCCTCCAGCCTGTCCTCCCCAGGTTCCCCTACTGTCATGTGAGCAGGCTTCTGTCACGCTAAAGCCCTGGGGACCGCCCTTTGGTCCCAGAACCCTGGTAAAGGATGGCGTGACATTAAGGGTCAGACATGTGAGCCTCTGTATGCAGCCAAGTGAGAAATCGGCTCCAATGGATGACCTTGAACAGAGACAATTGAGTAATCTCCTTCCAAACTGGTCTGGGAATTTGTGCTAATGAATTCTTCCAAGATTGAAAGAGGAGAGAATGGGTGCTTAAAAGGTAAGGGGCATCTTCATTCCTGTCCTGTCCCTAGGTTCTTCAGAAAGCAGAAACTAACACACCATTGTAAAACAATTATACCCCAATAAAATTTTTTTAAAGAAACAACAAGGGAAGGGGCAGAAACAAACAAAAAAAACCCTGAAACCCCCAGGCATCAGATATTTCCAGTTGTGGACAAATGCTCTATTTCTGGATATCAAGTTTGATTAATTTAAACATGTTTAGATGAATTTAAGGTTGGAGTTGAGATTCCTGTCTTCCAGAGCAACATAGAGGAAAGCGGTGATCCCAGGAGCTGTACAATCTCTCATCAGGATTAGCATGGGTGTACCAACATACATTCCCACCAGCAGTGCACACCCTCTCCAGCATTTCTCCACACCCTCTCCAGCATTTATTGTTCTAGATTTTTTGATGATGGCCATTCTTACCGGTGTGAGATGAAATCTCATTGTAGTTTTTTTTTTTTTTTTTTTTTTTTTTTTGGTACGTGGGCCTCTCACTGTTGTGGCCTCTCCCATTGCAGAGCACAGGCTCCGGACGCGCAAGCTCAGCGGCCAGGGCTCACTGGCCTAGCCTTTCCACAGCATGTGGGATCTTATCGGACTGGGGCACGAACCCATGTCCCCTGCATTGGCAGGCGGACTCTCAACCACTGCACCACCAGGGAAGCCCCTCATTGTAGTTTTGATTTACATTTCTCTAACGATAATGATGTTGAGCATTCTTTCATGTGTTTGTTGGCAATCTGTATATCTTCTTTGGAGAAACGTCTATTTAGGTCATCTGCCCCTTTTTGGATTGGGTTGTTTGTTTTTTTGTTATTGAGCTGCATGAGCTGCTTGTAAATTTTGGAGATTAATCCTTTGTCAGTTGCTTCATTTGCAAATATTTTCTCCCATTCTGAGGGTTGTCTTTTGGTCTTCTTTATGGTTTCCTTTGCTGTGCAAAAGCTTTTAAGTTTCATTAGGTCCCATCTGTTTATTTTTGTTTTTATTTCCATTTCTCTAGGAGGTGGGTCAAAAAGGATCTTGCTGTGATTTATGTCATAGGGTTGTGGAGAACAGTATGGATGTTCCTTAAAAAACTACAAATAGAACTACCATATGACCCAGCAATCCCACTACTGGGCATATACCCTGAGAAAACCATAATTCAAAAAGAGTCATGTACCAAATTGTTCATTGCAGTTCTATTTACAATAACCAGGAGATGTAAGCAACCTAAGTGTCCATCATTGGATGAATGGATAAAGAAGATGTGGCACATATATACAATGGAATATTACTCAGCCATAAAAAGAAATGAAATTGAGTTATTTGTAATGAGGTGGATGGACCTAGAGTCTGTCATACAGAGTGAAGTAAGTCAGAAAGAGAAAGACAAATACCATATGCTAACACACATATATGGAATCTAAGAAAAAAAAAGTCATGAAGAAGCTAGGGGTAAGACAGGAATAAAGACACAGACCTACTAGAGAATGGACTTGAAGGTATGGGGAGGGGTATGGGTAAGCTGGGACAAAGTGAGAGAGTGGCATGGACATATATACAGTACCAAACATAAAATAGATAGCTAGTGGGAAGCAGTCGCATAGCACAGGGAGATCAGCTCGGTGGTTTGTGACCACCTAGAGGGGTGGGATAGGGAGGGTGGGAGAGAGGGAGATGCAAAAGGGAAGAGATATGGGAACATATATATATATATGTATAACTGATTCACTTTGTTATAAAGCAGAAACTAACACACCATTGTAAAGCAATTATACTCCAATAAAGATGTTAAAAAAAAAATAAAAGGATTAACATGGGGCACTGTTGTCTTTGTCGCTTCAACTACCTTCTGGGAAGACGAATCTTGACCTTCAACCTTGGAATAGCTCTGTGTGCTTGGAGTTGCTGACCAAATCCACAATGGCTGGACTGCAGATCCCTGTGTTAAGGATGCACCCTATCCCCTCAGAGTCACAAGAATAGCAGGAGGTGAGGCAGGGAGCTGCCTCTATTTCCCTACTGGAGTTGGGTGTTCTTCTGGCCTCCCCACTTAAGGGGATGTTTTAAGGGATTTTCCCATATGAACAATATTGACACAAGGGAAATGGGGTTTGAAACCACACTTGTTTCACTTTGCATTCATTAGATGGACATTTCCATGGAAAAAGGTCAAGTTCAGGACAATGGGTTATAAAACCAACTACTGGAATATGGCATATTTATCTGGAAGTGGAATGAATCTCTTCTTCATGCAGGAATGCAGGGTACAGAGAAAGCATGCATCCCTGACAACATTTCTTAGCAGATCTCTGGAAGCCAGAATTCTAAGCACAGCTGGGTTATGATGTTGTCCTTTAGGGAAAAAATAAAGGTTCATCTTTATTTTGAATGTGTTGTACTTTTATAATAACAAGTTGAACTAAGCGATGTTTCTGCTTCACTTACAAAACCTAACTGGTGGATTTGTTTTTTGGTGCTTCATTACTGTAGGCTAACTAAGTGGTTAAGGACACAAAAAGTTCACTCCCAGCCTGCAGTTCTTTAAGCATTTATTTCCTTGTCAGTATTATTATGTCAGCAAGTATATGGGGGGGGGGGTAAGAGGCGCCCTGGAAACTGTTCACCCAATTAAATAAAATACTGCAAAAATTATATAAATGAAGATATGAAGGTGTTATCAATGAATCCCAATATTCTGGCTCTAAAAATTAAAGGTTTTTTTCATAAAAGAATCCAGTAATACATACATAAATGTGTATGGCCAAATTTGTCACATTTTCCACAGGGAGAGTTAAAGCAATGTAATGCCTTATCTTTGAATATGCTTTGATCTGGTGGAACCAACAGGCTAGGCTATCAGGAGAGGAAACACAGACATCTACGTCTGGCTGCCTCTTACGTGAGTAGTTGTAAGTAGCATATTAAGTGAGTTGACTCCAAAGAACGCACTGTTTTTTGTAAGCGTTTGGTAAACAGAATTGGCGAAACCCATTAAAAAATAGTAATCCCTGAGAACTGGAGTGATATATGTGTCCACTCAAGAAGAATGTGGTGTCAGCCCTGTGGTTCTGGAACATCGTGACCTGTTTTCTAGGAAGCATAACTTTAGGATCAGGTTATGATTTACAAACTCATCTCCCAGGTGAAGGTTTAAGATGAATAAAACAGGACCGTTTGATGTTAATGAAATGTTTCCTGGGAAGAAAACCTAATGATGTGTTTCTGTTTGAGTGTTCTTCTGCCTTCATTCATATTTTCTAAAGAAAGCAGAACAATATGGGGAGTACATTAATCATGTTACTACTCTGGTTGGACTAATTTATTTAACAGTATCATAGTTTCCTGGAAGATTTACTAAGCCTCTTCAATTATATAACTCTTGTAGAATAATTTTCATAGTGACAAGAGCTGATGAGAAAAAAATACATGAATGAAGTCATTAACCTAGAATGTTTCAGATGCATCTGGATGAATAAAATGTTTTCATTATTCAGTTTATCAGGAAATAATGTTTTCTATGTATGAACTTTTCAAAAAACCTTTATTTTCCTTCATCTTTTTCAATATTGTGGATAAATGGCAAATATTTACTGATGAATAAATTAAGTAAATACTTTGACATCACTTTGCTTGCTTTTGGAATAAATGTCCTACTCCAATTTTCTGAGAGGTCAGACACCAGTCAAAAAAGCATGAATCTTTTTCATAATGACCTCTGTACTTCCTCTTAGTATTTTCCATTTCTTCCCAATATTCTAAGCATTACTTGTGTGTACCTGCTTGCAGAAGCCTTTAGGTCAATCCAGTGAAGTATTTTTTAATACAATTTACATTGAACAAAGCTCTTAAAAGTCTAAATAATGGAATTGCAGGCTCTGTGGTAGATATAAAAAGATATTGTTTTCACTCAAATCCGACAAGCCATTGATTATTAAATGCACTTAAATGTACCATTGTTTTATGTACCGCTCAGAAAGAAAATAAAATTATAAACTATAATGCATGCTTAAGAATAGTTTATACAGCATATATATTCATCACACTAGCCTTTGGAAACTTGAAAATATCTTTAATATATTTCAAGGAAGATGTCATCTTTTTCTTTTTTATTGTTTGCAGGTGATGGGCAATCATTTTGCACATAACTCACTTGCAAAATGGAACACATGGTGATCTACATGTGGGTTTTTCCCATTCTTAGGTACAATAAAGCACTTTATTTTTGCTTTGCAAGAAAATAAATGGAATTGTAGTCATTCCTCCAATGGCTAACATTTGCTGGCAGAGATTGAAAGATGCCGTCAATTCCTAGATGATGTGTCTTGAACTTAGAGCTGATATACTGGGGGAAATGTGCTTCTAGAATAGATGAAATGTAGTACTTGGGGAAGGATTCCATTCCTAAAGCCATTTAATTTGTTTGCTCAGAAGAATGAACTGTCTACCACTGCTATCCATCTATGGTTATCAATCCTAGAACTTCAGTGGCAGTAGTAGTATATTTATTAAGAGATGGACCATGTAGAGGTATACTATGAAATATAGCCTATGTTTTTGTTAACTATTTTCTGTATTAAATGTCAACAATTAGTTATTAATATCCTTAATTTACCTTAATCATTAAATTATATATTTATAAATAAACAAATATTTATTCTTGGAAATATTACAAACTAGTTGACAGAGAATGCAAGCATATGTGAAATGAAATTAAAATCATTTCAAAATAAAGCTTTAAAAATTAGATAATTCTGTACACCCTGATGTACGTATATTACACCACGATGTTTATTGACACATTATATGTTTACATTTGTAATGCAATTTTCAGAACAGTTAATAGTTTCCCCCTTGATATTTTGCTAAAATTTTGAACATGCTCCTAGCAGGTAAAAAATGACCCAGCGTCTTTTCTGAATAATTAAATGCATGGGAGTGGTTACTTGAGAGTAACATATTTTTTCACTTTATTTATTGAAAACTTTTAAAACTATAGGCATACATTTCCTGTGTTATGAAGCACTGCATTTAAGAAAATATCTGTATGCAGCAAGATAGTACAGAAACAAATACCTAGATAGTTACTTATATTTACACACTAATGTGCAACAGCTTTCAAATTTTTTACTTTATCACCTCAAAATTTAAAGAAATAACATTTTATTATTATTATTTGTACCATTGTTTTATGTATTAATAATTAATTATTAATAAATTAATAATTTAATTTATTATTAAATATACAGGCTTTTGGGTTTGACAGAACTAGGGAGAAAATATTTGCAAATGATGTGACTGACAAGGGGTTAATATCCAAAATATACTAACAGCTCATACAACTCAATATCAAAAACAAAAAGCCCAATCAAAAAATGGGCAGAAGAGTTAAGTAGACATTTTTCCAAAGAAAACAAACAGATGACCAAAAAAGCACATGAAAAGATGTTCAACATCACTAATTATTAGAGAAATGTAATTCAAAACTATAGTAAGGTATCACCTCAAGCCAGTCAGAATGGCCATCATCAAAACGTCTACAAATAATACATTCTGAAGAGAGTGCAGAGAAAAGGGAACCCTTGTACACTGTTGGTGAGAAGGTAAATTGGTGCAGCTTCTATAGAAAACAGTATGGAGTTTCTCAAAAACTAAAATTAGAGCTACCATATGATCCAGCAATCCCACTCTTGGATATGTATCTGGAAAAAATGAAAACTTTAATTCAAAAAGATACATGCACCACAATATCTCATATAGAGGCCTAGAGAACATTATACTTAGTGAAGTAAATCAGACAGAGAAATACAGTTATTTTATGATATCACTTATGTGTGAAATCTAAAAAATAATGCAAATGAATCTATATACAAAACAGAAACAGACTCACAGACATAAAAACCAGCTTACATTACCAAAGGGCAGAGAGGGAGGGAAAATTAGGAATATGGGATTAACAGATACAAACTACTATACATAAAATATATAAGCAAGAAGGATTTACTATATAGCACAGGGAATTTTATTCAATACCTTGTAATAATCTACAATGGAATATAGTCTGAAAAAGTATATAATGGAATCACTTTGCTGTACACCTAAAATTAACACAATATTGTAAATCAACTATACTTCAATAAAAAAAGTAGAATAAAAAAAAAAAAAAAAAACTATGTCCCAATTCCAGTGCTGACCCTGATCACATACATTTCCCATTCTGTAAAATGGGGCAATAAGTCATGATTATTGTGAAATTTGCCTGGGCTGTTACATACAGATCATGGTGCATGGCTTATAAGAGATAATCAACTATTTAAGCCTCCTTAACCACAGTTATATACAATAAAGGGAAAACAATATGAAAATACTTATTAAAATATGAATAGCCACAACATTTGTACAAATTAACATCTTGAATACAAATATCTGATGCCCAGAACCTTTGGTAAACTGAAAAGAAATTGAAGAAGAAGGAAAAAGAGTAGAAAAGGAAGACAAGGAGGAGTAAGGAGAGACTGACAAAAGGAGGATGGGAGGAAGGAAGGATGGAGGGAGGTAAGAGGGAAGGAGGGAGGAGGTTGGGGAGGAGGGAGAGGAGGAGGGAGGGAGGAGGGAAGAAAAGGAGAGAGGGAAGGAAGGAGGGAGGGAGGAAGGAAACAGGGAGGAGGGAAGAAAAGGAGAGGGAAAGAAGGAGGGAGGAAGGAAGGAAGGATGGAAGGAAGGAAGGGATGAAGGAAGGGAGGAAGGAACTAGTCTTTTTTTCATCAAGTAAAATAGCTGATGTAGTATCAATCAGTGTTTAGGATTTTTATTCCATTTTTATTTATCATTTTGCTACATTAAGTATAATTGTCAATCTTAATGTCATTCATAAAAGAAAGGCTATTGTTATTTTATAACTATTAAAGTTATGAAATGCCTACTATGTTTCATTCCCTGAGCTATGCTTATGGACAGTGTCTTTTTCAAATATGAAGCAAACCCAATGAGTTTGGCTTAATTATTTTTATTTTATTGATGAGATGACAGAAGTTGCGATTTACTGACCAAACTAAAGTTACTTGAAAACACAAACTTACTTGTTAATGTAGACCTGAACCCATATTAGAAACTATAACATTTCCTTTCAAAAATATGCAAGATACAGGTTATTTCTCAGGAGCCAAGAACCAAAAACAAAAACAGAAAGTAAAACCATACTAGTTGTTAATAAATTCCCTTGAGAAAACATTGTGGAATAAGAAATACAGTGCATGAACACCTCTATTAATGCTACCAAGTCCAAGCTCATACTGCTTCTCACACGCCAGGTCAATAAAGCAGGAGACAAGGTGTAGGGGCAAGGACTAGGGACTTTATTTAGAAATCCAGGAGACCAAGAACATGGCGTACTAGTGTCCTAAAGAACCATCTTGTCAAGGTCTGGATGCTAATTTATTTTACAGAACAAAGAGGAGATAATGTAAAAGGACCATAAATTTTTGCCAGTATTTCCTGGCTTTGGCCAGTCTCTGGACAGGATATATTAATTTCTTCTCTCCTGCAGCCATTCACAGGTGGGCTGGGTCAGGATGTTTCCTGTGAGCTGAACAAAGGTATTTAATATTCAGATATGGGAGGCAGGGTTCTAGGATATGGGACATTTTGTACACTTGAAGTTATAGGCAACATCCCTTTAATGATTAACTTGTAGCAAAAGCAGTAGAATACAAAGGTTAAAGTAAAAGAAACAGATCCAATATGGAGTCAGATTTGTTCTTTCCTATTACATTAATGGAGAATCCAAAACACCTGGGCTGTCCATTTGCTAGCTGGGTATAATCTTTCTCAAATCCTGTAATATCTTGAACTTAAAATTTTTCTTGTGCATAAAATGGAAATAATAATACCAAGTCATAAATTTTGTAAGGAGATAACATGAGGTAATGTGTACAGTATGTAGTCCAACTGCAAGTAAAATTGTTTTTGATTGTGATCACCAAAAGGATAACTGCTTTGAGTATATAATAATTTGAAAATGTTTCTAATAACATTGCTATGTCCACAAAGAGATAATAGAACCATACTTTATTTTTTCAACTATGGAAAACTCTAAGCTGTAAGAGACTATAAAGAAATGAAAAATGTCTTAAGTGGCATATTGTTATTGAACACTTTAATTTTTTATAAATGTTACTTAATAAAATATACACAATTATGATGTTTCAAGAGAGATTATAAAATGGCTTGTCACAAGGAACTATTTAATATATCAGTCATGAACAAGGTGTGCAAACTTACCAAGGAAGTCATTCAAATAAGGTTAAATGGCCTGAATCCTGAAAATATATACATAATATGACATCTTTGTATAAAGAGCCAACTTTAGTGTGAATTTGCTTTAACTTTGGAGAAGCAACATATAGTCTGATTTCCCCTAAAACTGAGAGCACAGAATTGCTGCAACAGAAGAAAAGGATTCAAATATTACTTGATCATTCGTCAACAGAGACTGTGAAACTTTATTCTAAGAGTTTGAATTAAACACAATGTGAAAATGTGAACACTGTCTTGGGGGGTGGGGGACTTGGTGAATAAGGGAGAGGCAGGATGAAAATGGTGCTTAGCCTTTTGTCCTAATAGGTAGATTACACATTTGAGAAAAGCAGAAGTGAGAGCAGTTGTTTTCACGCATGTTATTACATCACAATGAGTTAGACTAGAGACTAGAAACAAAGGGAAAAAAGTTGATCCTGCAAAAGACTACATATCAGCATCAAAGGAAAAAGTGAGATTAAAAAGTAGCTCAGCTGGCCCATTAGAAGGATGTTAATACCGTCAATAGTACTTTAGTACGATGTACATTTTTAATTTGGGAGGAGTGGAGAGTTGTAAAGATTCTCTTTCATCCTAAATATCCGTTTTCAACAGTTATCAAAGAGAAGGTTGATATTTCTTGGTCAGTCACACATATACTCACATTTATATTTATGACACAAAACACACTGCTGACACCTCCCTTAAAATACACCCAAATGGGCACACTATCTGTATATGTATATATTAATGACATAAATATTGTGTTATTTAGGCCCTGACTTAACCTATATAAGGAATGCAAATCTAAGGAAATGCCTCATAATACATCGTAAAATTCTATGATGTTATATTAAAAACCTGTATTAAAAACTTATAAAAACCTATATTCAATATATTCAATAAGAATATGTTGAACCTATATTGAACTTATATTCAATAAGAAACCTATACTAAAACTTTATTTAAACTTTTCCTCCTACCAACTATCTTAGAGTTAGTTTTTATTTTTATTTCTAAAACCCAATTATTTATATATATATGTGTGTGTACATAGGCATATATGTGTAGAAATATATGCATACATATACATATATTATATATATATATATATATATATATATATATATATATATATATATATAGAGAGAGAGAGAGAGAGAGAGAGAGAGAGAGAGACAGAGAGAGAGAGACAGAGAGAGAGAGAGTGACAGAGAGACAAAAAGACAAATTTTCAATTGCATATGTGAAATTGCTTTAGGATTCTCATATAGTATCAACTCAAACATTTATTCTATTAGAGTTAAATAAAATTATAAATTGTGTGTCCTTGTGCTATGTAGATGTAATAGAAATCAGATCATATTATAATCATTATGTTATTCAGGAGACAAGAAGATGGCTCAAAGAATCTAACAAACTTACAAAAATTGTATAATCAGAGGGACATATGGACAAGACCTAGATCTTCTGGTTTTCAGATTGGGTATCTTTCTTTCTGCTTTGTAAGAGGCACAAATATCAATCTATTTGTATGAGTCTTCCAAAAATGAAGGTATTGATAATATATCCTGCGGCTTATTGTGTCATTGAAACATAAAAAAAAGATATTGCTTTGTGACTTTTGAAATTGAAAACCTTTTAAAAAGTGCTTTGTTTTATATTATGTTTACCAAAATTTTAAAAAATACATTTTTTTCAAAAATCAACTTAAACTCCATACTTTCTTGAAAACTTAAAATACCGTGTAATGAATTTGAGGTTTGTTTGTTTGTTTTTTTGTGGTACGAGGGACTCTCACCGCTGTGGCCTCTTCCGTTGTGGAGCACAGGCTCCGGACGCGCAGGCTCAGCGGCCATGGCTCACGGGCCCAGCTGCTCCGCAGCATGTGGGATCTTCCCAGACCAGGGCACGAACCTGTGTCCCCTACATTGGCAGGTGGACTCTCAACAACTATGCCACCAGGGAAGCCCCAAATTTTAGCTTTTATATTAAAGAAAATACTTGTTTTATTTCACTTTGCCAAGATTTATAAGAACTGGTATTTATTACCACGAGGTTCAAAGTATATACCTTTATAACAAGTCGTACATCTTAGGTATTTTAGGGTATTTACTTATCTCTCTCTTATTCTAGGCTATGAAATGTGATATATCTGCTCATTAAGATTACAATCTATTTGGAGAAAAAAATAGGCAGTAAGACAAGATAAGAATCATTACAAAGTTTTTGTGCATCAAAATAGCAAAACTATCAATACACTGTATGCCTAAGTATTGAGGGTGTAATATTTATTGCTATTTTATAGGTTTGATGTCAGAAAATATGTACAATTGAAAATATGTTCAGAATATAAACTCATGTGATTTTATTGCCATTTTACTTGGAATAATTTTATCTTCTGCTTATTGAACATTTTCTCAGAATAAATGATGGCCTGAATGAAGATGTCTAGTTCTACTTGATCGTATAGATTCTGCTTTGGAAATTTTGAGAAAAATCAACTGAACATGTTGTGTTTCTTTCAAAAATTAGGTTGGCAGAAATAAGTGGAACAAAATACCTGAGCATCTCTCCATTATTTCTCTGCTAAAATATGAAAGCACATGCACTGCAATTCCTCATCTGTATCAGCTTCATGGATGCCATATTGAGTTGGGTTTCATCTGTCATATTGTGTCATGTCAAGTTGCATTGTGTCTTATAATGGATGCTGACATTGGGTAGCAAGCTGCCCTCACACCTATGAAAACACATTCAGAATGAAAGCAGATGGTAAATTGTTTGCTGCACTAACTATTGTGGCAGGTAAAATATTCTACCCCAATCGTGGAAAAGGATATCATATTGCTAAACCTTACAGTCTGAATGGCATACATGTCCTGATATAAAGGATAAATGTTATCTGGCCTAATAGACGCTTTTTCTTGAGTCATGGGATAAAAGAGAAATCAGGCTAAAAAATGTTTTCTTAATATTGTACTGAATATTAAACTAGAAATTATAATGCCACCATGCTCCACGTTATCATGATTAATTAAAAAAATTTTTTTTCAGAAACACTATCACTGGAGCTTTGGTGGTTATATGCAGGAACACTGAAGCTAAAATGATTTACTAGTCAATTCTTGTTTTGAAGAAAGTGATAGTAACCTTTTTTTTTTTTTTTTTTTTTTTTTTGCCATGATCACTTCAGCTTCCTAAACTGTGGCAAAGTGTTGCCAATGCAGATGTCAGCAAAAGTTTCAGGGCTGATAAGCATTCTAATAGGACACAGAGCACACAACTGCTTCTAAGTAAGGCCAAATGTAGCTAAACTCTTCCTGTATTACCTTAAATTTCAGGCCAGGTCAGCGAACACTGAAAATAAAACCTAATTATTCTCAGTTGAAAAGTTCAATATCACCATTTTGATCTGACCTATTTCAGAAGCTCTTGAATTTTTTTGCTACAACGAGTAGCAGGTCATCTAAACTATTTTGAAACATTCAGCGGCTGTGAGCTACATCATAGCTATGATTAGAAGCCCGATATTTTATATTATGAAATAAATTAATTATGAGAACAGAGAATTTATAATTTGGTAAATCTCTGTGTAATTGTAGGTTTAAAGGTATTCTGTTACAATCAATATAATATTTCAAGAGAAATACAATTAAATAGATCAATTAACCTAATGAATTAAAATGAACACTTCACTCATTTCTTAGTTTATATAGACTTTTAAGATGTTGTTATTTCATATAAACGTTTATTTCATACTAGGCCTTATGCAAATATGTGTTTATTTTGGTTTTAATTTAAAAAATAGTTATATGAAAAATTAGTTTTATTACATAGGTCGGTTGATCAGTTCAAAATTTAAACCATAAAAATAAATGAACTGATTCAGTACGTTCAAAAACTCGTTTTCCTGGATGCTTGACTGAAATATCTCAATATTATCTTTTTTTATAACAAAATAAATCCATATTCAAGCAGTTTTGTTTTTCTATGTGAAAATGTCCTGTAAAATGAGGGAAGAAAAAGGTGATATGTTAATGTCTTTTAGGAATACAGTAATTAAATTGAATATATGTATGTGTGTGTATATCTATATCTATATCTATATCTATCTATCTATATCTATATCTATATCTATATCTATATATCTATATCTATATATATATATATATACAACACACTTATCTCAGGCACTAGTCTGTCTAGTATGAGATCACAGAAGTCCAGGTTGCATAATATTAGGTTATTTTCCTGGTTTGAATTTTAGCTGTAAAAGAACATTCATCCTCAGTATATCGTTGAGGTTATTTTATTTTATTTTTTAGTTTTTTGGCCACGCCTGTGCAGCATGTGGGATCTTATTTCCCTGACCAGGGATCGAACCCCTGCCCCCTGCATTGGGAGTGCAGAGTCCTAACCACTGTATGGCCAGGGAATTCCCAGTTTGGGTTATTTTAATTGGCTCTGTCCATGTGTATATTCTATAAATGCTTCATAAAAAGAGCAAGGAGTACTAAACTAACTACATAAATAGATGATTAGATAAATGATAGAGAGGTAAATAGATAGAGAGATAATCTTCTATTCTTGCTACAGAACTGCCAGTGCTATGCTCATTCTAGTTCTCATCTTCCAACCATGATTTCTGTCTTTATTGCTTCTTTAATAACAAACTCAGCCTGTTCTCAGTCTTCATCCTCTAGATCTCCCCTCTACATCTGAAACCCTTAACCAACTCCTTTCCCATTGAAATTCTCTTCTATCTCCTTGGGTGCCACTCAAATATCTCTCTTAGTGAACAACCTATCTTCAGGATACCTGATTGATAATTACAACTGCCTAATGGGTAATATTGGTTCAACTAATCATTCATTTATTCATTCAACAAACATTATTCTTTCCTAGCTACACTGGCTATTGGACTAGAAAACCAAATGCAATAGAGTGTCTACCCTGTATTGAGGGAAACACTAGTGAAAACATTGAATTCAACTCTGTTATGAGAAAAATATATAGGGGATGTATTCAGAGCATGTAAAATTAATTTGTGATTTGATCTTGAGGATGGGGATGCTTGGGAGAAAGAAAAAAATTAAAAACTTCAGAGTAAGAGTAAGTGACTGTTAATGTGAATCCTGATAATTAAGTGTTCAGCCTACTTGAGGTGAGTACTTTTCTTGTAGAAGAAGCAACTTTGCAAAAGGAGATATGAAATAAACAAGGCAGAACATTTAGGTATGGCTAAAGGAAGTCATGAAGTTAGGCAGTTGATGTTCACAGAGAGATGAGAGTGCGGTCATATTTAGAGACTGTTAGCACATACGCTGGACTTTGAGAACAATGGAAAGATTAATAATGTTTTATTTCTGGGAAGTATGATGACCAGGTATTCATTTATAAAATGGTTATTCTTCAGATAAGCCAGTATGTCCTGTAGACACCCTATCTGTCCAAAACGTGATATTTACTTTCTAACTTTGTTTCTCCTAATTTCTTCCAACATATTTCTCTCTGGCTGCCTCCACAATGGAAACACCAGTTGTCTCGGAGTTTAGCCATTACTTCTCCCCATCTTCATTGCTTACCATAGTTAAGTCAGTTCTACCTCAAAATGTCTCTTTAATCTATGCCTTCTTCTCTAGCCCCAGTGAAATTTTCCTATCTCAGCCTCTCAAAATCCCTTACCCAGAAGATTGTACTATTTTTTTAACTTCACTCATGTCTTAATCCCTTCTAATTTATCACCTACCTTGTCACCAAGGTTGCTGTTTTAAATTAATTTTATCAGGATAGCTCCCTGTTGGCTCATTACTGGACAAAATCCAAACTCATCAGCATGGAGTCAAAATTTGTTTTCTATCTGACCCCAACATTCCAGTTCTTGAACTATAGTGTTGGCCTTGCTGCAAAGCGTTCTGTGATACAAGCAGGTAGAAATGGGATTTGGCACTTTATTTGTGCCTGGTATATAAAAAAATTCTATGCAAGTCTATGGTATTTGCTATTATAATTATGGAAATCCACAGATGTTGAAACCCAGGGAGTAAATTAAATGGAGATTCAAACACAAAGCTAAGGTTAATGAACTGGAAAATAGATTCAGAACACATCTACAGGACTGAGGTTTCTGAAACACATAAAGACACAGGATGCATATACAAAAATTAGGAATCCCAGAAGAATGTAATGTATGGAGCAATGGATAGCACAAGAATATGGCAATAATGCAATTGTTTAGAATCCTTTGCCCACAAGCAATTTGGATAGCTGAGTCTTGAAACAGGTTAAATTCCACCTAACCTACGCTTTCTCTATCTTATTGTCTTCCCCCTTTTCATGGGCAACCCATATTTAAGACTAAGTTTATTTAGTTGAGGTTGGTGAGAAACAGCCTACTCCCCGATAAATAGTGCAGTGATACGCCTATAGCATATTATCCTAATTAGCAATGAAAAGAGAAACCCTTGATTTACACACAAGGAAAAGTCAAACAGGTTATGTCCTCAAGATGTAAAGACAATTTCACTTGTCTTAATTTTTATCTGTTGCCAGCTTATCCAATTTGAATTTCCACTCACCTGTGTCCAGTGAAGTCTTGCTTTACTAGCTCAAGCAAGAGCTGAGTGGCAGCGTTTCCCCAGCAGATGTAAGAGTCTTTAATAGAGAGCAAATACATTAAGCCTCAGATCTTCCAATTTGAGTCTGCTCAGCCACAACTAAGCACTTGGCACTGGGTTGTACTCTATCTGGGGTAAATATGGTTTGTTTTGGAACAAAATCTTATTTAGCTGTTTCCAAGTTCTGGTCAGCAAACCAGTCTTCTTCCATAATGAGATTTTATTGGTCCATGTCAAAATGTAAGAAACAAGGTTAATGCAGTGAAATTTTCCTAAAGCCAAATTTATTCATTATTAAGGATTTTATTGAGTTGAGGTTATTTCTTTCCTAATTTTTGGTACTGAAATACTGTTCTTTTCATGAAATGACATGAGAAAAAGTTCTACTTTGGGTGGTAAAATCTAGTTTTGTTTTGACTTTTTATACCCTTATTAGAAAAAAAAATGACAACCCAATTACAATTCTCCTATATATATTTTGAATTTTATTGGTCTGTGAAATCCAAATATATATGAATTCTTCCAGTATACATTAACAATGACACTGACCCTATCATTTTAGAGAAGCATTTTAACATTAACCCTAGCCTGCAGAGGACAGCAATCTCTGAACTTGGGTATCTTTCTTACCATAGCATTCTTTCTGGCCTTGATGAATGGTACATTCTCTTTGTGGCTCTAGGGAACATAATCCTCGAGTGGGTCCTCTGACATCACATAATATATCTATTCCATCATGTCCCCCTCTGTCAGCCTCTATCTACCTTCCACTACCATCTGTTACAACAACTCAGATTTGTATATCTTACTAAGCATTGGTCCCCACTTTCACCAAGCTTCTAACAGCCACGCTACCAGTGTGTCAGGCTCATCCTTAGGGTCTTCGTCAGGTTGAAAAATCCTGTGTCCTAAGAAACTGCCACCAGGTCAATGAATTGTTACTTTTCCAGTATTCAATTTCAGACCTCTTAAGCATACTCAAAATTTAACCCTAGTGATTCTCCTGCAAGTACACACTCACTAGTTCTTGTAGCTCCTTTTGTTGTAAAATTTTATTCCTCTTTTATCAGTCCCAGCATATCCCTAGCCAGATTATACTTGCTGAGGTTAAATCATGGTTATCAGCTTGTGGGCTCCTGGGGTGGGATTCCATTCCCTTGTACATTATCTTTCATCACAGGGGAAGGATTATCTTTGCTAAGGAGAGGTGGGCCACTTCTGTAAGCCATGACAACTCAGGGGGTCTGCAAAGACAAAATCCACTGGGGCATCCATCCAGATGGCCTACTCCATGTTTCCAGTTCTCAGGTTTGTCTAAGCAGGGTCCTAAACTTAGTCCAAAGACTGGCTTTGACTGAATATTTAAATATCTCTTGGAGATCTATGAATTTTAGGCCCTAAGTCTGCTCTTCATCTCCCCCCACCCCCCGTCTCACTAAAGGAGATAAGGGTCTCTTAATGAACTTCCAAAGAGGACTTCTAGTTTTCAAGGTTAGCCTTTAAGTACATGGTAATGGCACTCAGTTTCTCATTGTCTCTCTCTAGAGAGTCCTCATTCAGTCTTGTGGATGGAGTGTTTGTATATATCCCCTTGCTCAAATTCACTTGTTGAAGCCCTAATATTTGAACGTAGGGTCTATGAGATGATGGAGGTTAAATGACGTCATAAGGATGACACCCTAATCCAGTAGGGCTTGTACCCTTCTAAGAAGAGGAAGGGATACTAGAGCTCTCTCTAACTCTGTCATGTGATGACACAGCAAGAAGGAGGTCATTTGCAAACCAGGAAGGAAGTTTTCATCAGAAACAATATCAGCTGGCACCTTGATCTTGGACTTCCTAGCTTCCAGAGCTGTGAGCCAGAAATTTCTGTGTAAGTCACCCAATCCATGGTATTTTGTTGTGACAGCCTGAGCTGACTAAGATAGGAGGTTAACACACTTTTTCAATAACCAGTCAACTCCTTGGGTACATCGTTTCTTGCATAGATTTCAAATGCCTAAATCACCTGTTTCTCTCCACCAAAATGTTTCCCAGGTCACTATAAGTGAAATATTCATTAATAAGGCTGCCATCATATGCCAGCAATGATCTCTTCCCGGACATTCCTCAACATGTGCTCCTCTTTGCTTACCAAGTGACCAGGTGACAGGTTTGCCACATCTTACCTCCTGTTTTATTACTCTTGATATCACCCATGTTTGTGTTATCTGAGAACACACCAAGAAGGGATTAGACATTCAAAGGAAGTATGAGTGACTCATTGTCATGGCCTTCATAGAGGTTACATGGCACTTTCCTAATACTACAGAAAGATCATGGAGGGTAGGAATTATGTCTAATATTGATCTTGGATTATCAATGACACAGAGGAGCTCCAAATGAGTGAATAAAATTGTGTGCTGGATTGACTTGCTCTACATTGAAAATGCCCTCATTTGTTTGGACTCTCCACGGACTATTTCAGAGGTCAGTAGCACTAAGAGGTATAAAGGGGGCTACAGATATTGATCAAGAAACTCCAGTTGTCTTCCTAAGTAACAAGTTCTAAAATCAATGTCATGTTATCTCTACTGTTTTTCCCAGATCAAATACTCTATAGCTCTCCTATATTTTCTTAAATTCACCAAACATCATTATAAGGTAATGCGTTGTGATCTCGTTTTCCTTATAATATTTTGTCTCCACTTCCCCAATTTTGTTTGCTGAATGAAAATAAATTGGTGTCATTCTGTTCAACTAATGATGGCCTTGGGGGAAGTGTGGGCAGATTAGAGAAGTGGGTGTCATCCAAGCCCTAAATATTTAGCTGAATTGGATATTTCATAAAGGTAATTGGCCACTTAGAGAAATAGAAGAGATATCAGGATCAATATCTGACACCTTGAAGCAAGGAGTCATCAGAGAGTATAATAAATTATTTCTTTTAAAACTAAAAATTTTAAATGATTAAAATTTATTTAGAGAAAATGGGAAGAAACTCACTTTGTATTGATACATATTACTTCTAATTTATTTTTTTAATCATTATATTATTTTATATCACTACTTATATATGAATTATTACATTATATACTATATTTTAATTCCAAATAAAACCGGATTTCTTTACATTAACAAAAATAGACAGTGATAAAATAATTGGTAAGCCTTTCTCCATTTTACTTAAATGTAATTCTCTTCAGTTTGTTTTTCTTTTTCTTTTTTTCCCTAAAATGGACAAATTATTATGAGATCTTTGAAGGATTTAAAGTTTAAATTAAATATAACTTATTAGGGGAAATAGCATTAGGCTCTGCATTCCTCTGTTACAGAATTTTCAACCACTGAGAGTGCATTATGTAAATGGAAAAGTATTCCATAAATATAAATGTGTATACATGAGAGTGCTTATTTGGGACTGATTTATATTACACTGATGTATTAGGTATAACATTTCAGGCCTCCTTACAAATTGACGGCCTGCTCTTATATCTCTTGATGTGATGCTCTATTATCTTGGTTGTAGAGAAAGAGGGAGAAGAAACTTTCATTGAGAATAGGAGAGGGTATTATAAAATGTTGTAAAGGAATAGAGGTTTTTGTCTTCTATTTCTTATAAAATAGAAAATGTCACTTTTTGAAACTAAGACAAGGAAAAAAATAAAAGAAAACCTCTATGACCTAGCTTCCAGGATGTGGCAGGCAGAGTGAGATTAATAAAATAGTTTTTAGATACTTTTAGCAAGCCACAAAACAAGAGAGGGTAGCCGTTATTGAAAATTAGACTTTGGAAATGTCCCACAAGAATTGACACGCCACAAGTTTAGAGACAGAAAATCAGCTTGCTGAATTTTCAAAATCCAGAATAAATACTAATAGTTTGGTTTAATTGCATAAAGAAGTTCAAAGGAGAGAACTTTTTACATTGGATTTCATATGGACAAGTTAACATAGTCTCAGTGTATAAGGAGGGAGTACTAGGAGGTAGAATAATTCTGTTATATATAAGGACTTAATGTCATGATATCCAATAATGAATGCATTTCATATGACTTTCATTGCTTTATTTTTTAATCCCCTACTTTTGTTCATTTGCTCGACTGAAATTTTAGTCTTATGCTCCTTTTTTCACAGTCGAAATTTAACCCCATCTTTGTCACTTATGTGACTGAAACAATAGAGGTAATCAGAAATGACATCCTCCAACTTACTGCAGTTTCAAAAGTTCCCAGGATCCGTATTCGTCTTTGCTACTTCCTGCCGGTCTCAGAGTAAGAGATGCTCCTCTTTCTGTCCATAGAAAAACACTTAATCTTTGCTCTTGATCTGGTGCCCTCTCCCGTTCTCTCATTAACTAAGGAGGGAAGGAAGGAAGGAAAAAAGGAAGGAAGGAAGGAAGGAAGGACGGAAGGAAAGAAAAAAATCCATTCTTCTCTGGCTATTTTCCCAGAGAAAATGTGCTTCCTCCCTTTCATTCTCAGTTCACCTTCTTAATGGATGATGCTAGAATGACCCTCTCTACTTTATCATTTCTTACTTCATCAACAGTCAACTAAAATATTGCTCACAGCAAAGGTCACCAGTGATTGCCCACTAATGCTTGCCCAAATTAAAAAATAAATCCAACCAATATTTTTAAGCATTATTTTTCTGGATTCCATGAAACATTTGACAATATTGACTGTGCACGAACACATAGGACCTTATTGTCAAATCAGACTAATAGAATCAGATATTTTCCTGATAATGTTTAGCATTACCAGTAATATCAACGCTTAGTTGAGGTAGAGAGGAGTCTGGGACTTCAAGGGCAGCTCCGCGGGGTCCTGTCTTCCTGCATCAGTCATGCACCTCTGATTCAGAGTAATAGATGAGGTCTCTAATGAGGTCCATGGTCACCTAACAGAGTGGGATTATTTAAATTATAAATATCTCCATTTTATAACCAGTTAAGTGTTGTACAGCTTATGTCACATTCTCTAGGCTGCTATTCCTCCTACATACTGGATCCAATTGCCTCTAGGTTATCTTAGCCATCAACATCCTGCTAAGGGTATTTCAGAGATGAGGTCTTCCTCAGGGCAGATATCAGAGGACCAGGTGACAAAGAGAGTAGTTCAGGCCACCTGCCCATCTGCATCCTTTTCTTTCTCCCGAGTTGAATCTCTGATGAAAGGAATGGCTAGGTTACAAGCCAACTTTAACATTTCCCTCCTATCCATTCACTTTCCTTTGTCTCTTCCTTTGCTTCCATAGCATCATTCTCTCAGAGTTCTCCTTCTAACCTCTGGATACATCTCCAATCTCCTTTATTGAAACTTTTTCTTTACCTTTCCTCAAATGTCAATCCATAGCATCTGTTCATTCTTTTCTGTGCTTTTCTCTTCTCACTCAACGTTCTCTTCATATATGACTTTTATTTTGTCTTATGTTTTTAATTATTACCCTATATTGTGACTCAAAATACATTTTTTAAAACTAGATCACACATGTATGCTACAACTAAAAGTTCGCATGCCCCAACGAAGGAACCTGTGAGTTGCAACTAAGACCTGGCACAACCAAATAAATAAATAAAATAAATATTTAAAAATAAATAAGTAAAAAATAAAAAGAGAGAGTCATGAGCAGGAAGATGTCAAGGCATCAAAAGTCTGGGCTCTTGAACTTCTTACAGGTCTACGTATTTTGAAAGTTTGGAGTAAGCTACAGGGAGTTATGAGGTAGAAATGTTACCAAGGTACCTTGTGACCAGGGAGAAAAACAGGCAAGATCAGTCTAGGTGATCACTCTCTAATTAATATAGTAGTTAGGGTTCAAAGTAAGAATCCTTTGGCTCTTCAAACAAAAGAAACTCAAAATCCAATGAATTAAACAAAATGGAAGTTTACTACTCTCTCAGGTTTATTCCCAAACTGTTCGGGAGGGCGGGCTTTCTCTGCCATTCTCAATATAATGGCTTTCACCTCTGGGTCCATGTTAGCAACTCCAGTTTTGCCATTTTCTAGTTAATAGGAATAAGAAAAAAAAATGAAGGGCAGGCAACTTTCTTTTTAAGAATATAAACAAAGAGTGCACAAATTACCTTTACTCAGGACATCTCAACAAATTTAATCACTTATTTTTAATAAAAGGAAATAATCAACCTGGAAGTACAAATTCATTTGCTCAGACACAGTTACAGACACAGGTGTATGGGCCACTCAAACAACATGTGTGTCCTTGACAAGCTTGCCTTTCACATCTCACCCTGAGGAAACCTACCCAGAGAATACAGACTGACCACACTACATATCCAAACCCATAAGCAGACTTGATTCCAGGCTTACTCTTTATTGGCACGGGGTTGGTTCTGTTCATGATCACCAATTAGATCACTGCATAACAATAATGCTTAACGCACTGAGCATCCCATATGCATTTCTTCTTGAAATTTATCTGAGCATGACCCATATATGACGTGTACATGCATCTAGACATCTTGTATAAACCATGATTGTTTTAGAGATGTTGAATTTGACAGGTAATCAGGTATTTGAGACAATTTACAAGAATTGTATAAACTTCTGACCACTTGTTTACATAATACATTTCCATCCCTCTTGTATAAATTGCTGTGTAAAAAATTAACAAAACTTAGTAGCTTAAAGCAACAAACATTTATTGTCTAGTTTCTGTGGGAGAGAAGTTGGGCATATGCTCAGGGTCTCACAGGCTATAATCAAAACGTAGGTTAGGTGGCATTTGTGTTTGGGAGCCTGTCTGGTGAAGAATCAGCTTTTAAGCTTATTCTAGTTGTTAGCAGAATTTATTTCCTGAGGTTATATGACTAAAGTCCCCCCCCTTTTTTTTTGCTAGCTGTTGGTTAACAGCTGAACTCCGCTCTTAGAAGCTGCAATATGTCCTTTCAAAACATGGTGGCTTCTCCAAGTCCAGCAGGAGAGTCTCTCTTTCTCAAGACCACTAAGACAAAGTGTTATATATAATATAATCTGTGAGTAATTATTCCATCACCTTTGCCATATAAGATAATGAAGAAAGTAACTACTCCATTACCTTTCTATACTCTATTGGCTAGAATCAAGGTTCTACCCACATTCAAGGGGAGCAGTTTATACAAGAGTGTGGGATGCAGCTCATCTTAGAATTCTGCCTAGTGTAAAGCTTAAAATTTTACTTCATAAGATTTAGTATAGTGATAAAGTACATAAAACTGGGGCTTCCCTGGTGGAGCAGTGGTTGGGAGTCCGCCTGCTGATACAGGGGACATGGGTTCATGTCTCGGTCCGGGAAGATCCCACATGCTGCGGAGCGGCTGGGCCCGTGAGCCATGGCCACTGAGCCTGCACATCCGGAGCCTGTGCTCCGCAACGGGAGAGGCCACAATAGTGAGAGGCCCGCGTACCACACACACACAAAAAAAAAAGTACATAAAACTGATTGTAATAATATGAGCTTGTGGGCATGTGACAAAATCAGTCTTCCAAGGGAATCTGGTTATACATTCTGATACCTGTACTGAATCATATGTATGTACATATATGTATGTCTGGCATACATATGTGTGTATACTTATGTACACTCTTCTTGTCCCTAAACTATATGGTTTTAATTGTTTTAGTATGCTTCATTATTCACATATGTTACATAGAATATCTAGGTATGGAATAAAATAAATGTAAATGATTAATCATTTTTGTAAGTGGAAATTAATATCAATCCAAGAACAACTGGGAACCAGATACTCCTTTTGCATATTTTTCATTCATTTCTCAGTACTTCAAGAAATTCCTTGGTCTACTGATATAAATTTTTTTATGCAAAAACCAATAAATAAATACATGAGTGAAACTTGAAGCAGAAATAAGCATACAATGTCCAAAGAGAAAACTTAGAAACAAATCAAAATAATACAATTAATTCTCCTGAAGAGATATTTCATCTCTGCCTGCCTCTGTCATGTTCAGATGGTACCTGGACCAGTGTGAGTGCAGCATCCTATAATATCAGTGAGAGGATCTGTCTGTGCCTGATGCACAACAGGGTGGAGGCGATGTCAACACTGGGCTGGGAACTGGCTACCTAATCCTTACCCTTTGTGGCTAGTCTATAGGTAGACATTATGCTCTGACTCTTGGTTATATTCTAGACTCACTCAAAGACATGTGGATGGACAAAGACAGAGGTGTGTCATGGGCAAATCTATTTCAAGGAAGTGCTGGGATTCTGATTTGTTCATAATCTCTCTTGTGTCAGAAATGGCAGATATTTTAAAAAATACAATTAGGGAATATAGACAATATTTTGTAATAATTCCAATGGAGTGTAGCCTTTAAAATTAGATTAAAAAATTTAAAGAATACACTTACAGGTTTTCTCTTGAGGCTTGAGAAGAAAGGGTGTGTGTGTCTGTGTGTCCTTCGCTTTTTATTTTTTAATAGAAACTTCAAGATACTAAGCATACAAAATTTCTGGATAGAGAAAGATATCATAGGAAATTTGCAAAGTAGTACTGGTTTCTGGCTCCTTTCCTTATTGTCATCAGATGGAATGTTATAGCTTTGTACTACAGAGCTTCGGGAGAAAATAGTGATGGTTCATCAAAGTCATCTCTCCCCAGGAGAAGAAAATATTACACATGACTGATACTATCTGGCCTCAAAGAACACTTTATTAGTCCTTACCTCCTTTTGCAACTGACTTTTTAATGAACCAATCCACATAAATTTGTGTTCATTTTCCCTTGATTTCCTTAACTTTTAAGAATTTATTTTAAAATATATATCAATTGTATAGGTATGTCATAGGGAAAGGGAAAGGAATAATGAAACCAATGAGATGAAGTGCAGTTAAAGGAGGAGAGGAGACAGGAAGGAGGGCAAAGAAAGAAAGAAGGGAGAAAGAAGAGTGAACAGTAAGAGAGGAATTCCTAGGAAGAGACAAATTAGGGGGAGGGGAGGGACATTGTTTGACTTCTCAGATTAACCCAGGACTTGAATTCGGGTTGGAATGTTTATGCACGTGCATACAAATGAATTTTAGTCATTGACACTTCTGACATTTGTCCTTTAATACATCATCATTTGCAATATTCTCTGAGAGCAGTTGAGTTTCTCTTCTAGCCTCATCATCTCTTTCAAAATTAGTCTTAAATACAGTCTGTCCTCAGTGACTCAATTTCTGGTCTATCGTCTATGCTTTGAAATTTGACTTCTGTCCACAGCACGCTACTAAAACTGCCTTTTCTAATTTGGCCCCCTACTTGTTGGGTGCAATGGCTTTTTCAGTTTCTTTTTCTTTCTTTTTTTCTTCAGTCTATCCTTTGTTAAAGATCTCTGGGTGGGAAGGAGATGCAAGAGGGAGGAGATGTTGGGATATATGTCATCTATCTTGTAAACTGGATTGTAAAGCTCTGTTCCTTGGGTTTACTCATAAGCGTTCTGGTCATATTTAGGACTTTATCACTGTTTCTTTCAGACTAGTTCCTGAGTGACTCCCTTTAGCTCCTTCAGGAATTCACAAGGTGGTGTCCTAATTTTCCACTCTTTCCTCCTGACCCATCATCTCTCAATCATCCCATCTGCTTATACCTTTCAAACAACCACTTTTATGCTAGAGACTAGCAAGTCTCTGTTTCCAAGCTCAAGCAGCTCATTTGAGCTTCTGAATCATGTACTTGACCACTTATTGAATACAGCCCTTGATGTTCCACAAACATCTTGAGTTCTATATATCAAAACCCCAATTCATCCTTTTCTTGTATAAACCTGGTCATCTTTTTTTCTCTGTCTCATACCTCCATTCAAGCATCTGCCACCTTACTCCCTACCTCCAGGCAATTTCTAAATTTTGTGTTACTTCCTAAGGTTTAACAAATTGTCTCTTATTCTCTATCCTTGTTAATGACAGCTGTAGCACCTACATTCTCTTATCATCTTATTTCTGTGCTACTGTTATAATGTACTGAACAACCATCCTGCATCCATTGACAAGTCTCTTGAGTCAACCATTTGCACATATACTGAAGATTTATGTAAAATATAAAACTCACCCCATTAACTACTTGTAGAACACTTTCACAGCTTCTTATGACCAGGAGAACATAGTCTAAGCTTCGTAAAATGACATCTTGTATCTGGGACTATCTCCCTTTCCAGAATTATTTCTAGGCACTTTTTACCTTCAGAATTTAAGTTGTAATGATCCCAATCTGTTTACGGTTCCCTTTATCACAAAATGTGGTTTCTATGTGCAGACCTTCTTCTTGGGAATTCCCCTTTTCTGGAATCCCAATTTTTCCTTTTAAAATAAATTCCTAGAGTTTTCCCTGAGTGCTGGAGACTGGGGTGAATGTCCCTCCTCTGTGCCACCATCAACCCATTCTTGCTATTAAAAGATTGTATTATAGTTGTGTACCTGTGCCTGCCACAGACTGAAAGCTTGGATATGTGAAGAGCAGGAAAATGTTGCTCCTCCCATTACCACAGGAAAAATGGAGAGGCAGACTTTAAGGAATCAACAAGTTGTAATTAAGTAATTCTTAATTAAGTAATCAACTTTCCTTAAAACCAACAAAGAATTGAGATCTCAGGGCAATCAAATATCCCTAAATCTTGAGAGTCACACTCCTACAGGGAGAAGCAAGACCTGAGCATTTGCTTATCTGGGAGAGACAACCCTGAACACCATAAAAGCTGGTAACATTCAGCTAGAAAGTTACAATGCACTGTAGAAGGCCAACTATGGGCTAGAGAGAGAGGATGAAGCCCTTGAGGGCTGCAGACCTAGGGAGATTGGCACCCTATTGTAGATATTACACCAGATGCTCAAAGGGAAGATCAGGGAGAATTCTGAAAGATCACACTTTGTAGTGCCTGGGGTTGGGGAACAGCTGCCTCTGCCTAAATCTGCCCAGACATATTTTCCCTATCTGCCCTATGGGGAAAAAAAGACAAATAAAATATAAGAATAAGAAAAATTGCAGCCTAAGGACATAAACGGATTGTCACATCACTCAAGTTGATTCTGTTAAAAAATGGAGAAGGAAAACGTTGAGGATGCATTCCAGATATTTGTGTGTAAAAAAAAACATGGTCTCGAAAAAGCAAAGGAATTGGAATCTAAAGACTGAAACTGCAATTTACTTATAATTAATTGTATAATTTTTCGAGTTATTGCATCATAAAATGGAACACGTATTGATTATGAACCTATGTCAAATGGGTAGATGGTTGAACATATTGCATTATTTTGAATATTGAGATCATAAAAGAAGAATTTGTTTTCCCTTGGGAACTAACTCTTCCAGAAGTGACTGAGACCAAGATAGTAGGTCAAAATTAGTGTGTCTTAACTTCCTTTCACTCTTCATTTAGCATAAGAAAGCATTTTCCTGAATGTAGTGGGAAGTTGTTATATGGTGTCCAAGGAAGTGAACATCTAGGCAATTGCTCCAACATTGGCAGTCTTACCTCAAATATATTCTTATTTTCACAATCTAAATGATAGTCCATAGCTGACAAAAACTAAAATTAGGAGAGCAGAAAGGAGTAACAAACTATAAATCTCTATTAGGATGGTCAAGTAGCATGGTGGCTTTGGAACTAGTTATTTCTGGTCTCCAAATGTGACTCGGCTTTAATTAATCTTGTGACTCTTTCAAAAGTAATTAATTTCCTTGAAATTTAGTCTCCTCAATTGTAAGAAGGGAAATAATACCTACATGGAGAGTTGCCGTGAGGTTTAGTGTCTTGATGTATGCCAGTCTTCCATTTAACGTAAGTATTACATAAGGAAACCTGCTACTGCTACTACTACTGGTACTACTACTACTATATTTTAAAATAAATACCACTGACTTTATGTTTTATTTGATTAAATCGATTTTTATATTGGATGTCTATAAATATGTAATAAGGGTTTGATATAAGTGCTACTGTTTTATTTTAATTTTCTGTGATCTTTAAATTAGAAGAGGAAATACATTTGTTTTGACTAGGAGAGCCTTGTCCTAGGTGAAATAGTTCACAGTTTATCAAATGCTAATGCTAAAAACCCATTAAGAATTTTTTCAAAGAATAACTGTCTAGACTTGAAAACTACAGATGCAAGAGTTGATGTGCTTATAATGGACTCTCAGTATATGACATTTCATCAGGCATACAATGAGCTATATTTAGAGCAGCAGCTAGTGTAATGGTACTATGGAGTCAAATAAAATCTGTGCTATGATGGCAACCTGCAACATTCAAAGACATTTGCAGTGTTAATGCATTTGATTTATTAATCTTTACCACTCAGCATCTTATTAGGTTTTAAATGGTCAATATTTAGCATCACATTTCTGGAGAGAAACTGAATCCCTGTTATATACTAAATTTAAGATAAAAGGCTTATACTTGGTGGCTAGAACTGACCCAGTTTGCATTCGTTATGGATGAAGAAAATGCAGTACAGAGACCATTTTCTCTGTCATTGAATTCACTTGAGATAGAGACATTCTTAAATGTGTTTGTGTCTCTAAAATTCAACGCCACATAAATATGGTCTGGTAAGAACTAGGTAATACATGGGATAGAAAGACTATATATTCCAGAGTCTCACCTTACACACACACACACACACACCCCTCAAGTAATTACAGAGGGTTGTGCAAAGAATAACAGGAGGTATCTGGGTAAAATTAGCATGCAACTGATAATCTTACATTCCTAATTTTCCTCCTGAACTTATAGGACTTGCCTTTCACCCCTTCCCTATCCTCCCATTCCACAATTTGTATAATAGGCACCAGAACAAAAAATCACAATGCCTCTGAGGAAACTCCCTTAGTTCTGAGAAACAAGACTTGCAAATGAAAAGATCTGTATTATAATCAATTTGATATTTGACATCATCTGTCTGTGCTGTATTTTATGTATACATAAAACTAATTACTGTATTTAAGAGCTCAGACTTAGTCCTCAGAGGATCTTTAGGTAAACCACTGTCAGAACTAATATTTTTAACCTAGATGTGGAATAAATGAGTAAAAAGAAAACATCTTATTTAAGAAAATTGTTAATCTACAGTCTTTTATCACTTCTTGACTGTAGATAAAGCTGGTTTAATTGGACATGTGAAGAAGTAAACATTAATGCCTTTTAAATTTCAAACTTTTTCATTATTACTATATTTGTTAGAGTCATCTGTGATTGGTGATCTTTGATGTTACTATTGTAGTTGTTTTGGTGGGGGGACGTGCCAAACGAGTCCATCTAAGACAGTGAACTTAGTCAGTAAATGTGTGTGTTTTGATTGCTCCACCAACCTGCCTTTCCCCATTTCCATCTCTCTTCTTGGGCCTCCCTACTTCCTGAAACACAACAATATTGAAATTAAGCCAATTAATAACCCTAAAATGACCTCCAAGTGTTCAAGTGAAAGGAGGAGCCCCCTGATGTGCAAACTGTATTGTTGTCTTCTTTTAAGAAATTGCTACAGTCACCCCAAGCTTCAGCAACCACCACCCTGACAAGTCAGCAGCCATTAGCAAAGAGGCAAGACCCTCCACCAGCTAAAGATTACAATGCACTGAAGTCTCAGATGATGATGTGTAAAGTATTTTTAAATTAAGGTATATACATTTTTTTAGAGATAATGCTATCACACATGTAATAGTCTACAGTATAATGTAAATAGAACTTTTTTATGCCCTGGGAAAACAAAAAATGCATGTGACTCATTTTATTGTGATATTTGCTTTATTGTCATGGTCTGGAACCAAGCTCAGAATATCTTCAAAATATGCCTGCCAATCCTGCTCTTCTGCAAGATTTGAATCCTGATCCACCTATTTCACCTCGTGTACCATTACCAGCTAGGCTTCGGAGGCAAGAATGATTATTATTGGCAATACAGCCACAACACAATTATTGGACTAATAAAACATGATAGTATTTTTAGGTATTAATCCTGTAAACCAAAACTATAAATAAACTATATAGACTATTTGAACCTAGGGATGTTTTCTAAGCATGAACTTTTTGACAGGACTAAATATGAAGGACATTTGGACATGGATCAAATGTCTCAAAGGATGTTTGAACAGGACCAAATTCAACTAATCATTATATGGTTATATAGTACTTCCATATATCCTATCTCATTGAATTCTGGATATTTTACTTAGCTTTGTTTGCCTAAAGGTCACAACACATGAAGTTACTGTTGTTCCCTATGGGTCAAATAGAGTTTTATTAATGATGTATTTACATGTAGTAGATCTTGTATTTTCCAAGACAATGAATGAGTCAATAATACCAACACAAATCACAAAACACAATTGAAACATATTCATCTTCTGTTGAATGTCTTATGTTAACTCTTTCATTTTTGCCTATTAGTAAATGCTTTTTTAGTATCAGTACTGAAACATTTCATATTATCTGTATGTCAGTTGACCTCCATCAATAGTCTCCTTTTAGGCTCAAATTGTCTCAAATTTGGCCTGTGGCAGGTTCTTGTAGATTGACTCTTTTGTCAGCGTAATATGTACCATTAATCTTTGAAAGCTGACAATTTTCTGACTAAAGATGTTTCAGATTTAGTTTGCATATTCCTCCCCAAGATATGAAACTAGCTATTTCTCCAAGGAACTCTTCTTCGTTTTGGTGAAAAATTATATTAGAGACCAGAATTTTGTTGCAAGAATAACATTGTGTAAGTGGCATTTCTTCTGTGCATTTCAGTGGATGAGGTTAGGCTATATATTTACTCTTGAATTATAAATCTTTAATCTATATTAATGATTTTAATCCAGATTTAATATGACAGTGATCCCACTTAAATTCTTGATTCAATCATTACATTTTTTTACTATTATATAAAACATCTAGATTCCTCAAAATAAATATATGTTGCATCATAACATACTGACATATTATCAACACACAATACAGTTATTGAGTAAAGCCAATTTATTTTAGACTACATCCATCTAAGGGTATGCTGTAGAGTTAAATGGCAAAATTTAGATTATAAAATGGTATGATTCTCATATAGTAAGCCAGATGATATAGACACGATGATGGATAGATAGAAAAAAGACAGATAGATATATAGATAGATAAGAGATAGATGATAGATAATTGATTGATAGATTAGATAGATAGATGATAGATACATAGACAGATAGATAGATAAATGATAGATAGGCAGAGACAAGTAAAGGAATATATAGAAAATATGCACAGATACACACTGTAGTGGGATTATGATCACAATTAAATCTTTTTGCTAATCTGCATTCTTATTTACTTTTTAGAGCTAACATATGTTGCCTTTCACATATGTAGGAATAGAATTTCTTGTGATGTCTCCATTTTGAAAATACTAAATTATTAACCATACTAAACAATCTTTGAGCAATATTGTCTTCCTTAACTACTTAAAATATCTGTTTTCTCTTTAATAAACTTTAATCCTATTCCTCTTTTTAATTTAAAAAATCTTGGAAAATATTTAAATTATTCAAAACAATCTCCATGCTAATTTTCTACACTTTAGTGACTTAGTCAAATAAGCGCTGAAATTTAACAGCATAAGACTTCGTAAGAGAAACCAAAGTTTAAGGCCCAAAGAAAAATAACAAATCATTGATCACAGGTTATTATTATTATTAATTATTATTATTATTATTATTATTTGCCATATGCGGGCCTCTCACCATTGTGGCCTCTCCCGTTGCGGAGCACAGGCTCCAGACGCGCAGGCTCAGCGGCCACGGCTCACGGGCCCAGCTGCTCCGTGGCATGTGGGATCTTCCCGGACCGGGGCACGAACCCGTGTCCCCTGCATAGGCAGGCGGACTCTCAACCACTGCGCCACCAGGGAAGCCCCACAGCTTATTTTTTAAATCCTATTTATTGTTTGAAAATACAAAGCTCCTTTTTCTTCCCCACGTTCCATCATGCAGTGATTGCTTCTAATGGGCTTTCGTAAACTTCCTGCTGAGGGTTTTAGAAAAGAATAGATGACAAATTCACCGAAGCTGAATTGAAAAAATATGTACGCCACATCCGAGATTTTAAACTATTTGTTTCCTTTTTCGACTCACATCGTTTTTGATTGTTGCTTTTAGATGGGATTAAAATTATAGCAGTTGAAAGTCAGTGCTACTGAAATAAATATAAAATATTATCCACTATATGAATCTAAGAAATTGCCTCAATTTCCATAGTAATTTTACAAAGTTCAAATATGAAACACAAAATAATATATTAGAAAGAGGAAAAATAAGTTCTAATTCTTGAAAATAATTTGCATGTGTCTAATTCAAATGATCAAAACTGCATACACACTAGAACAACCACTAAAAGGAAGCTATAAACAATATAGAATTAGTGAAAGAAGGGCAAATATAATTTTATGGCATTATAAGTAAAATATTAGGATTGCTTTGGCCAGACGGATGACCATCGGCTTGCAGAAAGAGTTTAAAAGAATTCTTTTTATTTTTATATGTGATATTTTCGTATACATGTTAAGACTGAATTTGAACGGTGTTAGAAATGGTTAATGCCGTTGAAATACCACATCTGACAGCATCATCTGTACTATTATGAGCCTTCCTAGGTAGAAAGATAGAATAGTATCTAAAGAATATAAGGAGAATTTTCATGCCATATGTTCTTTCTGTAAGCTAAATAACAATAACTTTGATTATAGACTAAATCGTTTGTTTATCCAGGGGAATGTTCCAAAGTCACTGCAATCTCAGTGTAGATTGAGAATACATTAATATTTTAGAGTAACAGAATATTTATGTTCTGTTTCATATATATATATGAAACATAAATATATTATATATATATTTAATATATAAAACATATATTACATAAATATATATGATTTATGTCAGCTCACATATAATGAGAAATAAAGGAGAAAACTTTATTCACAGATGACACAGCATTGTAACAACAGCCAGCAAGCAACAGAGGGTTTCTCTAAACCAAGTTGGAGTGTGCTCCTTATTGGAGCATGGGAAGAAAATATTACACATTCTATTTATATACTTACATAATGATTAAAGAATTAATATTCACTAATAGATATTTGAATTGGTAGCAATCTATTTTTAAGTGTGTAACTAAATATACAACTATTGTCCAAATTCTTATTTACTGATAGTGCAGGGACCACATAAATTCTGTTTATGTCCTACTGTGGTGACAGAACCAAGTTGTTTTAAGACTACTTCTCTAAGCAATGGGAAGCGGCATATGTTAATATTTCAGTGAGTACCCTGTCTTCATTTTCTTTTCAATAACGTTTCTTAAGCTTGACTGCACTGTAGTACATCTCCTGCTGCCACATCTACTAGCAGAATTTTATTGCAGGAATGTTGCAGAACAAACGCTAAGAAAAAAAAAAAAGGCCCTTTTTCTGCACTCAAAAGATCTACAAAATTTGTGTGTCAACAGAAACAGATAAACAAACAAAGCAATCCATAACAACAAAACAAAGGACAGTAAAAATTAAGTAATTTCAATTAAATAACAAAATATTTTGCAAAGAACCGAGTATGGTGGTGCTTGGTACATAGTGTATACAATCAATTCCCTGCCTTTTCCTGAAATTTAACATTTAAAATGCATGGTAATAGAGCACAGTGGTCAGCTTGTGTAAATTGATGTGATACAAAGAAAGTTGCTGGCAGGGGACAGAAAAGATCAATGAGGAATGTGGTGATGGAAGAAAAGATTCTGCAAACACTCAGAAGTATTTCTCCAGCCACACCCAGCAGAAAATTTTACCAGTGCTTATAACATTATAAACCTTGTGATACATACTTATATAGTAGTATGTGTTATATATAAGTAATATGTAACATATATCGCATGTTAAAATTGGTATTGGCTTGGTGGTACTGAATGGAACATCAGCTGAGACAACTCCCCTGAAGGCTGGAGGGACCATTTCCAAGATGGCCCCTTTCTCACATGGCTGTAGAGTTTTTGCTGGCTGTTAGCCAGGAGAACAGCTAAAGATGAGGGCTGAGAATTCAGTTCCTCTCCCCATGGGTTTCTCCATGTGTCTTAAACTTCACGATGAATATAAGAGACAGAGAGAAAAGTTCTATCCCATTTTACTGTCTAACTTCAATCACATAGCATCATTTCTTTCTTATTCTATTAGTTGTAGCAATCACAAAGACTCACCAAGTTCAAGAAAAGGAGACATAGATTCCACCACTTAATGGAGGAGTGACAAGGTTCTGGAAGTAAAGGAGGGATGACAGAAAATGCTGAGAACATTTAAAATATATATATTCTTTCACAACTCATTTGGGTTTGGAAGGTTTTGTTTTGTTGTGTTGTGTTTTGTTTTCAGTTTTTTGTTTTCTTTCATAGGTGCCACTAGGTGAGTATTTGTCTACTGAACATGTGACGAAGACTAAGTCAGCTTTTTGAATAGACAGGTGGTAAAATAAATTGACCCAATTATTTCAAGGAAGTCAAGAGTACACGTAACTTAAAAGTGTTACCTAATTAATTGGTGATTTTCAGGTTTGTGGCTTTAATAAGATAAGAGTGAAATAGGAGACAAAGATTAGATCCTACCATTTTTAGATATTGGAACCATCTCTTTATAATTTCATTTAAAAAACTCAATGATATGGCATTAAAATAGTGCATGGGAAGATTCCTCCACACATCATATTTTATTTTAAAATTATGACTGCACCTGTAAAAACTCAACAAACAAGAGTGAAAACTGCAGTGACTCAAACTAACTGGATTTTGTTGTTGATTCATCATTAACTTCTTGAAATCTTCCTCCTTATTCCTTATTTACTCTTGGGTGTGATGATGAAGTTTGGTACCACAGTGACCCAAATCAAGGTCTTGGGAATATGTTTGTCCCTTTAAAGTCTTACCCTCAATGTATGAAGGAGCAGTGCTTACATAAACATTAGGCACTAATTAGTATGACTTTTACATCCCACCTTTTATAACTATAGGAACTCAGTGGCAGTGACTCTTGGTGTTTCCACATAATCTTCTCTGAGAGTTGCTGGGGATACTTCCATGTATTTCCAGTAATTTCCACACAGTTTCATCTGCTCTGGCTTCTTCATTGAGGTACCTTCCTCTGACTCTCTTGGGAACATATATGAGTGCTTAGAGTACAGAAGTTCATGAAGCACAGTGGCAATGTTTCTGAGATGGATAAAAGAAGCATTGACCCCCAACCTGAAATTAGATTTCACTTGTTCCTGTAATCCTGACCTAACATCTTCTGAAAAGAGTTTTCAGTTGTTAATTGCAGCCATTAGAATGACTTCTTTAGCTTCTGATTCTAACACCACTGTGGTTAACTTTATGTGTCAACATAATTAGCCATGAAGTGCACAGATTAAACATTATTTCTGGGTGTGTTTGTGAGGGATTCTTCTAGATTAGATTAGCAACTGCATCTGTGGACTCAGTATACTGCCCTCCCCAATGTGGGTGGGTATCATCTAATCTGTTGAGAATATGAATGGAATAAAATTTAGAAGAAAGATGATTTAGTCCCTTTTTGCTTCCTGCCTACCTGTTTTAATTGGGACATCTTGTCTCATCTTCTCTGGTTCTTGGACTTGGATGTAAACCATTGGCTTGCCTGGCCCTTAGGACTTTGCACTCAGACTGAATCACAGCACTGGCTTCCCTGGGTCTTCATCTTGCAGACAGCAGTTCAGGGAACTTCTCAGTCTCCAAACTTGCAAGCGCCAATTCTCTGGAGACCTTAATACATCAACTCTCACTACACAGCTCTCTCAAAAGGAATCTGCCATGTGGGCAGTCAAAAGCCATTTCATCACTTTCTTCTCTCTCTGCTTCTCTCTGTCTCCACTTGGTTATCTCTCTGTTCTCCCACCCACTCTCATCTCCATCTGTTTCTACCCCTACATCCAACAAACACTCCTAAAACCCTTGAGAAAATCACAAAGACATATGCCAGAGAGATGCACAGCCTACCAGTTTCACAAACATTCAAACGGAATCTTGGTTTGAGCTCAACTGGGATGCCCTGCCACATTGATAGAAAGTAGAGGGGAGCCTAAAATTAAAGAATCATTCTTTTGAATCAGCAATGCTTCTTTAGGGCTGTTTGAATCTATCAATGACAAATTAGGAACATGTAATGACAAGTGATCTTTAAAATATCAGAGGAGCGTACATCATTGAAAAAGTCAGAATGAAATTCAAAGATGCTGAACGAATTATCCCTCTGTGCTGACTGTAGAGTTAATTCTTCAGAGGCTCTTCTCTGATCAAAGGAAGACACAGTGCATTTATCTTTCACACAGCCAAAATGTGTATGTTCTTCCAAATGTGCGATTCCCATTTGATTTGCTTCTTAAAATTTATAGATCTTCTTATAAAAACAGGACTCAATAAAGGAAACTGTGTCCATGGAGTAGTGTAGAGGTCTGAAGAAACAGCAGCTTCTAGTTACAGAATGTTCAATCGTGCCCTCTAAATGCAGGTGGGAATGGGATATATAGAACTCTTTCTTTTCATTTTTAAATTCTGACCATCAAGTGAATGACTTGGAAGAATTTTGAATGAAGATAAGGGCATTTTGTAGTTTAGCATGTGCTCTGAAACAGAATGATTCAAGGACCTAGCATGTGGCAGGATACTCATTTGGGTATTTATGTGGTTACTCACCTGTCACTTTCTGAGAGAGGCCTTCCCTGATTTTTGAAATTGCATTAAATGTTCTCCTTATTTCCAGCTTCATGTTCTCACTTTTGTTTGACTCAGAGTCCTTATGAAAATTAGAAATTATGTATTTGTCTACGCCCTGATTTCTTTATTTTTGTCTCTTCACTGAATTGTTATGGAAATCATATCTGTTTTGCACATTCAGCAGGGGCCTGATACAGAGTAGGCATGTCATAAATATATATAAATTGAATTAATTATCTGACGCTATTCTTCAGAAATCATGCTTATTGGGAGACATTTTTCCATGAGGGCTCTTGCTCTTACACACCTTTCATGCCAAGAATGTAAGGCCCTTATCTTGGTTTGCCCCAGCCATTTCTCAGGATTGGATTCACAGCAAAGCCAACTCAAACCAAACCACTGCTTCTTCATGGCGGCACACACATGCAGCAAGCTGAATTAGATAAAAAAATATATCCCTGTGCCAAGTAGGTCACCATCAGCAATGGAACAAATCAGACCAGCAGAGTTCAGGCTAAAATGTCAGCAATGCATGATAAATCCAAGTATAGACAAAAAAGAGTCAGTTATTGCTACAAGGAGATAATAATAAGAGTTACCATTATTTGAGGACTTACTAAGTTCTAGGCACTGTATTTTGTAGATAAAATTTTATTGAGATTTAACAGAAAACTTGTAAGACAGAGTCAGTGATCAACTACATTTTCTAAAATACAATGCTAGCAACCATACTAGAAAAAGATCCATCAGTACATCAAGCAAGAGAAGCTTGTATGAGATTACCTAAGCAAACTGAAGAACATAATGAAAGACCAAAGGCAGAGATGTTAGGTAAACTAAAAGATTTTGGGAACTTGGTCCTCTGGCCTTTTGGACTCTCCACAGAGAATTTCCAGATCAAACAGGATTCCTCTACTGGCCCCTACTCCATCAATTTTGTTCAAAATCCAAATAATAACAGATAACAAAGATAACAATGGCTTTTAAAGCTGGCTTGGAAATTGTGTGCTGCTTGTGTTAGCAAGGAGAAAGGCCCTGCCAATGTTTACTGTTTAAAAACATCTTATCTCAAAGACAGGCTACCTAGTAGAGGTCAGTGCTCCCTACTCCCCCTTGTTTTATTATCAGGGTGAAACGCAGTTCCTGATGTAATGAACCTAATCTGAGTTCCATTTTAAAGTGGTGTCTCTGCAGCTGTTGCCTTGGTTCTGGCTGTTCTTTGTTTTGTCCAGGAGAGAGCCTGCTTGTCCAGGGTCACTTCCCCAAGCTCCACAAAAACAAGCCCAGCTGGAGTCTCCTGGGCCGAGCAAACCTGCTGGTCGGAGACTGCCCAACCACGATCGATGGGGTCCCCACTTGCTGTCCCCTCGCCCTGATCACACACACTGCCCAGGCTGCCCTGCATGGGCTCCAACATCTCCTGATTTCCCTACAGGAGGAATTTATAGGGAACCAGGCTTTTGCCTAATTCACACATCTAAAAAGTAATAGTTATAGAATACAAGACCAGGTATATCTTGATCAAAAACCCATGCCCATAACCATTGCCCACTGCAGCTTCCCAGGCAGTATTTACTGTAGACCCCAACAGACAGAATCTAAAATCTGGCAAAACAGGGAGGCAACATCAATGGCTCTAGAGGTCAGAGGTGAAATTCCGTTATTTGCTGACTGCTATGTTTAATATAAACATAGCATTTTGCCATGCATGGCAAAATGTAGCCCTATTGGTACTAACTGTGGCCCTCTGTCTTGCCAGTCTCCACACAACTCCAACACTACTTTTTGTCGTTTCCAGTGTATGTCATTCCCCTACCTGCAGATATTCAGAGTCTTTCTATTTCTACATTGGAGGTGATTTCATCATCTGACACCTCACTCTGCATCAGGTCTTGCTTCAGTTTTATTCCAAAAAAAATGTATGTATTTTCATGACTGCCACTTTGCTTGTATCGCTCACTCTGCTGAAGCCATTCCTGCCTTTGCTGCTCACCCTGCATAGCTGCCACCAGGTGCCATCTTTCCTGTGAAGTAGCCTTCACTACTATCCCCTACTTCCCTAAGCTGAGTTAGTTTCACCTGTCTTTCCAGGTTGCATTTATCCCAATGCATTATCATTGATCAGTATATACCTCCTGGACTCTAGACTCAATTAGAATAAAGATGAGGACTAAAGTCATAATCCATGTGAAAAATCCCTGGCACATAGTATGTGCTTAAATAAACATTCCTTGTTATATAAGTGGGTGAAATATCTCTGTAGCAAGAAATTAATTCCTATTGACACAGAAGATGGTCTCACATCTACTCTAGGGACATGTGAAAAGTAAAGTGAAACCTATTTAATTATAGCATTCAATTTCATGGATTTTGAATGGTTTTATATTGAGGACCAATTTTATAGTTCTAAGATAAATTATAAGCTCATATTAGATTGCTTTTTGGATTTTATTTTATGAAAAAATTATCTGCGTATAATTTTGCATTTTTATTATATCTGGGCTCAGAAAACTATGTACGTTTTAACTATGTAAGTCAATCTTCTCATCAAACCATCTTAGGGTGGTATTTGATTCGATAATTCAAAAGGATGATTAACGTCATGAGTCATAAAAATACATAAATATATATTAAATATTTTATTTTAACTAAAAATATAAACACACAGGAGTTCTCTCATCAACTGATGTGTGACCCAGCAAAGAATCTGAAGCATGAACTGTGGATCCTGGTGTCCTGAGTTCAAACCTCATACTAAACCATGATATTATCAGCTCTATGACTTAGAGAAATTTACTCATTTCTCTGTCTCTTAATGTTCCTCATGTGTAAAACTGTGAAGAAGAATATTAAATGAGTTAACTTTTTAAAAGTTTTCCTAGAACCCTGCCTGGCTCATGTTACATATATTTGTTAAAATAAATATGGCCACCAGAGCCACTCTGTGGCTATGAAATGGGATTTTTGTGATGGAAATGTCCTGTATCTTGATTGTGATGGTTACCACAGAAATCTACACATGTGGGTTTCCCTGGTGGCGCAGTGGTTGAGAGTCCGCCTGCCGATGCAGGGGACACGGGTTCATGCCCCGGTCCGGGAAGATCCCACATGTCACGGAGCGGCTGGGCCCGTGAGCCATGGCCACTGAGCCTGCGCATCTGGATCCTGTGCTCCGCAACAGGAGAGGCCACAACAGTGAGAGGCTCACGTACTGAAAAAAAAAAAAATCTACACATGTGATAAAATTGCATACAGCTAAGTGCACATACAAACGAGCATGTCTGCTTGCTTTTGAAATGAGAGTCGGGTCAGTGCATTGTATCAATGTCATAATCCTGATTATAATCGTGTGCTATAGTTGTACAAAAGGGCTGGGGGAAAATACGTGTTGGGCGCAGGGGGATCTCTCTGTATTATTTCATATACTGCATGTAAATTCCCAATTATAACAAAACATATAGTTTTAAAAAATATATGCAGGATTTTGCTAGTGGGGGACGCAGTGCACATGTGAGTACTGGGGCTATATGGGAAATATGTACTTTCAGCTCAATTTTGCTATGAGCTTATGACTGCTAAAAACTAAACTCTATCATAAATGAATAAATAAATAACCAGTATAATTTGTTGGGGGTGGGGAATGCAACCAATTTACATTTTTAATACATTTATTTCTGACTAATTTCCTAATGGTTTTAGTTGGATAAAATCTATAACACATACTCTGTAATTGTGTTTCCATTCTTTAGAGTAAGAATTTGATGACATTTGAAAAGCCATGTGTGTGTAAAACCTATTGGATTATGATTTTTCCACATTTTTTGCCGTCACCTTACATATAACTAATTCCATGGTAGCTTGTTGTTAGGTTTAGAGATGCAACTTCAAATCTCAGCAAACATTGTCAACTCTCTTTTGAAAACATCTGTTTTCTTTCCTTTCATATGTATATGTTATCAATTATTAAAGGTTTTTATATTATATAATTAAAGTGACAACTGGCACAGCCTTAAACATTTGGAAAGCATAGGTGAAAGTATTCTGGCAGTGGGAATGGGTGTACAATAGGGGGACCACCTACCAGTGAGGAACTGGTTCCTCAGCGTTCCCCAGAGCATGGTTTAGAATAGGAATGGAAAGAATGGTTAATCCAGGTGTTGGGCAAGTTGGGATAAGAGCCATCTTCATCATACCAGCTGCAATCCGTTAAACTCAGTGACTTGATAACTCGGTATTGCTCTGACTGCTCAGACACTTTTCTGATCTCCTCTGGTCTCTGAATATATTTCTCTAGTTCTGTTTTAATAGATGTTGTACAAGCCCAAAAGACATAAAGACATAGAGTAAGAAGATACTTGTATGCATGAGAAAAGGAAAACTTGGAAGGGTTAGAAAAGCTTCAGTAACCTCATACGTTTTCCTATCATAAGAGTTAACACATACATGTGATTTCCTATGTACTAAGTGCCGTTCTAATAGCTTATATTCACTCACTAATCCTCACAGATACTCTTTGAAATAGGTATACTGTTACCATCGCTTCATTTTATAAATGAGGAAAGGAGGAAGTAGGCTAAATAATTTGCCCAAGGTTATGCACCTAGCGTGTGACACAACTGAGTTTGTAACACAGGTAAACTGAGTAGACAGTGCAGTCAAGCTCTCTACTATATTGCTTCGTGCTCTGTTAAATTATCAAAATACACATATAGAGTATAGGTATCAAGGGCATTATTAACCAGGGAGTTATTAAACGAATGCCAGTTCAATATCATTCAGTGTTTCCACTGTGTTAAAATAGTCAATGCATTCAGTACCCCATTTCAAAATTAAAATAAGTATCTTTTTGAAATTTCTAAACTTTTTCTTAAAATATTAAGTTATATGTTTTATAATTATAATTAGATTTATGACTAAGTATGTGCACTAATTGTAATTTATAATAGCGAGTTGGACATAAGTTAAACTTGAAGTAATAAGACATTTTATAAATCATGAAGCATTTATATAAATATCATGCCACCATTAAGAATAAAGTTGAAGAACAGCCTCTGAAAACATGTGCAAATGGTCTTCATATATAGTTTCCACATACACAAGAAGTTTCAGTGTGTAACCAGTAAAGGGAAAGGACCACAAGTAGCTTTGCTAATAAGTTGTTAGAATCTCTAGATGGTGGGAAATGTTTGGAATTTTTTCTACCATTTCAAATATATTTTCCTATGGTGAGATCATATTAACTAATTAAAATGTTAACATTACAAACATTTATGAACATTACATTTTAAAAAAGAAAGAAAATCGGGCTTTATAATTTATTTATAATTATAATGATAGAGATTATCTGAGTTTGGGCAGGAAATCCTGCATTTTTTATTGTAGGTTACTGATCACCAGATCAAGTATTTATAACCTGAAACACATGTTCCATCTCTTCTGAGTGGAATTCTAATGAGGGATGTTTAAAACAAATATGTTTCCAGAAAAATAATCAAATAGAGAAGTAAACTGAAAGACTGAAGCTTGTATGTATTTGTGTTAGCCTATTTCTGGACTCCATGTCTGGAGAATTAGAGTCCCTATTTAATTTTCTCCTGAAAATATCAAGTTTGAAAATATTAATAATTATCATGGGGTGTTACTCAGTGATCTTTCTTATTTTATTTAATTAAGAGATGGAATTTTTACCTGTGATATTGTTTTGCCTCAAACTGGATAACTGGTTCAAAATATTTTTAAAACAGTGAAATATAAAATTATATATATATATAGTATTGGTTTTGGTGCCTCCAAGTATTTTGGTATTTAGTTTTCTCCCATGTTCACAAAGAATATATATAACTGAAGGTCTTCTTAGTAATCCATTGTGCAAATATTTATGCTTTGTGAGAGAATATCATGGGTTTCTCCCAAAGTTTAGGTTAAAATTAGTACCATGTCCTTTTCCCTTCACTGGTAAAACATTTTCGTTGGAATATGAAAATGTTTAATAAATCCTCTGACATTTTGGTGACTGCCTTATAGTACCAAGGGAATAATATAATAATAGATAAATGAAAAAAAAAACCCAGCAAAACAGCTCATCTAAAGTTTTGCTTGGCTATAAAATTTATAATCCTATAAGAACATATGTCTATTGGCAATCATAGGTACTTGGGAGAAACATTTCCACAGAATGTGCCTAGTATAAGATCAATGCTTCTTTATCCACATACACACACACACACACACACACATACACACACACACAAATGGTTTTCTTTATAATTATAACTGTTAATAGCATTTTTCAAACTGGAGCTTATCCCAAATTGGACTTGTGGATTATACCTGCATTCACCTTCTTCTCTGGTTATGTCAATAGGAAGAACATCTTTACTTTTTTTAATGAAAAAATAAACTTAAAGCACAACTCTGTATGTTTTTTTAATTTTTGTCCTATTTTCCAAAAACTTCAAGCCTAATTATTTTTTATTCAATATCAGGGTTATTTATTTTAGACCACTGATTCTTAGGATATGCATATATTTTTTAAAAATTCTTAATGTACAGCATACAGCACTGTGACATACATAATTTGATGAATTGTTTTTGATAGGAAAGATAATTAACTTTATTGTCAATAAGCACATTTTGTTTCCTTTATGTTGAAAGAATGCTTTTTAAAGGTCATTGTGAGAAAGGAGATTCCTCAATATATGGGTAGATTGTTGCAGTTGCTTCAAAGATATCACACTTAAGATGAAATACCATAATGTAGAATTTTAAAAAATAAGTAATGGGAAATTAGGCATCGTACCCACAATGTGCCCTCTTAATTTGTCTGTGAATGTTGTTTCCTTATAGACAAAGTAAACAGGAAATTTCAAACATCTTTTCTTTCTTTCTTGTGTCTTTTCTTTAATATTTTATTGTTTATTCCTTTCCCGAAACATTTACTGTGTGCACTGTCCTGCATTATACACTACACTTTAAAGAATAAACTTAATATATTTTAAATTATTATGACTTGATATCTATAGAAGAAGTGTTTGAATCTAGGCCAGGTGACAAGGAGGAAAGAAAGTTGTTATTTTAAGCATTGTTCTTTGCATGTATATTGGTTTAATGTATGTCTTTAAGTTAATACCACTATTAAAATAAGAAAACTCTAGTTTGTGCAGAAGTATGTTACTTTAATAAAATATAAATGGCATACTTGACCACAAAGAAAGACTAGCTGGTAATGAGATGTAATCTGTGTCTGACCAAGCTACCTATTTCTACATTAATTGTTGTGGTTTTCCATTATTCTGAGTGCCTTTGGATGAAATCGTTTTAATTTCAAATCAAGGGAACTTGTTGGAACCTTGAAACATAGGTTTATGAAGAACTTTGTCAGTAGCAATTTTTCATATTATGTACTGTCACTAATTAGCACTTTCTCCATGTGGTGAAGATTTGAGAAAAATCTTACATTAGCTCCTGTGCTTTTCCTCGGGTGATGTAATACATGTTCTTTAAACAAGGGCATGTTTAATAAAACATGTTTTGTTTCCTTGAAAAATGACTAAAGCCTCTTTGAGAGGATTCAGGGAGTCCCTAGGGATACACAAGAAAAATCCAGTGACCATGCATTCCTCAAGGTATAACAAGTGTTGGGTAGAAGCATATGACATTGCCATTTTGAAGGTCATCATAGTTTTAAGTGTATGCGATTCTTACAGCTCAAACTATTATTACTTGATGTCATAAAACCAGTCTTTTTCTAATTTGACAAAATTATTTTCCTCAAGCCTTAAGCTTCAATGTACAGCATTTTTTTTCAAAAAGAGCTCTTCAAGGAAGTAAAAATGATTTCAAAGCAGCAGTCTGTGCAAAATCATAAAAATATGTATTGGCTAAAGACGCAGACCTACTAGAGAATGGACTTCAGGACATGGGGACGGGGAAGGGTAAGGTGGGACAAAGTGAGAGAGTGGCATAGACATATATACATTAACAAATGTAAAATAGAGAGCTAGTGGGAAGCAGTTGCATAGCACGGGGAGATCAGCTCGGTGCTTTCTGACCACCTAGAGGGGTGGGGTAGGGAGGTTGGGAGGGAGGGAGATGTAAGATGGTAGAGATATGAGGATATATGTATATGTATAACTGATTTACTTTGTTATAAAGCAGAAACTAACACACCATTGTGAAGCAATTATACTCCAATAAAGATGTTAAAAAATAAAAAATAAAATACATGTTAAAATGTAACTAACCTAAAATGGTCAAAACAAATTCGAATATGAAGAATGAAGTTTGAAGAGTTGCAGGACCTGACTTCAGTACTACTATAAAGCTACAGAATCACTAGAGTGAGGTATTTGTGTCCAGAGAGGCAAATGGGTAATTGAAGTGTTTCTAGATGCAAACATATATAGTAATTTGATTTTTGACAAACATGTAAGGGCAATTCAGTGAATAGTCTTTTCAGTAAATGACACTGAAACAATGGTATATCTTATTTAAGAAAACAAAATTTTATCAATAGCATGTACCATGCATACACATGATCTCAATAAAATACAAAGAGGTAAATATAAAGCTTAAAATTCTAAAATTTCTAGTGGAAGAAATCTCTAGGACTTTTGGTTAGGCAACTATTTCTTGGACAGTTCCATCAAAAGAATGATCCATAAGAGAAGATGTTGATGAATTAATCTTTATTAAAATTAAAAACTTCTGCTCCTCAGAAGACACTAATAAAATTATGGAAAGAAAATGAACAGAATGGGAGAAATTTTGCTAATAAAATATCTGATAAAGAGATTTCTTCCAGGATATATAAAGATTTCTCAAAGTGTAATCCATAAAAAAAAAAAAAAAAGAAAACAAAGAATTCAATAGAAATAAGCAGGTAAAAGATCCAGACACTTCCTCAAAGGTATTTGGATGGCATATTAACAAATGAAAAAAAAAGTTCTGGGGTGATGAAAATTTTCTACTTTTATATATACACATTTGTAAAACAATAATAAAAAGTGAATGTTATGGTGTGGATTGTGTGTGATGGTATAATGAAACAGGAATAGCAGAATTTAAGAACAACTGTCCAAAATTGGTGTGGATCAATGAGGAATTAGTTATACTATTCTATTTAATTTGTATGCTTTTAAAAGCTTTCCTGATAAAAAGATTTAAAATATATGGGATTGGGTATGCTATCTCTGGACCACCTACTTCTTGACTGTTTATGAGAAAGACATGTACTTATATACTTTAAACCAATGCTTTTAAAAATGCTGGCTTAATTTTGTTTTCTCCATCCAGCAAGAAATTATAATAATTAAATATATGTAATAATATAAAATTAAATGGAATATATTTTAAGTACACCCTCATAGTTAAACATATTTTCTATTATTTTAAACAAACACAGATCTCTGCATCAAGATAACTTTAGCACCCTCTCTCTTTGCAGATAAATTTGAGACATTAAGAAAGCCTTTTTTTCCCTCTCTTTATCCCAATCCACTTCCCAATTACAGAGATTTGTTCACCTGGTTTATTAGCCTTGGACTTTTTTGAAGTTTTCTTTTCAGAATGATGCTGTAAAAAAACTTAACTTAGCACTTACATAACAAGTTCCATTCATTCTATTCACTCTTCACTTAATATTCATGTATAATACAGAAATATTATCTATACAAAAATATACATGATATAAGTACAGTTTCATTTCAATCTTACTTTTCGTTTGTAAATTTACTCAACTAAATACAATCAACAAAACCTGTCAATACATTTACTTTATTTGTGTATGGTTCATAGTTTTCAATTCTATCCCTCTAGAAACATTCTCCTTGGATTAATGATCCTTAATACTTAGAATCTATTGTTTCTACCGTATGTATAAATGTTTCCTAATTTAATAACTCAACACTATATTGCTATTTCAAAAATGTTAATTGAATACTTTTAAAAAACATTCTATATTAGAACACAAAAAGGAAAATAAACTATATATAAGATATTGTAACAGTGAAAAAAATTGTATGACTTTTGTTTTGAAAATTATGCCCATAGTCTGAGTTTCTTCATTGTTTTAGAATTTCACAAGAAAAATTGATTGGTAGCAAAAATAATCTAGGCAAATGACCTTGATTATTATTTAATATGAGGGAAGACACACAGCCACTTTATGCCATGTATAGTTTCATCAGATGTCTAATGAGTTATGGAAAAAAATCATAAATGAGAAGAGAAGGAAACATAAAGTATTATAGTATAGATTTCCTGGAGTAAAAAATATTTTTTAAACTATGCTAGTAGTTTGTGAAGCAGATATTCAGTGACTGTTTATCCTTGTAGCATGCTCTTGTATAAAGAAAAAATAGACTTTTCTTGGCACTCTTCTTGCTGTATATAAATCATGTCCCAATTAAATATGCTTTGATATCCTCTGTTGGAAAGATCCTATATGCAAATAAATGTTTTTTTTTTAATTTACAACTTCAAAGATGATTTTTACTAATGAGACTCTTTAAATTCATATCTGTGCCTACATGCTACACTTGGGAACTTTACAATTGCCTTTATAGAGAGTTCAAGTGTATAAAATAGAAGTCAATAGAAAATACCATTGGTTAAATTTCTTAATTTTGTAGATACATTTTATCCATATTTGTGTACATCATTTCTGTTTTATGAATGAGTTGTTTAGAATATTCTGTCAAAAGGGTGAAAGAAAATTTATAAGATAATGTGGAAAATACAGTTCCTTTTTATGCAATAATAAACCATTTAGCTTAAAAAGTTCTAATAATGTATGACAATCACATTACCAGAATGGTAATATATATTTCCAAGTTTTTTTTTTTATCTTCACAAAGGAAACCTTCACAAAGGAAACATTAGAACAATGAAGTATTTTTTTTATGTCTCTTCTTTCCCAGTTAATTTCTTATATCACATGCATCCATAGTATAGGAAAATTATCTTTGTATCTATAATCGACTGTTAGCGGAATTCAGTGCTTAAAAACCACCCAGTAGAAGAACTCTAAACAGCAGAGGAAGGGCCTCCTGACTGCCACAGCACAGTCATACAATTGTTTACATCGTTAAGCTCCCAGGGGTCTCGCTTGTCTTATGTATAAAATGCCATAGTTGGAAAGAATGATCCTTAAGGTCATTGCCAGATCTAATATACTCTGGTTAAATCCCAGTTTGAGGGTGACAAAAACACATATGGAGGCTATAGGACTAAAGGGACTTTGTAAAGTAGTGAGAATTACTACACAGTTCCTCACTGCTGCTCATAGAACAAGAACAAGAATAATAGTATTCGTATTTTGTTTCAGTGTTGTTCAAACTTTGTTTCTCCTCTAGGTCCTAAAATTACAAAATTCCCTCATTAGCAATCTTATTATGTGGCTCTAGAAAGATTGTTTTTCCACTCTACCAGACAAATATTTCTTTCTGTCTCTTTTCTTCCCATATCTCAATAAAAACATTCTCCCATTTCTGAGAACCTTGCTTATGAATTACTAGGATATAAAAATCAATCTTATATGAACTCCATCAATATTTCACCCTTAAAACTCCAAAACCTTCTGCAAACTTTGTCTGTATTCTAAGTCTTTTCTCAATGTGCAACCGAAAACACATCTCCTTTGGTAAAATGTCATCCTCCAATATACACTCCAGATTCTTTCTTATCTAGGTTACTTAATGCTGTTTCAGTTTTTTTGCTATTATTTAACATATTTACCAAATGGTTATGACACAAGCATGGATCATAAAAGTGGATGCCAAACACTGAGTATCCATCTTGCTTTTTCTTATCATCAATTTCTCTCTCTCTTTCTTTCATACCGTGTTATCTGTCTACAAACTCTACATGAACTCATTTTTTCTTTGCTTTCAGAAAGCCTCCATACACTGACGATTACAGAATTTACATCCCTGACATTTATCTTTCCTCTAAACTCCAAAAAGCATATATCCTTTCTGACATCTCCACTTGAGTGTTTCCCATATATGTCAAATGTAACATGTCCGAAACTGACCTCTTGTTCTCCTGCTCTGTATTTGTCCTTCCTACATTCTTTCTAATCACAGTAAGTGACACTATTATTTACCCAATTCCTCAAACCAAAAATCTTTTACTCAGACTCTCTTTTTCTCATCCTCCATATTCAATCTATCAACAAACATAGCCAAGTCTTCTTCCCATATATTTTCAAGATTCACCCACCCATCTCATTCCTCAAGGTTATGTATACTATCATTTATACCTCTCACTGGTGTACGACCTAGCTTCTTCTTACTCTACAGATCTCATCTCAAACTTCATCTTCTCAGAAGCTTTCCATGAGTACCCTGTTTACAGTAACTGCACCCCATCAAACAGCAACTCCACTCGGTTATGTACTCCTCAGAAGGTCTGGTGACCATCATTGTACTTTTCACCATCAAGATACATCAACTCTATTTGTGTGCTTGTCTATTGTCTATTTTGTGTGTGTGTGTGTGTGTGCTTGTCTATAATCTATTGTCTATTTTTATCCTTTAGAAGGTTAGCTACTGGAAAATAAGTATCTAATCAATAAAAACAATACTTAATAAGACAATCAGTAATTATAACTCACCTCTAGAGAACTCAATGGAGTGGTGAGGAGTTGGACTTCTACCTTCCTGGTAGGTCAATTGTCAATTATTGATACTTTGTACATAGATAATGCTTAAAGTTTTTAAATCACTGTATTATTATTATTATATCTGATCATAAAACAATCCTTCAAGGTCAGCAAGATCAGATATTACTGTACCCAATATATATAGAGACAAAACAAATATCAGAAAATTTAAGTGACTTGTCAAATATCACATAATAAATGTTTGGTTTGAACAATACCAGAACTTGTCTTCTAATCCTTCTTACTTAGTCATTGTTTACTCAAAGCACATATATACTCAAAAAAAAGCCTGAAGATTGATTTATGAATCATATACTATGTTCGCAAGTAAACTTATCTTCCTCCAACTTAATATACTAAATATGATTATCTAGGGTTTATTGATAATGCTGTATTAAATATGTCTACCATTATCTTATTATCTTATTGAGTCACTCCTTAATTATTTGTGGCCTGTCTGATCATACTCCCTCTCTTTTAAAAGTAAGATATGTTCATTTAAAATAATAACATAAAATATTTCAAAGAGTGCTCAATAAATTATATTATCTAGAATATACAGGATAATATTAGATTTATTTTTTCTAACTTCTGAAAAAGTACATTAGTTATAGATAGAGACTTTGGACGTAGACACAGATATTTAGAAAAAGGAAACTATAAAAAGAACTATAAAATATTTCTTTAAATCATGACAGCTGAAAAAGCTATCTCTTTACCCATTTAGTAAGAAGTATTTTAAGCATCAAAGGCAACACACACACCAAAAAAAATGGTTTGAAGGAAATAGTGACATAATAATAGATCATGCCTAAAAAAAGCATTCAGCAATTTTTGCAGAATTTACTTTCATTTTATTGTTAATTATATAACGAAGTGGAAAATCCTAATAGCTTCTCTTGTAAATAATGTCACGGAAAATTGTCTATTTGGTTCCTTGGACAATTTTCCGTGACATTATTTACAAGAGAAGCTATTAGGATAGACAATTTTCCAAAGGAGACATACAGGTGGTCAACAGGTACATGAAAAGGTTCTCAACATCTCTAATCATCAGGGAAATGAAAATGAAAACCACAGTGAGATACCACCTCAACAGTTATAATGGCTATAATTAAAAAAGGCAAGATATAACAAGTTCTAATGAGGATGTGGAGAAAAGGGAACCCTTGTACACTCTTGGTGATAATGTAAATTTGTGCAACCACTATGGAAAACAGTATAGTTTTTTCTAAAAAAATTACAAACAGAACTACCATGTAATCCAGCACTTCTACTTCTGGGTATACATGAAGGAAATAAAATTACTATCTTGGAGAGATATCTCCACCTCCATGTTTACTTCAGCATTATTTACAATAGCCAAGACATGAAAACAACCCAAGTCCCAAGTGTTTTTGGATAAATGGAGGAAGAAATGTGGTGTGTGTGTGTGTGTGTGTGTGTGTGTGTGTGTATATATAATATATGGAATATTATATATATAATGGAATATTATTCAGCCATAAAAAAGAAGTAAGTTCTGCCATTTGTGACAACATGTATGAAACTTGAGTCCATTATGCTAATTAAAACAAGTCAGAAAGAGAAAGACAAAAAAAATAATAATAATAATATCACGGACTATATATTTTCTAAAAATAACTGAGAGTAAAAAATAAAAACAACCCTTTTTTTTTTAAGTTTAATTTCTCAATACTAACCAATTGATGACCTCTATTTCTGTTTGGGAAGTAACTTGTGTTAGCAAGTGGGATAATTTAAACTACTGGAGTCTAGTGTTATAGAGTTGTTGTTATTTAACACTTCCATCTTGATCCATTTTTTCATTCCTTCAATATTTATGAAGTAGCTACTATGTGCTATGTAATCTGTTAGATATCTGCCACCAAGGCAGCCTCCAAATGAAAGTTAAAGTCTGTAAGTCACTAGAGGTCTCTATGAAATGGTCTAATTATAGACAGTTTATAATTGGAGGCTAAGAAGTGTGATGCTTTTAGGCAAACAGGTCTTTGGGGAGACCTCATATCGCAACAACTTGGTTGCTTTTTTGGCCTGCATGCACACTTAGCTAGAAATGGAATTAAAGGTCGCCAGATAGACATTCTGGTTAATTCAACTCAGATTCCTGATAAACTGAGCTCTACCATATTTTAGAATAAGAGGATTAGGGTACTCTATAGAAAAGACCTGGGGACAACTTTTAATTTTTTTTTAACTTTATAGCTGAGAAATTTAAAGAATAAACAAACGAGAATCAAACTCAAGGCTCCAGATTCCTACAGCAAGTCTCCTCCTTGTTTGATGACAGCTGGTCAACCTGGACCACTTGCTAGGCCAGGAAAGCTACCAGTGTCCTGGTGTTGACTGAACACCTTCCCACTGGTGCTGCCCTCTGCCAATAAAGGTAAATATACCATCAAACTAGTTAATGAAATATTTCAGAGGAGAATATCCAATTCCTTACTAAAGAAAAATACAAGTCACAAATGTATACTTTCCTCTAAAACATCTGCTTGTCATTGTGTAGCTATGTACAAATGGCAAAATAAAATTTGGAAAAAAATTGCAGCTTTGTGCCCATAAGATTCTTATCATCTAGAAGATGAAAAAGCCACACAAAAGTAGTTTAGAAAGCACAGAATGAATGTTCTACCACCCAAGAAATTTCAGGAAGTTAAACAATGATTTAGGAATAATATTGAAACATATTCTTAGGATTTATAATCCTATATTTATGTAGAAAGATTTAAACAAACTACTGTATGCAACATGAGAAGACTCACAAGCCAAAAACCTTGATTATTAAGATGTATACAATATGGAATATAATATATATTACCTTTATATATGGTTACCTTTTTTCCACCTTGGGTATCTGAATGGCTGGAAAGAAAATTACAAATCTTTGATGACAACCAACCTAGACTAAATGTTGGGGCAAACAATTGGCTAAAACTACAAAAATCCCAATGACTTGATATTTACAAAACTAATTTCTCTTGGGTGAGAAATGATGGTATTGATGGGCTGATGTTGGTGGTGATGATGACAGTGATAAGAGCTAACCCACTTTTAGTCCTTATGATGAGCTAGGCATTGCTTTAAATGTGTGACAAGTACTTATTCATTCATTGTTCTCATCAACACAGCGAGGTCAGTGTTTTAATACCTTCATTTTCTAAATGAATACTGAGACATAGAGAGATAAAGTGTCTTATAGTCAGGAAGCCCCAGTAAGTGTGAGAGCCAAATTAGAACACAGAGAGCTACTGAGGATCTAGATGGATGCAAATAATTGTATCATAATAATCTGAACACTATTCAGTGATACGGGACCCTTGCCAATCCTAGACCCCATGAAGCACACCCCTGACACAGGAATTTTGCCCCAATCACTCCTTCTCCTAAGAAATGTCTTTCACTAGCTATTTTTTTAACTTCCTCATTCCATCAGTCTTTTTCTTTCCTCCAATCTTAACTTTTCAATAAAACCACCCTGAAGACCCTATTTAACACTGCAAACTGCTCCTTCCCACTTGAATATGCTTGAACACTTCAGATGTTCTTTAAACTGCTCTACTTTTTATCTTCCTTTTAGTGTGGGTCAAATTCTGACATACTCAAAGATTTGTGTATTCTATTTATTTTTTATTTTCTCTCTAGAGAAAATGTCTGTTGTGCTAGAATGGAAACTCCACCTGGCCAGAAATCTTTGACTCTGGTTCACTAAGAATATAGAACTGTGCCTGCCACAAGGGTGGCGCCCAAACACAAATTTGCTTAATGAACAAATGGGTAAATGAAAAATAAGTAAAATGTAAAGGAAAATAGGACAACATATCGACCCAAGAAGTAATAGGAAAATACTAGCGTATTTCTAGTAGCTTTGAGAAAAATAGAGTTCTCTGAGAATTACTTCACATAATAGTAGTTTAGATAGAATTAAAAGTAATTAAACTATTTCAAACCTTCAGTAATCACATATTCCCTATAAGTAAAACATTACACATTACAGAAGAATGGATATTACTGCATATTCCTAAATATTATATTTAGAAAACCAGAAAAATAATACCATCAATGTCAGTAATAATGATGCCATAACCTTTGTTACCTGTTTTAGCATATATCCTGTGTTTGTATATGTGTGTATATAAAACAAATTATTGCCCACAGTATGAAATATGGAAGTTTATTTTCATATAAGCTCCTGATAGAGAAGTTTGAAAATACATCAAATTTAAATGAACAAAGAGCATACCTTTTAACCCAGCAATCTTACTCTTATTATTGTAATAAGCCTATTGGACGAGGTGCATAAAGATGTTAATGCAAAGTTATTAATTATACTGTCTTTAAAAATATTGAAATATTTAGAAACCATCTATACTTCCATCATTAAGTAGCAATAAAATATATGATACACTGGTGTATGAAACTACACTATATGTTAATGACCTGAATAAAAAATATGCCTGTGAGCATATTTTTTTACCTACACATATATATGTATGCATATGTGTGTGTGTGTGTGTGTATATATATATATATATATATATATATATATATATATATATATATATATATATATATATATATGGAGAGAGAGAGAGAGAGTGAGTTTGTACAATTACACCTGTGCAGAGATAGAGACAGACTGAAAGGTAATCAAAAGTTTTGTTTCTGGGGTTTGGGGCATTTGGAGGATATTCACTTTCTTACTCTTTTTGAATTGGATTACATTTTCTACAGCAAGTAGTAAAAACCTTTGGACAACATTTTAAAAGCCAAATTATAAGAAAGAGAGAGGGAGGAAAGTTAGAAAAGATGGAATAAGTGGGAAATGGAAGAGGAGAGAGGAGATATTTTAGCTGCCTAGAAGAAATCTAACTCAGGTTTGAAAGATTATTTCTTTAAGACAAGCAGTGCTTTCACATATTCCTGCTTTCCACTGTAATTTTACTTAAATTTATAATTTTATAATTCTGTCTTTCTGCAGAAGCCACTAGAACCAAACTCATTTCTGATCACTTGGATTAGGGAACCCCTAGTCTACCCCACCCCAGGGAAGCATGGCAGTGACTATGGAAAAACTCCAGTGTTGGTTCCTACAGCAATAACTTTAGAAACAGACAGATCTGAATTCAAATCACTGTCTTTCACTTACCAGCAATTTAAGCTTTGTTATGACTCTTAATTGCTCTGGAGTTATATCTTATCTTCAAGTAGAAAATGTAGTGCAGATTGAAAGTGTTCACGGGAGGAATAAATGGGCTATGATTCCAGAGTCACATCACAGGCACTCAACAAATACCTGTTCTGTTTACACATCATTCTTTCCTCAGCATGACTCTAATTGAACTAGAATTTAAAAGAAATGACAACATTATTCCTATTTCTCTTCCAACAGCAGTTTTTTTCTTTGTTTGTGAAATGATTCACCATGAACCTATATCCTGACACTGTAACTCTTTAATTCTACATTGTCAAAATATTTTTAATCTTCATTATACTTCTTCAACCCAAGAGCCCTATTTCAACTTGCCATCACTTTTTTTTCCCTCCTGACAACATCAGGTATTTGAAACACAACAAAAATTCCCTTTATTTTTGAATAACAAAAAGAAGTGCACATATTTTTAAAATGAAGAAAGGGAAATTAACGTGGCCAACTCATTTCAATTTGCCTGGGGATTCCCAGATGTAGTCCAGCATCTTGGGAAAACTCTCATTTGGAGCAAACCCGGATAGTTGGTCAACATTAATAGTGGCAAACATATGTGTAATACCAGAAAATACCCAATAGACAGTCTTAGGTTGTTACACATAGAGTATTTTGTGTATTATTATATGTATATTATTTTAACCCCGAGGCTCTATATGTTCATTTACAAACTAAGTATGATTTTTGGATTCTATTTCTGATACCATGGGGTAAGTATAAACAAATAAACAAAATGATGTCCAGTGCAGAGGTGAGTATACTGTGGTAGTATAACACGAAGATTATTGGATTTTGGTCTCATAGACTCGGGGAAATGCAAGGAGAAACAAAACAAAAACAAAATCAAAACAAAAACCGGTCTCGCCTTAACTCCTCTGCAAGGCCTTTTAGGACAGCAGAGTCAAGGTCACACTGAATTGTCACCGCTGAGCTCAGTGCCGCCATCACACCCATCTGGCCTTGGAGTCCTGTTATTCCAGGTCATTCAGTAAATGGTGCCTACCTGCCACTCTTGACAACCATTGCTCTCACTTTTAGAAAGCATCCCTCTCTCTTTTGCCAGGATTTCAAGGAACTGCAAAAATTACTCCACATTCCCTTTGTTGCTGGCTTGCATTTTATTTCCCCCAAAGTGATCAGGGTCAAATAAAATAGGGGAATTTTTGTCAGCAGTTATTCACTGTTAACATGGCTAATGAGGAGACATTTTCCTCTGTGAAAAGGGGCCACAGACCGGCCAGTGTGAGTCTGCACAAGCAGAGCAGTCACGGAAAGAACTGTGAACCCAGGGATCTCAGATTGCTGAGATCAGGTTACAACTCAAACTGGGGCTAAACCTAATACTGTGATTTGTCTTATGATATCCTGACTGCTTCTCCTTAACACACATGCAATTTAGTTTTAATGGGTATTTTACTATGATTAATAAATGTCAATTCAGTGTGTTATCTCCACATTATAGCATATTCACAGACTTTATCTACGCCAAGAGTATTTTTATTGGACTTTATGTTTGAGGGAATTGTAGCACTGTTGACGATAATTTCATGGTTTATGTATTCTGTAAGGCTCATTTTTTAATGGAAATTCTTTGGAACTTATGGACATGTTTGGTTGATAATAAAAGAGTTAAGAAATATAGAAAGGGGCTGAGCAGTGCTGGTGTCATTTACTGGTTAAATTAGTTTTCAGATTTGTTGCTAATAAAAATCTCTTGATATTTTTTAATATCATGGGAGATGATTCAGGCTGCATAATTCAATCAGACTTCTTTTTCTTTCAAATTAACATCCCCTTAACTTTATCCAGAAAAACTTACACACAATACTACAAAGCTTATGGCTTCTAATAAGCAGATAATATTACTTCTAATAAATGTAGGAAAAAATGGTTAATTTTTGACAAGTAGTTTTAACAATAAAAATTTCCCATGGTGACACAAGGCTTCTGTAGCTTTCACTTTATTTCATGACTTAAAGCCAAAGATTAGAAGTCTCACTTTACTTTTGCAGAGCTATTTCAATAATCTTTAAATTATGCTTATAGAAAAACAGGGTGCAGGCGGGAGACAACAGACAGTGTTCCAAGGTACCCTCTTCACCCTCGTGTATCTTAAAATAGAGAGCTTAGTTTATATGTATACACACGCACACACACTTATGTGTATGTGTATACATATATATTTTAATACTGGGCTTCCTTTACAGCTATTATCTGAAGAAAGAGTTTCCAATTTAAGAATTGTATTGTACTTTTATTTATTCATTTATTATTTTTAAAATGAAGCATAGTTGATTTACAAAGTTGTGCTGGTTTCAGGTGTACAGAAAAGTGATTCAGATATAAACATATGTGTACATATATACATATATATATATATACATATTTTTCAGATTCTTTTCCCTTATAGGTTATTAAAAAATATTGAGTATAGTTCCCTATACAGTAGGTCCTTGTTTGTTATCTATTTTATATATAGTATATATATATATATGTCTCAGGATTATGACACTGGAGTAAAAGCATTTGAATTTTAAAACTATGACATTTCTATAGGTGCATATGCATATGCATGGGATAAGTCTATCTATGGCCTCAGGCTTTTTAAACATGTAAGTTTTCATGCATTTTTTGTCCTCTCTTATAATTACTTGTCTTAATTTATCTAGGAAATATCCTAAAATGATATAGAGACTACTTATTTAACTTGATAATGTTGCCTTCTTTTTACCCGCAGGTTTTTATATAAAAGCAACCATAACATGAAAAGAGATGACAGGTATTTATCGTAGCAAAAAGGAAAGAAAGAAATAACGAGTCTGTGTCATTGTTCTTAATCTTCTTTAACTTGCTGAGTAATACCAGCAACTTGTGTATTCATTCCATCTAAGAAGACCAGGTGTGAGCCACCAGATAATATTTTATGATGTTTTAGCATTCATTTTTCATTGTACACATTGAGGAAGAAGCCATTATTCAAGTGCTATCTCAGAAGACCTTTCTAACAAGTTCTTTTTTTTTTTTTTATTAGTTTCTACTTTATAATAAAGTGAATCAGTCATACATATACATCTGTTCCCACATCCCTTCCCTCATGCATCTCACTCCCTCCCACCCTCCCCATCCCACCCCTCCAGGCGGTCACAAAGCACCGAGCTGATCTCCCTGTGCTCTGCGGCTGCTTCCCACTATCTATCTACCTCACGTTTGGTAGTGTATATATGTCCCTGCCTCTCTTTCGTTTTGTCACAGCTTACCCTTCCCCCTCCCCATATCCTCAAGTCCATTCTCAAGTAGGTCTGTGTCTTTATTCCCGTTTTACCCCTAGGTTCTTCATGACATTTTTTTAAAATTCCATATATATGTGTCAGCATACGGTATTTGTCTTTCTCTTTCTGACTTACTTCACTCTGTATGACAGACTCTAGGTCTATCCACCTCATTACAAATAGCTCAGTTTCGTTTCTTTTTATGGCTGAGTAATATTCCATTGTATATATGTGCCACATCTTCTTTATCCATTCATCCGATGATGGACACTTAGGTTGTTTCCAGCTCCGGGTTATTCTGAATAGAGCTGCAATGAACATTTTGGTACATGTCTCTATGGTTTTCTCAGGGTACATGCCTAGTAGTGGGATTGCTAGATCATATGGTAGTTCTATTTTTAGTTTTTTAAGGAACCTCCATACTGTTCTCCATAGTGGCTGTACCAATTCACATTCCCACCAGCAGTGCAAGAGTGTTCCCGTTTCTCCACACCTTCTCCAGCATTTATTGTTTCTAGATTTCTTGATGATGGCCTTTCTGACTGGTGTGAGATGATATCTCATTGTAGTTTTGATTTGCATTTCTCTAATGATTAATGATGTTGAGCATTCTTTCATGTGTTTGTTGGCAGTCTGTATATCTTCTTTGGAGAAATGCCTATTTAAGTCTTCTGCCCATTTTTGGATTGGGTTGTCTGTTTTTTTGCTATTGAGCTGCATGAGCTGTTTATAAATTTTGGAGATTAATTTTTTGTCAGTTGTTTCATTTGCAAATATTTTCTCCCATTCTGAGGGTTGTCTTTTGGTCTTGTTTATGGTTTCCTTTGCTGTGCAAAAGCTTTGAAGTTTCATTAGGTCCCATGTGTTTATCCTTGTGTTTATTTCCATTTCTCTAGGAGGTGGGTCCAAAAGGATCTTTGCTGTGATTTATGTCATAGAGTGTTCTGCCTATGTTTTCCTCTAAGAGTTTGATAGTGTCTGGCCTTACATTTAGGTCTTTAATCCATTTTGAGCTTATTTTTGTGTATGGTGTTAGGGAGTGATCTAATCTCATACTTTTACATGTCCCTGTCCAGTTTTCCCAGCACCACTTATTGAAGAGGCTGTCCTTTCTCCACTGTACATTCCTGCCTCCTTTATCAAAGATAAGTTGACCATATGTGCGTGGGTTTATCTCTGGGCTTTCTATACTATTCCATTGATATATCTTTCTGTTTTTGTGTCAGTACCACACTGTCTTGATTACTGTAGCTTTGTAATATAGTCTGAAGTCAGGGAGCCTGATTCCTCCAGCTCCGTTTTTCGTTCTCAAGATTGCTTTGGCTATTCGGGATCTTTTGTTTTGCCAAACAAGTTTTGAAATTTTTTGTTCTAGTTCTGTGAAAAATGCCAGTGGTAGTTTGATAGGGATTGCATTGAACTTGTAGATTGCTTTGGGTAGTAGAGTCATTTTCACAATATTGATTCTTCCAATTCAGGAGCATGGTATGTCTCTCCATCTATTTGTATCACCTTTAATTTATTTCATCAGTGTCTTATAATTTTCTGCATACAGGTCTTTTGTCTCCTTAGGTAGGTTTATTCCTAGATATTTTATTCTTTTTGTTGCAATGGTAAATGGGAGTGTTTTCTTGATTTCATTTTCAAATTTTTCATCATTAGTGTACAGGAATGCCAGAGATCTGTACATTAATTTTTTGTCCTGCTACTTTACCAAATTCATTGATTAGCTCTAGTAGTTTTCTGGTAGAATCTTTAGGATTCTCTATGTATAGTATCATGTCATCTGCAAACAGTAACAGCTTTACTTCTTCTTTTCCAATTTGGATTCCTTTTATTTCCTTTTCTTCTCTGATTGCTGGGGCTAAAACTTCCAAAACTAAGTTGAATAATAGTGGTGAGAGTTGGCAGCTTTGTCTTGTTCCTTATCTTAGTGGAAATGGTTTCAGTTTTTCACCATTGAGGACAATGTTGGCGGTGGGTTTGTCATATATGGCCTTTATTATGTTGAGGAAAGTTCCCTCTATGCCTACTTTCTGCAGGGTTTTTATCATAAATGGGTGTTGAATTTTGTCGAAAGCTTTCTCTGCATCTATTGAGATGATCATATGGTTTTTCTCCTTCAACTTGTTAATATGGTGTATCACATTGATTGATTTGCGTATATTGAAGAATCCTTGCATTCCTGGAATAAACCCCACTTGATCATGGTGTATGATCGTTTTAATGTGCTGTTGGATTCTGTTTGCTAGTATTTCGTTGAGGATTTTTGCATCTATGTTCATCAGTGATATTTGCCTGTAGTTTTCTTTCTTTGTGACATCCTTGCCTGGTTTTGGTATCAAGGTGATGGTGGCCTCATAGAATGAGTTTGGGAGTGTTCCTTCCTCTGACATTGTTTGGAAGAGTTTGAGAAGGATGGGTGTTAGCTCTTCTTTAAATGTTTGATAGAATTCACCTGTGAAGCCATCTGGTCCTGGGCTTTTGTTTGTTGGAAGATGTTTAATCACAGTTTCAATTTCAGTGCTTGTGATTGGTCTATTCATATTTTCTGTTTCTTCCAGATTCAGTCTTGGCACGTTGTGCATTTCTAAGAATTTGTCCATTTCTTCCAGGTTGTCCATTTTATTGGCATAGAGTTTCTTGTAGTAATCTCTCATGATCTTTTGTATTTCTGCAGTGTCAGTTGTTACTTCTCCTTTTTCATTTCTAATTCTATTGATTTGAGTCTTCTCCCTTTTTTTCTTGATGAGTCTGGCTAATGGTTTGTCTATTCTGTTTATCTTCTCCAAGAACCAGCTTTTAGTTTTATTGATCTTTGTTATCGTTTCCTTCATTTCTTTTTCATTTATTTCTGATCTGATCTTTATGATTTCTTTCCTTCTGCTACCTTTGGGGGTTTTTTGTTCTTCTTTCTCTAATTGCTTTAGGTGCAGGGTCAGGTTGTTTGCTCGAGATGTTTCCTGTTTCTTAAGGTGGGATTGTATTGCTATAAACTTCCCCCTTAGAACTGCTTTTGCTGCGTCCCATAGGTTTTGGGTCGTCGTGTCTGCATTGTCATTTGTTTCTATGTATTTTTTAATTTCCTCTTTCATTTCTTCAGTGATCACTTCGTTATTGAGTAGTGTATTGTTTAGCCTCCATGTGCTTGTATTTTTTACAGATCTTTTCCTGTAATTGATGTCTAGTCTCATAGCATTGTGGTCGGAAAAGATACTTGATACAATTTCAATTTTCTTAAATTTACCAAGGCTTGATTTGTGACCCAAGATATGATCTATCCTGGAGAATGTTCCATGAGCACTTGAGAAAAATGTGTATTCTGTTGTTTTTGGATGGAATGTCCTATAAATATCAATTAAGTCCATCTTGTTTAATGTATCATTTAAAGCTTGTGTTTCCTTATTTATTTTCATTTTGGATGATCTGTCCATTGGTGAAAGTGGGGTGTTAAAGTCCCCTACTATGATTGTGTTACTGTCGATTTCCCCTTTTATGGCTGTTAGTATTTGCCTTATGTATTGAGGTGCTCCTATGTTGGGTGCATAAATATTTACAATTGTTATATCTTCTTCTTGGATCGATCCCTTGATCATTATGTAGTGTCCTTCTTTGTCTCTTCAAGTAGTCTTTATTTTAAAGTCTATTTTGTCTGATATGAGAATTGCTACTCCAGCTTTCTTTTGGTTTCCATTTGCATGGAATATCTTTTTCCATCCCCTTACTTTCAGTCTGTATGTGTCTCTAGGTCTGAAGTGGGTTTCTTGTAGTCAGCATATATATGGGTCTTGCTTTTGTATCCATTCAGCCAATCTGTGTCTTTTGGTGGGAACATTTAGTCCATTTACATTTAAGGTAATTATTGATATGTATGTTCCTATTCCCATTTTCTTAATTGTTTTGGGTTCATTATTGTAGGTCTTTTCCTTCTGTTGTGTTTCTTGCCTAGAGAAGTTCCTTTAGCATTTGTTGTAAAGCTGGTTTGGTGGTGCTGAACTCTCTCAGCTTTTGCTTGTCTGTAAACGTTTTAATTTCTCCATCAAATCTGAATGAGATCCTTGCTGGGTAGAGTAATCTTGGTTGCAGGTTTTTCTCCTTCATCACTTTAATTATGTCCTGCCACTCCCTTCTGGCTTGTAGAGTTTCTGCTGAGAGATCAGCTGTTATACAGATGGGGATTCCCTTGTGTGTTATTTGTTGTTTTTGCCTTGCTGCTTTTAATATGATTTCTTTGTGTTTAATTTTTGAGAGTTGGATTAATATGTGTCTTGGCGTATTTCTCCTTGGATTTATTCTGTATGGGACTCTCTGTGCCTCCTGGACTTGATTAACTATTTCCTTTCCCATATTAGGGAAATTTTCAACTATAATCTCTTCAAATATTTTCTCAGTCCCTTTCTTTTTCTCTTCTTCTTCTAGAACCCCTATAATTCGAATGTTGGTGCATTTAATGTTGTCCCAGAGGTCTCTTCGACTGTCCTCTGTTCTTTTCATTCTTTTTTCTTTATTTTGCTCTGCAGCAGTTATTTCCACTATTTTATCTTCCACCTCACTTATCCGTTCTTCTGCCTCAGTTATTCTGCTATTGATCCCATCTAGAGTATTTTTCATTTCATTTATTGTGTTTTTAATCGATGCTTGATTCATCTTTACTTCTTCTAGGTCCTTGTTAACTGTTTCTTGCATTTTGTCTATTCTATTTCCAAGATTTTGGATCTTGGAAATAGAATCTTGGATCATCTTTACTATCATTATTCTGAATTCTTTTTCAGGTAGACTGCCTATTACCTCTTCATTTGTTAGGTCTGCTAGGTTTTTATCTTGCTCCTTCACCTGCTGTGTGTTTTTCTGTCTTCTCATTTTGCTTATGTTACTGTGTTTGGGGTCTCCTTTTTGCAGGCTGCAGGTTCGTAGTTCCCGTTGTTTTTGGTGTCTGTCCCCAGTGGCTAAAGTTGTTTCAGTAGGTTGTGTAGGCTTCCTGGTGTGGGGGACTAGTGCCTGTGTTCTGGTGGTTGAGGCTCGATCTTGTCTTTCTGGTGGACACGTCCACGTCTGGTGGTGTGTTTTGGGGTGCCTGTGGCCTCATTATGTTTTTAGGCAGCCTCTCTGCTAATGGGTGGGGTTGTGTTCCTGCCTTGCTAGTTGCTTGGCATAGGGTGACCAGCACTGTAGCTTGCTGGTCGTTGACTGAAGCTGGGTGCTGGTGTTGAGATGGAGACCTCTGGGAGATTTTCACTGCTTGATATTATGTGGAGCTGGGAGGTCTCTTGTGGACCCGTGTCCTGAATTTGGCTCTCCCAATTCAGAGGCACAGCACTGACTCCTGGCTGCAGCACCAAGAGCCTTTCATCTACCTGGTTCAGAATAAAAGGGAGAAAAAGTAGAAAGAAATAATTAGTAGAAGAAAGAAAGAGAGAGAGAAAGGAATAAGGAAAGAAAGGAAGGAAGAGAGAAAGGAGGGAAGGAGGGAGGGAGGAAGGATGGAAAGAAAGAAAGGAGGCAGAGAGGGAGTAATGAAAGAAAAAGGAACAGTGAATGGAAGAAGGGAGGGAGGGAGGGAGGAAGGACAGAAAGAAAGAAAGAAAGACAGGAGGGAGGGAGGGAGGAAGGAAAGAAAAAGAAAGTGAAAGGAAGATGGGTGGGAGGGAGCGAGGAAGGAAAGAAAGAGAGAAGGAAGGAAAGGAGGGGCGGAGGGAGGGAGGGAGGAAGGGAAGGTAGGAAAAAAAGAAAGAGCAGGTAAAGTAAAATAGAATAAAGTATGAAATATAGTAGCATTATTAAAATTAAAAAGTAATTATTGAAAAAAAAAACGGACAGATAGAACCCTTGGACATATGGTGGAAGCAAAGATGTACAGAGAGAATCTTACACAGAAGAATACACATACACATTCACAAAAAGAGAGCAGGGGGAAAAATCAAAAATCTTGCTCTCCAAGTCCACCTCCTCAATTTGGGATCCTTCCTTGTAAAAAGAGGAAAACGGCGAGAAGTCTGAAATCTTGCTCTCTAAGTCCACCTCCTTAATTTGGGATAATTCGTTGTAAAAAGAGGAAAAAGGGAGGAAAGTCTTAAATCTTGTCCTTAAAGTCCACTTCCTCAATTTCGGATGATTCGCTGTCCATTCATGCACTCCACAGACGCAGGGCACATCAAGTGGACCTTGGAGCTTTAATCCGCTGCCTCCGAGGCTGCACAGAGTGATTTCCCTGTCTCTTCTCTTCTCTCACAGCTCCCGGGTCTCAGCCTTGGACCTGGCCTCGCCTCTGCGCGTAGGTCGCCGGAGGGCGTCCGTTCAGACAGGACGGGTTTAAATGAGCCGCTGATTCGGGGGCTCTGGCTCACTCAGGCAGAGGGGAGGGAGGGGCGCGCAGTGTGGGGCGGGCCTGCGGGGGCAGAGGCCGGCGTGACGTTGCACCAGACCGAGGCGCTCCGTGCGCTTTCCCGGGAAAGCCTTCCCCGGGTTCTGGGACCCCGGCAGTGGCGGTGTGCACAGGCCCCCTGGAAGGCGGGGCGGACAGTGACCCGCGCTCGCACACAGGCCCCGCGGCGGTGGCAGCAGCAGCAGCCCCAGCGTCCCACGCCCGTCTCCGGGGTCCGCGCCTTTAGCCGCGGCTCGCGCCCGTCCCCAGCGCTTCCCCAAGCAGCCCTCTTAATGCCCTCTCTTTGCGCACCAGGAAACAAAAGGGAAGAAAAAGCCTCTTGCCTCTTCGGCAGCTCCAGACCCTTTCCCCGGAGTCCCTCCGGGCTAGCCGTGGTGCACTAACCCCTTCAGGCTCTCTTCCTGCCGCCAGCCCCAGTCCTCTCCCTGCGCTCCGACTGAAAGCCAGTACCCGAGCCTCAGCTCCCAGCCCCGTCCGCCTCGGCGGCCGAGCAGACAAGCCTCTCGGGCTGGTGTGTGCCTGAGGGCACCGATCCTCTGTGCGGGAATCTCTCCGCCTTGCCCTCCACACCCCTGTTGCTGTGCTCTCCTCGGCTACTCCGAAGCTTTCCCCCTCCGCCACCTGCAGTCTCCGCCCGCGAAGGGGCTTCTAGTGTGTGGAAGCCTTTCCTCCTTCACGGCTCCCTCCCACTGGTGCAGGTCCCGTCCATATCCTTTTGTCTCTGTTTATTCTTTTTTCTTTTGCCCTACCCAGGTATGTGGGGAGTTTCTTGCCTTTTGGGGGGTCTGAGGTCTTCTGTCAGCGTTCAGTAGGTGTTCTGTAGGAGTTGTTCCACGTGTAGATGAATTTCTGATGTATCTGTGGGGAGGAAGGTGATCTCCGCGTCTTACTCTTCCACCACCTTCCCGGGGTCCCCCCTCAATATCCCAACAAGTTCTTATTCAAAATCTCAAGACCTAGGTGATTGGTGAGAATTTTTTTCAGTCACTATTGGAGATCATGGCACTTCCATTCCCGTAGTACTCAGCTCTCTCCTTTATAGAAAGCTTCATACTTACAAAGTCCTTTTGCACATGTTCATGTATTATTTCCATCCCAAACATATAAGGTAGAGAATTTTTTCTCTCTTAGGGAATTTTAGGGATTCTTTTCACAGTTTTCCAACCATGAAAACTTTCTTTCTCCTTCTTTCTTCCTGTCCTTTTTCTCTCTTATTTCCTACAAATATGAATAAAAATATTTAATTCCCTTTTAACATATCTCATAATGATTCTTGCTGGACATTAGTTTAGTGTTACATACTTAAAATTCCTTAGAAGTCAAAGAGAGAAGTAAAATCAATGCAGAGTCACATAGCATAGGTCAGAAAGGGATTTGATAATAGCTGGACAGGCTCTTTTTCTTCCCACTACCGAATAAGAATGCTTCTGGTTTATGAGGACCAACTGAAAAATGCATTCTTTTTATGATTTAAATCAAAGCAATTGAAACCATATCAGTGTTTTCCCAAAACATTAATGACATACAAATCACTCACAGAAAAATGAGATGGGTAGATAAAGCCCTTTTCATGAGTTCACTGGATTTCAATCCTCATCTGTTTAATCTGCTAATAAAAAAGTATTTACTATAATGATCTTTATTGCCCACCCAAAAAAATGTACTTTTTAAAAAAATGTCATAAAATTCTGTAACCTGATTAAACTATCACTGATAAACATTTTAATCAGAAAATCTTAAAATGGACCAAACAAGATAAATATGTTGATTTAAAAAGAAGAGAAAAGAAAAAAGCGCCAACTCAGAACTTTCAAAGCAGCTCACAATGAATGCAGAAAAATCTTGACCTCGGTCATTACCTCAGGTGGCATTAAAACAAGCAGGTCAAGGAGCTCAGGTAATGAAAGAATTGTCAATATCAGAACCACACACTTTTTCATTCCCTGGTGGCTAGTGTCACTGAGTAACAGTTAGAGAAAGGGCATTCTTTATAACCTTGTCCAGCTGATGCTTCTGCTGTACCCTGAAATGGTATCTACAGGCCCAGTCCTAACAGCCTCCACAGGGCATCTATAAAATGAAGCTACTTCAATTGAGGAGAAATAATTCCTTTCTAATGTATGATATTCATCTCTTCCAGTAATTTGTTTGCTAATATGCCAGCAATCGATAGATGACAGCAGAGAAGAAATTTGTTTTCAAAAACACTCTTCATTAAATCACACTGACCATACACACTGCAACTGTAGTTAGTTTCATTACTCAAGACCACTTTCATATCCCATGTGTGTGGCTTTCATTATTACAGATCATTTTTCCTTAGGATGTGTCATTTAATTTTAATGCCTGAATCTAAATCAAAATCCTCCGCTACTTAGAAGCTCTCTGGTGTAATAAGAAAGTGGGGTTTATTCTGCTTTTGTGTTTGGGAGTGTTTGGCTCTGTTTCTAAATTATGATAAAAAATCAATATGAACAAATGGACAGTGAGAATGAGGCATCAAGTTTTCATTTCCTAGATAAATATGTGATTTAATCTCCTCCTAAAACAATGCTGATACCTCTGGGTAGCTTCCTAATTCTTGGTTGATACGATCATTTAAGTGATGTTTTTAGTGTGAGAGGTATGGTTATACTTCTGAGACATTTCCTTTTGGAATATTTCACATGCTTTGCAGTTCAGAGTTAGTGTGTTATTTGTCATTGTTCTTTTAATTCCTGAATTGCCCATGCACACAGTACCGTCTTTCACTGATGATCTCTTCAGAATGCTGGCAAATATTAAGCTGGATTATTTCCAAGACAAGCCATGATCTAATCGAGCAAATTATTTTCTTTGTTTCCACTAGGAAGCCAGTCAGTTAAAAGCCATCTTCCCAGCCCACCTTCCCAGCTCCAGCAGGTGTGGGCTTTGGCAGCTGTGTCCCCACTCAAGGCCCACATGTGCCACTGGAGGGAGAGCCAATTCATTCATCTCTGAGCGAGTTTTTGAATTAGTGTTCATAAGAGGCACGATGAAAACATTTCTCATTTCACAAAATTTACATTTCAAATATGGAGCTGGAGCAGAAGTGAAAATATTAGCTTAAACCATGAGCCTCAAAATACAGTCACAAGGCAAAATAATAATAATAATGTGTTTGAAATCAAGTAAGAAATCTTTACATTTAGAAAATAGTGTTATTACGGGTTCCATGTTTCACACATAGACTCCAAAATTTACTGTTTCTCTGCTTTTAAGGAATACCTCTCACTACATGGGGGAAAATGGACATGGAGTTGTTCCATATTGGCTCCTGGGTTGTCCAGTTAGTTGTTTCTCTACTTCGTCTGATACTCTTCTCAATCCCTCCATGGGGATCTCTTCCTATCCTGGGGGCTCCCCCGAGGGGTCCTGGATACAGATCTTGAAAAGAGGTTTCTTCCTGGCCATGGACATTAAGAGAGAAGGAGAGGGAGAGAGAGAGAGAGAGAGAGAGAGAGAGAGAGAGAGAGAGACAGACAGACAGACAGACAGAAAGAGAGGTCACACTTTCTCCTTCTTTTCTTTTTTGTTTCCTACAATGCCACCCACAAAACTATGTGAGTTTATCAGATTTTACTTTTCAAAGTAAAAGATTATGAAGATGAAAGGAAAGATGCTTACTCATTTACTATGGAGAACTTTTCCCACACACCATGGAGAAAGCATCTATGGAAAGACATCCTTCAAATGGAATTCTCTGGGGAAATCACCAGTTTCTGACTGGACTACCCTCCCTAGCTCTTTGAGAAAACACTTTTTTTCTCTTAAAGTCAATCATATGGCATTCAACTCACCTTTTTGGAAACCCACTAGGTCACCATACTTCACTTCCTGAGTCCCCATAGGTGTGAGATGTTGTGTATAGAGGTTACCTGGCTTTGGCAAGAAGGCCTGTAAGAGCCTTCAGCACCCCAAGTTCTGGAGAAGGGCACCTCTGTTGCTGGACCCTGCAGTTCCACAAAGAAGTCTAGTGAGTGTGGACGCATTAGAAGTTCTCCATCAGTGTGTATATTGCAGACTCACTATTTTGTTATTTTGCCTGATGTGTAACTGTTGAATAAGATATGTACATGCATGTTTGCAAACACACAAACACACATACACATATCCTTTCTAAAATACAAACTCTCAGATACACAATATGTACTATAAACGTAATAGGTAAACAACAAGGTCCTTCTGTAAAGCACCGGGAACTATATTCAATAACTTGTAATAACCTATAATGGAAAAGAATTCATATATATATATATATATATATATATATATATATATATATATATATATATAAACACACACGTGTATATATATACGTATGCGTATGTATAACTGAATTACTTTGCTGTACACCTGGATCAATTCTACTTCATATAAGAAAATAAATGAAAAGTAAAATAAAATACAAACTCAGTACTAGTACTGTCTAAACTGTTTGGAAAAATAGAATTTTTCCCCAATGCCATGACAATTTGAAAATCTGCAGTTAACGCTTCAAACATAGTTCCTTTCAACTATTCCTTCTCAAACTTTCAGGTTACACCCTTTCGGTCCTTCCAAAATGAAAAACTGGGTCCATTCCTGAGACATAAATCTCTCAATGACTAGTTCACATTATTCAAAATGGTTCACAGTCTCTGCAAGGAAAAAATGTATTTATATAACATTATTACTTGTAAGAACATAATTTAATTATTAAGTTTTGTTGTTTTTTGGTTTGACTCACTTCTGAGAATGGTAACGAGGCATGCGAGGAACCTCCCATAGCATTAAGAAAGCCACTTTGACTTTTGAGAAACTAAAGGTGATACACAGCCAAGCTTTTCAAAATGAGTGATTTAAGAAAGGTCTTCACAGTGAACAGATATTTGTGATCCAAGATCTGAGTAGTTTAAGGAACTTCTACGTGCGACCAAGAGCAGGACTTTGAAATAGCTGAATGTTTCAAAGACACATCTCGTATTGCAGGAGGAAAAATAAGCCAGACATCAGTGAATTCTGATCCATGTCAGTCAGGAGCTCTGTTTACATCTAGCTTCAATCGATAGCCATCACTTTATATCCGAGTGGGATTGGTTCCAGGACCCTCCAGGGACACCCGAATCCTTGGATGCTCAAGTTCCATATTCGGCCTTGCATATTCTGGGTTCCAAATCCATGGATTCACTCAACCTCATATCACATAGTACTGTATTTATTGGAAAAAATCCACTGATAAGTGGACCTTCGCCGTTCAAACCCATGTTGTTCAAGGGTCAACTGTACTCAGACAGAGAGGTGATCCAAAGACATACAATCACCATGTAATGAGTCAGTACAGCCAGTAGTCTTTGTGGTGAAAATTTCAATTATGAGGGAGAAAAACAATATTTGATATAATAAAGATTGAAATAGATTAAAATCAATTGGCACAGAGGGCCATGGTGTCTAAGACAATATTTTCTGAAATCACTTGAAAAAATATTTAGTTGTAATATTTTAATTATTGATAATAGTGATTTTATAAGTCTATAATGCATGTTAAGTCTACGCTCCCTCTTCTAAATTCTACATCAGTTTCATTCGAAAATGTTCAATTGTTGTGACTGCTAAATAGAGCAGGAGTTCAGTATTGTCCCAAAGAAAAGTTTAATTAGAAATATTCTAATCTGTTGAGGGTATATTTCATGTGAATTCCATTTTACTTCAGATAAAGACACCTTACATACTCTAACTTTCTTAGATTTAGAAACAAGGTTTCTAATTCAAGCATTGTATGTAGGCATTTACACACAATTTTTGTGTTTATTTTTTGCTATCATAAATGTTTTAGGTATATTAAAACTGCAGATCACAACATAATAGACATGTACACTATTATATTGATTGATATCAACAGATGAGGTCCAGGTGTATCTCTCCCTCCCTCATGTGCTCTAATTTTAAGATTATTTTTCAAATAAAGTTTAGAAATGCCAAAAGTAATCTTATTATTCATGAAATTGCTTGAAGCTTCTGATTCGAAACTGTTTCCTCCCAGAGTTTTAGAGATATATTTGTATTAAATATTTGTATCCTATAATAATTAATTATTATTATAACCAAGTTATCACTTGGTGGATTTGAAGAATGAAAAGGAGATAATAAGAGAGACTAGACACCAAAAAAGTTCAAATGTTTGAACTTGACATCTGCATATCTTATAATTACAGAATATGGATCTTTTTATGTTGCAACATAGAATATGGTAAAACTTTGGATATACCTAAAATTAGTATAAGCCTGGAGAGAAAGGCCTTCATTAAACCTGTAAGCTTTGAATATTATGGAAGATTGTCACATAAGAGGCCAGCTTAAGAAAATCTATACTTTCTTTTTGTTCTATTCAATTTTATTTATTTATTTATTTATTTATTTATTTATTTATTTATTTATTTTTGTCTGCTTTGGGTCTTTGTTGCTGTGCACAGGTGTCTCATTGTGGTGGCTTCTCTTGGTGTGGAGCACAGGCTCTAGGCATGCAGGCTTCAGTAGTTGTGGCACGTGGGCTCAGTAATTGTGGCACTCAGGCTCAGTAGTTGTGGTGCATGGGCTTAGTTGTTCCATGGCACGTGGGATCTTCTGGCACCACGGCTCGAACCATGTCCCCTTCATCGGCAGGCAGATTCTTAAACACTGCGCCACCAGGGAAGTCCCAATCTATGCTCCTCTGTAAACGACTTTTGATTACTCTGCAAACTACTATTTCCCACTAATTAATTGGTACCTAATATAAGGACCTATAGTGACAAATTCCTTTAGGAATTTGAATCCAGGAAAACCTAATCTCTTTTGATATAAATGGCATATTTGGTATTAATTAATGATACTCTATACAGTGTGGTACTTTTGCTTTGTCTTTTTTTTACCTTGGGTAACAGAAGTCTCCAAGATAAATTTGATATTCGGTTGAATAATAATTGCAGAGACAAATTGTATTTTCGCTTCACCTTTGATATGCGTTTTTAATGATTGCTTTAATCTTGAGACCCCTCTATTATGCTCATATAAAGCATAAGAAATCGTTATTTCTGTTTTGAGTCCTTTTTTTCCTGTTGAGATGTTTTTGTAAATGGAGTCAGATGACAATAGACCTATAGACACCATTCAGATACACATAGCGAAATCAAAATGAAATTTGGGTCAGTGAAAGGATTCTATTCCTGAATGATTAGCTTTAATGAAATATAGTATAAAAGCCTTAACATTTGAGAAAACGCATATAAACAAGGTTGACATGACAGAACGCACAAAGTAAAGCCTCGCAAGAAAGATTCCTTTCATCTGTTTTTTAACAGACCCAATTCCCTAATCATTGCCTTGTTCTGTCTTTCTCTCGCTTGCGTGCTCGGTCTCATTCTCCCTGCCCCCCAGCACTTATCAGAGGAGTTATCATATAAAGTACCTCTTTACAAATCGTATGGATTTTATAGGCTATATTGAGTTCAGTACAAGGGCATTTTACTACCTACATCTTATCGGAGGCTTTGAGGAAGGGGTGGTATGAGAGCATTGAACTCTTCATGTTTTATTTTTGCAAGCTTTTGTCAGGGCTTTCAAAATACATCATATCTGCAAGGCAACACCCTGTCTAGGTTTCTCCACATTGTTTGTGTACAAGACTCAGAACTGCCATTTCACATCACAGTACATTGGTTTTTAATGCTCTTCTAATTTAGGCTAAAGATGCAGAAACCTTAGCTCAGTTAGGCTGCATGCTGACCTGTGTTTGAACTTTCTCCCAGCTGCTCCTGGGTCCCTTCAGCATTGTTTTAAGCTGTCTAATTTGGATGAAGCAATCACAACACTAAAATTGAAGAGAGATTATGATTTCTTTTTAATCCCTGAGGGCAGTTGATAATAAAGATGAAATTCGGAGATGGCTGTTACTTTGCTGGATTTAAGTATATACATACTGTTGGTCCCTGGTTTGAATGGCTTTTTGGAAATACTGCTATTATTTCTTCCCTAAGACATTGCAGTTGGTGTGTCTTTTTGGAATAGCACTGAACTTAGTGCACACTAAGTTCTGAGTAGCCCACATATATGGCAAAAACGCTACTCAGGGTTTTTTATGGGATTTGATTGGTGAAATTATTGTGGAAAAGTAGGGTAATGCAGCCTCCATTGACATAGGTATGTCCAAAGAGATAATCTTGGAATTTTAAAAGAGGGGGGAAGTTTAGCAAGTTTACAGTAAGAATTTTAAGTAGAGATTGTAACAAGGGGGTAGGGAGAGATGCACTATATAGAAAGCATTTGTTGAGCATAGGAGCAAATGGATTGACAAGTGTTTTGAACTTTCCTAAGTGTCTTATTTGAATTTCATAGGTGCTTTTATATTAAGCTAATGTGGCAAAAATTTTTTTCATTACTCTGCTGCTTCTCAAGCCAGTTAGTTTGGTAAGGCAAGGTAGAATGAGAACGTTCGTAAGGTAAAACAATTCTTCTCAGGATACAACATTTACATTGCATGAATAAGAACTTTTAAAAATTTGTATAAAGCTGTCATTTCTTAAATTCTATTTTCATTTAGAACTTTCATTTCTTAAATTCTATTCTGTAGCTTGGAAGAGTAAAAAAAAATAACGTGTTAAGTTTTTCTATCAATTTTTGTCTTCTTATTGGTATGCTATGTACTGTTTGGTTCGTTTCCTACAAGACATTTAAAATAACCATAGGTTAAATATGAAATATTGTGTTATGATGGCACCTACAGCAAAAAAAATAATTCAGAGGAACTGTATTCACCCTTAAAGAATTAAAGTCCTATACTATACAACATGAATATTTCTCATTTTTTGGATTTTTCATTACTAAATAAACCTTAGATATGAATTCATTGGTAATGTGTAAATTTTTGGTGCTTGACTTAGACATTGAAAATATTCTTTTAAATATTATATTTTCTGTTTTAAGGTGTCATTTATATATAACAGAATCAAAATGTTCAATGAATTTTGATAAGTGAATACTCTCTGTGTAACCACCACCCCAATCAAGATATACAACATCAACCAGAAAAGTTACCTTGCCCTTTTTCTCCATCAGTCTCTCACCATTTATCATCTGTTCTGATTTCTATCACTCAAGGTTGGTTTTGCTTTTTCTGAGATATTATAAAAATAGAATCATGCTCTCTCTCTCTCTCTCTCTCTCTCTCTCTCTCTCTATATATATATATATATAATTGTACTATATTATAAAAATAGAATCATACTATATATATATAATCATACTATATATATAGTCATACTATATGTATGTATGTTATATATATATATATATATATATATATATATATATTTTTTTTTTTTTTTGTGGTATGCGGGCCTCTCACTGTTGTGGCCTTTCCCGTTGCGGAGCACAGGCTCCAGACACGCAGGCTCAGTGGCCATGGCTCACAGGCACAGCCGCTCCGCGGCATGTGGGATCTTCCTGGACCGGGGCACGAACCCGTGTCCCCTGCATCAGCAGGCGGACTCTCAACCACTGAGCCACCAGTGAAGCCCATATTTAGAGAGTCATTTTTCTCAATATAATGCTTGTGAGATCATCCATGATTTTGGTTGGATTAGTAGCTATTTTTTTTTAAAAAATTCTTTAGTGGTATTTCATTATATAAAATATAGAAGAATTTGATTATTCACTTATATATTGATGGACATTTGGGTTCTTTCCAGTCTGGGGCTAATATGCACTAGGCCACCATGAACGTTCTTGTACAGACTTTATTTTAGAACATATATTTTCATTTTTCTTGGATAAATACCTAGTAGTGAAGTCGTAGGGTCACAGGTAGATGTATGGTTAACTTTCCGTGAAACCACATACAGTTCTCCAAGGTTGTTGTAATTTATTTTACAAACACGTCACCAGTGTCTATATCCTCACCAACATTTATTATTTTCAAACTTTTTAAATTTAGTTATTCTAACCATTGAAAAATTATATTTTATTTTGGTTTGAACTTAGATTTCTCAGATTATAAAGATATTGAGCATTGATTTCTTTTTGTGTGTGCTGACCATTTGTATAACTTCTTTTTTGAGGTATCTGTTTGAGTCTTCTGCCCACTTTTAATTGGACTGTTATATTTCCTTTATATATTCTGGATGCAAGGTTTGCAGATACTTTCCCCCAGCTGATGGTTTTCCTATAATATTAATGTTATTTTCTAATAAATAGAACATATGAATTTTAATGAAGTTTAATCAATTTTTACATGGTTTGTGCTTTTTTACAAACTCTAAAAAATCTTTGCCTACCTCAAGATCACAAAAATATTCTCCTGTGTTTTCTTCTGGAATGTTTACAATTCTATCTTTTATATTTATGTCTGTGCTCCAGCTCAGATCAATTTATGAGTAAGGAAAGAGGTACTGTTTTTTTCATGTGGAGATGTTCTGTTGTTCTAGCATCACTTGATGAAAAGACAATTCTTTTTTCCATTGAATTACTTTGGCACATTTTCAAAAATAATTGGCCATATGTGTGTGCGTCTATTCTCAGGGATATTTTATAATTTTTAGTGCAAATGTCTTACATGCCATTTGATATTTTTTCCTAAGAAAATTATGTTTTTATTGTAAGTGGTCATTTATTTTAGTGTCCCATTGTTTGCTTTCTGTATTTAGAAATGCCACTGAGTTTTCTCTATAGACCTTGGATTGAACAACTCTAGTAAATGCACTTATTAGCTCTAGAATTATTTTCTAAGTAGGTTCTTTAGGATCTTTGCCTAAGTAATCACGTCATTTATGAAAGAAACAGTTTTATTTCTTACTTTTGATTCTTTTTTTATAGTTTTTGTATCAGTGCTGAAATTTCCCATATGTTCAAACATGTTGTTTATCTTCTACATCAGATTTTTAAATATATTTATAATTATTACTTTAAAATATTTTTATTATTATTTTAATATCTTGGTGATCTCTGACTTTGCTTATAGTGACTTTTTTTTTTATCATAGGTCACATTTCCTCCTTCTTCACTTGTATTGTTTTTTTTTAATTAGTACATACCAAACACTTTGGATAAAAGAACAGTAAAAGTACACAAAGTATTAAGAATCTGATATTTATACCAGAAGAGGCCCCGGGGCTCCTTCTGTTGTTATCCCAGCGGGGGAACTGAGTGAATTCATTTTCTAGATGAGCTAGTTTGGAAGTTTGTTGCAGCATTTTTAGATTCAGCTCAGTAACCACTCCAAATATTCTAAAGGCAGAATCAGGACATTCTCTTCAACACTGTTTGAAACTGAAGCCCCAGCAAAACTGGAGATGCCATTGAGATGTAGAGGGCAGCTTTTCAAACCATTTGAGACTTTTCTTTAGAATAAGGCTGCCAGCATTTTGCATCACTGGGGAGTTCTCTTTGCTCTCTCGCTTTTTGTGCCTCAAGAAAGCTCTGCTTTCCCTGCCCTCATACAGTCTTCCTTTTTTAATTAATTAATTAATTAATTAATTAATTAATTAATGGTTGTGTTGGGTCTTTGCTGCTGCTCATGGGTTTTCTCTAGTTGTGGCAAGCGGGAGCTACTCTTCGTTGCAGTGCATGGGTTTCTCTTTGCGGTGGCCTCTTTTTTTGTGGAGCACTGGCTCCAGGCGCACAGGCTTCAGCAGTTGTGGCACGTGGGCTCAGTAGTTGTGGTGCATGGGATTAGTTGCTCTGTGGCATGTGGGATCTTCCTGGGCCAGGGCTTGAACCCGTGTCCCCTGCATTGGCAGGCAGATTCTTAACCACTGAGCCACCAGTGAAGCCCCCTCATGCAGTCTTTGCAGTTACTCTGTGTCAACAAAGTCCTCAAAGAGATGTCCCATAGCCCCTCTTCCCTATGCCCAGGGTCAGCGGCACTGCTTTACACATAGAGCACATCCTAAGCAATCCTGACTCATCCTTAATTTTTTAGATATTTTAGAAGAGTGCCCCAAAACACTTGATGGAGGTCAGTGGTAAGATCTGGGTGTGGGTGTGAATGGATTGTGGTGGAACTAGTGCTTCTCTGGGTACTAATCTAACAAGCCAGTCTTTGCAAGGCTGATAACTCTGTATTCCCAAAGATTCTGGTTGTCCTTCCTCTCATCTAGGGCACATTCCTTGTCTAGCAGTGGTGCAAACAGTGACGGGTCTTCTCTATCTGAAAAGGGCTCTTCACTGTCTGCATTATAGTTCATTTAGATTTCCTGTACTTGCTTCTCTCTGATGGGTTAAACAAACATATATATATATATATATATATATATATATATATATATATATATATATATATATATATATATATATATATATATATATAAAGCCTACCTAGATTTCCTGGTCTTGGAATGATGGTGGGAACAACAGTTCTTGTGATCTCTGTACCCTAACTGCAAGGGAAAGCCATCATGACTGACTTTTCAACAAATTCTTATTGTTTGTTTTTTGTATTTTGGGCTATAGAAAATTATATTTATCTGTATCAGGTAAAATGGTGTTTTGAAGGACAAATTAATTATAACTATAGCCAGAATCTAAGAAAGATAAGTATATTTTTCAACAGATGCTATACCATATGGCTAAATTTTAAGACAGAACACAGTCAAGGATAGAAAAAAAAAGTTTAATGAATGCAATCTTCCGTGTTATGTTCCATAGAAAAAGAATTATATGAATATGGACTGAAAAAAATATAGGTTCACTATAGAAGGAACCTCTTAAATTCATAATTTTGTAGTCTTCTAAAATTAAAAATCTGATTATTGCCCATATGTTTTTCCTTCTTTTCCTACATCCATTGGACTTTTAAAAATATAAAATTGGAAGTAAAACTCTAAGGACCATAATATAAAATAAAAGAGCACAAGTCCAGAATGTAGAGATAATTAGATTTGAACCTCTAATATTTGTGCAACTATAATAGTATTTATATTATTAAATACATTGCAACTAGAAGCACAAAAACAATGTTTAAGTACTTCTGTAGCAACATAAGCATGCTACATGCCTTTTTAAGTTTTCTGATTTACTAAGGGATATCTGGAGTTCATCTGTTTTTATGGTTACCTAGAAAAAAGCTCTGTTGATAAATATCAGGCTATATTGACATACAGCACAGGGAGAATCACACCAAGTATATGAATTTCAGCAGAAGCTGAGCAAAAAAACCAATTTCCATAACTGCTTCTTTCCCTCCAGGCCTAGTCAGTAGCATGATGATCAAAATGGGAGAAAACAAGTGTGACAATAAGTTTTCTATCCAACTGCTAGAACACAAGGAGGAAATAGCAATTGCCAACTAGACTCAGTGGGACAGTAGTGGCAAAACAGTAAATCAAGTGTCCTAACCCAGCTTTGCCCATAGAGTCACATGAAGGAAGTAGCAGAACCAAAATGTGATCTTGTGTAACAAGATATATAGAAAGAAATTATATCTGATTGGGTATTCATGGAATACCAACAACTTTCCTATTAGAGTATATGAATACTCATGCAAAAGGAACTCAAAACACTTTAAAAATGAAATGTTGTTAATATGAAGCATATAAAACATCAATTTAATGATAATAGCTTGATATTAGAGCAGATTGAGCCCGTTATTCTTATATCCAATGAAGTTATTTCTTCATTTTATTTTATTTTTCAAAGAAGACAATATTTTAAAGGAAAGGAAAGGAAAAAAAAAAGTGGACTCAGGCTTTGGAAGTCCCTATCAGGCCTATTTTTTAATTCCCTGATTGCTTCATTTTGCCTTATAACATCTCTGGGCAGGTGGAGGATAGATATCTTTATTCTACCATACTTTATTTTATTGGTAGGATACCTTTGGCCCTGAAATGTTGAGCAATCACAATTGTTGTAGGGTGCAGCTTGGACCCTATTCTAAACCTTTCTACCTCATAGATTCAGCTGATAGTATGAATATGGCTGCCTTCTGATATAGATTCTAAAAAGAGACAGAAATCCTATAAATTTCCCAAAAGGAATGAACATCTACGTAAAGAAAAGTACTAATTTCCAAATGCAGTAAAGTAAAAAACATATTAACTAATTAAATTCAATAGGATACTTAAAGGCTTTTTAATATTTGTATTTACATAGAGGAAATGATTCCTCCCTGCAAATGTCAGGACCGTCTTGCTATAAATGCCAACCACTTCCCAAACATCCTTTCCAAATGGCCGTTCAGCTGTATGAACGGTCATTTTCAGAGCCTCTCACTTAAGATTCTTGCAAGATCTAAATCAGTGTCTCTCCTGAATTTTACATGCCATTGTTATGGGCAGAAGAAGATCTAACCTTCTCTTCCTGCAAGATCTAATTAAAACATTAATATTTTTCTATTAAACGTGAAGTGCTTCTGAACTCCAGACTTCTCTCCATATTCATATTCTCTAGTATTTTCTTTATTCATGTGTTATAGGTCTTATCATTTTATATTGGAATTTTTTTCACATGTATTTTACTAACTAGGCTTAGAAATTCTGGTTAAACTAACTCATTAACTAAAAGCCAGCTAAATATCTGACACATAAGCATTGTTTATTTTAAGATTATTAAACAAGTGACTGAAAAAATGAATGACCCTTTTAAAGGAAGTATCTGGATACCATGAGTATGGTGTAGCAAATTTGAGTCTAAATGATCTCACAACTGTCTAATGTTGAAATATTCTATGATGTCCAGAGCGATTTTTAACGTGGGGTCTGTTGTTTTCAACCTTTGACTCTCGACCACCAGCACTGAGGGTGACCTATATTTATTCTTTCTCTTACAAATAATCAATTTGCTCTGCTTTTGATATAGATATGGTGAGATTATTTGTACAGAGTCTTTAGTAATAAACCATCTCAGTTAAAAAAGTGCAGCTTCATGTAATATAGTGGAGGATATATTGAATAATAAATAATGTTGTGAAACCTATATTTTTATGTCATTGAGATAAAGTAAATCATTACCACATACCAAAAAGAAGGAAAGGAATATATAATGTTTGCCAGCAAAGTCAGGAAACATAAAGGAAAGTTTCTTTTTCCACACTAGAAATAAGACAGAATTTAAAAACTGGCAAATATTAACAGTAAAATATTAAGAAACTAATAGGATCATAAGAATGTTTATATACTTAGGTATGTTAGAGATTTTGTATATTAATTACCAATATTTATACAATCTAGCTTAAGTTGACATGTGATATTTGGGTTTTGCTAAGTTAAAATGAGAATAATTAATATAAGCACTAGAGAATGCAAGTAAAAACATCAATTCATCCAAAATTAGTAAGATGAGATTATCAGAAAATTTAATATTTCTTTATAGTATTACAATATAAAAGAGGTCTTCACATTATTTTAACTTCCTAATAGCTATGAGATTAATAGTTAACAAAAATGCATAAGTAAGAAGAGTTTTGGATAGATTGACTAAGATCTCATATTTGGTAACTGCTAGTACAGAATACAAATATTTTTAATTTAGTGCTCATGTCTCCATTACATTGATTTGTAATGCACTTTTTTAAGAACAGGGAGATTAGTATCCATATGAATTACATGATTTTTTGAAGTCTATTATTAATTAAATAATAGAACTGGGGACTTCCCTGGTAGCACAGTGGTTAAGAATCCACCTGCCAACGCAGGAAACATGGGTTCGAGTCCTGGTCTGGGAAGATCCCACATGCTGCGGAGCAACTAAGCCCATGTGCCACAACTACTGAGGCCTGCTCGCCTAGAGTTCGTGCTCCACAACGAGAGAAGCCACTGCAATGAGAAACCTGTGCACCACAACGAAGAGTAGCCCCTGCTCACCACAGCTAGAGAAAGCCCACATGCAGCAACGAAGACCTAACACAGCCAAAAACAAATAAATTAATTAAAAAAATAATAATAATGCTAAGCGTCATACTCTGGTCTTCTATATCTTATTTCAGTCTACTACATTAACCCAAGTGAGGATGTAACAAGTAATAATATTAAAATATCGAACTCCATCAGGTCAATAATCTAGTCAATCCAGTGTCTGGGTATCTTAGTGGTATCTAGAAAATTTTAGAAGAAAAAAGTGACTTTCATTGGTTAATGTATTCACTATTGTATTACTTGATATCTATATCATAAATAAGTTTGTAATTATAAGTAAAGCTCATGTTAGTTAATTTATGGGAAAATCACTTTGAAACTTACAAAGATTTGTATTAACATTAGTAATGTAATTGATGAGATGCGAGAGGTAGGTTAAGACCAGCGTCACAGAGAAATAGCTCAAGGAGGAGATGTAAAACTAAGAATCGCTCAAGCAGGATTCTGCAACATGGGGAAACAAGAAGTCCAGCATAAAGAGAGAAGGGATAGTGTGATCAGTGGGTGGTGAATGTAAAGATTTTACTTTTACTAGAGCAAACAATATTTTCATATGGGAGTGGTAGGACACAGTATTTCATGTCTTTGTTTTAAAAAAACTTAAATTGTCATACCTTAGATCTTGTCATTACTAAGGGTTGCAAACCCTCCATAACCTTAATTTTAAGGCCCCTACTCTCTGCGAACTCACTCACAATTGCATGATGACTCTTCACGTATTTCATACCTAATAGGATCCACCATTTTTTCAGTGCTCCTTACCTCCCTCATGTCCTAACTTCCTCCCCTCTTCTACCCAACTTTAATTCAGTGGTCAATCATTATAATAACTCAGTTGCATTAGCTTTTACCCTGCTCTCACTTTGTCAAACTCCCCTGGTATTAACAACCCTGGTTAAATAAAGTTTCCACTACTTCACACTCTATACTTTGTGTTCTTCCAGCTCAACTTAACATGGCTGGAACAGGTCCTGGGGCTTGTCACCATCCTACTTGATAAACTAAGAGAAAGTTTTCACTTTATAGTGTCCAACCTCAGAATGTTTCAACAGTTAATTTTTTCAGAACCCATTAGGAACCTAATATTTTTCAGGTTATAAAAGTAGTATTGTATACATAAACATATCATAACGATTATGGCAGTGAGATTCTATAGCCAGTTGTTATACTTAGAAAGTTGTTTTCCATTCTGTAAAGTTTGCCTAATGTTGATCATGTTAATCATAAAATTTTCAATGTCAAGGCAATATAAAACATGTCAAATGACAAACACACAAGAGCAGACATATTTAACTAATAAATTATTCACATCATATATTAAACTATATTTGAAATATGTTTAGGTCTTTTGTTAACAATCTCCCAACTTGTTTTCATTGAGTATTTTCTCAAATCATAATTACCTGATAATTTCTCAAAAGTGGAGGATAAATAAAAGCTGTTACTGCTCTAACTTGAAAGAGACTATTTTTCATGATGACATTATTTCAATACAAATTTTATTAAGATATTGCTTGATAACTTACACTGTACAAATGTTCCTAATATTGCTAGGCCATTGAAATTCTGTTTGAGAGTTTCTCTCTGCTACAAAGCGTATGGGCACATCAGATATTTCAGAAGCCCTCAATGTGTACATGATCTTAGTCAAAATGAACATGTAAGTTGAAAAGTTCAGGGTGTTGACTAAGGTATTTAGTGACATAACGTGGAAATACCACTTCATTAGCTTAGAGGGAAAATTCACCTTTTTTTTTTCTAAGTTGATAACATATCAGTTATATCCAGAGACAATATAACTTTTAAAGAAAATAATCCTTGAAATATTTCTTTTATGAGTAAGTGGCTTTCTAAACACATTAATTTATAGCAGTATTGTACCAGTTTAGAGATAAGATTTCTTTTTTAAGCATTTTATAAATGTGGTTTTAAATGATGTATTATTTTAATATCCAAGTACTGAATATATATATATATAAATTTATTTAATAAATTTATGTATTTATATATGTATTCATTTATTCATGTTCTTTCTGCAGACTAGTATCTTCTAAATAAAAAAGGATTAAGAAGTTTTATGCAAATATTTTAAATATTATTTAACATTATATACTTACCAAGACACTTGTAAGTCTATGAAACAAACAGTAAAGCTTTGTGTCCGATTATGTATTATTTCATCAGAACTCTGTTGCAAAGCATAGAAGATTAGATTGTAATGAGATATAATATACAAGGACCACACCAAACAGATCTAATGTAAAAAAGTATTCAGCAAAATATTTTGTGACATGAGATAATTTTTATAATCATAAAAATTTTTTTTTTTAACCTTACAATTATTGAAACTCTGAAAAAGCCTACTGTCCATTGGAGCAATTTTTTCTACCTCTGTATATTGTATTCCTACTAATAACTTGGAAAATATATTTCCTTTTTTTAAAATAACAATAACAATTTTTATAAAACCTGGAGAGAGACATCTCTATATGTTCATCTAAACTAGCACTCACTGCTTCCCCTTCTGCCCAATTAAAAAACAATGGAAATAATGCATTAAAAATATATTTGTAGGGCTTTCCCTGGTGGTGCAGTGGTTAAGAGTCCGCCTGCCAATGCAGGGGACAAGGGTTCGTGCCCCAGTCTGGGAGGATCCCACATGCCGTGGAGTGGCTGGGCCCGTGAGCCATGGCCGCTGAGCTTGCGTGTCCAGAGCCTGTGCTCTGTGGCAGGAGAGGCCGGAACAGTGAGAGGCCCATGTACTGAAAAAAAGAAAAAAAATTATATATATATATATATATATATATATATATATATATATATATATATATATATATATATATATATATATTTGTAAAGTTAAAAGAAAATAAATCATAGTCCTTCTTGGAAACAAGTATGGAACTTAAAGTTAGATTAATAAACTATAATTGATGCCACCATAGATAGGCCAGTGGGAGTGAAGACCTGGAAAATATGTTTTCAGATGTTTCATGGTAGGGATCCTTTTTCAAAGCCTGAAATATGCAAGAATTTCTGTGTTTAGAAAAGTTCTGCCCATCAGCATAGAAAAGCTGCAAAGATGCTCACTTTCTGCCTAGGGTCATGGTTAGAGAAAAGAAGAACAATAACAGTAAACAGTCAACTACAAACAATGAAAACCCAAGCCCTGTTTCAGCCATGCTCAGTGATTCTATTGATGCTTTATACATGTCTGTGACCTTAAACCAAGAAATCAACATGAGCAGAGAAATCCTTTTTCAATGCAGGCAGAAACAAACAAACAAAACCACAAAAAAACTTCTATTTAGATATTTTGACAATATAGGGCAAATGGTACACAATACTCCTTGTGGGAGAATACCACCCCACCCCCCCCGCCACCGCCCCTGGAAAGAAAACGAAATTGCAGGAAAAAGGATACTCAAGAGGTTTAATTATAAGATGTAACAGAATATTTTGCATTCCCATAAGTGGAGATAAAAAATAATAACAAGAAGAATATAAGTAAATTCAAAATTATCAAAGGGATAAAAGAAGACAAAGAAACAATAATTAAAAAAAACTGTATTTAGAGAAAAAAAGAGATGCCATCATCCAATCAAAAATAGAATTTAAGGAACTGCATTTTTTGTATTACATGGGGCTTGATGCTGTGAGAAATACATACATTTATGACAACGTTTAATACATTATCAAAACTTAGTATATTATCAAAACATTTTCATAAACATAAAAGGAGAGGGTTGATTTACAAACAAGATCTTCTATCAAGTTGTACTGTCTGACAAATTCAATGATGCACAGCATTCAGAAATCTTTGGTATAAGAGGAATTTCATAGTTCAGAAGTCCAGTGTGTTCTTATGAAAGAGTGTGTCATTCTTCCTTAAAAATCAGATTTAATTATGTTGATACCGTTAGTTTGCTTTTACTTTATCATGGCATTAATACTATCCCAAATATCTGAACACAGATATAATCTGTAAAACCATATTATATTATCCATAGAGTAGAATTCCTGCTCTGTGACAACATTTTTTTAAAGTAAAGTAACTTAAATCCATTCTCTTGTTTTTATTGTACATGATGAAAATGATTTGGATAACACTGAAGATTTCAGTAAGTGCAAACACATTCAAAATGTAGTCTGAGAAATTTTGCCTGAGGCTTCCGTGAAATAAAATTGATTTCTTCTGAGAATAAAGTACAAAAATATTTATATAATACCGTTTTTTTACAAAGCATTGTCTTGTGATATCCCATCTCAGTTTTACAACCAGGCTATGAGGGCAGTATTCAATGGTTCAAATTAGATGGTAAAATAATGCTATTATTGAAAATAAATGGCAGATTGTATGGAGATAAGGGGAAAGCCAGGAGGCCTATTAGAAACTCGAGTAGCATGCATAAAATACCATGGTGGCAAATTGAGTAAGTAGAGAAGACCAGAAGTTGATAGTTAAGAAAATTTGGGTGTTAGAGTCTTAACTCTTAGAATACATTAGATATGGCAGCTAGGTGACTGAAATACTTAAAGATTACTCCAGATTTTCATCTTGAGCAGCTCATTGCCTAGTTCATGTTATTCTTTGTCCTCCCTGTTCTTTCTTCACCCATGCTACACAATACTGTGACTCACCAAAAGGAACGTGTCATCATGTCATTCAAGACAGGGGTCTCTGAGGAACCACAATATCATGAAAAGAAATGTGCACGGAAGTGTGTAGGATATTATGCCTTGACATTCTCCCTATAACCTCATGTAGAGATTTTTTATTAACTACCAAAGGAAAATAGGCACATGGGTCTAATTTCAATAGGATTAGAAAACACGAATGTCATGTATGGAGACTCATTCTTTCTTTAGCACCATAGAGAAAGTAAAAGAAGAAAGAAGGATTATGTATAGAGTTAAAAAAACTCTGAGTATATGTGTATAAAGAAAATAACACATTGTGGAAATATTGATAAATCAAGGATATATGACTCTCTTGAAATTATTTTAAATTAATTTTTATTGGAGTATAGGTGATTTACAATGTTGTGTTAGTTTCAGGTGTACAACAAAGTAAATCAGTTATACATATACAAATACCAACTTTTTAGATTATTTTCCCATATAGGTCATTACAGAGTATTGAATAGAGTTACCTCTGCTCTACAGTAGGTTCTTATTGGTTATCTATTTTATATATAGTATTGTGTATATTTCAATCCAAATCTCCCAGTTTATCTCTCCATCCCCTTCCCCTGGTAACCATGTTTGTTTTCTACATCTGTAACTCTATTTCGTCTTGTAAATAAGTTCATTTGTACCACTCTTTTAGATTCCATATATAAGCAATATCATATGATATTTGTCTTTTTCTGTTTGATTTACTTCACTCAGTATGACAATCTCTAGGTCCATCCATGTTGCTGTAAATGGCATTAGACTCACTTGAAATTGACAATAAAAGTTCTTTAGTAGCTTGAACCCAACTGAATTTAAAATGAAACTCAAGCTCAAATAATTAATTGAAATAAATATTCAGGGGTTTATTTAGGTATGTTCCATGAGCAATGTTAGTGAGAGCTTACAAAAACACAGAATAATAGTCACTGTTTAATCTCTTTGCTGATGGAAATATTACACATGGGATTAAAATTTCAAATTATTGCAAAACCCAAGTTTTGAAATGAATGGATGGAAAGTGAAAATTGGTACTTTCAGACAGCTCTAAACATTCTGATTTTCAATGAGAACAAGGACAAGAAACAGGTTCCCGCTATTTGATTATCTGCACATTTATCATCTGTCTGTCTGCATTTTCCTCAGAGCACCCTACAGAGGACTGTATAACTAAAAGATTTTCCACTATATGTAATTTTAAAGAGCACAAATGGTATGCAATCATATACAATGTGAGAAAAATTATGACCGTCACCGTCTTGTCTCCAGAGAGATTCACACTTAGCCTCAATTTTCTCCCAGAAAGCCCGGGACAGATATTCTCGACAGTTTTCTGAGGGACATGGGTGGAGAGAGAGCAAGCTTCCCACTACTCCAACGTGAATATGTCGGTCTTCTGCTGATGGCACATGTTTCATGCCCACACATGGTAGATGTAACTGGAAGGGAAGCAAAACACCAATAATACAAAGACCTTGCTTATCTTCCTATTATATCGTCCCCTGCTTATCTTAGATTTCTAGACATTTCTGAATTTCTAGACATTTTCTGGCTTCCATTTGCAAGGAAATACATGAATGGGCTTAAAAAGTGAGCCATTCACAGGAAGCCTAGTGGTTTAGAAAAGTTTTCTGGGTGCAAGGAAGAGAGACACACTCAGGATGTTCTAAGAAAAACGTGGATGGAGGATTTAGTGTAAAGAGACAGCATTGTTTATTACCTGACTGTTGAGAAATTTGCTCTCTCTTTTGGGTTTTCTCATGGCATCTATGTCAGCCTCACAGGCAAAAATACTACCTCTTCCTGCAATGTCACTGTCCCTGCTGGTCTTGTGGGTGGGGCTTCTTTTATTATTGAGCTGATATTGAGGCTGCTGTGGGCAGGAAGGTCAGTCTGGAAGGTCAGTGGGAGGAGAATTCCTGGTAAGCTCTAGACACATGGCTCTGGTCTCTGACTTTTTCTTTCAGTTTTTCTGTCCTTGTCATTTGTCTTCTCATTTCCTCCTGGGATGTAGGCAGTCCTGAAAGTTAACTTTACATGTCTCAGTCTCAAGAGAGCAAACTTGTTGAGTGGATCACTTGCTTTCTAACCTGCTTTCTTCCTGTGGCTTTTGAGGTTTCAGTTAATTTCCACTCAGAAATTATTATTAGGCATAATCAATCATTGTGTATTCAGTATTGGTTGTGTGCCTGTCGCTGTTTGAGGCACTGGGAAACAGTAGTGAACATGACAGATGAAACTCTGCCTTGATGGACCTACATTTCTAACAGATGATAATTAATAAGTAACATGTATCATCTCAGGCAGTAATTAATGTAAAAGGGAAAAGCATTCATGTGAGCGTAGAGAATCTATCCTGCATAGTGATGAAAAAATTCCCCTGTATGTCCAAAATATGTTTTGGTGGTATTTAATAGTCAGTCTAATATTTCAGTAAGCTTGAGCTTTTAGTTGGAAAATGCATATGATAACTGTCAAATCTCTACGAGAGAAGAGGATGCAAAATGCAAAGGAGTTCCTGATCAGGAAGGAGAGGTGTGGCCCTGAAACCCAGACACCTCAGGCCCCAAGATAACAGAGCATTTTCTGTTGGGTTTTGTGAAAAAAATTGCTAAAGCAGTTATGATGGGCTGTATTGTTTTCTATTGGTGTGAAATAATTTCCTAGAAAGCCAGTGACTTAAAACAGCACCTGCTTATTATTTCATAGTTTCTGTGTATCAGCTGGACATGGCTTAGCTGGGTACTCTGCTTGGTGTCTCCCAAGGCTGCAGTCAAGTTATTGCCAGTCCACGTTCTCGTCTAGCACTAGGGTCATCTTCTAAACTGGTTCTTTTATCAGAATTCAGTTCTACATGGCAGCTGTAAGGCTGAGGCCCTCAGCCCATGGAGGCTGCCTGCTCAGAGCTCCTGACCATGAGGGACTCTCCATGGGCAGTCACATCACGGCAGTTTGATCACGAGGTCAACAAAGGAATCTTTCATGCTAGTCCAAAGTCTGCAGTCTAAGGGGATGGAGTCATGTAAGGAGCCTCTCTTCACTGTTTCCTTATATCGTACCATACGTACGTTCCATATAACGTACCTCATCAAGGGGGTGATAACCCATCACCTTTTGCCAAGTTCTATTATAAGCAAATCACAGGTCCCACCTGCAATCCAGAAGAAGGGATGTCACAAAAGCCTGAACGCTTGGGGCGGGAATTATTGGAGATCACTCTTGCATCTTTCTGCCACATGGAGTATCTGGGAAAAATAGAGGAAAGTGATCTTTCTTTTTGTAATTATAACTCAAATGAACCCATGCAGTTAGATGCTAAAATACCACAGTTCTTCAGTCTGTGTCAAATTGTTCTAGTTCACATGTTATAGAGCAGATGCTCCATGCAAGATCCTTAACTTAGCTTGAGTGTTTGTTTCTTTTCCTTCCCTAGACCTCATTAAAAAATATGAAGTGAGGAATCATACAGCCAAGGAAAAGAGAGGGGACCTTGTGGTTAACAAAGAGATTTCAACAAACATCTGAGTGAGCATGAGAGCTTATGGGTGTATGGTACGGATCATGAAGTGGAGGCCTGGAATGTAAAGACGTGGGCGGACATGGACCTGAGGGCTCAAAAGTGTTTCTAGGCTGTGTGTGCACAGGTCAGAGATGCCAAGGAAACACTGGGTCTATCAACTGAGGCAGGGGACTGCTGTCAATGGGAATCCTGTTTATAGAGGGGTGCAAACTCCACCAGGGTGGGAATTGCTGTTTGTTTTATATTGTTGATTGATATTATGGTAAGGTACTAGAACTGCACCCACATGATAGGTGGTCCCTCAATATTTCTGGGACACACATATGAATTTAAACACTGACAAATGATGTGTAATCGATTCACAGTTCTTTGTAATATAGGGGCTGCATGGAGTATACCGTCTGTTCGGTGGTAATGGGCGCTGGAAAATTTTGTTAGTGAAGAAATGAATCTACAAGTGAATGAAGGTTTTTTGATATACCTCTGATTCCCCTGATGATGACATTCATTACCTAGACCTTTACCCTAATTACCCAAGACTATCTGGTGTTTGTTACGACAATTTCAAGTACAAGTTACCTAGAAATAATAAACTGTTTTTCCTGGCTATACGTTTCCAAATGAATATAATGAAAAGTACCTCTAAATGTCAGAAACATAGAAGAAAAAATTAAACACTTTTTTCACTGAAATTTCCTGACTTACATTTTCATTTAATAAACTCTCATGTCAAATGGGAAGCTTTTGAATACTCGGTTTACTATCTTTTTCATTAAAAAGAAAACATGCATACACATTTCAAAAGTGAAGTAGGAAGATGATGTCCTTGGGCTGCCGGTGGGGAGCCCTCTGGGCTATGACCATATGCCCGCAAAGAAAGACAATCAATTTGCAGATTTGTTCCTGCAGAACCTCGAGAATTTATTTTGAGAGCTGAGCAAGCCGGCATCGCCATTCCAGCAGTTCTGTTTCCAGTTCTGACTTTCTCAAGTCAAGATTCTGCAGATTTGCTACCCCGGGATGTGCAAGTCTTATGCTACTTGGGGTTTGATGTGAAAAAGAATCCTACTGTTCAGAAGAGAAGGCCTGTCAGAACAGGACTGGCATCTTTTTCCATCTTTCTCTGTAGGATAACTTAAGTCTAGGGGGTAAAAAGCTACTTTTTCCTCATGACGAAAAAAGCAATCAAAGCACTCAAAATTCCTGAGTGATTTTTGGAGCTCTGGCAGCACTTAGGGGCTTCCATGCTGCTGCTACTTGCTTTTCTTGATCGAGGTTGCATTTCCTATGCTCTGCATTGCCAGAGCCATACCTTCTGAAAATTCAATAGAGATTGAGGAGATGATTCTTTCTAACACTTAAATAGTAAACAGTTCAGATTGTCATCATAAAGGAACATATGTGCCTTTAGGTCATTCTCAGGAATCTCTTGTACGTCCCTGTAGTAAAGTTAGGACTCTAGGGAACTTACGAAAACTATGAGCATGCTACAACCCTTATTTGGAGAAAGTTGCCCTCTTCTAAGACAAATTTTTCTTCCTTGGTGGCCAGCCTCTTCATGGGTGTACACACATGTGCATGTGTGTGCATGTGTGTGTGTGTGCCCAGTGGCAAAGCAATCCGATAGATCTGGTAGATACAGCAAAAAGAAAGTGTAGTTCCTCTTTAGAGTTTGACTATGCAAAATGAGGTGTAAGGCAATTATTTAAGTAATCTCAGAAACAAGATAATGGGTGCCTTAAAATAGAGAGGAAACTTCTCTTTCTCATAATTTATTATAATAAGTTAGAAAAATAATAACACTTTCTATGTTTATTTCAGCTGAGTGCATATGGCCATCATAGCAAGCTATTGCCTTGAGAAAAGCTACTGGGAAAGTAGACCACAGGCTCATCGTTCTCATGGGTTATTTCCTCTTAAAAGTGTTTTTGTGTAAAGTGAGAAAATCTCCACTTTTTGCATAGAGTGTGTTTACTTCTTTTCATAGAGAGCGCTCAGATCCCTAACAAAAGGTCCTGCGTGAGCACTCACATTTCCTGCCTAGGCTGTTCAGTGGCATCTCCAGCCGATATCCTGCCACTGAGCTCCATGGAGAACACTTCAATATTACTTTCCAGCCCTTAGTAACACTAGGCAACCACCTGGTGTGAAAAGTTTCCCAAAAATCTTACACAGGAGGAAAAATTTAAGGCTCCTTCTAGTCTTTTCTTACCTATGGATGTATTAGAAACAAATAATTTGGCAAGTATCTCTTTAAAAACTGAAATGAAAGCATCTCTGCTCTCCTTGGTTTGGGAAGCATATTTGTTTGACGATGACATTTGCTGCAAGGTTTTCCCGAAATGGATGCGAATAATCATAGATGTGGCTAAATATAGATGTTAACCAGCTTAATAGTATTTGGCGAATCTGGATTCTCACAGGATATACAGATGTAAGCTGAAATAGAATAGAATAAAAGAAAACAATCTATCTATATAAAGCATTTGCCAACATTCTATCAACCTGGTAACCCCAAGGTAAATTGACTTATAATTACTCATACGTTAAATAAAGCATTTCCTTTTTAAAGCTTCAGTGAAATCCTGCAAAGAGTAGCACTATTTCCAGGATCATTTTGTATCTTGCTTCTCTTGCTAAGGCACTTTTTTTTTTAACATCTTTATTGGAGTATAATTGCTTTACAATGGTGTGATAGTTTCTGCTTTATAAAAAAGTGAACCAGCTGTACATATATATACATCCCCATTTCCCCTCCCTCTTGTGTCTCTCTCCCACCCTCCCTATTCCACCCTTCTAGGTGGTCACAAAGCACCGAGCTGATCTCCCTGTGCTATGAGGCTGCTGCCCACTAGCTATCTATTTTACATTTGGTAGTGTATATATGTCCATGCCACTCTCTCACCTCGTCCCAGCTTACCCTTCCCCCTCCCCGTGTCCTCAAGTCCATTCTCTACATCTGTGTCTTTATTCCTGTTGTTCCCCTAGGCTCTTCAGAACCTTTTTTTTTTTCTTTTTTAGATTCCATATATATAAGTTAGCATATGGTATTTGTTTTTCCCTTTCTGACTTACTTCACTCTGTATGACAGACTCTAGGTCCATCTGCCTCACTAAAAATACCTCAATTTCGTTTCTTTCTATGGCTAAGTAATATTCCATTGTATATATGTACCACATCTTCTTTATCCATTCATCTGTCGATGGATGCTTAGATGGCTTCCATGTCCTAGCTATTGTAAATATAGCTGCAATGAACATTGAGGTACATGACTCTTTTGGAATTATGGTTTTCTCAGGGTATATGCCAAGTAGTGGGATTGCTGGGTCGTATGGTAGTTCTATTTTTAGTTTTTTAAGGAAACTCCATACTGTTCTCCATAGAGGCTGTATCAATTTACATTACCAGCAACAGTGCAGGAGGGTTCTCTTTTCTCCACACACTCTCCAGCATTTATTGTTTGTAGATTTTTTTGATGATGGCCATTCTGACTGGTGTGAGGTGATGCCTCATTGTAGTTTTGATTTGCATTTCTCTAATGATTAGTGATGTTGAGCATTCTTTCATGTGTTTGTTGGCAATCTGTATACTTTCTTTGGAAAAATGTCTATTTAGGTCTTCTGCCCATTTTTGGATTGGGTTGTTTGTTTTCTTGATATTGAGCGGCATGTGCTGCTTGTAAATTTTGGAGGTTAATCCTTTGTCAGTTGCTTCATTTGCAAATATTTTCTCCCATTCTGAGGGTTGTCTTTTCATCTTGTTAATGGTTTTCTTTGCTGTGCAAAAGCTTTTAAGTTTCATTAGGTCCCATTTGTTTATTTTTGTTTTTATTTTTGTTTCTCTAGGAAGTGGGTCAAAAAGGATCTTGCTGTGATTTACGTCAAAGAGTGTTCTGCCTGTTTTCCTCTAAGAGTTTTATAGTGTCTGGCCTTACATTTAGGTCTTTAAGCCATTTTGAGTTTATTTTTTGTACGGTGTTAGGGAGTGTTCTAATTTAATTCCTTTACATGTAGCTGTCCAGTTTTCCCAGCACCACTTACTGAAGAGGCTGTCTTTTCTCCATTGTATATTCTTGCCTCCTTTATCAAAAGTAAGGTGACCATATGTGCGTGGGTTTATCTCTGGGGTTTCTATCCTGTTCCATTGATCTATCTTTCTGTTTTTGTGTCAGTACCATACTATCTTGATTACTGTAGCTTTGTAGTATAGTCTGAAGTCTGGAGCCAGATTCCTCCAGCTCCATTTTTCTTTCTCAAGATTGCTTTGGCTATTCATGGTCTTCTGTGTTTCCATACAAATTGTTAAATTTTTTGTTCTAGTTCTGTGAAAAATGAAATTGGTAGTTTGATAAGGATTACATTGAATCTGTAGATTGCTTCGGGTAGTGTAGTCATTTTCACAATGTTGATTCTTCCAATCCAAGAACATGGTATATCTCTCCATCTGTTTTTATCATCTTTAACTTCTTTCATGAGTGTCTTAAAATTTTCTGCATACAGGACGTTTGTCTCCTTAGGTAGGTTTATGCCTAGGTATTTTATTCTTTTTGTTGCAATGATAAATGGAAGTGTTTCCTTAATTTCTCTTTCAGGTTTTTCATCATTAGTGTGTAGGAATGCAAGGGAGTTCTGTGCATTAATTTTGTAACCTGCTACTTTACCAAATTCATTGATTAGCTCTAGTATTTTTCTGGTAGCCTCTTTAGCATTCTCTATGTACAGTATCATGTCATCTGCAAAGAGTGACAGCTTTACTTCTTCTTTTCTGATTTAGATTCTTTTTATTTATTTTTCTTCTCTGATTGCTATTGCTAAAACTTCCAAAACTGTGTTGAATAACAGTGGTGAGAGTGGACAACTTTGTCTTGTTCCTGATCTTAGTGGAAATGTTTTCAATTTTTCACCATTGAGAATGATGTTGGCTGTGGGTTTGGCATATATGGCCTTTATTATGTTGAGGTAAGTTCCCTCTATGCCTACTTCTGGAAAGTTTTTATCATAAATGGGTGTTAAATTTTGTCAAAAGCTTTTTCAGCATCTATTGAGATGGTCATGTGGTTTTTCTCCCTCAATTTTTTCATTTGGTTTATCACATAGATCCATTGGCACATATTGAAGAATCCTTGCATTCCTGGGATAAACCCCACTTCATCATGGTGTATGATCCTTTTAATGTGCTGTTGGATTCTGTTTGTCAGTATTTTGTTGAGGATATTTGCATATATGTCCATCAGTGATATTCGTCTGTAGTTTTCTTTCTTTGTGACATCTGTGTCTGGTTTTGGTATCAGGATGATGGTGGCCTCATAGAATGAGTTTGGGAGTATTCCTCCCTCTGTTATATTTTGGAAGAGTTTGAGAAGGATAGGTATTAACTCTTCTCTAAATGTTTGATAGAATTCACATGTGAAGCCATCTGGTCCTGGGCTTTTGTTTGTTTGAAGATTTTTAATCACAGTCCCAATTTCAGTGCTTGTGATTGGTCTGTTTATATTTTCTATTTCTTCCTGGTTCATTCTTGGAATGATGTGTTTTTCTAAGAATTTGTCCGTTTCTTCCAGGTTGTCTATTTTATTGGCATAGAGTTACTTGTAATCTCTCATGATCCTTTGTATTTCTGCAGTGTCAGTTGTTACTTCTCCTTTTTCATTTCTAATTCTATTGATTTGAGTCTCCTCCTTTTTTTCTTGATGAGTCTGACTAGAGGTTTATCAATTTTGTTTATCTTCTCAAAGAACCAGCTTTTAGTTTTATTGATCTTTGCTATTGTTTCCTTCATTTCTTTTTCATTTTTTTTCTGATCTGATCTTTATGATTTCTTTCCTTCTGCTAACTTTGGGGTTTTTTTGTTCTTCTGTCTCTAATTGCTTTAGGTATAAGTTTTGGCTGTTTATTTGGGATGTTTCTTATGTCTTGCGGTAGGATTGTATTGCTATAAACTTTCCTCTTACAGCTGCTTTTGCTGCATCCAATAGTTTTTGGGTCATTGTGTTTTCATTGTTATTTGTTTCTAGGTATTTTTTGATTTCCTCTTTGATTTCTTCAGTGATCTCTTGGTTATTAAGTAGTGTACTGTTTAGCCTCCCTATGTTTGTATTTTTTACAGATTTTTTCCTGTAACTGATATCTAGTCTCATAATGTTGTGGTTGGAAAAGATACTTGATACAATTTCAGTTTTCTTAAATTTACCAAGGTTTTATTTGTCACCCAAGATATGATCTATCCCAGAGAATGATCCATGTGCACTTGAGAAGAAAATGTATTCTGTTGTTTTTGGATGGCATATCGTATAAATATCAATGAAGTCCTTCTTGTTTAATGTATCATTTAAAGCTTGTGTTTCCTTATTTATTTTCATTTTGGATGATCTGTCCTCTGGTGAAAGTGGGGTGTTAAAGTCCCCTACTTTGTTTGTGTTATTGTTAACTTTCCTTATTATGGCTGTTAGCATTTGCCTTATGTATTGAGCTGCTCCTATGTTGGATACATAAATATTTACAATTGTTATACCATTTTCTTGGATTGATCCCTTGGTCATTATGTAGTGTCCTTCTTTGTCTCTTGTAATTGTCTTTATTTTAAAGTGTATTTTGTCTGATATGAGAATTGTTACTCCAGCTTTCTTTTGATTTCCATTTGCCTGGAATATCTTTTTCTATCCTCTAACTTTCAGTCTGTATTTGTCACTAGGTCTGAAGTGGGTCTCTTGTAGACAGCATAACCACGGGTCTTGTTTTTGTATCCATTCATCCAGTCTATGTCTTTTGATTGCATCATTTAATCCATTTACATTTAAGGTCATTATTGATATGTATATTCCTATTACCATTTTCTTAATTGTTTTGGGTTTGTTTTTGTAGGTCTTTTGCTTCTCTTGTGTTTCCTGCCTGTATAACTTCCTTTAGCATTTGTTGTAAAGCTGGTTTGGTGATGCTGGATGCTCTTAGCTTTGGCTTGTGTGTGAAGTTTTATTTTCTCCATCGAATCCTTGCTGGATAGAGTGAGCTTTGTTGTAGGTTTTTTCCTTTCATCACTTTACATATGTCCTGTCACTCCCTTCTGCCTTGCAGAATTTCTGCTGCAAGATCAGCTGTTAACCTTATGGGGATTCCCTTGTTTGTTATTTGTTGTTTTTCCCTTGCTGCTTTTAATATATCTTTTCTTTGTATTTAATTTTTGATAGTTTGATTAATATGTGTCTTGACGTGTTTGTACTTGGATTTATTCTGTATGGGACTCTCTGCACTTCCTGGACTTTATTGACTATTTCCTTTCCCATATTAGGGAAGTTTTCAGATATAATCTTTTCTAATATTTTCTCAGTCCCTTTCTTTTTTCTTCTTCTGGGACTGCTATAATTCAAATGTTGCTGCATTTAATGTTGTCCCAGAGGTCTCTGAGACTGTTCTCAATTCTTTTCATTCTTTTTTCCTTATTCTGCTCTGCAGTAGTTATTTCCACTATTTTATCTTCCAGGTCCCTTATCTGTTCTTCTGTCTCAGGTATTCTGCTATTGATTCCTACTAGAGAATTTTTAATTTCATTTATTGTGTTGCTCATCGTTGTTTGTTTTCTTTTTAGTTCTTCTAGCTCCTTGTTAAACGTTTCTTGTATTTTCTCCATTCTATTTCCAAGATTTTGAATCATCTTTACTATTATTACTCTGAATTCTTTTTCAGGTAGACTTCCTATTTCCTGTTCATTTGTTTGGTCTGGTGGGTTTTTACCTTGCTCCTTCATCTGCTGTGTGCTTCTCTGTCTTCTCATTTTGCTTAACTTACTGTGCTTGAGGTTTCCTTTTTGCAGGCTGCAGATTCATAGCTCCCGTTGTTTTTGGTGTCTGCCCCCAGTGGGTAAGGTTGGTTCAGTGGGTTGTGTAGGCTTCCTGGTGGATAGGACTAGTGCCTGCGTTCTGGTGGATGAGGCTGGATCTTGTCTTTTTGGTGGGCAGGGCCACATCTGGTAGTGTGTTTTGGGGGTGTTTGTGACCTTATTATGATTTTAGGCAACCTCTCTGCTAACGGCTGGGGTTGTGTTCCTGTCTTGCTTGTTTTTTGGCATAGGGTGTCCAGCACTGTAGCTTGCTGGTCATTGAGTGGAGCTGGATCTTAGCATTGAGATGGAGATGTCTGGGAGACATTTTGCCATTTGATATTACGTGGAACTGCAAGGTCTCTGGTTGACCAATGTCCTGAACTCGGCTCTCCCTCCTCAGTGGCACATGCTTGACACCCAGCTGGAGCACCAAGACCCTGTCCGCCACATGGCTCAGAAGAAAAGGGAGAAAAAAGAAAGAAAGAAATAATAAAATAAAGTTAATAAAATAAAAAATAGTTATTAAAATAAAAAATCAAAAGTAATAAAAAAAGAAAAAAAAAAAGAAGAGAGCAACGAAACCAAAAAACGAATCCACCAATGACAGCAAGTGCTAAAAACTATACTTAAATAAAATAAATAAAACGGACAGACAGAACCCTAGGACACATGGTAAAAACAAAGCTATACAGGCAAAATCACACAAAGAAGCATATACATATGCACTCACAAAAAGAGGAAAAGGATAAGAAAAATCTATATATTAAAAAAAATGAGGAAGAGAGCAACCAAATCAATAAACCAATCTACCGATGATAATAAACTCTAAATACTAAGATAAACATAAAACCAGAAACAAATTAGATGCAGAAATCAAACCCTATGTTTACAGTTGCTCCCAAGGTCCACCACCTCAATTTTGGGATGATTCCTTGTCTATGCAGGTATTCCACAGATGCAGGGTACATAAACGTGATTGAGGAGATTTAATCCACTGCTCCTGAGGCTGCTGGGAGAAATTTCCCTTTCTCTTCTTTGTTCTCACAGCTCCTGTGGTTCAGCTTTGGATTTGGCCCCGCCTCTGCATGTAGGTCAGCTGAGGGCATCTGTTCTACGCTCAGACAAGATGGGGTTAAAGGAGCAGCTGATTCGGGGACTCTGGCTCACTCAGGCTGGGGGAGGGAGGGACACAGATGCGGGGCGAGCCTGCGGTGGCAGAGGCCAGCAGGAGGTTGCACCAGCCTGAGGTAAGCCGTGCGTTCTCCCAGGGAAGTTGTCCCTGGATCATGGGACCCTGGCAGTGGCAGCTGCACAGGATCCCTATAAGGGAGGTGTGGAGAGTGACCTGTGCTCGCACATAGGCTTCGTGGTGGCTGCAGCAGCAGCCTTAGCGTCCCATGCCTGTCTCTGGTGTCCGTTCTGTTAGCTGTGGCTCGTGCCCGTCTCTGGAGCTCGTTTAGGCGGGGCTCTGAATCCCCTCTCCTCGTACACCCCAAAACAATGGTCTCTTGCCTCTTCGGCAGCTCCAGACTTTTCCCGGACTCCCTCCCAGCCAGCCGTGGTGCACTAGCTCCCTTCAGGCTGTGCTCACGCCGCCAGCACCAGTCCTCTCCCTGCGCTCCAACCGAAGCCCGAGCCTCAGCTCCCAGCCCCGCCCACCCCAGCGGGCGAGCAGACAAGCCTCTTGGGCTGGTGAGTGCCTGAGGGCACCGATCCTCTGTGCGGGAATCTCTCCGCTTTGCCCTCCGCACCCCTGTTGCTGCGCTCTCCTCCACAGCTCCAAAGATCCCACCCTCCGCCACCCCCTGTCTGCACCCGAGAAGAGGCTCCTAGTGTATGGAAACCTTTTCTCCTTCATGGCTCCCCCCCACTGGTGCAGGTCCTGTCCCTATTCTTTTGTCTCTGTTTTTTCTTTTTTCTTTTACCCTACCCAGGTACATGGGGAGTTTCTTGCCTTTTGCGAAGTCTGAGGTATTCTGCCAGCATTCAGCAGGTCTTCTGTAGGAGCTATTCTCCATGTAGATGTATGTTTTGATGTATTTGTGGGGAGGAAGGTGATCTCCACGTCTAACTCCTCTGCCATCTTGAAGATCTCTCCCAGCACTTTCTTTTAAAAGGATTGATTTCAGTTTTCTTGTAAAAGTTTAATTTTATTTTGACATTTTGTATTGAATTCAAGGGTTTTAAATGGTAATTGTTTCTTGTGTGTTATTTTTGGAAGAAATATAGAAAAAAGTAACAATTCTTACATTAATTGCAGGATGCAGTGAGAGAATTATTAATTGTAAATGTTACAAATCTGAAGAGACACATCTACTGAAGAAAGCTGGACAAAAACTATTCATGTCTGATTTAACACTTAAAATTATGTCTTAAAATTGATAGTGTTATAATTAATCACAACCTTACCTTGACATAAGGACTTCTATATTCTTAGAGGGAAAATATGTAAAAATTAAAAAAAAAAAAACATTATGCAAGCTAATTATTCATTTTCCTACAAAATTGGTGGTATATTTGGAGAGAACTGTAATGTTTACTCCATTATGGTTTTTAAAGAGATTATTTTATTTTTAGTCTGATCATACTAATTCTCTTCTTGTGATACCTCTCATAGATAAATCAAATTGACTCTTTTATTATTAAATAGTCCCATTTATGTTCCATTTTGAATTAGTTATTGGACATGGAATTAAATAATAAAATGTTGTGAATTGTGATTCTAAAGTAAATCACAGTATGATGAAGACTATTAAATATTAATGAGCTATATCTGATATCAGTAGGGGACATGATATCAGTAGGGGACAGCTTTGGAATGGTGTTAGTGCTTTCAGCCCAATTGGCAATATATTTCATTTTGTTGTATTACAAAGAACACTAATTAGGCATGAGTATTTAAGGCATTAGATCAATGTTTTCAATTGTTTTCCACTGCTCAGTGATTAACTTAATATGCAATTCAGATAATTGTAAAAAATCTAATATAGATTACTTTATCAAACCTCAGGAGTCAGCCAATATCATTTTAAAACTCTGCTAAAGCATTATCAAGTATTGCTCAAAGTAATTTAAAGCCCTGAAGAGGATTTTTTCAGAAATGTCATCTGCCCATAATTTTTCCCATTGATATTAAACTTAATTTTTACATGGGTACACCATGAGAGGCCTAAGTGTATATTTTTTAAATCATTGCCTATGGATAGTATGTGCAAAGGCAGCATATTCAGTAGCTTAAAGTTCAAATTTCTCTTACATGAATCTGATATACTTGTTTGCTCTTCTATGCTTCAGCCTCTTTTAGGTGGAAATCAAAAAATGTCTTCATTTTGCTCTTTCCTCTTTGTGCTGAAAGCAGATGTTAATATTTAATACACAATTTTCGTTAACCAGTAATTGGTAATAAAGACAAAATAATTAACTGTTTCAGGATTCCTCAGTGTTAACTAATTAAACCAGCCACAGACCTGGAGCACAGGACAATGGCAAACTTTCAGATGAATTAATTTTATGGGAAACCAGCTAAGTAATTGGACTCCAATTACAGGCAGTTTAGTTCCATCATCACCTTCATATATAATTAAATTCAATTGGTTGATACAGCTTCTATTTTTATGAGGCCACTTACCAGCTTTTTGAACCCCACTGTGACTTTGGATTCAGGCCAATCAATTATTAGTCATTTCTCTTTCAAATGGAAATGCTCTGGATTAGTCATATCTTCCATTATGGCCACATTTAAAATATCTCACTTTTAATACGTTGTGGTATATTTGGATCTCTCTTTGCTTCTACACCAAAAAGTTATTCATTTATGCTGAAATATAATAAGATGAACGCCCATAGGGCACGGCCATATCAATTTGAAGCCTGGCTGACATAACATCCTGTATCATCTTGTTTGCAAATGAATCTTGTCCTTTTGGAAAACAGTAGGAAAGATCTCTCTCTCTCTCTCTCTCTCTCTCTCTCTCTCTCTCTCTCTCTATATATATATATATATATATATATATATATATATATATATATATATATACACATATATATGTATATATATTTTTTTCTTTGCCAAAACTCATCTGGAAATCACTTTTGCTTAGTATTCCAGAGCTCAGGTTATTTAATTCTCTTGAAAGTGACTTTTCTTGTGTTTTAGGAAATATATACCAATGCTACAACAAAACTGTTAAATATTTCTGTAAAAAATCCATGTATATATTGTGATAGATAGATTGGTCATAAGATTTTGATCTGTGTGTGTAAATTTCTGATGTTTATGATTGTAAATGTTGAAAGTATTTTTTAGAACAATGATTCTTGAGGACATATTTATTGGCACTTATTAATTATTCTAAAAGTTTAGATTTGCTTTATTTGTCTAGAAACAAATTCTTGGTAAAATGGAAAACATTTCTTTAAAAATCAGAATTATTTATGGGGAATAGTTTTGTTCATTCTAATCTAATCTTTTAAAATGATATAATTTATTGAACGAACAAGAAATGAATTATTTCTAAGATCTTATTATCAATCATAATTAAGTACACATTACTACACTGATAAGGCAGGGTTTTTTTTTTGTTTTTTTTTTGCAGTATGCAGACCTCTCACTGTTGTGAGCCTCCAGACGCACAGGCTCAGCGGCCATGGCTCACAGGCCTAGCCGCTCCACGGTCTGTGGGATCTTCCCAGACCGGGGCATGAACCCGTGTCCCCTGAATCGGCAGGCGGACTCTCAACCACTGCGCCACCAGGGAAGCCCGATAAGGCAGTTTTTACTACACTATGGATAGCGTACTTGTCCTTCAGTAGTGATTTTTAAACATAGTAATATATTATCAGTGGTAAAATAAAATTTAGTAGTTGTGAGGTGGTACCAGTAATAACCCTTCAAAATTAACTAAGATGACAAAATTACTTCCATTTCCATCTATGCAAAAGGAAGGCCATCACTTTACAAGAAAATAAATTGGAGAATCAAGGGAATGGTCTGAGATTAATTAAAGAAAACAATTTATTTCTACCAAACAACACAAATAATGGAAATAGAAGCACTTCATTTTGTTGTGTTGTGCTTAGTTTGGAAGATTTTGAGTATTACTTGAACTTTCCTTTTCTACCCTCTTTTTCAGGCTCCAATTTTAGGAGAAAAATGCAGAGATCATACAGGCTCTAATGACCCCAAACAGGTAGATTTATGGTTGACCTATAATAAACTTTCTGAAAACTGGAGTATCAATAACAAGGGAAATGACTAAGTATCACTTAATTTTTAATATGAAGTTAATTTTAACTTTTACTTCCTGAATTATATTGTAAATCTTGTCTTTGTTGCATTGTGTTGCATGGGTTAAACAGGGCATTAGAAGTGATATAGTTAAACTATTTTACAAATAAGAAAACTGAACACTCAAAAGATAAAGAACGCATCGATATTTAGTCAGAAAACAGTCTCATATTCAGATTTTTACAAACGGTAATGTTCATTCTACCATATTTTGTGTAACTCCAAATCTCATGAGTATTTTCTGCTTTGTGTTTATATCTGCATTGCAATGCATAATATTCATATATCTAGTTAGATATTAGCCTATTATGGTAAAGACTTTTACATAGAATTTTAAAAAATAACTGGGAACTCCATTTGGAAGATATCCTTGTTTTCTTTAAGTCTCTTTTTTCATGGGGGGCATAAAATAGTGAAAATGCCAAAGGACATTTTCATGCAGTCAGCAATGCTATCTAAATTTTTCTAAAATATGTAATCAATTTCCACTTTGATATTTGGTGTTTTTTTTCTATGAGAAACAAAAAAGGATGACTGGATAAATGCCCATTCAATCTAAACAAAACTAAGAGCAATATTTAACATTATGTAAGACAGGAAACACAATTAATAATGTAAATTTTCATTTGCTGTTGTTTAATCAAGGCAGGGTTGTTTTTACTTTGGGAGTCATCTTAAGTCACCAGTCTCATACTATAATATATAAAAAGGGCTCGTGATCATAGGGAAGCATTGACCTTTGCCTTCCCTCGGAACAGAATCAGCTTTCAGGTATCATCTGAATAAAGAGAATGTGTAATAAGATGTCTCTCTGTCTCTCTCGCTTCTCTAAGAAGAGTTTAACTGTGCTAATCAGCATCCCCCTCCAAACAGTACAACAAAAGCCTGTGTGTGCCCTGGTGTCAGCTTAACAAAGGGCTTTGAGAGCGCTGGCCTCCTGGGCAAAGAAGCACATCAATAACCCAGTGGGAAGTGGCACCGACAGAAGGTAAACATGGGTCAGTCCAGGAAAGCCTGGTGGGTGGTGGAGCACAGTTCTCCAGACACAATAAAGAGAATGACATCAGAGGGATTCGTCCTTCTTTTCAACCTGAATTCTCCGTTATTAACTACAGCATAACATCATATAGGCACAACAAAGGAAGACTCAGCCACTTTCAGCTGCACACAGATGGCAGACTCAGGGCTCCTGTGAGAACGGTTCAGTGCCCATTGTGTTGTGAGTTATTCAGCTTGGGGAAAAAAGGGACACATAAATGTTCTGGTTTAAGTAAATATTATTCAGTCATGTATACCACTAGGTTTGCCCAATTCTCTGTCATTACTTATTAGGGACATGTGAACCCCAGGCAAGATTTCCAAAATTCTGGGCATAATTTTTCTGTCAAGAGTTGGCAAAAGAAAATAATATTATGTAGACATTGCATGTATGTCAAGGCATTTTTTTTTAACAGCTTAGCAGGAAATCATTAGTTTTTACTTCAACTGGATTTAATAAGACTCTATTGCAAGATAGTTCTTTTGATATTCATATTAAATCAAAGAAATATACATTTATTATTTTCCTATGTTAACTATAAAATAGAGGAAAACATAATTGGGAAATGATGATTCAGTAGGTTGAATGAAATTCCATGACATCAGCAAAGTATCATATGGGGAATCATTTCTGTGAGAATTCCAGATTCTTTTTTTTTTTTTTTTTTTTTGGATTTTACTTAGCCCGAACAGTGGCATAACTCTTTAGACATTTGTGGATACTAAACAAAAGGTTTGGGGTAATGTCATTATACACAAAGCATCATTGTACCACATAAATTGAAAGCTTCACCCTGAGTATTAATTCAAATGTTTAAAACACATAAACATTTACTTTGAAGTGTTTATTAAAATTGTATTTTTTAGTAACCTAATTTAATAACCTAATCAAATACATTTTCCTCTGTGAAATCTACAAATTTAATATATTCCATTTTTTCCAGTTCTATTCACTTAACCAACTGACCTCCTTATACATCTAATAATTTTTTTTATTTTTAAAATGTTTTATTGGCATTTACTCGCTTTACAACAACTGTACATCTAATAAATAATTTTTAAGTTTTTTTTAATTTAAAATTTTTATTGGAGTATAGTTGCTTTACAATATTGTGTTAGTTTCTACTGTACAGCAAAGTGAATCAGCTATATGTATACATATACCCCCTCTTTTTGGATTTCCTTCCCATTTAGGTCACCACAGAGCATTGAGTAGAGTTCCCTGTGTTATATAGTAGGTTTTCATTAGTTATCTATTTTATACATAGTATCAATAGTGTATATATGTCAATCCCAATCTCCCAATTCATCCCAACCACCTTTCCCCCTTGGTATCCATACACTTGTTCTCTCTCTCTCTATTTTTTTTTATGAAATCATGCTTGACCACATGTTTATTTTCTTTATACTGAAATAAATATCACTTTTGTTCTTATTGTATTTTTAAATATAGTGAAGTATTATAGTCATACTATGTTTTCAGGGCATCATGGCTATTATTTTATAGAACAATCTTGTCCCATCAATTTTTTTTTTTACTGTGGTAAGTGAATAAAATACCCCATGTTATATTTAAATGCATATCACAGCATAAATCTTAATAACCTAGCTCTACCTTGTAAAATCTACATAGGATATTTGAAAAATAGAATTTCAGAAGTGAGAAATAAATTCACGGCAGATTTTAAGGAAACTGTGAGTAGTTATCACTGTTAAATTTAAGTAATAAAATGAAACTTATGGAAATGTATGAATCTGTTCAGAAGTATAGCAATATGAATATGTATTGAGATTTCCTACCAATTCAATTACTCTTTCCACCTCATCAATTAGGTAAAAGCTTAACTAAACAAATTAATATTGAGTAGTTCCCCAAAGGCCAAGGACCTTAGCTTTGTTGTGATGAAGAGGAAATGAGTTCCAGATAAGTGTGTCCTTTGGGGAAAATGGCAGAAGTTCAACTCTGAGGATCACAGACAGGAGTGCCCTATTGATCTCTTTTCTCCAAAGGTGGATATCATGAAGGTAAGTAAGTAGTCTCTGAAGTAACTAGGGATTTAACTATTTTACAGGCCAAAATCAATATCTTTGAATTCTATAGTCAAGCAAATATGAGGTTCAACAGTAATATACAGATGCAGTCAGCTCATTAAGTAGAAAAAGAATTATCTTAAAGTTTCAGTGAGAGACAGGGAGAAATGTTTTTTCCAATTATAATTTATGAGATATTTTGAAAACATAATTACTGTCATGTAGAAATTGTTCAAAGCAGATGTTAGACTTCAAGGTAAAGAGAAAGTGTCATTCTGTGTTTTTACCATTGCCTTCTTTAAAGGTCTTCTTAAAAACTAAAGCAGCACCATTAACTCACTGCTGCACTCCCCTTGCTTACTGCAACTGGAGAAAATGGTTGTCTACAATTTTGAGAAATCCAATTAGCGGAATGTTTTCAGTTTGAAAACCTTTGAGACCTATTACTTTCATTTCTTTATTTGTTCATTCATTTATTCATTAAATATTTATAGGAGTGAATAATATTTGCCAAGAATTGCCCAGACATTAGGAGTACAATATTGAATAAAACAGGAAATCCTCCATTTATGTGAAGAGACAATTAGACATGATACAAGATGAGCTTTTAACACATAAACAAATACATAATGTTAGTTATTAATTAGTGCTATGAAGGAAATCTGAAGGAAGTGAGGAAGGTTACATGTATATAAGGAGGGGAAGTGGATTCCAGGCAAAGAAAACAGTGAGGGCAAAGGCCCTGTGGCAGGAATTGCCTGGAGAACTCAGAAAACAGTGAGATGGCTGGAGTAACATGAAAACAAAGGAAGTCAGGGAAGACAGTGATTAAAGGGATGGGGTCAAAGAAATGACAACAGGCTAAGGCTAGATTTTGTAGGACTTTGAAGGTCAGGTAAGGACTTTAGAACTTACTCAGAGGCAGAAATCCTTTAGAAGGTTCAGAAGGTCTGCATCTTAAATGGATCATTCAGTTCTGTGAATAAAGCTACAGAGTGAGCTACAGAGGATGGAGGAGGTGATGAAAGATTGCTTTGAAATGTTATTGGAATGTGGAGGAGAGGAGATAATTAAGAACATATCAGGGAATTCCTTGGTGGTGCAGTGGTTAAGAATCCGCCTGCCAATGCAAGGTATATGGGTTCAAGCCCTGGTCTGGGAGGATCCCACATGCTGTGGAGCAGCTAAGCCCGTGTGCCACAACTACTGAACCTGCACTCTAGGGCCCGCAAGCCACAATTACTGAGTCCACAGGCCACAACTACTGAAGCCAGTGCACCTAGAGCCCTGTGCTCCTCAACAAGAGAAGCCACTGAAATGAGAAACCCACACACTGCAATGAAGAGTAGCCTCCACTCTCTGCAACTAGAGAGAGCCCATGCACAGCAACAAAGACCCAAGGCAGCCAAAAATAAATAAATAAATAAATAAAAAAGAGAATATCAGAAAATGAAATTTAAAATAAATAAATAAATGGAATTAACAAAGTCAAGTTGTTTCTCTGGAAAAACTAATAGTTGGTGGGTTGGGATCTTTCATTAGTTATATAAAACATTTAGTCAATTTCTCTTTAAATATTGACAGTGGTCATCTCCTGTAATTTGTCTAGATGAATGTTTTCTTTACATTTTATCTTTTTTTTTAATTAAACATTTTTTAATTTTTTTTGGCTGCACCTCATGGCATGTGGAACTTTCCTGACCAGGGAAGGAACCTGTACCCCTGCAGTAGAAGCATGGGGTCTTAACCACTGGACCACCAGGGAAGTCCAACATTTCATCTTTAGTCTCATAACTTTTCATAGTTTCCACCTATTTGACTTTCTGTCATTTTTTGGATAATTTCTTATGTTCTCTTTTCCAATTCACTAAACTTTTGTCTAGCAGTATTTATCTGCTCTTAAACTGTTCCAATTTGTATATAATTATAGTTATTACATTTTTCATTTCTAGAAGTATTTATGAGTCCTCTTCTAAATTTATCTTGAAGAATAACAAATGACCAAGACTTATACTTTTAATCTCTTTGCTAATTGATTTAAACATGCTAAATATTCAAATGTCAATATTTTATTTTTGTTAATTCCAAATAATTTCATAATTGAGGATTAGTTTCTGCTAGATCTCACCCATGGTAACTTGATTCTTGTGTTTCTGCCTGACTCATAGCTTTTCTCATATTTCTTCATTCCTCTTTGAATGATTTTTTTAATCTGAATATCTGTCAAATTCTTAGCAGGTCAATTTTACACTTTTATCCAACACTTTAAACAGGTTCAGCCAGAAGGTTTTGTTAGGTACTTATCTTCCATATTGGTCTAAATGGAAGACTTTATGTAACATCTACATTTCATTTCAGAAAATAATTAGCAAGTGTCCAATTCTGCATAATTGATAGTTATTCACATAACTCTCACTAACAAAATTTGAGAAATATTTTCCTGTTAATAGAATCAACTTCAGACACATTATGGAATCAACAAAGCAAAATCTTCTTTTTCTAAATTTCCTATCTTTTCCGTAATTTTTCTTGATTCTGGCTCAGATTTTTTTATCCAGTTCATCTTCTTGCATGGGCAATATAGTCTCTCCTGATCACACCTATGTTAAATGGACTGTTGTCATAAAAGGATTTGGTGCTTCCATTCACGTGAAGTTAAACACAGTTACTGATATTTCCATGTGTTGCTTAGTTACAGGAAGTTTAGTACAGTGGACATGTTGTACTTTGTCAAATTGAGTAACTGAGAACTACATTTCCCAGAATGCCTTTGCCTGTGATAGAGCCAAGACCTTATCAAGCTCTGGGGCTGCTTCAGGTCCTGCAGCTGCTATAGCTCATGTATTTGTTCTGTCCTGTGGCTCACCTGGTTGGTGTGGGGAAGCAGCTGGGCCTCTTCTGTGATGGTTAATTTTATGTGTGAACTTGACTGCTGCTAACTTGCTAAGGGAGGCCCAGACAACTGGTAAAACATTATTTCTTGATGTGCCTGTGAGAATGTTTCTGGAAGAGACTAACATTTGAATTGATAGACTAAGTAAAGAAGATCACCCTCAGCAATGCAGGGGGGCCTTGACCAGTTCATTGAGGGCCCAAAGAGAACAAAAAGGCAGAGGAAGGGAGAATTTGTTCTTTTTGCTTGAGTTGGGACATCCATGTTCTCCTGCCCGCAGACATTGGCTTTCTTGGTTCTCAGGCCATCAAACTCAAACAGGATTTATACCATTATCACCCCAATCTCATTCTTAAGCCTTTGAACTTGGACTGAGACATACCATTGACTTCCCTAGTTCTTAAGCCTTCAGACTAAGATTGAATTATATCCCTGGCTTCCCTGGTTCTCCAGCTTACAGACATGGACTCTGGACTTCTCTGCCTCCATAATCCCAAGAGTCAGTTCCTATAATAAATCTCCTCTTAACTATATCTATTTCTATCCTATTGATTCTATTGCTCCTGAGAACCCTAATGTCCTCCTTCAATCTTCCGAATCCTGGAATAAGCTTGTGCCTGTAGCTTCTTGTGAAGGACACCAGCTTATTCTATGGGTCATCCACATCTTCAGGGTTGAAGTCACAGAGACAAACATGGGCTCCATTTTTTCCGTGCTCTCCTTTACTTCCCTTCCTGATCTTGGTCCTGCCAACTTCAGGTCCAATGCTAGTTGCAAAAGCCACAACCATACATAGACTGTTTAACCAGCTGCCACAATATGATAAGGGCTAATTATTTTAATGTGCTCTTTATCCTGTACCACTCATAGTGATTCTACCTTGCTGATCAAACTGTAACTAATGTCAATACAATGACAAGAGAGCACCAGATTGCCAGGGTTTGAACTTTATATCTCTTCTGCTTAGCAGCTGTGTGACATTTGCCAAAATTACTTAATCTTTCTGGCCTCGAATTTCTTCATCAGGAGAGTTGAGATAAAAATAATATTTGCCTCCTTTGTTGTAAATTAGGTGCCCGTATATGCATGGGTTTACCTCTGAGCCTTCTATCCTGTACCATTGACCTATATTTCTGTTTTTGTGCCAGTACCATACTGTCTTGATTACTGTAGCTTTGTGGTATAGTTTGAAGTTGGGGAATGGAATATTAATTAATTAATTAATGGAATATTAATCAGCCATAAAAAAGAAATGAAATGAAAATTTTTTGTAGTGAGGTGGATGGACCTAGAGTCTGTCATACAGAGTGAAGTAAGTCAGAAAGAGAAAAACAAATACCATTTGCTAACGCATATATATGGAATCTTAAAAAAAAAAAGTTGTGCTGACAAACGTAGTTACAGGGCAGGAATAAAGAGGTAGACATACAAAATAGACTTGAGGACATGCAGGTGGGAGGGCGAAGCTGGGGCGAAGTGAGAGTAGCATATGTTACACTACCAAATGTAAAATAGTTGGCTGGTGGTAAGCAGCAGCATAGCACAGGGAGATAGGCTTGGTACTTTGAGATGACCTAGAGAGGTGGGATAGGGAGGATGGGAGGGAGGCTCAAGAGAGAGGGGATATGGGGACATGTGTAGGCACATGGCTGATTCACTTTGTTGTGCAACAGAAACTAACACACTAATGTGAAGCAATTATACTCCAATAAAGAGCTATTAAAAAAAAAAGAAGAAAAATAATACTTGCTTCCTAGGGTGTCTGTGATGATTAAATATGCTATTACATGTAAAACACTTTGACCAGTGCCTGCTTGTGATAAGGTCTCAATAAAGGATGATATTAGCATGACTAATAATTTTAAAACTAGTTGGAATAGTATTAATGGTGTACTAATAGGAGTAGTACACTTAACGGCATTTTATCTGAAGTTTAATAGGCAAAACCCTTTAAAATAAGACTTGAAAGTGATGAGACATAAGAAATCAATGTTTGTTTGAAGAGAAAGCTCCACAAACAGTAACAATTTTATGCTGTGTTTAAATATAGGCCTTCCCTCTTCCAAAATAAAATATCTCTTCCTGCTTGTTTTGTTTCTTTAATGGACTATAGATGTGATATTTGGAAAATATATATAAGTGATATAAAATTTCAAAAATGCATGTAAATATTTATTTCTCTTCTACATGATCTCATATTAGAAACAGTGATAAAATTTTTGGCATTTTAAGGAAAGGCTTTAAAAATGAAGGGTCGTGTGGATTACCAAAACCAGTATCTCCACCAAAGATATCTATATTTCTAACACACACTAGCAATGAGCTGTTAAATATTGAAAATATTAAAAAGCAATACTTTAAAAATACTTTAGAAGCTTAATTTGTGACTATAACCAAGTTGTAGATTGTAATTCAATATTTCTTAATAATCATATTCTGCTGAAGAATGAAGGTGTAAGTGGAAATGATCTCTGTAGAAGGCAACATGAGATATTGAAAACAGAGCAAACCAATGCACAAGAACAGTAGACTCTAAATCAGGGACATTAAGTTCCATTCATACAGTCATTCATTGGTTCATTCAATGGTTGTTTCTTGAAGGCCTGTCTTGTGTTACCCCACCTCTTTTGCTGGCTAGCCTGGACTCCTTCAAAACCTATCTCAGCCCTAACTCGACCACTTGGAATCTGTTTCCTCATGTAAATTTTAGGAGTTGAATTAAATAATTCACCATGGTCCCTTTCTGCTCTAACATCTTATGATTCTACACAATCTTAAGAAGGTGTCTGTAATGTTAAATTTCACATGTAGCAAACTCTTATAATGAGGTCCCAGGACAAATGCCTATAGATAAGTTTGAGTTGATAAACATGACATGCTATCTCCAAATTATATTTTAAAATAAAACTTTAGGATTCACCAAATCCCTTTAAGGAAAAGAAGGAGGGGATATTCTGGGCTGCGTATAGTCAGTGAAAACTTGACAAATTCTTAGACCTCATCAGGTTACAAAGGAACAGTGAGAGAAAACAGAGCTCCCCACTGTTCTGTTATTGGTTTTCAAATATGAGGTACTTTTCCCCTTCTCTGGGTTACAATGCAAAACTCTGGTGTATTTGGCAGATTCACACACACACACACACACACACACACACACACAAAGGATTAAACCATATGGATTGAGAAGGACTATTCTACATCAACATTTCACTGATATGAACGCCCATGACTTTTAGTCGTTAGGTGCTTCAAGGAGACAGAAAATAACTGACTCAGGGTGGGTTTTTTCCCTTTCTTTTTTTTCAATCTTTGTGCAACTGATTGAGGGGGGTCGCCAGGTGTTGGGTAACTCTTGGAACAGAAGTTAAAATTCTTTCTTATGTAACATAAAAAAAGCAGTTGGAAAAAAAGTAATTTTCTGGATATTTGAATATTTTACAAATAAGTGAGTGGGATTTCTTCTCTGTTCATTTTAAAGACACAACTAGCTTATTTGGGGGTCTTTCTACATTTATCTCTGCACTTCAGTTACTTAAATGGAGTTTGAATTTTGCCAGGGAAAGAACTTGGTTTATTTAAACAATTGACAGATTTTACAAAAGATACTTAACCAAAGCTGTTCTAACACTTACCATTTTCTTTAAGAAACCAGCATTGAAAGATGAGAAAACCTTTGGATCTCCAGCTGGAAATGGATACAATTTTTAATTACTTTCAAATTATGACTAATTTAATTTGAAATCTTTAACCCCCAGGTATGAATTAGGGAAAAAAGTTAACCATTATAGCTTGTTAATGGTAACCCATACACAAGCTTTAAAAATACCATTTGGCACATAAGAATCACAGCTGAGAATTTAAGTTTTACATGAAAGCACAAGAAATAAAGTTAAATTATTAGCAAAAACTTCCTTTTTCTTTCTTTCCTTTTTAAAAGATTTATTTATTATTTATTTATTCATTTAGTTTATTTTTGGCTACTTCAGGTCTTAGTTGTGGCATGTGGGATCTTTGTTGTGGTGCGCAGGGTTTTCTCTAGTGACATGCGGGTTTTCTCTCTCTAGTCGTAGCACACAGGTTCCAGGGCACATGGGCTCTGTAGTTGTGTTGCATGGGTTCTAGCTGAGGCACACGAGCTCAGTGGTTGTGTCACATGGGCTTAGTTGCCCCGTGGCATGTAGGATCTTAGTTCCCAGACCAGGGATCGAACCCACGTCCCCTGCATTGTAAGGCAGGTTCTTTACCACTGGACCACCAGGGAAGTCCCCAAACTTCCTTTTTTGAATGACTGTTTCTATGCTACTCATATAGTTTAAAAGAAAACTGTCAAACTACACACATCCTGAAACAGTGAAAAAAATAGAGTCAACATTTTGTGGCTTATAATATAGATTTTGGCAAGGAAAATAGAGTTACACCTAAAAAATAAATTAAAATAACATTTACACATTATCATAATCATACAAAGTCAGACACTAAAAGGATACTTAAACCTGTATTAGATGCTATATTCATTAAAGTTATTCCAAATATATAAATGCAATTGCCCTTAACCACAAATAAGAGCATTTTTGAACAAAAGAAAGTAAAATGGATGCAGAAAACTGCTGTGAAAAAAACAATGATTTATTGACACATATTTGAAAATAGAATATGTTTTTCTTTCTATATTATTAATACCATTGTTATGCTATGCTTTTTCAGTAGTTTTTCTAAGATTTATGCAAATTAGATTTGATTGTTTTACCACATTTTTGTACACGAAAAATTCGATCTGGTGTTAAGCATATCAAATACGACTGGCTTAAACACCCTGTTGCTTGACAATTGATGTCCTTTTAAAAAATTTAATAAGCAACATCTAGTTGAAAATACACATGCCAATGAGAATGGAAAAAGTCAGCAAAAATGAAAGATGAAGCAGACTAGATATAGAAACAGGGTTTCAAATTCAGGTAGGTAGAATTAAAATAACTACCCTGAACATTTGATTCAACCATCAATTCTGGAATTTTATGACTTGAGGAAGTTTGCTGAGAGATAAAAATATTGTTAAAACAGCAGAATTATGAAGGCATAGGTATTTTCTACATTCATTCTATGATTTTATGAATTTCAGAAAGGAAAGTTGAATTTAGGGTAGAGCTGAATCAGTCAGGGATATATATATATATATAGGCTACAAAGTTCGTTGGCCACAAATTTCGTTTGGGTTTTTCTGTAAGATGTAAGGGAAAAACCTGAACGAACTTTTTGGCCAATGCAATATTTTTTGTACACACACACATCCTGAAAGACAGTGATTGATTGATTTTAAGGAATTGACTTACATGATTGTGGGATGGGCAAGTCCAAAATCTTCAGGATAGGCCATGAGCCTGGAGACCCAGGGAGGAAGAGATGTTACAGCTTGAATCCAAGGCAGTCTGCTGGCAGAATCTGCTCTTTTTCTGGGGAACATCAGTGTTTTTCTTAAGGTCTTCAAGCGTTTGCATGAAGACCCACATCATGGAAGATAATCTGTTTTCTCAAATGATTTAAATGATTTAATGATTTAAATGTTAAGCTCACCTTAAAATTTCTTCACAGTGACATCCAGACATGATTGACCAAATATCTGGGTACTGTTGGCCTAGTTAAGGTGACACATAAAATTAATCATATTGGGAGCCATTTTGGAAATCTTTAGAGAAAACATGTGTCATGGCTCTGATTTTTAAAGATGGTAAGATGAGTAAATGGAACGAGAATCAACAAAGTAAGGTTCTTGCAAAAAGACAAACTATATACCATAATAAAACATCTAAAAAATGCTGGGTAAGCTTTAATAAATGATCTTTTAAATGATTAACTGAGCTGACACAAAAAATGAGGAAAATCCCTAAGGGACAAAAATGAAAAGGAAACTGTAAAAAGAGTGTTAAGATGGGTCTCTGTTTGGCTATTCTCAGGATATTTAAACATTCAAAGGTTTTTGGAATGAGAAATAGAGAAAAGGTCTTTAACCCACAAAGGAGGGAGAGTGAAGTGGTCACTGGCATTTCTAAAAAAGTCCTGCCAACTGAACAGGGACAATGCAAGTAACATGCCTTTCCTGCTCTAGGCAGAAGAGATGATATGAAATAAAATACACTTCTCAAAAATATATTTCCCCAGGCTTGACTTTGGACTTGGCGTTTATAGTATCTGAGTAGTCCAGGAAATGTCAAGCAGAGCAATTAGCATAAAACTATGTAATATGTAGGAACCCAACATAAACTAACACAGATATCTCTCCAGTAAAATGCTCTTAGCTAACACAAGAGGAGAAAGAATCCACCATGAGCAAAAATCAGTGGAAAAAAATCAAAATTACTATTAAAAATTAATATAGTAGATTGTTCCATTACTGCATATAAATACATATATACACAATATTAAGTAAGTTAAAAAACAGAAATTGGAATCAAAACACTTTACTTATAAAAAATTTGAGACAATTCTAGATGCTGAATAAGATAATAATAAATATGATAATGACTAATTCTGGGAGTTAAAAAAGGATATATATATATATATATATATAAAGATTATTTGACTAAAATATTAAGACAACACCTATGAGGCCAGGGAACGTTTGTGAAAATTGTATTGTTTAGGCATATAGTAGAAATATTTACCACATTCTCTAACCATAATAATATTATTACAAGTAATAAAATGTTTACTAAAGATATCTTATATAGTTGGATTTTTAAATACACAGCATAATGAACAATGAAGATCTGACAATATATTAGAATATACAATTGAACAAAAACAAAATATTGAAAAGTTTACTTTAATTGATATTCATATAAGGTATTAATGGGGAGACAATTTCTAGCAAAAAGGAGTATACTAGAAAAGAATTAGCTAATTTTATTTTATTTTATTTTTTATTGAAGTATAGTTGATTTACAATATTGTGTTAATTACTGCTGTACAACAAAGTGATTCAGTTATACATATACATATATATATATATATATATATATATATACATTCTTTTTTATCTATTCTTTTCCATTACGTTTTAACATAGGATATTAGCTAATTTTAGATGAAGAAATCCTCGAAAGGACAAGAGTCACTCAAAGGATGTAGAAGAAAATAAATAATAAATACAAAATTTGTGATTACCAAAATTAATACAAGTAAAATTGAAAAATATTAATGTTTCTAAGGTCATTTAAAAACTGTTATCTTGAGCAAAAAACCTACCCTTGAAATTCATCAGACTCACTTCTCATTTTGTTGGTCTAGTGTTACCTTCACATAACACCTAACAAGGACAGAACCAGAAGGAAAAATTACACACCAATAACATCAGGTAACAGTCATTAGACCCAAGTAAAATATTAATGGACCAATCCTGTTTTATTGTTAAAAAATATATATGATTATATTGGATTGAATCACTCAAGAGTAAGGAAGACTGACCCTTAGAAAAATCTATCAATGTAACTCACCTCATTAACTGATTAATCCAAGAAGATAAAAGATTATATCATAGATTCAGAAAGAAAGAATTTTATAAGACCTCCATTCACATAAAAAGATATTCAGCAAATAAGAATTTCTTCAATATTAAACTTTCTAGTAGCCATATTAAAAAACTTAAAAAGAGAAACAGATGAAATTAATATGACAATATATTTTATTCAATTCAAATACAAAATATTATTATTTCAACAAATTGTCAAAGAAAAATCTCTAATGAGATATTCTGCATTCTTTTTCATACTCTTTTACTTCTAGTATACTTGGTGATACACATCAGTTTGCAGACTCCATATTTCAAGTGATCGATAACAACACCTGATTAGTGGACGGCATTGCTCCAAAGCCTTCCAATAAACATTCACAATTATCATACTGAAGGGTGAAATAAAAGGAGTGAAACATAATGCCTCTCCTTGGTAATTTTATTCAACACTACAATGAAGAGCCTCAGTCCAACCAGAAGTAATTGGGACTACAGCGAAGTTAATCTGGGAAGCCGATTTACCAACCAGCTTGGCTATTCTCACAAAGAAATCCAGAGGCAGAATGATCCTCCAAACTTCTTCCCTATGAGGTGGAAATGGCCAGCTTTTAATACCCGTCACACTCTAATGACCCAAACAAGGTGGCCACATGAGGACCAACAATGCCATGAAGGGACTCATAGCCGAAGGCTCTCCACACAGTGTAATCCCAGCAACTGCAACACGTTATTCATGGCAAGACCTTGGACGATGCCTTCCAGTGTTCACTACATCAGCCCAAGCACAGGGCTGGGTCTTTTCTTCATGGTGGAAAATAAATTCAGAAGAGTAGTGACCTCTGGGTTGGGTGAGAGGCAAAGACGGAGAGAAATACCATCAGGGAGGAATAAACAAAGGATTTCTGAGATATTTGTAACATTATAGTTCTTAAAATTTGTGATGAGTAATGTGCAAGTTCTACTATTTTGGATACTGTTTAATGTATGAAACATTTCATCAAAAAATAAGAGACTGATGCCTGAAGGGAAGGAGGAAGGGGACAGTGAGAGACAGAAAGAAGGGGTAGAAAGAAAGGCAGGAATTACAGATGAGTTGCACCCTGAGGGAAAGTAAAAGAGGCTCTAACAAAGGAAAGCATATTTTCAAGAGAAAATGAGTAAACAAACCAATGTATTCTATACTTTTCTGTAGAGAAATAGAAGTAAACATAGTTGAATAAACACATTTAGAACCAAGCTGGGTTAGCTACTCTGTTCTTAGCTAAGGAGTACGCTTTATCTCATAAGCTGTGTGTGTGTGTGGTCGGTGGGTGTTGAAGGAATTTTGTCCATAAAAGACCTACTTGTGGTGATCCAATCTTGAAAAAATATAGTAAATCGAATACATAAAACTTGCGTGATATGAAACCTATGGTTTTAGAATGGAAGCTCTTTTAGTGTGACTTGAGGTGTGGATTTGACATTGATCTAGCAAAAAATATTCCACAGTCCTACTACATTTTTCATAAAAAGGAAAAGCAATTCTGTGCTCCTTCAAGTGTTTTCTGAGCTTTTATACAATCAGTGATTACAATTGTCTCCGTTTGAAATATAGCATTAATCTGAAGTGGAGTATCTTGTGGCAAATCATTCATGTAATGCATCTTATATGCATTAGTAAAAACAAACAAACAAACAAAAACCCCCAAAAATACAAAAACAAACAAGTGTAAAGAAGCCATAAAGATACAAAACACTACTGTATTTTTAATATATATTAGCCCTTTGAAAAATAGTTGAAGTGTGCCCTAGTACCACTGCTGAACTAACATCTGATTTGGCCTTAAGTAATCAGGATAGTCAGTCTTTAGTGGGACAAGACAGGCTTTTTATAGGGTGTCTGTTCTGTTTCTGTAACAATCATTCTTCTATAGGATGTCTGTTCTCTTCTTTTCAACCTTGATGATAATCTTAGATTCCTTCTCTCTACCATTCAAAGTTTTACCTTGGGAGTGCTATTTTTTAATGGACTATATAAGGCAATAACTATGTCAAGGTGGGTCTGCCTTCACTAAACTGCATGCCCTTACAGGTGAAGTTGTTGAAACCTGTCACTATGTGTCTCCTTTTCAGGCTCCAGAGATTGATGGGGTGTCCTGACAGGACCAAACATCAAGTAACTCATGGAGTCTATTTGTCCTCCCGTCACCGATCCTCAAGGATACTATCAAAAATCTACTGTCCTCTGTCCTCACCAGGGTCTTTGCTCTGAGGTGGAAAAATGCTAAATAGATACAGTTTACTGTGTTCATGACTGTTAACAAGTTATCCTCTCCCCATAATACATTTATATTTTAACTCTGGTTTTTGTCAAATACTGTCTTATAAAAACATTTTTCATACTCATCATTTATTCCATCTTCAGACAGAGACTGTGCTGCATTATTCCCCTTGATTTTCACAATCCTGGGAGGAAGGAATTAGTCAAATGGTTTTACAGATTAATGAGCTGAAGTCAAGTAACTTGATTGAGGCCACACTAATAGTAAAAGAGTGATGCTGGATTGGAACCTGGCTTCTTCAGATTCAAAAGTTTTATTTATTTAATGACTGTTAAACATTTTTTTTTGTATTTGAGTGACTTTAATTCCATCACTGTAACAAGTAAATAGGATTTTTTAAAAGAAATAATGTCATTTTACTTTTTAAAATTTATGTTTTATTTTATAACTCTACACAGCACCAGCTCAGGGTTCAAGTTATTCTTTGTATTAGGTTGAGACTTAACCAAAAATAAGATTAATATGTCAGATCTTTTTATTGTAGCAGGAAAAATATTTTATTTCTATCAAACTGAAGAATGGGGTCATTCTTCAGGCAAACTATTTCTCAAAAATCAATAATACATTTAATACTTAAGATAACATATGGAGATGAGAATATAGGTTCAGATACGTGGAATTAAGCAAGTATAGTCATCCCCCCTTTAAGCATAGTATCACTTTCTGCAGTTTCAGTTACCCATGGTCAACTACAGTTCAAAAGTATTAAATGGAAAATCCAAGAAATGAACAATTCATAAACTTTAAATTGTGAGCCATTCTGTGTAGTGTGATGAAATCTTGCATGACCTGCTCCTTTTTCTACAGGATGTCAGTCAACACTTTGTCCAGCACATCCTGCCTCATAGTCACTTAGTAGTTGCTTGGTAAATCAGCGGATCCACTGTTGCAGTGCTAGTGTTCAAGTGAACTTATTTTATTACTTAATAATGGCTCCAAAGTGCAAGAGCAGTGATGCCAGCAATTCGGATATGCCAAAGAGAAGCTGTAAAATGCTTCCTTTAAGTGAAAAGTTGAAAGTTCTAGACTTCACAGGAAAAAAAATAAGTATGTTGAGGTTGCTAATATCTACAGTAAGAATTAATCTTCTATCCATGAAATTGTGAAGAAGGAAAAAAATTTGTGCTAGTTTTGCTGTCCCATCTAAACTGCAAAAGTTATGGCCACAGTGCTTGATAAGTGCTTAGTTAAGATGGACCAGTCATTAAATTTGTAGAACAAGATATTTTGCATTCACATAACTTTTATTATAGTATATTGTTATAATTGTCCTATTTTACTATTTGTTATTGTTGTGAATCTCTTACAGTGTCTAATTTATAAATTCAACTTTACCATAGGTATGTATGTATAGGAAAAAACATAGTCTATATAGGGTTTGGTACTCTCTCTGGTTTCAGGCATCCACTGGGGGTCTTGGAACGCATGCCCCACAGATAAGGGGTGACAACTGTCCACCAAAACAAGATGGTTGACAACAGGCGCACGGGAAAAGCGCTCTGACTCACGGCAAACAAACAAATGTCTTCTAAGAAATTTGATCTGACATTTCAAAGAACAGTAAACCAAGGGGACAAGCTGTTGTTGAGATAGAAATCTGATTTCAGTTCAAAAGATTTCACAGTGAACTAGATTAAACCTTTCTTAAAACCACTTTTAGAAGATTATTTCTGTTTTCTGTGTAAAATTTCTCTTCTCTGGTTAAATCCAAATACTTTCACTCATTCATTTATTTTTCCATTCATAAATCTATACACGCATATCTGCATAGATCCCACTGTCAGCTCAAGGGAACCTTATTACCAACCCCGCACTTCTTATGGAGCAACTACTAGGTGCTAATACTGTGAAATTAGAAAAGATTAACACGTGGGTTGGGGTTGAGGAGCTCCAAGTTTTATAAACAAATAAGTTATAAATGCAGTGATGAAGCAATATTCTGTGTCTCGAGGTATTCATTCATAGAGAAATCAATGGGTAAGAATTAGATACATATCGTGTCCAGATTTAAAGGGCACGGAAGTTCTCTAAAGTGATGTACGTGAAGGAAATACCATCTGGGGACCTGTGGCTTAGAGAGCAAATGTAAATGAAGAACAGGGTTGAAAATTGATCTTAAAAGCAGTGTTAGAACAGGCAAAATTAGTCAGTGTAGATTAGTAAGAAATATTTTAAATTTCATTTAAAATTTTTTAAAGAAATGTTAATCTTCATAGCTATTAGTTTTAATTGATAAATTAATAGAATATTTAGTCTCATTCTCGTGTGTGTATATATATATATATATATATATATATATATATATATAATTATATAATTTTTGGTAATGAAGAAATGTGCTAGCTAACAAATTTATCTGTAAGTTCTTCCACAAATAAAAGCAATTTGAAAAGACTAGTTAATAGTTTTTTAAATAAACCTAATCCAAGTGGAAAGATAATTCTGAATAATTTAAATTACAAATAGTCTACTTTTCCCTGAACCATAACATTTATTTCTTCCCTAAATGTTACGTTTTCTTATTTCTTTCAAAGATGTACTTATTTGTAAAGCAGAAATACAATCACAGATGTAGAGAACAAACTTATGGTTACCAAGGGGAGAAGAGGTAGGAGTGGGATGAATTGGGAGATTGGGATTGACATATATACACTATTGATACTGTGTATAAAAAATACAACTAATGAGAACCTACTGTATAGTATAGGGAACTCTACGCAATGCTCTGTGGTGACCTAAAAGGGAAGGAAATTCAAAAGAGAGGGGATATATGTATACATATAGCTGATTCACTTTGCTGTACAGTAGAAACTAACACAGCATTGTAAAGCAACTGTACTCCAATTAAAAAACAAAAAGAAGAAGGAAAGGGAAAAAGCAGCCCGGAGAGAATATTAATTATTTCTTTAATTATTAATTAAGTAAATATTAATTATTTACTTCTCAAGTAAACATTCTTTTAAAAATAAATAAAAACAAAACAAAACAAACATGAAGCAACCAAAAAACTGACACACAATGAAAAGCCCATTTTTATATAAATTATTTTCAAAACATACTCATCAGTTTCATCAAAACCAGCCTAGTAACTGGATTGATCTTAAATCCAATATTTTCACAGCCGAACAGTGAATGAATGACCATAAATATTACACTAGCCACTAAAGAAATAAATCCTTTTTATACTTGAAAGCTTCATAGCCACAGGATTATAAAATAGGAGGAAATTGTGGACCAAAGAAGGAATTTCCATTTATTTACTGTAATGTTGAGAACTTGGAGAGAAAAAGCTTCAAATTTTCAGTCCTTAAAGGCTGTGAATAACAGCCTTATCCTGTTCCAGGATAAGGAAGTGTGAATAATAGTGAACTTAGGGGCTAAACTATAATTGTTGCTGTCCATCAAAACAGTGTGTAAAAGATTTGTCCCTTAAAATAATCATATGTTTAAATATTTTAATGCAAATAAAATGCATGCTGACTCTATAAAACATAATACATTGGAAATATTTTAAAGACTTGTGTCCTTTGTACCAATGACTAAAATAATCTTATTCATTTATCAAAAATCTTTCTTTGTTGAAGTTTAGGATGTACTTCCTTCCTTAGTTATATTATGTGAATAAGTACTTTTCAAGATATTAAATCATGAATGATAAATAAGCCGATTTTAAGTATTTTCAAAAATTGTGACCTTCTTGGAAATAATCTTTAATACTATATACATTAAACTGGGAAATTCAGTAGTCACTTTACTGAAGACATTGACCTTACATGTTTTCTTATCAACAAATCAGCATAAAATTGAACATTTCCATCAAACATTGAATTTTTTTAAAATGTTGTTTCTGCGGCTTGGAGTCTTTTGCTACAATTTCCTATCTTAAATTCCTCTGTCTTCCTAGTGACTTGTCTCTGCTCTGGCATAGCCTATGTTTATTTTAAGGAGTGGCTTAAGGAAACAGCTCTTCTTGGGACATGGCTTGAGTAAAACAGGAAGACCATTCCAGAAGGAATATTGTCCTCCTAGATATCATGATGTCTGTAGTCCAATTTTGCTTAGGGAAAAAAAATGCATGTTTAAAGATGTTTTACTATGACCTATGAATATTGGCTTTTATCCATAAGGATCAACACAAATTAGTATTAACACATGGCTCTTTATACCAATTTTGTGGGAACTTGACCCTCACATCTGAGCTTGACCCTCACATCAAAGTCAAGATCCCCTTATCATTCAAAAACTAACCCTGATTCAAGTCTAGCATTAAGGTTTTCATCTGCGGGCAGGGATGAGGGGACACTGACAGCCTTTATCCTGATGAAGCCCCTAGATCAGCTCTCTGGTTACAACTTTGGTGACCTAGCACAGGAGTGAGTCATATTTGACCACTTGGTGTAGCAAAAAATAATTTATTTCCACTAAGAATCCATCTCCTTTTGACTTTTTAAAATAATTGCAGTAAATGTAGGGTTATCCCTAACAAAATATCAACTCATTTTCATTCTGATGTATTTTTTTCTGAAAGGTAGGGACGAGTTGAAGTTAGAGCTAGTATAGAGAATTCTGCTTATACTAGAGCTAAGAGCAACTGGAGTGTGTCAAGTAGATGACATCACCTGTCATGTCTGTAATGCAGAAAACAGCTGAAATGCATCTATAATCATGCACATTTGGAGTATTGCACAGCCCAGAGACATATGAAATAGAACTAGCATTGGAAGGGAGCAGAATAAGGGAATATTTCCCTTTCCTGTCTCCTAAGGATTTGGGCACATGCACATGTTCTGTGGGCTCATAACACACTCAGAATGTCTGCTTTCCCAGTTCCTCCAAGAAAGTCTCAAAATTGATATTTACACGCATTTTCCTTAAAACGTATTTACAGTGTATAATGAATTTGCTTCAAAATAGACACCTCTATGAGTTTTGAGTTCCACTTTAGTTCTTTACCATTTTTGCCTTTTGATTTATTTACTTACCCACCCCATAATAAGTCAATCAATGTTCCTATAAAATGTGTTACACTGATTTTCTAAAACTGTCTTACTTGAATATATTTTAAAGTCTACTTGGATACACATAATTCATTATACTTGGGAAAGAAATACTGGCTACCCCCCCCCACCAAAGGAAAGAATATAAAAGTCTTTTTGCTAACATGAAGACGAGCTGTTAGCTGTGTGTATGTTGACTTTTCACCCCTAATTTAGTGCATTTTCTCAATGCTATTCCAACTTACACTTGAAAGTAATGAATAGTTTCTTTCATTTTACAAGTTGGTCCTTCCCCGAGTGCTTTTAGCAAACTATGCCTTTAGAGAAAGTGGACTTGATTTAATATAAATTGAGGCATGGTACACAGAGAAGTTAGAGAAAAGGTTTCTGAAAAAGAGACTGCAATTTACCATTTTGATGTTTATCTGAAAAACTACTTCACTTTAGTACAAGAGGAAAGAAAACACTTAGAGAGAGGCCCTTATGGTCCAAGCATTTTAACTAATAAAATCCCATCGGTATTTTTAATTTTTAAAATTTATGGTGCCTAGCCAAATTTATAGAATCAGTAAGCCAATTAGAAAGCATGAAATATAAAATTAATGGTCTTACTAAATGTCTCAGATTGCAACCAGCCTTTCAGTGCTGGTATTCTCAGGTTTAAAAAGACTCATCCTGTTATGCTTCAATGTAATAGAGAAGTTATTTTTTTCTCTTTTCTTGTATTTCTCTCCCTTGCCCATAAAAACTTATCTATCACCTTCATTTTTCATGGAAAGAACAGTAAGTGACACTATTTTACTTAATCTCTAAACCCAAATCTTTAAACCATTGCTCTAAGATAGGGCCTAATGTCACATAAAAGCTGTCAAGCTTTTATGCAAGGGTTAAGCATTATCATTTTCTACCTCATTTCTTCCTCCAGGACACCTTGACATTAGAAAATAAGTTCATCCAGCAAGTTAATTCATTTAAGTACTTGACAGGCCATAGACAATTGACTCTTCTTGGAAGGCCCATTAACAGGGAGAGGTGCTCTAAATCAGACTTTCTATGGGGACCACACTGAAGTTAGTTTATGACCCAAGATGCTGATGGTTAATACCTGTCCATAAAATTTTCCAAGCAAGAATCAGCTCATCTATGGGCTAGGCTACAGGACTTTTGAGTCTCAAAGACGTAAGCAGGAAGGCATTTTGCAAAACTGTGAAAGCAGAGGCATTGCAACTAGGCAAATCCAGATCTGAGTCTTGATTCTGTCTGTTCCTTTCTCTGTAAAGTGTGAATCATCCTTTGACAAACTTCATTAGAAGTGTGACATGAGTTAATGTATGGAAACTTTCAGTAAAGTGTTTGACAATAAGGAACTAAGTTGTAGCTTTTATTGATGTTTTCATTACAACTACAATCATCCAAACATGGGAAAGTCACTTAATTCATCCAAGTTTCAGTTCCACATGTCCAAAATGAAACCACTACACCACATTCATAAGTTATGGTTGTGAGTGAAAGTGAAGATTAAATGAGGCAACAGTTGTACTTATATTTCCTAAGCCTCAAGAGTAGATATGTGTATTTTTAAATACTGAAAAGGACACATGATTGTAAAAGTTTAAAGAAGTTATTTAAAGGGCTGAATATTGACATTTATAACAATAACAAGTTACCCTGAGAATTCATTAGCACAGGCTTGGAAGTAGTACAGATTTAGCTTCAAATCCCAACTCTGTTACTTTTTGCTATATGTTCCTGAGTAAAATGCTTAGTCTCTTTACACCTCAATTTTCTCATCTTGAAATGGGGGAAAATATTACTTTTCTATAGAAAATCAGTGAGAATTAATGACAGTATACATAAGGAACATGGCTTCGTGCTCAACCCATAATTATAATAAGAACAAGGATAGCTAACATGTATTAAGCACACAGTATTTCCCAGATACTAGACTAACTACTTTTTGTGAATCAAATAATTTAACCTTAACCATAACATGACTATTAACTCTATTTTCTCTATGAGAAAGCTGAGACCCAGAGAGGTTTGTTTTCTTGCCCAAGACCACAGAGGAAATGAGTGAGTGCATACAGATTGAGAAGGTACTCAGAAAAGAAGATATTGTTATAGTACTCCCAGTGAAAATACAATTACTTCCTGGTCGATTGGGGGTGCTCCAACAACTGTGGTGTATTTTTTTCATCACTGGTTGGACTCATGTCTTGTTCCCGCCACTAGTGACCTAGCTAATTGTTATTTAACCTTTTCTTTTCTTTTAAAACTTTCCTGATGAGTAATGAATGGTAATGACAGTGATTGCTTATTGACATTTCATGAGTGGGATGATTTCTATGCATACATTCTCTCTGTTCTGGACAATGTCCTTACTGGGAACTGTAATGTCCTCCTTCTCCCAAATACTGATAATCAGATTCAAGCAGCCCAGGTTACTTCTCCAGATTTATATACCAAGGTATTCAAGCAGGTATGAAGAAAACTTAGGTTTTTCTGAATGTAAAGCCTAAATTTTTTCCATCGTGATATATTTCCTTTTTGAAGGGTCTTATACACATCTACAAACCCTAGAAACTTCACAGAGCCAACAATATGCCTAAAAATTTATACTAAGAAATGTCTAAAGGATGTAGAATATTTGGTTTATATCCACAAAATATTAGTGATCCTTTAAGAAAGAACAATCATAAATAATCAACTCTTTAGTACCACATATGACGTTTATGTAAGTACTGTAAACATGCACATAGTATTCATTAGTATACTTATTAAAAACCCTTTATCATATACATTTCTGTATTCTATTTTATATATAAAATATAAGAGTAAGCTGTGCCTTTACATTGTGGTTTCAAAGATGGTTCATTTTCAGAAATTTTAGAATATGAAATAACAATATCATTTATAGATAAAAGATAGGAAGTAAACATAGAAAATTACACAAGGAATAAATTTAACCTGATGGGGAAATAAGAGAGTAGCAGAATATAGTTTCCATAAAACAAACAGAGAAACATGTTTTTGAAAGGAGGCATTGTCAAAACTATGACATGCCTTGAGAGGTTTCATGAGAAGATGTCAATTGGATTCAAAAGATTTAAGAACAAGTGCTCTGTTTTGAGCTTGACTAGAGGATTTCAATAGAATAGTGAAGTCAGAAATCAAACTAGAATTGATTAACAGTGAGTGGAATGTGAGAAAAGGGACCAACCTGGAAAGACAATCCTTCAAGAATGTTTTCATTTTCCTTTGAAGGAGAACAAAGAAATGTTAGCAGGTGGAGGAGGATATATGGGGTCAACAGAGAGCTGCTGAGTTTTCTTGGTTTTTATATGTATTTTGACTCATTTTAAGAGGAAAAATATTAAAACAATGTTCCTCAATATTGTTATTCTGTTAATTCATGATTGAAATGGAATGTCCTAAGCCCTTCTAAAATGCTGGCTCATGAGTCCAACCGTGGTTTTGTTTTTACTGAAACCGTGGGAAAGGAGGCTCAGATATCTGCAAGTGCCTCTGGAGATACACATGAATAGTGCAATATAAGAATCACCCAGTTCAACAACACAAGCATCTTCTCTATTAAAGGTGTCAGATACATAGATTTAACTGCATACTGTATATATCAAAACGATTTGAGAGTCATCATCATCAATTTATTCTTACTGAATATCTCTTCCCAAGAGATTTTAAAGGTCAATGGATTTATCTAGTTCTAGAGTGGAAAGCTTTAATCTTTTCCACTCATGCTCTCAACCACCGGTACCAAGTGGGCAAAGATGGCACAGGGGACGGAATCTACTTCTCATCTCTGAACGTGTTCTCCTGCTAAAGAAGTTACCAGAGGAATGGCTTCATTTCCTGTTTGTTCTAGATAAGAAAACCTCCCTTATGAATATAATCTGCTTTCTTTATTTACAATACCAGACTTTTCATGGACTCAGGGTAGAGGCAAATGCTATTCTACGTACTCCTTTCTCCTAGATGGTCTCCATGCCTCCTTGTCTTGGCATTTCTGAGAAACTTCACACTTCAGTTGCAGGTGCCTCAACTCTATATGTAATCTTCTTGGATCCTCTCTTCTTGGAATTCTCTGCCCAGCACTTCCCCATGACCTCTTATTTTTTATTACCCTAATAAAGTCCTTTGGGTTTGTGTAAGTGATTAAGACAGGTATAATCACAATGTCCTTACATCCAAATTCCACCTTTTCTTCATGAATCTGATTCTGTTACTTTGCTTTCAAAACTTCAGTTTCCTCTTCTGTAAAATGGAGTCAATGACACCTATCTTGTAGTGTTAAGAGTCAATCTGGGAAGAAATAAGTATGCAATAAGCAGTCTTATTTCTCTTCAAATCCAAAACACCATCACGAAGGGGCAAACTACTGATATGTTTTTCAGTTATTGTCTCTCTTGCTTAGTGTCTCTGAGAATCTATCCTAATGAAAGTGTTTCAAAGATTTTGCTTTCCTAAAGATTTATAATTTCCTATAAGTTCAATGGCAGTAAATTAATTAAAGCTTCACTAGTCTTTTACAGTGAGACAAAAAATATTCTGCTCATCTTTCGCTAATTACATACAATAATTTGGGGAATCTGTCTATTGCCCTAAGAGGTTTCCCTTTCCTGAAATTAAGCAAAAGTATGGTGGCTGGATTTAATGATTGTTGATACTACTTCATTCTTCCTCTCAAATTAAAATAACCATAGAAGTATAAATTGTGAAGAAAGAATGTCATATGAATGCAAAAATATATTCTTATAAGTGATAATAAACACTACTGTGCATAGCATCATATTAAACTTTCCATTAAAATTGTTTAAAAAGATTTATATTGTTAGAGAGAAAAGGGAACTTAATATTATAAGTACATGCATTTAAACTTAAATAATTTTTAGCGGATAAACATATATGAATTTTCTTTAACACAGATTTTCCATATCTTATTCTGTAATAACACACATCTGACTTTTTCAAAAATTAAAAGGTAAGAATTAACACAACATTGTAAATCAACTATACTTCAATAAAAATTTTTAAAAAGTTAAGAAGATATGAGCCGAAGATAATAATATATTCAAATACACTGAGCCCATGCCTCATCTAGGCCCTTAAAAGAAAATAAATATTTTTGAGACTCTTAAGTATATTTGTACCTCCAGAGCTTTTAAAGTTATATCGGGTAGAATGTTTCCACCTGAATCTTATAACACTAGGAATTTTTATAAATCACATGGATTGAATAGAATCACATACTTGGGTACTTATGCATTTGTGAAACATGGAATTTAAAAAAGTAATTACATTTGAAAACCAGTGAAAAGCTTTGAACACCGTGTAAAATTCCCAATAGGCAGAACAATATTGCTTAGCACCATCCATTTCCCCCCCTGGTTGTCATTCTTTTACTGAAAACCCAAACAATGGTACACCTACAACCAGCATTATGATGTAATTGGTAGTACTTACACATCACTGCCATACAATTAGAAATACTGGCTAAACATGTGCTTCTATAAGGAACAAACACATACTTATTAGAGATATCGACATTTTCGGGTCACTTAACTGTATCGTACTTTATTCCATAAGATATGGTACATGCATAATTTTAGATTTTTTGCTTTGTTTTGTTTTGTGGACAAAATACTATATTACAAATAGTACAAAAGGGCATTATCATGTTAAAGAATTATTCTTCATTTTTCCACCTGTAAACTCAAATAGCACGTTTTCTTACTCTAAAAAATTCTTGTGTAATGATCTCGCCTTGTATTATTAACACTAAGCATGTCTTGATTTCCCTACAAGCCTCCAAACTCACTGAAATCAGGGGCCGTTTCATACACCTCCATTTGTACTTCACCTTGACTAGAGAATTGCCTTCAATTTTGGAAAGGTCAACAATTTGCAAGGGATTGAATAAGTGATTGAGGGCACACCTGTGACTCCCATACACGACTATGAGTGCACTGTTGGATAGAAAGTGTTCTTTCCTCCATTAAAGTACTCAACTCTAAAGGAGCTTTTTCTCTTTTCTATTTCCTACAATGCTTCTTCACTTCCCCTTTGATAGTCCTTTAATTTGGCACAGATACTAGCTCATGGAGTTGCAGAATACACTTCTCCCCTTCGCAGCATTAATTTTTAAGTTTGTTTGAGTTGGGAGTGTGATCGTTGCTTCAATTCTAGCTTGGAGTCTGTACACAGGCAGTATAACATATGCGCTGTAATGGCGTGTGTCGGGTATGAAGAGCCGAGCCATTAGGCAGTGCATTAAGCAAAGCCTCTCCAGCTAGTGCACTGAGCGTGGCTGGATCTTAGAGAGGCCAGACCTATGCAAACAGAGCCCTTGAGATGCATTTGCTTGCACTTTCCTTGTTTGTATTCTCTGATGTTTGTAGATGCTCTGTGTTTTGATTGATTCCATTTGTTGGTTACATGAGCACGCCCAAGTGGGTTTTGTTCTCTGTGAGTTCAGATAGCAAGGAACTATAATGAAATGTTTCCACCTGCACATAAAGATCTTATCATATGTTACAGCGAGCTTTATCACATTCAGTGCTGATGGATTTTCTGAGACTTGTTAACTATTAACAAAATGTTTTCTTAAATCCTCTACAAAGTCCATAAACATCAAATGTCCATTGTCTAATATCTATAAATAATCTTTCCCAAACACAAAAAAAATCAGTCTTTTATATCATGCATTAAATTATCCAGATGCAGCAAATATATTTTCATTAACAATTATCTGAACAATTGTCTCATTTTTGCATGTAATTTTTATGCTGAATGGTTCATGGAGTATGACATATTTCAAAAGACTGATCAGGCTAAGGATAACTTTTACATTTTACAGATAGACTTAAACAATTTATACGGTATTTGCATGCTAATTTGCCTATTACCAGAGGAGAGTTTTCTATAATTTAAATTACAAGTGAAGTAAAAACAAAATTCCATTTCATCAATTTTATTTACTTAAAATTGTTCTCCTCTACCAAACTCTTTCCCAGTTAGATTTTCTTATGTTGCTTCTTTACCTAAAATCGTTTCTTCAAGATTTGTCTTTTTTTTAACTACTATTGAGATTTTTTTTCTAATCTATTGGTTAAACTTTCCTCAATCTAGTTTTTAGTAATTTATTATTAGAATGTCTTTAACAATCATTACAATTTTTTTTTATAAAAAGTCATTTTGTATATTTTCTTTTTAGTGGTAGTTGAATAGACAGGCACAAATACATCAGAGTTGTCCTGATTTATAGAGATGGTGCATTAAGATATTTATTGAAAAAAGTTTCTTATAGATGCTATCACTGTACAGACACTTCACCAAAGATGAAATAAAATAAGTAAACATTTGTGTGCCAAACATACAAAATTATAGTGAGAAAGTGTAAATGACCAAAGCAGTTGGCTCACTACGTTTTGCTTATTAAATTAACAAACATATAAAATATGTATGAGGCAGGTTAGACAGATCAGGAGTCTGTGAAATAATTTTTAATATGCCTGCTTAAGGGTTATACAGGAAAGATTATGTGTAAGAGCAGGTTTTCAAAGTTGGTGAGACTGGCTCGTCTTACAAGGAAATTGACAAACAAACCTATAGAACACAAATATATATATATATATATATTTTTTTTTAATATGTCTTTCTCTTTTTTCATTTATATTAGAATTATATCAGTTTATTGATTTTTTAAAAAATATGTGTGTAGTAAGTTATATTAAATATCACTTTCATTCCAGGATTGTAAAGGGAATATTACAAGAAACAATTTGATCTGGTAAGATTAAGTACCACTGAGGTAGAATACTCACATATTTTAGAGAGGTCAGAAACTTGCTAAATTATAATTAAGAATTTAAAATACAATGCTAGTGAGACAAGTAGGCCATTAGAGAAAGATTATTTAAGAAAAGATAATGGAACTACCCTTAATCATTTGGAACTAGCATACTTAAATTCCTAATATATATCTAACATCAAAATAAGTTCCACAGGAAATTGGTGTACATGTAAAATCTGAAATAATGTAACACAAAGGTAGGGATTTTTCAAAAAAGTTTTTTGAGATGACAAAACTTCTAAAACCACAAAATCTCTAAAGGAAGACAGTGACTCTATAAAAAGTTTAAAGCTGTGACAAAAAACACTGTAAACAAAGCTGAAAGATAAAATAGGATGTGATAAGAGTTTTCATGATTAGATTAAGAAAAAAGTAGATGGAGGGTTCAGGACAAGAATTGAAAAGTCAATAAGAGATTTGTACTCCTATGATGGTGGTAGAGTATGCCGTCACAGCATTTCTGAAAGAGCAGTTAGCCATTTACACCAAAAACTCTACAAATTTTCACTTCGCAATTCCACATCTAGGGATGTAACTCAAGTAAAGAATTAAGTCCATACTATACACAACCCCACCCCACCCCCACACACACATGTTATATATATGACATCCTTTATACCTTTGTTTATTATAGTGCATTATCAGAGGCAACCTAAGCCTTTAGCAATCAAGAAGTTACTACATAAAATTATTGAAACATTTTATTTTAGGAAAGCTAAAAGAAAAGATTGAAATCTTAGCAAGGAAGAAGAAGGAGTGGAAGAAGAAAAAGAAACAGCAGCATTCATCTGCAGTTTATTAACCATTTAGAACAAACACTGACAGGTTTTATTAATAGGTGTAATGGAAATTGAGAAAAGAAATATAGGTAATTAATTAGTATAGTTACCTAATTCAGGAAACTTTTTTAAAAAGTAAAATTCCAGAAATTATATAAATTAACTTAATTTGTGATCCTTCTAGTATTTGACATGTAAATTATAGGTTTTCACCTTTATATGTAATTCTTTAATGAAGCTTATCCAGTAACTATTGATCTGCATTTCGATTTTAATTAGGATGCATTTCTAGATTTTTATCGCTTTTAAAAAATATAAAGCAATTTTTTTTGCAACAAATATATCAAAATGCCCTTCTAAGGAGAGTGTGCAACACATTCATCTTCATCATCACTGAGTATTAACATTTTTATAAGTTGCACGTATTTAATACTCAAAATACATCTAAGTTTTCTCTAGATTTTCAAATTAAAAAAAAAAATGAAAGTGTATGAGTCCATGATGTTATCAAGAAAAGAAAGTGCCTTTTCAATTCCTACCAAAACCAATGATCCCTCTTTTTCCTCTTCTTTTCTTTCTATTTTTGGGGTAACAAATTTAAATCTGGGGAGCAACTAAGACACAGAGAAAATAAGTTTCAAACTATCTTGTTTTGACAGAGGTTTTATTTTTATTCTGCCTTTGCTGTGGCTCAGTGATGCTCTATTGAATCTTACATATTATTTTGTATCACTGAGAAATAAAATGTATCAGATGGCCTATAAGTGCAGTTTTATGAGGAAAAGAAACTATATGAAATTGACACTTTCATTATCAATGTATCTGTTATTGGTGTTATTTTGCATCATTAAATCTACACAAGAACAAGCTGTTCTGCATGACAGACTCTAGGTCCGTCCACCTCACTACAATAACTCAATTTCCTTTCTTTTTATGGCTGAGTAATATTCCATTGGATACATGTGTCACATCTTCTTTATCCATAGTAACACTGACATATATACACTACCAAATATAAAATAGATAGCTAGTGGGAAGCAGCTGCATAGAACAGGGAGATCAGCTTGGTGCTTTGTGACCACCTAGAGGGTGGGAGGGTGATGCAAGAGGGAGGGCATATGAGGATATATGTATACATATAGCTGATTGCTATACAGCAGAAACTAACATAACATTGTAAAGCAATTATACTCCAATAAAGATGTTAAAAAAACCCAACAAACTGTTTTTGCTGCAGCAAACCTCGAGCCAATATAGTTACAGCAGAGTAAGTTGAATTGTATACCTCTTTGCACATCACGAACTAAATTGTCAATGAAGTAATTCCTAAGAAGCTTTACTATTATTCCCTGTGTGAGAAGCAGAAAGAATAGCTTGATTTTAGGGTCCCAGACTGAGTCTAGCGCTGGCAGTTATTGAAATCACCTTTTTTCTCTATACAAATGTAAAACATTACTGTAAAAATCATTGAAAAATAATAAATACAGACCCTCACAATCATATTTCCACTGTAGTACTTTCTTGGCTCTAATTGAACTTGGAGAAATACTTCTTTTTCCTTCCTTCATACTGATATTCTGTGTGTTTCTCACGCTTTTTCTTCAGTTATTGCACTGGCACAATTGTTGAATCCTAATGGCAAGGAATCCATGTTGCAACTCCAAACACTTTACTTGTCAAGGTAATAGATGTGGGTGTTCTCCGTCCCTCCATCCATCACATACTTTTTCAAGTAAAAAAGTAGTAAAACTCTTTCAGAGTTTTTTACCAGGTTGATAATATGGAATGACTGAGTTACTGAATTTTCCTTCCATCTACTAGAAAGGGCAAAGGATTTATTCAGTCGATTTCAATCCCCTAATGGAGGCTCTTTATTTTCATGTAAATACTTAGTTTTTAAAGTTCACACTACTCTAAACATCTGTCCTTAATCATACAAAAATCTTGACTATGATTAAAATAAATTTAAATTATATTTGTGTTATTGTATTCCATAAAAATACCAATGAATATTTTGAGAAAAAATTAGATTCTCGGCGCTTTTATGATTTATCCATTAATTTAATATTCTTATTTTTAAGATTTTTATTAACTATTCCTTGAGCCATAGTCTGAGTTACATGTTGAAAATCAAGACAAAGCTATTTCTTATCTACCTGCTCATCAAGTTATTTCAATTCCACTGAGCATTGTCTTCAAGTTACTGTCATTGGGAAATATTGAGTGTCTCTAATGCTTAAAAAGCAATGGAGTGGAAGGAAAAGACATAAAATGTCATAGTTCTAAAAAAATTTGTAATAATAATAATAGAAGAGCAATGACTTCTAGCTTTATCTCCACAAGAAGATCATGACAGATAATGAACTTCTATAGAGCTAAATGCAAGGTAACCTTGGATTTGCTGGATTAGAGCTTATAAATGTAGTAAATAGGTAGTAAATATGTATATGTAGTAAATATGTATATTTACAATGTAGTAAATATGAATGTCCTTATGCTGTGCACTACAGGAGTGCCCTGACTTGACCAGGTCCAATATATACTAGTGCCAAATGTTCATGACAAATTATCTTTGTCCTTTGAATAAGTCCTTGACATAATATTCCCATCCCTTCTTCCCTCCTGCCCCAGTACCTCTGGTTTGTAATTCCAGGAGGCTACTTGTTATTCCTCAAACACACAATGAATTTTTATGCCAACATGCTGTAACTGGCACAAGATTTGGACATAAGGAATCCCCCAAGAACCAGTAAAAGAGGGAAACAAAATTGTCCTGGGAGATTGAACTGTAAAATCAACATGTAAAGAAGACAATTCAATTTAAAGAGACTGGAAGCCGTCAGGGCTAGCAGACTTTAACTCTAAATTATTATATATATTAGCATATCCAAAGAAAGAATATAGGAATTCAGAGAAACTGTGAGGAAATCTGAGCAAGATGGGAATTGTGAAGGCGTACGAACTAACCTGCAAATTATCAGAAAAGGATGGTCAAGGGAGATAATTATTCAGAGCACCTATCAAACAAACGATCCACTATACAAACTGCATGTATGTATATATGTATGTATGCATAGGTATACACTCATACACACATCAATCTCTAAACATATATGTAGGTATGTATAGTGGATGAGAAAAAAAAAGACGCAAAAAGAGCTGTGAGTTGAGTTTTATTCAATGTCATACTGAGGACTGTAGTCTGGGAGATAGCCTCTCAGCTCTGAGGACTGCTCTGAAGAGACAGGGGACCAGGCCAGTATACATGCTGTTCTGGCTAAGAAGCACATGCAATCTCAGTAGAAGGTTACTGCTAGTCAGGAGGAAAAGATACCTTAGTTAATGATTTTAGTTCTTTTGTAAGTACGGGAAGATGCTAGAATCCGGGTTCATTAAAGATTTCCCCTGAAATATATCAAACTATCTATGTTCCTGTTTTACCTTTTTTCCCAAAGCACAGAGTGCCTTATCCTGCTCCTCATCCTCAATTCCTTTTAGGGTATAACTGTAGGTCAGCAACTGCAGTGGTTAATGATTTAATCCTTATAGAACCAGATGGCAAGCGAAGTTTCTTGTTTTATAGTATCTATCATCTATCTATCTATCTACCTATCTATCTATCTATCTATCTAACCTTGTATACATGCATGTACATAAGGTTGCTAGATATTCACCTCTAAATTTATACCAGTTGCCATTCTGAAATGAGCAGAATAGAAATTAAATTTAGTTTAAATTTTAAAATGCAAAGGTAATATTCTATTTCTAATTCATAATTTAAAAATATAAGTATATATATCCCTCAAATTTTTTAAATTTCAAATTTCTTCATTCTTTAATTCATGCATGCATGCAGACTTTATTAACATGTTTCTTAGTGTGTTTTCTCAATATTAAATGTTAAAGAAAAAGTATTATTTTTTCATTGTACCACATATATTGTTTCACTACTGAGTTCAAGCACTGTTCAAAACACTAAAATTCCTTCATGTCCTTGCATTCATGAAAGAAGTCTGTATATAATTCTGAAATATTTTGACAAATGTAAAATTAATAAGCATCATAATATTTTGCAAAATTTGTATCACTTGCTTTCATACTAATGCATGATTATGTGTGTGTGTATATATATATATATATATATATATACACACATATATATGTGAATTTTATTTTTCAATCAGGATTTCTCAAATGACAATATAGAATTTTATGTCTTCAGTTCTGTGGTTCTTTTGTTTTTATTTGTTTTTAGTAATTGATTTTATTGCCCTGGACTAGGATTTTTTTTTTTTAATATCTGCAGGTCATCTGATATTTGTCAGAGTTTTACTACTATAGGTCAATATCCCAGAGTCTTAGGGACTGACAAAACTTTGTCTGAGCCCAGCACTCTGGGAAAACAGCAAAGGTAAGAAATCTGCCCTCTCTATTTTGTGTTCCTGGGCTAACCACAGAAGATCACCCTCCCCTGTGTGGTCTAAACCCCAAATCCACTCTTCCTCAATGACTCTCTTGTTTTATAAAATCCCAATTTTCTCCCTCTTCTTTGACTGGTTCCTCAATGTAAAATTCTCCAGCACAATGGCTTCGATAAAAATCACAGACAGAGAGCAAGGGAGTCCATTTTATGGACTTGGACATTGATGAATTCATCAAAGAACTTGCATGCCTGCTCTTCCAGTATGCCTCACCTGCAAAGCCTCTGCAGATGTTAATACCTTAGTGGAATTCCTTTCCCATACATCCTTGCTGGCAACCTACTCAAATTTCACAATATTCGGCAAAATGACATCCTTTTATGAAGACTTTTCAGAACCATTCAGTTCTAATTATTTGTTTCCTTATAATATCATACATTTCTCCTAAATCCTATCACAATTTGTTATAATTCATTGCTTATATGTGTGTCTCCGAAGCACACTGACAAACACACTAGAAAATCAATAAGCACTTGTTGACTGCCCAGTTTGAATGAATGATGCATACACAATGAATGAATGCATCAGAAACATTTCTTTTTTACTACTTGCCATGGCCTTTCCTTTACCTGTATAAATCCTACAAGGCAATTTAATCTACATGCAGTGACAGTAACATAATTTGGGATCAGCTCAAAATTACTCTTTCTACCATAAAACATACCCCATATTAATATACTTTTCATGACATTCATTAAATGTTCTAGTTCTCCTATCTACCACTGGAAAGACAGAAAATCAGTAATTTTGGAATGTGAGAGCTTTTTTGAAGAATAGAATCACTTCCTATGCCTGCTAGTATGTATACTACTGCCCAACGGTAACTAAGGGATGCCATTTCCCAGAGTATTTGTGTATCTTGAAGTGAACAATTTTACTAAATGAACCACAGATCACTGAAATATTTTATGGATGTCCCAAGGAGGCTAGCATCCCAGACAGTAATTTATTTATGGGGAAATTTTGGGTAAATATTTACAAATTAAACAGCCAAGTTTTTATAATAATTAGACTGTAGTGTACATAGGCATTATACAAGTTGTAAAGGTAAGATCCTGAGGGAGATCCCTACCATAGGTTGGCAAGATGTCCTGTAGTTACATAGGAATGTGTGGTATGGAGCCCATATGAAATCATGAAATCCATGTTTTCAACTAGCTTAGACCATGCAGATTTCAAGTTGTTTTTACACCTGGTTAAAATGTTATTTCTGGATTCTTTTAAATGCATAATTTAAAAGCTGAACAGCAATTTGACCTATAAAATAGCACTGTTACTATAACATTGTGATGAGATAAGATTAAATGAATCAGAAATGATACGCTAATTCCATATTACAATATGCATGGGTTTAGACATTAGGAGGGTGAACGTTCTTGGTCTTTAATCAAGAATTTGCTATTTCCAAACATTTAAAAAATAGCTGATTTTTCCAGGAAAAAAACTGATGCTAGGCTCACTCATCTCTATTCATTAAAGTATTCTATGAGTGCAGGGTACAAAGCTGGGCTTAAGCTTTGCCAGTTAATATGCCCACAGGACCTTGCACACTGCTTACCAGAGCCAGCCAGTGGCTGGATTGAAAGATGGATGAATTTTTATTTCTGTGATATCCAGCACACATCCCAAATACCCAGTCCATGGCAGCTCACAGCTGTCTCTTTTTAACTGCCTCTGCCCAGCCTTAGCTCATGCCTGAATTTCTAGGTATACAGCTCATGCAATCACTATTCAGACTAGCTTATTAAATTATTTGGGTTCCTATGGAAAAAAATACTAAAAATCATATAAACAATTAAAATGTGGGAAATATATTTCTCCTTATTCTCAGGTAATATGATTGTCGTATATACAGGGCTTTTTAGTGATACAGTGATGAATTAATGTAAGTTAACAATTTTCAGCTTTGGAGATAAGCAGGATGGAGACTGACATGAGAGACCTTTAGCCAAAGACTTGCTCTCAGTTCTTTCTGTGGCTCTTTTCCTGGTTATGTTTTCCACAAAAAAGCTTCAAAAAAAATTTTTTTTTGAAAAGGTTAAATTTGAAATTCATTTTTCTCATGCATTAATCCACATTATTAAAACAAATATGTAAAAATTTATATTACAACAAAAATGAAAACTTGTAAATGCATAATGATAACTAGTAAATGCTTAATGTTTATAGTACTTTCAATTACTTTGTGTTTAATTAAATCTCTTGAGTTGAAGTGAAGCATCTGTTTTGGGAATTCCCCCAATTTTTGTCAGTCTATCCCATTCCCTTCCCTACCCTACGTCACTCTGAGAACCTGCTTCAGCTTGACATTGTCCACCTCTGGGATGGGGATATGACTTAGAGTAACTGAAGTAACCTATCTTTCAGGAAAGTTAATTAGTCCAGGGGCAGTTAAACTGGTCCATTCAGGGTTTTTTTTTTTTTTTTTTTTTTTTAACCCTCTGTCTTCCACTCCCCACTCCCAGGCCAGATCTGTTCTCTGTGGGGAAAGAGACCTGCCAGAAAATAAAGCTGGCAAGACATGAAAGCTAAGAAAGATAAGTAGTCAATCCTGTCACATAAGTGTAGATACTTTAATACCTGTTGTATCTTAGACTCACATAATGGGCCCTTCATGACCATAGTGTTAGGGGGCTGGGTAAAAGAAAAAAAAATTAAGACGTTGAAATGTGTTGCCTACTACTCCCAGCCTTAGGTGAGATTCAACGAGAAAATGAGCATTAGCTCAAAGAGGGCACCAGAAATAAGAGAAGAAAGAAAATACTTCCAGGTTTCCAGAAGCACTTTTGGCTAGTAGTCAGCAACCAATACATCTAAAAACCATAATAATATGCCTTGCAGCTTTAGAAAAGTGTGTGAAACTCTCTGCCCCAAGCAGAGTCATGGATGCAACAATCACAGGAAACAAAAGATTTCAATGTAGGTGGAGACAGAAAAAACATGGGAAGCCTGATGCCACATTTATTCTGGGTACTTCTTGCTTGATGAAGGCTAAAATTTTCTCTTCTTGAAATTCATCTCTTTTTGAAGTAAGGACTATCGAATCACTCATGTTGGATTGTCATCCATCTGACATGAAAGATTCAATTAAGCTCATACACATCCTCAAAATGTGATTCTACTCCCACTTCAGGAAGTCTGAAGAGGGTCCTCACCATCAAATATGTTCTCATTCAACACTGTCTCTGCTGTTTGTCCTGAACCAGTGTATCTTCACACTGGGTTTTTATTTTATTTGCACACCATCTTGAACTAATACTTTTGTTAAATATAAGAGAAATTTGGTAAAACTGCAATTTAAAACCATGAAATATATGCCTAAACTATTTGTTATAGGATTTAACAGTTGTAAATTACTCTGCCATACTACAACAAAAATTAAGATGCACTCTCAATTTCCATACATATTTCTTTGTAGATGAGTAACAGGCAGTTTGCAGATCACATGTTAATTACACTGGTTTGTGTTACTGCAGTCCACCACCTCATAACTTAGTTGTCTTTACTCAGCTTGAGTTTCAGGCCAGCAAGCAGATTGATTGGTACTCAGTGCATCTCTGACAAATATTTTGTTAATTTCTAATAAGTGATTGAATGAATATATAGGGAGCTCATTAAATTAATGTGTCAGAAAGTTTTAATTCCCTATCCCAATACCCATTTTCTCTCTTCTTTTAATGCAATCCCCACATTTAATTTAATTCTCTTTTCAATTAGAGAAGTTGCAGCAGCATGAAAACAAAGAGCCTCACATAAGAAAAGCTGAGTGATATAAAACTTCATTTTTTTTCCAGTAAAATAATCCAGAAGTGGCAACCCAGTTCTGCTATGGCTTCTTCATGGTATCCAGGAACCCCATGACAGCTTCCTACTTGGCCAAAGGTAGCATGTCATTCTCATTAGCTTCATCCAGAATTGCTCTAGAACCTCAATCAGTATCTCCATGTTCCAAACAGCAGAGTAGAAGAAAGACATAAGAAGATTGTTTGTACTTTTTTTCTGGAAACTTTACCGAAGTTCCACAGTATGCTCGTCCCACCCCTGGGGAGGATCTTAGTCACTTGGCTACACAGATGTCTAGGGGAAGCTATGAAAAAAATCATCCTTTAGCTGAGCAGTAATGTGCTCAGTTAAAACGTTAAGGGGCTCTATTGAAAGGTATTATCATAAAAATCACAATGCCAATCTTCTCTCTAGGATCATGGTAACTTGTAAAAGAATCCACAGATGAAAATGGAAAAGTTAGGGAAGTGCGGACAAGATTCAGTTTCCCATCTCATCTCTGAGTGACTCTAGGCAGGTCACGTTTCTTGCCTTGCCTCTCACCCTTTAATTTCGAATGTGGAAATTGTATCAGGCAATCTCTTATTTCTACTGCTATTTCTAGTACCTTCCATGTAATCACATTTATTATTTGTCTCTCTCATTTACAAATACTTTCATTCACTTAATCTCAGTCATTCCTCAAAAGAACCAAGGAAAGTAGTTTCATTTTTCAATATGAAAAGTAAAAAGTCAGTAACATCCAAAGACAAGCATCTGGAAAGAGATGGAGACAGAATTGTATTCCTTTATTCTGTAATGATTCCATGAAATTGTGCTTGATATTCATAGCAAAATTAACATTGGTAAAATTATCTTAAACTTACACTCCATTTTGAATGCCTGGTTATAGCCTAACAGTTCATTTTCATGAATATTTCCAATTCAAGTTGATTTCCTGCAGGTAATTAAATAGAATATAGGCATTTAATATCTGAGTGTTTGACCAAAGTTCAGGGTTCAAGGATGTTGAAGAGCAAAAATGTACCAATATCATTTAATTAAAAAATATGCATTTTTCAAACTGTTCATATCTAGTTCCTGGCCTTTCATAGAAGTGGTTTTACACCTAAAAAAGTTTACTCTGCATTTTGTGAAATAGGAGGGCTGCTGTCTGTTGCAGTAAATGTAGGTTACGGAGAGTTAAGAATATTTTTATGATGTGACTTTTGCTGTTTTGGACTATATAATATCCTTCATATTTACATAAAACAGTGCTTTGTGACACTCACTAAAACCTTACTTTTTAAGTACAAATAATATTGTTTCATGGCTTATTTGGGAAAGAAAAAGAATGAGGCTTTAACTAATTACAGTTTCCATACAGTTTCTGATAACTAAACATTGGATTTGCTTCACATGAGAGTTTATGTTCTCCATGTGCTCCACTGAAATTGTTATTTAAATGAAACTTGGGCCTCCCTGTGAGGCCCAGTCTACATGACATTCACACACAGTTTGCATGTGATAAATGAAATACTGAGTGCTTATTATCTCTTCTTGGAAAAATCTGCCTTGGTTTCTCATTGAGGGCTTAACAGGATGCTCAGAACTCAGTATTGGGAGAAGGACATGCGCTCCCTGCTGGCTGAGGTGCCAAAACACTCTATGTGTCAATGTCCCAGCCTCTTGGCTGGTGGCCCTGGTGATGCTCTGCTCCAAGAGAACAATGCAGTGCTCTCTTGCCTGGGCCGTGACTCACTCCTTCAAGCCATAGCCTGGAGAACAAGAGAGTCAACGGCCATTTGGGTCACTTGAAAAAAAAAATTCCCTCTATCCCATCCCTAGAAAAGAGCCATCCATTTCCACCATCGGATTCTCCACTGGATCTTCAACAAAGGACTATTGCTCTGCTTGGAACAAAATCCTCCTTGATAAACTACTAAGCAAACTTGATCATAATGACAAATAACTGAAGCAAAAGATGAAAGTAAAAAACATTTGGATTTGTCCCCATTTGGGAAGTGAAGTCCAGAGGTGATTCTAAGAAAGCAGTAGCTATCTGAACAGCTGCCATGCCATGGAGCTTGTCAAGGAGGGAATCAAACTGTGCCTTTCTCTCATTTAGCAATTTGTCTCATTATAAAGAAATAGGAAGAACATTTTGCTGATGACCTTCTCTATTCAATTATATTTTTATGCACAATAAAGTATCTTTACTCATACTAGCTATAGTATATATGAACACAAAATAATGATCATAGATTTAAATATGATACATCTTGAATACTCAAAAATTATTCAGAGGTAACACAATCTATATTTCTGAAATAAATTATAACTATGAATTACATTTTTAATTAAAAATCTGCCTGAGTTTTAAGTTTAAAATGCATCAGTTTTTTTACTTGCTTTATTAATACAATGTTAATGATAGATTTGTAGTTATAAAATGCAAGATTTTTCAGCTCAATATGTCCCTCATAGTGTTCCATTCAAATTTCTTACCCTTCTTACCAATATGTATTTATGCTTTATCAACCAAAATCTTAAATTAACAAGTATTTGCCTTAATTGTTATGTTTTCTCCAAAAAAAACTCATCCCAGTCTCATGAACTTATATGTGGTAGTATGAACAAAAAATTTAATACTTCTGTCCAGGATGGAGTTCAAAGTGTATTTTTGCCCACCTTCATTGAGCTATTTCACAGTCACCCAAAATAAAGGGACATATCCATCTATATAAATAACTCATGGTATATAGAAAATGTCCAGTAGATATTTTAGAAAGGATGAATGGAAGTCTAAAAGAGAACTCATAAATATATTCCACAAACACATTAGACATAAAGCCTCACTTGATAGCCAATATTTGCTTTCTTTAAGAATTCCACTAAGATGCACATGATTGCCTTTGCCAGACTCCTGAAGGCTTTCTTCTTCACCTTCTTTATCTCCTTGGTCATCACATTTTGTTGGACTAAAGAGCTTTCAAATCTATCCAATCCTTTCTCTTCAATGTTACCACTTCAATTTTCCAGTCTTAATTTATTCTCCAAACTGATAATATATATTTTCTCTTAAAATTGTTTTCTTATTAAAAAAAAAAAAAAACCAATGGATCCGTTGCCTGAAAAATGACTAGAATTTTTTACCTTTCCCTAGAACCATCTTTATGATCTGTCTCCTGCCTATTTTAGTGATATCACTTTTTCCCACAAACATAAAATTTCACCTAAAATGAATAACTTGCTGTTATTTGAAAACATCATGGTCTCTTATGCCCAGGTGTCATGACTCATATAATCCTGATTGCCTTGTCATACTCTACCTTCTTCAGAACTTGCATTAATCCATCTTCCACATTTCTATTCTGATATCATCACCTCTACAATTCCCAGTTCCCTGGTCTCTGCTGGCCAAAATGCCCCCTTAATTATAGATTGTTTTGTGATTATATGTCTATCAGTCTGCCACAAAAAAAATGAATTTACCCAGTGTCCACCTCATTTCAGATGATCACTAAGTGTCTTTGTATGTCTAAGTTATTGTCATATCAACTTTGTAGTATCAAAGTTAAAAAAAAAAACTACAAAGACTAAAACAGACTTCAAAAACACTTGTATTATAATTTTAAAAAAATTTAAATAACTTTACCTTATTGCTGGCTGAAATATAGTGCCTATTTTCTGGTAATAATAGATAACTATTTCCTAGCCTTCCACATAGTGAGAACAGTTGAAGATTATTTTTCTGTGAGTAAGGCTCAGTGATAAATTGACCATAATTTCCTGAAATGTCAAGTGTTTAGGTTGTTACATATTTTTGTTGTGAATCAAATTATTCTTTTAAAATGCCAAATGTGGGCTTCCCTGGTGGCGCAGTGGTTGAGAGTCTGCCTGCTAGTGTGGGAAACACGGGTTCGAGCCCTGGTCTGGGAGGATCCCACATGCCGCGGAGCAACTAGGCCCGTGAGCCACAGCTACTGAGCCTGCGCGTCTGGAGCCTGTGCTCCGCAACAAGAGAGGCCTCGATAGTGAGAAGCCCGCACACCATGATGAAGAGTGGTCCCCACTTGCCACAACTGGAGAAAGCCCTCTCACAAAACGAAGACCCAACACAGTTAAAAATAAATTAATTAATTAATTTAAAAAATGCCAAATGCACTTTTGAACATTGCATTTTTAATCTAATAATTTTTTATTCTTTATTCCTTATTGTTTGTGCATACAGCAAAAGGTATCCAGGCACCAATCTCTTATGCTAGAAGAGTGTTAGCTTTAGAATATCAGGGGTGAGTGGACATTCTGTCTCTCACTGCTTCTCGTCATGGGTCCACTTGCATGTTATTTAATCTTTGTGATCCTCATTTTTATTTTTATCTGACTAATTTTTATCAAGATAACACATTGACATACTTTTGAAAAAGCTAAAAGATACTAAAATCAATGGAATTATAATAACTGGAAAAAAACAGCAGCTCACCGTCTCCTTCCTCTTTTCTAAGAATTGTTTGGGGGGAATTGCCTGGCAGTCCAGTGGTTAGGACTCGGGGCTTTCACTTCCAGTTCCAGGTTCAATCCCTGGTTGGGGAACTAAGATCCTGCAAGTCTCAAGGTGCAGACAAAAAAAAAAAAAGAAAAAAAATAAGAATTGTGTGGTGATCAAGCTGACAGCAATGGATTCATTTGGAAACTTTCAATGTCTTCAGATAAGGCTCTTCCAAACATTTGCATGGAACAACTTTCAGTTGGGGTTCAGAAAACAGGACGGCATAGAGGGTTTCACCCTTCAGAATGTAGGGTTTCTCTAATTCCACCTCCCACTCGCTGTTTTCAATAGTGCTGACCCATCCCATTTCTTCAGCAATGACTCTTCTGGCTTCCGTGAAGGTGTAAACTTCAGTCTGTCCAGGGTGGCCATGATGACCCAACAGTCCCTTAGGTAGACTTCTGGCAAACAGCACTCTCTTTCTGTCACTTCTAGAGTAACTGGTCCTTGTCTTTTGTGGCCTCCGTACTTGGTTTTAGACCTTGATTTCTTACCCTCACTGCATAAGTCATCTTCCCTCTGCATGCTCTCTGCCTATATGATGTGTGAGATTAAAGATATCTTTTCCTGAAGATAGAAATTGCATACTGATGCTCATTCTATGCGCATTTTAAGGGATATTTGCCAGAGAATAGGGGTCAGAAAATTCTTTGTTGCACTATCTTGCAATTGGAAGTTGGCTTCATAATTTTTGACATGAGGATAACACCTGCCTCATAGCATTGCTGTGAAGGCTGAATGGAAAAATGTACAAAGCTTCTAAAACTTTTAAAGTTTGAGAATTAATTGTGGTTTGGTTCATCCCCCAAGACCTTTAATAATTGTTTTACTGGCTAAAATTGTATGTGCATGCAAGAGCTTCTTCTTACTCAGAGGAGGTGTGATACATTTATTTTTCCCTTTAATTTGGTGGATATTTTTACATAGAAATACAATTATAACTCTGTATAATTTCATTGTCTATATTTTAATTATCAAAATTAAGTGGAATGCATTCAAGTTTTAATTCTTCTTTCAGAATCAATATTCAATCATAACTTTTACTGCTGGTTTGAATTAGCCTTCGAACAAGTGAAGGGAAACAATGTCTACATAACTTGGTAATATTTTAAAGCTTTCAGAGAATTAATGATATTTAAAGACATCTTACTGTTTATTTCACACTTAAGTCTATATAAAGCTAGAACAGGATGAATAGTATTCTAGCATATTAAACAGAAGAAAGAGAAAATACTTCCTAAGCCATCAAATATCCACAATTTATTAAAGAAAATATTGAAGATATTTAAACTTGGCATTCTCCACCAAAGACCAAGATGATCTAACTTTAATATCTGAAGGCTATCAGAAATGAGTTTCTCTATTATGACAACTTCAACTAATTAGAGGAGATAAACAAAGTTTTATTTCTTTTTATCTTTTTCTCCTTACAATGTAGTAACGATCAGATTTCTGCACATAAATATAGCAGTGAGTTTAATGCCTATTAAAGATGTTCATGAATAAAATAATTAAAAAATGAGTCTACCACACTATTGAAACATATGTGTAAATCATATGTGTCAGGCATAAGCTAAATGAAGTCAGTCAGAATGAAAAACAAAGGCAAACACAGGAGTTACATCTAACTGGGAAGTAAACAGAGGTAGTAGGAAAAAAGTAGTTTAAAATGAACTTCAAAACGTGTAGAAGGCAGAGCAGGGTGTTGAAGAGAAAAAGCAAATATACACTGATGGACTAGCTTTGGTTGTGTCTCTTTGTCTTTCCTTTTGCTAATACTTCTGTCCTCAGATCTTTGCACAACACACACACACACACACACACAAATCAGGGTAATCAGAGACATCACACTTTTGATCTACTGCTCTGGAATTCCTGTATTTGGGTCAGATGTTTCTCTTGGCATTACAGTGAGAGAGGAAATGAAGACCAAGAGAAGAAGAAGGAGTGATGGATTCTGGGGTGAGGGGCAAATGGAGTGTTTGTCCCTCAGCTTGTGCCCTAGGCTTTTCTCCCTGGGTGGACTTGAGCTTAAATATATTATGGGATGCAGTTTGGAGTTTCTACATAGTAAACATTTCCATTTCTAAACAGCTGCATTTGTGTTGGCACAATTCTAAATCAATTTGATACACTATCCAATTGGGTAGAGAATGCAGAATTTTCTCCAGACGGAAAATAACATTTTCAAATGGTTCTTTGTTTTTGATATTTTTAAAATGAAATCAGTGGATTAGGTTAAACCTGCCACCAAAATGCTCTGAGTGTAGCACTATCCTGTGGCTTAATAATGCTACTGGTTTTCACATAGAAATAGTTTTGATGCTTCCGTGTAGAAACAGATTTAAATATAATGAACAAAGCTAGAAATGTGAGGCTTAACAAGAATCCTAATCAGGTTAAACACAGATTCATTAAATTGGATTAGTTTAAATCACTTATACTTTGAATCACTTATCACTGAAATTATTTCCAAAGTTTGTAAAGAAATATATAATAAAACTGAAAGACACTTATGATTACTTTAACAAAAGTCTTTAACATATATGACTGGATTTCTGGTAATTGAATGCAGTCACACAGAGATATTATTAGAAAATATGGACATAAAAAGTTACCAGCTGTTTGAAGAATACACACAATTGAAAGTTTCTAGCTCTGTCCAATATATTGCAAACCTTATGTGTAATGTAAAAATATCTTCTTTTAAAGTCTGTTCTGAATTTCACTCTTAAATCACATCTAATTTTGGATGCTCAGTTTTCATGGGAAATACTTGATCTCTATTTAGCTTTCATTAAATTTACTGTCAGAAAGCAGATTCATATACACCAGTTATTCCAAACATACTTAAAATTTTACAAATAGCCAAATTGACCATTAGTTTTTTTAGATTCTCATTAATTAAAGTTCAATAAAATTAAAAATCCAGTTGCTCATTTGTACTAGCCACATTTAAAATTCATAACAATGGGATTAATGGCTACTATACTCAACAGATGATTAATCTGGCACACCCCTTTCAAAAATCTATTTTCAAAGCCAAGGAGAAACAACACTGAGGATTAGCTAGCACAAGTTTCCAGAATTAATATTTTCAAATTAGTTTTTGAGGTTAAATAAATCAAAGCACAAGTGAGTTTGGACATTGTTAGTTGGGTAGCATCATATATGAAACTTTACAATACAAATTAATATTCTCCATTTGGTGAGAGGGAAATGCTTAAACTGACACATTATTCAGATCAATAGAGCAAACATGTACGAAATTAAGTCTAAAGGACTTTTTTGGTACTAATGCAAAAGTAAATCTTAGTAAAGCAAGAGAGGAAGTAATTCTAACATTAACCAAGGTGATATAAAAAGCAAAGGGCATTTGAGATTTGGGGAATAGGTGAATAAAAGTATAAGCCGTGAAGAAATAATCTTACTGGTCATCTGGTTACTCCTCCTGCATTTTGTAGGAAACTACAAGATTCTCGGTTGTCTGCAGACAGAACTGTTTTTTAACAATGTTTTTTTTGACTCACAGTCAGCCTATCTGTTAGCGGTTGAGCAACATTACATCATTCATGTAAGAAGAAAAGGGAGCTAACAAGTCAGAATTAAACCAAGTGGATTTTCTTGTCTCAGGTGCACTTTGGCCACTTTACTTTGGATACCTGGGAAGCCTTTGGGGAGTTTTCAGTAGTCTGTTGGGAAACTGTTCTTTATAAGTTTTTAACATTTCTGCATTCTTATGAACAGAGTCACTGCCTGCCCTGGTATAGAGTGGCTTTTCAATGGCGTGTGTATAGTCAGTACCCCTGGAGTATAGAGATGGGGTCTTCCTCTTAGCAACAGCCAGGCAATCTACTGCCCATAATAAAATATTTGCGTGCCCTAAGCTCAGGGTTCTTCTGCTTTCACATAATGCACCATGTGTGAAGATGTTACTTGGGCCTCTCTGCATTACCTCATGGGAATTAGAGTTCAAGGAACTGGAGCAAAAATGATGATTTTTGGCTACCATGAATAATAAAATATGCTTTTTCTCTTACTCAGGAGCCTCATCTTCTGTAGCACTCATGAAACTATGGCAGGTTAAATTGTTAGCTTTCAACAAGGGTAAAATCTCACACCCTTCACAACACTTGACAAAGTTTACTTTGACATTGGTTGTAAATAATTTGCCCAATGACCCTTTTATTTTGTAGAAATTTTACTCTCTGTTTTATCCAATGGGACACAAAGTTTTGTAATAAAAATAAAACTATGTAGATTTAAGTTTGAATTATCTGTAAAAGATTAGAAGTTATCATAATTTGCACTTTTCCATTTTAATGTGAATTTTAAATCTATTGGCTATTTAAGGTTTTAATTACCTTTTTGTTTAGTCCTAAATATTTCTACAATTTCAAATTAGAATACCATATAACCCAGTAAGAATAACATTTAGTCTGATTGAATAAGATATTCCACTTGATATAAATATCCTACTAGAATGAGTTACACAACTATGATATATAAGGTTTTGAAGACTGCTTTAAATAAGGAAGAAATAGATTGTCATTTGATCTTAGAGTATGTTAGACAAAATATGAGCCAACTCACTTCCTAATAGGACTTTTGAGAAGTGTTTATCATAATAATGTGGGAATACAACCTGATATTTGGTGGAAAATAATGTGTAGTCACTTGTAAAATATTTTCATTTATCAATTTAGAATGAAAGGTCCAAGTTCTGAAAAATACTTCCTTTATGTATTCAAAATATTTTCTTTCCACTTTTCAGTCATGATAGATGGATTTTAATGTGAATGTAAAATTTACAAAGTATAAATAAAATAATTTAGTTCAATGTTAGCATTACAAATTTCATTTTCTTGAGCGGGACTATAGAAAAATTGTAAAATATTGTGGAAAATGTTTGTGACAACAGTTTTTTTTCCTTTTATCTACTTAGCTAATAAACAAATATTATCAGTGCTTATGATAGACACACATTGGAGTGACTATCCAGCACCCATCAGTTTATCCAAAGACTCAAACAGTGCTACTTGTCCTTTTCCTCAGGCATGACTGATTGTTACCAAGACAGAAAACATGATCCAAACTAGAACTATCCTATTCAATTCTCCCATAACACAGACACTGAACATGGTTGGTGTTGTTCTGGTTTTTGTAGTTTCCCTGAGGCTGGGTTGTTTAGTTCTTCTTTAAATTATATGAGGCTCAATGATCCCCATCAGCAAAGCCTACAACCCAAGTTTTTCTCATGTTAGAATTTGTTTCTGTTGCTTATAATTAAAAGTGTTATTGTTTATTATGTGCTAGGAAATGGGCATGTTAAAAAATGAGTAAGAGAGTCACTATGATCAAGGATCATGCAATTTAGTGGAGACAAAGTCAATCATCATTTGCAAAAACATGAGAAAATTAATTGCTAAGGCAAGAATAAATCTTGGGTTCCCTGGGAGACATCTGGACAGACTTTTAAACCAGTCTCGTTTGACAGGAAACAAGGGTACAAGGGAACTAAATTCTTCTACTTTCCTTTATTTGTCACATCATTAAACATGATGAAATTGACCTGAAGTGTTACTCCATTTTAAACTGCACATCTAGGGACTTCCCTGGTGGTCCAGTGGTAAAGAATCGCCCTCCACTGCAGGGGATGCAGATTCGATCCCTGGTCAGGGAACTAAGATCCTACATGCTGCAGGGCAACTAAGTCCTCGCACCACAACTACTGAGCTCGCGTGTCCCAACGAGAGAGCCTGAGTGTTGCAAACTACAGAGCCCATGTACCCTGGAGCCCATGTGCCACAGCTAGAGAGAAGCCCGTGCCACAACAAAAAGATCCCACATGCCACAACTAACCAACTAGCCAAAAAAAAAAAAAAAAAAAGAAAAGAAAATAAATAAGTAAATATTTTAAAAAATTTGCACATCTCATCGCACCACTCCTGGTTATCTCCACCATCAAAGTTACCCTGAGGGAGCCAAAGCCCACTTAGGACCATGCTTACCATAGAAAGGAGGTCCCAGGTCCCCCTTTTTTAATAATAAAAATTGTTCTGTAATGGCCCCTTTAATATCCAGAAAATAATTTTATAAATAATATCTTACATTTTTAGAAAATTTTTAAACAAAATCAATAATGCTTTGTGGTATAAAGGAGGAACTAGGTTAAATAATTTAGAAAACAGTAATATGTATATTGATATGAACATGCTGAAGTATGACTGCACTAGAACATAATAAATTTATTAGATGTTTACAAATCCACATTGAATCAAGATGAATATGGCAGCTAAAAAGAATTATACACATGCATTTTAATGGCAACTCAAAATACATTAAACAACTTCCACTGATGTGATTTTCCAAAGTGGTGACAATCTTAGTGAAAGATCCAAATAAAGCAAAGTAATATATCCCTTCAATTTACATAGTAGTTACATTCCTAAAAAAAATGGTGTTTATTTAAATCTTGCAAAAATACTGGTTTCTCTGTGAAAGAGCATTAGGTTCTAGGCTCAAATGATTTAAACAAGTTTTTAGCCAAAATAAATGTCTAATAGGAGTTTACCAAGACGGAAGGGACATAGGACAATTACATGGGCTAACTCTCACACGTATTACAGAATAACTAGTGTCCTTTGACTACATCTAGTAAATGACTGTACATCTCAACCACCAAAGCTGTCATGACCGACAAGATCATCTCCGCTATTTTCCACAGTGTTCCCCTAGGGAACAGTGCCACCTTCATTGAGAACCACTGTCATAAAGACATTAGATTTTGTTTAGTTGCCTAGAACTATTGAAGAAAAGCTTTTCTTTTATCCCTAATCATTGTTTAGCCTAGGTTATATAGAAATAAATCAAAGAAAGTTGGTTCGTAGGAGGTAGAGACAACATAAAAGAATAAAGACATATTCACTTCAAGCGGCGATTTGATAGAAACTAGAGATGTTTGAGAGGCGTTACAGTGAAGAAGATTGGTCCTAAAGTGAAAATTAGTAGTACAAATTGTGCAAATAGTGAGTTAATCTCTTTGCAATCAATGCTAAATAAAACGACTGGGAAAAAAGTTTGGGGCAACGGCAGTTAAGCAGAGATTGACTATGGACAATTGACAGTAGACCAGATCTGGCTAGCAAACCCTTTATTGCTTGACTCATACACATAGTTTTAAAAACAATAAAGGCCAAACTTATCAAATCAGGAGATTTAGCACATTTGCCAAGTTTGGATTTCTGGATTCTTTTAATAAACTGAAGATCTTGAATCAATGAACCACATTTCCACAAGGAACATCATGATGGGGCTTCCCTGGTGGCGCAGTGGTTGAGAATCCGCCTGCCGATGCAGGGGACACGGGTTCGTGCCCCGGTCTGGGAAGATCCCACATGCCACAGAGCGGCTAGGACCGTGAGCCATGGCCGCCGAGCCTGTGCGTCCGGAGGCTGTGCTCCGCAACGGGAGAGGCCACAACAGTGAGAGGCCCAAGTACCGCAAAAAAAAAAAAAAAAAGGAACATCATGATGAAGCTGAGTAGCAGCTGCTTCCTTTACACGGAGTGTGTAACACCCATGGGGTACATTTCAGCTTTTACCCAATCTCTCTCACCCTGTGAGGAGTCTGCATTTGTGATTCTTGGTGTGCACACTTCAATAGAAGATTAAAGAAGTGAGGTTTATTTCAGTAGGCCATAGACATTTTTGGTAGTGTGTGGTAGGTAGCTTCAAGATTCCATTATTTGTCATTTATGGAATTAATTTTAGGTTACTGGGATAGTGTATATGGGAAATAATGTTTGTGGCTGTAGTAATGATAAAATAAGGAGAGAAAAAGCAATTCAAGTATAATTCAAAGGTAATGTAGACTTATCTGGATCTCCTATTTAGATGAAGTTGAGAGGAAATGGAAAGTTTCTAAATACCATTGATATTTTGAGCCCAAATGAGGGGAAAATGGAAGTGCTGTGAGTAGACGTTGACTATCAAAGGGGTTGCTAGTTTTGGAGGAAAGATGAAATTATATTTACACACCCAAGCTGTTGAAACATGTCAGAATATTTCCATGAAAGATTGACAGGTGTGAAATTGAGGTGATCATTGAAACAACAGAACTGAGTAAAACTGGAAATAGGATATTGTTTTGCATAATGCCTACATTTAGTGGGGAAAACAGAAAGAGAGAAGTGAGAAGAGCTGAAAAGAATGGGTCTGATTGAATAGAGAGTCCATCCAAGGAGAGGATGGTGAAGCCAATGAAGTTCAAAGATTAAATAGAATCAGATGTTACAGAGACCTGCAGGAAGATGAGCACAGAGGTGCAGTGGAGGATGCAGCCACGCTTCACACAGAAATTAACATGGGATGGTCTAGCTTGAATTCAAATTGTAAGATAAGGCATAAATAGAAAGTGAGAGTGGAGACCATTAGAACAAACTACTTTTATGCATCAGGGTATGAAGGAAAGTAGTGACTTAGGACATTAGGTTGGGTCAGTAGGAGGTTTCCGGGAAGGATTTAGTAGGAGCCTCATAGTATCCAATCTTTCTTGCAACAATCCTACAGGCATAGTTTCTAATGTTCCCTCAGAGATTATGCCCAATTATTATATTCCACTACAGTCAAGGAAGCTATATCTCCCCATCAAATATTTATAGTTTATTTTTAGCTCTTTATAGGCTTCCCACTCTAAGTAATATTGCCTAGTACCATAGTTGACATATTCCATCTTATCAAGTTAGAAGGAGAACAAAACTAGGAAGTTAATCAAAAGCCAAATTCTCATGCAGAAAGGCAAAAGGTCTTGTTAACTTTTGCCCACACTCTCTATGTGTGTCATGGTATCTATAATGATGTTTAGATAATGTTAACAATGGTTATACTGAGTGACTGTTTTTACTTCATCCTTTACATATTATATTCCTTTATTTATAATGAATGTAGACCTTTTTTTATCAAAAGAATAAAGTATATATATATATATATATATATATATATATATATATATATATATAAAACAACTCATGGAGAATCCTTGTCAGACACAATTTTCTATAAGTTCTGGCCACAGTGCTAATGCAACAAAGAGAAATACTGCATGCAGTTTTTAATGAGATACAGAAATAGTAACTATTTCCAGATGATTTATTTATATGCATAACATTGTAAACCTGCAACCTTACAATTAATAAAGCCCTGTGAATCTGACTGAGGGACTATGAGAGAGAATTTAGATTAAAAAAGAGGCCAAGAATTGAAACTTGAGCCACTGAAGGGGCAAAAATTCAGGAAACAAAGGAAGCCTCTGCAAAACTGACTAAAGTGTCCAGGCAGTTAAAATGAAAATAAGTGAAGTGGGGTTTTCACCAAGGAAGTAAAAAATATATATATATATATATTTCCAAGAGGAAGGAATGATTACCTGTGTCAAAGATGAGGATGGTAAATTGATCACTGCAGTTAGCAACAGGAATGTCAATGGTAACCTTAATGAATTCTTTTTCGTGGGATTTTAGAAGAAACAGCCTAATTCAAATAAGGTTAAAAAGTTTGGACATCTTGAGTATGGAAAATTTTTGTGAATATAAACCCCTTTTGTGAATATAAACCTGGGACAACCAGAGGGATGAGCCTTTTGGCTGTGGAGGCAGAAGAGCCAACTGATGTCCAAGAATACTCTTGAATTCCTGCATAAGGAAGAAATACCCTTTAATTTTTAGATAGCTAAAGTAGACGTTTATTTATCAATGACACAAGGAAAAAATAAAAAGCAAAATAAGATGGTAAGATTAAATTCAGAATTATAAGATTTTACAATAATGGTGTCAGGATAGATTTAAAAGATTATGCTGCCTAAAATTTGAGCTGCAACCTATCAAAGAAAATAATTGAAAATAAGTGGCTGTATATAAATGTACCAGAAAGTATTAATTTAAAATGCTATATAGCAATGTTACTCTGAGACAAAATGAAATTTAAGTCAAACCATTACAAAAGAAAACAGAGTTGTTTTATTTTTTGAAAGGAAAATAACTGTTTTATTTGTATTTAAACAACCAAGAACCTCCAAATATTTAAGGCAAAAGACTGAAAAAACTACCAGGAGTATTGACACATGTCTAAAAATGTTTAGAAATTTTTAATATACTTTGGAAGAAAATGGAAAGTTCCCCAGGCAGAAAATAACTAACTCTAAGGAAGAAATAAATAAAACAATTAACAAGCTTGATCTAAATGATAGATATGTGTAAAATCTATTTTAAAAAGAGTGAATATATACAGTGAACTGTTATAAAAATAACTATGCAGTAAACCACAAGGGAAATTTCAGGAAATTTCTTAGTTTTATATTATTAAAACCATAATTATTGACCTCAGTTCAATTAAATTTGAAAGTAACAACAAATAACCCATAGAAATTTAAAAAGCAATATTTTTCATAAACATGAGGAAATAGATAAGAAACAAATTAAACTTTAAAAATAATTTGAATTGAATGACAACAACAACACTAAATATGTGAATATAGATAAAACAACACAAAGGAGTTATATTTCAAATTCATTTACTGTAAACATAAAAGTTTTTAAATAAATGAAGTTAGTTTTAGCTCAGGTAAGCTACATGAAGAAGAAAACAAGAACAGACAGCAAAATAAAACTAAAAACCAAGATTAATAAAAAAAGAAAAGAATTAATAAGAAATACAGTAGAACTTACAAAATCCATGACCAACAAATTAGTACTGAATGTTCACTAAGAAGTCTAACAAATTAGGAACTATCACAAGTACAATAATAGAGATGGACAGGAGCATAAAAAGGACATACCTAACATAATTTTTAAATTATACAAGTGTCCAATGGTGAGCTGCTCTGATTACTGCAGGACTAGGCTGAATTACACAGGGACTCAGGAGGGGGCTTCAGCTTCTTCTCAGTCCAAGGATTCTTTCAGGCAGTGATGCCAAACCAGTGGAAAAGGTGACAGATTAGATGTGCAACTACTGAATTTATTATCTGTACTGACTTTGATGAAATTCAATGGAAGGAATAATTTATTAGTACTGTGCATGTCCAAAAACATATCTAAAATCTCTTGAGTACTATACCTTTAAATGACTTATGACTTGATTCTTTTCCTACGGTAAATATATAAATAAAATAAATAAATAAAATGTAAATGTGTCCTCAAATACCTGCCAAGCTGGAGCCCCATCTCTAAATACTATTTATTGGAGTTGGGGTTATTTTTCTCATTATGGTGCTCTTTCCATTACCATAAGGTGTGGGTTCTGTGCCAGAGTGGGTGTGTTTCCACTTTTAGTGAGAGTTAGGCTCTGCTTGGCTAAACTCCCACTGTTTCAACTCCTCTCCATGTTGGGGCCCTAAGAATATAAAACATTCTTCAGCTCTGTTGAATTATTTGCTCTTTTGTTTTCACAAGATAAAGTACCAGAGATCTTTACACTCTTTTTGGTTTATGGGATTACTTCATTTTATATCTATAAATTATCCCTGCTGTCTTTCCCTCACCATACACAATTGGATAAATTCTTGCCTTATTTAACCCAATGCCTACCCAATGGATTTAGCAGTGAGGATCAAAGGGGACTTTTATTTTATCTATAATAATTATTTTATAAGACCCTTAGTTTCATGTATTATTTTTGTAAAATAATTTAAACTACAAAGACTTGATAAATTAAAAAATTACATCTAAAAATATTAAAATACAAAGCCAATAGACACCAATGTAAATTTATATCTGTCTCAGTTTTAGAATGGACAAAGGCTTACTTATCATAGAAACAGACAAAAACACAGTTCACCTTTGGTTAAATATAGTGTAAAATACACGGCATGTCAAAATGTCACAAATACAATTAACAAGATACTACCTTTTAGCAAGTCATTATTATCTTAACATATAAATAGCTCTTTTATTGGATAAGGAAATATTAATATATCAGTATAATTAGAAATGGCTCTAAAAGACAATTTATAGAAATAATATAAATTTCCAATAAATTAAAAAAGTTGAACGATGCAAGAAGTCAAATTTATAAAAATTAGAGAAATAATTTTTAAAGATTTTTATTAAATTTACAGAAAATAAGCCACACAGTTGTAAATGCTTGGGGAAGCATTGTAGAAGTTATTTTATACTCAGCTTGGGTAATGTAAAATGATAAAAGCTTTTTTGAAAGATTTTCTGGTACTTCCTAGTGTTTGAAACAATACTTTTACTTGCATAAAATTATCTTAAGGAAGAATTCAAGAGGCATTAAAAATTTATATATAATGATATTAATAACTCTTTGATTACATAAAGTAAAAAATGAAGTAAGCTCGTTTCCACATTCATTTTTTTTTTTTTTTTTTTTTGCTGTACGTGGGCCTCTCACTGTTGTGGCCTTTCCCGTTGTGGAGCACAGGCTCCAGACGTGCAGGTTCAGCGGCCATGGCTCACGGGCCCAGCCACTCCCGCGGCATGTGGGATCTTCCCAGACCGGGGCACGAACCCGTGTCCCCTGCATCGGCAGGCGGACTCTCAACCACTGTTCCACCAGTGAAGCCCCCTCCACATTCATTTTTCATTGAAGTTGTTATCAAGACTGATGGTAGTTTCTGGGGATAAAATGGAGACTGTATCATATATTGTCTTTCTCCACAAGAAATTTAGAATCTAATGGGAGAAACTGGTGTTTATAAATACTTCCACCAAAGTCTATATAATTATAAACCACATGTAAAAATAGTACAAGACACTTTGACAACATACACTAGGGAGTTAGGAGAAGTAAACAGAAATGATCAGATTTCAGAGACATTTGAGAAGAAAAAAATGAAAAGTTTGGTGCCTGACTAATTACGGTGTGTGATGTATAGGAGGGCATTGTGGATGATTTTAAATTTATTTCTTACATGAGTAACTGTGTAATAATGTTGTTTATTAAAATAGGACACACTTGAAGTGCCCTTGGTATATGGGTCTAGAATTTCCAGGTGAGCTCTGGATAGAATTTTACATTTGGACTTGGTGGACATCCAGAAGTGAGTAGTAGCATTAGTGTACAGGAAAACAGTGGGAAAGAATGTAGGACAGGCCTGCAAACTGAGATGTTTGTGGTTAATATAAACTCTTGAAGGGGCCAAGAAATAAAATTAGACACTTTAAACTTTGCATAGAGACCAGTCTTGTTACATTGGTTTTTAAAACACAGTGAGCCTAAGCTACTCTGAATGTATCTGTGGACTTTATATAGCCTGGAGAAGAACCATTTTGTGAACTATGCTTAGAAAAGAGTTTAAGACTCAACCTTGATGAATTTGGGCAATATGTAAATGGCGGAATATATTTTATTCCAAATACTGAACATTTTATACTGATTAAAAATCACTTTAAAATACATTTAAACGTATAATTTAGATAACTTCTCCAGATAGTTGGCCAGCAGTTAGGCTTAATAATGTCAGGGGGCTACTGGTATTTCTTTTGTCTTACCTGGAAATGTATAAAATACTAACCAGTATCTCAAACCACAAGGCAGGCAGTTGATTTTTTGTGTGTATAATTTTCTACCACCTCTGCAGCTACGTTTTGCCTTTGCTCTTCAATTCCTCAAACTCCATTTTAAAATATGAAAATAGACTTGGTATGTGTTTATGCATTATTGAAGCACCCAATCACTTAAATGTAAAACTGATTGTTTGCTATTGAGCAAATCAAACATTCAGATGGTAAATTTATCTAATATTTTGATGCCGTATAATATAACCATAACCCTAGAGAGGTGTATAGACTTAGAGCGTAGCTATCCATGTATGGAAATGTGACTGAAAATTCTATGTGTGAGAAGGAATTTCAAATCCACATGGCATGAGGCTTAAGAGAATAAGTTTGGTAGTCTCATGGACCTGGCTTAAAATTTTCTACCATTTTTCAATTCCATAGGTAAATTTAGCCTCACTGGTCTTCATGCTCTACAACTACAAAATGGGGAAAATACTATTTACCTGGGAAAGACTGGCATAATTGAGTGAAAAAAACTTGTACAAATGCCTGTCGTACTCTGGTACTTGGTAGAGACAGAACTTATTTTGTTTTCCTAGTTTTCTTAGTGTAAAACAATAGGATAAGGTGTCAATAGATTTTGTGGAAACTGTGAAACTTTGAATGTTTAAGCCAGGATAAACCCTCCTGCATTGAGACGGGAAAAAAAAAATTTTTTTAAATACTTGCATTGGCAGAACCTAACCTAGTAAAATGATGGCAGTGAATATAAAATGGAAACATAATTACACATAAGTTATAAAGATTCCAAGTGCGTTAGACAAGACAGGCCATTAGAACAATTGATGCTCCCCAGTGGGTTTCAGTCTTTTAAGCTGTTCTATCAATACTGACATATACAATAGGCAGGGACAGATCAAATTTTATGAGAGCTGAAACTTTTATAATTTTATTTTTTTTAATGATTTACAAAGACCTCCTATAGAAATGAATAAAATTTATAAATCCAAAATTAGGTAAGAAACTGAGTGTTTAAATTGAGAAAAAACTGGAAAATATCACAAACATAACAAAATCTAGAAAGAAAAAAAAAGCAAGCTATCTTGGTTAATTAGCTGCCTGACACATTTGTATAATATATTTTTTTCAATTACTGGTTTGATTAATATTTCTGAAAAAATACACAAAAGTAAACTGAAATTAAGGCATACACAAGATCAATTCAAACACATTTTAGATCTCTGCTCTGTACATTGAGTTACATTATTATGTAATCAAATTAGTCTCATCTTACACTGATCTATTGGTTAATACGTGTAGGTGCTCTGTTACCATAGTACTTGTTTCTTCACTCTATTTGCTGAGTTGGTAGAAATTTTGAGTGCTATTTTGTCTGGCACTGCCAATTTTCATCAGGACAAGTGCATCAGATACACTAAGACATAATTTGGTAGGTTGGAACATATAGAATCTGTAACTGCCCACACAGGTACTCCAGAGCTTTGAAGTGCCCTGTAAATAAAGGAATGCTCATCAATTCTATCCCAAGCAATTGTCATCAAAAAAGAAATAAAATCTATGTTCCCTTTATGGTTACTATGATATGTGTGTGTATATAAATATAAATATTATATATATATATATATACACACACATATATATGCATAAACATACATACACAGACACACACACATATTTGTGTGTATCCCTAGTAGGAGGAGTTGAATTTCCATTTTGATTAAGTGTCAATGAAAAATGAATCTTCTGCTCTCAATTCACATTTACAGCGAAAGCAAGACTAGTCCTCACCTATCCCATGCCTTTTGTGGCTACTACACTTCTCTCATCAGAGCTGATGTGAGGGCTTTGATGTCAAGGTTATGGTACCTGTTCATCACGTGACACGACTTCTGGCCCTGTATCAGAATCTTCAGACTGGACAGGTCAGCACAAAAGACAGTGAATGTTTTCCTGAAAGTCCTTCCTCTTCTGTGGGCGGGCCCACAAAACCTTACCATGGAAGTGATGACAATGGATAAAATAAACCAGAATCACCAAATCCAAATGAAAATAATTCCCAAAACAACATACCTAATCAAAATAGCATCTTAATGGTCAACTAAAATAAGGAGTGTTGTAACAGAGGGAAAATCAGGGCAGAAAGAGATAGTGATCTTCAAGAATCATAGTCAAAATAATTTAATTTTTCAAATTTTAAAAATACATAAAACCATGTGAACACTTTACTAACCCCCTTCCCAGGACTTTGAGGTAGTTTATTATCAATCTGCCCATGTAAAGAAGCCATTGTCCTGAAATACATGACTGCGGGTTATCAATCCTTTAGCATTTCCCTTTACCACTCAATTTGAAATGTACAACCATCATATCTGTTATAGAGAAAGATGTCTGAAGTAGAATCCGCTTTGAGGATGGGTTTCAGCCAGAGAGGTCCTCAAGCCTGCTAGTTATTCACTTTAACACTATCAGCAATGTCCTCAAGAAAGTCCAAAATTTGTACCTGAGCCCAAATTAGGTAATTACAGGAAGTTAAGTAACATGGATCACAAGATCATATAATATTAAAGAAACTTAGAACTCACTGCTTTCCAAAGCCAGGTTTTCAGACAAGCAGCTTAGGGCCAATGACACCTAGTGATTTTGTCTCTCCATTATCTACTAGAAGAATTAGGTACATACACCTCATCTTTTTGACTACTAAGTTTTTTAATTGCTTTGACAAGACTCTCCTATATATTCAACACAATACTCACTACACATTGAGAAAGGAAGTAATATGTATAATATTTTATATAGTACATATAGGACATTAATATTTTATGTAGTATAAACTTTTTTCTATACTGCAATTTTACATTATCTAATAGACAATATATGTTCTACTAAATCAGTTGATTTTTCTTAATGTATAATGGTTTTGAAATAAATAGTTTGGAAATAATGTACCTTCAAATGTATGCATTTTCTGCAAACTCCAAATGGGAGAGCAATGGCTTTAATTTATGTCAAACAATCTGTTTGGGAAGCAGATTTTATATTAACTCTAGGTTTAATCAATATTCAATACTTCATGTTGTATTTTTCACAACATAAAGTAAAAATTATTTTTAAAAAGAGCCAGAGGGGACTTGAATTGAATCATCTCCCTTTCCTTACTGTCAGTTATTTGTACAGTCTTTAAAAATTTTTTGTAGAGTTTGCTTTTTTTTTTTAAATTAATCATTATGTTTTGTGGTAAGGTTACTTAGAGATCATAGGGTATTACATATAACTTGTCTGATCTTTGGCTGCAGAAAATTTTATTATGTACAAAAGCAAATTAAATAATGAAAGAGTGTTGGGATAATATAACTAAATGAAACTCTTAGTTCCCATATTTTAGATAATTTAACTACATTATTTTTCAGCCAAAATCATGTGGACAGTTACCTCAGTTCTGTGGATCAATTTTATGTCTTGAGATACACGATAAGAAGATTGTCATCTTTTTAAACCTTCGTTGAAGAATACAAACTGTATAGCAGAAATGGTGTTTTCCAATATTTTGAATGTGGCTGAAACTACAAGCATTCTTAATAAAAATGATGATTTCCACTAGAAAGCAAAATCTCGGAAATCACTAATAAAAATTTAAGGTGGACTTATAGGTTAAACTAATTCATAAATTATATTTATTTTTAAACACCAAAGACATAATTTTTCTAAATTTTATATTATTAGTGTATTTTTCTCAAATCTGTTTTTCCAATAGATGAATTCTACTTGCAAATAAATTAAAATAAGTCAGTAAAATAATAGTTAATTTTACTGAGAATTTTAAAGATCATTCTACCCTGAGTGTAGCCTTTCTTTGCCACTTCCAGTCTGCTTACTTTTTGATGCTTCTTAGATGCTAGAACAATTTAAGGACAATTGGTATCACCTTTATGAGAGACAGGAAATATCTGATTTTGTTTTTTAATCTTTCTGACAAAGTGGCATGCGGTTGTTCAAAATCAAAGAATATTCAGTAGAGTATGATTTATATTATAGTTAAACTTCAAAATAGCATATTTAGCTTTCATTAATTAATTAACAACAAATCTCTTGTTTATTTTAAAATATTCTCCTAAAACTTCTGGAATGAGAATGTGGGGTTAGATTTCACCTCAACAACCCATTGATGATCTAGGCCCATATGGGTCAAATTACGTAAAATGTTGCCATTATTGAAAGAAAAAGTAGTTATTTGATTTTGAATGGTTTAGTTTTTTAGTTTGAAGCCATTGTTTTCCTGTTGATGTTGGATGTCCAAGTTGGATGCTGATAGAATGATTGCCCTATTTGACTTTAGAAAATGTGGTCAATGGAATAAAACTATGACACTTGTCTAAACAAAGCAACTGTCAACTCACATCACAGACTCCTTCTAAATAAAGGACTCAAGTACATTAAATTTGTTTTTCTTTAATGAAACTAAGCCTTTTCACTGTCATTACTCATTCCTTCTAAAAACAGTGGAAAATGCAATACATTACTCAACTGAGACCATTTGTCTTGAGGTGCATATTTTATTGATGTAAATAAATGAGATTTTGGCCCACTCAACTACCAATGTTTTGATTTTATAGAAATTCTGTATATATATTGAAAGTTGTCATTTTTGAAATTACTCCATTCCTTTCCCAGAAACTCTAGTTACGATGTGCAGGAGCTTTAGGGTAAGACTGTTTGAAAATTATCAAGAAAGCTTGCTATGTGAGAAATACATGTTGATTAAGATTCTTGACTCATATGTATAATAGATATACATAATCAAGAACCATAATATTATAATATCCCTGTTGTTTGCCAGCCTCCATGTATTAAACACATTGTTCAATTTACTGCTATTGCTTTTTGTTCGATTCTCTTTTCCTTTGTGACTATTTCCAGGTTAGAGTCCAGCCTTCTCAATACAATTATATAATTATTGCTGATAAACAGTGTTTCTGATTTATGTCATTTCCACGAGCAGCTACAGTGAATTGGATCTTTATGACAGAATCATGTGTTCAAAAATTTCTCTGCCTGCAATTCAAGGCTTTTGACATTTAAACTTCCAAAATATTGCACACTATTGAAATCTTCCATCTCTTGGTACAGAGAGCAAATAAGCCACATACTAAACTTTTTGCAGAGGGATTCTTTATTACAATGGCCTGTCTGCCTTGGAGATGCAATGGGCTTCTTCTCTTTGGTGGCAAAGAAATCACATGTCTAGAATACGGCACAGCCCTTAAATGAATGCATAGGTTTAGAGGGAAAACTTCATGGCAGAATGAGTGTCTTTGAGTGTTACAAACTTCTCTCTTCTTAAATACTTGGTGGATACTTTCCCATAGGTTTGATATTGATATGCCTTCTGTAAACTATCCTGCATATAATTTATCTCTCCAATGAAAAAGCCAATGAAGTAGTCCATCAGTCAGTTCATAAAAACAAAAGACTAAGTAGAATTTTGCTTCTTATAGTTTAAACAAATTGTCAGACAACTTTTAGTTAAAGCAAAGTTCCCCCTAAAATACTTGACATTACTAAAGCTAAAAAAATTAAAATAGACTTTTATAATATCTCATTAGAAAAAATACTGTTCTTTTCTTTGAAATTTAAAGTGACATTTTCCTTCTTTTGATTATCTGGTATAACAATTTAGTAAAGTTAATGCACATGAAAATTAGATTTCCTTTGCCATTGCCTTTAAGTGGTGAGGCATCATTATGTCACCAACATAAATTCTATTTTTAAGGTTATTGATTTAATGGAATACTATAGATGTTCATTATTTTATTCAGGAAAATAAATTAGCTTCTATTAGGTATTCATTAGTACAAATTACACAGGACTGAAAACAGAGTAGTTAATCATATGAGAGAAACCTCATAAAAAATATTGATTTAATATTCACTTCTGAGAAAAGAAAAATCATGCCAGTTTGAAATAAGCAATCTTAAATTTAAAAAATCAGGAAAAAATGAGAACTTAGAATCATCAATTCCTCTCATTATTTGCCACTTATATGAACAACATAAGGACTATACTATAGCATTTATTCAATGTGTATAAATATACAACTCATCCACCTTTTCTCTGTATTATGAAATTGTTATTTGCAAATCAAGATTTATATTCACACTTGCAAAACATGCTCTTTCCATTATGAAATGAGATAATCCTTACTTAGGACAGAAATTGAATTTTAAGCTTTTGAAGTTATTGTATTTCTACTAAGGGTTGATTTTCCTACGTGGTTATTAACTTCATTTCTCTCAATATGACAAGATACTTGAAATAAAGGAAAATAAATGAAGGATTAAATTTCAAAATTAATGTTTTAGTGCTCAAATGTATCATATTTTAAATTAACTTTAGCCTAATTGATTTAGAAGAATCATAAATGTTCCTGTAGAATCTCTCTATTGAAAGACAGTATTAATACACACATGTAATAGTTTGCTATTTTATTTCAGCCTTCAAATTTGTGTTTATTAAAAATAGATTGCATTTGGAATATGTGGTTTAATATTTTTATCCACTTATGTATAATACTGAGTAGTGTTATTAAAGGTAAGAAGAATTACATTGATTCACAAAATTAAATAAAATTTCTGAGTTTTAATTTTAATTTAAAATAACTGTAATATGTCCATATCTTCTTCCAGGAAGATAATTATGTAATTATATTTTGTTTTAATTGAGCTAAGTTTTGTGAGGAGTAGGGTTAGAGTAGGAAACGGAACATATTTATGAATGAAGGTTAGTTGAGTAATTTTCTTGTCATTGAAGCTTCTTGTTTAGAGAATGGATGCATGTAATCTGTAAATCTTTATTTTAGTGCAGTCACCTGGTACTTAGTTTGGCCTATATTTCTATAATAAAGTTTGCAATACTTATATTCCTGTCATGTTGATTATCATGTGGTATTTCTTTCACAAATGTATAAAAAATTCACCATTAAAAAAGTTTTTAACAGGTAAAAATTGGGCAAGATGTTGTAGTTATTGTTTCAATATTGCTTATTTATTCAAGCAGATTGAAGTAATAATTAAATATTATGGCCATGGTATAAGATAAGATGTTTCTCAGTTACTTTTTAAGGAAAATATGAAATCATCGCTAACCCTGAACAGCTATATAAAACACATGCAACATACAGGTGATTCCTGATGTTTTTCAGTTTTGTAAAAAACTATAAAGTTTATAGCTAAATTTAAAGTCTGCAGGGAAAAATAAGTGGAAAATATATATAACTTGTAGTATTGTATTTTTTCTCTTATGTCATGGTAAAAAATGGTGATTTCATAAAGAGAAATTCTTAATAGCTAGAATATGGTGATATTCCCAAAGCAAGACATTTTAATGTAGCTAACTTGATATTGCCTCTCAGGAGTGGACACACTTTTTTCTATAAAGTGGCGGATAGTAAATATTTTCGGCTTTGAGAGCCTTGGGGTCTCCATCAAATTAGTCAACAGTGTCATAATGCGAAAGCAGACAATATATAATTAAGTGAAGGTGGCTGTGTACCAGTAAAACTAATTTGTGGGCGCTGAGATTTGAATTCTATATGATTTCACATGTCAGGAAATATAATTCTTTTCTCATTTTTCCAACCTCTTAAATAGGTAAAAATTATTCTTAGATTGCTGATCATACAAAAACAGGGGTGAACCCTTGATTGCTGACTTCTGGGGTAAACTTTTGATAAAGCAGGGCCAGAACTTGTGCACCAAATTGTAACAACACAGAGTCCCATGACCCTCTACTTTACCCTATACCTTTGCTTTAGGACAAAGGATAAGTTGTTCCTCAGTGATGGGATGGGACACGAATCTGAGATCACTGATGGGGTGATAGGTAGGCACTCAGTACCTCAAGTATGAAGTAAAGATGTCTATGGCATGCATTACTTGGTAATAATTAACCAACATGGAAAACTTATCTTTATTATGTTTCAAAACAGCTGCTCTTCAGAATTGCATTGTCAAAATGGTCTTGTTAAATTAGGATCTGTTCATACACATTTCTTGTTTATTCAGCCCCTATGCAGGAAAGTTGAAATCAAATATATAAAAGCAATTCCATTAGGGCTTTAACAGTAGGGCTATCATTCCTTCATCTAACTCACCAGATATTGACATACTTTTCAAATAGCCTGCTAGTCTGATGGGTTGTAGTGGATGGCAACATCTGGTCTGGGGAAACTTGCCTTAGGAGTTGCTGAGGATGGCAAGGGGAATTCTCCCCCTTAACAAAATCATCTCGCTTTCATTAGTGGTCCATTTGGTTTTCCAACAAGAATCATTTAAAGAATTGGTACACTTTGCTGGTATAGATTTTTGAAAATCGGTGCACTAGAGCTTTAGCACCTTTGTTAGAGCAACGTTTCAACTGAAATGAACAAACTCAAACTTCATTATTGTTTACTCATCAACCAAAATCTTCTCTCACCTGCATGACAAGGTCATCCAGAATCTACTATCATTTTGCTTTCCAAAATTTCCCAATATTCTCCCATATTGGGCTGTACTACTCATATGTATCTGAAAACCTGAATTTTGTATGACCTTCTGTCTATGTTAATTTCCACCTATTTTAAACTCTCTTCTCAATTTTTCTACCCAATCTCAAAAAGCCAGCTTTTGTTTCCAGACTGGCATAATTTGGTTATATTTCCTAATGGTTACTTGTATAATTATTTTCCACAAATACAATTAAATTTTTGAGTGTAATTTTTTTCACTTATTATTATTATTATTATTATTATTATTATTTTTTTATTTATTTTTTTTTTTTGCGGTACGCGGGCCTCTCACTGTTGCGGCCTCTCCCGTTGCGGAGCACAGGCTCCGGACGCGCAGGCTCAGCGGCCATGGCTCACGGGCCCAGCCGCTCCGCGGCATATGGGATCCCCCCAGACCGGGGCACGAACCCGTATCCCCTGCATCAGCAGGCGGACTCTCAACCACTGCGCCACCAGGGAGGCCCTCACTTATTATTTTTAAAAAGTATGTTCTAGATAGTTTTTAATAAAAGCCTGTATTCAATGAATATTTTCTTATGATTGCATATAATTTTTGTCATTAGAAAAATGTTAAATGTTATTAAATATGTCAAAGAAACTTCTAGAAAAGCTGGCACAACCCTCAGTGATGCTTATATATGCTGTTATATAGAATCTCTTAACTTAAGGCAACCTCTGTATTATTATTATTATTAGTTCATATCTGGTCTTTCAAAACTAGCAAAAGCAAACCAACCAAAATATTTACTTTTCTTTTGAGTTTCACAAACTTTAGGGGAAGTAGGTTATTGAAATATGCTATTTAAATTATTTCAGAACACCAAAGACAATATTTGATTTCTTCATGAAGTGCTGTATTAGTGTATTTAGATCTCAACATCTAAAAAGTGTGACATCTCCATTTTTTTTTTCTTCTTCTTAGTATAGAGTAGTAAAAACTTCATGGAGAAAATAATGCCAAGCCCATTTGCAGTAAGAACAATGAAATGAAAGCCTGGAGAACAATGGTATTCTGGATATCAGCAAGAGATACCAGTTACCCTTGAGTCATTCCAAAGGGCACAATTAATTCTTGAGTTGTGTGTGCTGTTTACATTACTTATTCAATAACATCGTGGCTTGAGATTTATCTAATTAGTTTACATCCGTTTCATCAATGAGAGTTGTTCAGTATGCAACAAAGCGTGTGAGCTGTCTGAAGCAAAGAGTCACTTTGTCAGGCCAGATCTGGAAGCTGGAACCTGAGGGAGCTCCTCTATGACATTTCTCCTCACCAACATCCACTGTACCAGCTTCCTGTGCTCCATCAGGTAGACCATTGAACCCTTTCTTTCTACCACACCCTGGTGACTTCATGGCTCCCTCCACATCTGGAATCAGGCAGTTCATGTTTTTCTCAAGCCTCCTCACTTTAAAAGAGTGGTTGCCTTCTTCAAAGAGCTCTGAATCAGCTCATATGTCCACTCCCACTGAAACCCAAAGCCCCTACAAAGCGGGACACAGCTAATTGTGAAAATGCAACCAAGGGGGAAAGGGAGGAAGGGGTAAACTGGGAGATTGGGATTGACATATACACACTACAATATATAAAATAGATAACTACTAAGAACCTACTGTATAGCACAGGGAACTCTACTCAGTACTCTGTAATGACCTATATGGGAAAAGAATCTAAAAAAGAATGGATATATGTATATGGATAACTGATTTACTTTGCTGTACAGCAGAAACTAACACAACATTGTAAATCAGCTGTACTCTACTCGATGCTCTGTGGTGACCTAAATGAGAAGGACATAAAAAAAGAGGGGATATATGTATACGTAGAGCTGATTCACTTTGTTGTGCAGTATAAACTAACGCAGTATTGTAAATCAAATATACTCCAATAAAAATTAATATAAAATGCAATGGAAAGATTAACTTTTTAACGACTTAATCACTAAATCCCTGCATTTTTGCCATATTCTAAAAGCAAATCATGGGGTCCTTGCATTACAGAAAGGGAAGAGAGTATAGGTTGTGAACAGCAAGGAAGTGAAACCCGTGCGGCCACCCTGGGTATACCACACATTAATAGTAGAGTATTAATATATCTATATGTGCGACAATCAGTGTCAAATGCTATTCATAAGTCAATACATATTTGTATATTTTATTCTATACTGTATCTTTCCTCTCTCTTAGTTTTTAAATAAAATATCAGAGACAAAATTAGACCAAGTTAATTTTTAGCGATTTCATTGTTGGCTTAGTTTTAATCCTTTCTCAACTGTGAAGAATAAGAAGTTCCCTCAACACTCAACACTGAAAGATGAAAACTTTAGGAAACTGGCTGATATTGCAAGTATGAGGAGTACTCAAGTATTCTGAGCACTGAGACCATAAAAAAAATCAGAAATAGAACAACATTGCTTTTTAAATCATAAGCTAATGTCATCAACTGCATAAACTAACTTCTTCTCAGAGCAGTGTACATAGAAAACACATCCGACAAAGATACATTGAAAATGTAGAAATGATCATTGTAAGAGGTTACTGTTACTGTATGTTTCTGTAACAAACTGTAAATGATTGAAAATATTAATGCAAATCATTGTCCCACGTGTATTAACTATATGTGTGTGATGATTACCATTGATCTCATTGTATACTAACTGCGCATGTGTGTGGGGGGAGGGGAGGTTGTATGAGAGAGAGAGAGAGAGAGAGAGAGAGAGAGAGAGAGAGAGAGAGAGAGGATAATTATCAAAGATAGCCAGTTGACAGCCAGTGGAGAGGATGGATCTTCTGAAGATAAATGAGCGTGGAAGCTGCTGACCTTCACAAGATCATGACTGGGACTAGATCTGTGGCTTCTGTTCAGAACTAATTTCTTTGTTTATAGCATTTATTTGGCATGTGCAAAGCAACTTGCCTACATTCTATCTTATCTATCACCAAAGGGTCCTGTGGTCACTACTAATATAATATCTATTTTTCTCAAAAGAAGACAAAGGCTTAGAGAAATTAAGAAACTTGATAAAATCATATTGCTAGTAAATTAGTGGATCCAGAGTTAGGATAAGATATTTAACTTCAGAATCTGCACTTAGGTTACTAATTCAGGCTTTTTGATTTCAAAGGCATAATTGAGTCTAGGAAGGAGAAAATAAGAGAGCCTTGGAGCTGAATTAATTTCAACTGCATTGATTAATTCCCATTATGGCACACTTATTGCCCAAATAGTCAGTGTCTTTTCACTTTTTTAATGAGAAACTGCTTTTTTGATCTTTTAGAACTTTTAATAAATAGTCTCCATATCTGTATGGAAACAGCATGAGTCCTATCAAAATATATCTTGTCTCTAGGTTTCTTTTCACTGTTTACTAACTTCTCACTGTCATGTTCTCGCATGTGGTTTTTTCTTCCTTTTACATCTAGATACTCTCACTTCTTTTTGTTTATCCATGTTTATTATGAAAAAGTGAGACAAAACTTTTCTGTTAAGGGAAACAACATAAACATGAATGCATTCATGTAAAAGAGGCAAATTCAAACAACCTCCTGAAGTTTTGGAACAGTGTGGAGTTGTTCTTGACTTTGGGTATGAGCCCTGTAAGAAGAGCCATCTGGTATGGCTAGGCCACTGTGAATTAGAGGCAGGAATAAACCGCCTGCCTTCTGATCCAATTCCTGACTAATGCGATGTGATGTGTCCTGACACTAACAGTCACACGTTAGGCTGCAAGCTGTGTGCTTGTGTAGGTCTTCTCTTTTTCTCTCCCATATTCACAGCACTGGAATTCATCATCTCAACTGAGGTTTTGATGATCAGAATTTCCATAGATTTGGTGGAACCCACCAACCGTCTACAATCCATTGAAGGATATATGCTCCATAGATGGTTTGCTTAGAGACAAGTTTATTTACCTGAATGGATGATCCCCAAACTCACCTCAATGAAACCTGGGAAGCTGAGGGTGAGGGGAATAATTCCACGAGGTCTTTGGACTGCATTTCTACACTGTGGTTAATGCCTTCTTTGCTTTTTTCTTACTTCTTATCTTGAGCAGCGTTCTAGTCTGGGTATGACCTCAGTAGAGCTTCCTTAGATCTATCAGCACAAATTATTGGATGATGACAGGGCCAGAGAGGTTAAGTGACTCAGATACCTCTGGGAGGTATATTAGTGATGGCTATTATCTCAAGGCTGCTGAAAACTCTACCTCGGAGGAATCGAGGGAGAGGTTAACTATTACCAACATATTGTAGATAAAGTAAACCATGGTTAACCACATTGTGTCCAGTCCAGTGCTGGACTCAGTAACCCATTAATTGCTTGTTGGGAAGAACTGCTTTGGAGGAACGTAAACCCCAGAAGACCTCTTGATTCTTCTCACCACGTCTTCATTTCACTTTAGTCTTTCTCTTTAGCTATTGGCAGCACTGAGCTTCAAGCTAGGAGTGAGCTGTGTAGGCAGGGAAGAGCATCCAGACTTCCTGAGGGTCTGATGGGCTAGTCTCTGTAAGTAAAATGGTGAGTAAGAAGTAAACTCCATTTTGCCCCTTAGAGTCTAAAGGGTTGACAAAAATAAAAAGAGAAATATATTTGCAATGCAATGGAGCAAGCAAATGACAAGTCTGTACAAGCTATGATGGTGGTGCGAAGCAAAGCATGCTTAACTGTCTGTGGGGCTTCAAGAGGAGTCTTGAATGAGTATATGACACTTCAATCTTTTAATATGGTTGGGAATTTAAAGCTATTGCTGATGAAAATCTATCCTACCTTTATGAATAACAGAAAAGAAGAACCTCCATCTTTGAATCTCTTTTTCTCTTTCTTGTAGAGTCATTTGACATTAATGTCCCAAATTATAAAATTTACCAAACTGTAGAGGCAGACTTGCCCAAGAGTACTTGCTTAAGTGTATATAATATCTGCTCAGCCTCATGACGACCATCGCAAAATGCAGATACACATTGACAATGCAGATCTAATTTAGACTGAAGGGGATAACTCTGGAAAACTCTGACATTCTGTACAATTAAATGAACACTCCATGGGTTTTGTTGTTTTTAAATGAAACTTCTTGTGCTTGTCCACGAGACCATAAAATGTGGAACAGCGCTGGAGGCCCCTGCTATTTTTATCTGAAGTGCACAGAAAGTATGACTATTTTTTTAAAGGAAATGTCATTTTGGTGATGTGTCACCAGCTACTATCACATGCACAAGGTGACTTTTAGAACAGTACTTTAAAGTGCCCAAAGTCAGAAACTCAGAATTTTCAGCACCCTGAAAGAATCTTAATGATGAAGACAATATTTCTTCAGATGCTAGACCACAGAGCATTGTTTTTCACTCACAGCTGTACAATTCTAATAAATGCTCAGCAGAGCTAGCTGAGTATCTATCTTTAAGTGTGTATCAATGAGACAGGGTGCATAAATTCTGAACAAGGCATGAAATGACTTAGGATCCCAAAATCTAAACATAGGAGCATAGGAAACGCTGATGTCAGTTGGGGGAAAAGATCGATCACTTCAGAGTTGTATAGGTTCAGCTCTATCTGTGTCAGAAGATCAAACTCAGATTATTTTTATGTTTGGAAATAGATGGGCTATTTTAGCATGGTAATTATATTTTTAGGAGTTGAAATATTAGTAAACAGCCCTTGCCAAAATTGATAAAATGTTCTTGTTTTGTTTTCTTTTAAATTCAATCTTACCTATAATGTTTGTGTGATCAATAACCTTCAAATGCAGGCATTCAAATGGGATTTTGCAATAAAAAGATTAGAATGTACCTCCTCTGATAAAGTGTTATGTATGGATTTCAAAGTCAGGGTTAGCAAAAATATGGAACCTAGAAGGGCCTCCTCGCAAGACAGGTAGACTTATCCAAATTGTGACCCATAAACTGAACCTCAAAAAATGTGATTCATTGGGCTTCCCTGGTGGTGCAGTGGTTGAGAGTCCACCTGCCAATGCAGGGGACACAGGTTCGTGCCCCGGTCCGGGAAGATCCCACATGCCGTGGAGTGGCTAGGCCTGTGAACCATGGCCACTGAGCCTGCGCATCTGAAGCCTATGCTCTGCAACGGGAGAGGCCACAACAGTGAGAGGCTCACGTACAGCAAAAAAAAACAAAAAATGTGATTCATCAAAAAAACATAAATCATAGAAGTGTCTCATTCTGGCATTTCTAGGTGATTTTAAAGTTGAAAAAATCCCCAGGTATTTGATACCTTATTATGTATAAGCTTATATTACTTTGTAATCCACTGCTTAATATCTGTAACCTCAAGAATGTCATATAATAGTTTTTAGTGTTTAGTGATTTCCCCACGTAAAATATAAATAAAATCTCAAAATATTTTGGGGTTAAAAAGAATATAATATATAAAATCGCTAGAGGCTTCATCTAGCTCTGGTGTCTATGATTCTATTGGGTTTTAGAACAATGGCATATAGATAATGCCGAACCTCAAACTCCAGTGAAATAATTTTTATGTTTTATAATATAAAAAGATTATAAAAATAATACTTATATAATTATAAAAAAGCATTTCAGAACTTTAAGATCATCCTGAGTTTTCAAGGTTGTCTGATTGACAACAAACCTCATGTTTCTAATATGTGACCCACTTCTTTTTCTTCCTCCCCTTTGTGCTGCCCTGTTACTTCTTCCCTACTTACCTGAAATTCCAACAATGGTTATTCTTAATCTTCTTGTCAGAGGCTACATAAATAACGCTAGTGCATGTCTGGGTTGAATGTGCCCTCTGGGGTCAATGGAGAAATTTTTTTCATGTGAAAATTTGAACTTTCTCTTGGATAAAGGCCTGTATTATTTTCATAATTCACCCACAATTATGTCATCAGTGCTTTCTTTTTCAGGACTGCTAGGCATAGAGTAATTGATAACAGAACAGCTATACCGTAGAGTGACTTATCTTTATGAAAATAAACCACAGTTATAGTTTGAAACTTACATGAAAGAAAAATTAATGGGTTAGAGGAGAAAGCATTCTATAAATCACCCCAACTCACTTATCCATTACCAATTGCAGTGATTGGTGAGTGATTCTAGATATTTTATGCTTTCAGTGATCATTAAAGGACAGTATATTGAATGTATGGAACTAGTTTATTCGTTGTCTTGGTCAGTTTATTCAATGTTCTCTACATCTTACTTCATATTAGGAGACAAAATGAAAAGTGAAGAAGGCTGCCGCAGCACCCTGACTCATTTTGATCTGCCCAAATCTCTATAACTCTCAGTGCAACCATTTCAACAACTGAAACATGGGAATTATGATCCTGGGAGATGATGTAAGATTATTTGAAAAGTGCATTGTACTATTCAGATGCACATTGCTACATAAGTAGAAAATATTTTAATTAATGCTACATAAATCACTCTGAATTTCTTGGCAAAGGGAGATATTATTTTGAAGATGAATTTGAGAATTAAGCACTTAATGAGGAGTCACCTTATGAATATAAATTGACTCTTGGGATCCGTGCATCAGCTTGAAGTTTAAGCAAAATGGAAAAGCTGTAAACAGGAGTTTATTGTTAAGAAGCAACTTGAACAACTCCTTTAATTCAATGTGTCATTTGAGTTGTTGTTAAATAGCCATAGCTTATTTTGAAATACAAATTAATTATCTATTACAAGCATGCCATTGCTTATCGCCTTCAAACTCTCATTAGTATGCAAATGACTCTAATTAGGTCACTGTCAGACAATATTAGTGCAGAGTCACTTTCCATGGTTTAGAATGAAAGGTTTTGGCTCCTAAATATTTATAAAACTGTTTCTGAAATCAGCTTTACTTAATTGAGATTATTCTGGAAGTCTTATTTGTTCAGAGGAAATAATCTCAGACAACAGAGGGAAAAAAATCATCCTTTAAAAAGCACCAAGTTTTAACTGATGCACATACAATTAGACTATTAAAGAAGAATATCCATGTCTGTAATATAAATGTTCTTTTAAATACTTAAATCACTACATATATTTCTATATATTTTTATCATCTGTTTTTTATATATCAGCATGAAAACAGAAGATTAATATGACTAACATGAACTTTAAAGAAAGTTTGGTTTATTAGGAATATTTTTAACAGTAGAATTATTATAAACAGATATTAATTAATAAAACAGGGCATCCCATAGCTCATTACTATGAGTTCCATACAGTGGATTTTGATTAAGCATAAAAGGATCTCTTTTCATGTGCTCCCCATCTTTGTGATCTACTCAGATCACAGTAGTTTTCCTTATTTGAACACCCACAGTAAAGCATGTCATTTAGTCTTCCCTTGATGCAAATAAATCATTCATGTGTTGTGTCAACGTGATTTATGTCTTATTAGCCCATAACATTAAACATAACATTATGTGTTGCAATGATGGACAAAGAGATTTTGAGATAGAATTAAATAAATATGATCATCCATTTCATCAGAATATGCTTATATCCTGTTTTTCATAGATCATCATCAAAGTATAAAGCACATATTTAAATATTTGTATTTCTACTCTGTGGCATGCTAGATATCCTAAAATCTCCACACTGAAAAGTCTCTAGAACTTCCCTGTAAATTACTTAGTGAGCTTCTGAGAGAATGTGGAGGTCAGAAAGCCTTCAAGGAGCATGAAACCGGCATTGTAGACAGTCACTGAAGCATCGTGTTCTGTGCCACTTGTGCTCACCCCAGTGCCTGCAGGAAAATACCAGTATGGGAGGTAAGAGACAGGAGTCTATGCTCCTGCAGTTAAATCCCTCCCTCCCCAAAAGTCTGGAACGCTCACGGTAGTATACCCTTGGTAAAAAGGAGCAGTAGGAAAAAAATAGGTTTTCTATTAAAAGGGGAATTTTTATCTGTAGAAGCCTAGGATCTCAAAGGGGAAACCTCTCTACAGATACTTAGAGTGGTTAAATTTCTTTCCGATAGGTTCAGGATTTGTATCTGTATTATTTATACTCTGGTCACCGTCCAGGAGATGCTAGAGTTGAGAAATTAAGATAACAGATCCCAAGTTGATAGCTCTGAGCTGGGCCTGGCAGAAGCAAGTGCAGGTCTCTGCTGGAGAGATTTGGTTTTTGCCAGGCATCTCAGCGGTCCTTTTCCATGTCCAGGGTCTATTGATCACTCATTTTATATTATACCATCTATTTTGCTGTGTTCTGTGTAACTTCTATGTATTTTCCTCTCTCTCAAGTTTTGCCTAATCCATCTGTTGAATTTTAAACTTACAATATATATTTTTTTCATCCCCAGAAGTTCCATTTGTTTTTCTCTCTCTTTGATAATCGTTCCTGCCTTCACTTTATTTGGGTATCCAGAAAGCCTGGAAAAGTGTGTCTGGGGAAACACCAACGAGAATTCATGAAACATTTCATATATAGTTGTTGTGTGTTTTATCTGATTATTGCAGTCTAAGTTACTTGGCTATCTGAATTAGTTATTTTATTATTGCTATTCCTCACTCATGGTGACTCATTTCCTTGTGTGTGAATATTAAAGTTCTAATTTATAAAACTGTCCCCTTAGAAGAATTTATATTTGCCTTTATAATGTGCTACTGGGAAGTAGCAACATAGATCATGCATTTAATTTCTTGCCTTTTGGGTTTCTATAACCAGGAAATATGACTTTCAACTCAAGAAAGGTAAGAACAACCTTATTATAAATTCTCAGGTGGCCAGGGCTTCTTTAATGAAAATTTCTAAACTAAAAACTTCCTGATGTACTCAAAGTTGTTCACTCAAATAAGGAAAAATACAAGTGTTGCACACCTGAAACTCATACAGTGATGAATATCAATTATGTCTGAATAAAAATGACAAAAATAAATTGAACAAATAAGCTTGTGTCACTTACTACAGATATTTAGTAGAAAAAAATTAGGTTATTGCTTCAAATTGGGGCATGAAAATAATTATCTATTATTGCTTATACCCAACGACTCTACAAGTCTTTAAGATAAATGAGTAGCTAGATGTTATACGTATTTTAAAAATCAATTATATTCCTATATGCTAGTCACAGACTGATTTTTTACAAGTAATTAAAAGGAAGTTACTAATTATAATAGCAATAATGGGGGGCGTGGGATGAATTGGGAGACTGGGATTGACATATATACACTAATATGTATAAAATAGATAACTAATGAGAACCTGCTGTATAAAATATAAATAAAATAAAATTCAAAGATAAAAACAAAAACAAAACAAATTAGCAATAACAAAAAAATATTCAGGTACAAATCTAACAAATGATAGTCTTTTGTGTGGAGACACATAAACTTTATTAAGAGATATTAAGGATATATCACATTTGTAGGTTAAGTCTCACTAATATAAAGGTATCACTTCCCCAAAATTACTGTATGAATTTAATTTAATGTTTTCTACATAATTTACTAGAAAACTTGACTAAAATTGTGTTTAAAAGAGAGAGTTGCCAAGAATAGCTAGGACTATTAAAGATTAATGTGGGGAAATTTTTCTGACCGGATCTAAGGCCTATAAGCTATAGTTACTGATCCAGAGATAATTAAACATATTTATTCATGCAATAGCAAACAGAGTCCTGAAAAAGAACTTCACATAAGAAAATGTGCAAAATATCATAAAGTCGGCATTGGTCTTTGGTGCACCTATGGTATCAATAGGAATCATTAGTAATACATTCAGAAAAAGTAAAATGTATTTATTTTTTATTGAAGTACAGTTAATTTAGAATGTTGTGTTAATCACTGCTGTACAGCAAAGTGATTCAGATAGATAGATAGATAGATAGATAGATAGATAGATAGATAGATACACTATTTTTTTTTTGTATTCTTTTCCATTATGGTCTATCACAGGATACTAAATATTGTTCTCTGTGCTCTACAGGAGGACCCTGCTCTCCATCCACTCCATGCATAAAACCTCACATCGGCCAACCCTAACCGCCCATGCCCTCAACCCTCTTCCCCTTGGCAACCACCAGCCTGGTCTCCATGTCCGTGACTCCGTTTCTACTTCATAGATAGGTTCACCTGTGTCACATTTTAGATTCCACATATAAGTGATATCCTATGGTATTTGTTCTTCTCCTTCTGACCCACTTCACTCTGTATGACAATCTCTAGTTGTATCCATGTTGCTACAAATGACATTATTCCATTCTTTTTTATGGCTGAGTAGTATTCTATTGTATATATGTACCACATCTTCTTTATCTTCTTTATTCATCTGTTGATGGGCATCTGTCTAGGTTGCTTCCATGTCCTGGCCACTGTAAACAGTGCTGCCATGAACATTGGGGTGCATGCATCCCCTTGACTTAGAGTTTATTCAGGATATATACCCAGGAGTGGGACTGCTAGATCATATGGCAACTCTACTTTTAGTTTAGAAAAAGTAAAATTGGCTCTCTACACCAAAGGCAGAAATTAATTCCAGGTAATTTAAGAGATTTACACATGGAGAAAAAATAACTGTAAACATTTAGAAGATTATATGGAAGTGTGCAGGTTATTTGTCAACTTTCTCCCTACTGTATTCCAACCTTCTATGGCTTTTCTCTGTAAGGCAGAGAGCTAGAAGTCTGAAAACTATATTTCCCAGATTTCATTACCTGCTAGTTTCCATTTTTCCTTTATCGTGTTTCTTTCTTCCACGGCAGTAGCCAGAATTCAGTAGCCTCATAGCAGCTCGCGTCCCTGGCCTGTTTCTCTGAGGGAAGTATCAGCATCAGGAGACTCCAACCTCCTGGGCTCCTCCTAAGACACAGGCAGGGATACAGGCTTTGCACATCAACCATTCTAACAAGAGCCGTGGCAGCATCTTCCACGTTAAAGCATTAAAGCTCTCGTGGCTCTGGGTTAAGAGTTGTTATCTGTTTTTACTTCCTCATCTTTCCAATATTTTGTAAATAATGCCCTGCATTACTTTCACTCCATTCGAAATACTTAAAGGAGTTCTGTTTTCTTAACACACTATTAACTGATGAAAGGGAAATACACTTATATTCTTAGATCTGCTTGGGAAAAGTGTGAAATACGAAGCAACTGTAGAACCATAAACATATGATAGTGATGATATCTAGGATGAGGAAGAAGAAATTGTGGTAATTGAGGTAAGACAGGGCAATCTTTAAAGCTGACTCCAGCTATGTTGGCTATTCTTGATTACCTAACCTAATTTGTAGGGGCATGGGTAATTTTTACAGACTATTTTATACAATGTTGCATATCTGAAATTAACACAATAACATATATTATTATTACTTATGATATATAAAAATACATAATGTAGAGTTCTTCAGAATACATCTTCAAGCAACAAAAAATTGATGTTTTCTGACTTAAGAACCACATGGAAAACAATTTGAATCAGCCCTACTTCTGGCCTTGCTCCTTGTAGAGTCTCCTTGACACAGCAATTGGAGGAATCTGGTTAATGCTCAAGTGAAACCCTCCAATGGCTTTTATCTCATTCCCAGCAAAACCCAAAACCCCTCCTATGCCCTCTCAGACTCAACATAGTCTGGCTTCTCATTACTGCCTGACATCTAGTATCCATTTCTTTGTTCTCTTTGGTCAGACACACAGAGCTCTGGTGTGTTTCTTGAATACATCAGGCAGGTCCTCATCCAAGCAACAGGAAATTCCTTCTGCTAGTATTGGCTAACTTGCTCACTTCCCTCCTCACTTTATTCAAAATCCACCCTCTCTGAGGGGCTTCCCATGGATAAGCCCTCCCTCAGGCATTTTCAATCTCACTAAGCAACATTTTTATTTTCCTTTCTAGTACTTAGCATTTAGCATGCTATTTTTCTTATTTTTGTTACTACTTCCTTCTCCACTAGATCATAAAGTACATACAAGGGAAAGATTTTTTGCAGGAAACCTTGCCTGGCATTATAAAGCATTTAATACATATCTGTTGAAGGAATAAACAAACAAATGAATATATCTTCCCACTGCAGACGGGTTATATTGCAGTCAAATTTTTCTGCGTCCTTTGTCAATATTCTTTAAAGATATGGAGTATTTTAAAAAGGATTGATGGAGGATTTGAAAAACTAACTGTAGAAAAACACTTTTTTGAAACATTAAACTATTATATGAAAGGTTAGGAACTGAATGTGAATTATCTTTGTACTTAGCACTGACTTGAATGATTCTCTTTTTATTTTTAAAATCAGTGTGATTGGTAATGTTAATTTTGTGTATTCATAGACTTAACCTAATTTTGTGGTGAGTTTTTTTTTTTTTTTTATTCTGGTAGCTCAATTGCTTATAACACATACAAAAATTAGGACAAAATCTATCTCTTGGAACTTTTATGAGTGTTTTATAACTATAGAAATAGATTCTCATCTATATGAGTATCTCTAGGATGGTTTATTAGAACATATCAGGACTATTGCATTTCTGAGATATTATTTTTAACTGAGTGCTTGATGGAAAATTTCACATATCTCATAACCAAATGCTTCTAGTGGAGGTGATTTGCAGCCAAGCAGTTTCCTGATGACAAAGATTAGAATATTATCATGTCATCTATTAATAAAGTGCTATTTTTGCAATTTTTGACACATTGAAGTAAGCTATCTGTGTGTATTATTCTGGTAATCACTCATGTGTTCAGTATTTATAATCAGAACATTCATCCTAAATGAGACCCTTCACAGAATCTTACTATTCATTTTTATTTAGTTCTTTTTTCATATTAAGTATTATAAACTGAAGCTACCATAACTGGAAAATGTTAGAGTGATAAATACAAAGATATTATCATGTTTTTCTCAGCTGAATGCACAGACATTTTAATGTTATTTTTCTGAATATAGAGGAATTTTCCTCACACTTCATACATAGAGACATTTATTTTGTTGTTACTGGTGATGATGTTGATAATGACTATTGGTAATACATATTTAAAATCCCCCACTAAAGTTTTATACTCTATAGGAAGCATTTTTCTGGGTTATAAACAGATATTATTAAAGAAACTATGTATGGTCATTTCACTTTCTTTATCCTTTCAGTGATTTTAACAAATTGTAACTATCAAGTTCTTAGTAATGAGACATTCATGTGCTGTTCCTATTTTCTATTGTTTGTCCCAGGGTCCATCTAGAAGATGAGATAATTAAATTTCTAAATTTGAAAATGCAGCATTACTTAAATCCCAGGGATTAAAATGAACTAAAGCCCTGGCATTGCAGTCACAAGTCCCAAAGTCCAGTACTACCTACTCATAAATTAGGGTCTTGAGCCAATTTTTTTTTTTTTCCATTTTCTTTCCTGTAAAATTCTTCCCTGAACTCTCCTGGTTCTGCAGAAGTGTCTCAAAGAAGTCAGCCCCAAATTATACAAGGAACAAACCATCTCCATTTCATCTGGAGAAGCTCTGCTTTTAATATACTTTATATCTATAGCTCCTAAGGTTTCCCCATGTTATGTTTCTATTATGTTTATATTCATATTTCATGATCGTCAGTCAGTCAACATATACTATGCATCTGACAGTTGCTAAACACATTTTTATGATTGATTTATAAGTTTTTGTTTGAGTATTTTTTGTTTGATGATTTGCTTATTCTTGTGATTTTGTTCCAACAATCATTTAAGAACGTAGCTCAATGATATGGAATTTTCTGTTTAAAAATGTTGACTTCAATAAAGTCAATATAACATTAAAACTGGTTACACAGAGTTTGAGATTTCCACATATAACTCACATAAAACCTGCCAAAAAAAAAACCAAGCTCATTTCACTAAATCAATAAATTCCAAACACCCTTCTGTCACAATACCTTTGAGTGATAGGCTACATTTTCATCAGTAAGAGTGGCACTTTGTAGTATTGTTTCTGAGGTAAGAAATGATCAGATTTGCAATTCTTAATTGGTTGGATTAGTCTTCAAGACCTGCTTAACCCTAAGGTACAGAGACTTATGAAGTAGTCAACCTATGGCACATAATTCCTGGCCATGGAAAGATTTATTTTCATAATTAGAAATTTTTATTTATGAAATTATAACACTGAATTTGGTGTTAAAATGACCATATTTCTATATAATCATGAGTACTGAAGAAATGGAAGAGAAATGAAATACTTTGTTTCTTAATGCCAAGCGATATCACTCTTTTTTCCAACTATAGAGATTTGATCATCTCAGAGCATTTTTTTTCTAAATCTTCAAGGAACAAAATTGTTATACGAGTCATGTAAAATTTTATGGAGGTATCTAACAACAGATATTCATAAAGAAGAGTGTTTGAGAGTACTGGATAGGAACCACTATATATCTCTTTTCTTAAGTATTTTTAATACCTCAAAAACTAACTGATATCTTATTTGGATAATAGATTACACATTTCTCTATGTTTTACAGTGAAGATGTGTGCCAAAAAAAATCAGAAAACAGACCGTGAGATGTTAAAATGTAAATTTATTGGGAGGATCGTATAATATTTCCAGCATCTTCTCTATCTGATTGGAAGTGGTAATGCCCTTGACTCAACACAGTATTGCATAATTGGTTATTCAGTCTGTGTTGTTTGAATTAGGATGTTTTAAAAATATTGGATATATTGTTTTTTAAAGCTAAAAGGGGAGCAGACATCATCTAGTCCAACTCTAGGCACATAGAATGAGCTCAGTTCTTATTTCTTAAATACAAGAGTTTATGGATAATTGGATAAGTGAATTAATGAATGAGTATTTGAGGCTGTTTAGTGGCTTAAGTCTAAAGACCAAGGATTCTGGAATGAGATCGCATGCATGACTATCCCTCAGGTTCTGAGTTCATAAAATGGAAAGTATCTGCTTAATTTATTTTCCCAAAGAGGTAGAAGCCCAGAATATTAATGTCAGGAATTCGTATAACAGCACTTGGCAGGAGAGGGGAGCAAAGACTTTTGCAGGAGGCTGTTGTGCCTGAATCAAGGAAGGCAGCAACCTGTAGCAAAACTGAGTGAAAACTTGGGCATTTTGACAAAGTAAATGTCATTCTCCAGTGGCTAGGGGGAGAGCAAGCTTCTCTGTAGAGCCCAATGGATGATGTGACAGAAGGCAACAGGACAACTGCAGATCTTTTAGAGCAAATTAGTTCTCATAATACCCCAAGGAAAAACTCTTCAATATTAAAAAAAAAAAAAAAAAAGTTTGCATGATTACATGAAAAAACACCCTTTGAGTCCAGACCGAAAAGATGAAGCTATTGATATAAAAGTTCTGTGTAGCCAGGAAGGCATGGCTTGTAAAAGAAAATAGAAACTCATTTTTTCCTCCTCTAAGATATTTTACAGTAAATGAATTAGTTTTAAAGTACCTTGAAAGTGTAATTAAAAAAAAAGTGTAGCTAAAAAAGAATCATCATTTCTACCACATGGGGAAAAATTCGGACTGAATTTAAAATGTTTAGCTGGCACTTATGCATGCATACAATGGAAGAGGCCCACACATAGTAAAAACTATGATGTTCATTTTTCTGTTGTTTGTAGCGTAGCCATCAATGAAATTGGGAAAAAATGAATCCAAGGAAAAAGGAGCATGTTATTTTGTTCATTTAATTATTGATTGATTCATTGATTCATTCATTCATTTATTAGTGTGGCTTATGTGTAACATATATATTTGAAATGAGGTTATGTTGCTTTGATTTGTTCCTGTTTTTGTTTTGTCTTAGAGAAAAATTGTCAGAGATAAATGCTCTGAAATGTTTCTTCCTTATTTCCTTCCTCCTTCTTTCTTCCCTTTACCCCTTCCTCCCTTTTTTCCTTCTTCCCTTCCTTTCTAGAAACATCTTCTTGTTTACTTCTTCCTTATAGAAATACGTTTTTTACTACATGCAAATAACATTAAAACAAAACCTTTGGGAATTTTTTTTTTTCGGAATTTTTTCCCCCATTGGATTGCTCACTGTGATACTTCCTTAAACATGTAAACAAATAATTTATTTTCTTATTCTTATCCCTTCTCCATTTATAAGCAGTAATTTGCATCTTTGTGTGTGTGTGTGTGTATGTGTGTGTGTGGTAGCAAGTGAAAGTAGTCGTCACTGAATCCAACTGGGGTTTGGTTTCTTAAATTCCATATCTATTCCTCAGTGATAGCAATAGGTGCTTGAATATTATGTTTTAAATCATGTTTGCATGTTTAATCATATTGTTTACAATAATTGTGGATTTGTATAGTTGTTTCTCAAAAAATTAACAAACTTAACAAAACTATTTTTATTATTCTTACTTCCACATATTAAATTTTTTCAGGGACTTCCCTGGTGGTCCAGTGGTTAAGACCCCACACTCCCAATGCTGGGGGCCCAGGTTCCATGCCTGATCAGGGAACTAGATCCCACATATGGCAACTAAGACCTGGCACAGCCAAAAATAAATGAATAAATATTTTAAAAAATAAATTAAAATAAAATAAAATTTGTCAGCACCTATGGATTTGGTTTTTTGCATTTGCCACACAAATCTACATATAATTTTATACTCTGAATTTAAATATATTTTAATATATATTTTTTAGAGCAGATTCACATCAAAATTGAGCAGAAGCTACATTCAGCATATATAGCATTTTTTAATATAACCATATAATTAATTTTAATTTGGGATAATTTAGTAGATAGAGCAGTGTTTTTAAGTGCATCTCAATTTTTATCTCTTTAATAATTCATTCAGAGAAACAATATTCCAAATGTTACCTTGTCTAAATAAAAAAAAAAAAATACTGTAAAAACCAAGCAAATAAGCTATACCTTCAGAGATTTTAAAAGTAATTAAATTCTGTTTATACATAAGTGAGTCTGCTATACTCTTAAATAATACAGACATTTGTACAACATATAAGTTTAAATATCAGATGAAAGCCAATGTGGAATTTTAGTAAAGATAAAAGAGAACTAAAAATATGATGCAGGATTAACTGTGGTCTACTGAAGAGAGAAAGGAACCTTGATCTCAATAAAAGATTAATATTTACTAAAAGATTCAATACAGTTACTAAAATATTGATAATTAATTCAAATTTGCACACCATTTTCTTGACTTTTCCTTCACATTTGCCTGCTTTCCTGAATCTCTGGGTCACTTTATTATTTATTTATTTTTTAAATATATTTATTTATGTATCTATCTGGCTGTGCCGGGTCTTAGTTGCGGCATGCGAACTCTTTGTTGCAGCATGTGGGATCTAGTTCCCTGACCAGGGATTGAACCCAGGCCCCCTGCATTGGGAGCGCGGAGTCCTAGCCACTGGACCACCAGGGAAGTCCCTCTGGGTCACTTTATATTTGCTCTATCTTTGTGTACATCCTGATTTTACACACGTGGATTTTCATTAAGTGGCTTCCCAATTAACATAGAAATAGTACCATCAAGCTTAAGAAAAAATAAATCCAAAGCCTTATTTTCAACTATGTAAGAAATGCTTCAGACTAGGAAGCTCTTTTATTTTATTTTATTTTATTTTTTATTTTATTTTATTTTATTTTATTTTATTTTGTGGTACACGGACCTCTCACTGTTGTGGTCTCTCCCGTTGCGGAGCACAGGCTCTGGATGTGCAGGCTCAGTGGCCATGGCTCACAGGCCCAGCCTCTCCACGGCATGTGGGATCCTCCCAGACTGGGGCATGAACACATGTCCCCTGCATCGGCAGGTGGACTCTCAACCACTGCGCCACCAGGGAAGCCCTAGTCTAGGAAGCTCTTTTATAATGAGTCAGTGACACAGAAACAGCTGCATAGTCATATAATTTCTTGAAGCATTATTTAAAAATTTTGCAGTGATAATTATAGTGGTAATTGAGAAAAAAAAAGAGTACAGCACCGGCAATGAAAGTGACAAAGGTAACATCAGAAAAAATGGAATTGATAATCCTTAATAATTTCAGAAAAGAAAACTATTGAACTTATTTATTAGTATATATTTATTTATTAGTATATATTATAAAATTGAATGGGATCTTAAAGTATTTTACCAGAGGTTTGTTTCCTTCCCAAAAGAACATTGATTCTAGAAGTCTGTTTAATTACTCAGACTTTATGAAAGATAAGAAATAACTTAAATTTTAATTATCAAAAAATATTTTTCTTGACTTTTGATAATAAAAAAATATTGACATTGATTTTCGTTGCCAATATGCTACAAAATTACCAAAACAAAGCTTAAACAACAAAACCAGTCTCACAACAGGACTCAACACACCAATTAAGAAAAGACTAAACTAAAATTGATTCTTCTTGAACCTGCTCTGAGGTTCACTGAATTAATATTTTGGTGGAGTCAGGGAAAGAGAGAATTATGAGGCTCATGGAATGTTGGGTTAATGAATTCCTTTTACCATCCTGGGTTTTACATTTGGCATCATTATCCAAAATGATTCAGTTAATGTCAGGAGTTAAGAAGGGGCAAGAGAAAAAGATCATGGATGGGTGATTTAATATGGGGTTATATACTTATATTATTTGTCAAACTCTTAAGTAAATATAGAACATAGGCATGAATAATGTCTAATATCTTACTGTATCACTTTGTTCTAAAGTATCAGATATGTTTATTTTTTCTCCTAGTTATATGCTCAAGCTTGATAGATTATGATGTAACTACTGTTTCAAATTTTCAAAGAAACAGTACAGGCTAACTGCTTAAGCACAAACCTAATTTGTGTGTAAAATGTTATCTTTTTCAGGGAGCCCTATAATCTACCTTGGACATTACACAACTACAGAGAGGATCGTTTAAGACAAGACAAGCATATCCAGGGATGAGATGGTAGAGAGAAGCAGATGATCAAGGACCATATCTTGGAAAGTACACATGGTTAAGAAACAAAGAGGGTAAAAGGAATGTAAGATAAATAAGTTAGAAAATTATATAGAGAAGGGAAAGAAATATAATTATTTATTCTAGTGAAGATAGGGGCAAAGAGCAGCAAAATCAGTGTACGATGCTCTTTAAGAATTGAAAGGGTTATCTAACAGAGAATGATGACTTGATATATAAGAATAAAAAGGATCTTAGCCCTTTGAGGGCATGATTGATAGACCCACAGGATCAGGGTCACAAAGTAAGTTTCAGTGGTTATGTCACAAGGTGGACTTTAAAAAGGTATAAGAAAGTAAACAAATCTACAGTCTTTATGGCTAAAGGCTACCAGGAACAAGACTGGATGCAAAAATGTGGAGAAATTTCAAATAGGTATAAATAAGATGGCCAACTCTATTTATTATTCTTTGTCTTCTTCCCTGTTATAAATACACATTGCAGACTCATCTTTACAGAAGATGAATTAATTGCACGACTATTTCAGATTTAAACATATCTGGGAAAATAAAAATTATCTGTAAAAAGCTTTTATAATTAATTGATATAGTATGAATTAAAAAGAAAGTCAACATTTTTTTCTATTCCTTTGATGGAGAGAGGAAAAAAATGGAAGAAGGCTTTGACAAAGAAATGCTTTTACTGTTCAAAGGGAACTTGTTTAGGAAACGGAACACATTAGCATCTGATGTTACAGCTTTCCTTTCAAAGTGAAATTAAGCTGAGTAATAATAACCTCCTCCCTTCTGCTTTCTTTAAATAAATACATTCGAACATAAAACCTTGCATTGTGGCATGAGGCTTACAGCTTCTTTTACCTTTAATGAGACCAGGCAAACCATGGGTTAAGAATGATATGTTAATGAGAGAAGGGAGTAGAGGCAGCCCCAGGATGTAAAGAACTTTTATTCTTCATGATTGTGTGGAGAGTTTCCTTCACTTGTTAGTCTCCATGCATTTTTGTAACACATAAAAAACCATATGGGCTTCCAATTGTAAAGGCACTTTGACTTGGGTGTTTATATTGCTTTGCCAAGAATTTACATTTCCTTAATGGTAGATTCAGCCTTCATGGACTTCTTCCTCTTCCCTCAGCCTACAAATCCAAAGACATTCTTTGATCATCTCCTATCCATTTGTAGCATTTGTGATAAGGTATAGATGAGAGAAGGAAGGGGTTTTGACTTGGGTGGTAGCAGCAAAGGTGAAGAGAGTGGTGGGGACCTGTATTTAAATTTAATATTTAAATATAATTTGGAGGTAAAGCTAACAGGATTTGCTGCTAGATTGAATGCAAGGTAACCCTATGACAAAATTTTTACTAGTCGTAGAAACAAAGTTGTTTTTTCTTTCCTTTCCTTTCTTTTCTCTTTTTTTTTTGGGGGTGGGGGTGAAGGTGTTGTTTTCAACATGGTGAGCTCGAAATGTAGATTAGACATCCGGGAAGAAATGTTCAACAGGAAGTTGAATCTAACACTCTGGGATTCAGAGGAAGAATTCAGACAGTAGATATAAACGGGAAGCATGCGATGAGGTGACATCATGAGGGGTTTGAGTGCGAATAGAAGACAGCCCTGGGCTTACCAGCATTTAGAGGTCAGAGAGAGGAGTCAAGTTCATGAAGGCAGACTAAGAAAAAAAAGGCTACAACACCAGGTGTTTCCTGGAATCCAAGCAAAGAAAATGTTTCAGGGTGCAATTATGTCAAATGTTGATATTCAAGTCAGATGGAGAACAGGAACTAGTCTTCTTGTTAATGGCTTGCAAGCAGGGTGAGAATGCAGTCCTGATTGAGGCGGGTTAAAGATAAAACGGGAAGAGTTCAGTTGAAGAGAGTGAGTCTGTTCAGACAATACTTGGTGTAGATTTGCCTTAATGGGGGTTTGGGGGGGAGGGAAGAGGGGGAGGAGTAGAGAATTCCAGAAAAAATGTGGGAACGGATGCTAAATGTATTGAGAGGGATTTTTCTTTTTGAAAATGATAGAAAAAGTGTTTGATGATAATACTGATTCAGTAGAAATGCAGGGAAGGGAGAAGAGTTACAGCAAATGCCAAGTGTGGGCCAGAAGGATGTGTCAGCAGGAGGAAAGGCAGGCAGTATTAGGTGCCCAGATGGCACATCTGTCTTTACAGGAGACGAGGTGGAGGCATGGCAGATGTGGGGTCGATGTGTCATATCTGAGAGCTGGGGGAAGGTCTCTCTCCTACTTGCATCAATTTTCTCAGGAAAATAGAAGGAAGGTGGGGAGAAGATGTTAGAAGCTTGGAGCAGGGGAACATTTGAAATGGTTGCATGGGCATGGGAAAGTGAATGGACCAAGTCACCTTGACCTGAATTTTGGGTAGAATGTAGAGTAATAGAGACACCAACACTGAGTACTGATCAGACCCAAAGTAGACTATAAGCTCATCAGGAGAAAACATTGAAGAGGAAGGTCCATGTGTGCGAGAGAAGGCAAGGAGAGAAAACAGAGCTACGCAGAAAAGAACCATAGCAGAAGGTTAATAGATACTAACACACATGCAATTTGTATAAAAAGAGGTGAATTCTCAACGAACCAGATTCAAGAGCTAAATGGTTTCTTGTTAAAAGGACTGCATTTTATTTCTAGAGCTGGTGGAACTACTTGATTCTTTATATGCAAGAATAGCTTTCATATAAATAACATTTGAAAATATTTAATATTTGAATTATTGAAGAAGGAATAGGAAAAGGGAGAAAAAAGTACATGCCCATTTGTGTGTGTGTATATATATATATATGTATAGATAAGGTATACATTTAGCTGCTTGAATAAATAATGCATGTATTTATTTGTTTACACTTCATGGCCTTCTTAATGCCAAAAAGGATCTGAGATATAAACAGAATTGCCATCTCTATAATGAAGCCTCGTCACAATTAATAGTGTGTAGCTGTGCATTTCAGGGAACAGTAGTTTCAGCTAGACTAACCCACTTAATTATTAAAACATAGCATTAAAACTAAGATTCTTTTTCTTGTGAAAATCATCTGACGACTCATGAATCAAATAGAGCTGAAAAATAGCAGTGAGAAACGCAGAGAACAACGCAGTTTTCTCGTCTATCATTTACGAAATCTTACATTTTGTCAACCAATTTCCCCTGATTAACATATCAAGTCCTTTGTTATTATCACCTTTTAACAAGAAGGTTATACATGTGAAGTTGTATGAATTAAACCCCACCTCCCAACCCCCATCAAACCATTGTTAATGTCCAAGAAAGTAAAATTTGAAATCCAGTACGTTTGTTGGAAAATGGTAATCGAATGTGCCATGATCTTTGGGAGAACAGAGGTCTGCACTTATAAATCAAGCTTCAGCCCTGACTTTGACTTTGGTATCTTGGTCAGGTCCAGCCTTGGGGTGGACTCCCCAGTTCTCCAATGTTCCTATAGACGTGGGTTCCTGGGACCATCACCTCATGCTGAGAACTGGGGAGAATGCCCAAGGTTTCTGCACATGCCTAGAACATGATGAAGAGTAGATTACTAAATATTGTCATGGGCCACAACTCTTTTTACTTTGCAAGCATTCTGAGGGCACGAAAAGAGAGCTGATTTAATCTTCATAGCATTCACCGTGGTTTATTGTCTACCCGGAGCCTTAGTTATAATTTCAAACCAAGAACAAGGTCCTCGTGCACGTGACATCCAATGAGCCATGAAAGGAACGAAGTACATTCACTGCCCTGGAGAGATTCCAGCAGCTTCTCCACATGAGATCCGTATATAACAGATGGGACCAGGGTGACTGATTTAATTAGAATATTTTAATAGCAGGATGGCGAACATTGTACAGCTCTATCACTTAGGAGAAGGGCCATTAAATTCACCAAAGTAATTGTTTCATTGGGAGGATATGTCAAATAAAAAAAATCTACATGTAATATATATATTTAATTTGAAGGGAATTTCAGATGATTATGAAAATTAAGTCATTATATAACATATGATGGTTATGTAAATCTTTATGAGAAATGAACCTTTAAAGCTGCTCAAATATTTATCTTGTCTTATTAATTGAAGTATCCTGCTGCTTTAAGGTCCTTTTGACCTCGTTACTGTTGTCCTACAGACTTTACATGAGAAGGGGAAGTAGCCTTTTCAGTGTGTGCAGAAAATAGACAGTTTTGAGACATAAAAGGCAGTTTACACAGTATACAGCATTTGTCTAAAGTTAGTGAACTCTTTAAAGGAAATAGTAACACAAAAACACAATTCTTAGAGGAAGATAGCATCCTGAATTATGCTCTGAATGAATTCTACAAAATCAGAAAACAAAATCTCTTTTAATTACTGTTATTTAAACATAAAATTTTTGAAGGTTTTTATTGAAAAAATTACTATTAGTCTAAAATTTATATTTACAGCACTAAGGATTAGCACATCCAAAAATTTTTATCTTCTAAACCTGTTGGATAATGTATTACATATTAACTCCCAAATAGTATCTATCATTCTATTTTGAACAAATCCTATATTTCATATAATATAATATAACAAGTCTTCCTGTGATAATGAGTGGTTGGTGTAACACAAGGCTTAGCACCATGGTGCTTAATGAAAATTGAATTAAAGTGACAATAGAACTGATGTCAGTTAGCCTTAGTAGAATCTATTGTTCAGTTTCTGTTCAAGCAACAATGAGAAAAATGCCCCTTTTTATTTAAAAGGTCTCAATCTTATGTATACCTGATAGAATTTTTAAAATTTTGTTTGCAAATCAAAAGAATAAATTAGGTTTAAAGGGAAGATAAAATGAGATATCTACTATGCCTATATGTTTGTCTATCTATGCATCTCTATATTTATGTAGCAAAGAACAGTTTTCTTTTGGTAAAAAGAGGAATAGCATATTTATTTGTATAGTAATAATGTTTCATGCTTTATCTTATTGAAATAATCTATTTAATTAATGCATTTATTTTTTAAATAACTGGTATATTCATTCATCACTGCTTTATTTAAGACATCATGGTAAATTCTTAGTATTAAATACAAGAGACAAGTGAGAATGAAACAGTTAAAGAGAAAACTCCTAGACACTTTGCCTGCAGTAGCCAGGAGAGATATTTGCTGCTAGGATCCAGAAAGTATCATAGTGTCAAAGATGCTGTGGGGTGAATTGATCAGAATGTAAACCTCGTACTAGTTTTCTTCAGACCCCAAACTCAAGTGAACTATAAAATCTCTCTTACTGCCCCAGCCCAAATTAGATTTCAGTCGAGGAAAAAAACTTAGGGAGCTATGACAGTGGTACATTTCTCAGTTAAAGAAGCAGGCAACTGTGCCATGAATTCATAGGAAGCCTATCGAAGGAGCATACATGCTCCTATGTTATTGTATTGCACAGACCAGTGCAGTAGCTAGTAGTAACAGGTTTAGCTAGCCTTATGTAAAAAACTGAAAAATAGGCTCATCTTTTTTGAACTTTGAACATTAGCAGATAGTATAAATTGATCCCTCTGCAGTTTGTACTGACATCAATCTTTATAAAGCTAACAATTTGGGATATGGACAGTGTACACACAAGAGAGTATGAGAAAATAAAATAAAGCAGGGTGTGTTAAGGAGCGGATTGCATACTGGCTGGTCATGATACACTAAGAACTGCATCCATTTCCAAGTGAGAAGGACCAAAGATTAATCAGAATCACTTTATATGTTACCTGTATTTTGATGTATAAATAATTCTGATTCTGTTAATCATTTAATAAGCTGCATGTGGTTCTAATATCATGTTTTAGTCATTCCCAAGGAACGCTTTTGTTGTTGTTTTAAGACCTCAGTACTGGCTGGAAGAACCCTTTCCAATTTTATCAAAGGTTGCAATTGACAACTGTAGTCTAACCTTCTGTTACCAAGAATGATCAGAAAAGATAGGCGTCACCTATACAGAAAGTGACTTTCTTCACACCTATTCCTGCAGGAGTCCACTCTGCACCACACCCACACGACACCAAGGAATGGCTCTTCGCTTTTCACTTCTTCCCCTCATCAGTGGCTTCCCTACCTCTGAAAATTTTTCCCCAGATGTGCATGTAGCATTCCAGAATCTGAACAAAAGCCCCATCTTTATTTTTCTCCTCATTACAAATGAAAAGATATAGAGAAAAATTTTATAAGGCATGTCAAAGATAGGAAAACAATTGGATCATTTCTAAATTCCCTTCTTAAAACTGATTCAGTGATAATGCAGTAATAGGCCACTAAAAAGAAATGTGTCTATGTTAAAATCACTTTTCCATTTTTCCCTTTATAAAATATGGCAAATAGAATAGTTATTTATGTTGCCAACAACTGAAACAGTGTCAGATTTTTGAGATCTTCTGGAAATGTTTATTGAATTAGTGAAAGAATTAAGTCAACCAAATATCCTGTACCTTGTGAGAATGCTGCTAATATCTGGTTGATAATAAAGCCGAAACTTCAGGCTACAATTATTGAGGAACAGATATTAGTTTCATCATGATATATCTTGTCTCTCCTTCTGCCTCTGATGGAATGGATGCATTGTATCCTGGCTTGTACTGTGTAGGAAATTAACTAGAACATATGAAAATTAAGCCTGCTAACATAGACTCAATAATACATTAAAGCAATATGATAAAAATAAATGTCTGGGGAGCTAGTACCTAATATGTGCAGCGTCAATATGTGCAGTTAAAACTGTATACTCTAGATGGGAGAAAAGACGTATAATTTTGAAAAAGAAAAGTAAATTAAAAAGTGTCATTAGATGGCAAAATAATATGCAAATGAGGAGACGTTTTAAGCTGATGCTATGAATCTGGAGAAATGAGAGGTTATAGTAGTCCGCAGTTGTGTTCAAAGGCTATAAAGAGGCAAGTAATTGAGTGGATTATATTTGGCTACTAAATTATTTAGCTAATTATATATTTGCAGCATAAGTTGTAATTGCCAGGTGATGTCTTATTGATTCTATGTCAAGACTGTAGAAGCTTAGGGGATAGTTCAAGAAACAATTGATTGCCATTTTTGATAGAATTGGAAGTGGCTTCTTAATGAGCATTCCACATTCTTATCCTAGAAATTGTTATCTATTGCCCTGGTTACTGGATATTTACCCACACTATTCAGAAATCACAATGTTAGCATGACGTTGAGATTTTCGTTTCTAAGGGAGAAAAATATCTATTCAACACAGTTATGACATGACTAATGCTTGGCTCCAATAAGTGAACTTCTTCTTAGATTGAATATAGAGGTCAATGAATAGCACCTGATGTAAAGGGCCTTATCCATTTGTTGGCTTAAGATTCTTACCATCCAACTCAGAAGCCTAAATGTGATCTTAATTTTGCCAAGGGAATGCCAAAAGCATCCAAACAACTCACTTTTCTGGAAAAATATTTTTCATGATCTTGCATTGTTGAAACAAAACTATTGAAATGGCAGAACGATTTGCTGTAGTGGGCAGTGTGTGGCAGTGGTGTAATCAACAGGGCTGTAAATGGCCAGGTGGGGTATCAGGCAGGCCATCGACACAATACAGCAGGACAGGTGGACACCAATGGCCATTGCAGTGTCTCAACAACTACTGTGGTAATGAAAGGGCTTTTTCTTGGACACTTATGTAGTTTAGAGGGAATAATAGTGGTGATCATAATAATAACAGTAATAACTAATGTTTTCAGAGTGAATACTATGTGCTAAGTACTGTTCTTAGCATTTTATGTTCATTTAATTTAATTTATTGTATTATTTCCACTAATCTTATGAAGTAGTATTAGTAACTCTAATTTCAAGAAAACTATGGTACAGAGGAAGTAGTTAGTTTTCAAAGTCCCAGAATTAGAAAAGCCAAGGGTCTTGAGGTAGGCAGTGTGACGTCTGTTACACACACACACACACAAACATACATACGTCCTGAACATTATCTGAGTATCTCTCTTTTCATGTCTATTCTCCTTGTGACATTTAAAAATCGAGATATAGCGTTAACCAGAAAAGATCATAGAGCAACTATTAAGAAATCATTGATATTCCAAAGCAAATGTGATGAATAGTGCATTTTATTAAAACAAACTATCAGTATCATATAGGAAGAGTTTTAAACATGAGATATTTAGTGATTTTTAAGGTTTTTCTGATATTTCATAACATTTTAGTGTAAATGGTTAATAAAGTACTGGAAAAAATACAAGTCCTCAACTATCTTACCAAGAATCTTTGTGAAGGTGGGAGATTAGAGTTCTGTGTGAGAATTGTACTTCTACACATGGTGATTCAATATGTATTTACTTGGTTCAATACTATGGCTCATATGGCAAGCAGAGAGAGGAAAAAGTGTAAAGATTTGATGTAAAAAAAAAGATAAATGATGTATTAGTTTCCTATAGGTACTGAAAAAAATTACAACAAATCAAGCGGGTTAAATCAACACATATTCAGTCTGTAGGTAGACACCCTAAAACCAAGGAGTCAGCAGAGTCATGTTCCTTCTGGAGGCTCTAGGAGAGAACTGGCTTCCTTGCCCTTTCCAGCTTCTATAAGCCACCTGTGTCCCTTGTCTCTTGGCCTCTCCTCCAACTTAAGCGGTAGCAAAGCATCTTCAAATCTCAATCTCTCTTTCTCTTCCCCCAACTCCTCTGTTCCCTTTGTCACATGTCCATCTGTGACTCACCTTCCAGCCTCCCTCTTATAAGGACCTCTGTGATTACATTGAGACTCTTGGATAATCCAGGATAATCTGTCCATCTCAAGATACACCTCTAATTTAATCACCTGTGCAAAACCCCTCTTGCCATGTAAGGTAACATATTCACAGGTTCCAGGGATCAGTACTTGGATGTCTTGAGGGATGGGAGATGCATCATTCTGTGCACCACATGCAGGTAGATAACAGCAAGTTCAAATTAACCTAGACCTTAAATTCCCCTCACATCTACCCTCTCCCATCCGAGCACCCTGAGTTTTAGCTGTTAGCCTAGAATGTCTCTTGTTTGTGTCACACTCTCTATCCCTATTAACTTACCATGGAAATAAGTTGGAATTTGGAGGAATTCTCTTGCTTGGGACCCCAATGTAGATGTTTTCAAATAATAGTTTTAACTGGCAGGAACCTGCTTTAAAAAGCTGAAAGTGATGTGCTCTATCCTATTATTCTGACAAGTCATCCTTATCGAATTATTTTGTAGGTATGAGACAAGAGGCCCAACTGCTGTGCTCTGGAAAGGACCACAGGTGGCTTACAGATGTGCTGAGGTAAGGGTCACCGCTGGGGGGGACTGAGGCAACGGTGAGGGTGCAATGATTATATACTGCAGCATTTCTGAAGTATTCAATTTAGAGAGATATTGGTAGTTTTACTTCTTTATAACATGCAAACATTTTGTAGCCCAATGTGCGTAGTACTTCCAATAACAAGCGTTCATTTGAAACCAATAATTGGGATTTCATATACGTGGGACAGGCATTTCTGGTTCAAGTGTATTAGAGCCTGGGCATGAAGTCACCTTATTTAGTGCTTACAATGTGCCTTATAGAAATATTATGTTATCTTATTTGATTCTCATAGCTCTATAATGAAACAGGTCTCAATTTTCTTTCTTTTTTCTTTTAAAGAATTTTTTTTTCTGATGTGGCCCATTTTTAACGTCTTTATTGAATTTGCTAAAATATTGTTTTTGTTTTATGTTTATGTTTTTGGTTTTTGGCATGTGGGATCTTAGCTCCCCAACCAAGGATCAAACCCGCACACCTTACATTGGAAGGCAAAGTCTCAACCACTCAGTCTTAACCTGAGTCCCAGGTCTCAACTTTCTTAACTCATATTTTATTCAATAATATTTCAGTAGGTATTTTAACTAATGTTTAACTTCTTCAAAACTAATTCTCTTTCCACTAAAGTCCACCGAAAGGATCATTTAGCTTAACCCATTTATTTTACACAAGAGAAAACCTAGGAGCTGAATGTTTAAGTAACTTGCCCTTTCCTCTGTAATTGGCAGAGCTAAACTTACACAGAAAATTAACCAGAGAAGAAATTTCACTTGGAGCACCAGTACAGTAGAAAAAGAATATATGATTAAACACAGATGGTATCTTGCTTTCCTGATATGTCTACATATTTTCTTCACTTGTTTTTATTTCTAATCAAAAATGGAATCACCCTAAGCTTAATATGACACATTTTCCAAAATCCTTTTTCAGTCTCCTGTATACAGCATTTTATGTCTTGAGACTAAGCCAGGCTGTGGTTGCTGGCTTACTCCTGGTGAATACAGGTAGAACTTTTTGTTTTTTCTGTTGTTTTGTTTTGATTTTGGACTTTAGCTGGAACTTTATGGTAAGCAACCTTTCTTGACATTAATAAGTCTGTAGCAATTCGTTCCATGGTAGCGTAAAGTTGTAGCCTAATCTTAACTCAGGTGTTCCTAAACTCAGCTCCACTGAACCTTAAGGGATTTGTGGATAGACTTTTGGGGGTCCATGAACTTGGATGAGATGTTAACTTTGTCACCAATAGAAGTCAAAAACTTTCATTTTACATTCAAGTTATTTGAATATATCAAAAAAACACTGTGTACACTCACCACTACTTTGAAATTATGGACGTTATTAGTTTTTAATATGTTAACTACATTTCAATAATTTGTTTTCCTTTGTTATCCTATGTAGGTTATTTTACATGTATAAAAATCTTAGAAGTCTGTGAGCTTCACTGGGTTGCCAAAGGGATCCATGACTCGAAAAACTACTAAAATGAAATATTTGGAATTCTCCATGAATTTTTATTTCTTTCTAGACCTAATAAAAATAAACCCAAAGTGTGATCAGTGCCCTGAACTTGCCCAAATATTCTTTCAAAGTTGAATAGGAAACAGAAATCTGGACTGCTCTCTCTCCCTCTTCTTTTCTCTAAGAACTGAACTCAAGCAATCATTAATAATTCATTCATCACAAAATAGAGAAGGTGTGTATTAACTACTTGAATAGCTAATATTGAGTCTTTACTTACATTTTTATGATAAGCCACTGAACTGAACTTCCATCGTATTGTCTACAAAGCAATAAATGCTACCGTATCTGCTCAGTATGTGTATACTTCCTCCAAAGGTCCAGGTTCTTTAGAGTTCTGCATAGTTAATGGTTTTGTGCACCATCAGGTTAAATCTCCCACTTGGTTTTCTTTCACTGGTCGCACAACTCCAGTCTGAGAAACATTGATGCCATAGAAAATGAAACCCCAAATCCCACACTTTTGATTACACAAATCTGAAGTTTTATAAATTTTAGTCAAGAAAGTGCCCCTGATAATATTTTATTATCTGATTGTGTAAGATATATTGAGCTTCTTAGAACATGTGGCTGTGGATTCACCTCCCATTCAGGCCAGTTAGCTCCATTCTGGAATGAGGTCACAGATGCATCTCAATCAAAGCCATTTATCTTACAAAATTTACCACAAGTCTCAAAAAGTATTCATGAGAAGAGTCTGATTAGTTGGGTGTCAGGCAATTACCACTGGTAGAAACTTAGAGCATGTCATTATGAACAACATTTAATGTTCTTAAAATCCCTCTTTGAAAATTTATATTAGAGATGTCTTTAGACCTCTAGACAAGTCTAAAGGACAGAATGCATCATTGAAAATGGAAACAGAAACTATGAATTGTACAGTTAAAATCAGTTAAGAAAATCAATTTTATGTTACTTTTATTTTACTACAATTAATCCAAACTAAACTAAAAAAAAGTGGAATCAGAAAGAGCTGTTCATTTCTGTTCAAAGTAACTCCAATGATGACATGATGGTTTGGTTTCAATCTGCCAACTTTCACTAGTTTCCAGTTGAAATTTAAAACTTTGTAAATGGATATATGATAATATATATATCATCTGTTCAGAGCAATGTCCGTTTCTACAAGCATATCTAAAGAAATATTTAGCCATCACTTTGGACATTTTATAAAGTTAATATTCATGATAGGTAAAATGGGACTTGGTTTCTCTTTGACTAAATTTAAAATCATCCAGAAGTGGCAGAGGAAATCTAAATCATCCGATTCAAATATGTGATTTAAATGTTGGGTGTTTGAGGATGAAGCTTGGCCAATTCATGATTCTTCCCATGTCATAATTTCCTTTCATTCTTCCATGGTTTCTCTAAGTTCCTAGGAAACTCTGTCATGGCATCCCAGGAAGAGGTGTCAGTTCCATTGCCAGCTTTTGTCTCTGACCACACTTACTGAGATGTAATTTAATTTAGCCAAGTCTTGGGGCACCTGACATGGAATCTGGTCCTGTTGCCGAAGAACTGTGCCATGGCTTCTGGGCATGGGGCCTCGGCACTCGGACACTATGCTTAGTTCTCCTAAGAGCAGATGCTTCTATTCCATGGGTCCCCTTAGATCTACTCCTTGTTTCCCCTCCCCACCATTGCAGTTATCTAGTCTTCATGACAAACCAAATTTAGTGACATAACAACTATTTTATCAAATTCTTGGATTCTGAGGAGAAGGAATCCAGAAAAGGCCCAGTGGGGACAGCTTGTTTCTATGCTGAGCTATTTTGGGCTTCATCTGGAACACATGATGTCTGGAGACATCTGAGTCTTCTAAAGGCATGTTTCCTTCACTTACATGTCTGAGGGGTGATGTTAGCTGTTGGTTGCAACCTCAGCTGGGCCTGTTGGCCCAAAACCTATGTGTAGCTTCTCTTGGGTGCTTGGGCTTCTTCATAGCATGGATGGCTGGGTTCCAAGAAAAAAAAAAGAAAAATCCAACAGAAACAGGCAGACGTTGTTTGTTTTTTATTACTTAGCACTGGAATCACGTAATGTCACTTTACTCTTTGTAAGCCCACCAGATTCAGGGAGAAACACAAACCTACCTCTTGATGGTAAGACTGTCAAAGTCATGTAGTAAAAATAGCACATGAAATAAGAGTAATTGTTGCAGTTATCTTTTGAAAATACCACCTGTCACACCCACCTTATGGGGAAATTGATTCCTTATCTGCACCAGGCCAAGATTATCAGAATTTTCTGAAGCTGCCTTCAAGCCCACAGCCTATATCTCTTTTACTGGTTCAGCACCATTATATGTTCTACAAGGTCTGAACATTCATGGGCTACACTTGGGAATATAGAAGGCTTCTCCTCTCCTCTCAGATCTCCCTTACACTTAAATGGGGACTAGCTCTTTCCCCTGGACAGAGCAGAGGGGTGGGTGTGTTGAGCTCCTTCTCAGGTTCCATCAGCCTCTAAAGACCAGTAACTTCTCTAGCTTTCCTCTACCTGCTTAACCATTGAGACATTTATTCAGCTGTTTGGGAAAATGAGTAATGTATCTGCATATTGCCTTTCTTACTCTAATACTCCTTATTTACCTTTCCTCTGTGTTGTAAATGTTTAGTTTTTGGATCGTTGGAATCTTTAAGTCATTTTGCTTTCCTCTGAATCCACACTTATATAAATCAACAGTACATGCAAGACTTATCTAGACTTGGATTTTTAAAGCTTATTTTGGAAGTCGAAGCCAATTATTTGACTACTTCTTCATATTCTATTCTGTGTGTCTTCTCTTCCCAGGGCAATAACTCGGTATTATTTTAATGATAGAGGTAACTAAGAGTAAAACAGAACTAAGAAAGGAAAAAAAAAATCAGCTGGATACTATTTCAAAATACCATTCTGCTACATTTGCAAAGACCATAATCTAGATTGATCATTATATTTCCAATCCTATTTGGTAATGGATAAGCTTCCTAATATAATATTCATTAGGAGTAAGTCATTCTAAAATATATTAATCTAATCCTGAGACATGTAAAATTTCCAATTATCCTTTATATTTTTGATTGTTTATTATGTAATAAAATGATCTCTAACTTGTGTAAAGATAGGTTGTGCCAGATTCCAAGGAAACCCAAAAATATTTAGTAAGGTTTGCTTTTTGCCTTAACTCAACTTTTTACACTCTAATTTGATGCAACTTCTATTTGTTGTGTTACTATATGTTATGGCATTTTCTAACTATGTGAAAACGTAATGTTTAAATCCAACTAATAGATATAATGCATGCCTTGCCAATTGGATGTATTTATACTAAAAAATAAATGTCAATTAGTTGTCAAGTTCTCATAGTAGAAAATTATGAGACTTATCCTGGCTTTGTTAATTGATTATTTTGCCCCTCTTTAAAATAATGGCATAAAAATGATTAGATGATGTGCATGCATGAAATTTCTGTAATAATTTTAAGTAGATAACTAAACACAGGGAAGATAGTTACAGATATAGACTTTGAGAGTGATAGTTATAGCTATAGACTTTGAGACTGTTATTTAGTATAATCAGAAACTGAGAAGTTTTTAGAAGATTTTTCTCTAAAGCAGAGGAGAAACATACTCCAAAATATTCTATTAAAGACTTCAAGTTTCCGGTTCCACATGTAAGGAGATTGAAATTCACTATTCCTTCCTAACAACAAATAAAAAGATGAATAGATTGAAACATCAACAACTTTTTTTGAATCTATAAAGAAACGAATGACACAGGACAAACCACTGCCTCCAAGATTGGAGAGACAGGTGAATAAAGAGAGTCACAGCTTCTTGGAGCCTCAAAAGAGAACCCATAATATACGCTACGTACTTTGGATGATGATGTTATGCCAGTGTAAATTCATTGCTTGTAACAAATGTACTATTTGATGGGGGATGTTGAGAATGGGTGTGTGTTGTGGGTTGCTTTACATGTGTGGGGAGAACCTTCACCTCAGTTGTGCTGTGAATCTAAAACTGCTCTAAAATATGAAGTCTTAATACAGATTTAAAAAAAAAAACTACTCTACTGATCTAAAGTAAAAACAAACAAACAAAAAACTATTGAAAAAGACAAGGAATTTCTGAAAATATTCTTCAATAAGAAAATGAAGTATTTCTTCAATTTATAACTAGACTCTAAATAGTCACTTGTAGAACTCCCACATGCGTGTGTACATGTGCTAATGTGCACACGTGCACATTCACACACACAGAGGGAAAGGAGGAAAACAGAGAGGTTAAAGTAAACATAAAAAACAAACAAACAAAAAACTAGATTAGTAATTAAAGGAAGAAAGAGACCACAGCCTTTACTTCATTTTCGAAAGTAGCAGTTGAAAATCTAGAACTCAGACTCTTGGGGTCCCCTAGATACATTCATTGTAATAGTCAAACTATTTTCATAACAATACTGAGATGTTATTTGTCTTTCTTATGGTGTTGACATATGCACTAACCTTGTAAACTAGTTTGGGTAAACCTGCTGGTTTCTTGGCACAAATCAAGAGAGTGGCCCCAAACCACAGGTAACCATGGATTTAGCCAGGAACCTGGTAAGGAAAACAAAATAAGAAAATTTATACAAGACTTTCCTAGGTGAACCATAAAAATTGTTAGGTTTGTTAAATCTTAACTCTCCAGTAATGCTGTTTTAATTTACTGAGTGATGAAATGGAAGCATTTATAAAGCATTCCCGCTGCATATCAAAGTACAGTGATTGCTCCCTAGCTTGTGTAATTGTCTGAATTGCAAGCCAAACTAGTTCATTTTTTTTCATGAAGCACCATTTTTATTTTACTTGAAAGACTGACAAAAAAGCTGTGTTTATTTAGAGCTGAGTATTTGGTGGACATTTCTTTGACAGTGAACACAAAGACATTGAACCTGCCTCTTTAAGAAAAACATCTGATAGCATTTGTTGCCACTGATGAAATTTGAGCTTTCAAATGAAAATTAGAAATTTGGAAAACTTGTATTCACCATTGTAACACTGACACTACTTAATTCTTAAATGCTTTTCTAGTGGACTGGTGATGAAATTAATGTGACACAATATTGTAAAACAAGAAGTGTCAATATTTGAAAGATTAGCATAATTTAATAAAACAATACTTTCCAAATGATCTGTGCATGCATGATGTCACATAATCGTGTATGATTAAAAGATCCATTTAAAATGCAAAACAGACCAATCAATTTGAATGTAAAAGGGGAAAAAAGTGATGTTTTCTGATTTCAATTTATATTTTAAAATTACCACTTGTCAAATTTTTGTATAGTATTAAAGAAGAGTATCCCCAATTATCTGAAAAAGGTAATTCATACCATCGCCACTTTTACCAACTACACATGTTTTTGAGAAGAATTTTGTCCATATGCTTTAGTCTAAACAATCTATGGCAAAACAAAAAATATAGAAACAGGTATAAAATTTAACCTATCTAATGGCAGACATTACATAGATTTGCAAAAATATAAAACAATGTTCATATTATTTTTTAGTTTTAGAAAATTTAGTAATTTTAGTAATTTTTTCATATAACAAGTAATTGTTATTTCAAAAGACTTAATTAGTAAATATTTAAAATTTTTCTCACACTCAATTAAAAACATTTTTAAATTATATGTTATATATATCTTCCCAATTTTTTCCTTATATATGTATATTTCTTGTTGTTTCTTTATCTTTTGCACACGCCGTGAAGCATGTGGGATCTTACTTCCCAGATCAGGGATCAAACCCACACCCCCAACATTGGCAGTGCAGAGTCTTAACCACTGGACCACCAGGGAAGTTCCTCACATTCAGTTTTTAATACAGTAGTAACTATTGATGGATGTAAGTCACATAAGCAAAAGCTCTTAGATCATCAAATGTATTTAATGGTATAAAACCATATTGAGCCAAAAACATCTGCACACCACTGCTTCAAACAATTCTCTGCTGTATATTTGTAGGGAAGATTGTGGACATTTCTGACCTGCATGTCACTGTTCCCTCCTGTATATTCTTTTCTTTCTTATCTCTCATTACATGTTTTTCTTCTGACTTTTCCCCCGTTTCTCTCATTACTCCTTTCTAGTCTCTTCCAAATATTTTTAAATATTGGTGTTTCTTACAGTTTACTCCTAGCCATTTATTTTTCTTCCATAACTTCTCCCTGGGTGACTGTTAAGAAAGAGGCATCTGCCATGGATTGCACTGTGTATTCTTACTTTGTATGTCAGGAGTGTAAAGCTATGACCACTCTTTCCCCAGGGAATTTCTTTGCGCTGTGTTTTCAATGAGAGACTCTAAAGGATGAAGGAAATATTCCCCCAAACAATAGGCAAACTGACTTCTCTTTTGATAAAAGCAGTAGATTCCTCAAGATCAGTGTTCCTCTTCTCAATGCAACCTGCTGCTACGTGTGCCGGCATCCATCATGGACTGCCTGTATCACCCTCTAGGATCTGAGTGGCATGGAAAGCTGACAGAAGCAGACAGGAACCTCTGGCTTTGCTCTTTGCCTCATAATCAGGTGCCAGGTGTCTTCTGCCAGCACCTAAGAAATGGTGGCAGACAAACTTGTTAACTTTCGAATAGAATAAAAGCTTTGATCTTGCACAGTTCTTGAGTGTGACTTTTTCTCACCTGTGGTTCCTCCTAAAATTCAGAAAGAGCAATGACTTTAAAGTACACGACTTTACCCTGGATTACGGTCCCAGCTCCAGACTGTCTACTAGAACAATATGAAAAAGACACAGTTCATGCCCTAATTACTCAAAGTTTAATTATGTAAGGCAATTCATTTCCTCAGTGGGTATAAAATCCTTTAAGTAGGGATCATACCTTATAGATCTTCTGTATTCTTTGCAGCCCCAAATTTTATATTAGGTCATAGTTACACTTCAGTAAGGTCCTCATTAAAAGTTAGTTATCTGTGGTAATATTTCCTTCTTTGATGCTCTAGTATCAGCTTAGAATTCCCAAGCAATAATTCACAAGTAAATGACTTCCCCAGATCTCACACTTTGTTGCTTTTTTTTCTTTCATTCCATAATTTCCAGAAGTATAATTAATTTAGCCTGAGAGGTTTTTTCACAAGTTGCAGCCCTAGCCTATGGTCTTTCAAACAGTGTACCTCTGAGAGTGTCTGGAAACTTAGCTGAGTAGGGAGCTATAGCCAAGCCTTTTGTTCAAATGCACAAAATACAACATGTTGGCTCCGAGAAGGCAGTGTCCACTCATGGCTGGTGGGACCATGGCTCAAAGCCAACCCTTGGTGTGGACACAGTACCCCTTAGAGAGGAAGAAAAAATATCCCTGATAATGACATTTTAGTTATGGTTTCAGAATCCCAATTACCAACAAATTTTTCCTTAGTGAGAAATAAACCAAAGTAAGCTTTAATATCATAATTAAGGCTAGGGTAGTGTTTCAGGAGGGCTTCAACAGGACATTTGCACAGAGGAGAGGAAACTCCCAGAGGTGGCTACAAAAAGCTAAAGGTTGGTTTGAATGATGACCAAGTATTATCAGTGAGCTGTTCTTCCAGGTCAATGAGGTCACGTGATTTCTTACTGTATATTCTTGCAGAATCAAATTTTAGGTCCTTCACAGCAGGATTCCTGTAGCCCTCATGATATCTACAGATTGTTTGAGCAGTTTCCATGAATATACACTCCGTTTTCTACCTCTGCCAACTGTGACTAGTGAATGACCATCTTCAGGATGAGGCATATTCTAGAATTTAAAACCAACCCTTGATTTTGTTATGACACTGATAGAGAGCCCTTTAAAATTGGCAACCAGAAAAACAGATGCACCTATTATTCCAACTTCAAGCTTTGTTTGAAATAAAACAGAGAGAAAAGAACATATCATCAATACATATATACCTAAAATACAAATACAGGCATACCTCGGAGATCTTGCATGTTCTGTTCCATACTACTGCAATGATGCAAATATCACAATAAAGGAAGTCACATACATTTTTGGTTTCCCAGTGCATATAAAAGTTATGTTTACACTACATTATAGTCTATTAAATGTGCCACAGCATGTGTCTAAAAATAATTTACATAACCTTAATTAAAAAAAATTTATTCCTAAAAATTGCTAACCATCATCTGAGCCTTTAGTGACTCATAATCGTTTTGCTCAGGGTAGGTCTTGTCTCAGTGTTGATGGCTGCTGACTGTACAGGGTGGTGTTTGTTGAAGATTGGGGTGGCTAAGGCCATTTCTTAAAATAAGACAACACTAAAGTTTGCCACATGGATTAAATCTTCCTTTCATGTACAATTCCTCTATAGAATGCAATGCAGTTTGATAGCATTTTCTCACAGTGAAATGTTGTTCAAAATTTGAGTCAACCTTCTCAAAACTTGCCTTTGCTGTATCAATCAAGTTTCTGTAATATTCTAAATCCTCTGTTGTCATTTCAACAATCTTCCCAGCATCTTCACTGGTAGGTTCCATCTCCAGAAACCACTTTCTGTGCTCAAGCATAAGAAGTGACTCCTCCTCAGTGAAAGTTTTATCATGAGATTGCAGCAATTCAGTCACATCTTCAGACTCTATTTCTAATAATAGTTCTCTTGCTATTTCCACCACATCTGCTGTTACTTCCTCCACTGAAGTCATGAAAACTTCAAAGTCATCCATGAGGGCTGGAATCAACTTCTTCTAAACTCTTGTTAATATTGATATTTTTACGTCTTCCATGAATCATGAATGTTGTAAATGGTATCTAGAGCGGTGAATTCTTTCTAGAAGGTTTTCAATTTATTTTGCTCAGTTCCCTCAGGGGAAAACTATCTATGGCAGCTATAGCCTTATGAAATGTATTCCTTAAGTAGTGAGACTTGAAAGTTGAAATTACTTCTTGATCCATGGGCTGCAGAACGGATGCTGTGTTAGCAGTCATGAAAACAACATTAATCTCATTGTAAGTCTCCATCGGAGCTCTTCGGTGACAAGGTGTGTTGCCAAAGAGCACCGACATTTTGGAAGGAATTTTTTTTCTGAGCAGTAGTTCTCAACACGGCTTAAAATATTTCACAAACCTTGTTGTAAATTAGATGTGCTGTCATCCAGGGTTTGTTATTCTGTTTATAAAGCACAGGCAGAGTAGATTTAGCATAATTCTTAAGGGCTCTTGGTTTTTGGAATGGTAAATGAACATTGGCTTCAACTTTAAGTCACCAACTGCATTAACCCCTAACAAAAGAGTCATCCTGTCCTTTGAAGCTTTGAAGCCAGGCATTGACTTCTCCTCTCTAGCTATGAAATTCCTAGATGGTATCTTCTCCAATATAAGGCTGTTTCTTCTACACTGAAAATATGTTATTTAATGTGGCCACCTTCATTAATGATCTTAGCTAAATCTTCTGGGTAACTTGTTGCATTTTCTACATCAGTACTCAGTGCTTTACCTTGCGCTTTTATGTTATGGAGGGTGGCTTCTTTCCTTAAACCTCATGAACCAACTTCTGCTAGGTTTGAACTCTTCCCCTGTAGCTTTCTTACCTCTCTGAGGCTCAACAGATTAAAGGAGTTAGGGCTTTGCTCTGGATTAGGCTTTGAGTTAAGGGAACGTTGTGGCTGATTTGATCTATCCAGATCACTAAAATGTTCTCCATATCTGGGCTTCCCTGGTGGCGCAGTGGTTGAGAGTCTGCCTGCCAATGCAGGGGACACGGGTTCGTACCCCAGTCCAGGAAGATCCCACATGCCACGGAGTGGCTAGGCCTGTGAGCCATGGCCACTGAGCCTGCGCATGCGGAGTCTGTGCTCCGCAATGGGAGAGGCCACAACAGTGACAGGCCCGTGTACCACACACACACACACACACACACACACACACACACACACAAAGTTCTCCATATCAGTAAGAAGTCTGTTTTGTTTTCTTATCATTTGTGTGTTCACTGGAGTAACACTCTTAATTTCCTTCAAGAACTTTTCCTTTGCATTCACAACTTGGCTGTTTGTTACAAGGGACGTAGTTTTCTTGGAAGCAAACAAGATGTCCTTCAGTAGGTCAATGGATAAATAAACAGTGGCACAACCAGACAAGGGAATATTATTCAGGGCTATCAAGCCATGAAAAAACATGGAGGAACCTTAAGTGCATATTACTGAGGGAAAGAAGCCAATTGGACAAGTCTACGAACTATACTACAAACTATAGTATGATATGTTTTTGAAGCAAATTTCATGAGTTGTAGATAGAGCAAATCATCATGAGCACTAGATAAGCCACAGTATTATAAATAATGTGGCTGCACAAATAGCACATTTATACAGGTGCTTTCCTGTCTCTGCTGTATTGAATTCTCCAACTTGGCTTGACTCTGACTTCAGAGAAATATAGTGCAGTGACAATCCACGTGGAACAGCTGTATATAAAGTATCAACAGAGATATAAAGTTTTAGGAAAGATGGGCTCTTTCAGAACCCTTTGCACCTGTTGAAAATGGACCAGCGCACCTTTGCCCCTCCCTACGGTGGATGCCTAATGCCTGCTGCAAAGCTTCTTCCTACTGTCTGGGTCTTGTTGTCTTGCCAACTGTGGAAGCTGACATTTTCCCTCTTGTTTGCATGAGCATTTAGAAAAGGTCCTTGAACGGGCACCTGAGGGAAAGGCAGCACAGCAGATCTAGTGAGAGAAAAAAGGGGGGAAATGCCACAGAAAAAGAAAGAATGCTCCCCCCAACCAAAACCACAAAGTTAACAAAAAAAATAATAATAATAAATGGAAAATTATAAGAAGGATGAAGCTTTTGGAAGCAATCAAAATAGCCTTGTCACATTGATTTAAGAGAATTATTTTAAGTAAAAGGTTTGCAATAGAACTGAGAGCTATACCTTGAAGAAAGCTGGAGTTTGGATAGGTTATCAAATATCTCTCTTTATCTGGTTCTTAAAATAAAATAGACAAGCAGGCTAAATAACTTTTGAAATAGGCACTGGATAATTTTCATTACAATCTATATTTACAAAGCACTGACAAATAATATAGGGCATGTGAATGGCCTTAATATGTGTGCACATATAAAATAAACACATAAGATACACATATAAACATATGCATTATTATATAAATAATACTAATACTATTAGTATTAATTACGGTTTTAATGTAATGATTATATACATGTAGACACCATCTATGTATATAGACCCACATAATTTTTAATTGAACATTTGTGTTCCATTTGGTGTTAATTTTTATTTATAAAATTGCATTTTAAATTAAATGTGCTGGTATTTTAGAAATACTTAAAATGTACTACTATTTTTGTAATACAGGTAACTGATATTAGAGGATTGAACTTGAAATTTTTGAATTATTATACAGTGTGTTTTCAACGATACATTAGAAGGTTAGAAAATCCCATGATATTTTGATGACCTGGAGTTGTGCTCTAGTGGAAGTGCTGCCTTCAGGTGGGTCTTTGCCCTCTTTTCTCCCAGATAAATTATCAGACCTATATCACCATCTTGCATATTACTCCTCTTAGTAAAGAAATTCTTTTCAAAGAGATCTTATTAAAAGACACTTGCTTAGGATGACCGCATGAACTCAATCTACAATAAATAGTTCCAGTTTACAAGTATTTGTTTTTTGTATTCCGGAGAAGGCACGGCTGTGCCAGCTCATTGTAAATTTGGTTCTTTGTAATGCCGTTGCGTGAGAGGGCAGAAATCCACTAACTTGATTCAAGAGACTGGAATCATTCCAAGTGGGGATACTAACAGCAGGAGAAAGAAACGGATACAGAGTCAGTTTGAAAAACTGATGAAAGGAAAACACGTGAATGGAGAAGAAAATTGAGCTGATACAATAAAAAGAAGTAGAAATAGTAGCTCGTATTAGGTCATCTAGGAAGAAGGACAGTGACGTCAGTTGCCTGGAGCCAGCTGTGATCTCTCGTCAGCCTTGCCAGAGAGAGTGATCTGTCCCAATTAGGGACAGGACACAAGGCCATCGTCTTTCAGGAGGAGCACTCAGTGCCAGATGAAAGAGATCGCCAGTGGGGAGAGAGTCCCAACAGGGTGTGTCCTCTGCAATGGCTATGCCACGCTCTGGGTCTGATAAACAATTTAGCAAAGAAACATCACGGCCTTGTGGTAATAACAGAGGATGCCACAATGAGAAGTTATTTCAGTTAGCTTGAAGACTGAGTGCTACATACTTAACTACGGTCAGCCTCTGTCTTCTCATTTCCTAAATGGGTACATTACAGTTACATCTGCAGTATTAGAACAGCATATAACTCTCACCTATATTTAATGTTAATATTTTTTTACTGCTATGGATAGAAACATCCCCATACTGCCGCCTTCTGAGCTGGGCATGTGGCCTCACTGCATGAGTGCTTTGAAGGGAACTATACAAAGATACTGATTTCAGGAAGCAACATCTGTATCTTTGAGAAGTGGCAGCAGATATAATCAGAGGAGGATGAATTGAAGCTTCTGCATTAGGAGGACCCAGATGTTTATCTTACTACTTCTTTATACAGTGTTGGTTTATTTGATAAGAAGAGAGAAGGATCCTAAGGAGAGGAAAATAGCTCAGATAAATTTTAATATGGTAAACAGGAAATATGTGGAAATAAGGAAGGTATGAAATACCGGACCAGGTGAAGAAGACCAGGACAGACTTCCGACAGAGGAGAGAGGGCATTGGCTGATCTGGTTTGGGGAACAGTGTTTATTTCAAAGCACTTGTGGGATATTTGAAGGAAGGCAGTCTTAAAAATGCCAAATGCACACTACATTATTTTTCAAAGGCTGGCAGTTGAAGCAGATGTAAGAAACATCTGTTATGTTTAAAGTTTACAAATAGCTTTAATTCAAGGATACAATGGGCTGATACAATGTATTTGAGTCTGGAATGCCAGCATTTCAGAGGAAGAATGTAGGTCTGGGCAGCATGGATCAGAATCACCCTAAGTTCTGTGCATTTCTGAGAATGCATCAAAGGCAGTTTAAGATTTTCTATAGTTTTAAAATATTGTTCTAAATGCCATGTGGTATCTTAGATTGGATCCTGAAACAAACAAAATACATTAGTGGAAAAACTGGTGAATTCTGAATAAAATCTCGAGTTTACTTAACGGTATTGTTCTAATAGTGCCTCTGAGGTACTGTACTAATTAGTACAGTAGCATTATGTCAATATTAATTTCTTAGTTTAGACCAATGCATCATGATTTTTTACGATGTTAACCTTAGGAAAAATGGGGTTAAGTGTATGTGAGACCTCTCTGTGTTATGTTTGCAACTTTTTGTATATCTACACTTACTCCACAATATGTGCAGTTTTAACAGCTGGTATTTTTGAAGAAGTCTCTGAAAAACTGAATAAAAACATAAAACCATTGTTTTTCAATGTGCCAGAGGGGTACATTTCAATCTTTATTTTTTTACTAATTTTTTCTTGTTGTTCTGTATTTTAAGCTACTGAGTATTGAATAATGAAGTAACACAAGAAAAGAATCTCAAAATTTATATGGATGTCTGCTTTTGGGTCATGTTCACCTTTGGATCTTTTGTGTCAATGGTAAGGAATCTTACATAGAATTTTAAAATTCACTTTTCATTAAATCTCTCTGAACATAATTTTTCCCCAAAAAATATTTTATGGTGAAAAGTTATAACTTATACATGCAAAGAAAACTTAAACTTTTGGGAGATTTTACTTTAGTTAGAAAAATTTAGCCTAAAGGAACCAGCTTATAAGAATACTGATGAAACTGAACACTCAACACCAGAAAATAGGTGGATTCTTCTAAGCAGTGAAAAAAGTCTACACTTTAAATTCTATCACATTGTCCCAAGTTAAGTTATTCTGATGGATCCTGGCATTATTTTTCTTGCAAGATATCTTGTCCAGCTTGACATCAAGAATAATTTTTAAAGTGTTAAAACTGTAGTTTTGGAAGTATGATATGTATTCTAATCTCTAATTTGTTAACAAGTCTTTGCAAATCTCTTCTCAGTTTTCTTTAATAGTGCTTGTATCTTGGTTTATCTTCATTGGTAGATTGTAATATAATCATTACAACCATAAACCATTTTGCAGTTTAGTGATTTCACATCAAAATGTCTTATTTAATTCTTACAACAGCAAAAATTTATAACCCCCATACCATACATTAGACATTGGTGACTTATTAAATGGGAATCAGCTAACTAAAGGTTCTAACTCATATTATGATTTCAAACCTAGTGATTTAGTTTCTGTTTTACTATTTATGAGAGCTATCATTTTGATTTGGTGATATATTTGATATTATTTTATTTTGTTTGTTGGAAAGTTGGGGAGTTTTTCAATTTGGTATGCAAGTGTTGTATTTTGATGTAGTCTCTTAATTTGCTAAACTATTTCAGGTTAGAATTGGACATAAGTATATTTAAAAGAGGTCTTTTGAAAGATGGTGGGATTTTCCCTGAATTTTGTAACTTGACTCACAAGAAGATATAGTAACTCTAATAGAAACACACACACACACACACACACACACACACCCCTACACACATACACATACACACACATTTTACTTGATGCTTTTTGGCTGTTGCTGTTCTATTTTTCAAAACATACTTTCATTTTGGTGGGTTTGCTATAGAAATTCATACAAATTTGAAACAAATAATTAAATCATATGTGAGAAATTTATGCCAAAAGTAGTATTCATATTGCTTTATTTATGTTTAGGGATGTATGATATTTTAAAGAAATAATGATTAAAATACTATCCCCCAATACTCTCCATGTTTCAAAAGGTTCCAGGTGTTTGGGGGCTCGGTGACAAATTAGTGTGTGGCCTTCACATTTGCCCAGAATAAAAGGAGAGAAATAATATTGATTTGAGTTTATAACTTAACTTGTATAAATTTTAACTCTTTTTAGAAAAATATAGAAATATGTTTTATATTTTTGATAAATTCAGTATGAAGTAATACACAATGAACTTGCACAATTTTCTTTTTTTCTTCATTTTTCTTTATGGCTGTCTGCTACAGCCATGGCCTTTTCTCTGACATTCTCTTAATAAGGCTGAGAAACTGCCACATTTTTTCGGGTACTTTTTTTTTTTTTTTACAAATTCTTTCTACACACAACTGAGGAGTTTAAGTTGAATTTGTTTTGTTTGCTTGCTTTCTCCTCTGATTGATAGATTTATTGATTGATTTTTGTGGTAATATCACTTACTATGAGTTCTAACCTCTTTAACAAAATTTTAAGCATATAATGCCACATCGTTATCTTTAGGCACAGCGTTGTGCAGCAGATCTTTAGAACTTAATCATCTTGCATCACTGAAACTTTATAGCCCTTGGACAGCTCTTCATTTGTCCTTCCCATGAGCCCCTGGCCACAGCCATTCTACTCTGTGTTTATATGTTTTTGACTATTTTCAATTCTTCATGTAAACGGAATCAGGCAGTAAGTGTCCTTCTGCAACAAAGTGGGTGGATATTGAGAATATCATCCTCTGGTTTCTCTTTAACAATGCTCATAGGGTAGATATTATTACTTTGCTGTACCCATAAGTAACAGCGCTGCGATGGGGTTGCTTCCTCTGTGTCCACACACAGAGTGCAGGACCTTCTATATTTCCCTCCATGGAACAAGATTTCATCATCCCTGCTGTACTAGTTTTCTATTTCTGCTGCCACAAATAACCACAAACTAGTGGTTTAACACAACAAAAAATGTATTATCTTACTATTCCAGGGTGAGAAGTCTAAAATGAGTTGTCAGGGATGCTTTCTGAAGACTCTAGAGGGAAAAGCATCTCCTTTTCTTCTCCAACTTCTAGAGGCAGCCCGCATCCCTTAGCTCATGGTCCTACATCATTCTGACCTCTACTTCCATCATTACGTCTCCTTCCCTGACTTCTCCTGTTTCCTCTTATAAGGGCTCTTGTGATTACATCGGTCCCATCCAGAAAATCCAGGGAAATTCCCCTATTACAGGATCCTTAACTTAATCCCATTTGCAAAATCTCTTTTGTCATATAATGTCACATATTCACAGGTTCTGGGACTAGCAGGTGAGCACCTTTGGGAGACCATTATTCTGCCTACCACACTGGTCCATAGGATGAAGTCCAGACTTGATAGAATAATACCCAAGACCCTTTTATTATCAAACTCTAATCTACTTTATCGATCTCTATCATCCCCGAATTAGTTACCGGCGTTTTAGGACAAAGCCATGCCAAATTGTTTGCAGTTCTCTGAAGCCATCTTCGCCTTTTAGAGTTTTTTAATTCCTTTGCTTCCTTCTGCCTGCAATGCATTTTCAATCCTTTTCTACCAGACTAACTCCTACTCATCCGTGTTTTATTTTAATTACAAACCACTTTAAACATATGGAAGGAAACGGAAAATAACGGAACAGACCCCTGTACTCCAACTCCCAAGATTAACCAGATGTGAACATTGTGCTGTGTTTTTTTTAGTTTCTCTTTTCATTTTTTAGAGAAATGAAACATTACAGACCCTACTAGAGCACCATCATCTTCTATCTCTGCCAGTATCCCCAGATGAACACCTAAGTTGATATTTATTCTTTATAAACTGTATATATCATAGCTTTTATCTCTATTAGTATAAAATAGAGATTAAGATACAGATTAATTTACAATTTGATTTTTTCACTCAACATTGTGTTGTTTTTAGATCCTATGTATATTGAAACATATCATTTTTTAATTTAACTCTTCTGGAATCTTCTAGATCATTAAAAAAATCCATTTACCCAAAATCTATTTAGAATTAATTAAGAAATTTCTACATTTTTTGGTTATTATAAGGGATGCTGCAATAAACAACAATGTGAAACTCTCCCCTTGCTGATAGGCAGTTTCTCTAGCAGAGACACCTGTAAGTAGAATGTTTTATGCTACTTAATACTATCAAACTGTTTTCCAATGTGGTTGGGCTAATTCATACTCCTGTATTCTCCCACAATTTGGTATTATTTGAGTATTTAAAAGAAATCATCTGATTACTATGGAAAACTATGGCTTTGATATTTGTTTATCATATTTGTCTCCCAGCGAGTTTAAAAATATTTTCATATGTCAATTTACCATTCAGTTTCCTTGGTCTATAAATTGAAATCAATGTGGGTGGTGTTTTTTTGTTTTTTGTTTTATGTTGTTTGTGCATAGCCAAATTGAGCTGAAAATACAGAGTTCCCACATGCCCCCTGGACCGACACTCATAGACTTCAGCACTGTCAACATCCTCTGCCAAAGTAGTCCATTTGTTACACAGGATGATCTTATATTGACATATCATTGTCACCCGAATTCCTTAGTTTATGTTAGGATTCACTCTTGGAGTTGTACATTCTATGGGTATTGACTAATGTTTAGGGACACGTCTCCACCGTTGCAGTATCATACAGAAAATGTCTCTACCCGAAAAATCGTCTGTGCTTTACCTATTCATCCTTCTTCCTCCAGACCTCCTGGAAACTGCTGATCTGTCCACACAGTTTTGTCTTTTCCAGACATTTATATATTTGGAATCATAAAGCATATAGCCTTTTCAGATTGGCTTCTTTCACTTAGTAATATGCATTTAAGTTTTCTTCATGGCTTGATAGCTCAATTCTTTTTAGTGCTTGATAGAATTTCATTGTCTGGATGGACCAGTTTATTTATACACCTACTGAAGGACATTTTGGCTGCTTCCAAACTTGGCAATAATGAAAGAAAAGCTGCTGTAAACATCCATGTACAGGTTTTTTTATGGACATAAATTTTCCAGTCATTTGAAGTGATGCCGTTGGATGGTAAGAGTATGTTTAGTTTTGTAAGAATCTGCCAAACTGTCTTCCAAAGTGGCTGTACCATTTTGCATTCCCAGCAATGCATGAAAGTTCCTGTTGTTCTATAGTCTTGCCAGGATTTGGTGTTGTCAATGATTTAGATTTTGGCTGCTCTAATAGTTGTATAGTGGTATCTCATTGTTTTAATTTGCAATTCCCTAATGACGTATGATGCTGAGTAACTTTTTGACTTTTACTTTTTCATTCATTTTCAGAATTCTTTGTGCTATTCTTGGCCCTTTACTTGAACTTTTTAATGTGCCATATTGAATTTTCTAATTAGCTTTTAATTTTTCATTTCTACAAATTCCGTTTCTTTTTCATATATGCCTATTCATTTTTTCCATAGCATCTCTTCTGTTCTTATACATTTGATTCTTTCTTTTACATGTTTAATTATTTTCAATATCTATATTTTATAATTTTTTCAGATTGTCTATTATTTAAGAATGCGGATTCACATTCTTATAGTAGTTGTACCTGTTAAATATTTCTCAAATTCAACATAGATCAATATAGATCATAAATATTTCTCAGATTCAACCTATTTCCTCTACATGAGTGGCTTTGTGAATTTCTAGCTTGCATTCCTTATTTGGGAGTGTTTGAACAATGCAAGTAATATAACTTTAAACTCCAAAACAAAAAGGTGATAGTAACCCAAAATTTAAATTTATCATAGAAGATTTTTTCCCCACATGGGTTTCAATCAGTACCAATTAGTCTTTTGATCTTCTTACTTGTGAGGTTATTTTTTTCTGACCTATTACTTCTCGAAAGGTGTAACATTTAAGGACCAGTATTTATTTGGAGATTTCTGCAACTCACCATCTCATGTAACTTCAAGGTCTTAATTTCTGTTCATTTATTCCTGTTAAAACTCAAGCCCTTTATTGCTGAGACTTACCCACATCACTAACTACACCCACACACACATGCACTCACACACATACACACACATCTAGGACAACCATAGTATATACTCACATGCACTCTTTTTCAATTAAGATACTTTTGCTTTTCTGGCACTTTGGATTTCCTTTATTCCTTTGGTATGTTTTTTTATTCTCAACGAGTATCTCTTGTTAGACATACAACTATTTCAGTTTATATATTTTATCATATTACCAGAATAAAGAGACATCTTATTTATAGTTTATGATTTAATTCACATATTTCATTTTTAAATCCATATTTATTTTAAAAATTAGGGTATGACCAACTGTCAAAATTCCCTACTTGGATAGGCATCATATTGGATTATGAAACTGGTTAGTTTGAACTATTTAAGGCACAGTTTTACAAAAGCATTCATGTGACATGATTAGGAGTCTATCTTTTCCTTTGTTCTTTTGTCTCTTCTCTCTAAGTTGGTGTCTTAATATGGTTTTTCCCTGTTTGGTGTCAAATTTTCACAAGTGACACTATACACCCATTTTCTTTATAAATAATGATCACAGATATAAACAATTAAAACAAAATCACATCTTTCCGCATGCTCTTGGCTAATGTTCTAGGTCAGGTTCTGACGACTACATGTACAACCTTTTGGATGAGATGAAGTTGTTGAAGATTGACCAGGCTTGGATTATGTGCCCACCCTGGGTTGGGGTGTGGGAGTTGTGGTCGATCTCACCTGAACTAAACGAGGTAAGGACTGAATATCCCACACGAAAGACATATTTGTTACAAGAAGAGAAAAAGAAGTGGATACATTTTGGACTGGGAAAAAACACTGTAATTATCACAGTTCTCTAGAGCTCCTCTGATTCTGTAGACAGACTTTACTATGTAATGATTCTCTGAGCTCCCACAGTACTTTACCAGACTGAAGACTGTAGTACTGATAACACTGCTTTACTAAATTGTCTATTTGGATGTCACTTTTACTCTTCTGTAAGCCTTTAAGATCAGAAGGAATTTTCTTTTATACTTGAAATCTCAGCTCATAGCCCTTTGTAATTGCATCAAAAATGTTTATACAAGAAAGAAAAGAAAGGAAAAGGAAAGGAAGAAATAGGAAGGGAGAAAAGAAGTCTACGCCAAAAAAAAAAGATTAAATAAATTTCCAGCATTGCCACAAATTCATGATAGAGGTGGAAGTAGAACCCAATTTCTATAAACGCAGTCAACTGAACATTTTTGTTATGTGTATATTCCTGAGTGGCATCATAGGACTATGTATAATGCTGGTGAAGAAAAAAACAAAGAATCTAATAAAATGAAAAAAAAGAATTTACTGTCTCTTTTATTTAAATAGTTCATGGAGAGTATTCGTTTTACTTTTCTTTTCAGAACTTCCAGTTATATCATTTGGATGTAAGCTCCAGTTTTGTAATCTTCTATTTTTGCCTTTGTATGGTTCAATGCCATCTTCAGGTTGTCCTCCTCAAAGAAGCCACATGGGTGTGCAAATTCCTGATCTCAGGTGCTCCCATCATAATATCCAGGATAAGAGTGAGCATCTCCTTCAGGAGCTGCTTTGGAAGAAAGAGTAAGGTTAACTTTCAGAGCCACTGATAAGTATCCTGCGGTACTTCATTGACAGTGACTGCAGCTGTTCTACACATAAATTCTCCTGCTCAAACGATGAATTTTATGAATGACTTATTCAATTAGGGCCACTCTGAGAAGTCTTTGGGTTAACTCCTCAAAAAACATATAGCTAAAATTATGAAGGTTTGGTCTTGACAGGGCAATCTTGGAGGGCTCTTAACCAGGAGGTGAACAAATGAATGTTGAACAGTAAAAATCAGCACCACCAAACATCATTTTCTCCCTCAGAATAGATTATAATCTCTGTATGGAGGGTGACAACGGCTTAATCATTTGATGCCCAGTAGTTATTTGTATTTGCCACTGAATAATTGTTTGCTGCTGCTGTTATTAATTTTCTCTTGGCAAGTCAAAATTACTTTCTTTGTTAGCCTTTTCCTTCTGAAACTATATTCTCCTCCCAAACTTTGTAAGACCACCCACATTGTATTGGAATCCCACATGATGAAGCTCTAATGTTTTAATTGCCGGATCTAGTTACATATTTACTTTGTATAGGAGAATAATACCCAATTAACTAATATTAAAGTGATTACTAAAACTTGATTCATATATTGTGTTTTACAGATCTGAAGATCCAGTCCGTGCCATCCAATTGTTAGCTTCCACTCAGCACGTTCTGTGCTCGTGAATTCCCCTTATTTTCCCTTCCACTAATGCAGTGAGTCTGTCTGAATTACAAGAGGTCTGCCTTGGTGTACTTGGTGTACACACCTTCTCAGGGAAAGGAAGTAATTAATAAACTTAAAAGTTCCTTTTTTCCCCCTTGCTAGCTCCTGCTGGGCCAGTGTAAACTATAACACTGTTCATGTCAACGAAGTATAATCAGCAAAAGGATAATCCACATGCTATTATCCAGACTTAGCTGCAACAGATTCATTTCTATTTCATAGTTTTGAAAACTTGTCAATATACTGCAGCCACGAGAGCCACTGAACTTAACCAGACGTGAGAGTTTGGCTGGCCTGTCAGTCCCTGAGGAAGACTTGGCCAAGGTTTTTAAATCTTTGACCTTATTCTCACCCTCCAAAAGTAGAAGCAATAATCCGAAGTGCTTTATCTTTCTCGTATTTTGGCCTTTCTTCCTGCAGATGTGCATTTACTATTTTAAAAATATATATATATATTCTTCACCTTTTCTCTCTTTTATAACTTTATTTCTTGAATCTTGGTAAAAGAAGAGAAATTATTTTCCTTTAATCCCTGAGGTTCAGAAGATACGATATCATCTTGGCAGGTTGAAAGAACTCAGAAGTGTATTATAATACATTACAGATGTATAAAACTTTGGTTTACAAATCTCTTTTGTGTGCATTAACTCAAATCCCAGAAAGTCCAGTAGGATAGGAGGCTCAGAAAGTTGAAATGATGTGTCCAATATCACGCACAGGGTGATGTAAGGATGACCATACAAATCTAGTTCCAGTTGCAATATCCTTTTCACAGCTGTCTCCCTCCATGTTGGTTAGAACTTGAGAAATAGGGAACACACATTCATTTATTCACCTTTTTTATTTGCTCTTATTTTTCTTTGACTTGCTCTCATGTTTTCTGTACTATTGAACTAAAATATTATATTACTTAACTTTTCTGTGTTCCAATAGTTTTGCTTCACAATCATAGTTCTAATTGCTTTATAGCCAAAGAATTAAGCAATTCCAAAAGCATATAGTGAATCTGCTTGGCATAAGGGACTGACTAATCAATGTTAGCAGAGAATGAAATGATGGTTACTGAAGGCTGTGGAGTGGGAGGGCAGAAAGTTTGGTCAAAGGGTAGGCAGTTTTAGTTGTACAAGATCAATAAGTTCTGGAGATCCAATTTACAGCATGGTAACTGTAGTTAACAATTCTGTATTGTATACTTGAAATTCACTAAGAGAGTAGATCTTAATTGTTCACACACACACACAAAGCATAACTATGTTAGGTGATGGATGCCTCAATTAACTGGTTGTGGTACACATTTCAAAATGTATACATATATCAAAACATCACGTCTTACATCTTAAACATATACAATTTTTATGTGTCAATTATATCAATAAAGTTGAGAAAGAGAGAAAGAGAGATCAGGGTTAGTGCTTTTCCATGGTCATACCCAGGAAAAAACATTTTGGGCTAAGATGACACAAATTAGTTGGATGAAATGCATTGGAGTTATCTTATGAACACTTATGACCCTGGAATTAGAATAAATTGAAGAAGCAAGTGAATGGTATTTTCTTGCTTTAAAAATGCAAGAACCCAGGCTTCCCTGGTGGCGCAGTGGTTGAGAATCCTCGTGCCGATGCAGGGGACACGGGTTCATGCCCCGGTCCGGGAAGATCCCACATGCCGCAGAGCAGCTGGGTCCGTGAGCCATGGCCGCTGAGCCTGCGCATCCGGAGCCTGTGTTCCGCAACGGGAGATGCCACAACAGTGAGAGGCCCACGCATCACAAAAAAAAAAAAAAAAAAAAAAAAAAAAAAAAAAAAGAAAGAAAAGCAAGAACCCAAGTGAAGCTAGAGCTGATAGTAAGAGATTTACATGGACATTGGAATATATCAGGGGTCAGTGGGTTCCCTTGTATCAATAACCCATTTTCAATTCAGTGGCCGAGCCCTTGATAAATTGCTCCCGTTCGGACAGGATGACTTCCTGGTGCATGAAGTGAGGATGGATCCTAAGTATGTGTCTCCCAGGATTCCCACTAAATCTGTGGTCCGAGCAAAGCATAGATGCCAGAGAGACCTTCACTTGAGGGCACCAAAGGGATCATGTTGGTTTGGACCATAAACATCTCCATATTGAACCAGCATGAAAAGGAGATTCAAGGTATTCTAGAGCAAGCATGACTGTGAAGAAATCAGGACATCTCTTACAATTTTGGTTTTGTTTGGCAGAGAGATGCTATTTCATGTGATGGATATATCTTCAACTTCTGTTGGAATTAGTTAGTATCCTCATACCCCAACTATAAAAGGCAGGGATGATGTATCTCAGGAAGTGTATTCAGATCCATGACCCAGGTTAAACATGGCAGAATAAACGTGAATTTATCTCTGTTCCCTCTAGAAACCCAGTTAAAATATTAGTACAAGAAGTGAATAGTGATGATCAGCAACAAAACAGTTATGTCTGTCTTTTACACTTACTCCCTTCCACAATAGAGGATAACAAATCAAAGATATGTTTCTCAGACTCTTATGTTGATAGGTTTGGCCATGTGACCCAGTTCTGGCCTCGTAGGCAACTGGAGTAAATTGCATCTGCAGGGTGCATTCTAGGAAGCATTTCTTCCTTGAGAAATAATAGATGTTGCTCTAACCTGAAGGGGAACATAAAGGAGATATGTGTATTTTTGTAGTCAAATCATAAAACAGCAACTGGATGTCTATTGATAGCATTCATCATTCTTCTGCATGTCAGGTTCGCATTCCAACTTACATAATGTTCTTTTACAACAGCAATGCTTTCCCAACCATACCTCTTCCACATATATTTGTTACAAGATCTTAATTTTTGTCATTGCTGATGACCTTCTTGTAGTCATCAGCAAAATGACTTGAAATAATTTCTACGATGTCACATGGTATGGATTAAGAAACAAGCTACATCAGAAAACATAACAAACAAACAAAAAAGGCCAGCAAGAGAAGACAAGGTATAAGTCCTTGCCTCATTTCTCATTTTATCATTGGAGATGCATACTCAGATCTTGACACTCAGCTGTATATGTCACCCCATTGCTTTCTGCACTTACGAGGAAATCATGGGAGCGACCTGCCAGTAGGAATTTGAAAGGACTCTTTCACCAGTAGAAAGCTTGGCTTTTCATGACCAATATTATTCACTTGTATTATCACAGAAAGCAGTCTTCCAGCACCTGGGAAACATGGAGCTCATGGGGAAACCTCCTCCCCTGCAACAGACGATTAAAGCCTCTATCCTGTAGGATGTCGGCTTTGGGTGCTGGTCCTTATGCTGGGAGAAGGTGGAAGCCCCTAGTTCTTGTTGGTTCATGGTCCAGGCAACCCAGAATGATTTTTAGACAATGCTGCCTCTTTCATTATGGCCCAGCAATGGTCATAACTAGTGGACAGCCCTAGGATATTTGTCTTTAATGTAATAATATTAGACTTTGTCCAATACTCAGGGGTTAACTCTATTCTAGGAAAGAATATTTTCATTTTTATTAATTTTTTAATATATATTTGCTTATTTTGGTTCAATACACGTCTTTTTTTTATTTTTGGCCCTGTAATGCAGCATGCGGGATCTTAGCTCCCTGACCAGGGATCAGACCCATGCTCCCTGCATTGGGAGTATCGAGTCTTAACCACGAGACTGCCAGGAAAGTCCCAAGAATATTTTCATTTTTAAAAAATCATTATAGATTCTTGGGAGCAATAGATGGAAATTAGGCAGTGTTCTAATTTTAGTCCGGCAACAATTATGCTCAGATTTAGAGTTAGAAGCTTCATCCCTTGGAGTAAAAAAGATATGTTTTGTTTTCTACCCATGAAGATCAATTAATCCAAAAGACTTCCAGGATCTTCTAGAAAGCATGATGGTGCACAAATAATCGAACATAAATCAAGCTTTGATTGGATATTATGGCAGTATTAGCTTAAATAGAGTGATGATGATACTTCAAAAATACATCCCTAATTGTAGAGAGTTGAGTTTTGTGTAACACTGTTGGAAAAGGTGCCCAGGAACATGTAAGAAGTGAGATCAGTTGGCCTGATAATATTATGAATATGTTAAATACCCATTTAATGCATCCAAATTAGTAAAATGTCTATAGTTTATGAGAAAAATGAATTTCTATGGGTCTTCATTTACATTTACAAATTTTGCTAGTTCTTGCCCTTTCCTATTCTAATATAATACTGGCATATGTCAAACATATTCATAAGTTTTCATTTTGTCATTATATATACATACTCTTTTTTCATTGTGCTGTTTAATTTATACATTCATCTATAAGAAATATATATATATATAAAATTGTATAATTAGATAAATATACTCATGTTTACTATAAACATCATGAGTACTCAAAAGATCAGTAATATATTTTCTATGGTAATGTCACAAATCAGAACCTAAATTATGATTTATTTTATATAAAATTGCAATGATCCTTTTTATCTATACACAATTTTCCTAAAAGAATGATTTTGCGCATTACACAAACCACTTCATTTACTTTCATTCTTTTACAAATCATATGCACCAATATACTCCCCTATTCTGTGTCTATTTTGAAAATTAATACATTTTCAATTAGGGAGAAAGTAATCTCAAGGGTAGCCAGGATTCAAACTAGAGTGTGTATGTTTGTGTTGCATTTGTATGTGCTTATGTGTGTGTGTGTGTTTCTGTATGTGTGTGTTTTGTGTGTTTCTGTATTTGTGTGTGTGTGCTTGAGTGTTTGTGTAGTGTTTGCACGTGTATATTAGTGTTTGTGCATGTTTGTGCATGTTTGTGTGTATGTGTGTGTATATCTTAATTCCTCTGATTTCCCTGAGCAACTATTAGTTCAGCAGGACATACATAGATTCAGAGATACAATAAATCTTAGACAATGGATATAAGTGCAATAGATTGTTTAGTTCAAATTAATGCTTCCAGATAGACTCAAGGGTCAATCATTGAATAGCTCATTGTAAATGAGTGACACATTTGTAATGAAATCATCCATTTAAAAGCCAATCTATATCAAAATGGTAGAATTATATTTCATTTCAGCTGCTCCTTCAACTTGCATACATATTTAATTCTAATTTTTCTAAATAATAATAAAAAGCATAAAGAATGGAGATAATGTCCTCAAATTAACTTATTTCCTACAGAACCTAACAGAACGAGCACTATGAGAAATAAAAACGGTTGCACCACTGTGCTTGCTTTGTGGAGAAATATAGAGGAGTAAATAAAATTACGTTCTCTAGGGGCGGGAGAGAGCGAGGTATGATAATAAGTATAATGTAGGAAACATTAATCTAGTAATGTTATAAAAGTAATATTTATTTATTTAGTTTTATAGTGATTATTATGATTATTTTCATATTTAAATCACTTAATCACAGTATATGTTTCTGTGTGTTATTTCAATAGCATAATACTCATTAATTTTTTTCTATAAAGCAAACTTTAAACACATATATGAATTGCTGTAAAATTTTTAATTTCTACTAATTTTTAAGATACATTGGTACCTTAATAACATGAATAATCTTATGTGAATATGTTTTCAGGAATTACACATTTATGTGAATAAATATGATAATAATACTCATATTTTAATAGATACATATTAATTTGCAAGAAGTTTGTGTAATTACAATACCAAATCATGGTTTGTTTGGGGTAAAGAAAGGTATAAAAAAAGTAGAAAATACCCTCCTTCTTTTTAAAAATAATAATGTCTCTCTACACATATTGTGTTCATCTATATTTGTTAGAATTTTATCTTTATAAAGTATTTTTCTGAAGCACTCTGGTTCATTTAAACAGCATAGAAAGCCATCTCAGTGCACATAATGATGCAATTTCAGTACTTCTCAAATATTGCTGATGATAAATGTATAGCTGCTATAAATTCACGAAGGCTGTCTCACATTTAAATATCCCAAAGAGTTTGTTTTTCCATTTTCCCTAAGAGACAATTCCTGCTGAAAGGCCATAACTATCACCAAATTTTGGATGGCAGTCAACCTAAATTTTCTCTTTATTAACTTGGAGTGATTCAGGCTTTCTGATCTCAGCCTGAACATGTCTGCTCCAGCCTTGATGTTTACATCCTGTAAGTACTTGTAAACAATTACCATATCCCCTACTTAGTTGTCTGTTAGCCAAGCTAAACAGATTGAGCTCTTCTAATCTTTTCTCATAAATCAATCTCTCCCTTCCCTTAATTACTCCTGATGTTCAGTTTTGAACGTACTCCAATATGCTCATCATATTTCTAATACTAAGTTTTCCAGAACTGAAGCAGTTTTTTAATGGATTCATGTCAAAATTGTGCTTATTCAATTGAAATAAATACAGCAAAAGATGTTTTTCTACTGTGTTCAGTTCTCTATGGTTACACAGAGCAGAACCATCACCATCAGAAGGCTCTTCATCAAATGTATTCTTTTTTAATTCTTCCTGGATTTGTGCCAAAACACAGGGCTAGCATATGATATGTGAAGGGTAATGGCTTTAAGATTGTATGGGATGAGTGCAAAGACTGCTTTAAAAAAAAATCTGTTTCACGATGTGAATAGGAGAGTGAGTTCATTTCCACACCTTAGCTCGGCAAAGATTTTTTCTATAGAAAATGTAGTCCAAAAATTAAGTAGCTCCTTACCAAGTCAGTTCATATTTAAACCAAAGCTCTGTTAGTGCTTTTGGCTCTTGTTTGAATAAATCCTCTCTCAGAAATTGAGAGCTATGATTCAGTATTCAAGCTAAGATCTTGTAAAATGATCACAAATATTTAGTATCAAGAAAGGAAGGATAAGAAGAAAAGTCGAACTTGGATGTAGATCTGTGTTGTAGCAGCCAGTGTACTGGGGGCTTCTGTGAGCTCAGTCCTCCGGGTAACCACAGGGGGGATAAGCTGACCAATACCAAGACCAGGATGAAGTTACAGAGCAAGAAGTTCACTGGGCTGGGATGACAGCTTGCCTCCAAGAATACAGGAGTGACGAAAATGTGTTCTAGAGTTATCTTACAAGTATAACCATTTCATAAAGCTTTTATTCTTTATCATTAAACTCTGCTTTAGAAGTGCTTTGAAGCCCTGAAAGAAAGAGGATTAAATCCATCTAAAGAATTCAGTGGTACAACTAGGGAATCCAAGCACATGAGAAATGAATGGAGGATACATGACAACAGTGTGAACAAAATTTCACAAAACATCGGAGCCAGGTAGATGTGCCAATGCCTGCACTATTTCTATAAATCTGAAGAGGTCTTCTTCCTACCTTGTCTCCCAAGCTCCTTTGATTTTGCTAGAGCTTTACAGCTTTTTGAAATATTTTCAGAAACTTCTGATCATTGACTCAGTTAATCAATATTTGTAAAAAGCATATTAAATATTAATTATTTTAAGCTCTTGGTATAATTAGGAATTCAGGCCAGAAAGCAGGTAACTGTAATAGAGGGTTATAGTTGCCTCATTTGGGTTGAAGGTGGTTATGGGAACACGTTGCTGGTGTTTTTTGTTTTTTTCGAAATGAGGTTTTAAGATTCCCATGTATCCATCCTCAGTTCCTTACTCTTCTTTGCTGATCCTCGCTTCTTTAGTTTTGGTCCCATCAGAAGCAAACCCTGAGACAACGATTCAAAAGGAAGTAGTTGATTTTAGAAGTGATCCGAGGTAACAGCAGTTAGTGAAGTTAAAGAGTTGTTAGTGAGACAGGGAAGGAAAAGAAGCCCCAAATGGGTTTCTTTTAAGCAAAGCTTTATCCCAGTGGGTAAAGGAGCTTTGAATCCTTGCAGGGAATTCAGAAGTCAGCATGAAACCGTAAATCATGCACTTCAAAGTTATCCCCTTCTTAACCACCTGCTTCTTCTAATGACAGCACTCATTCCCACATTGTATTCCCCAAAGCCTGTCACCTATTTCGTAAAGAGTCAGTCAGGTTTATAAAACACACTTATGGCAGGAACTTTTGTGACACAAATGACAGTCCCTTTTACCGTAGGTGATACTCACCATCCTCCTCCTGTGCTCTCCACCCTAGACCCACCTGCGTCCAGCGTTTCAGCTGCTCTAGCTCTCTGTGGTTATTCCTTGGGAGGCTGAGGACACGAATGTATCATACTATCTATTCCGAAGGAATAGAAACTGCTTCTGTCTCTCCTCTTGATCGAGATTAGAGAGAATACATTTGCCAGGTCAATAGCTACACCCTAAGTACAGTGGTCGTGTGGATCCAGTGAAGTCAAGAGAGTGCATCTTGCTAGTAGCGGTTCTTCAGACCACCACGTTGTTGAATTTATGGTTACTCCCTGGCATCTGACATCATCCATCTGGTGTCACCAGGGACCAGACAGTGAATTACACAGGGTTGTGATGGAGATCACCGGAGCCCTGTGAGTCTTTGAGGGGCTATAAATCTCTGCCATTGGATTCAGTATTCACATTGATTCCAATTTATTTTCTTGCCCAGGGACAGAATCTCCAGTTTCAAGATTTCTACTCTGCCTTTTCTATCATTCTGACTCTCAATTCACAGGTAGAGAAATCAATATGAAAAAAATATACTTGTGAATGAAGGATTTCCCTCTTGGAGTTAATTAACACACCCATGACTTTGCATACTTACCTTTTTTTTTTTGGTGATTGTCAAACGATTTTTAACAAGTATGGTAAAGAAATTTAATGAAGAAAGGAGGTTTTTTTTTTTTTTTTTTTTTTTTCCAACAATTGGTATCGGAGCAACTGAATAATTATCTAAAGAAAGGAAACATAATCCTCACTGCCCCATAACCAAATGTATTTTGAGGGAGATCATTAAGATAAAGTTAAGAACTAAAACTATGGAGTGTCTAGATGAAAAAATAGAAAGTCTTCATGAAAGTTGATGAAGAAAGTTGCTCTAGTGAGTAGGCAAAGGACCCATGTGGAGCTAACTATAAGAGAGAAAGTTAAAAAAAATTGGATTTCATCAAAATCAGAAAATTACGCTCATCAAAGATGATTTTTTATGAGAGTTTTTTGTTTGTTTGTTTTGTTTTTTTGGCCACGCCGTGTAGGATGTGGGATCTTAGTTCCCCGACCAGGGATCAAAACCACCACCACCCCACCCCCCCTGCATTGAAAGCTCGGAACCTTAACCATTGGACCACTGGACTGCCAGGGAAGTCCCCAAAGAATATTAAGGAACTAAAAAGGCAAGCCAGACTCCTTAATATAATTTTCATGTTTCACATTAACCCCAAACACAGGAAAATATTTGAGAGATTCAGACCAATTTATGGAAGAAGAACTAATAATAAAAAGCCATTACAAAATATAATAAGAAAAAAAATATTATTTAATCATACTTATAAATACACATGTAAAAAATAAAAACTACCATCATTAGTCTTTAAAATATAGCATAATTTAATACATAACTGCAGTGATGCAAAAAGTAAACATTAGACAATCTATCACTATAATTCATTACATTCAAGAAAAGCTCTTTAAAAAAACTCTTTAACCGTGCTTAACACCGAGTAAACATTTCATAAATATTTGTTGATTATACTGAAAATAAAGATTAAATTTATTACTCCTTCATGATATTCCTCTGAGAAATGGAATAAAACTGATACAATTGTACAATAATTAACTACCAGAAATAAACAGTAAATACTTTATTTTAGATGGCATTCCAATGAAAAATTTTTACATAAAAATTAGGGATGTCTACTACTGTCACCGCTGATCTTTGTTTTACCAGAATTATTTTAAAGCATAAAATAAGAGAAATGAGAAAATATATAAGAATTGTATAGTATCATAAGCATTAGAAAAGCATAGACAAGAATTTTCAACCCCAAAATTCCAAGACTATAAATTCTTAGAACAAAAACTGAACTTAAATTGTTCATTTGTTCAAGACTACCATATAAACTGTCTATTCTTTTCAGCAATAACCAGATGGAAAATTAAGTAAACAATACACTGATCTGTAATGGCAAGAAAATATAGAGAAATAGGAAATAATTCTAACCAGAAACATTCAAGGACAGTATAGTAAAATCAGTGAAACTTTAGTAAAGGACACTAGGGAAGCCCTATATTATCAGAGACTTTATTGTATAAAATAATAGAAAGACAAAACATAGTAGAGGTGAAAATTCTCAAGTCAAGCTATAAATTAAATTTGAAAACAAACTAAAACCTGGATTTTTTTCCCATAAATTTGAGGTGCTGATTTTATCAATAGTAATATACAAAAATTGAGTAACTTTTAAAAATAACAAGGGGGAGTTTACATGACTTTGGAAATATCAAAACATACTATTAAAGTGGGTAATTACAGAGCTATTATTTTGTGCACTAATAGATTAATGAAAGAGAATACAGATTCTATGTGAGACTTAGAAATTATTTGAATTTATTATATGATAAGGTTAAATTGTCAAATCATAGAAAAGGATAAATTAGTCAATTGTTGTTAAAACCATCAATTATCTACGTTTACTGCATTTACTAAGAAAAATAAATAATGGACATTTATTTTTAATAAATTGTTCACATTATAAGAATGTTTAAGTATGAATGTACCTTTTCTTTAATTTTATTTAGCTAAAATGCCCTCATTTTTTCTTTAGTTTTGAGCACAGTTTCCTCTCTCACACTAAATTTTCCTTAATTATCTACTTATTTCAGGATTTTAAAATTCAGTTAATTTGCTCTGTCTATACTGGGTTCCTGTTTAGGCAACCACCTATTTTTCATAAACATGAAGTTCAGTTGCTTTTTTTTTTAATTCTACTTCTATACTCTCCAAATTACTTAATTACTAAGAAAGCATCTATCTTTGTTAAATGCACTATATCTGTGTTTTGCTGCATAAATTTTAACATAATCTTTTCTTACTGTTGCCAAGGATAATTGTGTGTTTTTTTTCCCCTTGGCTTTCCATTTGAAGCTATAGTTTATGTTCTGTGAAATGTGTAAGGCCTTTATTTACTTTGATCTCTATGATTTTAAAAAAATTAAATTTTGTTTATTTGAAAATAATGACATTTTTATTTGGAATAGAGACTGAGTATGGGAAAGAAAACGCTGCTTTCCCAACTTACTATACACTCATTCTTTCTCAGTGTCAGATAAACTGTAAATTATGAACAGATAAAACTGTTTGGATCATTACCTTTTTTAAAACTTTAAAAAAATTTATTGGAATATAGTTGATTTTCAATGTTTTGTTAGTTTCTGCTGTACAGCAAAGCGAATCAGTTATACATATACATATATTCACCCTTTTTTAGATTATTTTCCCATATAGGCCATTACAGAGCATTGAGTAGAGTTCCCTGTGCTATACAGTAGGTCCTTATTAGTTATCTCTTTTATATATAGTAGTGGATTATTCCCTTTTACGAAGGTTTTGGTTGTTGCTGTTTTACTTTTTAATAACATTTTTTCTACAATATATAAGACCATTTCATTTTGTAAATAAGGTACATAGTAAACATAAGATTCATACATATACGTAAGACCAGTCTCAGTAGGATAGCAATGACATCCATTAACTTGTTGAAAGCACCTTAGCTTTGTTTAATATACAATGAACAATTTAGAGTTCAAAGATACAGTGTACTAATGTGATCAAATTCAGATCCATCTCAAAACATGTATTTTTATTTTATTTATTTATTTGTTCATTCATTCATTCACTTATTTGGCTGCTTCAGGTCTTAGTTGCGGCATGGGGGATCCTTCATTGTGGCATGCGGGCTTCTGTCTAGCTTGACGTGTGGGCTCCAGAGCACACAGGCTCAGTAGTTGCAGTGCAAGGGCCTAGGTGCCCCACGGCATGTGGGATCCCAGTTCCCTGACCAGGGATTGAAGCCACGTCCCCTGCATTGGAAGGCAGGTTCTCAACCACTGGACCACCACGGAAGTCCCAAAGCATGTATTTTTTTAAGCATGCAGGACCAAGGTACATTGATCTAGGCTGCTGGATGAGAAAAACTTGTTCTTTCTTCTATTTCTACCTAATATTTAAACTTTTCCCTGTGCCAACCTGGAATAAAATATTGTTCAGACAGATGTTACAGGAATAACATTATGTTTTGGGGGGTAAGAATTTGCGAAGAATTGATGTAAAAGTGACCTGTGAAGCCATCTAGTCCTAGGTTTTTCTTTATTGGGAACATTTTTAATTACTGATTTCATCTCCTTACTAGTAATTGATATATTCAAGTCTTCTATTTCTTCCTGATTCAGTCTTGGTAAGTTGTATGTTTCTAAGAATTTTCCCATGTCTTCTAGGTTGTCCTGTTCATTGGCATATGATTATCCACCATAGCCTTTTATGATCCATTGCATTTCTGTAGTATCAACTGTAATTTCCCCTTTTTTATTTATAATTGTGTCGATTTGGTTTCTTTCTCCTTTTTTCTTGGTTAGGTCTAACTAAGAGTTTGTCAATTTTGTTTATTTTTTCAAAGAACCAGTTCTTAGTTTTGTTAACCTTCTCTATTGTTTTATCTGTTCACTGTTTCATTTATTTCTGCTCTGATCCTTATTATTTCCTTTCTTCTGCTAACCTTGGGCTCAGTTGTTTCCTATTTTTCTAGTTCCTCAAGGTGTAGGGTTAGGTTGTTTATTTGGGATCTTTCTTGCTTTTTTATATAGGTCTTATTGCTATGCACTTACCTCTTAGAACTGATTTTGCTGCATCACACACACTTAGGTATGTTGTGTTTCCATTTTTGTTTGTCTCAAGAAACTTGTTTATTTCCCCTTTAATTTCTTCTTTGATCCATTGGTTGTTCAGGAGAGTATTGTTTAATATCCATGTGTTTGCAAATTTTCCAGTTTTCCTCTTGTTATTAATTTCTAGTTTTGTAAAACTGTGCTCAGAGAAGATACTTGATATTATTTCAATCTTCTTGAATTTGTTAAGACTTGTTTTGTGGCCTAAAATATGGTTTATCCTAGGAAATGTTCCATGTGCACCTGAGAATAATGTTTCTGCTTATTGTTGGATAAAACATTATGCTGTTGTTGAATAGAGCATTCAGTGTATGTCTGTTGGGCCCATTTGACCTATAATGTTATTCAAATCTGAATTTCCCTTATTGATTCTTGGTCTGGATGATCTATCCATTGTTGATAGTGGGATAGGAATGACATGATGTTAATGTTAAGTCACCCAAAGGACAATAAAAAATCTATTTAATATTGTGAAATAAGATGTTATCTGAGACATTACAGATGTATGAGAATAATTTGAGTGAGTGAGTGTGTGTGTATGTAGCTTATGACGCATTTTAGAGAGAATTTGAAAAGAGGAATTCCAAAGAATTATTAAAATTAAGTAGCTTAATAAATTCAGAGCATTACAAGGTGATGACTTTTAGCCTAGTAATTCATAGAAGAAAGAGCACAAATTTCAGTGACTTATATCATATTAAATTCCTATTGTACAGGACTCAAGTTGGTTGACTTTGGCCATATGATACAACCTCCTCGTGCCTCCAGTTACACGTTTATAAAATGAGAAAAAAAATACTAAGTATAGGATGATGTACGGCAATTTAACATTAGTAAATAATAGATTATTTCTTCATTTACTCCCCAAAGTTCACTCTTAACAGAAGAGTCAAGTCTTAATTGGTTGGTTAAAAATCTTAGTCTCACTCACTTTTTCCCACTTCATTTAAATGTTCAGATTCTCCCTGATACCTAAGTTACTCAGAGGATAAAAATAAAAGTCATTAAACCTACATTATATTTCTAGCTCCTCTAAGCATATAAACATTACAGTTAAAATCTTATTTACAAAGATGTTGTTATTCACCTCTTGTAAGTCAAGCTTATGTTTCACTCTCAACAGTAAAATATAAGGATAATGAAAGGCATTATGAACTTCCTTCTAGCATTGAGAGGAAAAGATTATATAGTTTGTTTGAGCTCACACAGATGACACTCGTAGATCTTGGATTAGAACCCAGGTACCTTGCACTTCAGTCCAAATATGCGTACCTGCCACAGGAGCTCTGGGCGCTTTCTGTCCATTCTCTCTCATCTGAGACCACCATAGCCATAGGATGGGCTAATTAAACATAAGTCTCATTTTATCAATAAGTATTAGACCTAATGATCTACAGCAGAATCATGTAGAAAACTCTGCACACTAATTACTGTTTTTTTCTGCCATACCACACCAAAGGATTTTCATTCTTTTTATGTTCTTATGTGTGTACAGGACATATATCAGCAATAATAATCTTCTTAGAGTATGAAAAATTTGAACCATCTTAACTTTGCTCTAAACTATGTCTTAGCTATATCATTTGAAATCACCATGGGCACTAGAATTCTCTCTCATGCTCTTTAAAATATATTTTACATGATGTACATTTTATACAAATCACAAAACAAGTGCTCAATGAAAATGGATGGTCAATTTTGAAATGAACGACAGGTCAAATTCTTATACAGTAACCAAATACTTCCAAAAATTCCCCAAAATGTTTCCATACACAGGAAGTTAGACTATAGCTCATACCGAAAGTGCCATTGTCAAGAATTTGGAAATCTTTGTTATACAGGGAATGTTTGAAAATTTGTCGTAATGGTATTTACACACAGGAATGCACTTGTAGAATATTACTAGCTTTGGGCTTTCTCTAAGCCTGAACAGACTCAATTCCCAAGCTCCCAGAGCAATTTTTAAGCACAAAGGGAGAAGGCAGACCTGGAGTCAAATGTAGTAGTGATCTCACACCAGGTGGAAATAAGAATTGAATATGGTAGGGTTCAAACACAGTTTAATATTTGTGGCACAATATGCTGACTGCTATTGCTTTGACATGCTGGGGTGGAGGGCAAACAGGACCATAGTAGTGGAAAGAGTACTGTTATTATGATGATATTCCAAAGTCAAAGACAGAAATTACATCATAGCAATCTTAATAATAAGATTATACAATATTTATTAATCACTTACTATGTGCCTTTTATTGAGATAAATGTTTTACATGTATATTTTATTTAACTATTGGACAAAGTCTGTTTCTTAATATTATTAATTTTTCCAGTCTTGCCCAAGATAATATAACTATTAATAGACAGATCTGGGACTGAAATACATTATAACTTCACAGTCATTAATTAATATGATATAGTATTTTTCATATAAAGTCCTAGTAATCATTTCCTGATGATCTAAATATAAGAGAGAATAATAATATAAATGATAAAAAAACATAAAGAATAATACTTATTATCAGCAACTTAAGGCTTATCTACATTTCTAGACTCTTGAAGTTACACAATCTGTCATAATTGAACTGTTTTATCACCTTGGGGTAGATCTTAGGAAACTCACTAACACATTTGTTTTATGGAAATGTCCTGAGTATAAGAAAAAATTTTTGATTTTTTATCGTGTATTTATATAATTAGCAGGAATGTCTAAAGTAATTTTAATTACCTAAAATTATTTTGCATTTTTGATTTTGTTAAAGTGGTTTTGTTACATTGTTAAGAACTTATAAATGACAAATTTAAAGCTAAAAAGGTTAAGTTGACTAGCCTCTGGAAATATATAATCCATTGGGGAAACTGTTGCTAGTTCCACTGGAATTTTATAGGTCCTGATGAGACATAAGTCCCAAGGTCCTTTTTTTTTTTCAATAATTAAGAGTTTTAATAGATTTTGCAGATAATAGCATGTGTTTCCCTCTAAATCTTGTAACTTTTCACTTATTATTGTGTGATGCAGCACACACACTTTTCACATAGAGGGCAGCTTCATCCCTCTGAATTGCAGATTTTCTGCCACTTTTTCAGCGTTTCCTCAGACAGACAAAACTGAGCAGAGCCCAAAACATTATAATAACATTTGTCTCCGATGTTGATGAGGGCCAACACATATTAATTTGTCATTTGCTGCATATTTATCAACCAGATTGCAGACTATTTCCAGACTGAAACAGTTAAAAGCCTTTATTAAAAATGATGCATTTGAAATCTAATTTATTTCAGCATGCATATATTTTTATTTAATTTTTTTTATGTCTTGCAAATTAACAATGTTCCAAGGGTCAAACAGGAAAGTCAGGCTTTACAAATCTATTATTTTTTATTAATTTATTTGGGTATGATGTTATTTTATGTCCTTATTTTGCCGTTTCAGTCCTGAATATTTTAAAGGAAACTGCCAGTGGCACTGGTACGTGACTGCTGGTAGTTACCATGACAATCACAATTTTAAGGAATTATACCTAAGACCTTTTAGTGGGATATTATCAGGCAAATAAGATGCAGAAATGAATCAAGGTAAGTAGTCAAATAAACGTTTGAATAGAGATTTTTATATCACACACAAAGAAGCAAAAGGATAAGTGTGAAGTCTATGTTTACATATGGGGCTATACTAATATCTAGAATATGTCAATAACTGGGTTATTAAAAAAGATCTGAGGTATTATTATAAGGTTATATGTATGTGAGCTGCAAACACAGTTCAGACTCAATCTATATATGCACCTTAAAATCTGTTTGCAGGAAAATCTTTGTTGAAAAAGAATATAAAAGAAAGAAAAAAGAAATCACATTAAGAAATTGAAGAGAAGTATGTTTGACAAAATTTTTTACAATCAAACTAAATTAAAGTATCTTTACAGGGAGCCAAACCACATTCCTCACACATTTTCCTTGTGACGTGAATAACTTTTAACATCCTCATTATATTTTACCATGCCTTAAAATTGAGAAGGGTTTAATAAACATTATGTTTAACACTTCTCAACTTTAAGTCATGGTTCCAGATTCTATAAGGGATATAAAGATTTAGAATGTAGTCTTTCCCTACTATGAGCTTAAAATATAATGAGGAAATAATACAAATAAAAACAATTATGGGGGTATAAACCTTCCAAATTGATGGCACAAGCAGTAAGCATTATAGGAATTCAGATAAATTTATCAAGCTAGAATCTTCATAGTAAAGGTCAGAGAGAATAGAAAAGGTTTTACACGTTAAAGGTTTTACAAGTCAAGAATGGACTTGACTTCTGATTCTGGTACCCATTATAATTTGTCATTTATAAAGTTCATTTTTTTCTCTAAGATTAATTTATCTGGAGAAAAACTGTATTAGTTTTCTAGGCCTGTTCTAACAATGTACCACAGACTATGTGGCTTAAACAACAGAACTTTATTTTCTCACAATTCTGGAGGCTGGAAGTCCAAGATCAAGGCATTGGCAGGATTGTCTTTTTCTTCTGTCCTTGTGTTCGAGATGTTCATCTTCTCCTCCCTGTGTCTTCACATGCTCTTTCCTTTGTGTGTACCTAAGTCCACTTCTCATTAAAACAAAACAACTGTATTGGGCTAGAGCTCTCCCTAATGATCTCATTTTACCTAAATAACCTCTTTAAGGAGCTATCTCCAAATACTGTCACATTCTGATGTACTGGGAATTAGTGCTTCAACATATGAATTTTGGGGGGACACAAATCCGTGCAAAATAGCAACTAATAATACCTGTGTCATGTGACTGTTATAATGTTAGAATATGATACTGTCTGTAAAGTACATTGTAAACTGAAAATGATTAACACAGGTTAAATGGTGGGTTAGGCAGTTTCTATAAAGACCAACTCCCAGTGCAAATAAAACTCAGGGGCTTCTTAAGACAATGAAGGTGTATTCTATCAAACATTTAGAGAAGAGATAACACTTATCCTTCTCAAACTCTTTCAAAATATAGCAGAGGGAGGAACACTCCCAAACTCATTGTACAAGGCCACCATCACGCTGATACCAAAACCAGACAATGTCACAAAAAAAGAAAACTACAGACCAATATCACTGATCAACATAAATGTAAAAATCCTCAACAAAATACTAGCAAACAGAATCCAACAAGAGTAAAGGGATCATACACCATGATGAAGTGGGATTTATCCCAGGGATGCAAGGATTCTTCAATATATACAAATCAATCAATGTGTTACACCATATTAACAAACTGAAGAATAAAAACCATATGATCATCTCAATAGATGCAGAAAAAACTTTCAACAAAATTCAACACCTATTTATGATTAAAAACTCTCCAGAAAATGGGCATAGAGGGAACCTACCTCAACATAATAAAGGCCATATATGACAAACTCACAGCCAACATCATTCTCAATGGTGAAAAACTGAAACCATTTCCACTAAGATCAGGAACAAGACAAGGTTGCCCACTCTCACCACTATTATTCAACATAGTTTTGGAAGTTTTCGCCACAGCAATAAGAGAAGAAAAAGAAATAAAAGGAATCCAAATCGGAAAAGAAGTAAAACTGTCACTGTTTGCAGATGACTGGTTACTATACAAAGAGAATCCTAAAGATGCTACCAGAAAACTACTAAGGCTAATTAATGAATCTGGTAATGTAGCAGGATACAAAATTAATGCACAGAAATCAGAAACAAATGGAGAAAGAAGATGTGGCACATATATACCATGGAATGTTACTTGGCCATAAAAAGAAATGAAATTGAGTTATTTGTAGTTTGGTGGATGGACCTCGGGTCTGTCATACAAAGTGAAGTCAGAAAGAGAAAAACAAATACCCTATGCTAACACATATATATGGAATCTAAAATAAATAAATAAATAAATAAAAGATTCTGATGAACCTAGGGGCAGGACAGGAATAAAGACGCAGAAGTAGAGAATGGACTTGAGGACATGGGGAGGGGGAAGGGTAAGCTTGGACGAAGTGAAAGAGTAGCATTAACATATATACACTACCAAATGTAAAATAGATAGCTAGTGGGAAGCAGCTGCATCGCACAGGGAGATCAACTCAGTGCTTTGTGACCAACTAGAAGGGTCAGGTATGGAGGGTCGGAGCGAGGCGCAAGAAGGAGGGCATAAGGGGATATATGTATACATATAGCTGATTCACTTTGTCATACAGCAGAAATTAACACAGATTTGTAAAGCAATTATACTCCAATAAAGATGTTAAAAAAATGTTCGAAGACTTTAAAAAAAGAATATTTCAAAGCAAACATACATACATTTCCCAGACTTTGTGTTGTAGTACAATATATTACAATTTAGATAATTTCTACTTACTAAAATGAAAGCATCCAAATGATTAACTAAGTATGGTGACTTTTTTTGGTCCTAAATGAAATTGTGGATTTTAATATTGTGTGTCTTGTTTTATTCTTTCTATTGTAGCAGTGTAAAGGAACAGTCAAATCAACTAAACCAGGTTGAAGAGTTGGAAAAATAATCATAATAATACAAAGTTGATTTATTTTTCCTGGATAGAGAATGTTATTTTAATTTTACTTGCTATTAGATGTCAAAAGGGTATATGTACATTTAGAAATATTTACATTGTCAGAAGTATACAAAGGCAAAAAAATAGACTTCAAGCACGTCAAACCATATCAAATGAAGTTTTTTACATTGTATTCATCTATCATAACCATCAAAACACATATTTTTTGAAGTCTATTTTTGTCTTGTGTTGTGGGGAATAGTGGAAAATACATTATGAAGTTGAAGCTTATTAAGCAAAACCTAGTAAAACTAGCAAATGGATACTTTATCCTGAATGCTGAGATAGCTTTCTTTCCTGGCCCATGGGAAACTATTTTTAGACCAAATAAATTAATGTGCTTTGAATTCATTCACTTAGGAAATACTTATTGAGTGCCTAGTATATGTCTGACCTTCAACAAGACATTAGGAATATAACAGGAAACAAAACTCATTCATGGAGCTTGCTTTCTCGTCATAGCAGATTGTAATTAAATATAAATTATAAATATAAATATAAATATATATAATATGTGAGGTCATGCTAAGCAAGCTTCCACTAAAATATGTTCTTCATTTCAGAGGTACCTGGGATATGGTCCCTTTTCAATGATTATTTCCACCAATGCAAGGTGAGCAGAAGTGATGTGTGTCTTCATCACTTCTCATCAAGGCTCACTCTCCTCTATTCTCTCTTCCTCTACTGCTTCATGTGCCCATGAAAGACCTTCACAAAATGTAATCTGCAAAGGAGATGAGGCTTTAATTCTGAGTCCCAATGAAAACAGCCACCCTCCAGGGACCAGGAACAGCCATGCTGGACTAATATGAGAAAATGAAATAAACTTACTATGCTTGAGCCATTCTCACACATTAGGTGTTCTATTCATTGCAGTTCAACTTATGTTCCCTATGACACATGGGGAGAGACAATAGTGTAAGGGAAGTGGGTGTGCCTAGACAGTTGGGGTGTGGAGGAATTTAAGGTGATCAGATGACCCCTTCTGTAAAATGACTTTGTTGAGTCATAGAAAAGGCCCTGGTTAAGACCATTGCCCTCGACATATGCTTTGCATGATGTTTGCTCCCCATCTCTGCTGAGAACTGCTCAGCCAATTCTTCCTTCACTCTCCTGCATCAGCACCTTTTTATGCTCTCTCAGGGGTACTTTTCTCATTGGCATACAGTCATGCTATTATTTCATTCACCTTAAAATTCCATCTGTGCCCACACCCTGTCCCTCCAGGTACCTCCTCATTACTCCATTTGTGTTTACAACAAAACTCCTGGAAAAAGCTATCCATATGCATTGTTGACGCTCTTCCCATCCTTCTAAGGACACTAATCAAGTTTTTGTCCCCCATGTACCGACACTGCTTGTGTCAAGTTCACCAAAGACCAGGTATTTCTTTTTTTTTTTTTTAATTTTTGGCCACCCTACACAGTATGTGGGACCTTACTTCCCCGACCAGGGATTGAACCTGCATCCCCTGCACTGGAAGCTCAGAGTCTTAACCACTGGACCACCAGGGAAGTCCCAAGACCACATATTTCTATGATCATTTCCTAAGCCTCACTCTATAAGGTCTGCCAAAGGCATTCAAGACCATTTTCTTCCTTGAAACAGTTCCTTCGTGTGGATTTCAGGATGCTATGCTCACCTGGTATTACGTCTATTTTCTTACTATTTCTTCTGTTCTACTTTGCTTGTTCCTCCTTATCTCCTTGTCCTTTTAATGTTGCATTACCCCTGCACTCAGTCCTTGAGAGTCTCCTTTTTTCTATCTATCCTTACTCCCTATACTTCATCCAGTCTCATGGATGGATAAACCATCCACATGCTGATGAGCCCCCAGTTGGTATTTCTAACCCAGATATCCCCCTGAATTCCACATTGGTTTGTCCATATCTACAGTGTCCAGTACTGAGTCCCTGAGTTTCATAGGTCAGCTCCTCCTGTAGTTTCCCTTTCTTAGTTATGTGCACCCACATTCTTGAAGGTTTTAAGGTCTCAAACTTGATGTCAACATGACTTGCCTATTTTATCATCCCTAGTTTCTTATTCCAATTTGTTTGTAAATCCTGGTTGCTTCAAGTATATAAAATTCAGGCACTTTTCACCTCCTATCTTACTGTCATCTCTCATCAAAATGCCATAGGCACCTCAATAACCTCCAATCTGGCTTCCTTGCAGTCTCTTCTCAAAAAAAAAAAAAAAAAAAAAAAAAAAAAAAAAAAAAAAAAAAGCAGCCAGAGGGGTTCAACTAAAATGCCATTCCTCTACTCAGATGTCTTTAATGCCTTCCCAACTCAGAGTAAAATGCAAAATCCTGTGATTATAGAGCCTGCATGATGGACAGCTCTTTGCCTCTCCAATGTCCTTTCCTCTCTACTATCCACCTTAGTTACCACACACGCTGGCCCCCATATGAGCCTCAGATGTGAGAATCTCCAGGGTTCACTTCTCAAGGAAACCACATGTGAACATGGCGAGGCCCTTGCTTTCTGTAGGTTTTATTCAAGTCATCTTCCCGAAGAGGCCATTCTTGGCCATCCTATCTAAAACCCTGACAGTCCACGCTTCCCCTTTCCCTGATTTATTTATTCTCTAGTAATTAGCACTAGCATATGGAATCTTTGTACACACACTCACACAATTGTTTATTGTCTCTGGCTCATTATAAACTGTGTGAGGTCAGGACTTTGTTTTTTTCAGTAGAGTAGCCCCGATGCGAAGGACAGAATGTGATACATAGAGGATACACAATAAATATTCATGGAAGGATTGACTGAAGTAATTAGACAATGCTATAAATTTTACATATAGACAGTGTGAATGTGAGATTTATGTAATCAAAAGTAACACCCTCAGCTATGTCTCTTTCTACCTCGCTAAGTTATTAACAATGAAATATATTTTTAAATGTAAAATATATACAGTTTAGTCCACTTGGTTGAATTTTGATTGTCAAAATATGCTGAAAATATAATAGATATTTTATTTAATTTAAAATAGACCTTTTAAATTAACTCCTCCATTTTCTGTAATCCATTTTCCAGCCTACAGACAATAATGGTAGTCAGTGACAAAATATGAAATTACAAACAAAAAAATATTTAAAAAGATGAGTAATTGAAAAAGAGTATCCTTTTCCACAAGCTTTATTTCTTTTTTATTTTCTTTATTTTATTTATTTATTTATTTTTTATTTTGAGGTATGCGGGCCTCTCACTGCTGTGGCCTCTCCTGTTGCGGAGCACAGGCTCCGGACGCACAGACTCATCGGCGATGGCTCACGGGCCCAGCCGCTCCGCGGCATGTGAGATCTTCCCGGACTGGGGCACGAACCCGTGCCCCCTGCATCGGCAGGTGGACTCTCAACCACTGCGCCACCAGGGAAGCATTGGACAGTTCACATTTTTATTCATCAACTATGATTTCTAATAATGGTGTCCCTGCCTTTCTCCATTTTAATAGTTTTTTATAGAAACTCACAAAGTTACTTTCTGAAATAGTTGGGTTACTTTCCAGAATTATAGTTTTGGGTTTTATTTTTCTTAAAGCAAACATTAAACATTCTGCTACACATGTTATTTTCTTTACATATATTTCAAAATAAAGGCAGTTCAGTCTTTTTTGCTCTATAGATCACTTTATTTACATGCCTTAAATTGATAATCTGCTATTAAAATTTTCCAAAGTAAATTAATTGGTGCAAAATTTAAACATTAAAATAATACATCTATGGAGGTGTCTTCAAAATAAATTCATAGGTTATTTGACAATAGTATAATGCCTGACATTCATCAAACTTCTATTGTGTTTTTCTTTCTTTGTTGATGTAGAGATCCATATAGAGATGAGAAAAACAATCTAAATGGATTTCACTCTTAAATCGAGTTGTGTCTGAAATTTTGTTGTGTCTGAGGCAATTTAAATCCCTCCTGGAGGGCTTCCCTGGGGGCGTAGTGGTTAAGATCTGCCTTCCAATGCAGGGGATATGTGCTCAAGCCCTGGTCTGGGAAGATCCCACATGCCGTGGAGCAACTAAGCCCGTGCACCACAACTACTGAGCCCACGTGCCTAGAGCCTGTGCTCCGCAACAAGAGAAGCCACCGCAATGAGAAGCCCGCACACCGCAACAAAGAGTAGCCCCCACTCGCCACAACTAAGGAAAGCCTGTGCACAGCAATGAAGATCCAACACAGCCAAAAATAAATAAATAAATTTATAAATCGCTACTGGGCATCCTTCACTTCTCTAGTTTTATCAAAAAGGAAACATAGCAAAAAGTGAAAGCATTTTTACCTAATCGGACTATGCTAGTGAAATGGAGATAACAAGAAGCCTGAACCCACCAGGGACTGTGTTTTATTGCCCTGTGGGTCCCTCAGCATGTTTTGGAGGCAAGGGAGCGTGTCTCTGAGCACAGGAGGCTACCAGCTCGCCTTCAGTAGCAACCCAAGCATTTACTCTGAAAGGAGGCCAGGTGGCCCCTGAGGAATTAGAGAAGGAAACCGTGTAAAAGTTAAAATGAGAAAAATTGGGGAAATAAATACAAAAGCATGTGTTCGCAAGGGCGAGCACTCCAAGGAATGCCACCTCAGCAGAATCTGGTAACTAGGCCAGGCAGACAGCAGTCTTCCTAGTTTAAATGATTCTTGCAAAAACCTTCCCTCTTTCTTAACCTTCAATTCTGCTGTATATTCAAACGTGCAAGAAAAAAATATTAACTATAAATTTAGGAAACAGACTCAAATTCAGCAAATTTTATGTTGCATATTTATAGAGCCTTTGGTTGCAATTTCTTCAACTGGTAACTATACAGTCTTCATGCTGATATGACAGGTAATAGATGTTTTAATTTTCAGTTTGATAATTTATCTTAGTGATAATTTATCTTAGTTTCTGTGTAATTTAGACTATGCAATGATATAACTGCATCCACAAATGGTTTTGGAATAATATCTTAACTTTTCATGTTCTGATTTGCAAGAATGTCTGATTAAATATTCCATTTAAATGTGCTTAGATTTATGGACATGATATTATGTGTCAGTTGATGGAAAACAGCTCCCCAGGCTTGAGGCCTATGCTTAAGGCCTTGTGATAATTAATCAAGAATAGACGCAGCTACTCCTGCTAATGACCTCATCAGCAGTGGGTGTATTTTTAAGATGGAAAAAAATAAAAGGTGCAGCCTGATTATAATTCTTTTCAGTCTGATTTTCTCCTTAACTACCATGGTGAGGCTCTGGAGAGAGACTGTCTGAGTTGAGTTTAATGATAACAATTCACATTTACTGAATCATTATTACTGCTGGGCACTATATAGAACACTTTATAAATAAATCATGTAATTAAATTATCACAACAATACTAGGAGGTTGGTGCGATTACTACCATTATTTTTTTTTGCGGTACACGGGCCTCTCACTGCTGTGGCCTCTCCCCTCTCCCCTTGTGGAGCACAGGCTCCAGACACGCAGGCTCAGCGGCCATGGCTCACGGGTCCAGTCGCTCCACGGCATGTGAGATCTTCCCAGACCAGGGCACGAACCCGTGTCCCCTGCATCGGCAGGCGGACTCTCAACCTCTGCACCACCAGGGAAGCCCACCACCATTATTTTATAGACAAACAGATCAGATCTTAAGAAAGCTACCTAACTTGTTCAAAGCAATCCATCTAGTAAATGGCAGAAACAGGATTCAAACCCAGGCATCCTGGCTCTGGAGTCTATGGTCTGAAATCAGAAAGTTGGCATGTAATAAGCCATTGATAAATGTTTTTTCTACTTGTACAGATTTTAAAAAATGCTTTTTAAAGCAAGATTCTTTTCCTTCCAAGATTATTTTTAATGAAATAAAATGTTACAGGTACAGTTGAATTCTATTTGCTGTCTACCTGCACCTGTTTCTCACTCTCAATACACAGAAGTAATGTTATGTTAAATATGGTGCATTTCTTTCCAGGCCAATTTATCACTATTTGAGTATCATTGTTTATGACCAACCATAGTGCATTAGAAAACATACGTATTCTTCAAATTGCTTTTTTTCATTTATCATTACATCCTTAAGATTTACCCAAGTTGTTCTATATTTAGTTGCATAAATATATTAAAACATTCTTTTGATAATTAATATAAAATTAGATTGTTTCTATAGTTTACTGTTGCAACTGATTTTGTAATGAACACATACAAGATGAATAAGTTCTATACATTTGCTATACAAAATAGTGCCTATTTTTAACAATACTGTGTTGTACACTTAAAATTGCTAAGAGGGTAGATTTCACGTTAAGTGCTTTTCCCACACACACAAAAAAGGGAGAGGCAGGAGAAAACTTTTGGAAGGTATGGACATGTTTATTATTTTGATTGTGGTGATGGTTTCATGGGTGTATGCCTGTATCCAAACTCATCCAATTTTATACATTAGAAGTGTGAAGTTTTTTTTGTATACCAATTATACTTCAACAAAGCTATTAAAATAATAAATACGTTTTAGGCACAAGGTGTATGTAGTCACTGAGTACATCTTTCTACTGGAACATTTTGCCAGAGTAGACAGGTGAAGGTAAGTCTGCTGTGTTAAAGTGTATGTGTATTTTCCAGTTGACCAGCTGTCCCCTGACTGCTCGCCCCAGTATTAATAAAGGACCTCTTTGAGTTTCCTTTTCTTTATACTGACACCATCTCTTTATATGCCAGTTTACCTGCTTACTTTAAAAAAAAACATCTGTCACTGGAAATGTTGTGACATGGAATATAATTAGTGATTTAATTTGTATCTTCCTGGTTACTATGAAACTTGAGAATCTTTCCTATTAGTTGTTCAATATTCCTCTTCCATGAGCATATTCATTTATTTATTTAAGTTAAGGAGTCCTCTGAAAGGAGTCAAGAGAAAATGTTGAATGTATAGTTCAATCAATGGGAAGTGAATTTGGATTCTGGTTAAAATCAGAAGAATTAATGTAGGCATCTTCAGCATATCAGAGGCATTTACTACAATATAAGCGATGTCATACCAAGAATGAGTAGGGAGAGAAGAGGAGAGACACAAGGATTCAGCCTCAATACGTGAATATTTGGAAATCTCAGAAAAGGAGGAATAGTCCACCAGGGAGACAGAAATAGACCAGATAGTCGAAAAATGAGGAGTGTGTGATCTTAGAGAAGGCAAGCCAGTGATTCAGGGATGAGGAACCAATCTTTTGCATAAGACCCTGCTGAGAGCATAAGAAAGACGAGGAGTAAAAATTGACCATTGGAGCTGGCATTTTGAAAAACATTGACAGGATCAATTTTATGGAGGGATGGAGTTTAATGAGTGAATTTTCTTTTTAAGCAAGCCCAATTTATGCACACCTTTCAATTGGCTTTGCCTTACCTGTTTCTTGGGCTCTTGCCAGCTTGGTCTTTGATAACCCACACTGTGGTCACAGTCTCCTGGCTCATTTAGCACGGGTCAAGGCCATTAGGTCTTCTACCAGGGTAAGTGCCATGTATGGGAAAGGTTCTCTTCACCCCTGATGCAGAGGCGATGCTGCCACCTGACTCTACCTGAAGGGACGTGCCATGACCCTGACTCCTGCCATTACATTGGGATCCAGATGAAGTCCCCTAGTTCAGGAGTGATGTCTGATTCTCCAGTGGCTTCCCAAAGGTCCAAATGACATGACACAAAGTACATTGGCATTAATTCTCTGTGAGAACAATCTTGGTCAATGATGAGTAGAAGATGTAAGGGAACCCATAAATAAATCCCTCCCCCATCTTCCTTCTAATGGATGGTTCTCAGATAAGGTGTTTCTTTCTGGCCAGCTGGATATATCCTATGCAACCAAAAAGTCAGCTATATCTTCTTAGGAAGCTGCTTTATAATCTATAATCTTGTATTTGTTTCCCTTTCTTTGCCACATTTCTTCCTCCCCTCCCTTGCCTGAGACTGCATCCCCCATGAAAACACTAGCCTTTGAGTTTTGCTTCAGTTTCCATTTTCTGTCAGGTTATGGCATCTTTCAAAGAGAGCAGAGAAATAGAACATTAGCTTGAGAGAGAGATGGGTCAAGATATTTTGTGTTGTTTTTTATCTGTGTATTGTGACGATGAAGGATATTATAGTATCTTGGTGCACTTTTGTAACGATTCAGTAGGTACACGAGAAAGCTCATTTGCAGTAGCAAGTTTTTTCACTTTTGGTGTAAAAGTATGGGAGCCACTGCAAAAAAAAAAACAGAGACCTTAGCCTGAAATACGAGTAGAGAGACCCACTCAGTCAGAATACGTGAGTGTACAACTGGGAGGGGGTCGTATTGGGGGAGGGTGAGGAAGTTCTTTTCTGATTTGTCCATAATCACACTTGAGAATTTTGAACTTCCCAAATGGAATTCTTTTACCTCAGATTCCTATGGTTAATGTTTAGTATGAAAGTAGTTCCTTTTCCAAGAGAAAGTTCACAGGCAGAGATTCTAAACATCCTTCAGGTATAGAACACAAAGATTGGAAAACCCTCTTAGGCAAGAATCAGCCCTACCTAAAGGAACAAAAAGTATCACTTTTTGTGGATTATGGAGATATTTCCCATACCAGCAGAAACCTGCCAGTGTTTCCTTGGTAAAAATGAGGGATTGAACACTGACATTATTGCAAAAGAATATGTTCAGATATATAGTGATAGTAAATTAAAATTGAAAACAAGAATTTTCTTTTTTTTCATTTTAAGTGTCTTTCTTTTTTCTCTGACCCCACTCCGGGGAAACATGACTATATTTCCTAAGCTAATAGGACACCTTTAGACTTTCATGTTTATTCAGGCTTAATAATCAGATTTTTTTCTGAGGCAGAATCATTCATATCACAGTGTGGACAGGTAATTATTGATATTTGCAGATTATGAATTGTTTATTAAACTACTGAAAATGACTATTCTCAAAATAATTTTTCTGGCATATGTATTTTTCAAATGAACATATCAGTGCCAATGAGTAGCCTGAGGGAAGGATGCAGAAGTCAAGAAGGTACCAGTGGTTATGTTCTGCCGCTTCTGGGTATACGGGAGTCTTCATTTTTCTATGCCAACAGCACTGACACAACCTTGTTTAATGAATGGCCACAGATACAAAGACACTATATTCTTGCAGCATCAGCCCTCTGCTGACATACCTTATCATTACAATTTGTTTCACCTTTCGTTGTGTGTACTATCTTTCTGAAGTTTTATCTAGTCAACTGCCATAAGCTGCTGTCCTCAAGCACATTTTTCAAATCTAATGAGAAAGGTGATTTTGGAAAAGAAAGATAATGACTTCTGGTGCTATCGACTTCTCTCCCTCAAATCTGCACAGCCATAGCATCACTTGTCTTGAGATAGATGTTGCTGATCTGATGTTTGCTTGGGAAACTTTGAGAGCTAGTTCAAAGTGCAAAACAGCCCTGGAGAGAAAGGAAAAATATATAATTATAGTCTGGAACTCAGGGGAGGAGGAATAACTGAACTCACAATGGAAAATATACAGTAACCTACACTTAGCTGTCCATTTGATGGAAGGAAGAAGATCTGGGGAATAATTGCGTGGGAAGAAATTGTAAATCCTCTTGCTTTGAAGGCAAAGCATGGGTGGACAGACAAATGGACACCCACATATGTTCTCGCTGACTCATGTCTGTTTCCTCCCTACTAGGAAGCAGGAATGGAGGGTTAGAAAACAGAGAACAGAGTCTAGGTGAGGGAGGTTACTCCCTTTAAAATCCTCTTTGGCGAGATATCTTTGAGGTGAAGAACTACTTTGAAGCAGACACAGAAAATCATACCCAAATCTCTTCTCTAATTAATTGTTGTGTTGTGATGGTGAAGGATATTATAGCATCTGGGCTCATGCAATGGTCCAGTAGGTACATGAGAAAATTCATATGCAGAAGCAACAAAACAGACATTGGACACCTAACCCTCTCCTCTTATTTTCAAAAGCAATTCTCTTATCAAGTACTCTTCAACCCTGATGTCTCTGTGATTCATGTCCATTTTCTCAGGCAAAGATTGTATGGAAATGTGGTCACTTGTTCAGGATGTTTACTTATTCATTTCTTTTCCTGATGATTTGTCCAAACCATACTGGTAGCATCCAGTTCCTAGACCTGATAGTATAGCCTGCCACTCTTCACCATTCTTTACATCCCTGATGTTCTATTTCTTGATGTTACTGAAGCAAATTTGGTTGTGGGGTCAGCACCCAGAATCCCCAGCAGGATGTAGGATTTGTGCAGAGAGACCCAGCCCCCTAGGCCATCTTGCAAACACTCAGCAGTTCTCACCCTCCTCTTGGCACTAACTATGATGGATAGTCGTAACTCCTAGTCTAGGCTTACTTCTCTCTTTGCACTGAGAATTCTTCAGTGAGTTATAATATTGGAGCTTTTGTCTTAGATGCTTTATCTTCATGCTTTTATTCTGTCTATATGTCACTTATCTTTAATATGCTGACTAAACTCAAGGAAAAATGAATGGCTTTATTTGGCCTTCAAAGTGTTCCCCAGGGTCATGTAAACAGTGAATGAATCCGCTCACAAGGCAGTAAAGTAGATACTGAGTGTGGTTTATTTCCTGGAAGCACATTATTTTCCAGAGAAACCAGGATCCTTGTTATCCAGGATTAGGGTGTCTATCCACCAGCTTTGATCTTGTTAATATTCTTACTGGGACATAAACATGACCTTGGTTGTGATTAGAAGTATGGGGCATGATTTTTTATTTTTTATTTTTATTTTTATTTTTTTAGATTCACTAAATGCTAAATTCTTAAGTGTATCCCTGAATGAATCCAGTAGTGCAATTTCAGGAGGGTTTTCAATGCTTGACAGATGGTAATAGGCTCTATAAAACAACATGGTCAATTACTATACAAAATGGGCAACTTCTGAAGACTCTCTGAGAGATATGCTTCTTTAAGGCTAGGGGAGAGTCACAGGTACTTGAGTTTTCATCCATTTGCCATCACCAGGCAGCAAAGTTTCTCACTATAGGACATAAATGTAGAGCCGTTTAGTGAGAATAATATGTAAGGTTTACAAACATACATTAAGCAAAATTCCACAAGATATTTAGAAATGTTTAGAGTAAAGGTAGACGTAAAATATATATTCTAATGTAATGAAAATGGCTAAGTTTCAAACGCATACTGTAATAAAATATATACTACAGAGGATTTTATTTCAAAGTAGTGTTCTTCTTTTTCTTTTTTTTTTTTTTTTTTTTTTTTGTCTCTGAAAATAGAACATGCACAACAAACAACAGAAGTCCTGTGGTTCTCTTGGGGTGGTCTGTACTATCTTTAACCTTCTTTGCCAAACAGCCACCCATGTCCTTTCAATTTAAGCTTCTTGACTCTTTAAATTTGGTGAATTTGCTGTCTTTCCATCCATATTCATTGAGATGATGCATTTTATGAGTGATTCCACGGCTCCACACATGAAGGTCAGAGAGTAATTAATTGGAAATTGCTTACTTCTTGGGAAACTTCATCCTGCCTTCTTAACGCCCACTGCATATTCCATTTGAGACAAATGTCTCAAACTCACCATGTCTGAAATAAAGCTCATTAGTTTCTGAGACCAAAAAAAAATGTGTTCCGTTGCTGACTTAACACTTTTGTCAATAATTTCCCTGACCTAGAGCAGCTCTGTAGCCAAGGAAGCACTGTAATTTGCTATTAGCTTTTTGGATCCTCTAAGTTTTGTTAGTGATAATGTAAAGAATCAACTAGTAGAGAGAGTTAGCCAGAGGGTGTTATGGGTGAAGGGGGCAGCTGTGATTTTTTTTTCAACCAGGATTTTACCAGGATGAATTTCAGAGTTAGTTAGGAGCAGAGGTTTGGAGTGAAATGTCCCTGAGTTCAAGTTCAGCTCCAGTCCTCTCTTAGGTCTGCTCCCCAAGAAGGCGGGGGTCCAGAGCTGGTTACAGGGGTACAGGTTAGCCACGTTGTGTTTGCAAGATGGATTAGAAAAGCATGAATTAGACACAGGGATGAATTAGGAAGACCCCGGGTTGACAACTCAGTATGAAATGATTTATTGAGGAATTTCTCCCAGGAAAACCTTTCAGGGAGTGTGGGGAGAGGAAGGGAGGAAGGAAGAAAGAGAAAGAAAGTGATCATGGCTCTGAGCTCAGGTATATCCCAGCCTCACCCTCCTCCCACAGGGAGCTCCACAGCATCACCCATTACTCCTTACGATTTGTCCAACCTTGAGGTGATGGGCATATATGGTCCCATTTTATTTAAGAGACACTCTGGAGAGCATGTAAACTCCCAGGCATCTCATTTTTTACATGTTTAGGAGAATCCTGTAGGCTGAAAATATCCACTGAAGAAAATTATACTCACTATTTTATATAAAGTCGATAACCAACAAGGACCTACTGTATAGCACAGGGAATTCTGTTCAATATTCTGTAATAACCTAAATGGGAAAAAAAATTGAAACAGAATAGATACATGTATATGTAGAACTGAATCACTCTGCTGTGTACCTTAAACTATCACAACATTGTTAATCAACTATAACCCAATATAAAATACAAATTTTTTAAAGATTTAAATGGCAAATTTTGTTTTATATATATATACATATATATACACACACACATTAGTGTAATAAGAAAAGAAAATAATAGGTGCTAGTTAGCAGAAGCAAAGCTCCTCAAAATTGGGGGGAGAGAGAGGGCATGCAAGTATGTGTGTGCATGCACCTGCGCGCGCGCGCGCACACACACACACACACACACACACACTAAAATGATGAAAGGGATCTAAGGGTGTCTGGGCAGAACACCAGCAGTGTCTGTTACAACCTTTAGTAACTGTGTCATATTAACCCAGTCATTTAATTAATCTACAACTCATTTCAAATTAATTCAAACATAAGAACACTTAGCACCATTCCGGGCACACAGTTAATGACAGCTTTTGTTAATACTGTTACCAAAAGGTCTTATTTCTGTTTTTTCCTTCTCCCTTCTCACTGTACCCCTTCCCTCCTTAATTCCTTCCAAGCCTTTATTTACAATGTTTTCAGATCCATCCATTCTATCCTATTGCCACAGTCTCCTTCCAAGGTGCCATCTTGACTCCCTGCTTTGATAGACTCAGGACCTTCCTAGCTCATCTCTGTATGTCTAATACGTGCTTTTCTAATCCATCTTGTAAACACCATGTCTCATCTGTACCCCAGTAATCATACTGTAATTAATTCCCACTTTAATTTTCCAAGTCCTAGAGTCCTTTATATCCCTTGGTCTTGAAGACTGACCAATCCTTTCCCTAGTCTGGAAGGATTAAAAGTGACCTACCTGAGCACTTCAAGATTCCAGCCCCAATTTTCCTTGATGCTAAGTCTATTACTTTCATTTGACTAAGCCCCAGGATGTTTGGTGTCCGAGCCTCTATCTGTTCCCTTGGGTTTATGGCTCTGTGTTCTTCTAGTCTCTACCCTCCATTTTTGGTCTATAGACCTGTTTTGGAGTCCCCCATCTGTACGTGGAGGCCTCGCTACCTGCATGATAGCTTTTCTGAGTCACTTCTGCAGGGAAAGAATCAAGTGGTCTTCACATAGAAGGAATATCCCAGTGGACGGCAGCGATTCTCAGATGCGGTTCGTGCACTGCTTGCTTCATTGTCAATACTATTCCTTGTTTCACATGTTCAACATCCCTTACTAACCTCACTGCTCCTTCTTTCATGGTCTGCTTGCCTTGCTAATTTGGCTTGAGTCATGTTTTCCTCTTGACTTTCTGCCTTTTAATTCAGTACATTTTTAGACTGTTCTGCCTAAAACACACATCTGATTGATGTGGATTCATGCATCTTCCTTAATGGAAGATTCTCTAACTGGCCTCCCATACCCTAATGGGCAGGACCAAGAGAACAAACCATCACGTTATCCTGATTGCCTCTCTCTCCATGGGATCCACCATTGTACCTGTGCTTAGAAGACACTGAGGAAATGGACTTTGAAAATTGTATTTCAATTTGTTGCATAATTCCAACTTCTTACTAATTCACAGTCATGCCTACCCACTAAACCCGATGTCTAGTCACCAGTTCCTAGCAAAGAGGTCTTAGTAAATATTGATTAGTTTCTCCCTGCTGCATGTTCCTTAATCCTAATAGCTTCGCTTCATGGACTGCTAAGGCCTCTACTTCTCACCTCTTTTTGGAACTCACTTAGCTCACCCTCCATCTGACTGGACTGTTCTGTTTTGCTTACAACAGTTTTCCAAAATATCAAATCTTGCATACCTAAGAAAGGTATCTTCCTGAGCTTAAACCTAAGCTAGGGTCAGCTTTTAGGGTTCTCAGGTCCTTATGGACTATTTTTTTTTAATTTTTATTTTATGTTGGAGTATAGTTGATTAACAATGTTGTGTTAGTGTCAGGTGTACAGCAAAGTGATTCAGTTATACATATACATGTATCTATTCTTTTCCAAATTCTTTTCCCATTTAGGTTATTATAGAATATTGAGCAGAGTTCCCTGCACTATACAGTTGGTCCTCCCTGGTTATCTATTTTAAATATAGCAGTGTGTACATGTCAGTCACAAACTCCTAATCTGTCCCTCTCCCCCATGCCTCCCCCGGTAACCTTAAGTTCATTCTCTAAGTCTGTGAGTCTGTTTCTGTTTTGTAAATAAGTTCATTTGTATCACTTTTTTCTACATTCCACATATAAACAATATCATATGATATTTGTCTTTCATCCATCCGTGTTGCTGCAAATAGCATTATTGCATTATTTTTATTTTTATTTTTATTTATTTATTTATTTATTTATTTATTTATTTATTTATGCTGTACGCGGGCCTCTCACTGTTGTGGCCTCTCCTGTTGTGAAGCACAGGCTCCGGATGCGCAGGCTCAGCGGCCATGGCTCACGGGCCCAGCCGCTCCGCGGCATGTGGGATCTTCCCAGACCGGGGCACGAACCCATGTCCCCTGCATCGGCAGGCGGACTCTCAACCACTGCGCCACCAGGGAAGCCCTGCATTCTTTTTAATGGCTGAGTAATATTCCATTGTATATATAGACTACATCTTCTTATGAACTTCTCAGGTCTTTATGGACTCTTGAAACAATTCTGAAAACTGGCCTCTTCAGTATATTCTGTAGATATCAACCAGCACTCTGAATGGAATAACTCGACCTTAGCTTTCATTTTATCTGTGCTTTCTGCTTTATTGGTCACTTGTATTCAGAACCCATCTTCACTCTAGCCAAATTTGCTTAATCACAACTACCTCTATCTACCTACATATACTTTCACCTCCTCACTGCTGGACCTTGCACTGGATCAGCACAGGAATATTTTCTGTTCTCTGTGCAGCTCAATCACATCCGGTTGTTTCCTTAAGTGTCACGTAAAATTTCGCTTCCTCTGTGACAGTTTCCCTCACTCCTGAATTATACGATGACCCTTCATGCCTCTTACCTTTTGCACCTTTATCTTGTTTTGTAGCATTAAATTTTACCCTGTGTATTTCTTCTTTTCATTGATTTATCCTTTTCTTGAGGTCAGGTACCATAGCATTTTTTACTTATTTTTTTAATCACTCATTCACTTGCTTAGTGTGCATGCTGGCAGGTCCTCAGGAAGTGCTGTTGTGTGAATGAATAAATTAATGGGTGATTCTCCAAATAGACTAGCTCTACAAAATATGAGAAAGATATTCAATTCTTGAGATTAGAGCTAATAATAAATTTCTTGACTGAAAGGTAACAGGTTTTGAGACAAGAATTTTAATCCAGCCAAATTGTTTAGAATCCACTTTGCTTAACTCATGTTGCAGTTTTTAAAATTTTGGCAGCTTCATAAGAAGGAAGCCAAAGAGGAAGGTACTTTGGTTCAGCTGAAGCACCAGCCTGCTCTACCCAGAGAAGCACACTTCGGGAGAACCAACGGAAAGGAGCCTGAACAGTTGTAGCCCATTCCCTATGAATTCATGGCATGATGGGTGGAAAGAAGGAGGCTGAACAGTTGTAGCCCATTCCCTATGAATTCATGGCACGAGAAGACCTGGACTGTAAAAAAATTAAATAAATTTTTAAAAAGTAAAATATAAATTTAAAAAAGTAAAAATAAATAAATAAATAAAGGCAATGATGAACTTCCATAGTGAGGTATGTCAAGATATCGAGTGGATCAGCTAGCCAAGCAGAGTCAGGCTATGAGGAGGGTTTTTTTTTTGTGTAAAAGAAACAGGTTTATATTCTTCAGGTAAGATTCGCCAACTCTTATGTTTTTTGCCATTTTCCTGCTTCTTTATAGGATTCAGCCTGGTTAAGATGGACTACTCAATTTCATTTCATGCTCTGCCTAATAAACCTCATAGCCATTTTGCTTATTTTGGACAAACTTAAGGTGTCAATTTATGAGTGTTAGAGGGCTATAGGTATGAATAACAGTGTAGATGTGTTGGAACATGGGCAAGTCTGCTTGTGGTGTTTCTGCCACACAGATGAACCATTTTTGTTAGTTTGTTTTAAAGAAATCTACTTTCTTGATGCATGCAAGAGCTCAACACACTGATTTGAGCTTTTATTCAGTGTAATTTTATTACTTTAAGAAAACAATTTTTTAGTCAAATTATTCTAATTTCCTTTCTTCCTTCCTTCCTTTCTTTCTTTCTTCCTTTCTTTCTTTCATTTTTTAATGATTGCATGGTCTGATTATTTAACAGTCTGTGAATTCTATTCTCATTTGAGATTTACCAAAGTTTTCTTCAGTCATTGACTCCAATGTTAATTGGCTATTGCTACAATAATGCTGTGTAACAATCATCACAACTCTGAATGAAATAAGGCAACAGATATTTATCTCATGATCTTGCATATGCAAATCAGCCATGGTTTAACTGATCTAAGCTAGGATCTATTTACTGGTGCTACTGCACATTGCAGGTCTCCTACAAATTTCCCCTGGGCCTGTATGTGTGTGTGTGTGTGTATATATATATATATATATATATATATATATATATATATATATGGCTTTATTGTCTTTGATGGTCACATTTACATAAATTTAAAATGTACCATGCAATATGTAGGGCTTGAATATCAAGGGAATATTAAGGGGGGAAGGAACCACAATAACTTAAGTTTGTTTCCAGTGCTAAGAGCAGGAGACATGTCAACAAACTTTAAACCAAAGTTTAAATCAAACACATCAACAAACTTTAAACCAAAATTTAAACCCAACTTTAAATCTTGTAGCCACCTGTTGAAGTTTTGACCCTACTGTGTCACTTTTGAATGACATTGCCTTTAATTTTTTTTTTTTTTTTTTTTTTTAAGGCAGCATTTTGGATCCTGTTTCTCAGTTCTTATGAACAGACGAGTTCATGCTAGGTAAGTTTGAAATATTTGCTTATTTATTTTATGACTAAAATTTATTAAAGAAAAAGAAGTACATTGTTTCTTTCAGAGGCAAACGTACATGACCTTGGAAGTGTGTGATATTTCTGTGTAACACAATGATATAATGCCTGGAACATGAATTGTCCTAGTGTTACTAAGTTCAACTTTCTTCTAGACCATTTGCCCAACACAACATTGGCTCTTATGAAACTTTTGAATGATCTATGCTTCTAAATCCCACAACTCCAACTCTATAGTCAATTGGATAGATGCCAATTGAATTAACTCCTTAGGTATTGGTCAAATGTAGCAACTTCTCAGTACATTCCTCCTTTTGGAAATGCCTTATAATATAGAGTTTGGCTCCATATATTCCAGCCAATGTCTGTTTAAAACAAATATTTTAACAGAGGTTGCAATCACTGGCCCATATAGTATTACTTCAAACAAATATAACTGTAGTCATCTGTGAATTACTAGTTACCCTTCCAACTATTTACATGGATTAAATAATATCATTCTGCTTAGCAAGACAGCAAACAAGACAGAATTATACATGTGTGTTCTTCTTAGGTTCACACATTCTGAGCTAAAAAGCAGAGCTCTGCCATCTCAAGCTTCCCTCAACTACTTATTGTGTAAAATTTCTCATGAGAAAGGTCTTATAACTTTAAATCTTTTACAGTCTCTCCCAAACCGTATCTCCTATTTCCTTTCAGCATTATGATTTCACTATGGCCACCTGGGATATTCTCTTCCTGCTTTCTAGATGTTTCATTTTCTAGGACGAACTGAATATTATCCAAATTCATGTGAAATGCAGCCTAATCCTGGAGGGTTCCTCTGTTCACATTAGTCCTCCATGACCGCTGCTCCCTTGACCTTCCCTGGCAACACGTCTCTCTCTGGTCTTCTCTGTTACTTTACTATGTTTTGTGATGGTGGTTATTTTGTTTTGTTTTGGTAACTCCTAGGGCAAAAGCTTCATTTAATGTAGTGTGTGTGTGTGTGTGTGTGTGTGTGTGTGTGTGTGTGTGTGTGTGTGTGTGTGTGTTTGTATCCATCAGAGCATGTAACACATTTTTTTGATTTTGATTACTGACAAACTATACCAAAAAGAATATTTTCATCCAAACTTTAAAAACGATAATGACACAATTTCGGGAAAATATTTTCCTCTGGCAGGATGAGGAAATAGTATGCAAAATTTTTTCTTGAAGTATTCTTCTAAATATACATGGGTAACCACAGTTCTATAATTATAGCAAATTTTTTTCTCTTCAAATTACAAGTTCTATTGACAAATCCTTACTGGATATTACAAGTCCTTACTGGACATCTCCATTAGATGGTCCCTTGATACTTCAACTGAAGGGCCAAAGCTGAACTAACCTCTTACGATTCTCTCACCCGAGAGCCAGTTAAGGAAATTTCTCTTAATCTATGTGACAAAGGCAAGTTGTTGCTCAATGGTGGCGCAGTGGTTGAGAGTCCGCCTGCCGATGCAGGGGACACGAGTTCGTGCCCCGGTCCGGGAAGATCCCACATGCCGCGGAGCGGCTGGGCCCGTGAGCCATGGCCGCTGAGCCTGTGCGTCCGGAGCCTGTGCTCCACAAGGGGAGAGGCCACAACAGTGAGAGGCCCGCGTAACAAAACAAAAAAAAAACCAAAAAACAAACAAACAAAAAAACAGTCTTCATCAAGTCCGTTAGACTCCAATTTCTGAATACTTCTTGAACCTATTCTTTCCTCTCCTCACTACCACTGCAATGATTCAGACACTATTTTGAGACTATTTTAATCTAAATTTAAATGAGGTCTCCACCTCCTGTGTCCCTTAGTTCTAGAAAATTTCCAGCTGATCATCCCACTTTTTCGATAAATTACGTCATCAGCTTCATTTTTAAAATTAATATGATCTTATTTAGGGTAGATCTTGTTTTCATCTCTTGGGAAAGTACTTTGGTACTTGTACTAGTTCATTATAGCTACCTTTGCAAGATACAACGGAATGATGACCTACACACACACAATAATTTTCTCACACTTTTGGAGGCTGGACATCCAAGATCAAGATGCTAACAGCATTGGTTCCTTCTGACATCTCTCTTTGGCTTACAGATAACCACCTTCCAGCTGTGTCTTCACATGAGTCTTCTCTAGTTCCTAGGATGAACACAAAATCTCCAAGGGCTTCATATTTGCTCTTTGCTGTCCTTAGAACATTCTTCCAATCACCCTTCACTTAACTAGATCTTATCTTATATTTAAGACCCTTTTTTCAATAGAATCTTCCTTCATGGTCCCAACATTGAGTAATTTCCTAATTATATTATCTTATTGCAACCTGAACTTTTCTACCATATTACTCAAGGCATTTAGTAGTTACAAATGTATTATAGTTGTGTGTAATTATGTGTGTAAAATTTATTGTGTCCACTAGAGTCGTAGACCTAGAGGGAAAGCACTATCCTCTTTCTTCTACTCTACCTCATAGCGCCTGGCTATGGCACTCCATAGATATTGTGGAATGAATGAACACATGGTATGCCTCCTCATTACTACTCGGTGCATCAACAAATAATCTCCAAGTCTCAGGCCAAATGATTCCTGAACAAAGCATTTCCTCATTGTCAAGGCAAATTAGATGCTTTCTCTATTTTTGATGACTTGCACCCAGGCCATCTTGATATACCAGTCCCCTGGGAAAGAAAAGACATCTACAAAGATGGGAGAATCACATTCCAGCTAACCAGACTTTTAACCACATCACTTTGTAGGAATAAATATCCATTTCTTAGCTCTGATATTTGATCATTTTCTGGCCTTTAATCCCAATGCTTGTCTCAAGAGGGAGTAAGAACAGTCTCGCTGGGCCACTAGGACCCACCAAATTGGCTACTGATGTCCATGGTAAACAACGTTCTTGATGCTACCACTTCTCTTCCCATCTCTTCCCATACCTTTCATGTGGCTACTTGAGAAAAATTATTTGGGACTGGGCTTCCTGTAAATTTGGTGCATATAGAACCAGAAAATATCTATTCAGACTCTATTATCATCTTATTCTTACCACTAAGATGAAATGGACTAGAACATACAAGCTGTAAAGGAATTTCTCTGTTGCAATTATTATAAATGTAACACAGATTTCAGCTGCATCGTATTCTTTAGAGTTACTGCAAAATGTGGCTTCTGTTTTTGTTTAACGTCTGAAGGAAAATCACTAAATCCTGCATTCCAAATACTGTGGAAACACTGGCTCCACTACTGCAAAAAAATCTCTGAAATTTTTGAGAAATCTCATATATTTCCTGGTCACTCTTGGTTGTGATCTCCTTCTGGTGGTGAATTATTTTTTTCTTTTAAGATTGTTTTTTTGATGTGGGCCATTTTTAAAATCTTTATTGAATTTGTTACAATATTGCTTCTGTTTTTATGTCTTGATTTTTTGGCCATGAGGCATGTGGGATCTTAGCTCACCAACCAGGGATCGAATCCACACCCCTGCACTGGAAGGCATAGTCTTAACCACTGGACCACCAGGTAAGTCCCTGGGGATGAATTATTGATCTCCGTTAATAATGAATTTACCTTTTCTCCACAACATCAGTCTTCACAGAATATCTTCCTAATGTCTTTGTTCTATAAAGCTCTATGTACGAGGGTTGGAAATTGGAGAGAGGTGTGATTGCACTGCAACACCATGCTAAATTTTAAAGCAAGGTATCTTTGTTCTGTAAAGCCCATTGATTATTTTTTAAAATTTTTATTGGAATATAGTTAAAATGTTGTGTTAGTTTCTGCTGTACAGCAAAGTGAATCAGTTATACGTATATACATAAATCCTTCCTTTTTTTAGATTCTTTTCCCATATATATAGCCAGGACATGGAAGCAACCTAAATGTCCATTGGCAGAGGAATGGATAAAGAAGATGTGGTACATATATACAAGGAATATTATTCAGCCATAAAAAGAAAATGAAATAATATTATTTGCAGCAACATAGGTGGACCTAGAGAAAGTCCCTTGATTATTTCTTTCACCTTGTTTATTTCTTTCACTAGGAGCTTTCTCTTTCTCTCTCTCTCTCTCTCCTGAATCATCCCATGAGCAATTCATAAACTCTTTTACTGCAAGTACTCCAAGCATACATCTTTCTTTTTTTTCTTACCCCTAATGAAAATGTTGGCTTCCCTTTGTGTACTAAAATTGCATTAATATATATTGTCAAAGAAAACTTACTCATTTGGTACCTCAAAAGATGTGGCCACTGAATCAAGATTAGAACTTTTGTTTGTTTTAAAACTATTGAATTATTAGGATCTGAATACCAGCCAGACTTCTTTGTTGTGAGCATAGTTCAGGCTGATTTTAAAAAATGATGTTTGGACAACACCATGTCACAAGGAGAGCTGGAGAAGCAGGTCGAAAACAAGGAGGAACATAGGGAATTTTTGCAGGCAGAAGCACAGCCAACATCAAACCCCAAAGTTAGTTCAGTGAGAAAACTGCTGCTTTTTTCACTCACATCTGGGTGTCATAGCTTAATCACCACTGCCGCTGCCACAGGGCACTGGAACTAGACCTCCCTCTGAGTTCCTTGACGTCACTTCCACTGCATCCCCACTTTTGTCATCATGTCTCCTGTAGTGTGTCACTAAATTCTGGTTTGAAACTCTAGGTAGAAGTACTGCATGGCTGAGACGAGGTCCTCTTCCAGCACCTTTGTTGCAAGAGAAAGTGGGGAAGTAATGTCTGGTCTTTGATGTTGCCCTTCTCTAGCGGGGTGCAGGCTCAGCACCCCCAAATACTCAAAGTGGGGGAGCTCCCAGATATAGGAAATAGACTCAAAGTCCAAGGAGAAGATGATGATGATGATGATAATAATAATAGTAATAACAATAATAATAATGATAATGAAATCTCTGCATTCTTTTAGAAACATTCTCAATAAGTGGACAGAAGCCATTTAGAGATTTCTTCTCCAACATTTAGGAAGTATGTCAAGCCCCTTGAAGAGAAGAATGGGCTCTTACAATGAACATTTTGTGCCTTCATTGGCTTTAAATAGCAAATGGCCTTCATTTTTCTTACCATTGACATTATTAGATATTTTGAGGTGAAACAAAACTAATATTTTGGAGCAATGACTTTTTAAAAACAATTCTATGTATCATTGTTTGTTTAGCTTTCATTTTCTTTTCTCTTTTCTCTGATTTTTCATATGTACATAGATTCAAAAAATGAACTATTTGATACTTTTGGATTTTCAGAGAGTAAGAGCAAGGAGGGTGGGAGAGAGAAAGAGAGAATAAGTCTTTGTTCTTTTAAAAGAATTCAAGAGTTAAAAAAAAATAATTGATTTTTAAAGTATATTATGATGCATTTATATTATATTATGTATTTATATTTGTATGTAAAATAGGTTTGGAGACATTCTTCACTCTGGAAATAAACTATAAATATAATATTTTTGGTTGTCTTTAGAAAGCTTAGTAAATTACTATTGGGTTGACATTCTCAGAGGAATTAAGCAATAGAATATTTTTCTATTAATACTAGGCTAAAATATTTGTAATTTTATATTATCAGGCCTGAATAAATCAGCAACATGTAAATAGTAAATTCAATATTTAAGACATAATTTATGATTTGACTTTTCAAAATGATGAAGTATATTTTACTATTTACTCATTTATTTTTAAATTTGAACTTAATCCCGACAATGCTGATAAGTATAGGTTTGGATAAAATTCAAGCATCTAAGTTTGCAATGAACTACATGAAAATCGACCAGATGAAATTATGTCACTTTCTAAAATTCAAATAAAACTACCCAAAACAAAAATTTTAAAATATACTTGAAAAATGCTTTGATTGAGAAGACTTCTCATTTCAGCTCTGACTTGTAAAGAGCTTGGAAATCATTAATTCTGACCCTATAACAGGGAAAAAACACTGGACAATCTGAAAATGGACTTTCCTTAGCACATCAAAGAGCCAAGTTTTGAGGGCAGCCATTGTCCTGAAATCTGAATAGATGGACAAATCGAGAGTCACAGCAGGAGCATATGCTGCCTCTGGAGTGACAAACTGGTAGGGACATTAAATGGCAATTTTGACACATTTCTGGGGGCTAAGTGTGGACTAGCATGGGAGTGAGAAACTCTTCGAGGGGCATCTATATCTGTATGGTTTATATATAGAACCCCACCAGGTTCTTCTGGGAGGGGCCAAACAATATCCCTCTATGGATCTAGCATTAAAGATGAAAAGTAGCCAGTGGGAGAAACCATAATTCAGTATGCCCAGTGATTCTCCATCACCAAGGACAATTCTCCAGGAGAAACAACTTTATCACAGCCTCAGCTTCCAGGGAAGGACATTCCCCTCCTAACCAATCCCCCAACTCCAGCCTCTGCTAGCCTTCTTGTCTCACATAAAGGGGGAAATAAACATTGATACCAACACCAGAAAAAAGAAAACATGTCCATCTTATTAAAGAATGGCTCCTGCTGAGGCAATAACTACAGTTATAGTTAGACCTGAGTTTATAGTAATCAGTATTTTCCTGGTTGAAGTAACCACTACATTTGATCTCAACACCTCAAAGTGATAGTTACGATAAGAACACAGAATATCTTCATCTGCTCAACAACAACAACAAAAAAGATTTTAAACAAATGCCTAATTTTTCCAAAATTCAGTTTGTATGGGAGAGAGACAGAGAGACAGAGACAGGCGGAGAGAATGAAAGAATGAGAATCGTGTTTCTGGTCTAGGTCCAAATTCGAAATTCACGCAAGTGTTGCCATGAATGTTTTCTGTGGAGCAGAATAGGTAAATCTGTGGGAAAGTCAAGACATTCTAATTCTAGGCTAGGGTAGGGGTTTTAGTGTAACATAGAGCAAGCATTCTGCATTTTTTACATTGATGATTGTTTATGCTGTTAGAAGCATAAGTATTGAAGTGCCGCACCTCATTCTATGAGGCTCAGGAAAAGAATGCAAACACTAATTTTATTATGAAAACAATGGCTCCATTTTATTGGAGTTTGCTATGTGCTGGTCCCTGTGCTGAATTCTGGGCACTTTCCATGCACAATTTTGTAGAAACTTGGCAAAATACAGAGGAGGCATGTGCAAGTTTAATCTCCAATTCACAGATAAGAAAACTTAAGAGAAAGGGCCAAGACTCAACTCTGGTCTTCTGACTCTAGGGAACATCCTCAAAATTTGCATAAGTAACAAAGAAAATGTAACACAGAAAACAGTTTAGTTAAGTCTCTGGATTGATTTGGGCTTGGTGGAAATGGTATATGTGTGAGTTTGAATATGCTCACAAGTTAAAATTTGGACAAATTTAAAGTAGAAAGACTAGGTCTAGGATTCTTACCACTAATTGCTCACAATTCATATCCCAGTGAATTTTTATGCAAGTAGGATCTGTTTACAAATAAAATGTAAAGAACCAAGAGATAAATTTTAATTACAAAAAACTGATAGTTAATATTGAGATTTTAATAAACTTGTGGACCTATGGTAAAATAATCAACAAGATTTGTATGATTTTATTATAATTTATCTGAATACAGTGAGGAAAAAAATGGCCCTTTCTGTGTTTCAGGAGAATCAACCTGTAGTATTTTATAACTGATCTAAAAGTTATAGATAGTACAAAATAGAAAAACATCCATTCCAGGAGAAAATTGTCAGCACATACATAAGTGTATGTGTGTCTGGTGTGTGTGTGTGTGTGTTTCAGACATTTCTAATTCTGATTTTTATGACTGAAATAGCAGGAAGAAGATATAGTTCTCCTTGCCTTAGCAGGAAAAGTAATCTATTCCTAAATATCTGATGTCAGTATGTTTCAACATCTTAAGAAGTCACACTAATATATACTTTAAACTTGTCTCATATTTCAAGTGACTGGATTTAATAGGCCTGTGATAGTTTTAAGAACTGGCTAGATCTTTAGACACATGTGCTTGAAAAAGAACTTTGCACTTAATTTTATGTTAGCAAAATCTGTATAAATTATTGCCCATCTTGGATACATTGATAAAACACTGCCTTAAAATAAAATCCCAACCCTATATCTAAAGAATTGTTAAAAACACTTTAAATATTTACTGTTGTCTCTGAGGTCACAGACACAAAGGAATGTTAATAAAATTTTTTGGAAAGCCCTCTTGCCTCCTCTTCCCTCTATCCTCCATCCTCCTCTCTCTTTGGCAAAGCTGTGTTATCTCTTTCAACCTCCCTGACGCCCGTTTGCCCCTCTAAAGCACAGCAGGGCTGCTCTTATGTTGATCTCCAGCTCCACTCTCTACATGGTTTATTCTCTAGGGGTACTTCTCTGCCTTTTCCAACACAATCAATTTGTGTTTGCCTTCTTTAATTTGTACCCTTCCAAATCACCTCCACCCCAATTTTGCCAATCTGCACATAAGACCCTGCATAAACTGGCAAAAATAGAATTATCTTTAATGGGGAATGAAAGGGGAGAGTCTATGAAGCTCATATGTTAATGTTTTCGCTGTCACACTAAATTTCATTTTTCAAACCTTTGTAACACTGCCCTCGTAAATTGTTAAGTTGGTATCTGTCTGCTTTCTGTGCCAAAACACTGAGCCCTGAAAAGTTGGGGCCTTACATCATGCCAGAACACCGCAGGGCTGTCCCAGTGGGATGGAGAAAGATGCCTTCCTTTGAAAGATAAACTGAGCTCAGACGCTTTTTGAACTCTTATTTGGTTTTGATCCAGGAATTCCAGTAGAGAATGTCCCTCAGAACCTTGGAAAACTGAGGATGCACTTGTGTCTGTAAATACCCAAATGTACGCATCAGGTGTTAAGAAATTCCTCTGAGTTGCTGCCCTGTCACTCAAGTGCTTAGAGATGACTGTAGAAAGAAGAAAAATCACACAACTCACATCTTCCCATGAATTGCTAATACTACACTTTTACTTGCTAGCTCTCTATATATCATATGGCTTAAGGTCCAGGTAAATATTATGTGGAATCTAAAATATGATGTAAATGAACCTATCTACAAAACATAAACATACTCACGGACATAGAGTATAAACTGGTGGTTACCAAGGGAGAGGGTGGTGGGAGAGGGTTGGAGTGGGAGTTTGGGATTAGCAGATGCAAACTATTATACATAGGATGGATAAGCAACAAGGTCCTACTGTAGAGCGCAGGGAACTGTATTCAATATCCTGTGATAAAGTATAATGGAAAAGACTGTGAAAAAGAATGTATATATACATATAACTGAGTCACTTTGTTGCACAGCAGTAATTAACACAACATTGTAATTCAACTGTACTTCAATAAAAAATAAATTAAAAAATAAAGCTCAAAGGAAAAAATAAATAAAGCCTTCTATACTCAGTGAAACAATATATTTACGATAGAGTGTAAGTGAATAATTAGTATAATACTATAGGAATCAATAACCATTTGTTTGAATTTTCTCTGAGTTACAACAGTCGATGGCATCTGTTCAATGATTTATATTAAATTACTCTTCAGATGCAGCAGAATTAATTTAGCAATTTGTATTTTATAACAAAACCTGCAGGGTAGAGTTTGCTCATTCGAAAGTTTTCTTTCCTCCTTTTTTTATTTGTTTCCACTAACTTTGATATTAATATAAATATGGAAAATATGGTGTGAATTTCTCTTAAATTAAAGCAGATTGAGCTTAAAACTGAGTGTTTGACTCTTCATTGCTATTTTTTTGTGCGACCATCTCAGAGGTTGCACACACAGGCATATGGATCTACTTACAAGGTCTCACACTAAATTTGTTCGTTGCTTGATCTCCCATCTCTCTAATGGCTCTTTTTCTTTTGTCACCAACACATTCATGGTCTACAGTTGACTGCTTTTATTGCTTTTAATTAAAGTCTGAAATAAAACGTGTCTATTAATCAGTGTGTGAAGCCAATCATGAGTAAGGGCTTTATAAACTCTTTACAAGATGGATAGTAGTTACATAAATTGTCCCACCTTTGTCATCATGGCAGAAAGACAGTCATTTAAGTTAATTTTATCATGGGGAACACGTGCACTCTGGAAATTTGAAAGGCAGCTCTTATTTTGACAAGCCAGCTACTTTTTTTAAAGGAGCAAGAGATATATTTAAAAATTTACCCTTTTACAGCACAGTTGAGGAAAGAATGTGGAATGATTTTTTGTGTGTGCTTCTTAAATCAGAATATAGTCAGCTAATCACTGAAAATGAGCTGCACACTTTGACTGGTGTTTCCTCCTCCTCCTCCTAATAAATTTTAAATGGCTTGATTTTTTCACATTTCCCAATTCAGATTTACAGAATATGAACTTTTGATGATAAAACACTCAGCAACCTATTCCCTTCAGTTTCTAAGCTGGAGAGAAATGAGGCATTTCCCCTGATCTTTCTTTTATATGCTGGAAAGTCTTTTCAAATTCAATTTAAATTTAAGTCAGAGACGAGACACTGCAGTTCACTGTGGTGTTGAGAGTGTCCAATCTCAACAATACATATAGTTGTGTGGACTGAAATAAAAATATTGAATTACAGTTCAGTGAAATTTGTCTGAGGCCCTTGAGGAGTTCTACAGAGCTGAACACATTTTCAGCTGCTTAAGTGGAATGGTGGGATTTGAACAGGTGGTGGATTCGTTTTCCAAATTGTATATTTCCAATAATTGCATAAATAAATGCATCTCAGAGAGAGAAGTGTATATCATTCTTTAGTGAAAATCACTATTATTTAGAAATGCAGAAGGCAGGAATCTCTGGTCCTATTCTATGGGATGGAGCTGACGAGGAGCATGGTTGTTTTTTGGTCAAAAGAATAGTTGTGCTCAAAATCCTGACATCAACCTTGAAACTACCACCATCTTTAAAACTTTGTGTCTGTGTTTTTCATCCTTTTTTTTAAAAAAAGTCTTCATATTACAGATGAAAGTGTTGAAATAAATTACCCCAAATTCCTGTCTGCCTCTAAAATACAATAAATTCTGATGACTGTTTTCACTAACTCTTTCTTATTCTTCCTCTTTCTTTTCTCTCTTACTGGACATCATCTCCAGAATCTCTGTGAAGTCAAGTCTTGCTAGAAGTGGCCACTCCATGATAAAGAACTGAGGAGACCATATGTGAGAAACAGTGTTTGGGGTCACTAGTCAATTGCACTGTGAGATCATGGGTACCAGGTCCAAGGTTACTGTTCACTACTTTGCACTTCCTCTGTTGCTATAACAGTGAACATCCTTGCCCTGGCCCAGCCATCTCCAGAGCTCCCCAACCCTTGGTTAGAATGTACATCCTGTCCATTGTCAACAATCGTCCCATTGCTTGTTTTGGGCAGTGGAATATGACAAATATTTCGTCTATGAAAAGACTTTAATGCAGTTTATTGGTTTTGCCTTGGCCTCTATCATAGGAGTTAATGCCCAGGATGGAGACTGCTTTTTCAGCCTGGGTCAGTGAAAGAGAAGACATGTTGCAAAGAACCACAGCCTGAAGCATAACCACGGTCACCCTACAGCTTACACATAGGGTTGGAAAGAAATGAAAGCTATTTTTTTGTAAAACTCTGAGATTGGTGGTTGTTCATTACCACCTAAACTGACAATTATGTATTTTCCTTATAATATTTGTCGTGTTTTGTCTTCACGTGAGCCTCTTAGTGGCCAAAGGATATCAATAAACCAGGAAATTATTCAGGAAATCTGATCCTTTTTGCCCATTGCCCAAGTCATCTCAGTCTTCTTACATATACTGGAAATATGTAGTCATCAGTCTCAAAGGTGACTTGACAGTAATGAGGGTCTCAGCACGCAATACCCTGGAGCCAGGGCTTGGGTGCATAGGTCTCATTTCAAAGAAATGAGCCATTAGACAATGGGTTCCTCTTTGGAGATGGGATGAATACCACTTGGCTTTCATTTTGCTTACTTGTTACTCATAAACTGTTGAAACATTTGCACAGAAAGGAGTCTTAAAGATTACCTAGTCCTGTACCTAAACATCCATGCATCCAAGTATCCTAACTCTCAACTCATTAGGTAATAAATGAGGAAGCTGGGATCCTGGTAAACAATAATAGACCAAGTTATACAAAGAATTGATAGCAGAGGCAAGATTAAAATGTTTTACTACTTCCTATATAGATCAGACATTTTTCCATTGAAATCCTTGCCCTTTAAAACTGATATATTGACATCACCTGGGAAGTTCTTTTAAAAATGTGCCTGAGCCTCACCTTATTCATTTTGTCCACTTGTATATACCTCCATCATTCCAAGAAAGCCACTGCAATATGAAACAATCCATTACTGAAAAAAACAAACTTTTATGTTTTCCACTATTGACATAACCACCGACCAAGTCCTAGATCTATGCAAAGATGGAGTCTGCTATTTCTAACAGATGCAGTCTCAGGGAAAATAAAACACCATTGTACACCCCAAAACTTATTATATGCAAAATTTCCAGATTCTAATTCATTTTTCTTGCTTAAAACATGTTAATCTTATGTGCAACTTTATTAGTCAATTAATTAAATTACATCCAACAAGATTTTAAAGACCGACTATATACCAGTCGCTCTTTTAGGTACTGCCTATGCATAGGTATAGATGAATAAGGCCCAGAATCTTTCCTCGAGGAACAGAAAAATACATCAAACTAGTACATAAGTGGTGTTAACTCAACTCCCTGCTCCCTAAAGGGTCTATCCATGCAGAAGTCATAAAAGCCAGGACTTCAGCGTGGTGAAGGTAACCTACTTAGAACATTTACCTCCTTCATATTCACTTAACCAGCATCAGGAGATTCAATCCAACACAGCAGTTTACCGGAGAAGTTTCCAAGAATGAATCCTCTGTGCTCACATGAGCCACGTCCAGCGATGCAACCCATTTGCCTTCTCTTGGTCTCATGCTTTACTCCAATGCAAATCTCTTTCTAGTTCTTCAATTCTTGTTCCATACTCTACAAGGAGGATCTGTTTGGACCACCAGGTTCTTCTTTGATACTATTTACCTCATCTACTTGGCTTCTTTCCCTTTAATATCATTCTCATGAAGATAAAGGATCCATCTACCAGGAGCAGGACATGTGCATTTTCATTTCAACTGTTCCCACTAAGGTATTTGGGCAAAACCAGCTTTGTGCCTGCCTCACCTGCATGCCTGATATTGACACAAATTTTGATTAGTTTTTAGTCTCAACTCTTCTTGCCCTTATCTGATTTCCTACATCTTGATGACTGGTACAAGCTTAATGAATTTCCTCATTTCACATATTCTAGTTTTACTCAGACAAGGAAATGTGAAGGAGGTGTAATGCTGATGCATTTTTACTTTCCAAGCTAATGAATATTCTTTTAATCAGTATTACTCATGTGCTTCCAACAACATCTTTCAAAATCTTGTAGTGAGCAAAGCTCACTGCTGATATATCAGATATTCTTTTGTCTCTGCTCATGTGGAAGAAGAAAACAGAGGAACCACATCTGATTTTATCATATGACATAGGTCATCACTTAGCAAGGCTCTGAGACAATGGAGGACAGCACAAGCTAAGGTCTAGGGTTATGAAATGGTGTCAGAAGAATTATGAGTTTATAGTGGGAGAGGGGTGATAAGTGATCATTCTCATTGCCTCCTGGGTAATGAGGTAAGAATGAACCAGAATGAGCAGGCATAGATGTTAGATTTCCATGGGACATTTTTTCTTTTTTTTTTCTAATTGGAACCCAATATAGGATTGTCAACTTTTATAGAGACATGGAGATAGACACAATGGTATTTTTCTCCTTTTGCTGCAAAATCGTGGAAATTTGTCAAGGATAATCTGTGAAAATTTGGGAAATCCTTGGGCAGAACTCTCAGAACGAGGATGTAAAAAAGATATTAAAGGCAAAGGTCTAAACATAAATATCTAGACAAAAATCTAAATGACATTCCTGGTTTATTAATGAAATAACTTAGCTTGTTCAGAAAAAAAAAACTATTTCTAAATTGGGTCCTTCTTATATAAATCTTTCTCAAAAGAAGCACTGAAGTCAATCGTTTCTAAGGTTGATTGGAAAATTAAGACCAATCTGTTCACACCAGAAACCCATCTAAAAGTTTTTATTTTTACAAGATAACTGTTTCTCAAATCAAAGTTCTTCTTAATAGC